>NC_092648.1:23278058-24608058 GCF_032118995.1 Asterias amurensis
TGTAATGTGGCTAAACTAAATATAACCCAAAGTCGTAGGCCTACTATTTTGCTCCGACATAAATGTATCCCCTAAAATTCTTTCTAAATGTTGCACTGACTTAAATGTGGTCCTAAATTTGCTTCTAGATGTCGTCAAAAGCAGTACCTAGATGTCGTCAAAAGCAGTACCCAACCCTAACCCTAACCCTAACCCTAACCCCAACCATAACCCTAACACTAAATCTAGCCCTTATCTTAACCCAAACCCCAACCCTCAACACAAACCCAAATCTAACCCATCCCTAACCCTAACCCTAACACCAAGCCTAACCCTAACCCTAACCCAAAGCCTAACCCTAACCCTAATCCTAGCCCTGACCCTAACCATTTAACCATAACCCAAACCCTAGCTTTAACCCCAGCCCTAACCCTCCAATCTTTATCCTAACCTAAACTCTAACCCTCAACACCAACCCAAATATTAACCCTAACCCTATCCCTAACCCCCATCCCTAACCCAAACACTAACCCAAACCATAAACTCTAAGCCTAACCCTATAGCTCTAACCCTAATCCTATACTTAACCCTAGCCACTCCCTATAACTCCAACCCTGACCCTAACTCTATCCCTAAATCTAATCCTAACCACAACCCTAGCCCAACCCTAACCCTAACCGTAACCCTAACTATAACCGTAACCCTAGCCCTAACACTAACCAAAATCTAACCCAATCCCTAACCCTAACTATACCCCAAGCCTAACCCTAACCCTTACTCTAACCCTAACCCTAACCCTATACCCCAACCCTAACCCTATACACCAACCCTAACTCTAACCATAACCCTAACTATAACCGTAACCCTAACCCAAACCCTAAACCCTAACCCTTACCATAAAACTAACCCTGACCCCAACCAAACCCAACCCTTACCCTAACCCTAACCCTAACCCTAACACCAACCCTTACCCTAACCCTTATCCTAAAACTAACCCTAACCCAAATCCAACCCTAACCATAACCCTAACCCAAATCCTATCCCTTACCCTAACCCTAACCTTAACCCAAACCCTAACCCTAACCAAAACCCTCCAACTCTTATCCTAACCCAAACCCTAACCCCAACCGTTATCCTAACCCAAACCCTAACCCTTAACACCAATCCAAATCTTAACCCTAACCCTATCCCTAACCCCCATCCCTAACCCTTGCCCTTACCCTAACCTTAAACTCTAGCTCTAACCCTAACCCTAGCTCTAACCATAACCCTAACCTTAACCCTAGCCCAATCCTATAACTCTGACCCTAACCCTAACCCTAACCCTAACCCTAAAACTAACCCTAACCATAACCCAACCATAACCCTAGCCCTTACCGTAACCCCAACCCTAACCCTAACCCTAACCCTTACTCTAAAACTAACCCAAACCAAACCAACCCAACCCTTACCCTACCCCTAACCCTAACCATAATCATAACCCTTATTGTCACCTTAAACTAACCCTAACCCCAAACCAACCCTAACCCCAAGCCTAGCCCTAACCCTAGCCCAAACCCTAACCCTTAATAAAGCCATCCCAAATCTTAGCCCTTACCCTATACCAAACCCCCATCCCAAACCTAACCCTAACCCAACCCTAAACCCTAGCTCTAACCCTAACCCTAGTTCTAATCCTAACCCTAACCTTAACCCTAGCCCAACCCTAACCCTAACCCTAACCCTTACCCTAACCCTTACATTAACCCTAAACCTAGCCCTTAACCCAACCTTAAACTCTAACCTTAACCCTACATAACTTTAACCCCAACACAAACCCTAACCATAATCCAACTCTTACCCTAACACTAACCATAACCCTAGCCCTAAATGTAACCCAAAGTTGTACCTGTATGCCACCCCGACCTAAATGTAGCCCTTTTTAAATGTAACTCTAAGCCTTACCAAAATACTATACCCAAACCCTAACTTCAACCCCAACACAATCCCCAACCTTACCCCTAATTGAAAATAACCCCAAGCCACTATTAAACCCTAACCTCTACCCCAACCCTAATTCTTACCCTTACCCTAACGATAAACTTATACATGCCAGACACAAAATCCGAACCAAAAACCCTACCCAACTCGGATCTTAACCCTTACCCTAATCCCCACCCTTACCCCTATTCCCCAATCTACCATATACCCCAAGCCTAACCTTATCCCTTACCCATAGCCCTAAAACAAATTCCTTGTCTATCTTCTTCACTAAGCTCCATATCTAACCATTGCATAGGCCCATAAATATAGTGTATAATTAGAACAGAACTCCCACCTCCCGTCATTATGAGTGATCATTATAGGGGGATCTTATTCCTTCTCTAAATAACTTTAGACATTACATTCCAAATAGAAGACAATAGGATCGCCATTGCCTCACTAGGCATGTGAGTTCTTTTAATGTTATTCATTTGTATATTTCTTTACAACTCTCACATTTAATTAATTCATGATTGCAATGAAATTACAACATTTACTCCAAACTTTGATTCGATGCCCACGTTACATAAAGATGTCAACATGTGCCACACCATGCTGGTCCAAATGCTTGAATTTTAGAACAGAATGGTTCTGTCAAAATTAATGATAAAACACACTCCTATATAAAAAAAGAGTATAAAATAAGACCTTTTTTTGTAACAGGTGGCCTTAATTGCAAACAATAAAACAGTTGTTAAAACAATAAAACAGTAATAATGCTATCAAAATAAATTCCATATTTCTGACAGATAAAAACTTACTATCCCCCAAATAGTATATTACTTAAATTTCATAAAAACTTGTTTAATGTTTACCTAAAAAGGAACACTTCAGCCAATCCTGTTTGTACATGTTATGGTTTTTAATGCCTTCAATACAGCATGGTGGTTAAAATTTTGTTAAAAATATCCCAAGTAAAGTTTACATTTACCATTCACTTACAACTACGTCTGCAACAAGTACCAAAATTAATGTCAATACTAAAATCATTTTTCAAAAGAAAATGTCATTATATCAAATTTAATTAAATTACTAATAATACTATACAAATCAACTGTGATCTCAAAGCATTTACTGCCTGTAATTTACACCAGGTGTACAAAAGCTATCTTGACTCATTATGGTACATAGTGTCAAAACATCTTGTTAAAGGCAGTAGACACTATTGGTAATTGTCAAAGACTAGCCTTCACAGTTAGTGTATCTCAACATATGCATAAAATAACTAACCTGTGAAAATTTGAGCTCAATCGGTCATTGAATTTGCGAGATAACAATGAAAGAAAAAAACACCCTTGTCACAAGAAGTTGTGTGCGTTTAGATGGCTGATTTCGAGACCCCAAGTTCTAAATCTGAGGTCACGAAATCAAATTCGTGGAAAATTACTTCTTTCTCGTAAACTATGGCACTTCAGAGGGAGCCGTTTCTCACAATGTTTTATACCATCAACCTCTCCCCATTACTCGTCACCAAGAAAGGTTTGATGCTAACAGTTATTTTGAGTAATTACCAATAGTGTCCACTGCCTTTAAAGCTCATTCGTTATTATACCCTTTTTAACATCTTTTTTTTTCCTGCAACCAGCCATGCTTGGCACTTTTAACGAATCAACTGACGTGAATAATGAGCAATTTCAGGAATTGGAGTTTGATGGGTTCAGGAAAAGCCTAACGAGCAAACAATAAACTCAGTCCATATCTGAATTAGTTGATGCGGCTTGATCCAGACATGAACTTACGTTAAAGCATAATATTTGGCCCCATAGCAATAGCCGCAGCCTAAGCCAGATCCGCAAATTCAAACATGGCCGAATATAGTTACACTCCTCAATGAGTGTCTTGTTTCAGTTGAAAATATAGCGACTCATATCGGCTGGATTTGTTCAGTTGGTGACAGTAAAAAAAGCGTTGTTATAAAATGTAGCATCATCATCACTACGTCACATTTGGACTGGTAGTGATAATTACAAGCTAGTCTTTCAGGTGGTGGCACAGTTCAAAAAGCGTTGGATGAACTCAATATCCCTGCAACACCAGCAGTTGAAATCATCCAATTACACTTGATGAACACCACTCAGCTTGTGGCACACAGTTCAAGAAGCATTGGTCTTTAACCTCAACATCCCTGCATAATCACTTCAACGGTTGGACTTGGAGCTGAGAGTCATCTGGCTAAACTTGGCACAGTTTTCCATCAGTAGGTGACATAAGTTCCAAAAAGCAAAGTTATTTAGGCTCAGCATCACTACGTCACTTGAACAGTTGAGTTGTACTGTACTACAGAGAGTCATCTGGCTAGACTTGCTCAGTCCTTCAGCTGGTGTCACACAGTCCAAAAAGCGTTGTTTGGTCTCTTGGCGTATGTCTTCTCCAATATCATCTAAATCCGAGTAGGAAAAAATATCAATGATAAGTCAAATAATTATTAATTGTTCTGACGAATAGCTCAGTATACAATCGCTATTGTAAGAAAATTGCATTCCTCCAGTTCCAATCAGTTTTATTGTTTTTTTTTTCAACCTTTCTCTAAAACAAATTGACCTTTTGAAATTAAAATATCCTTCATCTGCAAGGTATGTTTATGGCGAGCTCAATGATGGGATTGGATACATACTTTCAAATTGATGATTTAAAGATATTACGTGGCCAACTCTGAATGTCAACTACTTTACCAATAGTTTGTGGGATGAATCTCCCATTTGAATAAAAGTTTTTAAACCTACCAAGCGGTCTCATATTCACTCTTTGTCCGAACTTAACCCAAATGTTCTTTTACTATTTTTGTTATCTTTTTCGGAAAAACTTGATGTCCTATTTTAATGAAGTTTCAACAAGTTGGTTGTATGGTGTGTTCATTGCAAACCAAAGGTTGGGATTTAATGTTTTTGTTTTTCGGTTCGACTATTTGAAACCTTTACAGGTGCACGCTTGTTCTAATAAAAAAATACTAAAATTGATTAAGTTGTCAAATTTGGGGGATCAATTTCTTTTGTTCAAACTTACCACGTGGTCTAGTTGACTTTTTGCACCTGTTCAAACAGGTCTGGTAGTCACATCTCCTAACATCTCCTTGTAGCCTCTAATGATGCCCATCCACTATAGGGCAACATGAGTCACCACTCCACAAGAGACAGCTGGACGCAGGGGGAATTTAAAAAACACAGAACAAAATTATTTATATGCATATTATGTCTTTTTGAAAAATTGCAAGAAGAGTTTACTTCTATTGCTTCAGGAAAGATTTCAATTTGTTTAAAAGCTCTTGTGTGCAACAAATTCTCTATCAGCTCAAATAAGTTTTAGGTTTTCTTCTTTTGTCAATTCAAAAAATTCTCGGTCTGAAAACTTGACCTAATTTAATCATGATTTCCATCCATTGTTTATTGTGTTTTTTTACAACTAAAGGATGGAATGAAAGCACTTGTTTTTTAGTTCGACTAGTTAAAGCCTTCAAATGTTCTAATTCTGAAAAATAAACCCACTTGCCGAATTAAAGTGTGGGATGAACACTGAAAACTTGACTTAATTTAATCTTGATTTCCACCCATTGTTTGTGTTTATTACAGCTAAAGGATGGAATAAAAGCACTTATTTTTTAGTTCGACTAATTAAAACCTTCAAATGTTCTAATTCTGAAACATAAACCCACTTGCCAAAGTAATGTGTGGGATGAGCCTTCTATTCAAAGAAAAGTCTTATAATGAGTCTTGTTTACTTGCAAAGCATTCTGTTGTTCATGACTCTCTGCATCTGTAGCCTCAACGAAGCGCATCCAAATAATGTTCCACTGTAATCGCCACTTACCTATCCTCCGATGTTCATCTAAACAGGTCCAGATGTAGTCACCACTCCCTGTATCCTCCAACAATGCTCTTCCAAACAGGTCCAGTCGGATAGTCATCACACTCCACAAGATACAGTTGAGCTGAGGGGAAATGTATAGGCACAGACAAACAATCTTTAGGCATGTCAGATATTTTTGGTATATTGACAAAAAAACTTGTTTAAGGAAGGTTTTTGATCACTTTGTTTGGATTTTACAAACACTGTGAAAGCAAGTTAACCGAGTCTCAGCTGTTTTCTCTCCATTGTTAGTTGGTTGTTGTAGACTTTCAAATGATACTATAGATTTGACAGCTGCATGGTTTACAACTGTCTTTAACATTTGGAGATAAGTTTAAGAGATTCATATGGTTTTTTGGATGGTGTTTTTTCCTTGTAAAATTGACTGGTACGAGATTTAATCATCATCCTCCAAATTTCTTGAGTGACTTGTTTTCAATAAAGTGTTAGGTTTTCTTTTTTGTCTATACAAAAATTGTCCTCACTGGGTTATATCGTGTGTTTTTGCGGTTAACTAAGAACATCAAGAATTTAATTTTTCATAAAATCGAAAATTTTAAATTGCCGATTCTAAAACTTAAACTAAATTTTGCACAGGTTGAAACTTTTCTTTGTAGAAAAGTTTTAGAATTATAATGTTGTTTATACTTAACCAAGCAGACTAATGTCTGATATTTGAACCTTCTTCTCCAACGTTGCTCATCCAAACAGGTCCAGTTGTCGGTCATCATTCCACAAGACACAGTCGAACTGAGGAGAATTTAGAGTAATAATTAAGACAAATTTAGCTCAATGCTTTTACACATCTTTTCTATACATCAAAGAGGAGCCACAACAATGATTTTGTGCTTCTTTTGATTTTGCAAACAATGTTGCTATAGAAAGTAACTGGTTCCTAAGTTACTCTACATCGTTGGTTGGCTGGTTGTTCATGCTTGCTGTTGCATAATTTAAAAAGAATACTAAAATTTTGACTGCTGGTTTTGATAATAAAGAGATTTGGTTGATGAGAGACACAAAATCTGATTTTTGTGTGTGTTTTTTTTCCCCAAATCGATGAACTTTTTTAGACTTGTTCATAATCCTGCAAAAATAAGTTACCTCTGATCAATACATTACCAAATATTTTCCATGACTCCATGTCTCTGCAGGTGTAGCCATCACCTCAGCTCAGTGAAGATTTCAGCTCAAAAATGCCTTCATCATCTTCAAGTAAGAAAACATGATCTGCTGTTGGGAAAACAACTAATATCTAGAAAGGTTAGCATTTGGGGGTCACACCAAACAAAGCATATTCTGGTTCAACAAGTAAATTCCTGAAGTAACCCCAATACTTTACCAAAACAATGCCATCCAGAGTCAAAGAGCTGCCATAATGGCAGGCTTGCAACATCATCCAGTTTTGCAATAAAGTGAAGGGTAAGATTTTTCTTTCACATTGCCCTCATACTTAACCTATAACTTTACCGATTTTACTTTACCTCTGCTTAAATACCTGACCTCAGCTGATACAACTGACCTCATCTCATCATACTCCTTGGGAAGACTGTGTTAGAGACAGGGAACAAAAAAAAAAATGGTGGCATGAAAGTGAGTTTTGGAGGAAAGGTTAGAGCTGTGGAGGAAAGGTTAGAGCTGTGGGGGAAAGGTTAGAGCTGTGGGGGAAAGGTTAGAGCTGTGGAGAAAACGTGGGTTATTTTGTTTACCTCTGACCCTGATACTTTTACCTGATACTTCACCTGTTGTACTTGACCTTTGCTTCAAACATCTGACTTCAGTGGCATCCAGTCACTCATCAGGGACGTCGAGGGAAGCGTCTTCATCATCAAGACTAAGTTACACCAGCTACACATTATACATTACCCGTCAGGAAACCTGCTGAAAGAAGGGGGGTTAGTCTTAACTCTAGGCCAACACTATGAATACTCTAGGCATACACTGTTCATGATACATTACCTAGGCATCAACGGCGTCTCTCCCCTGCGGATGATCTGATCTTGCTTCCCTCCTGTTACTCTGTTATCTTCCTTCTTCAGCTTTTCTTTTATTCATCTTCTTTTTTCCGCAGTGCTCAGCATAAGTGGTTTAAGGAAGATTTTTGCAATGCGCTCTATAAGATTCGATGCAGGTCTACATTAATGGACTACAGCTTTAAAAGGATCCCCCTATATTTTCATCTATTTGAACCTTGATCCAACTGAGCGAGGGTTCAGCTTTTGAGTTGTTTTAGCTAATGTCTTATTATTTTTTAGTTTGAAAATAGTCAGTTGAAGATGTTTACATTCAGAATTGATGTAAGGCCGATATTGGGAATATGTAAATATCTTTTAGCCACTTAGTCTAAATTATCTATTTACTATACTCCCAAATCAAACATTAATCATCAAAATGACTAGTCATTAAACATTAATCTATATTTCTTATCCTTAGCTTTTTTTGTATTTCCCAAAACAGTAACTAATTTGAAATTAGTTTTAAAAAGCCTAATGTTTTTCTTGCTCAGTTGAAGATGTTTATTCAGAGTTGATGTAATGATGATTTGGGAATTTGTAAATATCATTTAGCTCAAGTCTTAATTATCTATTTACTAATCCCAAAATCAAACATTAATCATCTGATCAAAGGATTAACCATTAAACATCAATTACAGGTGAATAACCTATATATGTATTTTTGCTATGTTTTGTATATATTTGTTTTCTTAAAACTATAACTAATCTTTAAAAGAAAAATATTAAAAATTGTTATGACTAAGTTTTAGTTGGTTTTTGTACTCTTCTTTTAGAAACATTACACATTTTGAAAAATTAAATCATGACAATTATAAATAAACATGACAACTGACGACTTGTTTCAACCCCGACTGAAATAACCAGTAAGACCAGTCTCCTAATTAAAAAGCATCATTGGCTTCGACCAATATGCAAATCAAGAAATGCCAGGAAACTCTGAAGTCACCTTGAAAGCTCTACAAGCAAGGACAACATCAACAAGATCGCAGAACATCTTGGGGAAAGGGGCGGTACGAGGGGAGGGACTCTGCAAGAGAACGGGTTAGATCTTCACTTACTCTTTGCAGTCTTCATCTTGTCTTGATCTTGATCTTGAGGGTCAACTTGCGTTTTCCGACCTCCACTAATTTACTCTAGTAATAGTGTAACTTTTCTTCATTTTCTCTTTTTTCTTTTCTTTTATTAATTTGTTTTGCATGGTAAGGTTCAATATATGTTTGGTTTGCGGTAAACACTATGTGTGTATCTACTTGCCGGGTAGATTTTGTTCCGTAGAGAACTGTCTTTCTTTATATTCTACTACCGCGGAGTAGATTTTCGAAATTCGGGAGACTTCTCAGTTCTGAAAAAAGAAAATCCTGCTTTTTAACTATACCTGCCATGGGCGGAAGGTAAAATCGGCTTTAGGTGGATCGTTATTAACTTCACTACCGCAGAGTGAGTTCTTAATAAGTATGGGGTCTTCACAAACCTCACTAGACTTCATTCAATGCTAGTTGCTCGAGGGATTTTATAAATACCCCCCCCCCCCCCCCCTCAAAAAAGGGAAATCAAGTTCAGCATTTAACAAACAGGTGAGTCGCACAAAAAGCTTAAAAAGTGGAGGTCGGATGTTGCCAAGTTTTATTTACCTTGGTCCTTTGGTGACTCCATTGTACGTCCAGATCCATAGACAAAAACACACAAACACCCGGCCACATATCCATAGATCTTCAACTCCCATCTGAACACAGACACCCTGAAGGGGAAACAATTATTGAAGTTATAAAAAAAATCGTATTCATTAACTACTATTTTGTTCCCTTCTTCAAATGAGTTCGTTTCCACAAAATAATGTCACATGATACGCTGCCCAACTTCTCTCACCAGAACGACGAAAGTTGGCCCTATAATCACTTCCGTAAGGAATATATTCTGAGGGCCCTGACAAAATATTCATATTCAATGAAATACAACCTGGTGTACTTGGGAATTTGTAATAGAATTCAAAGAAAAGATGTGTAAATGTATATACAAAGAGATAAAGAGCAAGATGTATCCTTCAACAAAACGGTTGAAAGCCATTCTTTTGGGTGTTGTTTTGCTTTGCTCAGCCTGATGTACTTCAGAAAATATGCACAAAAAATAAAATAATATCACATAAACTCAATTGCTATAAAATATATCAAGGACTTCACACCAGTTCAACTATTTCAGTGAAAATATTATTTAATTTAAACGAACTAATTATATTTCGTTCCCGAATCCCTTGCAATAAAAGGATAACTTTCGGAAAAGTTTCCGTTATCCTAACTTTCCGTATGGCGCCACCACTTTTTCACTCATTTTTACAGAAAGGGATATATCAATCAGGTAAATTAGATACTATATATTTTATTTCGAATGAAAAAGTGGTGGCGCCATACGGAAACTTTTCCCAATATTATGTTGTTCGTTCAAATGAAATAATATTTCGAGGAAAATAATAATAACCCTCCTTGTCTTCGTTGTTCTTTACCTGTTCCTTCGAGAACCGTCAGCGGGAAGGTGTAGTTTTTGCAACTCGTCAGTCCCATTAGTTGAATCTTGGCTGATCGAGCTCGCTGCTTGGTCTGCTTCAAGTGTCGTTCCCCGTCTTCCTCCACCGACGTTCCCCACGCGACGTATAAGAAAGTAAAACCCATAAACCCATCAATGTTATAGTTCAAGTTCGAAGTGGAGTTATTACTACGATTTAGTCTATGCAGATGCATCCAAGCCTTGCCTCAACAAGATGGCGTTCGGTCGTGAAGTTTCATATAACTGCAGTGTAGGCTATGGTAATTCAGGGGAGCTCTTTCCAGCCACTTACAGCCCAACCGAAGTTAACATATTGTTTTTGTCGGAACGAGAGATTTAATGTGGCAAACTCCCAACTAACATGCAGGCCTAGTTTGGTTTCGCGTAGGCCTATACAGTTTTTTGAGTATCCAGCTTAAAACCTTTCTTGTCACTGATGGCAAAAAGTCAATTGAGTTCAGACTTCCTTGCCCTTTAAATATTGACCAAGCCTAAAATTGTTCTTTTACTAAAGTGCAACAATTATTTTCGAAATGTACTACTGAATGCAGAATATTGATCATAGTAAGAAGTTTGATAAATTTGTCAGTATAGTTCGTCCAAAAACGCGAAGTCCTAGTCCTATAATTGGAGCCGAGAGATACGGCATGCTGTCTTCCAGTCTCGTCCACGACATGGAGTGCAATGCCAAACCGTGAGGTATTGCTACAATGGCGCACATCGAAAACGACCAGCGCAAAAACTTCATTGTCTGCATTACAATGAAGATCTTTACCGGGTAACATTCCACAGTAAACCCCAATCCAGTCAAAATGAACTCGATTAGTAAAAGGTCCAATCACAGACGTTTAATCCTGTAATTATCGGACAGGTCTTTTTTTCCTTCACCTTTCATTTATTTGGTTGTCTTTTCTTTGTTTGACTTTTTTTTTGGTGCGGACTCGCGTGTGGGGGAGGGGCATAATGGCATCACGGCATGCCATTACAAGGTTGTTGACCTGACCCATTTATAAGAAACTTTCAACACAATGGATTGTTTAGGCCCTATAATCTATATGTCATGTATAACTTGATGAAATTAGGCTAATTTCATCAAGTCATACACGACATATAAAAGGGAAAATTCCGCAATAGGGCATTTTGATGTACTTATTTTGAAACAGTTTATAATGCAGAACAAATAAAGTTAGGGTGCTGATTAGTGTCCCCATGTGAAAATAAAATGGCGGGAAGTAAGTGGCCTAAATGAAAATTCCCTCCGAGGAATACATACAAAGTGTTTAAGGCAGTGGACACTATTGGTAATTACTGAAAATAATTATTAGCACAAACCCTTACTTGGTAACGTGATAAACGGCTCCCTCTGAAGTGACATAGTTTTCGAGAAAGAAGTAGTTTTCCACGAATTTGATTTCGAGACCTCAGATTTGGAATTTAAGGTCTCGAAATCAACCTTTCTGAAAGTGACACAACTTCGTGTGACAAGGGTGTTTAAACTTCCATTATTATCTCGCAACTTCGACTGACCGATTGAGCTAAAATTTTCACAGGTTTGTTATTTTATGCATAATGTTGAGATACAGAAAGTGAGAAGACTGGTCTTTGACAATTACCAATAGTGTCCAGTGTCTTTAATCTTTGGATTTGTGTAATCAAGTTCTTGTTGTCGTCCGTTTTGTTTTAGTGTTTTTCCTTCTTTCTTCTTCTTCTTCTTCTTCTTCTTCTTCTTCTTCTTCTTCTTCTTCTTCTTCTTCTTCTTCTTCTTCTTCTTCTTCTTCTTCTTCTTTTTATTCGTGTTTGTATCAAGTAGGTCAACAACAAGCCACGAGGGAAAGTGACCGGGTCACAATTTTAATAAATTTAGGATTAATAAAAAGATTGACAAAAAAACTCAATAGAATTCCTGTTTTCACATTCCTATCCATCCCCGTGTCAAAAACAGGTCTCAGAGGTTTGTACATAACCTCTAAGGCCTGGTAATTAAAAGAAAAACTTTCATGCATGATACAAGTTCTGTTTTCAAATAGTATAAACACGCATAGTGCCTGCGCTGCACGCACCTAAACTGTACAGTGTCTGTGTGTGGACTCTGCACGCTGTGCATAGGTCCTCTACGTATGCGCGCCCGAAGTCCGTCGTCTCACGCATTGCTTCCCGAAAGGCACCGAACCGGTGTGGAGGTTAGTTTTTAGTTCCTTAGTATTCAATCGGTCCACACGATACAAGCTGCAGACCAAAACCACCACTTGGTGGCGCTGTGGCAAACCATGCGTGTTGTGTTGTTCTTGATGGTGTTCTCTGTGCTAATGCTATTGTATTTAGTGCGTTGATTCTTTGATTATAAACAATGAGTCAAGTGGATGCCGATGAAATTTTGGCGAGACGTTTACAAAAGCAGGTTCGCATTAAAATTGTTACTATATTAATGAAATAAATAAATAATAATATTGTTTTTGTTCGCTAAAAATTTGCCCCACCAAACCTACCATATGATTTACCATCAATCCAACATGACCAACATGACCAACCAAGGGATTACCGACTCCAAGTCTAGGTAGTAAGGAAACTTCGGAAACTTCATCCATATGATTGATACACAGAACAGTACACATGCATTGTAATGCAATCTGGGTGGTTAGGTCACTGGGTTTCGATAGGAGACTAGAGTAAGCATTGAGGTAGAAATACAGCGGGTCGGTGAGCTGGTTGGGGGGGGGGGGGTGTTTGCAGCAACCTTCACAGTGTCTGCATATTAATTTAAAATTTTTACAAAATTACAATATGTTTCATATAATTTTAAGGAGTGTGTTGAATACTCTACTGCACAGTGAGCACCTTGTGCAATGGTTAGGATGTCACTGAGTAAGTCTTTGTTGTACTATGGGCATCCTACCAGGACTAACAAGAAACTCAACTTTACCAACAACCAGGGATTGTCTGAATTGGTGGCTATGGATATTATGGCTACAGCTGGATTGCCGCATCATCATGGGTTGAAGTATAGGACCTTCTGACCTTAACAAGAACATCTTTCACACTCACAGCAATCATACTAGCAGTAGCTGAGTCCCCAAATTTGCATACAGCCATCATACCCTGGTCATAAAGTTTCTTCCTTTCATACATAATTTTAATCTTCTTTTTTTCTAGTGCAGCCTTCATGATTGAAGTCGCACTGGTCGCACTGCCAGACCCACCAAGGCGAACCCATTCCCTTTGCGATAGTGTGTACTGGGGTCTTTAGCGTGTGGTGTTAGTTTTTATAACAATGCATGGGACCTGCAGCTTAATGTCCCATCCGAAGGACAAAGCCAAAGTTTCAAAGTGTTTTGCAGGACACAAATGTCACGACCAGGACTCGAACCCACGCTCTACTGATCAGATATAGCAGAGCTCGAGTTCGAAGCTCTTAACCGCTCAGCCACAACAGTTCCACAAATTGAAGCATTATGGGTCAATTATATTTTTAAAATGTCTTCATTTTAAATCACAGTTCGATGAGGAGTTATCTTCCTCTAGGCCAAAAGATCCAAATACATCTGACTCCGATTCTGACACCACCAACGTAAAAGAAGACAGGAAACCCAATCAGGACAAAGAACCCAAACTTTCAGCCAATCATAGAGCAGGATCCTCGGCGAATCAAAGTGTTGCAGCTGTGAGAAAGGGGCTACCAATGAAGCGGGCTGCATCTACTCATGATATTTCTGACTCGGATTCAGGGGATGATGATGGTTCATCTGAAGAGATCTCCCAGTCATTGTTGACAAGAAAAGATGAAAAAAGCCTGGACAAGAAACATCTGCAGTTTGGCTCTAAAGGTGATTCAATAAGTTCCTTAATAATTTTATGGAAGGAGTAAAATGTATTAGGGTAAAAACAAATTATATTCTTTATCCCTGATGCAAAATTAATATTGTGTAGGTACCGGCTGCTAACCCATAGGTTTCAAACTGCCTCCAAGTCGTCTGCACTGGCATTGCCAATGTCATGGGTCTGAATTCCACTCAAGGGATTTGCCTGTGGATTTTTTTCACAGAACTCTGTTAAGTACCGAGTATAGACATTGTGACCTCTGACGTCACACGAAAACCATAGCATGATTCGCGCGCATACCGCCGGGCAAAACCTTTGTTTTTTGGCAGCCAGCTAGAATTAGTACACGCTAATTTACCATGACTATGCGTCTTTTTGCCTGGCGGAACATGACGTGTCAACAGAGGGCGGTTTGAATGTAAATATAGGTCACATCGTCTAAAGGCCTACAGTGCTTAATAAATTAAAAAAATTATACTATTTATAAAAGAAACATTTGTAGAAATGTAACATTTTTCCATTTAAACAATAAGGTTGTTCAAGTTGAGTTAAGCCATTTTACATTGATGTCACGGCTGACGTTTTGCCCATCTTCACTTTTGTAGCCATTTCACTGTTTCAAAGGTAAAATGCCTCAGTTTGGTATCTGGCGTCACATTCCCTGAGTATGAAAAACCTTTTCTTGATTTGTGCTTGAACTGTAACAAAACAAATGTATTCACTTCTTGAATTTCGTCTTCAGGATCGAGCCAAGGGTCACCATTTGACTCTAAAAGTTATAAGATCCCTAAGAGAAGCAACTCCTCACCGGCATCCACCAGTAAGCCATCTAATAAAGAAGACAAACCCAAGTGTCCATTCGGAGCCAAGTGCTACCGCAAGAATCCCGATCATCGAAGAGACTTCATACATTCAGGTTTGTTGACATTCTTATTGTGGTTCACCGGTAGTTACCCTTCGCAGGGTTTGACCTTGTTTGACCTTACTTTTTCAGTGGCTAGCCTGTGCCACCAGTCAGCTTGTTATTTCACTAGTCTGCCAGCTTTCTTTACAAGTCTGTATTCCGTTTTAAAATATGTAAAGAGAATTCTAACTGGTCCTCTGGTGTTTTAACTGGCATCTGGCCAGTAGACTACTGTTAATGGAGATTGCTGCGGTTCTCCAACCTCGCTACCATGGGCAGCACGCCGTATCACCCCCTAACTCTGCGTACGTCTCTAACGTTATGATCGAGCAAGGCATGCTGGGAATAAATGGCGTGGCGAGATCGATCACCCCTGGGAACGAGGTTGGCGGTTCTCTTTCTTTGAGAGTTCTAGCATATAACCATTTTCCAGATTGAGGTGTTTGCTCTGAAAAAGCACTGGACATTAGTATTAGTATTAGTATTCTCACTTGGTGTATCCCAACGTATGCATGAAATAACAAATCTTTGAAAATTTGGACTCAATTGGTCATCAAAGATGCAAGAGAAAAATGAAAGAAAATTATCCAAGATTGTTACTTGGGTGTTTTCAGATGCCTCAAAAAGGCTTCAAGTCTAAAGTCTTTTAATATTTTACCTCTTTCTCCAAAAGAATGTTACTTTAGAGTGAGCCGTTTCTTACAACAGCTCTCCATTGCTCGTTACCAAGTAAGATTTTATGCTAACAGGTATTTTAAGTAATAACTATAGTGTCTAGTGCTTTTAAGCACTTCTGTATTTCCTCGTAACTCACCAGACAATGATGAGCATGGGATGCCCCCAACGAAGAAATTAAAGAGGGATGACTCGATGAAAGCATCCTCCTCCTCGTCAGCAACATCTCCCGCATCATCATCATCATCATCATCAAGGAAGAGGACTTGCATAGATGTCATCAGAGAAGCCTTCCCACTCAACTTCCTCCTGACCAAAGTGACGGGAATTCCTGAGAAACACAACAACTCCCAAGCTGTACATATCTCTGGTAAGTGCTGGTTGCTTTGAAGATTTAAAGATTTTTTAAGATTTTATTTCTAGTAATGAAACCAATGATTTCTCATAAGTGAACTTAGTCACTGTAGCTTGCAAGCCTGAGGAAACAGAAAGATAATGCCTGCTATGTGAACCAGAAACACCAGGGTTAACCCTACTCTTCCTCTATAAGCTGTCCGGGCTCTTTTCATGCACTACCAATCCAGTATACGTCTTAATTTCCCACTATGGGCAAAGCAATTATGGTGGAGTATCTTGCTCAAGGACACAAGTGCCATGACTTGGACTCGAACCATACTTTGCTGATTAGAAACACCAGAGCTTGATGAGTCAGGTGTTCCTAACCGCTCAACCATGACATGCCACAAATTATAATTACAATAAGTGCATTCAGTGCCAGCTTCACCGAAGGGCCCTTCTTGCAACAGCAGCTGCCCAAGTTGTCCTTGTCAGAAGACCCTTGCATGGGCCGCCATCTTTGATGAAATGTGCATGCATGAAAGGCTATCATTGGCTGCGAGACAAGAGCAGCACGGACACGCGTGCACTTTTCCATTGTTTTACATCAAAGGTGGTGGTCAATGACGTCATGTGCAATCCATTTCTACTCTGTGGTGTTTTCTTCGCAGATATCTTAGCATCGTGTATGGGGGAGCTAGTTGCATCAGTTCAGTTTAACTACATATTTGATATACCGTGGCTCATGAAACAGTATCCCGCACAATCCAGGTAGGTGACTTCTGAATAGCTTGTTTTTACTGAGATTTTTATTGTAATTGTGTAATTGTAGTTTTGGAAATAAGTATTAATGATGATGCAATTTTGGTATCTGGATCTGTCTGTTAGAGACAAAAAAATGTAATCACTTGTTTTTAATAATTAAACTCCTAACTCCTCAGAGGGCCAGGAGTTCTCTGCTTTTGGAGGCTCTAGACTTGCAGGTTCGGATAACAAGTGCTTATCACTGAGCAAGCAAACAATCTTAGGATACCCAAGCCTACATCCGTATGGACTGTAAAAGGGGTAACCCTGTTTCAGCCCCAGGAGTAGGTGGCAACGGCCTCTGGAAAAAAACCCATTGTAGCCCACACCTTGAAGTTGCCCTCAGGCCTTGTGTATCTGGCGACTTGCATAAAAAAAAATAATAATAAAAAAAAAATAAACATATTTGTTTAAATCTGTTCACATCAAACAGCTCAAGCACCAATAACTGGATGGTGGTTAGAAAACGATAAGAAATATTCAGTTTTAGATGTGGGAGGAGAATCTCGAATGGGGAAAACCCATGCAATCAGGTAGGGACTGAAAACCAAATCCACTTACAAGGTACCCGGTCTGAGGTGGGATTCGAAGCGAGGTCCACACAAATAAAAGGATGGGAAAAAAACCACTGAGCCAACCCAGTTCCCTTAATTCCCCAAGTTCAAACATGTTGGTGTTGAGCTATCATAGAGTAGAAGAGGGTGAAGAAGGATCTCAAACCAAAGACACAGGGAGTTGAAGGGAAAACGATTTGCACTGTTTCTGTGCTAGGATTTGAAGCAAGTTCCAAAGACTTGAAGGCTGGGATTGAAACAACAGTCACTCTGATTCCACTGACACCAAACATGCTGGTGTTGAGCTATCATAGAGTGGATGGTTCAGGAGGGTCTCGAACCAAAGACCTGGTATGGGGAGTTGCAGGGAAAACAATTTGCACCAGTTTTGTGATTGCATGCTGTTTATTTGTTGATGTTTTGCAGGTCCAAACCTTTACTGATTGTTCACGGAGAGCAGAGACAGAGTAAAGTAGCGCTGCATGAAGCTGCCCATCCGTACCCCAACATCAAATTGTGCCAAGCTAAGCTCGACATCATGTATGGGACCCATCACACGTAAGAAAGATTTCTTTACTCAGCTTTAGACCCCTTTCACAACACACAGTACAGTGGCCTATCCTGGTGCCATCTTGGGAGTCAAAATGTCAAATGTACACCAAGGATTTGACTCCCAAAATGTTTGAAATGGTAGGCATGCATAGTGCAAAGGTTTGTTTCGTGGTGTGACAGGAGTCAACAGGAATGTTGAATGATGACCTTATTCTTTGGCTTAGTTCCTCTTTCTCTGTCCTTCCCCTCAAGTATATGCACTTCATGTTTCAACACTGGTTTTTGATAAGGATACCGGGTCCAAATTTCATGGCTTTGCTTACCCCCAAATTCTGCGCTTACCGTCACCATTCTACGTAAACTGTGCAAGCACCCACTGTCATCTCACTAAACATGGATGGATTTGATGTTCCTGTGAAAAAGTACTGTGACAATTTTCTGCTGTTTTCTCAATGAATGGACACTGTATTCAACACTCCGTGATTCAACAGAAACTTTCACATGTGACTTTCATTGTATCTTTCTTGACAATTTTGCCTGCAAATCAGCATTACGTTGACAAAAACCTAATAATGACCCTACTTATTAGGTCTTTCAGGAATTATTAGTTGATTTAAAATTAATTTGTTTGTATTGTTGTTTATCCCCTAGTAAGATGATGCTGTTATTGTATACAAATGGAATGCGTGTTGTGATCCACACAGCTAACATCATTAATCAAGACTGGTTTCAAAAGACACAGGGGTAAGCAACTTTGACCTTTGACCTCATCTATTGCGACAGTTATCAATGAAGCATTTTTTGGAAAACTATTTTAGTATTTAATACACACCATAATTTTTTTGATGACACCATGTAGATAAATCTCTTTTGAGTGATAGTGGTTCTGAAAAAAAACCGTAGAGCTCAATGTTTTGAACAGCATACTCTGTCCGTCGTCAGGAGACACACAAAAGACGGAGTATACTGTCTGAAATCCTGCGCCCTCCGGTTCGTCTCAGAACCACCATTACTCAAAAGAGATTTACCTAACTAAATGGTGTCTCGCAAATTTTATTATGTCTATTATCCTTCCACCGTGCAAACCTTCAAGTCTTCGTATTTTGTATTTGATCAAAGTTGGAATTGAGCTTACACTTCCTTATGTCCAGCCGAAGGTAGGCAGGCATTGCTTTTGTATTTAAAACAAGAAGACAGTTGTGAGTTCGATTTGAATTATGTCTGGTAATTACTTGCTCAGTCACAAAGGCCAAGTTGGATATGGGACGCAGACACGCTATATTTTTTGTATTTCCACGAGTGCGCGTGTGATAACGTATTTATCTTCAAGCAAACTTGGCGCGTGACATAGAACACACAATACGCAGGTAGTGATATTAGCCGTGCAATATAGGTTTTTATCACCACTCCATTCTGCGAATTGAATTGGAGGATTAGCGTGGACTTGAAGATAATTATTATTATTATTAAGGTGATCCCTCTTTTTTGCAGCTATCAAAGTTCCATCGTAAACATGTGTGAGATCTCTGGCTACAGGTGCATTTTGAATGCCCCCGACTGCTACCCTGAACAAAAACATTGACAGCATAGGGAGACCGCCGACATATAGGGCTAGATAGTCCAGTTGGTACAGTGCCGATACATTAATCCAGAGGTTGCAGACTCAAAATCATATTTTTTTTTTTAAGTTTTTTTTATTTGATCAACCCCAAATTTATTTAGAATTATCCAGTCAGTTGCCTTTAAGAATCATAACCTAATGTTGTGTTATTTCTATCTTGGATTTTGTTTTCTTGTAGGGTATGGATCAGTCCACTCTTCCCAAAGACGGATTCTACGTCAACTTCCTCAGACTCCCCGACTTTCTTTCAGCGAGATCTGGCTGATTATCTGACTGCATACCGGTCGCCATCGTTACAAGAATGGATCGGACATATCAGGAGTCATGACATGTCTGAAGCCAAGTATGTAGATCTGTTATCGATTATCGCACAAGCGGGATTGGAACACAGAAATATAAAACGCTTTTGAGTCCCATATCAAACAAGGATGAAGGCTGAGTTGTATAAACGCAATATGCAATGTCGGAACAGCTGTATGTTTTGTGGAAAGCGCAATACACAGTTAGAACAGCCCAATACCTCTTGTTGCTATGGGTTAACCAATCATAATCTAGGATGTCGATACTGCATTCTCCAAAGGAGTTTAGTTTGTTTCAGGAATGTACAATAACCAATGAACAGGGGTAGTGTGAGGCGCTTTGATACAATTAATGTTTTAAAACACTTGATGAATGGCTGTTATTTGTTTCTGTTTGAGACTTTCTTAGTAGGTAAGGTTTGTGGTGACACCATGTTAAATCTCTCTGTGAGTAGTGGTGGCTCTGAGAAGAGCTGGTTTGTACGGCTCTACTTTTCAGTCAGTGTGGGACGTTTTTCTTATTTGTTCAGTTTTTAATCTGTGGTTCAACAAAATGGTTTGTTTTTGCTTGTTGTAATTCTTCATCTTAGTCAGGAGTCACTTGTCTGTCCTGAAATTAACCAAGAAAGCCACTTAAGATCCATTGAGTCATAACATTTTTTTAATAAAACCAACTTCACAAACATCAAACTATTGTTTTTGATATGACACGTTTAGGGTATTTATCAGTGCTTCCATACCTGGCAGACACACAGGCAGCAATATGAACAAGTGGGGACATCTCAAACTACGTCAGGTGAGTCTAAATAAAAAGCTTATAATTGTGGAAATCTGAGAAAATAATAATTAGCAAATGGCCTGATGCTTCGACACTAGCAGAGTCTTGCTAAAATGCTTAATAAAAATAATAATAATACAATATAATATTGATGTCGATATAGTGTATGCATATGCCAACAAGGTACTCGAGGTGCTTGGTATTATATAAATTTTTTCAGAAAGATATGAATTCTGCGACCCAATATATTACACGTATGTACCACCTTATAACGGTTTACAAGGTGCAATATACATAAATAGGTATACCGTTATTTTTCTTTTTACCACCCCACCCACAAGTTTGAGATATATGATTCACAAACAAACACCAAATTGTTTCATGGGTTGTTCAGTTGTCTATCATAACGAAAAGAAGAAGGACCATTAGATAGACTGATGTTTGAAATTCTTTGAGATCTTTTGTTATAATTACAGTCATAATGTTTTGGATATAACTAAACTAAACGAAGGATTTGCGAGAAAAATTTTTATTAAACCATTTTCTGTAAAACAGGTACTAAAAGACCATGGACCTAAGGAGTCAGATGTGAAGTCTTGGCCTGTGATTGGTCAGTTCTCCAGTGTTGGCTCCCTAGGTCCTGACAAAGATAAATGGCTGTGTAGTGAGTGGCTACAGAGTATGGCGCAATGCAGAGGTGTTGGTAGGAAGATGCAGGGGGAGTCGGGGAACAAGATGTTGAAGTTGGTAAGAAACTTGTTGGATACCTTTTTACATTTGCCAAATAAATAATAATAATAACTATGTTGGTGAAAAACGTTGTTTTTCTGTGTCGTTGTGGACACTATTGGTAATTGTCAAAGACCAGTCTTCTCACTTGGTGTATTTCAACATATGCATAAAATAACAAACCTGTGAAAATTTGAGCTCGATTGGTCGTCAGAGTTGCGAGATAACTATGAAAGAAAAAAACACCCTTGTAACACAAAGTTGTGTGCTTTTAGATGCTTGATTTCGAGACCTCAAATTCTAAATCTGAGGTCTCGAAATCAAACTGTGACTTCAGAGGGAGCCATTTCTCACAATGTTTTATATTATCAACCTCTCCCCATTACTTGTTACCAAGTGAGGTTTTATGCTAATAATTATTTTGAGTAATTACCAATAGTGTCCACTGCCTTATAGCAAAGTGAAAGAGTCTAGTCAAAATGTTATTTATCAAAGGGTAGCGACTTTTGACTGTCACTGGCTCTCAAAGCTTTCTAGTGCATTGTTACTTGCTTTGTTTTTGTATGAAGTGTGCCTGTCCCCTGCTCCGCTTTTGGTTGTGCCGTTGATCATTATTAAAGGGTTCTGTAGATTTAATAAAAGTTTTTAGCCATGGCATGAATCCCTACTCACTGTAAATGAAGAAGTATTTAATATAATTTACCTGTAGAAGTTTCAGCTTCCTAATAATTGTTGAGTTTTTGAGGAAAAAAAAGTTAAAATCACAGAGCAATGCTTTCAGGAGAGTGGCATAAAACCGTTGTACTTATTTTGCTAAAATAATTTTTGTCTCACTGGGACAAAAAAATATTTTCGAGAAATTGTTTTACTCATTTCTCAAAAACTACAGCACCTCAGCAAGTATTTTTTTTAAGGGGAGCTTTCTACCATCATTATCTTTAAATCTTGTACGTTTAATGTAAATCTGTCAAATTGTGTCTCTGTTTTTCTTTTCTTTTAGATCTTCCCTAGCAAGGATAATGTTCGGACCAGTCTGGAGGGTTACCCAGCCGGGGCCTCCATACCCTACGGCATCAAAACAGCAAAGAAACAACTCTACTTCAATTCATTCTTACAGTAAGTGTTCCTCTTAAAGACACTGGACACTATTGGTTATTGTCAAAGACTAGTCTTCTCTCTTGGTGTATCTCAAAATGTGCATAAAATAACAAACCTGTGAAAATTTGAGCTATATTGGTCGTCGAAGTTGCAAGATAATAATGAAAGAAAAAACACCCTTGTCACACAAAGTTGTGTGCTTTCAGATGCTTGATTTTGAGACCTCAAAATCTAATTCTGAGGTCTCAAAATCAAATTCGTGGAAAATTATTTTATACTATCAACCTCTCCCCATTACCCGTAATCAAGAAATGTTATATCATAATAATTATTTTGAGTAATTACCAATAGTGTCCACTGCTTTTATTTGACGATATTCCACTTTAAGCCCTGCCAAAATCACACGAATTGAATTTTTCAAACCCCAAACCGAGTTATCTAAAGAAGGTAATCAACTGTAAACAAGAATGCATACAAAGGAAATCTAGTAACACTACACAGTATTCTCCATTCACTGGTTCTGTACTGTCTTTTTCTTATGGGCTGTTTACCAATCATGTACCCTCCCAGTGAACCAAATAATAACCCGGCCTCTTTACCATATATTATCTCATTCTGATCTTTGGCAGTCAGTGGGTTTCCAACTCTAGAGGGCGCTCCAGAGCTAGTCCACATATCAAGACATACTCCAGAATGTCACCTGATAGTCAGCACATTGCTTGGTTTCTTGTAACGAGGTAAGTTTTCAGTCGAGTGAAGTTGTTTTGTTGGATGCAAAAAGCTTTGTATGGTAGTGATTACATTATTTTTGTTTCCCTGTGTAGTCATGAATAATTTTGTACAATTCTCTCACAATTTGTTTTACAATTATCCATTATTACTTGATATTTGAAATAACAAGTTGCAACATTTGACAAGGCGTTTTCTCTTCTGCCGCTTCCCAGCTTGTAAGATAATCAACTTATGAAGAATGGTTATAAAGTAATTCTGATAACACATTTTTTCAGTTCGCTGGTTCATTTTTGCCGAAAACAAAACATGGACCCCCACAGTGAACCTTTGCCTTGTCTAATACAGATCTCTGTCAAAAAAAACAGGAGACCGCCCAAATTATGGTAGAGTGCTGAAACGTTAATCTGGAGGGTGTAGGTTTAAGTTCCTTTCTCGTGAAAGGCACTGGACACTATTGGTAGTTACTCAAAATAATTGTCAGCATAAAAACTTACTTTGTACTGAGCCATGGAGAACCGTTGAAGTAACATAGTTTTTGAGAATGAGGTATTTTCTCACTCAAATATTAAACGACTTCAGGCCTGAAGCCTTTTTTAGGCATCTGAAAGCACACAAATTTGTGAGACAATGGTGTTTTTTCTTTCATGATTCTCTTGCAACTGAGTCCAAATGTTCACAGATTTTTTATTTTATACACATGCTGGGATACACCAAGAGAGAATAATAATAATAATAAGAAGACTTGTAATGGGCACATATCCACCCTGCTGGGTGTTCAAGGCGCAGTAAAAGACCTGAATACTGGTCTTTGACAATAGCTAAAGGTGTCCAGTGCCTTTAATTTTTCTATTCAACCCAAAATGATTGAAAATTTACAATGCATTATGTTGACGAGGACGAGAAATTCCTGTACAGTTTTTTATTTTTTAGAATATTTTAGAATCCACTAAACTTGTTACAGAGTGTAGTGAGACTTGTTTGTTTTGTGAATAATATCTTTGTTTGAGATGAAAAACATTGATTAATCTCCGAGTATTCAGCTTACAAGTACAAAATTAATTGGCATTTGCTGGCATGATATTCTTCCCACTTACCTCTGATTTCTGATTCCTTATAAACCTCAGAAAAATTGCGATTTAATGGCTTGAAATGCCTATTAAAGCATTCACCATGTGCACATGTACGTCGGCCCTTTTACTCAATAAAATATTGATTTGGTGTTGAACAAATAAAAATTGATGGGAGTGGGACTCAAACCATTAATGTGCTGGCTTTCTATTGGAGGTCGTTAGATCAAGTCCCTCTCAAGTAAATTTTTCTTTGTTCAACCCAAATTCATTCTAAATTTACCCAGTCAGTTTCCTTTTTGGTTTATAGTATGTGATATCAATAAAATAATAATACTTTTTTCCAAGGACCAAATATTCGGGTGGCATGTTTGGCTTGTGCGTTAAGCGCTCGCCTCTCACTCAGGTGACCCCGGTTCGATTCCCGGCCAGGGCCATATGTGAGTTGAGTTGTGCGTTGGTTCTCTGCTGTGCCACGAGTGTTTTCCAGACCATCCGGTTTTCCTCCCTCGGGGAAAATCAAACACTTTCGATCTTGGCTGTGCTCCGTGGTCGTAATGGGTTGATGTGGCTGGCAGCCATAGGCGCCCTTGCATGCCTGCTTCTCAAACACGTTGTAGCCGCGTCCTTCGTAATTCAGTTCTTAGCAGCAAGTAAGGATGATTAGCCCCCCAAATTATTATTTCTGCCTGTATTTGATAACTTTAAGATTGGAGAACCCTTCCAGGTTAAAATGTATCCCTATTTGCAAGTAGACACTGTACTCCACCAACCCATACACTAATTAATCCAATTCCTGCATATTTGATGACTCTTTAGATAAGTTTTTCTTCCATCAGCAAATAGTTTTCCACCCTTTGAAAGTTTATCGTTATTCCATTTCTTCTGCTCATCTGTAGCTCCAACATGTCTAAAGCTGCCTGGGGTGCCCTTGAAAAGAACGGACAGCAACTCATGATCAGATCCTATGAGATGGGAGTCCTCTTCCTTCCAGATATCTTTGTAAGTTGAAAAATTATTCTTTTTCTTTTTAAATTATACTTTGTAAAGGTTTTTTCTTGTTTAGCATTAGTAATTGTTTTTCTTATTCTGTATAGTGACAAACAGTTAGGGAAACTGACTTGATACATTTGTGATAATACATTATTTAGGTTGAACAAAAAATATAAAGGTTTTGAATCAAGGTGTCCATCCGTTTGCCAAAAAATTAAGAATGGATTGCACATTTTTATATATTATGATTTTTTTTATATAAATGACAAATGTAAAAAGGATGGACAAAATGATAAAAAAGATCCCCGTAGATGACCCAACAATCATGGATTTTCATATTATGTGATTTGGTGTTGGTTTGTTATTGTAGCCGAATGCATTGATGGTAACTTGAAGGCAGTGGACACTATTAGTAATTACTCTAAATATTGTTACCACAATAACTTATTTTGTAACAAGCAATGGAGAGCTGTTTACAGTATGAAACATTGTGAGAAACGGCTCGCTCTGTAGTAACGTAGTTTTTGAGAAAGAGGTAATTTCTGACTCCAATAATAAAAGACCGACCTCAGCTGAAGCTTGTTAATGTGCATCAGAAAGCACACAAGGTTGTGCAACAAGGGTGTTTTTTCTTTCATTATTCAGTGAGAATACTGGTCTTTGACAACTACTAAGGTGTCAAGTCCTTCTAACTGTAAACTGTTTGCAAGCAGTCCTAAATTCTCCAAAATCCTAGTCAGCAAGTTGTCTGACTTTGTAGGATTTTGTACTGCAATGCTAAACAAGAAATGGCAATCATTGCGTCTTCATCATTGTCCAAATATTTCGGGTTTTGAGTAACCATAGAGTGGAGGATTGAGGAGTAAATGAGAGTGTCTTCAGTATAGCCTCGGGTTAAGAGTTTTTAGAAATATTGCTGTTGTCATCCCAGAATGCAGGGCTTGATTTGGGGTGAAAATTTCACAAGACCACAGGGCTCATAGCTCTAAATTTTTACTGGACCAACAATTTTTGTGAAAGACCACAAGCAAAAAGAAAACACAATTTTCTTGATTCCTGGCAACATCCATTTGAATTTTATACTTGCACTAAGGCATGTGAAGAAGATTTATTTTGTTTGTCTCTTTTGGTATCACTATGAAGTATACTTGAAAGTCATCATTTGAACATACATTGTAGTTTGTTTCTGTTCAGGATATTACCCAGAGAGGTACACATATTAATACTCAATTGACAAACACAAGACTGCTGCAAATGACAAACACAAGACCACCGGAATTCACAAGAACAAAACTGCAGGACTTGTCCAGTCATAGGGTTACTGGTCGGAGACTAAAACCACTGGCTTAGGACCTGTGGAGTGTGGTCCAGTGACAAATTCAAGCCTTGTGAATGCACATCTCTTGAATCCAAATCAATAGAGCAGTGTACACCTCTGAAATAGTAATAGTAATATTGAGAATAAATAAAAATAAAAATAATACATTTGTAAAGCGCCTAATGCGAAAAGCCTCTGAGCGCATAATAAAAAGAACATTAGAATATACAATGAGAGAAAGATACAAATTACAAAAAGGAGCTTTAAACAAATGAGTTTTCAACAGAGGCTTAAAAATTGTAAAGAACTAGCCTGGCGAATATGCACAGGAAGACTTTTCCAAAGAAACGGTGCTGCGTAAAAAAAAGGGTCTGTAGCCATAAAAAAATGGAAGAAGCTCTAGTAGTTGAAAGCAACGACTGTTGAGATGATCGTAAAGTCAGAGCAGGGGAATAATGATGAACAAGTTCAGATAAATAAGCAGGAGATTGACATGTTTGAGCCTTGAAAGTTAACAGAAGAATTTTGTAAACAGCTGAAAAAGATGAAAGTCAATCACTAAATCACAGCACAAGCAATTTGTTCCAACTGATCATCAGAAAGGTTTTATTTGTATTAATTTTCCTTTTTGTCTACTTTTTGAAATTGGGTAAACATGGCAAGCTGGGATTGGAAAGATAGAGCTGTGTGTCACAAAAATATTGTTTCAGAAACTTTTAATTCATTGCATCGAAGGGACAACCTTGACTTTCATTTTGAATGAAGGAAAAACAAAAAAGTAATCAAGACATTTTCTGGGCAAGAAAAATTAACTTTCAAGTCCTCATAATTATTACATTTGGTATCTTCATAATGCAATCATAGAAGTAAATTGCAAACTGATGTTAGTGTACATGTTCTATACTCCATGTTAGAATGCGGTCATCGCAAATGCTTGACTATCACCAGTAGAAGCATGGAATAATAATTGGGGCAGGTTGTGTGAGCCTTAAAGTCACCTGGAAATAGAATTTTTTTTCTTTCAAACATAAGAGTATATGTTTACGAACAATAAAACAATTTTTTTAGTAATTGTTTGTCACGATTTATATGTTTAAAAAATATATAAAGTTGTTTGGGGGCTGACTCCGCCTACCCCTTTTGTGACGTCAATCGAGGCAGACTTTGCCTGCAATGCGTATAGTAAACACACGTGCAAAGTACATGTACGTCCAAGTCGTGAGTTGATACATTTCAAAAAGTGTTTTTCTGCATTCAGCAGCAATACACCTGGTCGGCATTGCCGGAAAAAAACACACATTTTTTTTTTGAAACCTACAAACTCACGACGTACATGTACTTTGCAATTGTGTTTACTCTACGCATTACAGGCAAAGTCTGCCTCGATTGACGCCACGAACAGCGCCCTCTCGGGTCGGGGTCTACTCTTAAATTTGTAAATAACATAAGAACTCATTTTTTAAAACCTTAGTTAACTGTTTATTCACATTCCACTCATCAAAACACATATATTAGTGACAAAAGCTTTATTTTGAAAAAATACCACTTCCAGGTGACTTTAAGGTCCGTCAGCATTTGAGATAATTTGACGTCCAACACGCAAGGCCCTTAGGTCTCAGCACCTATTAATACTGGGGCGTTATTTCTTTTCACTGTGACACCAAGCTCCAAAACATTTATATAGAAGGGAGACAAATATGTACATAATAATTGATAACTAGTTTCTCTGTGCTGCTAAGCAGTAGTGCCTAATACTAGCAAAGTTAAAATTAAGCTTGGCTCATGCTACAAAAATAAGCGTCAGGATGGGGCCAGTTATAGAGCTGCTTAAGCAGACAATAATCTTGTAACCATTTCTGCTGAGCAAATATAAGCAGGTTACCAGTCACAAATGGTACATGTGGCATGGTTTTTGGCTGGTAACCTTATCTTAGAGTAACATTTAGAATTGTGTTTGGCTAATGTTGTGCTTAATAAGCAGTTCTATAAAAATTTGTACTAGGTATTCGTCACTTACCCAGCTAGCACAGAAGTTTTGTGCTAGCCCTGTAAGCAGTAAGCAGTTGGGCCCTGGGCTGTTTACACGGCGGGTTGTGTCTGTGCTCATAACAGTATAATGTGCGATGAGTACCTCTATCAAATTATCACCAAAACCCCAAATTACACTGAGCTACCTAAGCACCAAACAATTTTTGCTTACCAAAACAAGGTAACCAGTTATAAAATCATGTCATTCATGTGAACTTTTTTGGGATCTGCTTGCTTTGTTTTAAGCAGGAAGTTGTGAAGCAAAATTGTATACTTATCACAGCTTTATTAAACTATGCCCGGATTTAAATAATGCAATTGGAGAATAAGGCTGCTACGAAATTAGCGGCTATGGCTGCCCTTGGCCACAGCCACAGCCTTTAGCCGATTAGGAAATAATTTTGCAGTGCTCTGATGAAGAAGAGAAACATTTTTGCACCCCTTTTTTTTGTGAACTGCTTCTTCAACTTAATAAAGGCACTGGACTCGTTTGGTAATTGTCAACGAACAATATTCTAACTTGGTGTACCCCAACATATGCGTAAAAAATTCACAAACCTGTGAAAATTTGGGCTCATTTGGTCATTTGGTTTCAAGAAAATAATGAAAGAAAAAACAAACATTTCAGTCAGTGTTTTATACTATCAACAGCTCTCCCTTACCAAGTAAGTTTTAAGGCAAATATTTGTTTAAAGTCGTTACCAAAAGTGTTCAGTGCCTTCATTTAACTACACAACACACTTTAGCTTTAAGTCTCATTCAAGGAATACCAGTCCTTATTTCAGATGGACCAGATAGGGGCTGATTTCACAAAGAAATTAAATTCATCGCAAGACATATTTTCAGTATAACCAGTGATTTGTATTGTGACATCACACTTTACTTAGCAACTACGATTGATTTGCAGTTACGATCAATCTTAGATCTTTGTGAAATCGGCCCCAGCAATTACCAGACAGACTCTCCCACCACAGTCTGTGGTTGTTAAATTTGACAGCCATCACTGTTTAACAGGACGAGTGACTTAATCAAGTAAATGAGACAGCTATATGCAAAAAGAAATCCATTGTTTTAATGGACACTTGATACACAAATAACATGCACAAACGTGTCTCTTTTTTTCCACTTGCTATGAATTTTCAGGAGTGAACAAACAAATTTGACATCTAACATGTTGTTCATCCAGAAGAAAACATCCATTCAACAAATTGGTACATTTTAATGATTATTACCTTTCTAAATATCCCCAGCGAAATGAGCATTGCTCTCACTTGCTGCCAGCTAGAGAGTAAAGAAAAACAGAGAGAAGAGATGCACATTGTGGCCATTTGTTGGTCTAGCGTTATTGATTTTGTGCTGATGGCTGTGTTTAATAGATAACACCCCCATCCCCAGCACACCCCTTATGCTAGCTTATTAGATTACACTCCATCTGGTAATGATGCTATAAACTCATCTTGGTGCCCAATACAATCGCCTCGTCATAATTGGAAAAATATTGTGGCAAAGTATTGCTAGAAAATTAAATGCGTCGCTGAGTGGGTTGTTTAATGCGCTGGTGACTTCATTGACGTAGATCGAGGGCACTGGAGACATGAAGAAGATGAGGGAGAATAAGAGACGGTAGTCGACAAAAAAAATAAAGACAACACTGGAAACAAAACTGATTGTTAAATTGAAGAGGCCAGAGTTACTTAAAAGCTTCTGTCCGTGATCATTTTCTTTTGGCTATTCTTTCTCTTGCCATAATTTGTGTAATTTTTGTTTTTAATAATACTCTTGAGTGAAATGAGGTTAGTGACTTGATTGCTTTTTAAAGTGGTTTTTGTTCGATGAATGAAATGGATTGATTGATTGAAGAATGATGGGAAAAAGAGAAAATATCACCGCAGTGGAAAAACAGAACTTGTGCAATTATTTTGTGAAGTAACAAATTGTTATTTTATGAAACTGTGGGTTTATTTATCACTACTTTTACAATAACAACTGTTTCAAAATGTTGGTTTCTTATCTTTACAATAGATCTGGCAGGTTCTCTTAACTGAAGGAAAAAAATAAGTGATTTTTTTTCCCAGTACTTATTAGAGAATGTTTGCTATTTTCTGTCTTTCAGGCATCAGAGGCGACAAGATTTGCCGTGTCCAGATCAGCTGCCTCCGAGGATAGTGAGCTGGTGTTTCCTCTGCCTTGGGACACACCATTAGTGCCCTATTCCAAGGAAGGTGAGAGAACAAAATTGTTGGTTAAAGGCAGCGGACACTATTGGTAATTGTCAAAGACTAGCCTTCACAGTTGGTGTATCTCAACATAGGCATAAAATAACAAACCTGTGAAAATTTGAGCTCAATCGGTCATTGAACTTGCAAGATAATAATGAAAGAAAAAAACACCCTTGTCACACGAAGTTGTGTGCGTTTAGATGGTTGATTTCGAGACCTCAAGTTCTAAATCTGAGGTCTCTAAATCAAATTCGTGGAAAATTACTTCTTTCTCGAAAACTATGGCACTTCAGAGGGAGCCGATTCTCACAATGTTTTATGCCATCAACCTCTCTCCATTACTCTTACCCAAGAAAGGTTTTATGCTAATAAATATTTTAAGTAATTACCAATAGTATCCACTGCCTTTAAGTTGACCAAAATGACCTGTTTCATGGCTCTACTTACCGATAGAAAGAAATGCGCTTACGTCAAGTGTATTTTAACAGGTTAGCTGGGAATTTTCGCTTTTGCATGTGTGTACCCATTACTAGGCATTCGGCACTTACACAGCTAGCCCAGAAATATGGCACTTGTCTAGTAATCGAAGAACGGTGATCGCAAGCATTGAATTCGGCAGTAAGCAGAGCCATGAAATGACTCTGCTAGGTTCGGCCATTAGCTTGACAGAGGCACCGTTTACAATTGTCATAATATTTTCATTTTATTTGCCTTGTAGCCAGTATTTTCTCCCCAGCAACAATGATTGAATTTATTTTCCAGAGCGTTTACTGGAGGAGATATGTGATGTATTTGTGAATACAAGTTTGTGTTGGTGTGCGTTTTACCTTCCTGTCTTATATTTTTTGTTTGCGTGTTTTATATGTTAGTTTTCAATATCAGTGGGGCTGGTGGACTATCTCAGTCTTGATAAAACTCGTATTAATGTTTCTTATTTTGATATCAATTACAATCCTAATATTGTTTCTTGTCGAGTCCTTTTCACATGGCCGACATTTTTAACCATGGTCACTTGCTTTTTACTCGCACTGATTGTTTGTTTGTTTGTTTGTTTGTTTGTTTGTTGTTGTGCTTGACTGATTTACGAAGCTTTCACATGGCCAAAGTGAAAAAAACAAAACATTCATGTGCTTTGACAGTGTACATGTCATTGGTAATCAGCCAACGACTGCCAAATCTGTGGAATGATAACTACACTTAAACTAACTCACGGCCCGCCTCTTTCATTACAGGTTACTGAGTTCACTTTTTGAACACTTTAAACTTCTCATTCTCAATGACCATTATTACCCTTACTTTATAGGTAAATGTATGTATAGTAGCAATCTATGTGTTATATTTCTTTATTTACCTTAACAAATATCAATTCTTATGATACTCTTAGTTCCTTTATTGAAAATCTTCATGTTCGTTTTTAAATGAATGTCGTTGTTTGACAAAAGTGGTACTTTATAGGAATAGACTCAGCAGTACTGTACAATCTGCAGTTATTTTGTCCCGTGTCCTATGCTTTGTCAAATTTTGTAAGCAAATAAAAGTCCACGTTAAACAATTCTCAGTAACTTAAGTAAAGTTAGGACATATTTCTAGATGATGTCTTGTCTCAGTTCCTACATGTTCATACAATTATTTGAGTCAGTTGTAGTCCGTACAGGCACACTAGCTCTTGCCTCATCCTTGGCCTATTAAAATATTGTCCTTTTTTGTGTTTATTTATCTAGCCCTCGTGTGAAATTTTTAGTATTATTACTTCTTTTCTGGTTCTGGTTATTCAGTGTTGTTAGTCCGCACAGGCACAAAAGCTCTTGCTTCACCATAGGCCTAAATGTTGTACTGTTTTGTGATTATTTATCCAGCCCCTATAGGTAATTTGTTACTGTTATTACTAATTTACTGGTTGGCCTGATATATTAATTTTCGCAACTTACATAATGTAATGAATCATGGCAACATTTAAATAAATTTGAAATAAATGTGTTATTTCAGCTTTCTATCACACTAATTTCATGTTCTTTTTATCCTTATCTGCAGATCGGCCGTGGGTGTGGGACATTGCATACACTGACCTTCCAGACTCTCATGGTAACTGTTGGGTACCTCCAACTTGAGCTGGGAGGCAGTGACCTAAGCTGGTAGGCAATGAACTCGGCTGGCTTAGGGACCTAAGTTGGTAGGCAGTGACTTGGCTGGCTAAGGGACTTGTAAGCTGGTAGGCAGTGACCTTGCTGGCTAAGGGACTTGTAAGCTGGTAGGCAATGACCTAAATTTGATGTGGTTGTCAGTGACTTCAGCTGGGAGGCAGTGACCTAAGCTGGTAGGCACTAAGTCCGACCATGATGGGTAGTGACCTAAGCTGGTAGGCAGTGACCTTAGCTGCTGGACAGTGATCTAAGCTGCTGGTTGTCAGTGACCCCAGCTGGTAGGCACTGACAAGCTGGTAGGCACTGACCCAAGTTGGTAGGCACTGACCTAAGCTGGTTGGAATAAAGCTTGTTGGTAGTGACCTAGTGTGGTAGGATGGTGCCACTGGATGTGCTTATGACTTGCAGAAAAAAAGGGACTTGCAGAAAAAGGTTCTTGTAGGAAAAGAAACACATCTCTGTTCTTTCATCATGAAATCAAAGCAAAGCTGCTTGAGGTCAAGAGGTCAAATTGCTGGGTTCATTGCATTTGGGGTAAGAGGTTAGAGGGCAGCAGATAAATGACAAATTTCACCCAGCTCCATACAGCCTACAAAGGTCATGTAAGCCTTGATCTGCTGTAGAAGCCATGCCATGAATATTCAAATCTTTATCATTGACACAAATGGCTTTTTAAAGTTGGAAGGGAACTCTTTTAGAATCTGATAAAAGTCCTTTTTATGGGCCTTAAGCTCCAGAGGTCACTCATTGTACTCTATCATTACTTGCATTATGTCCCTTGCAGTGTTTTATAACATCATTAACATCTTGTGTTCTGGAAGGGTTGACATCGCAAAGTACTCCAATAAAAAAATAAGGTACACAATTACGCCGGACCACAATTTATTTTCCCCACCCACCTCGGGTGATAGCTACTGCCCCCCCCCCCAGCACCCACCCATTCCTATTACCACTCATGCCTCATGCAAAGCCAATGCCAACTATTATAAAAGCCAAAAATGTGGAAAGGAAGTCACGCCTCCAGCAGATCTACTATTTATCCATTTTAGATGTTCCGTAATGATATTCCCCTAGCAGTGCCATCAAGGCCACTCTATCTCCATGTACAAATACTAACTGTGACTCCAAATGACACTAAATTTCATTTGTCATTCCTTTAGCATCTAAAAATAAAAACTCGGTTCTATACGTGCGTTTGGCCTCGCTAAGGGGCCTGTGTGCTAGGTAATAGAATTGTCACCCCCACAGTTCAGAGACAGTTGAGTCGGGGTTTTTTTCGCTCTTTTTTTTGCCATTATGAAGTAGAAATTGAAAAGTAGAGGGAGGTGAATAAACATGTGGTCGTTTTTTTCTGTGTTTTACCTAGATACATATTTTATGATATTTAGCAAGTAGCCTGAGCCAAAAAAGTTTGCTTCCTGGGCGAAATGAAATCAAGCAACAGTTTAGTGTCTTTTATTATTTTACTGTTGAATGGAATTTGAGAATGCAAACTTCCTTTTTGATGTAAAAACTTTCACAAATGCACTGTTTTATTACAATTTACTATATTTATGTAATTTGATTGTCTGTGAATAAATTTAATTTGAATTCCTTATTTCCCCCTATTTTGATACAACTTGCATGTTTGTTCGTCGGATTCCCTTTTATTCAACCGTTTCCCAAAACTGATTTTAAAGTTGTTTCCAAGACTAGAATAAAAAAATAAAAAAAATAAAAAAATAAGTACGGTTATCGAAATGTTAAACGAAAAAGATACGAATGACTCTATGAAAATGACGTGACGATTGGAAGAGCATCATCTAGGAAAATCCATCCAGGACAATCTTGACGAAGTATCTCGAAAATTATTAACTTAGTAGTTTTTAGCACAGATTTTACAAGCGTGATCACTATAGCCTACGAAGCCCAACCGTTGTATTGGTTTTATATGCTCTTCAGTTTGATCTAATTTTCTCTGCACAATACTTTTAAAAAACCCAAGGCTACATAGTTCCTCTTAACACAGATGATTGGGGGAATTCTGTTTTTGTCCAGAAAGGTTTTACCTCTATCAAAGGTGAACATAAAAGCCATTGATGTGTCGCCATTGACCCGTCAAGAAACTGGTAATGATCGTAGGTGAGCACATTCTGATATCAGTCAAACAAAATGGCTTCCATTATTAAAAAGGTCTTTGAGTCTTCGTCAAGTATACTGTAAATATCCATGCAAGGCAACTCGAGTCCATACAACCCGACGGCCATTTTGATTGGAAATGTCGATGTTGTAAGAGATCGCTTTAGTCAGTGGTGAAGTTAGTATAAACTCTGGACATGGGTTATTACTCAAAATGTTTAACTGACTTGGTAACAAGCAATGACGAGCTGTTGGTAGTACGAAACATTGTGAGAAACGACTCCCTCTAAAGCAACTTACTTTTTGTAAAGAGGTAATATGACATTACCTCTTTTACAAAAAGACATTGTCTCACTCAAAATTAAAAGATTTCAGCTAGACCTGAAGCCTTTTTAAGGCATCTGAAAGCACACACATCTTTGCAACAAGTGTGTTTTTCTTTATTCTTTGGCAACTTCGATGACTGATTAAGTCAAAAGTTTAACAGATTCGTTATTTTATGCATTTTAGGATACACCAAGTGAAAACAAATTGGTGTTCGACAATTCCCAAAGGCGTCCAGTGTCTTTACGTCTATCTTCTTGACGGTTCCTAATCGGAGGAACTTTGGTTGAAGTGTTTGAAACTCCCGTATTGAATCGAGTAGTTGCTTGCAGAACAGCGCTTAATAATGTACTCGATTTCTAATTGAACTGGTCCATTCAGCCACAGCTAAATGGTGAATTTATTATTACCGGTCTCGACAAGATACAGCCATTATTGCAAAAAAAGATGGCCAGGCCAATCTGTGGGCGTCCAGGTATGTGCAACACCTGGCCTAGGTATGTCTGTTGCATGAGCCGACACTCAAACCATGCTGGACATAGTTACAAATTAATAATGGCAGGGCCCACCAGTCGGGTCATCGTGTTTTTGTTTCAGGTAGGGATGCTCATTTTGGAAGTATGGCTCTGCCCGGGTTTCAGGGTCTTCAAAACATCCCGAGTTTAGTGCCGCAAAGTGGGAGAGGAAAAGTCGGCATCTTTAAGAGGATTCTGGGGAGTATTTTTTTGGACAGGTTGGATTGAAAACTGATTTCATCATATATGACGGTGTCTGAGGCCCAATTAGCCTTTGTAGGAATTCCTGTAATGACCAAGTGTCTCTTAATACCGTTTCCCTGTGTTTTTTAATTGGCTCTTTACCGGCTGTGTGGTTGAGGTGACGGGAGCGGGAGGGTGGGGGATGTTGTCCTCTGTACGCGGTGTCGTCATTCTAGAAGTCTGTCGTTAGGATATTGGGCCGTATTCATAAAACATAGAAGTTGCTTTTTCTATGATTTTGCTTACATCTTTATACATACATCTGTATAAACGGAAGCAAAAGCCTAGAAAAAGCAATTGCTATTTTTTATGAATACGGCCCATTGTAAATGAAGGTCTATGGGACCCAAGGTCCCCAAGACCCTCAAGGCAGGAGTGAATCTTGAAAACCAAACAAAATGGTTCATGTACCGTACGCCTAAATTAAGTTACGGAGTAAAACTGAGTGATATTTTGCGAGGATGTTCTTGCCCTCATAATGTTGGGCACATATTCTTGTCCATATTGTCTGATTGAATTCCATTTTGCATTATACATCATGAGCTTGGATTGATACGTGCTAAGAGAAGTAAAACACACTTAAAATGTTAAAGATGCCTAACTGTTTCATTGCATCAAATTTACCTGGAAAAAAATGTTTTCACGTTAAAGTGATTGTTGTGTATTCTGACTAATATACATATTGGCAAAGCCAGGCCTCATTTTCAAGGGGTAACCAAGGTTTGTTCTCCCCGTTAAAAGACACCTTGTGAGAACAAATGTAAATTTCTACCAGGACATTTCTAGCTTGGCACCAAGGCTATGACCAGGGGGCATGGAGGCAATCGCCTCCGTTGCCTCCGTGAAGTATCAGACCCACAAAAGTTAGCGTCTAAACTAATTCTTGAATGAAACAAGTATCGAACATATCACATCACGGCTGTCTTATGAGGCAACTTTTACTGGCAACTTGGAGGCAACCATTTGCCATGCATGCTACAGGATCACTTTGGTAGTCCATGAGTAATTTTCAAACAATTTTTTACAGTCCCCAAGAAAAACATGTGAACATTCAACATAAATGTGAATACCTTTTTCCTCTGCAAATAGCCTTTTGTGACATGGCTTGGTGTTGAAGTTGCCGTCCCACTGTTACATTGTCTTTATATTTGTGTGTAGTTCTTTAGATGTAATTGATTTATTTTAGAGGTGTTTGCTCTGCGTTTATGTGAGATCGTGCATCTTTAAGACTATATCTCAAGACGTTGACAGAATCCATAAAGCTGGTTTATGCCAATACAAAGTGAACCAGTACACACTGTGTGATGATGACACCTTCCTCAGATAGTGACACTAACTAGGTTTGACTGGCAGTACTGACTCGCGCCTGCTGTCAGTAATTAAGTTATCATAACAAATAGTCTGGACGCGGGACCCCGCCTACGCAATTAGCCCTGGACCCAAGTCCCCCGAAAAAGTGACTAGACTGAACTTTTCTTTTGATGCATGGAGAGGGGGTTTTGACTAGCCGGCTACAATTTGGGAGGGGTTGTCGCCCGCAAATTGGTTACCCTGCTGCGTCTGTTGACATAGATGGCACCGGGAACCTCATGAGCGACGAGCCTTGGACGGTGGGTAGCGTGAGTGCTTATTACCGACAAGGACCTCGGTCTCGGCCGCCCATCCCACTTGGGGTTGAGGCCCGACCCAAGGAAACATCCACCCAGAAAAAGAGAGAGTTGTGACGGCGCACGGTTTGTGACAGTTGCATGTCTCCCGCGCACAATTTGTTTTCTGTACATTAAACTAGTTAAGTAGGATTCGGAATTTTGCATGGTGGAAATACGGTGTAGGCCTAGTAAAGTTTACAGTTACACCATGTAATGATAATTTTTAATTGAGTTGGGGGTGATTCTGGAAAAAAAACACGTTTGTTTCTACTCGACGTTACGATCAGTATGCTCCGATCGTCTTAGAATTGCCATTCTGAAAAATTGTCCTGATTTTTTTTAAAGATTCCCTTTTTTGAATCGATTTAGAAGAAACTAAAATTCCCCACTGAAAAGCACTGCGACAGTGGCAATTTTGATGTACAGTAAAACAAATTGACTCCTGCGCACCTTCGACTGTTATGGCCTTGTCACATGAGGCAATTTTTACAGGCAACTTGGAGGCAAACATTTGCAGTGCATGCTACAGGACCACTTTGGTAGGGCACAAGTCTTTTTTCAAATATTGTCTTACGATCAACAAGGAAAGTACATGAACATTGAAATGCGAATGCCTGTTCTTTTTGGAGATTGCCTGGAACTGGTTGCCTGTAAATTGCCTTGTGTGACATGGCCCTTAGCTCTGAGAATGGAATGAAAGTCCTGTTGGCATGGAACGCATTACATCTGGCGTGATTTGTGACCTCCTTCGGCCGTTGTACCCAGCCTAGAGGACGGCCGAAGTTTGTCTGATGACCTCTGGTAACACACACGCCGGGGTTGTGGCCGATTTTTTATTTTATTAAAAAATTTACTTTGAAGTGGGAATTCAACACCACAATATACATCCCAGCGCCGTTTATTGACGACACATGGGGGCATTTTATTTAATTTGAAAACAGCTTCTACAAGGGGACCATGGACGGATGAATGTTTCTTTGCCGTCTGCCCAATGCCACGGCTGCCCTTTTAAATTTAAAACCTTTTGAGAAGTAACTAGCACTTAATGAGTTATTTATTGTCAACATATGAAGTACAATTTTCTCACATGAACCAGATCAACCTCATGAACTACATAATTCTGTCGAGGCCCTTACCCCCAAACGTCACAACGTGAACCATTTAACGGTAGGTCATGAGGAAAACAATTTCCCAGCAAATGAGTGATAGCCTTGTACCGCCCAAACACTATAGAAATATTTCTATCAATCGTTAAACACAAAACTATACGGGAAACACTGCTGAGTTTAGAAATAACCGATACCGGATTAAGAACACAAACAAAACAATTGAAGTTATTGCAATCACTTTTCCTTTTTGTTTATTCGAAATGCACGGATCCTCATTTAGTAGTGTTGATTTAGTGAGTCAACGGTACCTTGTACCATAGTGTCATATCAGGAACTGTTTGGTGTCTTCCAGTAATTCATCTTCATACAGCATTGGGCCATAGAGCAAGATATTGGACCCCCATAAGGATTCCCTTTTGTGGCACTAGACCATAAACATAAATATTTCGCGCAGAATTGTTCCAGCAATCTGCCTTTGGTGCTTTAAGGTTTTTCAACCACAAGTGTACGGAAGCCCAGAGTGACCAACAAAACCCCATCCTAATTAGCCGTATATGAGAGTCCCTGTCACCTTTCAATCACGAGTAATTACGATAGACCACACATCAAGGCACTTTCTGGGCTGAATACCATCGACTCGTCCGGCCGATAAAGAAGCGATTGGACCTGTCAGTTATTAAAGTCTAGACAGCCATTAATAGAGGCCTTAAGAGTGTAGAGGTACCGTATGGATCGGATCTTTTGTGGGTTTGGGGATGTCGGCGTAAACACGCTGACCATTGGGCAAATCTGGTGGTTGGCTGGTTAAAAGCACTGCAGCAGATTTCACGAAACGCTAGGATTAATCCTATCTCGTAACTCGTCCTAACTTAGGATGGGTTCAATGCGTCATAACGTTTATGATCACGGCACTTACCTTGTCCTAAGTCCTAAGATTAATCCTAAGTTATGAAGAGTTTGGTGACATAGACGGCTGGACACCTTGTCAAAGACCAGTATTCCCACTTGGTGTATCACAACATATGCATAAAAATAACAAACCTGTCAAGTACACAAAATTGTTACACTGTGCTTTCAGATGCCTAATAAAAGGCTTCTGCTGATGAATCTTATTATTTGAGTGGGAAATTACCCCTTTACAAAAAACTAGGTTACTTCACTGCCGTTTCTCACATTGTTTTATAATTGTCGTAAATAAGATAAGTTTTTATCTTAAAACCTATTTTAAGTAATTACCAATATAGTGTCCAGTGCCTTTAAACCATTGGACTCATTTAAGTTACCTGCTGGGTGAACATTTTCCTGGACAGATCTTTTGCATCGGCTGCTGTAAAAACCTTCTCTTTTGTCGCCTCTAAACTTTGGAATAGTCTCCCTCCGTCTCTGTGATTCAATTCACATCTTCAAGAAGCATCTGAAATCTCATCTATTAAACTCCACACTGGTTGCTTGTTTGTTTTTATGTTTTTCAATTTGTTATCAATGTTATGCCATGTTTGTTGATCATCACAAACTCCAGCGATCTTGATGAAATGGCGGTCTTTAAAACATTTGTGTATGATGTATGTTCGCACTGGACTTCAATGGTCAAGTTATCCATTTTGCTCGGTTAGTTAGCACCAAAAACGTCCACTGCGAATTAGGCCTATACCACGATTATGCCAATAGATAAAGACCCCTTAATGGCAAGTATGTACATCAGTTTTTCGTCGGTATCTCTGCAAGATTTTAGATTTATAGGAGGAGGTAAAGTGACGCGCTAAAATGAAATAATAGGAAAAGAAAAAGAAAAACCCATCTTTGTATGGTCCTTATTAGAACCGTATTAGGCAACAGGGTAGAACAGCTTCATCAGAATAATCATCTGATTAAAGGCTATAATAAGTACAGGTTATAGACTCTTAATGTATACCGGCAACAGGGGCTGAGTAATTTAGGGTAAATATCACGCGGTGTTGATGAAATAATTAATCAACTTAAATCCGTATTACCAATTCCGAGCTTGACTGCATTTTTGGGACAGCTCCGACTATAAGCCGGCTCCCGAGTACGGGACTGAACGGCTCTCCCCGCCCGCTCCGCAGTCCGATGGGAACACGCTCGGCGGTAGCAGTACCGCTTGACTCCAGTCGCTTATAATCTCCTTACGGGAAATTTACATTATTAAAGTCAAGTTAAACCCCTATCATAACATGCTTTATGGGTTTAATTATGTTCGTTCAAGGCACCGTTAACGAACGAGATCCGATCGCTTGGCCGAACCGGAAAAATGTCAGAAAACAACAGCTATTTTCGTACTTTGGGTGGGTGCCTTTGTGATGGGGCTTTACATTTCCAAGTCCTTCAATGTTCATGTACTATTTGATTTCTTAGCGTTAATCGTATTAGAATTACACTTTCCAAGAACTAATATCCTTCTCTATTCAGGGTTGACGAATTTTAAGAAGCCACAAATGATTGATTAAACATGGAGGAATTAACTTGGAATGATAATGTGCATTAAACTACGCAGCAATGAACATTAAATTGACAACAATTTATTTTTTGAAATTACGACCATGTATAATTTATTTAATCGTGGCTTCAACTAAGTCACACGAAAGTAAAGCCACAACTTTTGTTAACGATGACAACCTGTCTTATATTTAAATCAGCTCTAGATGGTTTGTAACACCTTTTGTTTCAGTAGGCCCACTACAGTCATGAAGGTGATCTGCCAATTCAGTACACCGTTTCGGGGGCCTTTCTAAAGCAATAGGTCTTGGGGGAAGGGGACCGAGCAATGGGCCACCTAGCACTGGCCTTGGATAAAGAGACCTTTTTAGGCCAAAGCATTAGGGCCAATGTTCATAGCATTGCTTTAAAGGCAGTGGACACTATTGGTAATTACTCAAAATAATTATTAGAATAAAACCTTAATTGGTAACAAGTAATGGGGAGAGGTTGATGGTATAAAACATTGTGAGAAACGGCTCCCTCTGAAGTTCCATAGTTTTTGAGAAAAAAGTAATTTTCCACGAATTTGATTTCGAGACCTCAGATTTAGAACTTGAGGTCTCGAAATCAACCATCTAAACGCACACAACTTCTTGTGACAAGGGTGTTTTTTCTTTCATTATTATCTCGCAACTTCGATGACCGATTAAGCTCAAATTTTCACAGGTTTGTTAATTTATGCATATGTTGAGATACACCAACTGTGAAGGCTAGTCTTTGACAATTACCAATAGTGTCCAGTGTCTTTAACAAGGAAATCTGCGCTAACGGTGTAAGAATAACGCGCTTTACCATGTTGAGTTATGCGGTACAGTTTAAGAAATTAAGCACATGCCTTACGTGTTCGGGTAGGCCAAATGACTGTGTCCGGACATTGGTCTAAAATACTGACCAATCATAGGCCTAGCCTATCATCAAGGCGTGGCTTTTGTACTGTCAAGGTCCTGTATGTATCTGTAAAAACAGTTTACCAAATGTGAACTGACAAATCGGGAGAAAAACAACATTGGAAGCACTAATGAAATAACAATCGTGGTTCATTGTGTTGCCTGCCGGCCTTCAATTTTACAGAGGAAAATTTAAGATTAATTTGTTGCAGTTTTCAGTCATGAGTTCCGCGCCGGGGTTTTCTGGGAAAGCCTTCAGAACCAAGATGTAAACAAACATGTCAAGATGATGAAAAATAAACCCTAAAATAGAAATTGATAATTTTTTTCTTCTTATTTTTTTCGTAATACAGTTTTCCTCCATTCTATTAATACACCGTGCTTGGATTACAACTGAAACGTGATCTCAACAAAGCAAAGTAGCCGAGGCCTTCCAGCAGATCTTGATAAAAATTAATAATGACCAAACCCTGAACATGTAACCATGAATGGTATTAAAACAAGTCGACAAATCATAGCCAATACCGGTTATACCAAGTCACCACTCCAGGATGCTACTGTATGCACGCATTCATAAATAATTCAGTTGTGCGTCCAAAATTAGATTTCTTGTATACCCCACCCCCAACTTCCTCATAATGCATCCCTTCGTTTTGACTTAAACTAATTTTCAAGTTTTCAATCATTGTCTACCTATAACCCATCGCAGTATCAAGACACACGTAAAGGCAAACCGTGGTTTTGGCTAGAGAGTAAATGAGGCGCGGTCAGTCCCAGTCACGGCCTGCTTTGATAGTCAATTTACTCAAATTGGAGAAATAACAGTAATTGTTTGACGGGCCTTGCCGGTTCATTGTTTGCTGATTGAGAATCAACCATTCTTGTCCACTGTGGACGTCTTCAAGTCAATTTCAACAATTTTCGAGAAGGGACCTTCAATACAATAAAACGTGTATTAAATACAAATGACAAAATGTGTCTTTTTGTGTATGAATAAAACGTTGAGAGTAAAAACTTAGTATTGAATCCAAGAAGTTACAAATAACTACAGGTAAAGAACACGATATATGGACAAAAACAACTTGTATTTAATATGCATGTCAAGTACATAAATGTATTTCTGTTTGACATAATAGCGGACAATAGAAAAATAATCAAATATTTTGAATAGCTCCAGTACTTCGATATCAGTTATATCGAGTTGAAAACCAAATAAATAGGTCGAACGAAGAAATCAGTGTTTTGACATTTGTCCAGTACTTCGATATCAGTTATATGGAGTTGAAAATCAAATAAATAGGTCGAACGAAGAAATCAGTGTTTTGACACATGAGCAATTTACTTTAACAAGTCTTTTGACTAAGAAAAAGAAAAAGCAAACACCTTCTACATTTTTTATCATTAAAAATGCTTATTTAATTATAAATTTGATAACATTATTATTCATTACACCTTGATAATTATTGGGGGCCAAGTTTTGTTATTGGTTAAATTAATTTGATTTAAAGGCAAGCACATCGGCGTTCTCGACAACCGTGGTCTCCTTTGCAAACACAACTGTCGAGTTTAGCTCGCGGTCTTTATTCTAGATAGTCAGTGGATTTCCTATAATTTTAAATTTTCAAAGAGGACAACAAAAGCATGTTTTCTCCTCTCGACTTCGGCACAACGTTAATTATTTAAAGACCAAGGTTGAATGAGAGTCATGGTTGTATGACCTTAGGCATACATTTCTCCCTCCCTTTCTCGTGGCTTGTTGCCGACCCCGTCACCTTTTCTTCTGTTATACCCAAACAATGCGCAGAACGATCGTCTCATTTTCGATCTCAGCTATCTTAACTTATCGCAGTGTTCTGCACACAGAATAAAATATTTTCTGAAACTGTTCAATCTTTTCTGTAAAATGGACTACTAATGAGGCTGCCATTATTTTAACCCTAACATCTGAAAACTTTCTGAAAAAGAATCCTTTCTCAAAATAGTTGCAGTGCGTCTCACCAAGTAAATTTGGGGGGTAACAACGAAACTATGACCCTACATTTAAAGACCTAGACACTTTTGGTAATTATTGTCTAAGACCAGTATTCGCACTTGGTGTATCTCAACATATGCATAAAACAACGAACCTGTGAAAATATGGGCCCAATATTGGGCATCGCATTTGTAAGAGAATGGTAAAAGAAAAACACCCTTGTTGCACAAAATGTGTGTATTTTTAGATGCACAATAACAGGCTTCGGGACTGAAGTCTTTTATTATTAATTGAGTGAGAAATTACCTCATGCTAAAAAAACGTCGGCCGTTTCTCACAGTGTTTTAAACAAAATCTCTCCATTGCTTGTTACCAAGTAATTTTTTATGTCAATATTTTGAGTAATTATCAATAGTGTCCAGTGCCTTTAAGGACGTTGAAGGGTACATTTGAACCCTTTTTATAAAATTGACCGAAACTACAATAAACCAACGGATCTCTAGTAGAGACTACATCTCGACATTTTCATCAACACTAACTTGCTTCGGACTGCCGACTACTGTGTAATAATAATTAATTAGTGACTGTAGTATTATAATATCTGAGGATGAAAATGTATATTAATCATTACCTGGCCGTCCTCCGTACTGCATGTGCGTTCTGAACAAACATTATTTACATATTTGACAAGTATTTTTACCAACAGTCATAAGCACAAAAAATTCCGAGCAATGCAAAAGACTTCTGAACAATGTTCAAAATAAAAATCCAAAAACATTATGAAAAGGTGTTTCTGTCAAATTCATTAGCCGTCGCCAGTACCTAATCCTGAAGGGTGCATTGTGGTAACTTAACTATAACGAATCTTCGTGTAGGTGAACACATAAACCAATGATTTCACATACTGCACACTTATCGGAATAATTAACTAACAAATTGAAATATATAAAATGAGTAAAATTGTTGTTTCTTATATACAATGTCAATATACTGTGTTAAATGCGGATATACAAAATGAATCTGTTTATAGAAGATTTTCATAGACACAGTCCACTATACTTAAAAAATATACACGTATGAATGACAGTAATTCTATTAATGCGCCGTGAATGTCTGTGGTATTTTCTCGTGCCCAACGGGTTGCCCGAGGGTAGGAAAGTGACTGTGGTCGCGATCGTGCAATGACGAGCGATCATCTGTACCGGCTTCCGACTCTGAGGACGAGCTGCTGATACCGGCTTCGTCGTCACCGCTCCGCCGTCCTGACGCGTCGTCCTCCCCGTAGGACCCTGTCGGTGACAGCCTCGACGGCAAAGTCTGTCCTAGGATCTTCGATGTGTGCTCGATGGCTTTGGCCCGTAGAGACGCTATACTGTTGGAACGAATTTTGTCTTTGTCTTCGTAGCAGGGTTGGTCTGGTTGAGGGGATGGGGATGATGGTCGGTCCTCTTCCCCTGGCGTTAAATCCTTCTCTTTGATCTTTTCGGCAACTTCGATTGATTTCTTGTGCATACCTGAATATTCAATTAATAGAACAAATAATTATGTAATTGCTTTAAAGGCAGTGGACACTATTGGTAATTACTCAAAATAATTATGAACATAAACCTCACTTGGTAACGAGTAATGGGGACAGGTTGATAGTATAAAACATTGTGAGAAACGGCTCCCTCTGAAGTAACGTATTTTTCGAGAAAGAAGCAATTTTCCACGGATTTGATCTAGACCTCAGATTTAGAATTTGAGGTCTCGAAATCAAGCATCTGCAAGCACACAACTTCGTGTGACAACGGTGTTTTTTCTTTCTTTATTATCTCGCAACTTCGATGACCGATTGAGCTCAAATTTTCACAGGTTTGTTTATTGTATGCATATGTTGAGATACACCAACTGTGAAGGCTAGTCTTTGACAATTACCAACATTGTCCAGTGTCTTTAAGGTTAGGTTGAGCCATTTTTTTTTTTTTGCGCATCACGCTGTAGCGTATACTGGAAGTTTATTTCCCTATATGCCCAGACCTGTTGGAATATATCACTTTATATCGAAGAAAGTCGCAAGAAGAACGACTTACATTGCTACCTTGTTTTTGTAAATTGGTGTATGAAATCTTGTTTTTCAATGGCTGAACCACAAGGCTTAAGGCTTTATTCAAAACTCTTGTAATCTTATAAAATGAAATAACGTGAAGTTAAAATTTTGAAATAAACAACCCTTATCGTCTACAAAAGGGGTCTTTGTGTATTTTGAAATCACAGGGCTTTATCAAAATAACACGCACGACACTTTAAAAAAATGATTGTTTAACAAAACTGTTTATTTCAAAATGCTTACCGAGTAACCAAGGAGCGCAACATTCCCCCTTCCCTTCCTCCGATGACTTAAGGATGCTGTCCGGTAGAGGCAGTGAATGCCTGACCATGGCACCATACAGCCCGTACTCGGCCATGACACTACTGCGACCCCAGCATTTCTCCCTCTTGCGCCACTTTGCTCGGCGATTCTGAAACCATACCTGGAATGTAATAAAAGATAAATTATAATTAATTAAACACCGTCAATCACACGCTGTTTCCTTTCATTTCATTTATTAATTCTGGTTGTGAAGCCAATGACTTTTAAGAAAAGTGAACCCAATTTTTTTACAAGCCAACAAACCTCCATGGACGGAAGATGCAGAAGGACGTTTCAGTATGAGGTGTAGGAGGAAGAACCCCCAGAGTTATTATTCCAGGGGAAAGCCCACGCAGTCTTGTAGGGACTGAAAACCCAATCCACATAGTGCCCCGGTGGGATTCGAACCACGGTCCCATATAGGTGGAAGGTAACACTACACCTACTCGACCGTTTATCGTTTAGTAAATCCCCCACTTTGGACTTTGCTGAAGGGATGATGTCTGTTCGCACCTGTATGTATTTTAATGAGCATTATAAAAAAAAAAAATAAAAAAAAATATCATTGTGTATATCGCTCGAATATTTTGCATAGCTTCCATTTGAAACTAAAGCATACATGTTTCTTTGTGTTATTTTTCTTAAAGATTGCCTATATTTTACCAGTATTGGTCTATATAGTGTGCTTTTTGTGATTTCTGATGAGTGCTTTCGAGTGGCAAGACCAATGAATTAAAAAAGAACTATTAATAATAAATAATTAACTCAATATTAAACTTATTAGGTCATTTATAATTTGTGTTAACATAACACGTTCCATAGAGAAACACCTTTGTTGTAGAGCGTTATAGGCCTTAAAAAGGTGTGTGTCAAATTAAGTATGCACCGATGTGTTATCCCAAAAACAGGTTTAGGGAAAAGAGACCAGTTATATAGATACACCGTGTTGATGTATATTTTGTGTCTGCTGTTGTTAGCGATGGTGTTTGGGAACTAGACCAATGGAAGACACCCAATCAGCTGTATGGCCTTGTAACACGAGGCAATTTTTACAGGCAACTTGGAGGCAAACATTTGCAGTGCATGCTACAGGACCACTTTGGTAGGGCACAAGTCTTTTTTCAAACATTGTCTTACGATCAACAAGGAAAGTACAATGTGATTGCTCTTCCCTCTTGGAGATTGCGTGGAACTGGTTGCCTGTAAATTGCCTCGTGTGACATGGCCCTAAGGCCGTGTCCAAATTTGGCGACTATAGCAACGGCTACCGACTGTTGCTAATGGTGTTGTAAACTCAATGCATGATGACGCGGACACTTAGCCGTAGCCGTTAACTGTAGCCGTCAATCCGGACACTGCCTAAGTCTGTCGCTTGATATCTAAGCTCTAGGTGAAGAAACACCCCGAGCACGAGGTTGATGAAACGGGCGTTCATTCAACTTGTTCCCAAGTGTTTTAAAATTAAGTGTCCATTATGATGCAGTCTCCGTCTGAAAACGAATCCTTTCACCTAAAATAAACAGATACAGTATCCGTTCCTGTGGGACGTGAATTAATACAGTTTTGTGTAATTCCTGTCGAATTTCAAACAATTACGATGATGCTGGATAATACTTTCGGCAGTAGTAGCAAACAAGACGTATATTGTAATAATGGCGGGCTTTTGTGTCGCTTTTCATCACTTGACTCTAACCCCACACGGAGTTGCCGTTATCGTCTGCCACTATAGTCCCCTATATAAAGACCGCCGTCCCCAGTGAGCCACGGGTAACGACTTGAGTTTGATGAATGTAACATGATTTACGAAGTGAGACTTTCAAGATTTCAAAATGTTTTAATATGTACTAATGGGTCTTCAATTGATTTCTAATGGGTATTAGAGTCTGAAGCGCTTGTCAATTAGGTCGGCATGATTTGCATCTGGGCTTCACAGAACGTCTACAACAGTGTCATGAACTTCATTTTGAGTCGACATCCCTTGACGAATAATATATATACATTTTATTTAACCTTATTGTTGAGGGTTGTTTGTACAAACTTAAACCCGTGGCTTCTTGGTAAGTCTCACTCTAATACAATGTGATTTTGAACGATGGTAAGATTGTGTGTTTTTTTCTCCCTCAAGTGGTTTTCGTGCCGTCTTTGAATTATCCTTGACAACTGCATATTTAATTTAGTATTTTACGACAAACTCGGGAAAAAAAATCAGCAGACGGTTAATTTGAATGGATTTCCCAGAGTCGGTAATGTCAAACAAGAAACGGACTTTGAATCTGGAAGACAACCAATCTTACAGAAGACAAGAAAAGAAGAGAGAAGACAAAAAATCTGGCGATGCTGAAGAAAAAAAAAGAGGAGTTGGACAGAAATAATTCGAGAGGGCTGCTTGAGCTCACGCGCAGGCAAGGTAATGGGAGCACTCCTACGTGACTAGCGGGTAGTGTTCTCAGCGTCATCCGCAAATCACGAGGCAGTTATAACGTTGCACTCGGCGGCCTGTGTGTATGACCGAGCCTCGACTGGCCTCGCGCGTCGTTTTCCCCGTCAATTCCAATTTCGTGACGTGGTCAGACCTCGCTGGGATGAAGATGGAAACAGAGAGAAGATAGCTCTGGCAATTAGTTCAATGGAAGATTGATAATCACACAATTGTTGATACTAGAGCTCTGTAGAACAACACTGTAGCCGGGTAATAACCCGCCTTCGGCTAACCGTGATAAAAAACACCAACCCATACAATTTAAGCCGTAATAAATTAGTAATTAATTCAGCGCATCCTTGTGTTCACACACGGACAAGGTTTATCTGCCCAGTAAGGAGTGAAATGAAATCCACTATGTATACAGTTTCACTTGTTATTCTAGTCTAACGTCTCTGATTGTCTCTTCCCCCTCCTCTTCTGACGCTAGTTGCCTTAATTTACATGTTCAGTTTGAACTAAGAAGACGAGTGTTCTTTCCCGTACATGTTGTTAATCATTTTTAAACCCATGCAAGAAGGTCTAGTTGTGTCTACTGAAAACCCTTAGGTGTGTTATGATCCCCGAGTACCCTCAGTCATGAATTACTTCAGAACCCCCCCCCCCCTCCCCCGTTAAAGGCAGAGGACTCGAATAACTGGTGGTCATGACAGTGAAACAAAATGACGGGATGTGAACGCTTTTAAGCGTTCATAGCGGCCTACCACACAAAATACCTACGAAGTAAGGGCTAAATCAGTCACGCTACGCAATTTACAGGCACCCAGTTCTCAAAAAAAATAGTTTAAAAACCCATCTATTTTTGTGAACATTTAAAAAAAAATGCCCTTTTTTGCCACCGTACTGAAGTGTTTCTTTTGCATGCAGTTGACTTGGTTGCTTTAAAATTCCCCATACCACTCAATTTCACAGGTTGTTTGATAAGTGTTCGGTGTTCAATGGACATCACAAGTTGAGGATGGAGATTTACACATCCTTCGAAAACCAAAGATGGAGATGCCTCTGATGCATTTGAAGTGTGTTTTTATGAATGAGGCGTCATGAGGTCTTGAAACAAAACGGCAACTGCTCAAATTGTGTTGCGTAAAACTAGCCCGAGAGAATAGTGTCGGCCTGAAAATGGTCGAAAGTAATGACTTTCTGGGTGCACAAATGTTTCCTGTCGTATTATGTCCTGTCGTGTAGAATCACAATAAACACACTGACCTGTATAAGACTTCGCCATTACTCCAGCCCTAAATTTATAGCTACACAATTTGAAATCCAGCATAGAGTTTTCACAATTAATTCACCGTCAACAAATTGAATTTTTTTTGCTTAGAAAAGACACTCGCTTTCGTATGTCGACTTGATTATTTTTACCAAATTTTTGTGAGGTAATCAAAATCGTTCAACGGATAAATTGTGTGCATTCAAGCAAGTGTTTCAGTCGATATTTCCCCTCCCTTGCTAAGAACGTAACTGTGGATGTTATTGCATAGAAAATACACTCATTGTTATTTCATGTTTTGATTTATTAAGTTATTGTTATTTTCATTTATTTTTTTGTGGACAAGAATTTTTTTCGTTGGCCACGTGGTAACAAAAGTCATGTCACGCAGCCGGCGAGCCGCGGTCAGATGATGCAACAAGCCAACAAAAATAATAATAAACTACAGCTCAAATATTGGTTTCCCAACAGAACTTCTAGTTTCTAAGTCTGTAGTTAGGATTATACTCTCGTTTTGAACAAAAATGTAGGTTGGACCAAACCGAAATAGTCCGACACCGAAGTTGCATCAGTGGAAGTTCTTTCAAAAATGGTAGACCAACAATATCTTTGAATGAACCACTGTACGGGATAGATTCATATAACGAAGGATATGATAGATTCCTTACGAAGGGACGACAAACCCCATAATCTTAAAACAATTGGGAATATTTTATTAGGCGTACGTGTTTACGTGATTGCCGCTAGGTTACGCATGTCATATATCATTTCATCTTTAAGCTCCCGAACAAATCCTCTTCCCACACCATCCCAAACCCCCGGGCGGGGATGAGTTTTTGATGACTTACAAATTGCTCATTTTCCAAATTGGAAAATTAAGAACAATTTGCGCTGGGACTTACGGAGTTTGTAACATGGTCCGTCTAATTGCTTCAAGATGCCGAAAAGAACCCATCGGTCTGCACCAATCAGCAGAGGTTTTCTCATTTTATTTTATCAGAGAGTATAAGAAAGGCTTGAATCCAAAGATTCGAGTAATTCTTTCATATAATCCGCTTAGTCTTGAATCCGAGCCGCTTATCTTTGCTGTTCGGTTCCCCGTATCATATTGAGATTGCAGCTTTCCAAGTCTGCAGAGACTTTCCAGTCTCGTACTTTTTTTCATGGGATTTTGTCAGCCGACTTTAATTTTCATCAAATGACAGTCAGAGGAAATCCATTCACTTGCAGTAGATCATTATTGCTTTGATACCGGTATTTGAAACTTGATGAAACGTTCGGTAGATTGATTTATCTGGATCTCAAATTGGGTTTGATGACAACCAAAAAGGTTTCCCGTTGTGTGTTTCAAAATAGACGTCTCTTAAAGATGTACGATCTGTGCTCCTTCATTTTGTTGGTATTTATTGTATATATTCTTGTACAAATTAAACCTTTTAATATCAAAGAGGTTAATTGTCCACGTAAAAGCAGACCGAGTTACGGTCGAAAAAGTGAAGTAGTTGTATGTATTGTTGTCTTGATTGAAAGTACTGACATGTGCCCAGTATTACGAAAGCGTATGAAAAGGGAGTGGGGTTGAGAACTTTTAGACGCCCGAAGTTAGTTTGGTACAAAAAACACCATAATACATAATTTCGGCAATTACTCATAAAACAGAATCCGTTTGCTTAGTTGTCGAACCAATACGGTAGGATTATCTTTTTTTTCTTTTTGAAATCACGAAATACGTTCAAAATCCCAACGGCTTAACTTTGAAGAAATGTAAAGTTCAACAATTTGTCAAAGAATATACTTAAATCGTTTTCAGAGGTCTGAGAGACTTGTAAATATTTGTAAAAGCACTTTATAAAACTGATAATTTTAATAAATATAAGAAAACCCATTTAGCATTGCTATATAAGAAGCGCCTTTAGCGGTGTGCGCCCCGCATAAGCTGTTTTTAAATAGCGCCACCATACAGGAATAATGCGGTTCTTTACTGAATATGAAAAACGTGGTTCATAATACAATTGAACTTGTCTTTAGTCGTTGTGTTTTCGTCTGCAAATAAAATGATGCGGGGTGGGGATCGATGTCTCATAGAAATTTACTCGTAACCCTCCTTATTCATTAGCAATTTAGCACATAATACTTTACGCGGAAACATGGGCTTTTGGGCACGTTGTCAAAAACGGACCATAACGTGTCCCAATGAACATATTTCTGAACATAATTCAGGCAAGTAGTAAAAGTATTTTTAAGGCAAATTGATAAGAAAGTAATATATCATAGAGTACACTTTATATTGAATCTTCTTTGTCTAGTTTTGAGGTTTAGGGTTATATCAAGCATACCTGAATCCGGTCTTCAGGCAAGTCGGTTTTAAGGGCAAGCATCTCACGGGCGTAAACGTCCGGATAGTGGGCATCGGTAAACGCCTTCTCAAGTTCGTCCAGTTGGTAGCTCGTGAAGATGGTCCTGTCATAAAAAAAAGATATACAATTCATAATGATTGAGGAGACTTCTTTAAATCGCTGTGGTCAAGTGGTAAGACTGCATGACTTAACTGCATGACCGTAATCACAAGGTTGGTTCGAATCCGGCCAAGCTAACCGCTGAATATACAATGACCAGATGTATTATAATATACGTTAAAGACAGTGGACACTATTGGTAATTGTCAAAGACTAGTCTTTACAGTTTGTGTATCTCAACATATGCATAAAATAACAAACCTGTGAAAATGTGAGCTCAATCGGTCGTCGAAGTTGCAAGATAATGATGAGAGAAAAAACACCCTTGTCACACGAAGTTGTGTGCTTTCTGATGCTTGATTTCGAGACCTCAAATTCTAAACTTGAGGTCTCGAAATCAAATTCGCGGAAAATTACTTCTTTCTCGAAAACTACGTCACTTCAGAGGGAGCTGTTTCTCACAATGTATTAAACCATCATTACTCGTAATCAAGAAAGGTTTTATGATGATACTTATTTTGAGTAATTACCAATAGTGTCCACTGCCTTTAAACCATGTTTACCTGAGAAAGGTTGGCTGTTGCCATCTTGGTAAACAAACACACCAACAAACAAGCATAACCCCAGATAAGGTTTATAATATTATAAACGAATGCTCAGAAACAAAGGAAGATTATTAAGAAATATTGGAGGTATAAACAAATTCATCTGAAAACAACGTATAAATCTGTCATTGCTAAAAACTTATCATCAAGAAATGACAAAACTGTCACATCTGTATTGCTTTAATAATGAAGCTTGACTAACTCTGAATCACACTGCTGCAATAATGCGTTCATAAAACAAGCAATTCACCAGACTTATTAAATCTGTTTAATGTTTTCACAGTATACTATTTCAATTTGTCGACATTACGACTCGCAAGAGCAAAGTACGGCAGCTCCGAAAAGCCATAGTAAGTTAAAGCCAAAGTTTCGTGTTTCTAATCATTTTGACTCGGGACGCCCGCAGCCGGACACTACATCCCAGTTTCCCACGAGTTTTCGATTCTCAATTTATCAATTTCTCACTTATCAATTTCGGGTGTTCTGCGTCTTTCAACTTGGCTTGCAAGAAGAACAACGTGTTCCTTTAAAACCTTGAAGCACTAATGATCTTCAACACAAATTGAGCACTGTCTATAATAATGGATGTAGACCCAGTCCTATCAGACAAAACAAACTACATGAGATTCTTTATTCTTTTAGGCGCGAACCATGCCAAGGGCGTCCCTGATTTGGCCATGAACGAAGCGAATCCCTAGCACTGTGATCGGTGACGAGCCTCAGCCGTCAGTCAGACTGTCCGAGCCCGCCAAAATTGGCTCAACAAGACTAAACATTTCCGATAACTGACAGCTAAACAGTTACTAATTGGCGGAGGCGAACAACGCACAAAAAGAGGAAAGTTGGCGATAAAACAAGGGGAGAGAGAGTGGTTTTGTTTTTACGAGGCAGACGTCAAGATAAGTGAATGGGGCATTTAGAGCCTGGAGCAACGGCTGGGTTCTGCACGTCGAGTCTTGACTGACTATTACAGCCCGGAATGCCTAGTGCTGTCAACCCCGGTGCTGTCCACGCTGGCCGACATAGCAAAAAAACTGAAGTGTTTGTTAAACAAACAACTGACGAAAGAAAGTCACCAAACATCAATTTGTTAAAATATTATCCGGACAAATTGCCAGCCACTTTGGTTAATCAGGAAAGCATCCTGCTTGAGTCGCACTTGACATGAAGTTGGTGATCTTTTAGCGTTCCGTTGCTTCAAGTTGTCCCCTTTATTTCAATTGCATGCAATCTGTACATGTATTTTTTGATAATTAAATTCTGAAGGGTAATGACACAGATTTTCGGGAGGACAAGTTTTTATTTATTTCGACTTCACGCTGAGAATACACCAACTTGAGACTCATCAAATTAGGTGGAATTTTTTTTTCCCCCGAGAAAACGATTTGTGTTTTTTTGTCATGATTTATCGACGCTTTAGGTCCGCTTTGCTGGATGGCCAATTTGACCCACAAATTTCGCTTATATAGAGTTGATAAAGTTATAGCCTGAGGCTTCAGTTAATTAATTATGGTATTACAGGAAAAAAAACATCCAATGATAGTGGTAGTTAATTATAAACTAAAAGAACGATTTCCCGTCCGTCTGCCATGAAAACAAAGTACGTCTGTACATTGCCTTTGGCACACCCGAAAGTTTTGTACCATGTATATAGAACTACGTCTTTCGCTTTGAAAAAGAATCTTCTGTCAAAATTTGTTCGTGAAAAATTATATGTGCACTAAATTGTTTCGATGAAAATCGAGCAAGGCAACTTTAATTTGAAACTAGTTTTTTGGGACAGTTTTATCGCGCGTGCAGGTAACTTGCGACATTCAAATTCAAATAATTTGCCGGACATTTTGGTACTTGTACACTTACTAAAAGCTTTTAGAACGAGAACGAAATAATCGTTAAATATACTCGATCCCCACCAATCAAGAAATCAAACCGTTGAGCGACCCCTCATTTCAAAGACGTAACACGTCAGGGTTCTGGAGCAATGGTAACGGTGAGCTGCAAGTGTCTCGTTAGGAAAAAAACGTTTACCATTATCCGACAAGTGCTTTGGGTCACTGGCAATAAACCGTGAACACTGTTTACACTTTCATGTAAAGGCCTACTTCATATAAAAAGGACATCGGGCATGCAACTTTTCAGCTGATTCTCTGGTTTTCTTGCAAATAGAAATTTGCATTTCTGAGACAAGTGTTCGTCATTAACCGGCAAGGCTAAATAGCAATGTGAACTTTCTTGATGTCATTCGTGCTTATATTGTGTTTATTTGGTACAAAATAAATATCTAACCAGTTCTCGAATCTGATTCATCGCTGCTGCCTGTAGACCTCTTTGAAAATAATATCTTTAATATAAAATAGAATTCCTTCTCCCAACTGAGGTAGTAAAGCAGTAGTTTCAACAACCAAGCCGACCCGTGTATTCTGATCAAATTAGGGTTGAATTTGGTCCATTTGCCCCGGGCCATATCTGGTGAAGACCCCGAATATTTCACGGACGATCACCTCCCGTTTGCTTGACTTGTTCCATGCGATGTAAAGTGTACAAGACATTAAGCTTCAACATTAACTGATAAAGGAGAATATCAGACGGTTCTATTTTCTCTATTCTGGATATATTTGTGTCAGTAAACCAGATATTTTCCCCTTCTTCTAATATATATTGAAGAAGACAAGATTGCGGATAGATAAAGTGGTTATACCGAGAGAGAGTGTTAAGGAAACTGTGAGTGCCATTGGCTCTGTGTGATATGCATCAAATTTCTTCTTATAACTCATTGATGGTCGTCATTTTGATAGCAAGTCAACATACATAAATATAGGCCAAAGAAAACGCAAGACATAGACTTATGTAGGCCCTATCATCATACTACCTTGATCGCTTTTGTAAAACCTCAACAGAAGAAATGGCTTGTAATTTGATGCATATCAAATATTAACAGATGTTTGAAACACTAGAATGAAAGAACACAGTTTGTTTGACCTTCAGGAAATAAGACCAGAAGACTAAGAGATGACTGCCTCGGCTGACTCTCATCAGGATCAAGCTGACTCGCATTGAGTGGTGTTGATTCTATTTGGGTCAATAACCACAAGAAAATATTTCGAGAATTTTCTTCTAACGATAATAATAGAGTTGTATTGGTCTGCGGTAAAACCGTGTGTATATCTTCTTGCTGGGTTGATTATGTTCTTTTGAGAACTTGTCTTGCAATCAACTGCCGCTCAGAAAATTTTAAGGTTCAGTTTTAACAAGGTTCAATTTCAACTTAATTTGTACAAGTTACGGAAGATTTTCAGAATCCTTGCTCCATTTTTATGCACCCACCTGTGTCGCCTCTTCTTTCGTTTCTTTTTCCCACCGGCCACCATACTGGAGGTCTGATTAGGGGGTGGGGATTGGCTGCTGTGCAAAAGCCCTGCGTGTCTGGTACCCATGTTGTCATCACTGCTCTCTGTTACATCTGAAATAGACAGAATACATATGTTTGTTTTAAAGACACAGGACACTATTGGTAATTGTCAAAGACACTATTGGTAATTGTCAAATACCAGTCTTCTCACTTGGTGTATCTCAACATATGCATGAAATAACAAACCTCTGAAAATTTGAGCTCAATCGGTCGTTGAAGATGCGAGATAATAATGAAAGAAAAAACACCCCTTGTCATACGAAGTTGTGTGCTTTCAGATGCTTGACTTCGAGACCTCAAGTTTTAAACCTGAGGTCTCGAAACCAAACTCGTGGAAAATTTCTTCTTTCTCGAAAACTACATTACTTCAGAGGAAGAGTTTCTCACAATGTTTTATACTATCAACCTCTCCCTATTACTCGTTACCCAAGAATGGTTTGATGCTAATAATTATTTTGAGTAATTACCAATAGTGTCCACTGCCTTTGATTACATGGCAAGTGGTCGGGACAAAAAAATAGTAAATGCTCACCTTGGATCTGGTATTGGAAGTTATACGTTTGGTAATTACTCTTAACATTAATGGCAGTTAAAACTAATACTTAATTTCGAAGTACAGCAGCTTTCGATAGTAATGCATTTTAAAAATCATTTCACTTTGGAGTAGTTCGGTTACGGAAAAATATATCAGTTTGTATTCACATTTGAATTTGAGGAGCGTTACTGACGGATTATTCTTCGTGTTGGCATTGCTCCGGATTTTGGGCGGTATCTCAAAATAGCGACCACCTTCTGAAATGAAACTTTCACAGGTACTTTTTACTATATGTTATTATTTATTTATATAGGATTAAAATCAAACGGCTCAAAAACCAAAGGCTTACATTCAATTTAATATACATTTGTTATATGTATGTTGTATCTGTGTGTTTTGTTCATTTGGTTTGTTGTTTAGTTTACTAAAGATTGATTAAATGACTGACTTATCAATGTGTAAGTAGTTACACAAACTATAACTGCTTATGGCCTGACGTGTCGAGCCTTCGGCAGACTTTTTCCCAAAGCTCAATTTAGCCTCGAGATCGGGTCATTTTGGTTGGTGAGCAGTGTGCAACAGCTAATTATATTTTCCCATTTTGTTTGTATTTAACTATATAAAAAAATCGTAACATTTGTTTTCTTTTCGCTATTTTTCATTGTCATTATTTGTTTTATGTATTTAACTTGTTTAGTTATTTATTTATTTGTTTGGGTTCCTTTCTAGGTTTGGAAAATCTCAAATTTCTCGGAATTACAGGATTTCTCACAGAACTAATTTTCTCAACGCGGTTTTCCTTCTCTGTTCTTAATGACTCTGGCCTCTCGATTTTGCAGTTGTTTTGTGTGGGCGATCCTTATTAGCGTCAGATCAAATGAAGACATTCATTCATCCGGTAATTACGCGAAACATGCATTAAGCATGAAACTATGAAACAATGTGCGTCAGCTAAAATACAACTAATGTTATTGTTTGACCTCTTGCTTCAAAAACTTACGTCACAAGCGGGTCATAACAACGAATATCATATTTGTTTGTATGATTTGTTACGCCAGTCTTGAAAGTGTTCAGTTTTAGAAAAACAGCCCGCTTGCAAATTTCTATCGTCCAAATGGACTGATGTTCGACCCCCTACCCCCCCCCCCTCCTACTACCCTGTACCGAATCAATTTTGGAGAAAAATGCGAGAAAATAACCTAATTTCATAATCAATTTTATTATCAACTCAATTTAACAGGTAATTTTACTTGTCGGCATGGACCCTTGCCGGAATTTGTTTGTGTGTTAAACCGTCTGGTAGATTAAAGGCAACTGCGTAACCTGTAAGTGAAGTCATGACCCACAAAAAGCATGGTGGCAGCCCCGCCCCTAAAGTCGACCCATTGTGTCTACGGAAGCTTCCGTCCTTAAAATAACATTGCTGCCGGTCCCCGTAATTGTAGTAGAGATGAGACCGTGCCTCGGTATTGTGTACCCGCCTCCGACTATCTCATTATTTTGTCTAGGCGTATATCTCAAATTTGTGATTCGATTAAGTGCCGCCAAAAGAAAGAGGTTGGTTAAAAAACAACACATGGAAGAAAAACTTGTTTTGATGAAAAATGTAATTATTCTAATGTGTGGATGTTTAAAAACAGAAAAACGGAGGGCTTTTAAAAAATAAAGACCGTTGTATACTGCTCGGCCCTGAACGAAGCCTAGAAAGGCTCTGCAAAGCGAATTTAGGTCGGCAGACCTATTTCTGAACAAGTTATGCCCCATGTTATTGAGTTAAGCCATTTAGACCTGCAGAAAAGGGGGTTATGCCATGGAAAATGCTACCATATATTTTGTTATCATTATCTAAGTAACACGCTGGTGACAATGTATCGGAGCAGCGGGTAGTATTGTGGTTGGTAAGCGTCAACTGGTGCACGATATTGTTGCGATTTAATAAAAGACCATCTCGGATAAACCTGAAGCCCACAGAAAAAGAAATGACTTCCAATTTTATTAATTTGTGAACCTTTTAAATTTCCGGCGGCCACGCTTGATCAAAGCTTTTTTTGTCAGGTCTCTTTTTACAACAGAGAAATTAACTCAAAAATGAGATGATTTCTTGACTTTTAAAGTCACGTGCATGTGATGGTGTCACCCGATTTTCATGAAAGGTCCCAATGCTTAAGTGGATGCATTGTCTCTTTTCGAGTTTGTATTTCTGTTTCTATCTGTGTATTATTCTGTTTTATTTCCTCCCTGCATATGTCCGCTACATTAGAGCACCAGTTCTAGTTCAAACTCCCAGCGGATATCCGATGTTTGTCACTTTAAGCCCTTGACTTTACTGGATCTTCTGCCTGCTTGGCTTGGCCTTAAAAGATGCAATGTGATCTCCATCCCCTGGGTCTGTATATAAAGGGAGTGTTTCGCGCAGTGGTAAAAACGCGTTATGGGGGTTTAACCGCACACAGACACCAAGATAATTTCCCTATATAAGAGAGAATTGCCACATTTGACTGCATCTTCCACACCGAAAGCACTTATAATTGTACGGCTGGACGGAGCTGGCTTTAATGCAGGGGGAGTAAGGAGAATACAGTTTGGGCAATGAAACAAGACATAACTCCCCCTGCATGACCGGGACTACTTACTAGCTAAGGTTCTGAATAGGAAACTATTCTACAGGCGGAAATGCTAATAACCTCAATTGACACGATGAACAAGAGTTAAAATAGGTTAATTTGATTGAGATCGCTGATATTACGTTCATATCTTGGCTGAAGATGGGCCCTGACAGGAAGGTACTCACATGTAATTTGATTAATATACATCAAATACTTCAGCAACACGGTACACAGAACCCCACGGTGCACAGTTGTTTAAAGACAACTTGCACAACTATTATATACATGTACAGCAAATAGACAGTCACACGTTACTGTTAACGGACAGTTTTCATCGACTTGTTTTCACTTTTCGGGGGGGATAATAATGCAGATGATGCATTTAGGCAAGAATCGAGCTAAGTATAAAGTGGAGAACAATTGATAGGTGACCCCCCCCCCACACTTTAGTCAAATTAAAATGAAAACACAGAAAATATAATAACAAGACAAACAACAAATACAGTTTTTATAGCTCCTATACGCACCGTTCGATATGTAGTTGTTATGTTTCTATAAGTTAAGTTTAGGGTTAGTGTGGTTCTTTTCCCTTTAAGATTCTGGATGATTTGTTGCCCGCTCTTTGATAAAAGTTTGATGAATTACAAATATTCTGAAATGATTAATACTCTGGAAATGTATTTAAATGATTGTTTGACTGCTACCTTTGATGCTTTAACAGATAAATGAAATAAACAGACAATGGTATAAAAGGCAAAAATATAATTGCAATCTAGTTTTGAACAAAAAAAAAACACGAAAAATAATATAGGTCAACCTGTACTCAAATTGTGGCGTTACCTTATACATCCATACATCAAGGACCAAACTATCCTTACAGCAATCGATCATTAACGTTATTTTCATCATGACATTGACCAAAAATATCTTCCGAAATCCAAAAGGAGTGAGTGAGAGCTTTTGACTCCCTTAAAAAGTCCATCTTAAGAATTACCTATATTTCTTCGTTCATCATACGGCTCAATTATTCCTCTTTACTGATTTGTACAAATGGTTAGCGGCAGAGTGAGAGCGACAGAGAGACAGATTTCTTATCCATCATGTCTTATTGTTTGTCTCAGATATAGTTCTGGTCGTGTGACGGGTGATTTGGTCATGCAGAAGCGATATAATTACACCACGATACACGGACAGCGATGCAATTTCAGCATATTATCATTTTTATAGCCCATGCAGTGATTGCCTTGACTGCTGTATTCCTTTTGATTTCTTCCTGCTTTCCTCTCCTCCGTGCTGACTCTTCCTCTCAACCCAACCACCCCCCCAGACATCTTTCAAAGACCACAGATTAGTCTGCAAGGGACCGAGAGCCCGGCACCAGACCACCCCTGACCTTGGCGATGTAAAAGATCCAAAATAATTTTGAAAGCAAGATGTTGTTCATTAGTATAGGTTTCCGGAGGGATGTGTGGTTTTCTTTGTTATTGCTCACGAACAAGAATAGGTCTATTCATCCACCATCGACACCCACCTACCACTTTCTTGTCTGTGCGATTCTCACTTTCTTCTTCTTCCCCTTTTTACGTTTTATACCAAAGTCCAAGGACTGCTTATTTCATTTTGCCTTTCATGGGGCTGGCTGATTTACCGCGGGGACGAGCATCAGCGACACATACCTCGCTCTCGCTCTTTTAACCGTTTATTTCCGACAAAAGGAGTCGACCTTGTGAGATTTCAACCAAACATTTTTCACGAAGAGTCACGGGTCTGTAATTGCTCGTTACAATAATGCGAAGAATGGCCGTTTCCCTAAAATTTCCCACTCTATAATGTGTATAATTCGCTCCCCTTAAATTCTTGCAAAACTGCTAACTCGATCAAGCCTGACTAGAGCACTTAGACAATTCAAGGAATGCATCACTTCCCCCAACACAAGGTGGCATTTGTTTCAGAAACACACGAATTTCTGTTCTTTTTTTCACCCAATACCTCAAGAAATGCATTGAATCTTTAATTGCAACACGTCAAAAGGCACTGCACAATACACATAATGTCTATACCTGCAATTCTGTGAGTACAAACACACGTGAAAACTTAATGAACTAAACGAATTACGACACCGGTCAATCTCGGTTCCGTCAATGAAAACAGGCTCCTTGGAAAGGTTTTCTAACTGGCGTCCTAATTGGTCAAAAGTTCGGCGCTCTAACGAAACACTCCGATTTTGACTGAATACGGTACACGGTTTCTCACAGTGTGTAGGCCAAACTTTCAACCAATCAGAGTGTCTTCTATAACCCATCATGTTATAGTGTCAACCAATCGGAGTGAGATCATCATGTGGGTTGTATAATGTGGAGGAAGGTCGGGTTGGTCCATGTACGCGTCTTGCCTCGTTTCGATTACATTGTGTTATGATGATGAAACACAAGATGGGTGCACCGCAGTACAGGTGTATTTGTGATTCCGCACTTTCAATTAGTTTGTGACCACTTTAGAAATGATCATCTTTACCAAGTAGGAGTATAGCTCCATGGTAGGAGGTATGGGATATAGAGGGAAGGAAACCAACCGCCTTACTGCTTGTTGTACGGTACTCATGACTGCCGAGCTTTTTACAAATGCAATCTATTGGGTGCGAAGAAAACATAGTTTTCGTACCCTCTGTTGGTGTAGTTACATTTTGTTCAAGTGTGTTCAGACGTCAAAAGCTGTAAACATGGCTTTGATAACCCTGTGCTTCCAGTCGTTCGTAGTTTGTATTTTACCATGAATTCATCGGATCAGCCCAAGTTGTGGTTATTTGTAAAACACGATCGTGTCCATGAAGCCACGATGTGTCATGTTGCATCGTGTAAATTGAAAACCTATTTGTGAAATTGAAATGTAGAAAATGATAGCCCTTCGGTGACATCTGTTCGAAAGTATCGGTAGACGACAACCACCCCGTGGACGGAAATAATAGTGCACTTGGCTAATTTTCAAGATGTCTACCGTTTCTAGCCTTGGGCTCTGTAACTGGCTAATCCCATGCGCAATGTTATTATACTCTAGATTAAGAAGTGTCGATCACACCTTCCCATTAGTATTCCTACGCCTTGTGAAAAAAGAAGGGCGGTCGCTACAAGGTATAAGAGTATGTAACTCCGGGTAATGGTGGCGTATACGGTTTCTCACGCACACGAAAACAAACATCTGAAGGCAAAGCTAATTCGATCATGTTATGAAATCAATAAGGTTGTTCACGAGGTATAAGAACGGTGTAAAAACGCCGAGTAAACTAGCCTTTTTAGTTCTAGCAAGTTGACCTGTGAAATTGAATTTATCAGGGCTTTTTCTGTCTCTCCGGCTCCGATGAAATTGTCTAACAGGATCTCAGCGCAATCAGCGTAATTGAATTTTTGGCTGCAGACTCTTCCCTCGGAGTTGCAGGAGCTAACAGAGCCATAATTAAACTAATCTCAGTATTACCGCTGGCTGGGAAATTTGATTTTGTGGGCGGGCAAGGATGTGTAATAATTGCTAAGTGAAAGTGGCCCTCCTGATCGGGTGTCCGGACCCTTTGGATTGGAACACTTGTACGATTAATTGAGTCAACACGTTGAGGAACGGCTTGAAAAGAGACTCTGAGATTACAAACGCAAACCTTGTCGCGTCTTACATGTACATGTTGTGTGTTAACACTAACTCGATTAATACTCGCAGGATCAGCGAATTCGCACTCACTCTAACTAACTGAACACTTTCCAGAGAGCTTGGGAGAAGGGAAAATAAAGAAAGCACTAACCTCTCTGGCCAATTGTTCTAGGAAGTGGGTTGATTCACACTGCGGATGGTGTTTTTACCTTCAGAGGTTAATGAAGTAATTTCGTCGCGTAAAGCGTATACGCTTATGTTCTATGGGTCGATATTGACAAGTACCGCCAGCGTCTGAAGCCGAATCTCGGCTATGTGCTGACAGTAAATGGCGCAACCTAATCAACAGATATGGTCGTCGTGCACACGACTCACTTTATATACCCGACAAGAACCACGCGGCCAATCTCGCATTATGGCCACTTGACTCCGGGAACTTGCACCGCGGCGGCCCTGCCCCGCTCCGAGGGCAGACACTTTACGGAATTGAAACATGTAAGCGTAATTTGATTCGCTTCGATCCGCCATGTTATTGAATTAAGACGGCGTGAAAGGTTCCTGAATAACCGCCGAACCAATCGGTGCGAAATTAATTCCAAATCCGATCGTGTGCTAGCACGCAATTCCCAATTCTAATCCATGTTACGGCAAGGATTTGTCGAACAGTGTAAGATAGCTAAGTGCAGGGCTGTATAGTGCAGACTACTAGTCCCAGACTATAATATCGGCCAGCCACACTTTTGCCTTTTTATTTATCTCCTGTTATATATCCACCCGGGCGTAGAATACCCTGGTGTCTCACACTGCCCTTAAACTGCCTCCATCTCCGAATCAATATTTGGTCAAATTAACGCATGGATTTCCCTTGTAGTTTTTGCTAGCACCATAACTTGATAAGGTAATCACACGCAACAACTCCCTGGCTTTTCCCGCGCCTCGAGCAGCAGCTCGCCAACAGAAAAGGGGAAAATATCGTTTATAAGGGGGTAAGGGCTATAGATCCCAATACGCAGATCCTAAACCCTCGGTACATGATCTATAACGCCACAGTGTTTCTAGCACATCGTATAAAAATGCAAATATGGCCGACTTTAGACGCGCCTCATGTAGCGGTCCCTTGCGGGGAGGAAACATTGCCCAGGCAGGCTGAGTAATGGTATTGAGTTTCATCAGTGGTAAAGTTTTTCCTGTAATCAGCTCATGGTTCGTGTTGGAAGGCTAGAAAACAGAGAAAGTAGCCTGATTTTAGCGAATGACGCGCCTGAAGGTAAAAGCATGGATTATTTCTTAGCGATGGAGAGTATACTTCCACACACACACACGACGCATGGTTTTACTGTCTTTACTATTACCTTGTAGTTTTTTCTTCTCTTCGCCTTCTCCCCGATGCTTATAATATTGGCAAAGATGTAGAATGCAATTCACACCGCAAGCTTTGTTGCGTTGCGCGCATTACCTGATTGCAAATATAGGGGCGTGGCGAGTGCGGTAGAGGCCACACATTTACACACATTTAAGCCGGGAGGTTTATTGTAGCAATTTATATACACTATCAACAAAGAAACATTTGGAAAACTTTCTTTTATGAATTTTTGTTGAGGAAGGTGAAGAATATTTATTGGTCTAATTAGTAATCAGAACATTTTGTATATGGTGATTAAGAATGCGTCATTATGAACAAAAAACAATTCAGAACTGTGTATGGCTTCTGTCGCCATTTCTAATTTCATGCGCCTATTTTGTTTTTCATTGAAATCATATTTTATGAAAGTACAGTACAAATCTCTCATTTTAATTTGTGTTACTTGACACTTAAGTGACAGTGTAGTAATAGCCTATACGTGTAAGGATTTACAGTTTTGTTGGTCGTGTTTATATAAATTAATTCATTACCAATACGGAAAGTTGATTTGAATTGAATTGAAGTAAAATCGATAGTTAATGCAAACAAGATTCGTCCATAAATTTTGCTATAAAAACATATGAAATATTAATATTCTTCAGTTTTAGTTCTACAGTAATAGCGGACCAGAAGTACTGGAACTATCCTGCCAGAAGTTAGAATCGTACAATCCCTTCAAAGCATCTGTACCTGGAATCAAATATATATACATCAAGATTGCTGTTTATACTCTGTAAAATTAAAGTCGTTTTTCAATTCAACTAAACGAAAGAGGCGAGCTGCCCTACATTGGCTGAACAGTCACATGGACAAGAATCCAATATGTGGCTTGGCGGTTCAAACACTGTTAAACATTTACTTGCCCGTTGAAGGTAATATTCTGCCAAAGTATTCAATCAATCGTTATTATTCGGTGTAGGGGATGAACTTAATTCACTTTCAGGCAATATTTGGACCCAAATACTGACTCCTTGGCTTCGATGATTGACGAGTATATTGAGGTATTTAGGGTGATTTGCCGTTCTACACAACCACTCTATATCCTGGGCCCAATTTCATTGAGCTGCTTAAAGCAGAAAATGATAATGGTGTGACACTGCTCTAGAATTGAAAAGGTCGTGGGTTCGAATTCCAAGCCTTCACTTGTTTGTTTTCACTGGACTCGGGAAAGTACAGAGTGCTACCATACATCGGTGTATATGGGTAAATACAAAAATAATATACTCTATCCCTGATGCAATTTTAACATATATACAGAAAATATTGCTTAACAATTTTAGAGTAGGATACGCGTCACAGCTTGTACATGTGACACGGTGTAGTTTAGCTGGTAACCTTATTCTGGTAAGCAGCATTTTATTGTGCTTATAGCTACTTTTTGTGCTTAAAGCAGCTCTGCTCTATGAAATTGTGCCCCTTTTGTGACCGCGCGGTCTTAGTGCATCGGACACTATTCTGATGCTGAGTCGTCAGGGTGTGGGTTCGAATCCCGGTTATGGAACTTCCTGCTACTGAAAATCATCGCTTAAACGATCACGCGACTATGTGTTACGTCACACCCCTTACCAAGTTCGGGTTAGCTTTTTGCAACTTAACAAAATCTAATTTAGTGAATTAAGTAACAATTAAACGGATAATATAAATAAAAAAATTATGTTTGTGTGTTAATCTCGTTTGTTTAAAAAACATTTAGTGATTTTAAAAGGAACCGTGTGGTTACAGTTTTTTGGGAATAGCGAATGCCCGTTTTCTTACTGTTTTTCACAGCGTCTTCCGCGTCTGTGTTTTCGATCCCATATCGTTACAAAGGCGTCTATCCTGCATGGGTATGTAAAATAGGTTTCAGTTGTGATGACAGGCAATTTGTAACGTTTATACGTAACGACAAATACCGTTTAAATATTGAAATAAATAAATCAAGAGGAATTCGCCAACAGCTGTGCGCAATTCTACAGCCTCGTGACTGTCAGTGCACTGTAAATAAGAGTTCGCTCATCATGTTAATTGATTGTTGGAGAAGCTGTCCCAGGCAGCATCACTTGAACAAGGTCTGCGTGCAGTGGATGAAACTTCATGTAAGTCTGTAACAAGTACAGCGTGTTCGTTAGCACACCCACTGCAATTAGACTTTGGTTTGTTGTACATGCACGGTTCACCAAATAACCCGCATCGTGGAGGTTTCTATTGGGTGTAATTAGCAAGATTACTTCGGCCATTTTGGGGCTGGGCACGAGGGCCGTGGAAAACGTTCATTCTCCCGGTCATGCGCGCTCTGCGCTGACACTCCCTCGCTCGTCATTTACATTGGGGAGTGAAAAGGCAATTGGTCACGCGAAGATAGTGCACTTCAACTTGAGGTAAACAGGGGGATAACTTTTTTGTGTTTGTGAGTCTGGCACAGTATCCTATGTCAGTGTTGCGTTGTGTAGTTTGAACAGCTGAATCGATGGGGTTGACAAACACTTTGGACAAGCGGATTTCATTTGCAGCTTCATGAACAAATCACTTCAGCTTATAACACGAATTAGCTGAAATATATTAAACGCAAATATACAGAGCTACCTCTTGTTACTGGGATTGTTTTAGAATGGACGTGGGTTTTTCACTCCCCGATCAATACAGCTGGGCAAACCATGCTAATTGATAGAGCAATTAACACTTTGGTGACGGCTTTCTTTGAGTGTTACCTTGATTATCTGTTTGTTGTTGTCTTTGTTTTTGTTTGTTGTGCTGTTAACGTGAGTGCCCTTCAACGTCAAACGAAGACGGATAACAAGGAAATGCGGTTGGCTTTAAATGTCTTGGAAAAAAAACCAGATACACCCTCGTCAATTTCCGTTCTTGAAGGTATCACTGCATCATTGGGTTAAGGAAGTAAATATTTCCTTGAATATATAAATGCAAAGATGTTATCTAATACGGCGTTAAAAGCTGCGAATAGTTCATGACAGCGAATAGTTCATGAACAGTGGTTCAGGATTTGACGGCTATTTTGCCATTTTTTTCAGAATTGAGAATTCGAAGTGAGAATTTTGTTTTGGGCCAATTTCATTAGCCACTTGCATTTCAGCAAGAAATAATACAGTTAACCGTGTCAGTTTACAAACGTTGCCAGATTAAATTCATTCACTATTATCAACCATGTACCTTTTAAAGATGACTTTAAGTGATTTTGCCTCTGACCTTTTTGGTCGTTCTTGAGCAAGGACATAATTTTATTTGCAAATTCGATGCTTCTGTCGGTCACACTTTTCTTCACAAATTGAATAATATATATGACACACCAACTGATCATCGAACGAGTTGCTTAAAAATGATAAACCCAAACGTTGTCTCCCCAAGATATATCTTGTTTCAAAAAAAGAGTGCACTCTCTGCAGGAATAAAATAAAATGTGACCGATAATAATGAAATAGGGGAGATTTTATTATTGGCCATTCCGTCGAGGAGCACTGGTCCATTTTGTGTGTCTGACACCTGCAAGCGGTAATTCCATCAGTCAGTAACCCGTGCACCACGGGTTCTCTGCCCGTGTGTGTACCGCGCAGTCTGCACCCTAGCTAGCTCTCCGTGGTCAGGCATTACGGCAAACAAGATTAGCCGTTTTACCGACACCAAAAAGTGTCCAATCTCGCGCGTGCATGTTTACTCTCAATTAGCCCGTTACACCTGAGGGTTATTCAGCTTCTTCTACACCACGTGCTGCCACAAGAATAAAAATGTATGTATTTTTTTTTATTGAGCGAGTTTTTATTTATGGCTTGTTCCGAGAGCAGAGACTTCAATTCCAGAGAAAACAGAATATTCCGTATGATACACTTGCGTGAGGCAGTTGGTGTATTTTATTAATGCTTAGTCACGCATTGAAGAATGACATGCGTTTAGAAGTGGGTACGGTTCGAGTAAAAAACTGTAAACAAGTTAAGAGAAGGTTTATAGCGCCAGTCTTAAAACTATGTCTCCTGAAGACACCTGGTGATTACGAATTATGTGGTCTGTTTTACAACTTAATCCAACAACTAAAAGCTTTTTGCTGTCCCCTCGGAAATGGAATGGGCAACATGGTTATTTCATTGATTTCATGGACGCCATTTTTTGTCACTTGGTTTATGACACCAAAGTGGGTCAAACTTACGCCGTCTTTGACTAAATATGCCGAGAAATAGTTTTGTGTACTATTTTGAAATAAAAAATTGCGTATGGATATAGGTCCATACCATCCACTTGACGTCAAGACTGCATGTAAAAACCTTATGGTGAAGCATCATGAAAGTGTGGAGCAAGTTATTTTATTTTCAGGTGTTGAAAACATGTAACAAATGCTACCATCAGTCTCAGATGAGTTTTGATCGCATGTCAATTAACACACGCGATAAAAAGTTATTCAACAAATTTGTAAAAAGTCACTGGACACTATTGGTAATTACTCAAAAATAAGTATTAACGAGCAATGGATAGTAACTTAGTTTGTGAGAAGGGGTAACTTCTCACTTAAATTTCCAAAGACTTTAAGGTCTTTTAGGCCTTTTTAAGCATCTTTCATTAATCTTTTACAAATTCGATGGACAATTGAGTCCAACAGATTTGTTGTTTTATGCATATGTTTGGATACACCAAGTGAGAGGTGTCAAGTGCCGTTCCATGTGAACATCGTACTAGGCCTATTGGAAAAGGTGCCAATATTTTTTGATTGACAGTTTTGTGGTCATATAGACATGGCTATTACTTTATCAATGACCCTTTTTCACGAAATCGGTTCAGTGAAAACAGCTTCATATTCTGATTTTGATACGTAGGCCTAGACCTATATATTTTTTGTCGCGGATTTGTGTTGCTTGTTTTGTTCCATTTTTGCAACAATCTAAAGAAGGAAGACCATATCCCTTGTCCTCCTCGGTTTTTATACAGATTAAAACTTTTTTTAAGCAAACACAAACCATCTGCCTGGCATATTGCATATACCATCCGAATAGGCTGACCTCTGAATCTCCTGGAATATAGTTACAAGTGACTGTACTTCGAAACCAATTTGTTGATTGGAAAAAAAGACCATTGTTCGCCGCTGCGCGGGGGTTAGCGGACGTATACGAATCGCCCCGTACACAGAGCAACCGTTGTACGTTTAATTAAACATTTTCTCCATTTATGCAATTATGTATACCTATTTAGTCCGACTGATTGATGAAAACGAGACCTCGGGTTTCTGGTAAAAGAAAACATGTCGTATCGGAGGTTTGGTGACAATAGTTTGCATTATCTGGTGTGTTTACAGTCGCCCACGGATGCTCTGTTAAGTCTTCCTGGCCTCACAGTTAGATTCCCGGACCCGGTGCTGTTCAGGGCATTGTTACGGCATTTGTTGTCCCGTTGTCCGTTCGATGCTAAATTAGCACCCAATTGTGGTCCCCAAAGAAGACATGTCCCCGTTTTTTGTGTGTACAGCACGGACTTTTTGATTTGGATTGTTATTTTGTTATGTTCATGTGGATGACAGATAAGATGATGTCCAAGGAATCGGAAGTGCTGATAGGGCTATCAGCTGAAATTACACGAGTTCTTGAAAGAGGGACATGTCTTTATTTGGGTCACAATGACTCCAGGTTGGTGGGAGATCAAAGTGATTGTCACCCGTTACTCTGTTGGCAAGTGACTGGCATGTTCACTCAACCGGGTTCCGGTCCACGTTTCTTTTTTACTGCAAAACAACCTCGGTCCGTATTCAATAATATAAATTCAGGAACAATAAATGTAATCAATCAGGAATAATAATAATATTAAACATTTCTAGCGCGCCATGTCTGTCAATGATGACACTCCTGGCGCAAGCAAATAAAAACTCTGCTAACACAAAGACAACAAAAAGTTAGATATCTTAGTCTTTCCGAAAAAGGGATGTTTTGAAATGTGTTTTGAAATGGGAACATATCCGCTTTTCTGAGTTGAAGTGGTACGTTGCTGTTCGAAAGAGATGACCCATTCTTTACAGTAATACCTCATGACACTATTCTCTGAATTAATTTTTGTTGACACTTTAAAGATTGGTAATATCGGAAATTGATTAGTTTCGATCTAAACCTCAAAGCAGATACAAGTGCCGTCAGAAACACTGTCAACGCCGGCAATCAGTATCTGATGGGGGTAATAAAAATACTATTGCTTATTTCGATTGCCATAGTGGAAAGTACGGTATGCGAAAATTCACAAAATTCCTCACAAAATATTCGTGATTTTCACTGAAATTGGACCACGTAAATGGACAATATTTCCAGAGGTTGGTTTGGTTTGTTTGATCTATAACACACTACATTTGGTGAGTTGTCTTCAAAAAAACACTGCAGAAGCGATCAGACACGTTCTTAAATGTTAGTACTATATTTTACCCGTCACAAGAACGATCATAGAGGCAAGCTTAAAGACACTGGACACCATTTGTTATTGCCAAAGACCAGTCTTCTCACTTGGTGTATCTCAACATATGCATTAAATAACAAACCTGTGAACATTTGAGCTCAATTGGTCGTCGGAGTTGCGAGATAATGACGAAGGAAAAACATCCTTGTCACACGAAGTTGTGTGCTTTCAGATGATTGATTTCGAGACCTCAAAATCTAATTCTGAGGTCACGAAATAAAATTTTAGGAAAATTACTTCTTTCTCGAAAACTACGGTACTTCAGAGTGAGCCGTTTCTCACAATTTGTTGTACTATCAACAGCTCTCCAAGTAAGTTTTTACCAAATAAGTTTTTATGCTAACAATTATTTTGTCTTTTTAAAATAACGCGCTGATTCCTGTTTGGCGTTTTGATCAGCATAATTATACAGGTTGTTAAAAATGTTTTGACGGTCTTTTATTCGAAACCTTATACACAATTTAATGTTTCATAGAAATCAACAAAGTAGTTAAGTGAAGGCCAATTCAAACGTAATCAGGACGTCTAACCTCTATGAAACCTTACTTTGTTTACATCTATCAACTACAATTGAAGATTGAAGAGTTGAACATTTCACTCATACTTTTGGACCAGTTGTAATTTATATTTTTAAGTGTAAAATTTACACGTATGTACCCCAAAAAACTTAAATGGAATTTTGGGTTTATATGTCAGAGTCACTCCTTAGTATGTCTGGTGCCCTATCGTGCTGGACAATGAAAAGAACAGTGTAAATTACCGGTACTGTTTTTAAGAAACCGGTTTGAAAAGCTTTGTGTTTTAATTGAGCCACCACACAGACCCTGGGCTTTGTCGATCATTAATTAACTGGAAGATTCCGTTATAGAAGTAGGTATTTTTTTTAGCATTTCCAATTTTTGATTATCGCATGCAGTCTTGAAAATCTTCCTCTGAATTGCATCCTTCCTCGGATTGAGGATATATCTTTTGGATTTATGTTTACTTGAAAATAACACTTCATCTTACCTGTGATATGGTGTCGTTCTTCACTTTGTGGCGGTGGCGAAGGTGGTGGGGGCATTGCAGCCGCCGAGACTAGCCTGTTGTGCATGGCAAGGGCCAGAGTTGCCGGCTCAAACATGGGTGGTTTGGCAAAGTACAGAGAGGCCGGGTGAAACCCAGGCAGGGAGGCCATAGCCTGTATATGGTGATGGGTCCTCATGATGTGAGCTGCCCGGAGCGAGTCGTGTCCCGCTACCACCGCACTTGGGTCGCACATCGAGTGCTCTGTCGTAGCTGTAGACCGGCCGAGTCCAAGCAGCTCGTGGATGGCGAACGGGGAGCGCTGTATCGGCGACGAGGCGAGGGAAGTAGCCACCGATGAGGCGACGACCAGGGGCCTGGGTGCCGATATATGCCCGTGTAGGTCCCCATGTCTCACTGCTATCGTCTCTCCCGTCATAGCTGTATCCAAAACGATGACTTCTTTCTACTAAATCTAAATCCAAGTCCAACAACAAAAGTTTCAATAGAGAGGGTATTGGATGGACCGCGTGCAGAGAAAAAGTTACCCCGGCGACTTCCGTTATCAAGTACTGACGGACTTCCACGTTCTGAAGTACAGAACTTCTGTATGCTGTCCTCGGTCAATTTATACGCTGATTACTCGACACCATTTGGTCCTTATCAGAGCAACGAGCTTGTATTGGGCGTATATGGCTTAAAGATGAACTCAAGTATAGCTTCACTCGCCCCCGACTTGCAAGACCCGACCCGTGTCAGTCGGCTCAATTTATATATGTGACAGGGAAAATGTATTTCGCCATGTAATCACCGACGACTGAAAACACTGTTGTTATAATTAGCTATTGTTTAATGAGTAAACGACCTTGCTGCCTCCCCCATCGTCATCATCATCACCATCATCAACATCATGACGGAATGCCATCAGAAGAACTCAGAAGCTGTCAATCATCCTGTAGCACCGACTCACTACCGCTGCAGGGAACCCGTGCGCCACATTGGTGACCAACCGATGATGGGTTAATTAATTAGGAGAATGGACTATACCGTTTGGATAATGCACGGACATGGAGGGTGCCTTGTGTTGCGAGTTTTGTGGGCCGTGGTTTCTGGGACGGATTGCTGCCTCATGATAGGCCGAACTCTCCCCAAGCAAACCCTCATGAATAATATTTTTTTGCAGTTGTCATGTTTTGATGTGCTAATGACATGCTTTTAAAGTTTAAGAATCACTTAACAAACCATAGCCGCGGGCACTTCCATCGTCCGTATCATCTTTATCAACGTCTTATTTACCACACTCATAATTGTAAGATCTATGTCATTGTTAGTGTCTCCGTCATCGTGACTGTCACTGTCTTATAATGTCACTCATGATTGTAAGATCTGTGCCATTGTTGGTTTCACCGTCATCGTTTACTGTCACCGTCATCGTAACTGTCACAGTCTTATAAACAGCACTCATGATTGTAAGATCTGTGGCATTGTTGGTTTCACCGTCATCGTTTACTGTCACCTTCTTATAAACACCAATCATGATTGTAAGCTCTGAGCCATTGTCGGTGTCACCGTCATCATAACTGTCACCGTCTTATAACCACACTCATGATAGTAAAATCTGTGTCATTGCTGGCTCCATTGTCATCGTGACTGTCACCGTCTTATAAACAGCACTCATGACATGATCTATTGTCGGTGCCACCGTCATAGTGAGTGTCACCGTCGTTGTGGCTACCTATCATTCATAGAGCACGTTACAAAAAACTGACCAATGAGCTCTGTGTTTAATCCCAATCCACATATAAACTAGCGTCAAATCAGAATCTGCGCTGGCAGTGTCGACGACCGTTTTGTGTCACCATTTGTGATTCATCATTTTGTGCATTTTGCATGACCCGTAAACTCTGTGCAGTTTAATATATTAAGCTGATAGTCTGTAGTCCCGGTTGGAGACGTTGTTTTTTTTTGCACTGACGATCTTTGCACCAATCTGTGGTAAAAATGGATGACTTTATTTTGAATTATATAAATTATTGTTAAACCAAAGGGGAATTCCAATAAAACAAAATTTAAACGAGATAGTTCACATATTTGGCAAGCTTGAGATTGAATGGTTAAGGAACAACCAACATCAATGATTTAAAGGAAGTGGCTGAGTGGCGGGCCCCACGATTCCATCATTATTATTCTGTATGATCTAACACCTAGACGAATTCCAACTACTACGTGCCCTATAGCCCGCCCTCCCACATATCCTTTTGACTTCAAAAGTCAAGCTGCATCTTGGTTGTATCTTAATAGGCTAAGTCCAGGGTTGCAGTTTTTGTACACCGAAGGTGGACTTTGGGGTTCGAAGATTTTTTGAGATCGTTTTTTTCCAGGTATTTTTTTCATTTCTTTGCACACACACACTCATCAGTTTACATGTTATACCGATTGTGTAACGAGTGACCATCGGGAAGCGGCTGTAGTAGGAGAGAAAAAACACACCGTGGTCTTTTATTTCAACTGACTCTTGCGTGAAATTGTCAATTGAATTAAACGAAGTGCTCACTGAGTGTGCGTTTTACACGATATAAGAGCTGTGTGTTGGTGTGTTTTTATTTCGTGAGAAAATGCCAAGGGCCAAATATCGGTGCTGCTAACTGATGGCAAGAAATCGGCGCTTATAAAAACAGGGAATTCCGCGCTTACGTCAAGCGTATTTCACAGGTTGGCAGGAAATGTTGCTTGTGTGTGAGTAAGCCTACTCCATCCACGTTACTAGGCATTCTTCGTATACCCAGCTAGCGCAGAAATTCCTTGCGTACACAGCACGGTTTAGTGGAGAGTGATCACAAGCTTGGCGATAAGCAGAGCCATGAAATTCGAACCTGCCCTTACTTTGACTCTGTTGACAGCAACTAGGCCAAATGTTAGTTCGACTTTTAGTACATATTTTGGGTTGTTTGGCGTCGGGTAAATGTTTATAATTGAGCGGTGAAAGGTTTTCTCAGCAATTTGCCCAGCATCCCAAATCGAATATACAGGGGGAGAGTGCCGATAGAAAAACAAGTGAGTAAATTCGTTAATTTCATATCTTGTTTAACACTACGACAGCCGTAGGATATTACAACAAGTCCCGGGGCATAATGGCTAATAAATTACCGTGGCCGATATGATTGGCAAAAATTAAGTTATCCTATCTCATGCGTTTGTTCCATGCCTTTGCAAATCAGGGAGGATTGCCACTAGTAGGGTCGGCATTTCCTTTAGTATTGCAAACCTACTACTACCCCCGCTAGGCATTGTGGCACGCCGAGCATGCAGCTCATAGCCCCCATGGCACAGCGGCGCTTTCACGGCCCCGCTCTAGTGATTGCCCTTCCCGGTGCCAAGCACCTCTCCGTTCACCGACACCACAGCCCCCTCCCAATGAGCTTGTTATTCGCCGGGCCCGTCCTATAAGTGAATTTGGTGCGCTAAATTGGCCCCGTGGTGATGCGAAGAAAGAGAACAGAGAGAGGATGCATTCTGCCTTGGTTGTTGTCACCATGGTAATTCCTTCCCTGATGTAGTCGTCTGATGGGAGAGACCACTGAAGCCCAGGACGTGCGCTCTCAGTTTCTCCCCATTGAACACTTTCTTCTGGTGTCACCGTGGCGGTTTGGACGGTCTCCAAGCGCATTGGTTTCCCATTCATAAGGTTCCCTCATCCACTCCAGTGCAGGGCCCATTTAATCATACTAATGGCCGGTTGAAATCTGTTTGTTGGCCCTGATTGATTCGGAATTACATTTCTATCGGGGCAAGGGGGAACAAGAAAGACATCTTTCTCTTCGTGTTCCCCCGTCGCACACTGAGCATCTAAGCACTCGCCAGTTAATCATGCTAATTCGTTTTTTCATCAACTTGCACAGGCAGCCATGAATTGGCTTGCCCGAGGAACGGATTTTTTTGCTTTAACTTTCCCAGCCACATTTTACGCTCGGTCACGCCATAATAGTCCGAAGAAAATTTGTGAGGGGGAAAAATACATTGTCATATGTCCGTGATAACTGGGGTGATGTACATGTATGTGATGTGTGTGGAAAACTCAACAGGCACATTTACTCAATTCGACAGTAATATACGATTAAACTGATGAGTATACGAGTCGAGTGTACCGTTGTTGGCGCCCGATGACCAGGCCAAGGACCAAGGCTAGTCATGCCGAATTAGAGAACCTTCTTATAAGACGGATGTTGGACCCTTCTTCGCAACCACTCAGCTGTCAATTTGCGTTCGTTGTCAACCCTCGGTGAGACGATGAAATTCATAAAGGAGCAAACTGCAGGTTCTAACGCCTTCTCTCGACCTTATGAAAAACGGCGTGTGGTCCTATACTTAAAAAGTGACTTGTCAATAACTTCTTTATTCAATTTCTTATGATCATCACATTAATATTTGAGTTTGAAACAACGCTTGGTTGGGGTGAAATTTACTTCAATAAAATCAACCATGATCAACGGGCAGTTATCCCCTACCCTGTGTGTCTCTAAACTCAAATGACCAACGAGGTAAAAGACCGAGAACGAAACTTTGGGTAGAAATTGTAAATTTCTTTCACTCAAAAGTTTCAGAAATATTTTGTTTATGATACCGTGTTGATGATTGTGAATGGAAAACAAAATGACAACATTTCTAGGACAAAGTATCTTTGTTAAAAAAAGGTGGAGCTTTAACAAAATTTACTTATCATAATTGTTATTATTTATACTTATTTAATGTTATGACAACCTGCAAGACACGTGGCCTTTTGCTTTAGGGTCATGTCACACGTCACCATCTAATGGAGGGAAAAAAAGCCCACAAATTTCATATTTTCCTTGAGATCGTCAGAAATCTTTTGAGCCACGTTGCTCTTTTTGGATTCAGTACAGTTATAAATACCTCCAGTTTGCCCAATGGTAACAAGTCATCTCAGCCCAAATATTAGTACAAATCGGATTCTTGTCATTGACCAGTATTCTCACTTGGTGTATCCCAACATAGTATGCATCAAGTTACAAATCTGTGAAAATTTAGACTAAATTGGTCATAATAAGGGAGGAAAACACCCTTGATGCACAAATAATTTGTGCATTTTAGATGGCTCCAGGTCTGAGGTATGTGAGTGAGAAATCACCCTTTTCTCAAAAACTATAACTTCAGAGGAAGCTGTTTCTCACAATGTTTGATACGTTCTACCTCTTTTTTTTGTTCGTTAGCAAGTATAAGGTTTTATGCTAACAATTATTCTGAATAAAAACCAAAAGTATCAAGTGACTTTAAAAGTATAGCTTTTTAATTATATTGAGTACCCTTCTACCTTTACCAGGTACGAAAAGATAACACGATCTCATGCATTTGCTTCCAAACATTGTTCAATTCTGTTTTGCTTATATTTGCTTATCAAATGATCAGTAGCTTGCAAAGTATCTTTTTCTTCTGCCAGGCATGATTCTGTGATTGTTTACCTTTTTGTACGAAAGCTGATATATGAAAGCTCACAAAATCCTAACTGGTTTCCAAAAATTCGCGATGCTTCGATGCGAGGTATCGATGCATTTTGGTTGCTTTTATTTGCTTGTCAAATGATCAATAGCTTTCAAATATCAATGCTTCTTTTGTCAGATATGATTTTGGTTTTTCTTATAACCTTTTGTTTTTCTCTCCAGAAGACGATCAGAGCATACTGATCGAAACGTTGAGTTGAAACTTACGGTTCTTTTACGAATCATCCAAACTCATTTAGAGATAATCGGTGTTACCGCAAACCTTACGTTTTCTGTTTACTTTTACATGTACTAGGGTGAAAATATCAAAGCTCACAAAATCCCAATAATAATTTTGGGTCTAACCACGCCCTTTGATGTGAAGAGGGGCGCAAATTCGTCGGTGCTTTGGTCCCTCGATTGCCAAACCAAGCGCGCTGAGATTTAATTTCTGACTGACCTCAGGGAAGGTAGTGGCTAGGGTTGTGGGTACAAAGTCAATCTGTTTTTCTTTGGTCAATCGATTTTTTTTTATGGAAGGGAGTGAATAATAATTGTTAATGTAATTATACTCCATGATGATGAACCGAGTGGATTGCTCACGGCGTGTTTGGTGCCACCAACCAATCCATGTCTATAAAAAGACTACACCAAAAAGTGTGATTTCCTTGGAACAACAATAATTGTAATTCCCCGAATCGTTTATGACCGTAAACATTCTGTTAGTACTTTGATGACCTCACCTATACAGCTGCATGTGACGTCAGAAAAGTACAACTAGACAATATTATTGGTAGTCTTTTCACGGAGGTGTTCACAATTTCGAGTATTTTTATTTTGAGCACAAAGTGGTGACTTTGTATGCATTCTGTATCTCCCTTCTCCAGTTACAGTCACTTAGTTTGGGCTGATTTAGTTTCCCTATTCATACGAGGTTTCTCACACTTGGCCCACTCGGTTCCCCTCTTGCACTATTCCTATAATTGATCCCCTTAACATGTCCCTTAACTCCTTTACCCGTCTCAGGACCTCATCTCTTTTTCTCTCAAACCTTTCTGACAATTTCACCTTGGTTTTTCTTCTTGTACTTCTCTAATATACTCAATGGTAGTGCCAATCTGAACACTGTATCCATTCCAATTTACAATGTAATCTCTTGGGGTTCACCCACCACATGTTCTAATTTCTGGAGAGAGAGAAAAGAAGGGAAAAAATCTACAATCAGCTTTCCATTTCTCATCTCACTCTCAAATTTTTCCTCCTGTAACCATGTCTTTCCTCAAATTCGTCCATTATTCCTGGCCTACATTCTAAGAATAAAACCCAGTGTACGAAAGAAGACTCTTCTTTCCCATCGTCCATTTTCTCGTAGGCGATACAGTTAGTGTCAGTCCCCAAAGCCCCGCTAGCTTGTTGTTCACGCTCAGAGCGCGCTGCAAGCCAATCGCTTGCCGGCACAAACCCTAGCGATAAAAAGAGGGGACAAACGACGGCACATGGACTAAATGAAATTAGTACATTTTGGCATGTACAGGACACCAATGGGACTCCGTGGCGGGCTTGTAAAACGCTTTAAGTTAGCTTCTAATCAAGAACCCCGCCATCAGACAGGCCCTTAGAAGCGGCATTTCAGATCCCAGCTATTTGTAAAGGCGGATGGCCCGAGAGATAGGGGTGCCCAACAAAGACGCGAATCTTGGTTAATCAGTCAAGATACGAGGAAGAGAAAAGAGGCGGGCCTGCACATTGAGTGCAGCTATACGGCCAACATACAAACAAAATCTCATCTTCTTGGGGCTAAATTGCAACCCTGTTTGTACTTACCAGGTGAATTGGGCATGCCGTTCGCGGAATGAAAAGCAGGTCACAGGGGATATTAAAATGCCGTATTTAAGTTCCATTTAATCATTCTAATATGCAGCTTAATTCATCGCGGAAGCTTTTAAAGTCGTGCGATCTTGGAATACTTGTTGTAATTATCGGTTGACGGTGCCCCTGATGGGAGAGCCGCTTGTAGCTCTGCAGGGTATCCCCTCACTCCATACGTTCAGTCCAGCGTTCAATGTCCTACCAACTGGATAGTTGAATAACATTCAAACATCAAACTCAGATTAAATTCAAGGATTTCTGTACTTTCTCAAACTTATTGTATAGTCAAAGAGTCGAACGCATATTATGCGAAAATTTTGTTGGTGTTCCAGCAGTTTCCCACCAAAAGTTAGAGAAAGTTTGGTGTTTTGATTCGTTTGTTCGATTGTTTGTTTGTTTTGTGTCTAGTCAATTGAATGTTCAACCATTCTATTGCGATATTGAGTATTAAAAGGATGTATTGCGCCATCTCTGAAAATGGATACACTTAAAGCCTCACAAGTCCCATATATACGTCCTCAGTTTGAGTGCTTTGCAGACAGATTTGGATAGGTTGGCTAGCGAAACCGAAGTCTAATGGCGCTAACGATGAACTTGCACAGGCCATTCTAATGGGGTCAGGAAACCAGACGAAAAGGTATCAAACAATACGCAAAGTCAATTTATACGATTAACATATTGAAGGGTTTGGTTTCTTTTGAAGGTCAAGTTTTTGGCCATGACATGAACCCCTACTCACTGTGACTGAAGATGTGTGTATTGTTATTTATTTATTTATTTATTTTATTTTATTTTATTTTTTTTTTTTTTTTTTTGGGGGGGGTCATGTATTTATTGTGTATAAATATAACAATCTATCTGAACCTGCGGGTCCGGTGCTTGAACATTTGAGGATCATTTAGGCATTAGAGTTTGCCCTTTTGGCTTGAACATTTGAGGAGAGCCTCAAGAAAACTGGCAGTCGGTTTGGGGGAAAACACATTTGCAATGGTGTTTTTTTCTGGGGTTTTGCACAAATATCCAATCGGCTGACCTGCCAGAAATTGAAAAGAATTCTGAAGTCTAGTCGTCTAAAAAATATATTTGATTGGTTTCCAAGGTGCTGGGAGACTTTAATTATTTTTTGAGTATTTTTTAATATTAAGCCTTTAGCATTGGTTGTTCTGGGAGTTTATTCAGCGTGGTACACCCCATCTAAATGCAGTCCAACATACAGATATACGTGTAGGAATCAGATAGGCATCAATGTAGTCAACAACCAACAACAGAGAAGGATGTGTAATGGGTGGGGGGGGGGGGTGTGTGTCACACAACCGAACAATACTAAGTCTTTACACCAAAAGCCAAAACATCTTTCTTAGATTGCCTACGTGCATCAACCCAACGATCTCGACTCTGATTAAAGCTTCCATGCCACGGATTTTTAAAATGATTGTACTATGATAAAGGTGTCGTGCCATATTCACACTGTCAATTCAATGGCCTGTATCTGTATCCATTCAAAATATCATTCTATTCAAGGGTCCTTCCCCGTCTGATGAGAGGGCATTGGCCACACCATGGGGACCATAACACACGGGTCCCCCAGTAAACAAACACCCGATGTTAACCTCTCGTCTTGATCGTGCTGTTGTGAGTCTGCTTTAAATTTACATTATTTATGTTCTCTTCAGATTTGCAAGAAGGTAGTTTTGTGCATCTTTTCGTACGACACAAAACGTCCACGGATTGAAGTTAAAGGCGCATGGACACTATTGGTTATTACTTAAATGTTGTTTAGCATAAAAACTTACTTGGTAATGCGCGATGGAGAGCTGTTTATATAAAACATTGTGAGAAACGGCTCCCCTGTAATGCAACAGGGGTGTTTTTTGTTGTTATTTTATGAATTTGTTGGGATACACCAAAAGTTGATATAAAAAGCATAAAAACTCTCAATGGCTAATATTGTTCAAATGAAATTTGACTATTTATCCCTAATTGCTGACAAAGACTAGTTGGATGTGCTTAGAAAACTAAGAGTCGAGGTATATCTACAAAGATGATCGTGCGACAATGTATATCTTTACTCCAAAACAGAGGGATGCATTCTGTTCTTCTTAAAAATGTTCTTCTTAAAAATGTACATTTTAACATTATGTATTAATAGGAACTTTATATTTTTGCGCGTTTTCGTATATGATAACCCAAGTCTAAGTTATACACATAATTTAGTCGGGGTTGTCATTTTGTTAATAATTATTCAAGACTTATGTACGAGTTATTGCATGAGAGCAACCAAGTATTTGTTATCGTCTTGATTATTAAATGTTTCATTTTAGCTCTTTCTGAATGCAAACATCCTCCTCACACAGACCTAAACCTACACGCCTCACAGTGCCAACTCAATAGGTCCACTTTCTACTTCTTCACTTTTTTTCACTTTTTACATATATATCTTATTTCAAGAGCTATATTCGATCATCTTCCAATCCTGATGGTAGCCAAGTTATCAGCGGCCTGGTTAAGACTGACTTGAAAAAAGCACGAAGAATTTCTCTTCTAACCCCTTCCCTCTAACCCCAAGGAACTGGGGTAATTTACTTAAGCACCGGCTCTCCGCATCCCCCGATCCCTTTGGGAGTCTTGTTGGACACTCGCAATCATCTCCTCCAGATTCCTCTCTCATTGAAAACATCGGAAGAGGGGAAGGAGGAAAGCGAAATGAGAGAGAAGGCAAAGAAAGGCAACCATAGGAGAAGAGACGTTGTAAAGAGAAAACCACAGGCGCCGCGGGTGCTTTAAAGTGGGCTTATCGAGCTAAATCCCCAGCGGGACCGAGACCAAGTCATCTACCGTCGATTACAGGTAAATTCCGGGCGAGATCATTCAGTCGATCCTGCCTCACTCCGTGCCCCTATCGGCTCTTTTCATAGGGATGACCTGTTATGAGTAAATTCGAAACAAATCAACCTGGGTGTATAGCCTTCAGATAGAAGTAGAAGGGGACTAATAAATAAAAAAAATCCGCAGCACCACAAGATATTATGGTGCTCAAGTGAAAGGAAAAGCAAATATCTTCAGCACTAATTTGACTCAAAGTAGTTCGAGAGCTGTCTAGATTTATAAATCACGTGTGCTCGTTCGGGAGGCGGTGTCATGGGACTCAAGTGGTAGATTGATATTTTCGCTTGGTCGATGATTAAATGTACATATATATTAACCACATGCATGCTTCATGTATTTACACTCCAAGTCAAACCGATTTGAGACTGAAAGTCATAAACGTTTACATTTTGGCTTCTCGCAAAACCAATTGTTTTTGCACACAAAGTCAGACCAAGAATGATCATGCTGTGATAAATTTTGAAGAAAAACACAGCCTTCTTTTGTACCGGGATGAGAACAAAAAGATACTGAGATTTGTGTCTCCTGAGGTATGAGTAACGATAATCTGGGGTTAATTTGAATATTGTTTTTAAATTAAGGCGTTACAAGCCGCCATGTTATGGTGCCATGATCGACCCATCACCAGAAGGAACACATGATAAAACAAAAGTATATCTAGGTAATTCAATTCAATTCAATTCAATTCAATTCAATTCAAAGTTGGTTTATTTTTATATAAAAATACAACACCAAATAAAAAGTCACAGACTAATGGCATTTGGTTAAAACAATAAAATTACATCAAAAATATATGTACAAGTACATTATGTTAAACACAATATTAAAAATATTACTTGAGGTAACCAGACAAACAGTAATTGGGAAAACAGCATTAAAAAGGGTGAACAAAATCAAACAAATTTGGACACAAAATTAAAAAATGAAACAAAGGCGAGTTTAAAACAATACAACTACATTCTGAAGGCAAGTGAGATTTGGACACAATGGGAGCAAATAGGTAATGAAATGGGACTGTTATCAGTAAAATAAATAAAAAGTATACTATTCGAAATTGTCGTATTGAAGTTAATATCAAGATTCGATAGGGAATGAAATGAATTAAAGGGATTTCTTTTCTTTTTCTACATTGTGCTTCTCTTTCCAAAGCACATTAAATCATAATGTTCTCCAAATAAAACAGAACATGTACAATAATAGGTTATGATGGCGGCGTAAGCACTGTTTGCCAACATTCAACAAGCTACAAATTCAAGAAAAATAACCAAGGCACGATAACTTTACACAACACCAACTGCTGAAATAATTAATATTTTGTGTTTCACGACCGAACAGATTCATGAGTTCGAACAAAGCTCGAAGAAGAAAGTCCAGTTATGCGACTATGTTACAAACACACAGGGCCCAGCCCCATTCACACGAGCGCTGCAAACGTAAAAGAAACGATAATTGTGTGACAAGTGACATTGGTTTGAACTCACTCTTCTCTCATTCCCCATTTAGTTTATGCTGTCACAATCTAATGCAATGTGTCTGGTATCCTGACGCAATGAAAATCATCACTATAAAAAGGGGACCAGACTATAGTGTTCCTGCCAGCCTCAGTTTGAATGACGGCTGACTTGACGTCACATTGCGGTAACCAATATTTCATGTCGGTCTAAATTCCAAAGTGAGCGAAGAACGATCCAACCCCACATGTCAAATAAACCCAATCACATCTCACTTATTGTCTCATATTTTTCCTATTTAAAGCTGGATAGCAATCTCGCTACGGCAGATTATATTAGATTCTCTTTTTTTTTTTTAAGCTGAAGGACACCTAAACACAGCCATGAATTAATTAATATTTTGGAGGGCCTCCCAAACACCCCTTAGGAATTGACTTGCTTTGTCCCGGAAATTGCCGGTCTGACTGTGATTAAAATAGATAATTTGCAGACTAACAATCACAATTTGCAATTCACCTTCAATCATCATAATCCGTTTATTAAATAAATACCATAATAATATAGCTTGGAGTACCCCGTTCACTGCAGGAAGGATTTTTTCTTCTTCTTTGGAGTGGTGTATGTGGGATTAATTTTCTGCCAGCCCCGTCTCCGAGCGGGGGGCGTACTAGACCCATGATGATGAAGTGCCACATTGGAATAGTTTAGCCCGACGAGGTCACCGTTAGACATGAACCCCATTGTCATCATGGAAGCTAGATCCAGCGAAGATGTCTCCGTTTGAACACCCCCATCCACCCCCCCCAGATATCGATTCCACTGTTTGCAATCTTCCCTTCTCCCCATCATCTCTTACTGTAAATAATACATGCCTAAGCCTTTCATAATTAGGGCGACATTGAATGGGATGTCTCACACCATATAACGGTGAATTAAAATTACAATCATTTTTCTCGCAGTTAATTGCCTATCCTCTTCAAGTGCAATTCAGGAAAAAAATAGGATTCGTGGCGAGAGTGTGCCGCTGTGATTAGTATGTCTGGAAGGTGTCACAAGGCCGGTAATTAAGCGATGAAAACACGGCACGATAAGTGCAAGATTCATTGATGGTATGGAAATTATGGCCAATATAATGTTTCAATTTGTAGAGATGGGTCTATTGATGAACTGGCTCAATGGAAATGAAAAATATGATAGTTTGCAAAAACTGGGAACAAACTGCATAGAGACATGTATGTACTTTTTAATCGGACTAAATTTTAGCTAATATACCAACTTATAGCCCATATATTTGTTTACATTTTTGGTGCTGGAACAGAAAACATAACGAAACAATTAATGCATATTAACTGCATCAATCTTTAAGTTTATGTTTTTTTATTAAAACTCTAAGACGCAGCAATTAAAAAGTATCGAGGATAAACGCTAAAGCCATCAATTCAGGTTCAATATCATAATTATGTGTTTGTGGTTGTTTGTTCTTCGAGTAAAGTTTCGATGTTGTTTTTATTGTTATTGTTCATTTATTTTTCGTTGAAGGAAAAACACGCTCTTATAAAATAATCTCCTTCAAGATTCAAGTCTATGCATTGCTCCACGTGCACCGTTTTGCTACTTCAAACCCGACATCCAACTTACGAAAGGAAAGATGTTTATTTTCTCGTTCTCTCCCAACAAGGACTCCGTAATTGCCGAAGAACCATTCAACCCCATGTCTGACACACTGTGCTTTCCCCCGGCAGATCACGTAACCAAAGGCCAAATCGCCTCCCAAAGTTGCCCGTAATGAAGAAAATTAATCCCAAATTGGGAGCGACTTGGTTCGTAGTCGAAGACGCTGGGCTGTGCCGAGCACAATCGAGCTTGTATGATTGTTAGCTGACACGGGCCTTCTTCAATTCCTCGCCAAACTCCAATGTATGTTCCACCGTCTCCCTTGTGTCCCTCACGGTTCTGCCGTTCTGCTTGCTCCCCCTGCCGGATGCAAATGTCCAATTAGGACCCTATTAGGGGAGACTAAATAGAAACGGTTAGGTCAGTAAATTTGCTATTTTCTCAGACAAGAAAAGAGCTAAAAATGATTCACCTTGCGCTAAAACATCATCACGGGCACGTATTGTGCACAGTGGCTACAGTTTATTAGGTTTTAATTGTGATTTTCCACTTTGCCTTTTTGGCTCGCAAAATCTCAAAGACAATTTTGATTCATTCATACCAAGCTAAAAGGTTCTATTATCAGTGGATCAAAACAAAAACCCATCTTCGATGGAATACACTCAGTCGGTGTTTTTCTTGTTTTTGTCCGTCTTCTAATAGTAACCCTTGGAAAGTGGATAAGTATTGGAGACGAGAAGTTAATCAAAAGCAGAATGCAATTTCTTTAGACTGTTCAAGGCCTTCGTTGAATTCCGTGAAAGAAAAAAAAATATTTCAGGTTTCGCGGGGACAGAAATAATAGACCATTATTCTGTATTAAAGTTCAAGCCAGTTTGAATAGTAAGTAAGAATCCAACCTATCCATTTCATTGTATCTTGGTCCCCATGCAATAAGCCCCAACTTATAAGAAACAGGGCAAGAAATGAAATTAAACGGCACACTCAAATTTCTGTTCAAGTTTTGTGAAATAAAAACAATTTCATCGTAAAGTTTCAGATATTAGGCGAAACAGTTTTAATATATACAAAATGTTTAATTCTTAAGTGATTTATACAAAAATATTAAGTGTTGGGATGAAGTTTATGCAAAAACTCTCTTTGATTTTGTTTTTGGTTTTTTTTAGGAATAACTATCTCAAACCGTTCTTTTGAATTTAATGACGTATTAACTGTCACTTCGTGAACATATGTTTTTGTTTGTTTGTGGATAAGCCTCCACAAAAAAAAATATTCATGGATGTTTTAAGTTTTCCCACAGTTCCACCTTTATCCAAATATGCCTCCATTGCAATTGATTAAATTAATTAATAAGGTTTGGACTAGTATTGGAAAGCTTGTAAACGGGCCTACACTCTTTGTTTCACGCGCTAATAAAACAAGCATGGAGAGTGTGTGCATTGTTGACATGCTCAGTATCATGAGACAAATAGAGTGATACTAAGTTCAGTTTGATTTGTGTGGCAAAAAATATGGGACAGTTATAAAGTATATAATTGTATGTGTGGAGGTTCCACCTACGCCTTATTGTATTCTGAAAACTAAATAACAGTAAGACAAAATAATTGCCGTTTTAAGTGTTCATAGTTTTACCTCACCATTGTGAGTTTTATTCTTATATAATATTCTGAGAGTCAATGAAACAAGAGAAGTCCTCCGTATTTGTTTGTTGAGAAGAGAACCATAACGATTAACTTACCATCAAGTTGATGGCCAGCTCTTTTCTTTAGCCAATAATTTCCCCCTACCTAGTGAGGGCGCTATATCGTTGGTCCGTACAGGTAAAAACAACTCGCTGTACGGGTTGCTGAGTGTTGAGGCTTGCGTTCGTTAAAGGAACACGTTGCCTTGGATCGGTCGAGTTGGTCTATAAAAAGCATTTGTAACCGTTTGTTATGAAATGCATATGGTTGGAAAGATGTTTTAAAAGTAGAATACGATGATCCACACAAACATGCCTCGAAATTGCACGGTTTTCCTTTTACCTCGTCGACTAACGCGGTCAGCCATTTATGGAAGTCAAATTTTTTACTCCTATAAATGGCCGACCGTGTTAGTTCGCAAAGTAAAAGGAAAACCACGCAATTTCGAGGCAGATTTGTGTGGATCATTGTATTCTACTTTTAAAACATCTTCCCAATAATATGCATTTTACAACATATGGGTACAAACGCTTTTTATAGACCAACTCGTCCGATCCAAGGCAACGTGTTCCTTTAAGTGTTGGGACATGCGAGTTAAACCCAAATTTTACGTTATTTGACTTTCAATGAATTTGGTCATGATTAATTATGCTTCAAGTGCAGATTTGCATATGGAATATTTCAGTATTAGATTTCTTTACACTTGCATTGGGGTGTTAAAACATTAGGTGTTAAAAATTGACGCAATGGGTGTTTTCACATACCAAAAAGAATCAAAATTTACACCATAGGGTGCTAGAATAACGCTAAATTCTACACACATAAACATACATTGTGTTATTTTACGACCCTAAGATTCGGTATCTTCGGTGTTTATTAAAGTGACAACAACCATGGTGTTATTTTTAACACTGTAGATTTTGCAGTGCAGTTTCGGGCAAACTGTCGTGAGGAGCATCAATCCTCTAATATCACCATTGAGGGCGTGTGCGAATTGTTGGCTTCGGCAGTAGCTAATGGCCGGAGCGCCGAGCAGTCAGCAATGGCTGACAGTCGGGAAACACGACACAGATAGATTAGTGTAGGAATAATGTTGTCTCTCTCTCTCTCCTTTTTCCTGACAAAAATATAGCTACAACACTGTACCGTTTGCTAACTTTTAAATTATGCATTTTCTTTATTATGTCTTTAATCTGATAGTGTTTCAATTTAAAGAGCAAAACGCATATGCAATAAATAGATGGTATTTGTTGACCCTTATACATGCATTGTAAGTCAGTACTTTCCCCGAGTACTGGGGGTGGGGGGGGGGGGGGTGGGGGAGGGAATTCACATGCAAATCACTCGCAATAACAACATGAGCAATTTATAAATAGTTAAAGCTTTCTCTTTGTCGTTTTGCTGAAATAGTATAGTCTGCTATCGGCTTTTTGATAATATCGCACTGCCATTAAAGACAGTGGACACTATTGGCAATTGTCAAAGACCAGTCATCTTAACATATGCATTAAACAACAAACCTGTGAAAATTTGAGCTCGATTGGTCGTCGGAGATGCGAGATAACTATGAAAGAAAAAAACATCCTTGTCACACCAAGTTGTGTGCGTTCAGATGCCTGATTTCGGGACCTCAAATTCTCAACTCGAGGTCTCGAAATCAAATTCATGGAAAATCACTTCTTTCTCGAAAGCTACGTCACTTCAGAGGGAGCCGTTTCTCACAATGTTTTATACCATCAACCTCTCCCCATTACTCGTTACCAAATGAGGTTTTATGTTGATAATTATTTTGAGTTATTACCAATAGTGTCCACTGCCTTTAACCGAGGTTGCAAAGATTTGAAAATATAAAAGCAAAATGCGGCATTTTCGGTTCGCTTTAAAACTGTCCATTAAGTGTTTGACTTATACAGATATGCATATTATTAAAATACCATTCAACAGTAGAATTTGTTTGTATATTTTTGTTAAGCTTTCATTATGTTTTAGTTATTAGTGTACACATTTTTGATAACTATTACTGTGGGAAAATATGGATATGCCTACCATCTGTCAATATATAAAAGTTTCAACAAAGGCAACAAAATTGTATAAAAAAAAATAACAGAAGGAATTTTTTTAAACAATGCATACGCAACACATGCGATTTTAGTTAAGAAGTCCACTAAGGGAGGATTTACGTCAACACGCGTCATCAACCGTCTATCGAAAAGACCTCGATTATAGGCCTTTAGACCCACATGTCACGGCTTCATTTAGAAACCTGTAAATCGGGGCAGGGCTGAAAATTGCAGCTAAGTTACAGCAATTATACAAGTAATAACGTCATTTGGTTGTGTGCTTTCCAAATTTACTGCACTTAATTCAGCAAACGAATTTGCAGCATTCCCATGTGTACATCTTGCCATCCCGTGCGTCACTTGCGTCTTGGACTTTCCCATCTCCCAGCCTTGTTTCGTTCCTCTAAATAACCATTGACTTCAAACTAGAGTTGGGACATTCCTAATAGAATAAGTGGAATCCGTTCAGTGTTAAGCTTCAATCGATCAGTACAACCCTATAATTGATTGAGTTGTATTCCGTTCATGGAGTGTGAGTAACCCAATACACGCTAGCCATTGGGACTAATAACCAAAGAAATGTCAAGTTAACTTGAACCGTATGCTCGTTGTCAAGCCCTGCTTCATGCGTGTGTTTAAGGTGAGGGTAGGATTGGGTCGAAGTAGAGTTAGTTCAGTTCACTCGGCGTCAATTTTGTAGCCGTCTCCGGCTCGATCGCTCATTGCACTTTGTACCAGGGACTCAGAATATCTGACCTGATTTCAGTTTTTATATCACACATTGGTGATACAGTCGATTTCACAAAGAGTAAGGACTCGTCTTATCTCGAGTTAGGACGAGTTACTCGTCCTAACTTAGGATTAATCTTAAGGTCTGCATGCTACAGTGCAGGGTTGGGAGTCGTCCTAATTCCTAAGATTAGTCTTAAGTTAGGAAGAGTTTTGTGAAACTGACGGCTGACATTCTGAGCATAAGTTGATCAGTTTTTTTCAAAAAAGGAAACAGTCAATGTTTAATAATAAAATTACCCTACCATTGGACATAACCAACATGTACACAAATTATCAAATTGAGTGACTCCGTATGATAGTGAAAATATCGAATGTTTTAGATTTGGTCAGGGCTTACTATAGGCCTACCATAAGATGTTTTCTTGCGACCACTGATTCGGTGGGCCTTGGATGCTTACTTGGACAGTATTGTAGATGGAGATATAGTAGGATTCGACTGGTATGAAGTTTTACTTCAGCGAGCTTTTAGATTGAAAGTAATTTTCATCGCGATAACTACAGTCCTTAAGAGCCCCTAAAGTAACATTCCAAACTTTTTTTTTAAATGTCCCTTTTGGGGCTCCGTAAGTCCTGAACTGTACAGTATTCAATGATAATGCTTAAATGTTCCTCAAACGTTGATACTAACTCCTTTAAGGCACTGGCCTAAGGTAATTGTCAAAGACCAGTCTTCTGACTTGGTGTATCTCAACATATGCACAAAAATAACAATTCAATTGGTCGTCGAAGTTGCGAGATAATAATAGAAGAAAAAACACCATTGTCACACGAAGTTGTGTGCTTTCAGATGCTTGATTCCGGGACCTCAAAATCTAATTCTGTGGTCTCGAAATCATCGAAAACCACTTTACTTCAGAGGGAGCCGTTTCTCACAATGTTTTATACTATCAACAGCTCTCCATTGCTGGTTAATAAATAAGGTTTTATGCTACTAATTATTTTGAGTAATTGCCAATAGTGTCGACTGCCTTTAAAGGGCCCATTATTGTTTTGTTACACATCTTTAATTTAAAAGTTTTGAAGTCCGGCAGAGAAGCATTACAACTCTAAGAAGTAAAAACCTGTTATATGAAAAGACCATGGAAGTTTAAAAAAATAACTAACAGCTAGTTACTCGAAACTTGTTGACATTTCGGTCGACACTATTTAGCATAAATTTACACAAAATCTGTTCGTGTTTTTCAATTGGCCTATCGTTTAAAACAAAACAAAACGAAACTGTGAGACGAAATACAGTTGCATTTCACATTAACTAAAACGATTATTTCTCTCTCCTAAAAAAATATATATATATATAAAATATTAAAGAAAACTCATCGTTTGATTCTATTACTTTAAATATTTGATTTACAGATAGTGGTTCTGCGTGTTTTCCTAACAATTTCAACTTAATTTTCTTTAATACCATCATTTCTGTTTGATGAATGATTCCTCATTCAAGTCACTTACCTTGGGGACTCCTTAATCTATTCAGCACTTTTTGGCAAGAAGATTCAGCTCAAAATTGGGTTACACGATTGAATCCGTAGATTTTTTTTGCTGAAATTGCATTAGGAAGAATTACGGTCCCCATGCAGGAAGAAATCTGTAATTGAATTGAATACCGTGGGACAATTGGTTACATTCGGCAATACTTTGGTCTAAATGCAATACACAATGAATTGTTTGCTGGGAGTCCCTAATGTACGAGCCATTCGAACAAGGTTGGCGGTCTTGTTTTCTTTAGGTAAATGTCATTATATCGCTCAATGACAGACGTTATTGTACAAAATGCCATGTCTGGAAGTAGAATTAGTTGCTCCAAACGGAAACAACAAAATCAGGAAGAAGAAGACAAAAAAATCCCTTCTTTTCTGCGATGAAAAGAAACAAAAATAACTACTCTGTAATGTCCTTCAAAAACGTACTCTGATTTGGGCACGTTCGGTATTTAAATGAAGCAAGATTCTTTTTGTTGATTTTTTAATCTATTCTCAACCGGAGGAAACAAGCCGGGCAAATAAATATGATGAATCGTGAATATAATAATCAACCGAAACTTAATTTCACTAATTGTTTATTCATGACATCGTTCTCCCTTGAAACCACTGTTCCTTTATGAGGGATACCATTCTCTAAATTCAAAACAAGAATCAACTTGATTGCCATTATTGATGGAAAAACCGAATTAATATATTTTCATTACAAAAGTTTGAAACTCTTAATTGCTGCCGATATTAGGTATTGTCATAGACGTTGTTTATAAACAGTTGTATAATTGAAATAAAGAATTACCAAATCCACGAGGGAAATGGTTGGCAACAGCAATGTCTTATAAAACCATCCTGCAGTGAGTGCCGCTGTCAGCATATAATACAGACATTTGTTTGAATATATCCATTGTCTTAACCAGGTCGAACACACTAGCAAGCTCATAGTCCAAATATACCATGATATCCCAATCTGGACCATGCCATAAGTCCAAGAGGGGTGTCAATCAACAGGGGTGAGTGATTTGGTAAGAAGGGGGCAAGACAAAACTCTACAAAACCGGTATATTAAATTGTCAATGATAGATGAAACCAAGTTTTAAAACTTAATCAATTAAGCTAACATATTTGAACCAAGGTATGGACATGTAACAACACACACCGATAAAAAAAGGAAATTGTAAAGAAGAAGAAAAAACGCAAATCCCACTTTTTATTTCCGCCTTGTAAAAACGACCTGTAATCCTTTCCAGTCTCGGTTTGGTGATGGTAGTGCGAGACACGGTCCTTTTAGGCTACGCAAGACTATATTTGAAGCCCCGTACTGAAAATGCTCAAGTTTCGAAACAATTGGGGGAGCCTAAGCTATGAGTCAAATATCAAAACCGTGGTTTCCTTTTCTCCTGCACTCTACCGTTTCTCTCCATTGCTCCCAAATGTCTGTGTTGTTTCTTGGTAGGAACATACAGCTTACTGCATGCCTGGCTAATTGGTCTGCCTTTTTGTGGACATTATTGCATAAAAGGAAATGTGGGCGTACATTGTAAATCCTGGCACAATTTGGAGTGTTATATAGTTAATAAAGTTAACACAATGGGCATTGTCACATACCCAAATAGAATAAAAAATAACACCATATATATTTGGGTTTAACACCCTACGGTTTAAATTAAACAAAAAAATCTGAACAATCTTATTCATTGCTGACCCGGAAAGTGGTTAAAAATCGGATTTTAACTTGGACTCCCTTGCGTCATTTCTCGTTCACTTTGACACAGACTCCGGGTCACACTGACCGTGGGTCCATTCTGACCCGGAAATGGTCAAGATGGACGAGGCAATGTTTTAGGTAAGGGTTAATAAGGAACATCGCGGTCTTGAATGGTTATGTAATTATTTTTGATAGTAAACCATCTTTTCATAAATTGGGTCGTCCGAAGGTATCAAGTCGATTTTGGTTGAACAATCTGAAGGTTCCTTCATTGCAACTGCTATGTAGCCATTCGTAACTCATTTGTATCTGATTAAAAACGCAAAATTGAACTTCCAATAAAGACAAAAAAAATGTTTCCTATTGTATTAAAACAGGTTTTCTGTTACTTTGTCCAACAACAAATCTTTGAATGGTTAATGAATCACAAAGATTTCGTTAGAGCATGCTCCATGGTTAGAGACAACACAACGCACGAATAAAACTACACATTTTGATGAAATTCAGTCAGTGCTTTAAGATTGCAAAACCAGTTTTATTAAAAAAATAAAAATAAAAAATAAAAAAACCACTCAGGATATCTCCAGCTTAACAATTTCTAGATTAACATAATATTCTTTCAAATGTTAATATTTGTTAAAAGATGGAACAAAACTAATGTATAATAGTCTCTGTAAGAGTAGGCTTGCATTCACATCCTCTGTGTATTGAACAAACAAATGCCTACCAACCAACCTGGGTGCTAATGTCAACACATTCACCGCTCTTGTCTTAAAACTACAACTAAAAACAGCGACCGTTTTCTTGTGGGTTTTGTTCAAATTCGTACTTTTATAAATACACGTAACGTCGTTTCGCACATGAGAATTGCAACATACATGACAGTCATAATGTACAACAAAGTCTATAAAATACCCAAAACAAACAAGGATAACCAGCTAAGAAAATACTAACAAACACAACATTTTTATAAAAAAAGGTTAATTTCTCAATCATATTGAACAAGGCTCAAATTTCACTTTATTCAACTGGCCTGAGGCCAGTGATTTAAACATTGGGCCAGTAAACTTACCATAAAACTTACTTGGGATATATAGCACTTGTAAGCTGTTGATTTATTATATAACATTGTTGTTATAACCCCCTTTGAAGTAATGCAATTTTACAGAAATAGGTAGTTCATGCTCACACACACAAAATCAGAGAGTCTTCAGAGACGAAGCCTTTTAGGCATCTGAAAGCACACAATTCTATGGGTATTTCTTCGGTTTTTTTTTCTTGCAACTTCGATGACCAATCGAGCCCAAATTTGCACAGGTTTGTTATTTAATATGTATATGTTCGGATACACAAAATGAGGATACTAGTCTTTGACTAGGAGGGTCGTCCTTTGTGGGCTAAACTTGACATTTGTAGCCAGTCTGTACGCAAGAGGATCTATACATTTTGATATATATTCACCTTAAATTTCAGAAGACTTAACCCCCTTTTACAATAGATGCTATATGAAGTGTATACAGGTTATAGGCAAGATATACAAACAATGGGTTTAAAAAAGACACTTTATAAGACACTAGAAGGCATCTTGTTTGGTGGAGTGTAAGGTTGCACCTTTCAGACTCGAAATCTAAATACAAAACGGCAGTGAAGCATTATCATATAAAGCAGCAACATTTCAGCTATAAAAATAAACTCTGGAAAAATAAATCACAGAAATGCCCCACTCACTATGTAGGTAAAAAAAAAAACACTAACTCCTTTACAGGCATAAAGAGGGGCATGAAGTTTGGAAGAATGTAAAGAGATGCACCCCTTTTTCAGAAATCAGAAGTGAAGTATTCAAAACCTAAACAGTAACAAAATTCTGAAAAATATCAACACCTGAGTTCCCCCAATAGATCATGCAAGTGTTGTGCATATTCAACCATTTTGGGGAGCCCTTTGGCACTTGCGTACTTTAACCGGTCCCAATTGTTCGAATACTCACGAGACTTGTACAGTCTATACTCAATAGGCATAATCCAGATATACGAATGACTTGACACAGTTCCTTTTTTTTAATATACACAGTTCTGGTTGCAGAGTCACGGCTGTTGTGAACACATTATTGGGACAGGCCTGGATTGGCCAATTGGGAAATACTTCTGGGGATAGAAACTTCCTTATAAAGCTCTATTCACACACGCTATCTCTAACCCTGGTGAATGCATCCCAGGGGAAGCCCCAGGAGTGTCTTTACCTCACGATCACCCCCGTGCACTTTCACCCTATTCCAATGGGTTCTGGATGCACGTTTCAAGAAACCCCAGGGTTTTACCGCTTACCCGTACTCCGGAGCAGGGGTGGCTTTTCCCCATGGTATGCCCGTTTGCAGGGGAAGAGCATAGTGTGAAAAGGTCAGCCGATATTCCTTGGGGTAACCCCAGGAATAGAGTAGTGTGAAAAGTGCCTGTGAAGTAATATCTTTTTAAGAATATCACCATGGAAAACCAGGTGTCTTCAGTTAAGAACTTATGTTTGCATAGGATGATGCTTTGTACAATAATCAAATTCACACCAATGGAGATTTACAGACAAAAAAGCCTCATTGCTTTTGAATTTCATCAAACACTCGGTGTACCGATATGAATAAAACTTTTTGTGAACTCTTAGTGTACAGTGTAGGCAGCAGTGTAATTAGCACAGTGAAAATGATACATGTGGCCAGACACAGTCTATTTACCCTTTGGCACAACACAGAATACATCTCAGCACTACCATTCCACCATTTTAGGAGCCAATTTCTTTGTGAACATGTTGACTGCCAATATGGTGGACAGGATAGGCCCTGGGAACCCTGCCTGTATTATTCCAAATAGTTTACTTTGACTGCAGTTGTGGGTGTCCCACTCAAAAAGGCCAGCCGTCGATTTCACAAAACTCTTCCTAACTTAAGACTAATCTTAGGACTTACATGTAGGACGAGTCCCAACCCTGCACTGTAGCATGCAGACCTTAAGATTAATCCTAAGTTAGGACGAGTTACTCTTCCTAACTCGAGATAAGACGAGTCTAACTCTTTGTGAAATCGACCCCAGTCCTTCTCTGGACATCACCCCCATTCGTACTGTGTTGTCTTGTTTTTCTTTCATTTTGTACTTGCATGTGGGGAGCATAGCAGAAAGTGGTCTTATGTGGCATTAGTGCAAGGAGTCGATGTGAAAGTTTGACTCGGCTATGAGAATCATCAAGCCATCATGTCAGTATAAATCTAGAACTGGCCTTTTTAGGGTCAAACATCAATTTCCCTCACTTTAAATGTTGTTTCAGTAAACTGATAAATCCGATACAAAACTGGCGTACTCCGAGTTCCAGTCTCGCTCAAATACGTCAGCGAGTTGTTGCCTGAAGCCCTGGTTCCCTGCTGACTGGTTACCCGCTGACTTTGTCTCGTTAACAATGACGCCAACACCGCCTGTGTCTACGAAGTAGTCTTCACTCCAATTAGATGTACCGATGTAGGCCTGCTTGTCAGTCACCATGTACTTGTTGTGGTTCACTCTAGCATAAGGGATCTTTGCCTGGGCCGGAGTCGCAGGGACTACAAAGAGTTTCTGCCGGTAAATGAGATCAAATGCATTACTCAAAAATCTTTGACATTTACAAAAGGTGTCCAGTGCCTTTAAACTGAATTTGCACTGCCGTTAGAATTTAGTACATTTTTATAAACCACAAAAATGCCAACTTACCACTTGTATGTCCATGATCCCAGTGGTGTTAAGAATGGCAAGTGATCTCAAGAATCCAATCATTTCCTTCTCAGAATGTTCCCAATAGCTTGCTAAAAGACGAACTGATATCTTACGATTGAAGGCTAAACTACGCAGTTTGTCATCAATAACCGGCCAATACCTTCAAAGCAAAAATAAAATAATAGTAACTGCATGTAGGCCTACTATAACAGGTTAATGGGTATAGATAGTACCAACTTGACATCACACATTGTAAAGTTGGCCATCCACGTGCTCTTAGTTAAACAATCTCCGGCACTAATTAAGTAACTAATAGTAAGCAGAAAGCTTGACTGCATCCGTGATCACAACCCCCCCCCCCAGCTCATCCTATCCCAGCACCAACACCTTTCCAATATTATAATACTCCCTATTTTCAGACATTGTCAATCTTTCATCCAGTGAGGGCGCTATGCCATTTTTGTGGTTAAAAACAGTACCGGTAAAACTACAGGTGGGTCATCACTGAGGTGTGTCTATCACAATCACGCAGCCTCAATGTTACTGGGGTATAAATATTTTTCTCAATAACGTCGTCAACGTATCTCTCCAATGTTGTTCAGGGCTGAATATCAAAGGCTGCTAAAGCGCACAATGATCTTTAATAAAAGTCTGATCAGTGAAAACAAGCTGGACTCAATCAAACAATGCACATGTGACAGGGCATTTCAGCTGGTAACTTCATTCTGGTAAACACAATTGTGTTTTTTATAGCTACTTTTTGTGCTTAAACACGCTTTATATTGGCCCATTAAAATATACACTGATGGTGCATGCTGCTGCTGCTGTTGAAGGATTAACACAATGCAGCCTGAAGATGGGAAACTAGACCTAAAAATTTAACGAAAGCTACGAATGTGTGCTTAGTAAAAAGTTACAGACACTAGACACTATTGGTTATTGTCAAAGACCAGTGTTCCCACTTTGTGTATCTCCATATATGCATAAAATAACAAACCTGTGAAAATTTGAGCTCTATTTGGTCGTTGAAGTTGTGAGATAACAATGAAAGAAAAAAAGTATTGTCACACAAAGTTGTGTGCTTTCAGATGCTTGGTTTCAAAACCTAAAAATCTGATTCTGAGGTCTCGAAATCAAATTCATGGACATTTACTACTTTCTCGAAAACAACGTGACTTCAGAGGGAGCCGTATCTCCCAATGTTTTATGCTATCAACCTCTCCCCAGCAACAGGAAGGAAATGAACCCAAACGAATTGATGGTGAGGCTGAAAACAACATGAGAGGTTAGAAATTCAGGCCTGGATTTTATTTTTGAACATTTGTTATTTTGCAAAGTGCACTTCCATTGTAAAATCTCAAAGTCAATGGGAAACTTTTAAAGGGCATCAAGGCCAAGACTTGACCTCGACTTGACCTCGACTTGAATTCGACTTGACCAAGTACTTACGTCTGTGGATGTTTATAGGCAGCATATGGATAGTAATCCATCACGGCAATGTGGATAAAATGCTCAGCATTGTTCATGACATCCAGAATTGCATCAATGTCATTGGCTCTCCCGTCTGGACAAAATTGCGGAGGTGCACTCTGCAGACCATTAAAAATGAAAAATACACAAAAGTTTAGAAATATTAAGGTTTCCTTAATATTAAAATGGGTTGTGAATGAAACATTTGCAAAAAAACTCCATGGCAGCCTCATCAAAAAGAGTTGCTTCTAGTAGGTATGTCAACATGAGACACAAAGCACTGTGTTTTCCCCTGGTTATATTAAGTACAGATATCCTGGTTGTGTTTTTTACTGTTTGGGTACAGTAGAAACACATTCACTGTGTTTTCCCACTGCATAAAAGTAGAAATATTGTAATAGATAGAAATATTAACTCCATTCATTTGACTTTAAATGACAACAATGCCCTTGCTGTTTTTCTCCACTGAAAACACCATTCTCAGACATAAGTAAGAATGTTCCAAGTAATAGGTCTACTGTCACAAATACTTCAAATATTTCATTTAGTTCAGATGCAAGATTTACTCACAGATAAATAAACATTGAGTTCGGTGCCATTAGCACTGACTTCCATTGGTGTATCTTGATTGTATGGAGTGCTCAGATTAGCCGGCCAACTACTTGGTATTTTGGCGCCTGGTCTGCCCAGGTCCCAATACACGTCAAATAGTTTGGCTGTGTCTTCTGCTACACAACTGCAGTTGATAAAGGCCACGCCCAACTCCTTGACCTAAAACAAATGTTAATAAATGAATGTCGTGGGTCAATAGGTCATATTCAGGCCTGATATTTCAGGCCCCCAAGTCATTTTGCCTCGGTGCCCTTGAAATGCTCCCTAGCAGCTCTTTAAAGGCAGTGGACACTATTGGTAATTACTCAAAATTATTATTAGCGTAAAACCTTTCTTGGTGACGAGATGGGGAGAGGTTGATGGTAGAAAACATTGTGAGAAATGGCTCCCTCTGAAGTGCCATAGTGTTCGAAAAAGAAGTAATTTTCCATGAATTTGATTTTGAGACCTCAAGTTTAGAACTTGAGGTCTCGAAATCAACTCTTTAAACGCACACAACTTTGTGTGACCATGACAAGGGTGTTTTTTCTTTCATTATTATCTCGCAAGTTCGATGACTGATTGAGTTCAAATTTTCACAGGTTTGTTATTTTTTATGCATACATGTTGAGATACAACAACTGTGAAGACTAGTCTTTGACAATTACAAATAGTGTCCACTGCCTTTAACAGTCTGTGACACTCGCTTGTTTAATTTATGTGTTTTGATGATTCTGTTTCTAATTCCTCTTTTTGCTTGTCATTTAATTACCTGTAAAGCGCTGTAATATTTTCTCTGGTCAGTCCTTGCGCTATATTGTTATTATTATTATCACTGGCCCTTGGAAAAAGGTGTGAACATTAAGTTAGGTACAAGAGCTGACCTACATGCTAGAGGCTTTTTAACTCACTTCTCAGGGTATTTAATCACAATTGTGCTGATTTTTCTCAGGATTAAAACATTGGAAATCAGACTTAAGTATGAAGAATATCATTCATGCCTGTATATAAAAAATGTGTCATAACAGCATTGTGACAAATACCCGTTAAGGAAAGCAGGCCCTGTAGTGAGAGGCACAAACTTCCTCTTTTAAAAGGAAGTAGAATTCGCTAACCATTTGTAGGATTATGTAATCAATGATTGGATCAGGAAATGCAAGGAGGAAAGCATTTATATATTGCTAAATGTTTTTAAACCCTACAAAAAAATACTACTTTCGCACAGGCTTGCTAATAAAAGATAATTTAAGAATAACTCTACTTGGGTCAAAACACTCAGCCATTAATTACATGTATGTTTTGCATTGACATGATTGATGCCAAGGTCCTTTCGATTGGTAAGCAGCTTGCAACAGCTCATTCTGTTGTCTAAGACACCGCTCCTTGACAGTTTCTGTTTTGATACCATTTTCATTGGATATCGTAATTTTGCTTTGGTAATTTGGCGCCATATAAATCCAGTTATTAGTTATATACCCCTGCAGTAAGGATTCTGTGTAAAATTTGTGTAAGGCAAATCAATAGCACTCATCATCATTAAGCTCTTGTTTTATAGAGACAAACTTCACATGCAGGCCCACCTCCACCTTAATTACATCAGAGAATTCACTGATTGCGAGGCCTTCCCGCCCATTTGGGGTTTTTGCGCCCACATCTAAAACTGAGCATTTCGTCTTGTTTCCTGGGCATCTTGTCATTGGTGCTGCTAATTGTGTCATTGCATGTGTAATAAATAACATTCATACAAAAGAAGTTCCCACATCCAAAAAATCAAGACCCATTTTGAAGATTTTCAACCAAAAAGGTCTTTCAAACTTTTACTTATTGAGAAAAGTTCCTAATCTTTGACAGACTGAAGATTGGTATTCCTGTGATAACTCATGGGAACCAACCATTATGACATTTTATTGTTCTCCTTCTAAAGTTCAATCGTTCAATTAACCTGCATTTATCAGACCAAGAAGATAACCTAAAACCTTTCCGTATGTGTCAATAAAGACTTTCACAGTGGAAAGTGTACTGTCCATCATAGCTAAGAACAAGATATCAAGACCTACTTAAACAAAACAAAAATAGAATAAAAAAATTAAAAAATGCATTGAACTCTTTCCCATGTACACGGGTTGCTAAAGGCAGGTTTGACCACTTGCAGAATAATAGCTGTAAATTGAATTGAAAAATTGAATTAAAATGCAAAATAAAAATTGCACGGACACAAAGTTTTGAGGGTGCAATGTGACCTACTTTTTTGAAAAATGGTGCATGATAGGGGGTTGAAATCAGTCGACTTGTTTTGCTCCTGGTTACTTTTAAAAGAGGGTCTCAAAAGTCAAGTTTTGTTTCGCACTCAAAGTCAGGTTAAAATGGTGTGAAATTTCATTTCAAATGATAATTTTTGTGAAATTTAAACTGTGCTGTCATTAGACATCAAACACAAATGGGTAGGTACACTCCAAAAGAGGAATTTTTGCAACAGTTAAAAAAAAGTTTAGCCATTTCGATTGAATATATCAAAATTCCAAAATGAACTCCTACTGTACCAAAATCAACAGACCACAATATATTGGAAATGTGGCGACCATGTCTGTTTTGGAGTATTCACAAACAATTGCACTTGACATGCTTGAAGGGTATCAAACCAGTGGCATTTTAAAGCCATTGGACCCTTTCGGTACAGAAAAAAAAAAAAAAGTTCACAGATTTACAAATAATTTACAGGGTTTACAGAAGGTAATGGTGAAAGACTTCTCTTGAAATATTAGTCCATGAAATGCTTTACTTTTTGAGAAAACGGTAAAACAATATAAATTCTCGTTAACGAGAATTACGGAGTTGTTATAAACACATGTCATGACACTGCGAAACGCGCGAAAACAGGAGTGGGTTTTCCCGTTATTTTCTCCCGACTCCGATGTCCGATTGAGCCTAAATTTCCACAGGATTGTTATTTTATATAAGTTGTGATACACGAAGTGTGGGACTTGGACAATACTGTTTACCGAAAGTGTATAATGGCTTTAATGCGAGTTTAGTGACTTGTATTTTTCCCAATTTTCATAAGGACTCTAATCTATTGAAAAATAAGTGAATCACAAACCTGAATTTGACCTTGAAGCCCCTATTTAAGGGGTTTATGCACTAACTGTTTCCCGAATGTAACTTAAAAACCAATCAAGACGTACCTGAGTGAGGGACCTCCAGTCCATATTAGGGCTGCCAATGAAGACATGTTTACGGTCAACAATCCATAGCTTAGTGTGAAGCACACCACCACCCATGAGCTTATCGAAGTCCAGGATATGAACATCAGCAGCCCCAGCTTTCTGTAACCCCACCGTGTCTTCATCAGGGCTGTCTTCACTGGGTTTATTCTCCGCTATTCTAATTGCAATGCCTCCATCGGTGCCCGCTTTCAAAAGAGCATTGTAAATGTTCTCCCCCTGCAAATAAATTTGTTTAAAAATAGTGGATGATTATCCAGTACAAAATAGTTGGAGTGTACAGTATCCAAGTTTTCTCCTCCTGTTTGCAAGTTAGTTGAGTTTTTATTCGCCACATAAAATCAGCCTACCACTTTCATGTTATTGCACAAGAGTACTTTGTAGCATATTATAGTAGAACAGTCTCATGCACCAGACTTAAGTCATCGGGTTGTGAGTTCGAATCCAGGTTGTGAGTTTGAATCCCGGTTGTGAGTTCGAATCCTGGTTGTGAGTTTGAATCCCGGTTGTGACACTTGTGCCCTGGGGCAAGATGCTATACCAAAGCTCCTCTTCACCCAGAAGTGTGAACATGTGATATGATGATAGAAAAACCCTTTTGGAGAGCCACATTAACTCGGGCTGCATCCTCCCCAGGGAGTTGAGAACAGAGAAAGACTACAGGAATATTAGTGGCCAAAACACCAGGGTTCCAAGAACTAGTTACGTTATTTGTATCAAATCTGTTCCAAACCAGATCTGTCACTATTAACAATAAAGTATAAATATGAATAGTAAACTTGCGGATAAAACCATGAGTGCAATCTCTTTTGAAGGAGTGGTGGCTCTGAAAATAGCCAGTTTGTTGTCTCATTGAGATGGCAACAGAGAATCGATATTGTATCATTCTATTGCACGCGGGACCAAGACCAAACCGGCTCTCTTCAGAGCCACCACTCCTTCAATAGAGATTTTACCCATAGTTGTAGCCGCAGGTTTACTATTCATATTCATATTTATAGTTACTATTCTCCACACCTTACAAAGCTTCAAACACCATTTACAGGTCTGTCACTGTTATGGGGCGCTGGGTGGTAAATGGTGGGGGGGGGGTGGTAAGTTATTTTACATTCTCCTTATCAGAAAAGAAGAGCTTGCCGTGATTTAAGTTGATTATAAACTGCTGTCTTTGACTAAGTATGATTGGTGCTTTATGGCAAAAAAACCTCATAACTCAATGAGAAAATGAATACTATTGATCAAGTCTGAGAACTCTTTGATGACCCGTGATGACATCAGTTACCTCATAGTCCGACGGGTCCTTATCGTGGATGTCCGTTCCTTTAAGCGTCCAATAAAATGATGCAATATCAATGGACTCTGTTGCCATCTCAATGAGGTCAAGCCAGGTGTGGTAGATGGATGGGTGAGAAGGGGATCCTGGAGGATAGGTTAAACCCAGTGGAATGCTCTCAGCTAGAATGATGCTGTCAACGACAATGTTAGACACAAAGTTTTCAAAACGAACCAATGACACTGCTCTAGTAACTGCAAAGTTTGTGGGTTTGGACCCCAACAGAGTATGCCTTGTGATTTTGTTTGTACATAACTCGGGGAAAGTACTAAGCATACACTACAGTGAATACACATCAGTGTAAGGGGAAAACATACATTAACACAAACAAATTATACCTATGTTGGCTGTGAGTCTGAAAAATACCTCTTATTTATATTGTTTAAAGACGTATACTTTTTACATACACAAAGTGACAAACGAGACAAACCTGTTTTTACATCATGTCTTAGTGACATTATTTTTCAAATACACAAATTAAAATGCATTTGATGCCAGGAATCACAAATGTTTTTTCTCTTTTTGATTCTGGTCCATTTAAAGTTACACCTGCAAGGCCTGAGGTCTTTCAGACTTGTATCCCAAATTGAAGCCCTGAAAATCCCTTCAAACAGCTTAGTAAACTGTATAATTTTGAAGTCAGTAGACCTTTTCACACTACCCTGTTCCCTTGGGGTTCCCTGGGGTTTCCCCTGGGGAATATTGCCATCTTTCGCACTATGATCACTTCACCCCTGGGTCCAATTTCATAGAGCTGCAAGCTAAAGAAATTTGCTTAGCATGAAATTACTTCTTTGATAAAAACAAGATTACCAACCAAATTTATACGCGATTTTCAGGATAAGCAAACAACAGCTGAATACCAGTACCACGCAATATGCAACAAATGGAAATTTGGTTGGTAATCCTGTATTTATGAAGGAAGATATTGCATGCTAAGCAAATTTTGGTGATTAGCAGCTCTATGAAATTGGGCCCCGGTCTGCCCCAGCAAATGGGCATACCCAAGGGAATAGCAACCCCTGCTCTGCGGTAGTGGTAAGCGCTAAAAGCCTGTATTCTTGAAATGTCCAGCCCGGAGTAGTGGTAAAGGGCTAAAAACCTGTATTCTTGAAATGTCCAGCCAGAACCCAAGGGACCTAGGCAGGGACATCATGAAAGTGTGCTGGGGAAACAGTGGGGTTAAAAAATGTTCTTTGCCTCCCCGGGGATGTATTCCAAGGGATAAGAGATACAATGTGAAAAGGGCTAGAGAACACACCTGCAATCGTCATTGCATTTCTTCCAGACAACAGTTTCTTGGTGCAGTAGAGTGACACACATCAGAGTCGCTAGTAAGACGCCAAACATGAAGAGGAGGATAACCACACCAGAGACGTTACTCTTGGCTCTCTGCTGGAAATGACGACCTCCTCTGATGTTGAGGCTCATTTTCTCTTCTTCCGCCAACTCTTTCCTCATTTTTCGTTACTAATGGTGTCACAAATGAAAACATGACTTTGAGATAAACATTTCATTAAGGTGGTCACCTTTTAGAGATATTTTGTCAAACATTTGGTGTAAATATGTCAATGAAGGAAGAATAATCCCCAGTAGAAACACACAATCTGAGAAGCGTTACCACCTAGTAACTCTTCTTATTATACTCAAATTTTGGGGGACAATAAGTTATATAAAAAACAGTATTTGTCTTTACTGCACTGCTTCAAAGCAAAATGTTTCTCAAAGTCTGCTATACTATCCAAAGTTGTTAAATGTACCACCTTAGTTTGTATTTAAATTAACTGATTACCAAATGAACACAGACCCTTAAAACAAACAATTTACACAGAAAATTTCTGTATCCTGCCAACAATTTTTAACTCCTAATGGAACAAAAAACATATTCAATTTCCTAAATTAGAAACTCCTTAAAATTGGTTAAAAAAGAGGGAAAAAGAAAAGTTTTCCATTGACACAAAAGCACCTGTAACTTGGGCCCTGTGCCAAGTCCTTTTAAAAGTTTATCGACATCGGCAGTAATAGATGTCAAAATTTAAGGAGAGGATAACAGCGGCCTAGTAGAATGTCTAGACATGTCTAGATGACACACGTCTGTTTCATTTGAAAGGTCATTATGAAGTGAACATTCAGACCTTTGCACTGTAGAAACATTTAATTAAGAAAAGACTGGATTCTCACTGGAAGGAGGAACATATAGGGTATGGGATCACAATACTCCTAGAACTATGAGGTTCGTTCGGCTATCGTCTCCCGTACGATAGCCGAACAAACCTCATAGTTCTAGGAGTAGGGTCACACAGGCTATGCCTGGTTAATTTATCAATTAAACAGAATTAGTAAGTAGTAAGTAGTTAGTAGGTTAGGTTGGTGTAGTGGTTCGGTTGAGTTCAGTTCAGTTCTTTAATAATAATAGTGGTGTCTTGCCTTGCCTTTCATTTACTTGGAACCCTGGTAACCAGGGTCCCTGGTTCGAATCCTACTGAGGGCAATCTGTGGATTGGGTTTTAAATTTCTACTTGATTGACTGCGTGGGTTTTCCCCCGGAAAAACTCTCTATGGTTTTCCTCCCAGCATCTAAAACTGAAATTTCTTCATTGCCATAGAACTCTCTTCTCGGGTGGCTCCTAGTCCTATATCAAATTCAATACATTGACAATATTTATGAAAAGGGTAAAAAGCAGATAATATAACATGTATTTGAACGAAAATTACTATTTATACTAACTCACTTTACGATAAGTTTACGATTTAAAATACTACATTTGTTTAATAAATCGTTGATTTATACTCGGCACGATCCTCCAAGTGAGGACATAAGTAATAGCATGGAGGATTCCTCCATGGTAATAGTAGGCCAGTGGTAGGCTACTTGATTGTTGGTCGAGTGTAGATCGGACATAAAACTTTTCAGAGAAAAAGTTTTAAAAAGTTATCAGAAAAGAAAAAAAACAATACCAATCTACCGTTCTATATCATGTATGATGTTATAATGATCTAGCCCTAGCCCTGGTAGGACGTCAGTCAGGGCTAAATCTAGCCCTTTGTTTTGAGTCAGTGCATTTTATTGATCCAAAAATGGGGCTAGATTTCTACTTTAAAATTAAATGAAGATAAAAATTCTATAATTCTTACCTTTTCTCAACAAACCATTCGTAGCACCATTAAAAGAGCAATATAATAAAGGACGCAGCACTCTGTATCAGTAAGATAAGATATCGGTAAAGGCCAGCTGTTTAACTGTGTCAAATATAATCGGGGAAACAACAATCACTCACTCTCAGACAATCGACAATGTGATGTATATGTCAAATAATTCAATGGCATCGTACATTGTCGTATATAGCGCCTAGTCTACGGCGGAGACACGCGACCTTTGCTGGCTAGTCACGTGATAATAACAGTCAGGTGACTAGTGAGTTTGGGCTGAACCATTTTATATGATTACCTTTATACTAGAAAATGTTGTACGATATTTGCTAAAATATTGCTTGATACTATTAAAATATCTTTTTAAGTGCCGAAATATTTTTTTTAATACAAATTAATATAATTTATGGAATATTTTTTGTCAGAAATATGAAAAAAACTATCAAATTAAAGCTTTATGGAATGCTCTACTAATTGTTTTAGGGGTGCTGGTTTGGTTACAATCGATCATAGCAAACAAAACACGGACGGTCTGTTATTATCTGGAACAATGGTATGACGATTTTAGCATAAATAGACACCATTTTTCCAAGGCTGTTCCTCGATCTTCGAAAACACAAAAACGATCAACAGCAAATACGACCAAAACCAACTACATCATGAACTGTTTTTCCAACATGTTCCTGGCGTGTTTGTCAGTGTTTTTACTGGCCATCGCCTGTGAGGGTTTCGGAGGACGAAAAGCTGGAGGTTTGACTTACGTCAACCCTGAAGATCTTGAGGTGCAAGCCTACGCTAATTTTGCAGTTGACGAAGTGAACAAGAGACGAAATGGCTTCTTTAAAGAAAAACTCGTGGAAGTTCGCCAGGCGCAGAGTCAGGTAATGTGAACTGTGAACCATGTGTAAACACAAGGTGTTTTCTGTTGAAGATTAAGTGCAATTAATTGTTGTATCTGAATCTGATATATTATTAGGTTACTATTTTTATGTTTGTTTATTGACGAGCATTCATGACGAGACTTTAATCTGTTGCGAATCAAGATTTGAGTGAAATAAAGTGGCCATACAGATTTGTTTTGTGATGACGATTCACCCATAAAAGGGGGTTGTTCTAAAACCCCCCTCGACCGTGCGACCCCCTCGACCATAGCCTTTTGTGCAATCTTTTTTTTTTCTGTACACCAAAATTCCCATAGTTGACAACCTCAGCCAATCACGCACACAGTTTTGTATTCTGACATCGACTACCATGCCTCGCACATCACAACAACACAGCGTACGAGACACGTAGTATGCACGAAGCAAACTTCGCATGGTTGGCTGCCGAGATCGGGCATGTGCCAATTATGATGTACAGATAAAAAACCGCGGCATTTCCAAGTGTATCTCTTGGCCGATCAGAGATTATTATCCCAACTGGAAACTTGCGTTTCCCGCCCGAGTCCCCAATCGGTGTGCACGTGACGTGTGGAAGCGGAGAGTAAATACTCCCAATTCTGTGTGGCTGATGCAGATAAATATAACCGCAGTCTCAGACTTGAGGCCAAGCCTAGTCATGGAAGGAAGTTGCGTCGCGAATCACACACTGTGAATTCTAAATCAGGACTTAATTCTTACTCGGCCGTAAAGCGACATTTTATGAATTCGGAATTGGAACATTCTTCGAACACGGGGCGGACGTCGGCGGGTCGTGGGTCGTGGGGGTCAAGGGGGTTTTAGAACAGGGCCTCCAGTCCAGTGGCTTTAGCTCATTGATTTACGAACTTAGCCCAGGGTTAGGAGGAGGGGCCACTCATAAACAACAGATTTGTAAAGATGTACACTGAAGTAAAACTTTGTAGGAAGTTTGTTCTGCTAGACCATGGAACGACCCTCATCTTACATGTAGTTCAAGGACTAGACCCAGTTACTGGGGCGCTGCACTCCCTTTTTTTTAAGAAGGAGAAGCGCTCTAGTAACTGGGTCTAAAGGACTAGGACTTGGGAGTAAAGAGAGGGGCCAACCGTGGCAGTGTGAATGTAAGAGCGGAAGACTTTCCTTATCCTGCCACCACTTGTCAACTAATTTCGAAATCCTAAATAAAATTTGCACTGAGTTGAGTTGCCCTCAACTCAATTGCGAATATCCCTGCAAAAGGAAGGTTGTGACGTCAAATTTGAACCTTTTTTTGTAAATTTGAGTGAAAAAGTGGTGGCACCATACGGAAAGTGACAACAACCAAAACTCAAGAGAAACTTTAGACAATTGAAAATCCCTTTGCACAGTCCGAAAGGCTGATCCTATAATAGGTTTTCCCCGCTTGTGTTTTCCTCTTTCGTTTATGGGCAATGAATTTCAACTTGTGTGCAATCAAATTAAAAATACCTCATGGCTCCCAAAGTAAACAGGCACTTTAGTTATTAGAGCCGTTGCTGTGTTATTACATTTCACTTACAGTTTCATCCTGTGTTTCGTTTCAATTGTAACTAGTGCTTTCCTTTTGCTTTGTTTGAAATTGAGAGCTGAAGCTTGTACCTGATTTAGTTTGATAAAAGAAACAATTTAAGCAACTCATGGCACAAACTAAACATTTGAACTAAAGTGTTTTAAACAAAGATATTGAATTGACAAGCACAAGCCCACTGTTTAAGAGTTTCCTAGCCCATGCTAAAATCACTGACCTCATCAGACCGGTGGACCAATTTAAATTTTGAGCCCTGAAACCCCCCCCCCCCTCGCTCCACACACACACACACATACACACACACACTAGTGAATCCCCAAAATCAAGGACTTCTCCCAAATGTTTGGACTTTTTTTCAGAGTTGTCCTCATTGGCTTTGTACATGAAAGCAAAGTGAAGACGTTCTCACCCTGTCAAAACACCTGCCTCCATTTTGATACAATAATTCAGAATGCATCTTACATCATGATAAGGTGCCCCTGTAGGCCTCAGGTAGTTTATGCGGGAAAGCCCCTTTGATTTATAATGTCATCAATGGAAATTTTAATTGGTGGAGTATCGGAATGCAAGGGACCTTCGCGGCCTGTGGAAGGGTATTCAGTACAATGTATGCAATTTAGAACGTCGACCGCGCTCGAAGGGTTAAAGTCCTCAGTTTCAACTGGTAGACTAGGATCTGAACAACAGAGACTCAACTATACCACTGGTAGACATGTGAGTCACACACACACACCCTGGCATGTTTATGGTGCAGACCGAGGACTTCTTTTTGTTCTCCCATTGTTTTGGACAGTTTGTTTTTTAGACCTCCCTGAAAACCTACTGAGGACTGTCCCCAGTGTGACTTTTTCTCGGATCCCTTTTGTTAAAGTCCTCGGTTATCAATAGTAGACATGCCCAGACACACACACACACTGTGAGTGAACCAGTGTTTGTTTTAATGCATTTTGCAGGTTGTTATGGGTAAAATGTTCCACCTGAACGTGACCATCCAAAGTACCTTGTGCAAGAAGACTGACAACACCGAACTGGAAGACTGCAAGTTTGATCAGAATGCAAAGGTACATTAGTTTGTACTAAATGCCTGTTTTTTTATCTGTGCTGTGAATCAAGACCAGAATCTTCACCTTCCCCTCACCACCTCTCCTTTAACCATGTTAACTCCTTGTCTTTCGCCTCCGTCCCCCTCCCCTACAAAGAAACTTATCAATGTACCATGTTTACGCAGCACTGCCAACTCTCCTTGACTGAGAATTCCCTTCAAAGAAACAAATCTTTCCAAGTTTTGATTAGCAAATTTGAAAATATCCCTATTATAGAAACGTTCTCCCTTATATGTTAAATGTAATTTCAACCATCTCCTACATAGTTTGTTGTACAAAATGTTCCTGATTCCAAGATGCAAATGTTTGCAGCTTTGCCTAGCCCCATTCCATCATCCTTAAAATTCACTCTCACAAATTCCACACTGTTAATCCGTTCCATTATTGGTAGACAATCCCTCTTTGAATTTATGTGATGAGAATGTTGACAACTGTTTCGCTTTTTCTTTAACTGAGCAGAAGGAGCGTTGTTCTCTGCGTGTCTGGGTTCAGCCATTCTTGGAGCTAGGAGTGCCAGTCCCACCAACCCTTGAAGATCCAATCATTTGCACCAAAGAATCCTCCAAGGTATTCATCGTTTATCCTAAACATGGTTATTGGTTATTAATTTTTGGAGTAATTACCAAAGGTGTTTTATCCTTCCTTATGGAACTGCAAGATATTGGCAACATCTGTAACATCAGCGTTTGACAGTTTGCTTTCTCTTTTCCTTACTCTAGATTTCAGAAAGTGATTCTCGCTTCCAGGAGTTTGAAGATTTCAGGGCAAAGTTTGAGCGAAAGTATGAAGTAAACAGTGAAGGTACACTAATGTATAAGAAGTTGCTAAACTTTAAGAGTTTTTATTTTATTTATACAGTAAATCAACAGATACAAACAGTCAGTTTGGTTATACTTGTTGTTTATGGGACTGTAAATGAGTGGACATCAGTAGGCCAGACTGGTGGACAATGTAAGCACCCTGTGGCAGGGAATTTTTCACTCTAAACAAAATCCAACACCTTATGATTACTCCTTGTGGCTTGTTAGTGCTGAGTTAGTGCTGAGTGGTTAAGAACACCCAACTCAAGTTGTGGCTTTTCTGATCAGCAGAGTGATGGGTTTCGGTCCCGGTCATTAGACCTTACCTTAGGTCCTTACTCAAACCTAGGGTTAGGCTCTGGCTCAGGCTCCACGAGCTGATGTTCGTGCAATACGCGCTGCTCCCAAATGCAGGTTAAAGGCTAAGCTAGACATCAGTAGGTGCTGGGTGGTATAAGAACACCCAACTTAAGTTGTGGTGTTTCTGATCAGCAGAGTGATGGGTTCTGGTCCCGGTCATTAGACCTTAACATTAGGGCCTTACTCAAACCTCGGCTTAGGCTCTGGCTCAGGCTCCACGAGCTGATGTTCGTGCATTATGGCTGCTCCAAAATGCAGGTTAAAGGCTGACGTGCATACACAACGCGCAGAGCCTAAGCCTGAGCCAGAGGTCAAGCCGAGGTTCGAGAAAGGCCTCAAGTAAATTTATCATAATTGATCTGTCCTTTGGATGGGACACTAGGCTGTAGGTCCTGTGTATTAGGACTGGTAGTGTTAAAGAACCTAGAACACTTATCGTGGAAGAGTTGGATTGATCAACCCAGGTAATTCCGGGTAACATAGGAAGTACCAGAGTTAACAGAATTCCTCAGGATTGCAAGCCACGGTGATTAAGTTCATGTGTTAGGCATCCTTGGTTTCATTACAAGAAATATACAAAACTAATATTGATAATAGTAATGAAAACTCAACACAAAAACATTTATCTCTTACACAAAATTGAGAAAGCTGTATCTAAAATCCATTTAAAAAAGTGCAACAGCTGGTAACTGCTGTCACAACACAAATTAAAGGGTTGATGTAACTTTTGTAGGACAAAAAACACAATGTCCACAGATTTACACTTAACTTACACAGTTTTAAGATAATGATAGTAGAAAGCTTCCCTGAAAATATTACGTGCTGAGGTGCTGTAGTTTAGGGGAAGTGAGTAAAACATTGTCATGAAAATAGTTTTTGTCTCATGAGACGAAAATTATTTTAATCATTTACAAACGAATTTTCATTACACTGTTTTACTCATTTCTCAAAAACTACAGCACCTCAGTAAGTAAAATTTGAAGGGAAGCTTTCCACTATCATTATCTTCAAACCCTGTAAATTTAATGTTAATCTATGGACATTTTGGAAAGGTACCCAAATCCTTTAAGGAATTCTCCTTTACTCACACAATGGATAAAGCCCAAATTTCACCAGTTTGTTCTTTCAAGCAAACGGTAGATCACGCAAAACACTGTTTGCAACTATTTTGTCAGCTCTACCAATCATGTATAGTACATTTAAAAATTACAACACCATGTTATGGTTTAATCGTCCTTAGAGTATGTCCAGAAATACTACATCTTCAGTGACAACATGGATACAGCAAAGACCTATAATGAGATGGAGCAAGGTACAGCCACCTATGGGGCCTCCAAGTTTGCAGACATGACTCGTAAGTATATCATCTGTCCTCTAAAAGAGAGAGGATGTTCTCTTTTATGGCATAAAGTGGACGAGTGGTCTAGTTCAATGGACCCAAATGCAGTGTTGTCAGCAGCAGAGTGTGGGTTCGAATCCCTGTCATGACACTTATGCCCTAGAGCAAGGCACGTAGCCATACGTAATTCATGTAATTGCTTTGAAAAAGTTGATAAGGAAGTGCATTCTGCTCTACCAACCAGACTCATAGCGGATGATACCTATGCCTACATTCTTAGGGACTGTGAACGGGGGGTAACCCAGTTTCAGCCGCAGGAGTAGGTGGAAATGTGCCAGTGGTGATCTAGATTGAGAGGTCAAATCAGTTAAGTGTGGCACTCACCTTGAAATGGCCTTGTGACTTATCTTGTAAGAAAATTTTTGCCTGGTGGGAGTATAATTAGGTGAGGTTTTGAGGTAGTACCGTGTGTAAACCTCTTTTGGGTAGTGGTGGATCTGAGACCATTGGTTATCCTCAGAATAACCACTATTTAAAAGTGATTTGTACATGGTGCTGCCTCAAAACCTCACCTGGTAATACGACAGAGGCTTATTGACTTTAAAATGAAAATTGAAATACATCATTGGAAGATTACGTACATTCCTGTTCTCTCCTTTACCAGGTCTAAATTTCTCAAAAAGCTAACATTAGACTGCTAAGGGCTAGATGACTCATTTGGTAGAGAACATTTTACCTCAATCTTGTGAACTTCTTTGAGAGAAAAACGTTTCATTTAAACATGGCTTTTCTTAATTGTTTTGATAGCTGCTGAATTTAAGGAGAAGCACACCGGTCTGAAAGTGGATGCCAAGAAGCCTACCCCACACATGAGACAGGGCAAGCTACCCGCGTCAACCTCCCCGACCCCTGCTAGCTTTGACTGGAGGACCAAGGGTGCTGTTACGCCAGTCAAGAACCAAGCATCCTGCGGATCGTGTTGGGCGTTCTCAACCACTGGAAACATCGAGGGACAATGGATGATCAAGAAGAAACACCTGCTGTCCCTGTCTGAGCAACGTAAGTTACTCCGAGACCACTTTGTGTAGGCCGCCTTTGCTGAAGCGCATCTCTCAGCCAATGATAACGCTGTTATTTGACCTCAGTGAGGGCGATGTTTGACCTTGTGAAGCTATATGCGAGGAGCCTGGTGTTATCACTTATGATTTAACTTTTTTCTGACTTATTTGTTAGTGTGGCATTTTTTTAAACTTATTTACTTCTTCTTGATCTTTTGTAATAAGAATTGCAAAGACCATTCAAATTTTCTCAGCAGAGATTTACTCAGAGTCAAAGTTTACCAGTCAAAATGTAATGATACATGTATATATTTGTTGTGATTGATTCTCCCATGTGCTTCCAAGCTTGTTAGATCCATGTAAACAATTTGAATCAAGCCCTGTTCAAGTAATACACCGCCCATAGCGTCTGTGTGAGCGAGAACACGTGAGCCTATCCAATGCCATTCTGCACAACTCTGCTGCGCGCGCCAAGCATACGCGCACGCATGTTGGACTTTATAGTGTCGGACTTTTGGTTGTGCAATGGGAGATGATTGGTCAACACGCAATGGGGCGGAGCTTAATGGAACCGTCTATTTCTTCTTTGTTCATCCCAAATTTTTACCTAGTCAGTTTCCCTTGTGATTTATTATTTGATATTTGAAAAAAAGATTGATCCCCTGCTGCTGCTATCCTAAACTATGGTGTGATCCCCAGCTACTTGGCAGTTTTAGGTTGAATGACATCTGACTGGATGGCACCCCCCCAAAAAAAGATATTGATAAAATAGAGATAGCAGTGAAAAAGGGCTAGATAACTCAGTTGGCAGAGCACTGGCTTGTTAAGAATTACTGACGAGACAACCTTCAGCTGAAATTATGAGTGAGCAATTCTATCTATGATAAATAGCATCCATTATTCCAAAACTCAAATATTGATAAGAAGATAAAATATACAAGAAGATAAAAGCTATAATTGTTGTTTAATTTTTTGTTACCTTTGTTTTCTTTCCATAACAGAGCTTGTAGATTGTGATAAGCTTGATAGTGGCTGTGAGGGTGGTTTGCCATCAAATGCATATGAGTCCATTATTTCCATGGGTAAGTTTCAGAATAATAACTTCAGTAGGGACCACAAACATGACTATTGAATCCGCTGGCCCTGTGAAAATGGTCCTCAATCAGTTAACACTTGGGATCTTCCATTTTTGACTTTCTGCCTGACAAGATTATATTCTCGGAATGGTTAGAATCAGTTCTCATTGACACTACTGCTGACAAGAAGAAACTGTGTCTTGACAAAGCCAGGATCTATGCTGTGTGTCATGATATGTCTTGATTGGCTACTTTTCCTTAAAGGCAGTGGACACTATTGGTAATTACTCAAAATAATTATCATCATAAAACTTGTCTTGATTACGAGTAATGGGGAGAGGTTGATAGTATAAAACATTGTGAAAAACAGCTCCCTCTGAAGTGGCGTAGTTTTCGAGAAAGAAGTAATTTTCCACGAATTTGATTTCCAGACCTCAAGTTTAGAAATTGAAATCAAGCATCAGAAAGCACACACCTTCGTATGACAAGGGTGTTTTTTATCTTTCATTATTATCTTGCAACTTCGACGACCGATTGAGCTCAAATTTTCACAGGTTTCTTTTTATGCATATGTTGAGATACACCAACTGTGAAGACTAGTCTTTGACAATTACCACAAGTGTCCACTGTCTTTAACCATGAGTCATAAAAGGTAAATCTATGAGAAAGTCAATCTACTTTTACTCAGATTTCATTGGTCGAAACTGAATGTGAAACTGAGAGATATAAAGTATTAGAGGAAAGGTGACAAGTTGGAAGTGGTATTCAATAGAAGTTTGCCCTGTAGAGAATTATAAAACAGTTGCCATATAAAATAGTTTATGCTGTTCTGATGACTGTTGGGAAGAATTGAATTTTAGACGAGCAGTAATTCGATAAGAGGTTCAAACACGGATAACCTTAGACAACATTAGGCTAACCTCAAGTTACCGCTTGTGTCAATTTGATTCTTTTTCTTCTGTTGTTTTTGTTGTGATTTCTTGATTATTTGATTGCTGATTTTGTGTTTGTTTCAGGCATGTTATTATTCCTATTTCAGGCTGCTTTCCAATTTGTTTGCCCTTCAAAAAGTCAGAAAATAAATGTGTTCAAAATAATGCTTGAAAAGTCCTTTGGAGCCTACACCATGTGTAGGTCAGCCCTTGTATTGATTAAGTGTTCCTACTTTTTTCCAAGGACCAAATATCATGTCTGGTTTGTAAAAAAATATTTGTCCCTGTGCTTGTTTTTCATTCTCTCCCCTTTCTCTCCCTTATTCGTCCAGCAGTTTCACATTGACTTAAGTATTTGTTAAGGCCTTGTTTATTAGTTTTGCTTTACTACTTTTAATTTTAGTTTATTGAAACTCGTTTGATATGTATACATATTTATATATTGGTCCCTTGCAGAATAATTAGTACTAACAATAATAGTTTATTATTGAGATACGGTAATTTGTTTAATCTTATCATTGGTTGTTATTTAAATGTATTAAATTATTTTAGTTATCTAATTAAATCCTCGGCATACGTGGCCTCCATGTAATTTCAGGTCTTAGTCTTATATATCTGCAACTCCATTAACTTTTTTCTCTGAATTACTCTTCACAATTACATGTCATACTTTTGTTAATTTGCTGGTTTCGTTGTGATTTCTGTAGGGGGTCTAGAGCCTGAGAGTCAGTACAAGTACAAGGGAGTGGATGAGAAGTGTGAACTGGACAAGGCTGATATTAAGGTCTACATCAACGGCTCGGTCAATATCACTTCAGATGAATCCAGTAAGTGCACATCTTGGTCATGTTTAACCCAAACGGGACAATGGTCGCCTCGGGTGCCCCCGAGGCGACCCATGTACAAAACCCATGAACCCACTTCATAGTGTGCAACAATTGTTTTGTCATACCTTGGTAACATGATTATTCCTTTTCTGGAAGTTCTGTTGTCATCCTCAAACATTATTACAGCGGAGTATGCATAGTCTAAAAGGGTTTCAGGCCTGAACTAAAAAACTAGGTTACTTCAAAGGGTTTCTCACAATTTTCAACCTATTAACAGTTATAGAAGAGTTTGCGGTAACACCATGTAATAACAGCATTCTCCAGAAGATGAACAGAGCATACTGATCGAAACGTCGAGTTAATCCAACGGTTCTTTTCAGAACCACCCCAACTCATTTAGAGATTGTTTTTACATGGTATTACCGCAAACTCTTCTTTATCTTATTTCCACCATGCAAAGTTTAAAATCCTACCTAACAGTTCTCCATTGCTTGTTACCAAGTTAGTTTTTATGCTAACAATTATTTTGAGTAACTACCAATAGTGTCCAGTGTCTTTAAATGAGTTTATTGGTTCTGGAGTTTAGATAAAAAATGGGCTGATTATTGGGTAAAGACAAAAGCATGAGTTTTAACAGCAATGAGTAACTAATTTGTGTGATTTTTTTTGTGCAGAGATGACCACCTGGCTTCATAGCAATGGACCCATTTCTATCGGTATAAATGCAGCCATGATGCAGTTCTACATGGGTGGTGTCGCTCACCCCTTCAAGATCTTCTGCAACCCCGGCTCTCTGGATCATGGTGTGCTAATTGTTGGCTATGGAACAAGTAAGTTGAGGAATGCCTGCATGGGTTGTTGAATTACGTTTATGTGTTTTGTCGATGTGTCTTGTTTGGCTTGATTTTGTGTCAACCTTTTCTTATAGAGGCAGTCAACCCTCGTTAAATAGAGCACTGCCAAGCCAGGTTCATACTTCCTTGGAATGCTTTGTGCGAGGCCAATTATCTAGCTTCAATTTTATAAATTATCTTGCTTCACCTTTTTCACTTTTTGCAAATTTGTATTGCATTCATATTTTGCAGAAAGTATGAACTAGGCTTATAAAGCCTGGCTTACTAAAAAAGTTCTGCTTACTAATGGCAGAATCACAAGAGCAATGTATACCTCTAAGCTAGCGTGTCGAAGGTGACGACAAGATTTGAGTACACCTTCTTTGTCAGGTTTGCAGGGCACTCCGAACGTCACCTGGAGCTTGCAGTGCGCCAAACACTGGCTCGGCCAGCGGCTTGGAGCTGTGCTCTTGCATGCTTGACTGGAACATCTGGACTGAGATCACTAGGCAGGCTCAAGAAACTATGGATTTGACTTAATTGATCTGCTTAAAAAAGGCACACTTAAATGTCCTAAAAAAAAGTGGGTGTTTTTTTGTTTTTTTGTTCTTTTATAAAGACATTCCTTTTATAAAGAGCTGATTTTGGCAGTCATAACAACAGTTGATGGTATTAGTAATAAAATGCATTACTTTTTGATTTACAGAAGCCGGAATCATTTGGGGAGAGAACCCATACTGGATCATCAAGAACAGCTGGGGACCAGACTGGGGTGAAGAGGTAAAACATAAAGACTCAAAAGAATTATTTCTTAAAGACTTATCTTGTCTAAATAAATCCTAGCCGGTCACACCTTTTAGCAGTGGTCTTCGGCTATTCTATTGCCTTTATTGAAGTTTGGCCTCACATGTCTGCAACTTTTCTCGCGGAATTCCCTTTTTTTTTTGTATATGCTCATTTGTGCAGTTGTTGAAAAAACACTACAAAACCATTGTAACTGTTTAATTACCTCTTTTTTGTGAAGTTACAGTTGCATGCCTGGCCTCAGCCGTCTTCTTATTGTTTGATGCAACTTTCTAAAACTGTGTGTTGTTCATTTTTTTAATATCTGACTGTTTCCTCTTCATATTTTCAGGGTTACTACCTAGCATACCGCGGTGACGGTGTGTGTGGATTAAACACCATGTGCACTTCCGCAGAGGTCGAATAAACACCGAGTTCACACAGCAACATTCTAGATGTGTGTGTTTTTCAGCCAGAGAGTGGAGACCTTTCTCTATGCTAAGAAAAATAGTCACACAACCAACCTTGGTAGCTGCATACAGTAATTGAGAGATAATTTAGATATTTTTGTGCAATTTGGTTATATGTGGAGTCCTTTTGCCTTGTCAATATATGAATGGACTCTTCCATGTCACATGATGGAATTAACAGGCAACCAGGGCCCAATTTCATAGAGCTGCTAAGCACAAAAATTTTGCTTAGCATGAAATATTTCCCTTAATAAAAACAGGATTACCAATCAAATTTCCAGAAAGCAACTGCATGTGAATACCAGGAACAAGCAATGTGCAACACATGGAAATTTGGCTGGTAATCATGTTTTTACACAGGAAGAAATTTCATGCTAACTAGTTTGTGTGCTTAGCAGCTCTAGGAAGTTGGGCCAAGGTCAAGTGCAAACGGCACAGGGGAAACTGTTCACATGTCAAATTTTTCACAATCTACTCAGAGTTTAAGTCATTTTTATACAGAAGAACATTCAACCAGGGCTGTAGCTTACAACCTAGTTAGTTGCTGGTATGAAGTAAACCAACAACCATTACTTGAGCAAAAAAAAGACTCAAAATATCTCAGAAACATTCTCTAATAATATAATTTTATTGTTATAATTAGTGTAATACAAACTTTGTAATCGTAGTTGTAATTTTGTACTGATTTTTAATGGAAACTTTCTGCTGTAATATATGACGATATTGCAAGAGGATTTTTAAACTTCACTGAATATAATATATGCACTTTTACCTTAATAATGTATAAATGGAACCGCTGTGAGACATATCTTATAGTTGAGAAGAACAGTTTGACAATTAGTGCAAAGGAATTGATGTTTTTCCTAATGGAATGAAGTAGACGGGTATTTTAATATTAATTAGTAAGGTCTTAATTCTTCTAGAGATGCAGCAACTATTGAGTTTATTTTTTTTGATTTGACTATGCATGTTTTCAATTAACCTTGATTATTCAGATTTGTTTGGTTTATTCAGAAAAGGCAGATGTCCAAAAAGGGTAGACAATACCTTGTCATGAATTCATTAACAATTAAAAAACATTTCAATTTTACTGGAATTTTCTCCTCAAGTTTAACTTCTTCAACAAGAACATTATCATTCCAGACCTGTACTTTAACATTTCTTAAAAGCTGTAAACCGCCCCGAGTGAAAGATGTACAACTTTTTAAGTTGTAAATCTGAAAATCTTGGGTTATGATTTACTGAACAATATGGGATCATCTTCCCATCTCTGTTCATCTGAAAGTCTCTGATAATGCTGCAGGAATTTATGTATCTAGTCATTTTATTACAATCATTAACATCTTATTGTTATAATCTGGTGCAACTCTTACCTCTAAATACACAAAGTAAAACGTTTGTCGTTGGAATCCACTATCGGAACTCGGCATGAGAAGTTGGTGGCCAAAGAGATCTACATGTAGCTGGGTATGTTCTGACCAAAGAGCAGCTAAAAAATAAACACATTAAGCCGGTATGCCGCATATGAACAATCGGTGTGCTTTATGGTATAATGGTGTGCAAGTGGTTGGTATTGTGTTTTGTAGAAATGAACAACTACCGGAACTAAACTTTGAAAGCTACGTACGAAAGCCCCGTTGTCGTCCTTAAATCAAATCGAAATGTTGAAGCATCACTTGGGGTACAATTTTATTAAGCGCAACAAAAATAGATAAACCCATACAACTGAAACTACTTTAGTGACCAGTCATGCTCCAAATAAGATGTCATTTTCCCTTAAAACTAATCGTGCGATAAAAATCAACGAACGGGTACTGATTAAGGCTAGCAGTCGTCAGTCTCGCCGCACCGTAAAACGGCTCGTCCGGTCACCTTACCATCGATGAGTAGCTGCATAACACTTTGAGCATCTACCAGGGGATGCACTGAATATGGGAGATTGGCGCACAAAGACTGCGACCGGGAAACAACAAAACAACAAAAGACATTATTTTGCTGGTTTCATGCTTTCTTTGTTACATCATAAAAATAACTTCTATTCATTATAAAACAAATTTGATGTAATTGTTCCACTTATTAGTCTTTTTTATTCTAACCACAGTCCACATGAAATAAGTTTGGTACACGACTTTAAAAAAGGGCAAATTAATTAGGTCCCGAAATGGTTCCTTCCGCATCAGTGATTTTGGCCTATAGGTTCTCCATGGTCTGTTTGATCGGAGACATCAGCTCAGCAAAAAAAAAAACAGCAACAACAGACAAACAAACAAACTCACGAAAACGGTAATAGACCCAACATCTGCCAGGTCTGGTGGAACCTTGTGAATATTTCATATCACTGTTAATGAATCAGCATTCCTTTAAAATATATTGATTCTTTATTCCGTAGCTATGGTGGTGAGCCTTAATTGGCAACAAGAACCAATACATTAGTTCAAAACAGAAAAAGGTCATACGGGCCTAAATGGTTTGATGAAATATGAGCAGGCAAATACACACTAACAAAACAAAAACAATTTACCGGCGTTTTTTCCAGCAGCTTCACGAGTTTTTTTAGCTGGACGAAGCTGCCGATTTTGATGCCGTGCATCTGGATCCGATGTAGGACCATATCGGGCAAAGGGAAGTCCGCCTGCCCGCCTAGGAGTCCACACACGTGGTACCGACCAAGCTTTATACAAACACAACGAAAGGTTTATTCGCATCAGTGAAATATGCAATCCTCGTGCTTTCTGTTTATAAGCTGATAAATTGTTTTATTTGTATCAACACAGCAAATGAAATAAGGAAGCCTACCGAATCTTACTTTTTTGTTTTACATTATTCATGCATGTTTTTAAACTAAACCCATAAAATATTAAAACATGGTGTATCAACATTATTATCAACAATACATCTACAACTTGTATGGTCCAGTAATCCATCATTTCATACTGATCATCCTTTGTCCTCACTACCTCACCTCTCTTATTGGTTCTTAGCCACCCAATTTGATTGGCTATAATTTCCCCGCTTTTTCTGGATAGTGTCCGGTTTGGATCGAAAGCTAAATAATGCCATCTACCCTACTTATTTTGTTATAACATAATATATGTACCATTCTCAAAGAGTTCTTTGCGACAATGAAAGTTTCTGAAAGTCCAACAAAATCCAAGACGAGATCAACTCCCTTTCCACTGGTTGAGGTGCCATTAACTTGCTGGGCGGTTTCCTCAGTAGTCTGGTTCCTGGTTAGAATTGGAACAACGCCCTCGACGTCACTGGTGACTGCATCTAAGGACTCTTGCTGCAAAACATGAAAGAAAGATCATTTAGAGCGTGGTCATTAATTGACTTCTTTTCAGTTGCACTTTCTCATCAGAACTTGTTTTAAACAGTTTCGCCAACATGCTAACTTTGCTTTCCTATGAATTGTAGGGCATGATTGAAAAAAATTAGAACAATTTTATTAAGTACAGCCATTTGTTAATGCGTTCGTGGCTTGAACATCTTTCAATAGCGCTACTGGATAGATTCACACGCGACTCGCGTGGTCTCTAAATCCACTCGCTTCACGGCTACGAAGAAGATGCCAATCCAATGCATTGACAACATACAGCTTTGGTCTTGTCCAATCTAGTTTGGTCTGTCTTAATTATAGTTGAGTAAACGAAATTCAGTTTGGATGATTAGTGGGTGGCCGATGTCTAATTTTCCTGTGAGACCGTTTTGGTTGTTTAAACGAAATGACTGTAGTGTATTTAGTTGAGATGTCTTCGCAATCTCCATGGTACACATACCTTGACATCAGTACAAATGATCTGAGTTTCCGGTGGGTAGAGGGCTCTGGCAAAACGTACTCCCCACTGACCAAGACCACCGGCTCCAATAACCACAACACAACAGTTGCCTAGAAGTTATAAACAAAATACATAGGTATGACGGCAATGTGGACTAATCGCATAACTGCTTTAAACCAACGTCATGCTCATTCACTTAAAGGCAGTGGACACTATTGGTAATTGTCAAAGACCAATCTTCTCACTTGGTGTGTCTTAACATATGCATAATATAACAAACCTGTGAAAATTTGAGCTCAATTGGTCGTCGAAGTTGCGAGATATGAATGAAATAAAAAACACTCTTGCCACACGACGTTGTGTGCTTTCAGATGCTTGATTTCGAGACCTCAAATTGTAAACTTGAGGTCTCGAAATCAAACTCGTGGAAAGATACTCCTTTTTTGAAAACTACGTCACTTCAGAGGGAGCCGTTTCTCACAATGTTTTATACTATCAACCTCTCCCCATTACTCGTTACCAAGTGAGGTTTTATGCTGATAATTATTTTGAGTAATAACCAATAGTGTCCACTGCCTTTAAACCTCGTGGCGAATTGGAATGCACGCATGTTTAAACGGATTTCTGTTACGGGGAGACATCAAACATAAATAAAATGGGGAGACATCAAAACAATGGCATAGCTTACAATAAATCTGGAAATGTTTGTAGATGTATGTCCGTTAATTCTAAATAAAAGAGCCTACATTTTACTCAAAAAGCTGTGAGTTAAGGACTTCTTTTTAGTTTGGACATCATATATGGAAACGTATTTTGTCTCGTTCTTCTCATCCAATTAATAGGCTGAACGGGTCCAACCTTATAATGGAGACTTTTTGATGTTTTATGGTGGCAGACTTTACCAGGTCAATTTCCACTGTTTACGTCATTCTGACGTGCTTCACTTTTCAAAAACAATGGATTTACCTGGTAGGCCTAATGTCTTCTGCCACCCATAGTGCCCCAAAGGTTTCCCATTGAGTACCTTTGACTTCAATAGTTGTTTTCACAAACTCCATGCCTTCCTCCACAGCATGAAATGCTGTCAGACCACTGCATGAAAGTTGGCTAGCTATAGGTAGAGGGATGGTCGTCGGGATAGTGACCAGGTACCTTACGTCCGGCACAGCAACATAGTCAGCAAAACTTTCATGTTAACAAGAAAAAACATGAAGGAAAAAATACATTAAAAAGGAGCACCGATAGAGAGCTTTGTATACGGTGCTCTGAAAGTGCCATCCGACACGTTGATATCCCGTGATAATTTACTGAGGGATGATGACATCATAATCGTAAGATGATTTTTTCTTGGGATGAAGAAATCCTGAAGACAACCATGTCGTATTCCCACCAAATTTTTATAAGACTTCGACTTCCCTTGATTTAACATTCAGGAAATGTCCGGAAGAACCCAATGTAATTTATTGTGGGAAGATAGCACTTTACTTTCAGGATGTCGTCATCTCGAGATAAAATATATCTGGAAGACGACATTCACTTTCAAGATGTCGCCATGTCAGGATAATTCATCCCAGGATGTCGTCATCATTCGCGTATGTCGTCATCTTCGTTCTGTAAATTATCTCTCTATATATCTCAACTAGTTGGATGTCACTTTCTATGATAAATTGGCATACACACTGAAATGTTCTGTGGTACTATACTGATGATAACAGTTCTGTTCGTTTTTAGTAATTTTCCCCCCAGCAAATCAAGGAAAGACCTTTAATTTCAACAAACACTTTTAGCCCGAGTTAAACGTTTAGTAACTGTTAGACTTTATACTATGTGTAAGTGGACAACAAGGCCAGCGGAATATTGCCCTCATGTAGTCTATGGCCCTTTTCGAATCCACGGCTTTGGCTGTATTCGGCTTCAGGCTTCGTTCTCTTGTCTGAAGCCATGAGCACGTACGCAAAGCACGCGCAATGGGAGACTTTCAGGACGCTTGGTGGCAGCAGACTTACCAGGTACAACCCATTGTTCTCAATAATGTGCGCATGCTTAGAACTACGCAAACAATGGACATTTACCTGGTAAGTCTGCCGCCACCCAGCGCCTCAAAGTCTCCCATTGCGCCAAAAACAACCGCGAGCGCCAAGCTAGCCTGAGCCGAATCTGGAGCCGTTGTTTCGTAAAGGGCCAATAATTGACACGCAGTTATAAATAGTTTAAAGTGACAAGGAGTTATACCCGCCATCTTGCGTCATCCCAAGATAGCTTGGTGGCACTTCATCACAAGAGTTGTTGTATCCAGTAAGGCATGCGCGGCATGAGTTGCAGTAGAACCAGGGGTACGCGACCACTTTGTCTCCGAGCTTCAAATCATCGTCGTTGGTGGCGTTCTTACCCAAAGAGAACACGACTCCGCAAACTTCATGTCCTAAATAAAGCCGACAGAAGTCATGAGATTTTAAATTTGCTCAACACCTCAATGCATAATTTGGTTTGCGGTAAAAACAAAAAATGTGATAAGTTGTTGAAGAGCAGTGTGCACATTCACGGGTTGTTATATAATAATTGGTTTATTAAAAATATTTGGGTCAAGATAGCAACAATGGGGCAAAGATACCAGATAACAATGCTGACATACAAATTATGTTGATGCGTGGTGTTTAAAATAACTGTATAGTTTTGTTTTATTTTGGACACTAATTCGAGCAAACTCGACGATTATTCAAAGCAATTTAAATAAGCAGCGTTGATTAAAAATAGTCACAGGTGTGCACAAAAATAAAAACTAATCGAATAGAACATTCGGTTTGGTTGCAACTTTGTTTTTTCTGTAACGGGAACCCGAATGCACTTTCGTAAAATACAGACATTTTAAAGATCATATCGAACTGAAGGCGATTTTACCTGGTACACATGGGTACTTGAAGCCTGGCCTGTCCAGATATCGCATTGTTTGTCCATTGCTGAGGGTGTAACCTCCTTCCCAAAAATGAACGTCAGTGTGGCACACTCCACAGTAGGACACCTGTATTAATGAGAATGTCCCCCGGTTGTATTTTAAATTACCTGGTATGATCAAGGCCGCAGGTAAGCATGCGATTTGTCTCAGTCAGGGCAGAGTCAAAAGACAAATTGTCACCATTCATCTTTAAAAATGTATTTGACATTTATTTAAAAACCTTATACCGCGAGTGGAATCAATTGAAACGTAGGACACATTGGCATATGCAGTTGTGTCCGCCCCCGTGCAAAACCGTCCTTGCAGTAAATTAAACGCCCTTGGTCGAAGGAACACGTTCGCCATTTTTACAAGCTAAGTGCATGTCATGAATGACATGGGAAATGTTCGGCCATTGGGTTTTCGCTGCAATCATAAAATACGTGAATATTCATGCTGCATATCATGTAGGTTCAGTGCATGCACGCTCGCTTACGCGCGCACATACATGTGCAGTCATGTACATGTCCGCCGGACACGATTGCATATGCAAAAGTGTCCGTAGCGGACATTATTGCATGGCGGACACAATTGCATCTGACACCGTCACGCGCTGCCGTAGCTTTAAATGTTTGTATGACTCAGCTTGTGTCATTATAACTACTTGTCAAAATGCTTCTCTTGATAGTTCACCAACTTGACTTCTGGCTCGTTCAGCCAGCTTGGATGTTTAGCCCGGAACCAATTTAATACCACTATCGTATTCTCGTCAGAACTGTAGCTGTGCTCCTCATGCTGGTCTGCAGGAGGGAAGCACACTCCCCTAATAAAGTTCCAAATCAAGTCTCCATTGTACAAGCTAGTTGAAAGTATCCTGAAAGTTTTGTGGGGAAGTTTGAAAAAGCTTTCGACATTAAACGCCATTTTCTCGTCCTGTTGTTACATTTTACTGGTATAAGAGTGCGCTTCCTTGCCCTAAATAATGCGTAGGGCCAAGAAGAGGAGGGAGTCTAGCGTGTTTGGCACTATTTATGGCTATCCTGGTAGGACTTTAGGAGAACTTTACTGACATGTTTTTGTCTGTAAAAATAATATTGTAAATTTTACCGTCACTCACTACTGGATTTTACCTTAAGTACTGCACCGGTATCAGGGGCCTCTGGAATCGGTTCATTGTTGTGCAGTTTGAGCGGTTCGCCAGGCACGTCTACTCGTACACACCTCATGATGACTGACTAGTGATCATTCGTTTTACACGTTCAAAGCACCGTCGCACGTCCAGATCTTGCCAAATTGTCCATTAGTTGCATCCTGCAAATTGCTCTCTAATCCAACCCTTTCACGTTTCCCTGCATTGCAATGCATACAATGCATTACACCCCACTTTTGTGGTCCAGTAAACCATTCTTTCATACGACCATCATTTGTACTCATTCTCCTATTGGGTTTCGTAGCATAGTGCCCGCCCGTACTACAGCCACGATCTTTGGTTCATAGCCAGCTGGGCCAAATTTCATAGGCAAAACAAGTCTTCCTTGATAAAAGAGGATTAAGCCTGCCAACAAAATTTCCACGTGGTTTTCAGTATGTAAGCAACAGCTGACTACGTAACAAGCAATATGCAACTGTGGCTGGTAAGCCTGTTTTTATCAAGGCAGAAATGTAATGATGTAAAATTTGTGTGCCTAGAAGTTCTATGAAATTGGGCCCAGTGGCTTTTCAAATAGAAATTTGTTTGGCTATAATGTTCCCGTTTTTATGGATCCTTCCCTTAATCCATTTCCCCCTTTGTCTATAAAAGGAAATAAAATTTTTTCTTACTTGTTTATGCCTCTCTGAAGGTCCAGTTTGGATCGAAAGCTAAATATAAGGCTTTCATTATATAGGGTAACGAAAGCGTTCTTTCAATTATACACACATAATTGTGTGTTGTACAATTTAAATAGTGGATAAAGTTATTTATGTTATGTGAACAACATCGTTAAATAAAATGTTTACAATTGGCGCCTCATACGACACAACGTGCAGACAACATGCAGCTTTAGATTTTGCATCCAAGACGTCGACTGACATGTGACTACATCTTGCTGGGGCTTTGCGCATGCGTCAAGTCGTCACCAATGTTGTCTTCACGAGTCGAGCACCCCAAAACTATGGTTTTGACGTACGTTCGGAAGACCACAGCCGTTCTCGACGTGAACGTAGCCTTTACCAAGGCACAAGCGGCACCCAGATGTCACTCACGACCCCTAATGCCACTCAAGAAAAAAGACCAGCGAGAATAGCCACGCAGCGAAGCGCCTTGAATAAAGGCTAACGTTACAACGTGAACGAAGTCCGCGTTCACCCAAATCTAAAGGTCCCTAATAACGGGGTCACCGTAAAAAAAAATGATCAACCCATGCAGGCCTGCCAAGGTAACTTTCCATTATCCATTCTATTTGGTGAGGTCGCGTGAGGGTATGTGGAATTTATGGAAATGTTTGAATAATTTTTGGGTGAGAAAATATAATAAGCTGTCGCACACTGCCTCCCAACCAAATGAATACGAACAACTATTGTTTATGGCCCGACGTTTCGACGTTTTCGAGGGCATGGGCAAGCCTATATAATGCGATTTTAATATAACTCGCAAAATTAGTTGTTGCTTGCAATTTATCAAAATAAAAATACCTTACGGAACTTCAGTTTGGTAGCAATCATGCATCTTTAACGGACGCAGTCGCGTTTTAATGTATAGACAACCAAATCAACCATTACCGCAAAAAAGAATCGCAAAGATTTCCGACTTTGAAAGTCAGTAGTGCTAGTGGGCTCACAGCGACCTGCCATTTGGTATCATCTTGAATTGCCTGACAGTGCAAGAGAAATAACTTGTTTGTATTCAGACGTTTTGAAATAATATGTACTTTTTAAAGAAATTTTGATGAAAGTCCATCCGTCACAATATTAATTTGTATCATCGTGATTAATCACTGAGGTAATAAACGAAACAACATGGTAAGCAATAATGAGAGAGTCGTTTGGCTGATTTATTAGATTTTTTAAAATTCGGTAAAATTAATCCAATAATGGAAAGTTGGTGGAAATGCAAATAAAGTAGAAATAGTTGCAGTGAAAGTGTTGGAATTCGCTATCAGAGCACGTAATGATATACAGTTTACATATTCATATAGTAGACTTCTAATATACAGTTTGATGCATGGGTGCATTGTTGCACAAATAATTCTGACTTGAAATCTGGACAATCATTTCATTGAAGTCATTCCGTTCCACGAGGCTAAGCCGAATGAAATAGAACGGCTAGACTTCACCAAGTGATTATATTCTGCAACAAAGCACCAACGAAATGCATTCAATATTTCCAATAGAAATAACCCAACTTAGAAATCTTTGTCATTTTGGTGGGTTTTTTTTCAACACAGTGAAAAAGAAACGATAACATGTACACCAATACTCTTCTAAAAAAAAGTGGACGACTCCATGTAGCACCAACCTTGTCCACCGTGACGCAACCTTGCCCTGTTATGACAAACTGGCGTGGGAACGATCATTCTGGAAATTACGCTGCGAAGCATCCACTGTACAGTTATCCACTTTGGACTCCAATATTAAATATGGCAAAATAATGGATGACACGTATTCCGCCCATGGAACTTTGAGTGGGGTATAATTATAATGACGGTGGGCTACACAAACACGCAGTGTCTGTTTGCTTTTCTGGTTAGGAGTGGCAATAGTTTGTTTGTGTACAGTTTATAATAAGACATAAACAAATATTAAAGTAGAGATTTTATAACAAAGTGAACTTTGAAATTTATGTGAAAATCCATGACAACTTTAATATACTTAAAATTTAAACAGGAAAGACTCGTTGCCGTCCTCTATAAATCAAATCGAAATGTGGCACATACCATCACCCACAAACGCACCACTCGGGATACACTTTTATTTAGCACCAACATTAGCCTTAAACTCAAATCATTCAAATTTATACTCTTGTAAGCTGTTAGTGACCAATACCCTAAATGTCATCTCATTCCACCTATGTCGTGTGATGAAAGTCATTAACAGCGACTCCAGCGAGGTTTCGTTGGCGCACGGTAACGTTTTCAAAAAGCTGCAGAGGGCGCAGCGCAATATTGGCAAATGGCAAAACAGACAACCAACACTAAAACATCACAAAAGAAAGCAAACATCAATAATGAAACATAAGCCACCTTACAGTATCTGTCTGTTAGTAAACTACTTTTTTTCCCCTCAAAAATTGGAGGACATTGCAGACTTTTAGTGAGTTTAAGTCGTTTTTTTTATTTACGTGTAGTGCCGCTCTACTAGCGTCTAGAAAACTTTCACACAATTAGTGTAAAACGTCATAAAATGCGCAGCGAGTGATGACGTCAGAGCCACTAAAAGTCGTCGCTGCGCTAACCGTATGCCAACGAAACAGGGCGGGTACTGATCATGATTGCTAGTCTTCGCCGCACCGTAAAACGGCTCGCCCGGTCACCTTGCCATCGACGAGCTGCTGCATGACTTCTTGGGCCTCTGCCAGGGGATGCACTGAATACGGGAGGCCGGTGCATACAGACTATGAGAAATGGAAACAGAACAAGAAGTGGTATCAATATTTCATGACTTATATTTGTATACAGGGTTTCTTTTTCACCCCCCAAAATATTTATTTGCACACAGACGCCTTTGCGAAACAACATAATATTTGTTGAAATGTTCAAAATAAAACGGAGTGATGCGGTGCCAATTTCATAAAGCTGTAAAAAACACTGCTTGACAATATTTATTTGCTAAGATAACATTGAGTAACAACAACGTTAACTTAATGTAACTTTGACTGGTAACCTATTCTATTAAGCAGTACTTTTCTGTGCTGATCAAGTTTTTGTGCTTGCAGGCTTGATGAAATCGAGCCCCATGCGAAAACCCCAAAGCGACTTACCGGCTCTTTTTCAAGTAGCTTCAAAAGTTTCCTGAACTGCACGAAGCTCCCAATGGCGAGACCACGCATAGTTATCCCATTCAAGACCATATCAGGCAAAGGGAAGTTCGCCTGCCCGCCAAGCAGTCCTACAACGTGGTACCGACCAAGCTATACATACAAAATGAAAAGGTTTTATGTAAGGACCATCGAAAGAACTGGTCAATATATTAGGAACACTGAGCAGTAGACTTGACTCAAGTCAGAAAACTAGTGTTTTGTGATGTTCAACCTGTTCTGCATTCTCGGGACCACGGCGGCGGGCATATGCTTATGGACCTCCCGCATGCCTTGAATCAAGTCTAACTGATGAGCAATCGTTCTCATTCCATATCTTTATTAAAAACAGTCTTGTTATCGTCATTTCTCTTTCCGGGGTTCGAGTGGGTTCTTTTATTTTGTTTAAAGCGCCTTGAGAGTTTCACATAAAGCTCTACAGTTAATTGTTTTTATTTTAAGTTTTTTTTGTTAAATTGTTGTTATTAATTATCCTTGACTTCAAATCACGAACAAACAAAAATGCATCCTTACTTTTTCCTTAGTGTGTTTGACAATGTGACAATGTGCGTTTTGACACATTTTCAGTCAGGCAATTGAAATGATGTCTATAGGCCAACTTATGTTTCCCTTCAGTTTCACGACATCCTTGATCCATCATTGTGTTTACCTCAAATATAAACCCTCCTCCCCCCAAAAATATTAGATCTATATCAATAAAAATGACACCCAACATATCAGCAAGATTCCCCTTTCTTACCACAAGCAATGAGCTCTTTGCGACACTAAAAGTTGGAGTAAGTCCAACAAAGTCCAAGACGAGATCGACTCCCTTGCCACTGACTGAGGTGGTTTTAACTCGTTGGACGGTTTCCTCAGTAGTCTGGTTCCGGGTTAGAATTGGAACAACGTCCTTGACGTCACTGGTGACTGCATCTAAGGACTCTTGCTGCAAAGAGAGAGGATCGAGGAGAGTGGATGAATATTCATTGGGCATGGTCCTTGTATATTGTATAGCAGATTATAACAGATTTGAACGCTGTTATAAGTAGCCTGGACATCTGACGACACACCTTGAGGCTAGTGATTTACGCCAGACAGTGGCCTCTGAGGAATGACATTCCCCGTCCATCTTGACATTCACCTCATATAGATTCATATGCAGCAACCGAAAGTGCAGCTGCAAAACGTCATCTCGGACCAATGCAAACACAGATAGAAAGCTTATAGGGCCTACGTCATTCCACGAATATCCGATGAAGTATCAAATGAAATCAAAGCTAGGGGACCAGTCTATTATAAGAAGCCACTGTTAATGTTATTGGACGATAATCGGTCCTCATCATGCGAGACTTGTTTCTTTGGTCCTAAACTATAGTCTCCCGTTTGAAACTTGATTCAACTATTTCGCAGTTTTTCTAAATTGTTTATATGATGGATTTAGGAAATAAACATGGGGTGTATTTTAGTTGAGCTTTCTTATTTTTTAGTTTATACTTCCACTCTAGATACATTACCTTGATATCAGCACAAATGATCTGAGTTTCCGGTGGGTAGAGGGCTCGGGCAAAACGTACTCCCCACTGACCAAGACCACCGGCTCCAAAAACCACAACACAACAGTTGCCTAAAAGTGGATACAGAAAGGTATAAGACAAAGCAAAACTTGGAAACATTTCACATCGTAATAAATCAACATTCGTAGGCAAGGCATCACGATCATTGGTTGCCAGAATATTGAGTCAAATTTAAAGACACTGGACACCTTTGGTAGCTGTTAGAGACCAGTCTTCTCACTTGGTGTATATCAACTACGCACAAAATAACAATCCTGTAAAAATTTCAAACTCAATTGGTCTTCGAAGTTGCGAGATAATAATGGAAGAAAAACACTCTTGTCACACGAAGTTGTGTGCTTTCAGATAGGTCTCGAAAACAATTCAAGTATTTTACTACAAAAATTACTTCTTTCTCGAAAACCACGTTACTTCAGAGGGAGCCGTTTCTCTTTTTATACTAAAACAACAGCTCTCCATTGCTCGTTACCTTATAGTAAGTTGTTGTGCTAGCAATTATTTTGAGTAATTACCAAAAGTGTCCAGTGACTTCAAGGGCGACACTATAAAAACTTGCGGGTCAGAATTGGCCTGGAGTCTGGGTTCGTGGAGCCTGACCCGTTTCTGTGTCAGTAGACATAGAGCATTAGCTCTATGGTGTAAAAGACCATAAATAACACCCTAGCCTAGTGGACAAGTCGTTTTGTTTGGCGCAATTTAGAATATTGGCATCCTGCACCGTATAGCCTTTCAAGACAAAAAGTGATGCCAATGGGAATTGTTCTTTTGAGTGTCTGTTAAATATTTTGATAACATATGCATGGGAATAATTAGGCTTATTTCATAATAACTAATCTCGTGTTGTGTATTAAAGGAGCTAGGTATGACTTCAAGTTGTATCACTATCAGTTTTACCATGGAGGAACTCCGTGGTTTTACATAAAACCTGGCAAAGTTTATTATCACCATTGGGTTAACAATCAATAACCTTTGATTTCCATGGTTGATTTAACAAATTCCACCCCTTCGTCGACGGCATTAAATGCTGTCAGGCCACTGCATGGAAGTTGGCTAGCTATTGGTAGAGGGATGGTCTTCGGAAAGGTGACCAGGTACCTTACGTCCGGAACAACAACATAGTCAGCAAAACTGTCATAACAAGAAAAAACAATAGACACAAGTAAACCATGATGGTAAGAACATGCAAAGCCTGTTTGAAACAGCCATGTGATGAGAATAATACACCATGATGGGAATATAAATCGCTCAACTTGTCCTAGAGAAGTTTCTTTCGGGAAATGTGCAACAAAACTCTTCTTACTTAGTTGCGTGGCACGATTTTCGCCAAACAATAACTTTTTTAAAGATAGGTTTCGGTCGTAGTGTTTTTTGCTGACAACGAATTCTGGTTGTGTTTTACATTATGGCGTTTCTTTTTTCAAACCAGACACTTTGTAACAGTTCAAAGAGCTTACAGTCCTTACTTAACAAAAACAAATTAGACGACCGTTTTTCATTTGAATGTAATGGTATTCATGGATGAGTTATTTGCCAACGTTTATTTAATGAATACGTCACAATTCTAACCCAAAACGAGGCAATAGGCGCAGCTACTGCAAGTGGTGGCGGACGTGCGCTTATAGCATCACTTTGGGTTACAATGACGTCATGCATGAATATTAAGAGAGGTAAAAGTTCAAATCAATTTTGAAACTCATTGTATACCCGCCATCTTGTGTCAGTCCAAGGTAGACAGGTGGCACATCTTCGCAGTCGCAAGAGTTGTTGTATCCGGTTCGGCATGCGCGGCAAGAGTTGCAATAAATCCAGGGATACACAACTACTTGGTCTCCTAGCTTGGCGCTGTCGCTGGTGGCGCTCTTACCCAATGAGAACACAGTCCCACAGATTTCATGCCCTGGACAAGGGAAAAAGTAACGGGATTTAATGAAACGTTTTTTCAAGGGGGTCATTCTTCCAGGGGGTAACATAATAACAAATTCAAACGGCTGACCTACCAATCCGAGTGTAGCCTCGGTATCAATCGAGATATCCATATTTTTTTTATTAAACTGGACCCTCTCCACTCTTTTAAAAAGTTCAACGGTTGTCTGATAGCCGTACGAGGCACAACCTAATGCTGTGATCATAGGTTCACAGCATCAGTTTGCGCCCCTATGGTCAGACAAGGCTGTTCGGGTTCACTGCATGCAGTAATCCCATAATTTTTTGTAGGTACTATTTTGTTTCGTTTTCTGAAAAGCTGTTTTTCAGTTTCGTTTTGTTGGCTGTTCCCTGACAAGCCCGTTTTTTTAAACGTGCCTCCACACAACTATTGACTGTACTTTTTGATGATGATGTGAAAAAAAGGTGCTTTGAATTCAATTGAATAATGGCAGCACAAAGAACACCCAACGAGGTCGCTAACTCAAAACGCATAGCATAACAACCTTGGGGAACCTGCAGATAGGTTCAAACCGGCGTATCAATAAGCCTATTATTCGGAATTGCAGCTGCGCATGTCTGTTGCTGGCGACAATGCAATTTGTGGGCGCGTTCGTTTAGCTTCCCTTGGTCGACCCGGTCTGCCCCGGTACGTTCGAATAGCTTTGACGGGGCTCACCCGAGTCAGCCCCCAGTGCCCTGCTTGTGGAGTGGGTCACTTGGGGTGACCTGAGGTGCATGCCGTCACTATACGAGAGGGCGAGTGTGATCGTTCAATTAGCTCTTGTCAGGGGCTCACCCGAGTGAGCACCGCGGTGTAGACCCAGGAGAGCTAAACGAACGCACCCAACTATATCTCTCCCGACCTTTTTGATAATACCAGCGGGTATTGTCAAAAGGTCACGGGAGAGAAACAAATTGCGTTATCAGCAGTAAACAGACATGCATAGCTGCAATTCCGAATAGGCTTATTCAAAGCCTGAATAAAAGTCATCACCCAGGGGTTGATTTTACAGAGAGTTAAGAATAGTCATATGTCGGCTCGTCCCAACTTAGAACATAGCCTCAAGGTTTTAATAACTGCTAAACAGACCGAGGACTAGTCCTAAAGTTAGGACCACTTTGTGGAATCGACCCCAGGAGGAATACGACTTCGTCCACCGCAATCGTCTGTCTACTATAGGGATTACAATAATCACCATTATTTTTATTGCATGGATTGTCCTTTATGGCCAAACGTGAAGTGCAGCTTTAAAAAAAAAACTCTTAAAAGAAACAAGATTTGCGAATTTACAATTTCTCAATGAGTCTTTTTTTTATTAAAACCATTATTCAAGGATAACATTAACAAACAAAAACAACAACATCAAAATGCAAGTTCTTTTCAATAACAACTGCCACAATACACGCTGATCGGGTAACGAGTTGGCGATTGGCGATCTAGCCAAAGTCGACGTTTCGGACACGGCCTCACACTGTATCCGAATGGGGACTTTTGTTATGCTAGGTGGCAGCAGACTTTTACCAGGTAAATCCATTGGTCTCGATAATGTGCACGTGCTCAGAACTACGCAAACAAAGGAAAGTTACTGCTGTCACCTAGCGTTTTAAAGTCACCCATCGGTACTACTACTAGCTAGGTCTGCGCCTAGATCATTATTTGTTGAGGTAAAGGATGGCGTTTGCAACAGCTTCTTATTTTGAGGCTTTCTCTTTGACGTTACTTTCAAAGCAACAAGGTCATGAAGTTCCCGGACTCTTTTCTCCAGACTTTGTATTTTTCCTTTTTTGGTGGTGGCACATCCTGGGCATTCACAGTTTGACTGGCAGTTGCATCTGCATGTGTAGTTGTGGTCATGTGAGAAAGTGTACTGAGCATAATCGACGTCAAGTTCACCCTGCTGTGCTAAGACGATTTCTCCAGAATCAAACTTCTTTCTCCTTTTATGTTCTGTGGCTGGATTGAGCGGTGGATTAGTAGGCGGGCGTCTTGAAGTAGAGGGTGGGCCTGGACTAGGTTCATACCCAAGATACAGACAAGGGTCTGGATGTGCTGCTGTCGGCCTGCCATCGGGAAAGTGTCTAGAGCACACCCGATCAAATGATTTTGCAACCCAGTTCTCGTTTGTTTTTGGATCTTTCCTATTGATTAGCTTGATCCAACGGCGTCTTGCATCAGCATCACGTCTCTCAGTTGGGAATGTATACAGATAGAAAGGAGGGTCACAATCGCAAGCTCCAAAGCCAAAATGGCATCCATGTTTTATACATTGTCTCTGTTTCCACTTTTCAAGATGAAAGGTACTGTTACTGCAGGTTGTGACAGCACATATCCTCATTATCTCAGCAAATGATGCTATCAATCTGTTAAAGAAGGTAGAGCGGTGTTAGTAAAAGCCATTGGACACTTTCGGTAAACAGTATTGTCCAAGGCCCACACTTCGGGCATCACAACTTATATATAAAATAACAAACCTGTGAAAATTTAGGCTCAATTGGTCATCGGAGTCGGGCGAAAATAACGGGAAACCCACCATTGTTTCCGGACGTTTCGCAGTGTCATGACATGTGTTTAAAATAAATTCGTAATTCTCGTTATCGATAATTGATATTGTTTCAATGTTTTCTCGAAAAGTAAAGCATTTCATGGACAAATATTTCAAGAGAAGTCTTTCACTATTACCTTCTGTAAACCCTGTAAATTATTTGTAAATCTGTGAACTTTTATTTTTTTTCTGTTCCGAAAGTGTCCATGGCTTAAAATAACTGTTTAGTGCATTCCTACCACAAAACATTAATTTAAATTTGTGTTTATTTGAGTATATCTATTTGTTTTGACCTGAACAAAAATATCGCATGTACCTTTAAAGGCAGTGGACACTATTGGTAATTACTCAAACTAACTATTGGCATAAAACCTCACTTGGTAACGAGTAAGGGGGAGTGGTTGATAGTATAAAACATTGTGAGAAACGGCTCCCTCTGAAGTGACGTAGTTTTTGAGAAAGAAGTAATTTTCCACGAATTTGATTTCGAGACCTCAAGTTTAGAAATTGAGGTCTCGAAATCAAGCATCTGAAGGCACACAACTTCGTGTGATGACAAGGGTGTTTTTTTCTGTCATAGTTATCTACTCGCAACTCCGACGACCGATCGAGCTCAAATTTTCACAGGTTTGTTATTTTATGCATATGTTGAGATACACCAAGTGAGAAGCTGGTCTTTGACAATTACCAATAGTGAACACTGTCTTTAAATAGTAGTACCTATTCAAATTTTCAATTTACTCATTAACAAATGTTTTTGTGCACAGATCAGTGTGGTATTCTGAACTGTGCAGTGGGGCCTATATACTTAGTTTTTTTTTAACACTCTGCAGAAACCGAATCCATCTTGCAATACATGATAAACTACAGTCAGTGTACTGTTCATGGTGAACCCCACTCGAAAAAATAGACAGAAATTGGCCCAGTTGATTGTCAATTCTGATCATTAATCATTATGATGTTCACTTGTGCTTTTTCAATATCTATTAAAGTTTCTTACCATGATGGAATTATTGTCAAGACTCAGCCTTGTTGGGTAGAATCATCCATAGAGCAAGGACCAAAAGGAATTTTGGACAGGCTACAGACGGCGGAGTACAGTGTACATGTACCATATGTACATAGTGTGGTCGACAGCTAGCTGGCTAGGCAGTGCTTGATGTGTGCATGTACATGTACATGTACAATGCACTGTGCGCCCTTGTTTATCTTCCATAACGGTCGCGAAGGTCAGGTCACGCATGCGCAGTCAGAACTCCAACGTGGCTTATCAGGGTGCGTTCGTTTAGCTTCCCCTGGAGGAAGAATTTATGGTGGCCCTGAAGGGACATCGCATATCGCAAACGTGTGCGCATACGTATGCAATGTCGTGAAACAATTCGCAAATATGTGCGCACACGAATGCAATGTCGTGAAACAATTCGCGAATATGTGCGCACACGTATGCAATGTCGTGAAACAATTCGCAAATATGTGCGCACACGTATGCAATGTCGCGAAACAATTCGCGAATATGTGCGCACACGTATGCGAATATTATTTGCGATGTCGTGAATTTTATTGCATACCATGTTGCATACCTTTGAATAAAATGTCTAATGATCTGGGGGGTTTCTTTCCAACAGTGAGATAAGCGGTAGTCATTGCAGCAGTAGTCTTTGTTGTGAGGCAAGCGAGGCGTGTGGTCGTCCTTGGCCTGGTGCCAAGTTCCTGGGTATACACATGCTTTACAGAGGGAGCCTGCTGTAGCGCCACAGTACTTCCTAGATCGGTAACAAATTATCCACAACTATGACATCATCCTAATGGTATGCAACATGGTATGCAATAAAATTCACGACATTGCAAAACTCATCGCACTCGTGTGCGCACATATTCACGATTTGGTTCACGAAATTGCATACGTGTGCGCACATATTCACGATTTGATTCACGAGATTGCATACGTGTGCGCACATATTCGCGATTTGTTTCACGACATTGCATACGTGTGCGCACATATTCGCGAATTGTTTCACGACATTGCATACGTGTGCGCACATATTCGCGAATTGTTTCACGATATTGTATACGTGTGCGCATATATTCGCGATTTGTTTCACGACATTGCATACGTGTGCGCACACGTTTGCGTTATGCGATGTCCCTTCGGGGCCACCATAAGAATTTCCTGTCGTGTGGCTGGCTCGGACCATCCTTTATTATCACAATTGTCTTCTTGCTGTTTTGTGTATATTGTGAATTTAAATTGTATTCCCTTTTTTTTTTACTGTAGGCCCTACTTATTGATTTAATTTGCATACAATTGTTCTTTGTCAGGGTTTAATTTTCCCAGTAGGCCTATTATTACAGAGGTAGTAATAAATATAATCTATTTATCTATGTATGATCATTGACCTTGGCGAAATCTTAGGCCCCTAGTCAGTTTTTAAAGGACAGCCCCAAAAACGCTATAATGGGTGTGCGAAACATTTGGATGATAACGCGACGTGTGCAAAACGTTATTGAAGGATCAAGCTAATAATAATCATTGGACATTCACATTATTTTGTATACAGTGAGTGTCTACCTTGCACATCAATATTGGACATTTGACATTCAAATAGGTTTGTACCTTGTCATCGATATTGGATAGTGGAGATTCACCTGATTTTGTACAGTGAATGTCTATTTGCACATCGATATTGTACATCTGACATTCACGTATAGGAAATTCACATATTATGGTTTGTACAGTGAATGTCTATTTTGCACATCGATATTGTACATCTGACATTCACGTATAGGAAATTCACATAATATGGTTTGTACAGTGAATGTCTATTTTGCACATCGATATTGGAAATGGGACAAAGACTCCCAAACTTCCTACGATTTTACCTGGTGCACACGGGTACTTAAAGCCTGGCCTGCCCTCAAATCGCATTGTCTGCCCATTGCTGAGTGCGTAACCTCCTTCCCAAAAATGGACATCAGAGTGGCACATTCCACAGTAGGACACCTGTGTTAATAATAATTGTGATCAAACTTTGAAAAGTTATTAAATTATCAGGTATATGATAAGTTCTATTCGCTATATGCAGGGGTCATTTTGTTCCAGTCAGTGCACGCTACAACATCGACACACCATTATGCGTCTTTGAAATTTAAACCATTAAAATCAGGCAGGACTTTTGCAATATTAGTAATAAAGCAACTTCGCTTCCAACATTTTAATAAGTAGAATGATGAGCAGAAACTGTTTGATGACAATTAAAACAAACAGCTTTACAATAGTAATCTATTGGTTATAAGGATACGTTGCAAAACATTTCAGTCAAAACTATTTCATTTGCATACCCAGTTAGGTCTTGAGGTTTAGAACTATGACCCTTGTGTTCGTTTGAAATATGTAAAAGTTAGCTGTCTTCCTGGACTTTACCTTGACTACTGCACCGGTATCAGGGGCCTCTGGAATCGGTTCATTGTGCAGTTTGAGCGGTTCGCCAGGCACGTCTACTCGTACACACCTCATGATGACTTCTGATTATGGTGTTTATATTGTGTGATGTACAATCATTATGCACATGGAGGTCGCTCCATTGTTCACTTCAGCAGACCGGCCTTCAATGTAGCTTTAGAAGCCCTGGGTATATTCCGTGAATACCGCGCGCCCAGCACATCTGTGGTGGATATCGGACCATTTCATGTAATACTTGGGAAAGAACTGGGGTATTGGGGGTACTTCTTTGTTGATTTAAAATATTTGTTTTGATAATCTTTCCCTCAAGAACTCGGGATATCTGCAGTCAATCTCTTTTTTATAGTTGTTTATTAACGTCAATAATAATATGAATTGCAAAATTCAACAAACATTTTAGTAGCCAGACGACAGAGGTTATAAGCTTCGGTTGCATTCGAATCAACAACCTTCTTGTGACTGCATGCAAGTCCTGCAGTCTACAACCATTCAACCACGGTGACATTATGTGCGTCAATCACTTAACACCAGCCCTATGAATTTAATTGAAAACGTTGAAATGACACAGATGGGATTTATTTTCTTCATAAATTTACCCTTACTGACCGAAGTGACCACTGACCAAAATTCGTGTACACCCCAAGTGGGACTCGGACCACTGACCAACTTTCGTGTACACCCCAAGTGGGACTCGGACCACTGACCAACATTCGTGTACACCCCAAGTGGGACTCGGACCACTGACCAACATTCGTGTACACCCCAAGTGGGACTCGGACCACTGACCAACATTCGTGTACACCCCAAGTGGGACTCGGACCACTGACCAACATTCGTGTACACCCCAAGTGGGACTCCACTGACCAACATTCGTGTACACCTCAAGTGGGACTCGGACCACTGACCAACATTCGTGTACACCCCAAGGGGGACTCGGACCACTGACCAACATTCGTGTACACCCCAAGTGGGACTAGGACCACTGACAATGAACCAGTAGGTTACAATTAGCTATAGAGAATCACTTTGCAAAATGTCCATTCTGACCACTATTTGACAAATTGACCAAATTTGGAAACATCACTAGTATAAATGACATAAAGGGATTTCCTCAAAATGACCACTGCTGACCAATAGCTGACCACTGGCCAAATCTTGGCTCGCCGAGCCAATGAAGCAATGAAAGCACATACGTCACGGTGTAGTTTAATGTCACTAACTTGTCCATAGGATTTTGACCTCATCACATTGGTGTTAAGAAGGCAATTGTCTTGGTGCCTTGATATATTATGTAGATTTTCCTCACTGTTGTTAATTTGGCATGCGTTCGGTGGCAGTATCTCTGATTCTCTTGCAGTGACAGTTTTAGCTGTCGAGCAAAGACTAAGTACCTCGAGTCATTGTAGCGAACTAGCTATGATGAAACCAACTTGCAAGACCATAATGTACATGTAATGCGATTGGTGAATTTTGGGACGCTAGGTGGCAGCAGACTTACCAGGTAAGTCCATTGTTCTTTGTAATGAGCGCATGGACAGAACTACGTAGCGGATGACAATTTACCATCCGAGTTACCCTGTAAGACTGGCATCTAGCGTTCCAAATTCCCCATTGTTAAAAAAAATATCTTTCAAGAGTCCTGTTTGATTTTAAGGACGGTTGGGCGAATTTTGGGCGCTACCGATGACTCAAACATGTGAGGGTGAACAGGGCCTGATGATGCAGGCTTGTTTGAGTCTTGGACAAACAAACCAACCCCCACAGAAATGGGAGTGAGGGTAAGAGTTACTAACATACTTGGTGGGCCAGTCTAGTTTGCAAATTGCGACTTGTAAAAAGAAACAACAATAACAGCAGCAACAACAAATCACCAACAACATCATGAACAACAACACAACAACGAGCATATCAAGAGAGTGAATATAATTACCACGTCAAGCGACCAATACTATACAAGTTATATTTTCTACCCTTAAATTTAAACCACCTTCTTCAGTTTATATGCAAGGCCAACCAAATGTTCACCATATAATTATACATCACACATAATTAACAAAATATAATGAATTAAGTCGTTGTAAATCTTAAAAACTATACTCCCGTAAACCGAGCACCGGGGTTTTAATCAGTTGTTTTGCTTCCATTTTTGTTTCACTCAAGTGTATTTATTCGTGTTTTTCAATATCACTTCTATCGCTTTCACATAATGACCCAAATTTAAATGATAAAGGACTCTCCAACCCCCACCCCCACCCCCTCCAAACAAAATATATTTGTTGTTTTTTTGGTTTTTTTCAAATCATGTGGTTACGAACAGCTTCGTAAAAAGAAAAACACGGTTAAAATAATTATTAGAATAAAAAGTAATACCTGGTAACGAGCAATGGAGAGCTGTTGATAAAACACTGGGTCGTATGAATAAAAAGTAGTACTTACTATTACTTGAAAATTTCAAGTATTTACTACCATCCATATGAATAAAAGGAAGTAAAAACTGTTACTTAAAAGTATTTACTAAAATGCTAAAAGTATCTACTTTTACCAAAAAGTAAATTCTTTGAATTTTAGCACTTACTTACTTCCACATGAATAAAACGGAGAATATACTACAAAATGCAAGTAAACACTAGTGATTTTTCAAGGTAGCTCCAGAGCTACCTTGGGCACAGAAGTAAAAGGCTCATCCGAAAAAATGACAGTGTTTATGAATGTTCCTCACAGGATAAATGTTTTAGTCCAAAGGAAAGACATCACTGAAATACTAAATAGACACATACACAGTGTTTTACAACATAAACAATACACACAAACTCAAACTGCTTTTAATCAAACTTGTTTATATATGCTGAGGATAAAATAAAACCGTTTGTAAAAAAAACCCGTTTTGTATCATTACAGTAAGCTTTTTAAAACGATATAAAGAATTTTTTCAACTCAGAAATGAATGCCTCGATCATTAAGGCTTATTGTTCATAAAATCAGAAGAAGTAATTTTTTAAACAATTAAATGCATTTCAATAGAATGTTGTTCGTGTTATTATTAAAACTTTTAAGTTTAAGTTAAATAGCTATGCTCATATCCAGCTCTCATCTTCTCTATACAGCGCTGTCATGCTCCACTCCAAGTTTCAAAAGCTTAACAAGAACGTTCTTATTATGTGTGTCCAGATGAGTCGTCTTCATCAAAATGTTGTCAGAATAAAAACCTCATGGCTGACTTGAAGATTTCTATGTTTCTGTTAAATCAAATGCTGCTTTGGCTGTGTCTGTGAGTGAGTACGTAGACGTGAATGGGAGTTGTAATACTAAAGGAAACCTTTTGTTAAGAGCCATTCAGCCATGGTATATCAGAAGTATTTACTCCAAAGCATTACGGTAAGTGAATACTTTGCAGTAAAAGAATAGGTTTATTCATACGGAATTTAGAAGATGCTTTTACTGAATGCTTCTACTTGGAAGTTTATGTTTTTACTTTTTGCTAGTACTTGTCAGTAAATATTACTTTTTATTCATACGACCCACTGTGATAAACTGCTCCCTCTATAAATAAATTAACGTAGTTTTTGGGAAAGAGCAAATTTCTTACTCTAAGGGCTTCAGGCCTGAAGTCTGTTAATAATTATTTATAAATACTTTTTTTAGGCTTAGATGCACACGGCACAAATTTGTTCAACTTTTTCTTTTATTTCATTCTCTTGCAACTTCGAAGACCAATTGAGGCCAAATTTGGATTCACCAAGTGAGAATACTGGGCTCGATTTCACGCAAAGCTAGGGATTAATTCTATCTCGAGCTCGATCTAACTTAGGAGTAATTTTAGGGTTTACATGTTACTGCAAAGCTGGGACTCGTCCTAAGATTAATCCTAAGTTAGGAAGAGTTTGGTGAAATCATGGAGACATGGTGAAATCGACAATTACCACAGGTGTCCAGCCGTTGATTTCACCAAACTCGTCCAACTTAGGAATAATCTTAGGACATAGGACAAGTAAAGTTCCGTATCCAAAGACCTAGGACGCATTGAATTTATCCTAAGTTAGGAGGGGTTACTTGTCCTAACTCGAGATAGGATTAATCCTAGCGTTTCGTGAAATCAGCTGCAGCTTGTGCCTTTTAATGTGAGTGAGATGTGCACATGTTGCCTCAGAGCTTGCTGCTGCATCATCGCTACCATCATGCCCTCCCATGTGTCATTATGATTTTTTATTATTGAAGGCAACAGTACGGTTTGTCTCACAATCCAGGCGTATTGTTCTAGGATATTGGCGGTAATGAAATCCCAACGCTAGGTTTACAGCCAATGAGGGTGTTACTGCTGGAGTTACCACTATGGACGGGACAATCACGTGGTTCAAACGTCTCGTCCAAGCACAGTCGAATCTCTGACAGATACTGTAGAGAGCCCTTTTTCTTCTGTAGACACAGGAACAAGTTAGCATATAATTACAAATAATTGAACTGTAGAATTAAGAACTATATGGTTCTCCCCACCGAATAAACACACATATCATATACACTGCAAAAATGTTAAATAATGAACAATACTTTCAAAATACTTTGAGATCTCACAGAAAAAAAATCATTTGACAAGGGTGTCGTAAAGGATATCCGAGCTTCTCTCCCTCCAAATAAAACCATCCTTATATTAAACACTTGTGTAGGTTTCCAAATCGGTCCGAGCATCAATCTTGAAAAATAGCTCTACCACTTCTCAGCAATTGACCTTATGCACATGACGTCATTTCAGTACGGCGCCCCCCGCATTGAGGTCAAAAGGAGGTTGTTCATTGGCCAATCTATGTGCGTTTCGATTGTTTCGTCACCGTTTGACCTCAAAGATGGCGGCTGGATGAAGTCAATTCATAAGGTCTATAGGACCACCCCAAAACATGTATGCTTATTACCTACCCGATTTTAATCACCTTCAGAACACCCCGGTTCATTAGTACATAATTAATATCAGAGCGATCTAAGAAGCTAAGCGGTTTGAATTTCGATTTTTAAATTAGCATTTTTAAATATAGAGCCAACATACACTAAAGAAGTATTATGTATTATGTCTCAAACAAAGCATGGTGTTTCTGTGACACACTTCCCTACCGTACCGCACCGCACAACGTGAAAAACAAAATACCGCTTATAGATAACTAACCAAAGCCAACAGAGGGGGCTAACACTTGTACCCAATGTGATGTTTAAAAACAAATTTTTTAGAGGGTGGCCCAAAGTTGGTGTATAGCAACGGTGCCTACTTTAAACGAACGGTGATTTTTGTTTAATGGGTAGCTTAATAGCCACAGCTAACCGGCTTACCGGTAATTAGTATAGTTTGGACACTTACCGGCAAAAAGAAGCAACTGAGATTAGGGATGGCGCCTGTAGCATTTTGGACAGCCTGTTGGATGTCAGTCAGTTTGTATCTGGTTGACAACGATGGGACAATACCAGCATCACTTAAAATGCTAAATAAAGAGATTGTCGACAAATTAAAAAAAGAAAAAGAAAAAGAAATCAATAAAAGATTAAAAACAACAACAATAAATCCAATTGAAGTTGGGATTTAACATTTATATAACACATTTTAGGACCTACTTGTCAATGTCGAACTTTTGTCTGAGGTCCATGGTCTTACTGAAGTAGTTATGCTCGCCGTACAAGGCTGGTAGATTGGCACAGCATGTGCCGTGTGCGCCCCATTCATGACACCTTGGGAAGTATACAGAACAAGACAATATGAACAACAGAATATTTTTCAACTCAACGGCACAAAATAAACTGTGAAAGCAACATTTATTGCTTTGCAACATCAGCCAAAACATGGACGGCCACGTAAAGTACATTGTAAAGTACACGTGAAAACCGAATTACGCAGAAGAATATGTTCTTAAAATAGGGCTCTTGTTTCACACCAACCCTGTTATGGCAATCCAGAGATATCAAGTCAGTGAAGTTTCTTGTAAAACCAATAACTCATTATAATATAATAAGTTGGTCTTTTATTCATTCTTAGTTCGTAGTTTGTAAATTTATTTAGAAGGCTTTAGTTTTGTCATCCAGACGGCAACGAGTGAAGTACATATGGATGTCTATCGAGAGCACATTCAATGAATTTGTGCAACAGTGTTGTTTTTCTTCTGTCGTTTTATTCTTTTGCAACTTCAATGAAAAACTGAGTCATCAATTTTACACACTTGTTATTATATGCATGTTGTGGGATACACCGAATGGTTTTTGACAAAGCTTTGGTACACCTTTGCAAAGGTGTCAAATGCCTTGAATTATGTAGCATTTTGTAGTTTTGTGATTAGTAGCAGTGTCCCATGAGCAGCTGGTGAATTTATGAAGTCATTGAATTTGTTAGTAAAACTGCTCAAGTTTATCAATAATATTGCAAGGTTCGTTATTAATTGTGTACCCGAGTGTATAGCTTTGCAAGTTACTGACTGTCCAATAACCCAGGTCAAAATTCCAGTTGAACCTAGTTAACTGGGGTCAACTGGTTCAACTGGATAGTGACCAAACTCGTCCATTTTCCGTATTAACCAACTGGTTTGGACTAGGTTTAACTGTGTTCAACAAGTTTGAAATTATAAATCAGTTGGTTTCTGTCATTGGCCTCCATTAATGGAGATCAATGGTTTCTGTCCATTGTCCATATTAAACCAACTGGTTTTAACTGTGTTTAACTAGTTTATCAACTGGTTTTCAATTAAATCCAGTTAAACCCAGTTTAACTAGGTTCAACTGGAATTTTGAACTGGGAAATCATATGAAAGGGAAACAAAATCCTCATTGCAGTATGGTGCTGCTCTTTTGTGTTTAAATTATCATCATCAAAGGAGATGGGTTTCTTTCATGAACAAGAGCAAAACCATCATTAAAACAGAAAAATAATAGCAGAACAAAAACATACTCATTTAATCATTCAGTTTTCGGTATTGATCTTCGAACCTTGGTTTTATGTACATTGTAACTAATACACACGGGAACTTCCTTGTACGATTTGCCTGACCAATCAAACGTGTAGAGCAAAGAGGAAGAGAATTGAATATTACTTTTGCGGTCGACCAATTTCTTCAAAAAGCACAGTGAACTTATTATGCAAAATGTTTGTATTATTATTGTAGGCCTACAGGTTAATCTCATTTCTAGAAGGGATGTCATGGTTATTGTTAGAAGAGTGGGGACAGTAGAATAAATGAATACACAAAGAACAATGCTGTCCTCAAATTGAAATCCTTTGTATTTTTGTGTTCTAACATTGTTTGGTCGTACATAAATGTCAGTGTCCTAAAATCACTAATAATCTATGCGAGAAAGTTAAGTTGGGGGGACGAAGGAAAACCCAAACATTGACACCAAAAATGTTAAGGGTCTGTATGCGTTTGGTATTGACTATGGGAATATTAATGGCAATATAAACTTAATAGTAAGAAATACAGCAGCTTTGATGTTATAATGCATTTTGAGAAACTTTTCACTTCGAAATACTGTGGTTATTGAAAAAATATATCACTTCTTTATCCCTCAAAAATTTAAATCTGAGAAGCGTTATGACAGTAACGTTTCTAATATTGTGTACTTCAATTGCAGATTATTCTTCAAGTTCCTGCGTAGACATAAACGCTCCAGAGTTTTGGCAACAATTTCAACTATAGGATTGAAGAAACAAGCAGTGGGTTCATTACCAAACGAATACAATCCCTTTAAATATCGTACAGTGTTGATTATTATAATTTCTGATGAGGTGACGACCTCTCATGTTGTTTTACTGTACACTCAATGTTGCTGTTTGAAAGGGTGTTTTAGTTGAGCTCTTCTTATTGTGAGAGTCAAATTAGGGCCCTTTTCGAAACCACGGCTTCGGCTCAGGCTAGATAGGCCCCCCCCCGCAATTGTTTCGACAATTATTGCGCGTGCTTTGCGTATGCGACTATAAGGCATCATTCATCGAGAGAACGGAGCCTGAAGCCGAATCCTTAGTTTCAGGATTTGAGCTTTGTGAAGTTTGTCTCCAGTTCATCGTATGGATAGCAAGGAATGTTATTGTTGGTTGTGATTTCTGCACAGAATTGTATGGGCCTGACGAACCAGCTAAATCTGATGATGAATCCACAGTTGATCATTTCAGCCAATAACCATAGACTTCGGTCGCCAAAAGTGTTAGTTTGAAACCGGTTATAACAACGGTTTCAAAATACTGCATCGAGGATGAGAGTGTGGATTTTTTTTTTTTTTTTTTTTTTCTTGAAATCGGCTGCTCGTCATTTCCCGAACGTCACGGGCGACTTTCACTGGCAGTATGATGTTAATATTTGATGTATTGTAAATCACACGTAAGACTTACCAAAATGAGCCGAGAGCACCACCGACAAACAAATTCGGCCAGGACTGGTTCATTTCTGGGACAAGATCCTTTTTTTTAAAGACACAAATAAATCAAACAATAGTCACAATGCAAAGTATTGATATTCCTCCCATAATCCCTGCAACATTCAGTCAATATGAGCACATTAGAACGTGTTACTACTGAACGGTTTAACAGATTTATTTGTAATTGACCACAAAATGTTTTAACATTTTTAGAAGACTTTCCCCCGCAATTTTGTGGTTTTTTTTCTTCTCAAAGGTCAAGAGGATTGACATTAACCCCAAACACATTGAACTTAGAAGTTCATTTTTGCAAGGTTTAAGGTTCATTTAATTTACCACAGTATCAACAAATAAAATTCATTCTCACTCATGAGTGACCACTTTAAAGAATACAACACAGTAAAGATATGTCAAGATGAAAATAAATACGATACCGCAGAGGGATCCATTTTAGAAGCATAGCTGTAGACAATGGTCCCTAAAGACAAGCATTTGCATTGAGACACAGTTCTAATTACACTCAGGTGAACCAAAAGGTCAATGGACAATATTATTTGAAATAGCAAAAGTTGTCAAATTAAAGTACGGTTGGGTTTTGAAAACTAGACGATTTGGATAGCTACTCTTCCCTTTACACGTATTTTAGTTAGGATTGTTATCTGTAGTTAAGCGTTTCCTGAACAACAGACGCGTTGAGTTTTGTTCCTTATTCGTTCTCACACATTAACATTTAAAGGCCTAATGCATATATTTATTTGGCTTTGAAAAATTGAAATTGTACTTAATACAAATTTGCTGTGGGTAATTTTTTTGTCAAGAATATTTTATTTCATAATAATAACAAAACAGTCTTCGTTTGAGTTGTGTTTTCGTTTTTTGCACAGACTTTATTCATCCATGCCCAGACGGTCTTATGCTCCCCACCCCCCCCCCCCCACAAATAAGTATTGTGGCAAGTATGACGGCTCCTTCTGAAGTAAAGTAGTTATTAAGAAAGAAGTGTTTTCGCACACTCAAATATTAAAAGACTTCAGATCTGAAGCCTTTTATATGGCATCTGAAAGCACAACAATAATTATTGTGCAACGGGTGTATTTCTTGCATTATTCTCTTACAACTTCAGATTTTCACTGATGTGTTTTATTTCATGCGTATGTTGTACTGGTCTTGACAATTATTTACCAAAGATGTGTCCATATTGCCTTATATTCTCCCTGATATCATTTACGTAACAAGAGTGGCGTGTTGACGAGACAGTTGTTTTTATGAAGGGGGACGAGGCGGTTGTTTTTATGATCGGGTTCACTTTTTAAAAACTGGTTTTAAGCGAAGGTTTGTTAAAGGCAGTGGACACTATTGGTAATCACTCAAAATAATTATTAGCATAAAACCTTACCTGGTAACGAGTAATGGGGAGAGGTTGATGGTATAAAACATTGTGAGAAATGACTTCCTCTGAAGTGCCATAGTTTTCGAGAGAGAAGTAATTTTCCACGAATTTGATTTCGAGACCTCACGTTTAGAACTTGAGGTCTCGAAATCAACTATCTAAACGCACACAACTTCGTGTATGACAAGGGTATTTTTTCTTTCATTATTATCTCGAAAGTTCGATGACCGATTGAGCTCAAATTTTCACAGGTTTGTTATTTTATGCATATGTTGAGATACACCAACTGTGAAGGCTAGTCTTTGACAACTACAAATAGTGTCCACTGTCTTTAATGCGTTCTTACATCGATCACGCCCATGGTGAACGTCCACGAGTTGTTACAGCACTGCGGGCTCAGTGTGCCTGTCTTTGTTGGCCTGTGGAATTACAATTAATAAAAAATGAAAGTTAAATTATACCCAAAAAGATTGAAAATGGTTATATTATTTGATTTCCTGATCATCAAAAATCTTGATTGATAAGTGTGTTGATTGTAAACACCAATGCTGCATTTCGGATTATGCAAAATCAAATTTCATATATTGGTTGTTATTACGATATTTAATTTTAAAAACACCTTCGGTGAAAATGTGTTTTTGTTTGCTGTCGTATCCTAAAGGACCGTCCCGTTGTGAGAGTCACGAAGTTATATCGATTTAAAGACAGTGTACACTATTGGTAATTGTCAAAAATCTTGATTGATAAGTGTGTTGATTGTAAACACCAATGCTGCATTTCGGATTATGCAAAATCAAATTTCATATATTGGTTGTTATTACGATATTTAATTTTAAAAACACCTTCGGTGAAAATGTGTTTTTGTTTGCTGTCGTATCCTAAAGGACCGTCCCGTTGTGAGAGTCACGAAGTTATATCGATTTAAAGGCACTATTGGTAATTGTCAAAGACTAGTCTTCACAGTTGGTGTTTCTCAACATATGCAAAAGAAAAAAAAAAAAAAATTTGAAAATTTGAGCTCAATCGGTGGTCGAAGTTGCGAGATAATAACGAGGGAAAAAACACCCTTGTCATACGAAGTTGTGTGCTTTCTGATGCTTGATTTCGAGACCTCAAATTCTAAACTTGAGGTCTCGAAATCAAATTCGTTGAAAATTACTTCTTTCTCGAAAACTATGTCACTTCAGAGGGAGCTGTTTCTCACAATGTTTTATACAATCAACCTCTCCCCATTACTCGTAATCAAGAAAGGTTTTATGATGATAATTATTTCGAGTTACCAAGAGTGTCAACTGCCTTTAATATAATTGGAATCCAATGCTTACCATGTTCCATGAATGGTCCAGTTACGAATGTTACTCGGAATGATGCATTTTTTCGTTTTGTGATGGTGGGGGCGATCGTAACCACCAGTCTGTATTAAAAGCAGGAAAATACAATAATTATGAAATATGTATGTTTTGGTCGTCAAATTTTTCAAAGGTACTAAAGAACTAACTTGTATACGGAGAGATTGGATGAAGTTTGAGCCCTTCGCTTATAAATGGTTTGGAAATTTGCAACAACAAAATAAAGACAACATTATAAAGCAAAGAAGTTCATGCATTGCATTGCATCGCTGGGCTAGCTGCTTAAAGCCTTGACGAAAGGCTATAATATTGATGAAACCAGTGACTACTCCATAAAAGTTCTATTACCGTATGTAGAAGTTACATAAACATTGTCAAATTTAATATAATCATAAGACGAACTTAACATGGCAGTCAGGTTGGCTCAGTGGTTTCTGTCTCGGCATTTTACCTCAGTGAACCCTGGTTTTAGCCCGAACCAGAGACACGCATAATTATAGATTGCGTTTTTTAGTCCCTATGATTGCGTGGGTTTTCTAAAACTGCGTCTTCATTGGTCCTATTTAAAAAAAGTTGGTGTGATGTTTCCATAGGATGCTTTGCCTGCCGACTATATAATTCAGATTCAGATTCAGAACATTAGGACCACTTGCCAATGGGTACCTTTGTAGAATTTTCTTAGAAAAATAGACATCAGCTTAAAACAGTTATTCCAACCAATTCAACTTGCATTTTGTGGCTGTGATTCATTGTCACACTCCAGGACACAGTTTTTGTTTCGCACTTCATAATATCAACGATGTTATTGTAAACTGCTTGTGATGTATTCATTTCAAACAATATTCTTTACACCGATCACTGTGTACTCAGTACTTTCCCGACTCTGTGAACAAAAACACAGGAATTTTTACTACACTCTGATGGGATAGTGAGCCCACGACCTTTTCAGCTAAGAGCAGTGTCTTACCAACTAGACCACTGAGGTTGCCCACAGTAGAGGTGGTTTGAATCCTTTAATTTCAAACAAGTAAACTATTTGCTAAATTGATTTTCTTACATAGTTGAACTGGAGACACACGCTTTGAGGCCACTGTACAACAAATTGAAGATAATCCCAATCGTGTGACACAGAATGGCTCTTAACACATTTATCTCTGGAATAAAAAAAAATAAATAAACTTCCTAGCAAAATGACAATTTAAAGCAAAACAATATTAGGCCTACCCTCACATTAGTTTTGAGGCTCCGTATTGTGAGGAATCAACCATAATGACATTGGTGAATATGTTGTTGTAAGTAAGAAAGTTCATGCAGTATTTATGTTACTTGGGCCGGCCTCACGGTTGTCGAAAGGGAAAGTGTGCCTTAGGTTTGTGGACCGTTTGATTAATAAAGATACAGAAAGAAAAACAAAACGTGAAAGTTGTATTTCAAGTGGCCGCGTCTTTTAGATCTCGCCGAAATTACAGAGCGGTTATGTCCACGCCTGAAAAATAATCAATTGTTATATTCTACATAATCTTAGAAAATGTCACACCCGAACCAAAATAATTGATAAAATAAGAAGACCGCCAGTTGCAGTTCAGTTGGAAGAGTGTCGGCACATTTAAACCGGATATCACCTGGTTCAAACCCTGCTCTAGTTAATGCCTTACTAGAAGATACACAATTATATGATTTTCCATCACCGCACTTCAAAGTGGAGGATTTTGATGCCTATTATTGAAATCTGTACCTTTAACAAAGTAATATTTTAATGCCATTCACTTTAAAAAGTTACAAACCTTTTTTTGCTTTTCCTTGTTTTAATTTCTGCCATAAAACAATGTCTTTTTTGTAAAGTATTTTAACTAACATTTAAAAACATTTACTTTTAAGTGGATTAAAAGGGGCACTTACGGTAGGCATGTCCATTCGCCCAAGATTCCTTCACAAGCGAACATCAGCACGAAAATACAAGCAAACTTGACATAGTGTGCACACATTTTCCAAACAGACGGACTTCTCGACAACGATGAGGAACAGTTGTATGCGTCAAGCGCCAATCTATCTCAGGACAACAGGATTCGTTGTGTCACGGGTGTCTATTATAATTATCCGTTTCGATGTATAGGCCTCCTTCTATTTTAGACTTGCGGATCCCCAGTCAGGTTGCTTTCGGATTAATGTTTTTACGGTCAAATTCAGACGCATGCTGCTGGCGTATAAATAATTGATGAAACTGATTGCAGTTGATCAGTACAAGCCAATCATCGCCTGGTGATACATGTGTATACTGTGAAGTAGTTCCCGGTTCGGGTTCGTGTCCCAATGCCCCGCCCACATAAACAATCGTTTATAAAAAATAATCACAAAACGCAAATCGAGAGAAAAATTAAAATAGCGCCCTCTCGCAAAACGCAAGCCCAGAGAAAAATATAAACAGCGCCCTCAGTAGTTAGATTCCAGTGTCAGGAAGTTTGAAATACTACTGTATGTGTGTGTGTGGTTTTGTGGCATTTGCGTGCTGCACGACGGCCAATCACATACAACAACTTGCAAGTAAGTTCCATAATTACACAGCAAGTTACATGCATGTTATTCACCTTTCGTGTGAAACTTACCGATATTGAACCTATAGGGCCTACTCTTCTTGAAGATAACCCGGATAATCTTCTTGAGTTTTCTAAAAAGCATCACGACGCGTTTGGGGGAAAATCAAATGATTGTTGAGAGTCAGACTCAGACTAGTAGTAGTACGTAACTAGTAGTACGTAGTAGTAGAGTAGTCAGTAGAGTGAACTTTATTTTATTAAAAAAATATTTCAATTTAAAAAATGAACTTGACGTTAATTTGACATCACAATTCACAACCATCCTTTCGTAGCAATATTTGCAAATGAGTTGAACCAGTGTGGTTGTGAACCCCCCCTGCGAATATTCGTTGCGAATATTGTAACGTCAACATTCTCGCTCCTCATTCGCAGGAAGTATAATTGAAACTGGGCTTAACATGGGGCGTACTATTTTTTTTGAAATTTTGTCAACCAGGCTAGGGCATTGCATGTACTCCTTTTTTTTTAAATTGTTGCTGTTAGTGTTATCGGGGCACTATATATACTGATTTTTTTCCAGGCACGACCGTACCATTAATCACGTTAATGACAAAATATAGAAAAAAAGGAGAAGAGTGCCCCAGTTGGTGTAGGTTGCGATAACGTAACCCTCCTTCGCTGTCGGGAGGAGGGTTACTTTATCGCAACTACAGTTTCCGGCCGTCTAGTCTGGTCGGGATTGTTGGGGCACCCTTACTCCTAGAACTGAGGTTCATTTCACTATCGCCTCCACAAACCTCTGGATGTTTATAGGTCATCAAATCTTACAACACAAACTTTTTGTTTTGTAATTCCATTTTTGTTTATTTTTTAAAATCAAATCTTGCCAAAACTAGGCTCTATCTATACTGTTCTTTGAACTCTCATTGAGCCTGTTCGGGGTTCAGAAATGCTAGACCCAGTAAACTGGGGTGCCGTGCTCCTTTTTAATTTTTTTATTTTGTTGATATCGGTTGTACTGGAAAATTACAAAATTTATGGCGCCCCAGTTACTGGATCTACAGAAAATCCACTCAGCAAACTCAAGTTTGTTAACAAAGTTTTAAATTCTTACCGTTGAATTCAGATCCCATCCAAGCTGTTCTATACTACTGTACGTACTGCATGTATGCGCAGAGCAGCGATCCGTGATTTGTGTACCTAAATGCCCACTAAAAAACTACTGCGCCTTTGTTGTGACGGAGTTCTAATTGCTATTTCTTTCCTTGCAGCAATGGACGACAGTTTACACTTCAGCGAAGATGATGTTCGTCAGCAACTGGATGCCCTTGGTTATCACAACGTTCCATCGGCACAGCTAAGGCAATTTGCTAGAGGTGAACAACTGATGATACTAACCACATGACCTTTGAACTTTAGCCATTAAAAGTATAGCACTCTCTTAGAAGCATTCGGGTACTTTTTCAAAATGTCCACAGATTTACATTAAACTTACAGGGTTTGAAGATAATGATAATGGAAAGCTTCCCTTCAAATATAACTAGCTCAGTATGGTAGTTTTTGAGAAATGAGTAAAACAAGTCACAAAATAATTTTTGTCTCATGAGACGAACATTATTTTAGCATGTAAAATCCCATTAACCAGTTATGATATTAGACCAAAACCATAGCGTAACTTGTTAATACGTTTAAACATGCTGAAACTGAGACGAAAATTATTTGTTTTACTCATTTCATATAAACTACAGCACCTCAGTTAGTAAAATTTCAAGGGAAGCTTTCTACTATCATAATCTTCAAACTGTGTAAGTTTAATGTAAAATCTGTGGACATTGTGTTGTTTGTTAGGAAAAAGTACAGTGACCCTTTAAATCCTTTTTCAACAGTATAAGCAGGTAATGCAGAGCTGTTTTGAATTGTGAGACCCCAATTTTTATAGCACCTTCCGGTTTACAAGGTCAGCAGCCACCATGGCCACTGCCAAAAACACTGGGGCAAACCCCTTCCCTTTGCGATAAGTGTATCTGGGTTCTTTTATGTACGTACATAACTTTACGTCCTCTAAAGGATGAAGCAATCATGGTTGCGTGTCTCGCTTATAAAGGACACACATGTCAAGACTGGGACTCAAAACCACACTCTGCTGATCAGAAACACCTGAGCTTGAGTCCGGTGTGCTTTACCACTCGGCCAGGACACACCTATTCACATTACAGAGTCAGTTCCCAGAAAAAACAAAACCCTTGGGAAAATTCCTGGTAGGTAGGCATTATGCTATAATTCTCTGGGTTTTTTTTGTTCTTCTTCAGATTTGGAAGGATTGATCCAAAGAGACACAGAGGAGAGAAGTAAATCAGATGAGGCATCATCACTTGCATCAGAGATTGGTAAGGCATCTTAATGTCATCTCAATGCAATATGATCATACTATCTTATTTTGGTATATTGATTCTGAATTTCAAAATTTCTTTCATCCTTTGGTTTACCACATTTTTGCATTAGGCACTTTTACAAATGTCTTAATATGACTATTATTATTTTGTTTGATTTCGATATTAATTTGATTTCCATTTTGAAACATCTTTCTTTATAATGTTGTCTATAAATAAATCAGTATTGTGTAATATGGAAAGGTTATGGTAAGTATTATGTAGACAAAAAACAATCTATGACCTTAAACCTTTTAACTCTGCTGTAGACACATCTGACTAATATTCCTACTTGGTTTATGATATCAGATTACAGTTCAGATGATGTGAGTGTACCAGTTAGACATCCTCAAGGAGGCAGTAGAAGACCCACCTCAGCTCCCACTGCACCAAGAGTAAGTCTCGCACTATTCTTTTTCCTTGTACGTTTGTAATCTTTTGAGTTATAACCACAATAATGGTGGCTTCTTATGTAGAGCGCATATCCGTCACCCAGTGACGCTCAAGGCGCTGTAACTGTATAGCCTGCAAGATGTGGGACTAGGTTTGAATTATGAGACCTTATCCTGATGTAGCACCATGTATTGTTTGACAAGGTGCTGCGGCACAATTTGCTGCCGATCGGACCAGGAACACTGGGGAGAACCCCTTTTCTGTCCGATAATCGCATTGGGTTCTTTTACGTGTGTTAAACAACACACTGGACCATTGGCTTTACGTCCATTCGAAGGACAAAGCATTGTGGTTTAATGTCTTGCTTAAGGACACAGGTATCATGACTCTCTAAACCATTGAGTGCGGCGCTTTTAAAACGCCAGTATGACACGCCAGTATTTACCAAACAATTGTAAGCAGTAGTTATTTCCCCACCAAATATATGGTCAAAATAAGGAGACTGCTATCATACTGTAGAGCCCTGGTTTAAAGTTCATAGAATTTCCACCCCCTTAAAATTGAGTAGCCTACTAAACCCCCATCCCCCCCCCTGGTAAGTTTTATTGTATAACATTTGTATACAATTAAACAGCCAAGCTACGTCTTTAAGCCTACTTTGTCTACCTTGTCTTTAACTATAATGACAAATGCAGAATAAACATTAACAAATATAAGAATGTAAAACATAGATGATCTGCTCATGTTTACCAAACAGGCAAGGTACATCCCGAGTACAAAAGTTCAGCCTAATCGTCCAGGATCTAGCAGGCAGCCAAGCTACCCGGCTAAGCATCCCCAGCCGTTCAGCTATAAATACGGTGATACGTCCATCGCTAATCTAGATACTACGGATGAAAGCGTCTCAGCCTCGGGGAGACAAGAAAGAAGAAGATCCACAGGAGAGAGAAAGAAACCTGTGAAGACTGCCATGAAGAGAAAAGTAGTCAGGTAGGATTTTAGACTAGAATAGATGGATTGCACATAGCGTTATCCACCGTAACATTTGATGAAATGTGCACATGTGCAAGGCTATCATTGGCTAAGAGCTGTGTGCAGCGTGTACACAAATGCACTTTTGCATCGTTTATCATCAAAAATGGCGGTCTAAGACAAATAGTGCAATCCATCTTTGGCAGTTTTATTTGCAACCTTAATCTAAAAAAATGGTTGGATGAAACTTACACTTGAATACAAAGTAAAAATTGTTTAAAAACTACAATGCATAAAGATTTAACTGAACACATTTTCAAACATTGGAAAAAAGAATCTCAGGCAGGGCAAAAGGCAAAAGCAAAAAAACAGAAAAGAGACTGAGTGATAGTACCCCACCTGTGGGCGACCGAGTATCTTGATTAAATATGAATGTCAGTGCTTTATGAAATCGACCCCTGTTTGATTTGTAATTCATTACTTGTTAACAACTAGGCACAAGTTTTCTAAACAAAGTTATGTTAATGTTTCCCCTTTTTTAGGAAGCTGAATGGTCAAGTGCAAGTATTTGATGAATCCATAACCGAGAGTGAATCGGGTAACTACTTCCTTGGATTAAAGGAACACGTTGCCTTGGATCGGTCAGGTTGGTCTTTGAAAAGCATTTGTAACTGTTTGTTATAAAATGCATATGGTTAGATAGATATTTTAAAAGTAAAATACAATGATCCACACAAATTTGCCTCGAAATTGCGTGGTTTTCCTTTCACTTTGCGAACTAACATGGTCGGCCATTTATGGGAGTCAAAAATTTGACTCTCATAAATGGCCGACTGGTTAGTCGACGAGGTAAAAGGAAAACCACGCAATTTCGAGTGATACTTGTGTGGATCATTATATCCTACTTTTAAAATATCTCTCTAGACATATGCATTTTATAACAAACAGTTACGAACGCTTTTCAAAGACCAACTCGACCGATCCAAGGCAACGTGTTCCTTTAACTTCATGAACGGACCAGTCTAGCGGTCCTATGTTTCACTCTGTAATTATCTATCAATTTCGTTGAGTAACCAAGTTTACTCGCCCATAGTAAAAAACATTAGAGAAATCTTCTCTCAGTGGTTGCTAAGTTAATAACAGTGCACTTGGTAAAACTGTGTAGTTCTTTTTCTTTGTGTTACTTTTTTTTTTTTATTGTATAAAGAATTCTGGGCCAGTAAACATTTTGCACTACAAGCCATGTGGTGTTGTCCGTTTTCCCCAAAGATTTGAGCCCTGGCTCGCATGGAGAGATGTGTCTTAAAAACTCTGTATGATTCACCCAGGGGTATAAGTGGGTAGTAGTTGATATTGAGTATTATGATATTACCCATGTTGTATACTCCCTAAGAGAGCTGAGAAAGATTAAAGGCAGTGGACACTATTGGTAATTGTCAAAGACTAGCCTTCACAGTTGGTGTATCTCAACATATGCGTAAAATAACTAACCTGTGAAAATTTGAGCTCAATCGGTCATCGAAGTTGCGAGATAATAATGAAAGAAAAAAACACCCTTTTCACACGAAGTTGTGTGCGTTTAGATGGTTGATTTCGAGACCTCAAGTACTAAATCTGAGGTCTCGAAATCAAATTCGTGGAAAATTACTTCTTTTTCAAAAATTAAAGCACATCAGAGGGAGCTGTTTCTCACAATGTTTTAAACCATCAACCTCTCCCCATTACACGTCACAAAGAAAAGTTTTATGCTAATAATTATTTTGAGTAATTACCAATAGTGTCCACTGCCTTTAAAGGAATGGATGACCAGGGCACTAATGTAAAGGACATTGAGACAGTAATTGTGAAAAGCGTTGAACAGGAATTTGGTATTATTTATTATTATTATGTTTAAATTTCATGAACTCAGGAGAGGGACAAGATGTAAGTGATCGTTTATCTCGCTTGGCCTTGAGACAAGAGGAGGTGTATCCTGAAGATGTTGATGAAGAAACGACCCTGACTGAATCAGACGATGCATCGAGCCTTACGGGTCTCATCTACAGCCATAGACGCCCACAACTATCCAGAGATCTGGTAAATAAGTCTGACATTCCACTTTATAACATTCTGGTCTATATCTCAGAGCTTACGTGGTATCAGTTATGCTGAGACGCTTTTCTATCTGAAATATTTGCATGACTAAAAGACTTTGAGTGTTTAACCAAATCCTACTCTTCTCTTTTGGAACACAAGGTGGCAGCAGACTTACCAAATACCAGGTGTCGTGAATTGCCATTGTATATGCATTCTGATCATTTGCTGAAAGACAATTATTTGCAATTGTGATGATTAAAAAAAAAAATTCTTTAGTGTTTTTCACCCATCTTAGTATATTAGCATTTAGTATACAACTATTGACTGCTGTGTTTTTTATTTCATTAATATCTCGCTACTTCGACGACCAATTGAGCTCAAATTTGCACAGATTTGTTATTTTATGCATATATGTTGAGATGCAACAACTGTGGAGACTAGTCTTAGACAATTACCAATAGTGTCCAGTGTCTTTAATACCAGATGTTTATTTTGTACTTTGATGTTTATTTTGTGTTCAGTATTCGCACCGGCCAGCTGGGGATGAAGACACGGTGTTTAAACCACATCTCCCAAGATCATGTAAGTAATGCAATCTCCGTCACAATGAGAAATGCGACTTGGATGCAGTGTAAGCCAGAGGGGTGTCTGGGTTCCTGATTGACATCCTCTTTTAAATTTTGATGCAATGTTTTATCTGTCATGTGTACATATGATAAAGGTCAACAGTTTGGACACCCAGTTTTTAAATTTGCAGCAAATTTTGACAGCCTTTCACCAAATCCAGGCTAAATACCGAGCCAGTAAGTGGCAAGGAGGAACAGGTAACCAGCACCTCTTCATGGCCATCCTTCCACACAATTTTAAATACCCCGCCCTTCAGATAAAAAAAAAAATCAATAAATAAAAAGTAATAAATAAACCCACCAAGGTTTGCTTTCAATGTACTTTTATGTTTTCAGTTATCAGACCAGATTCTGCACAGCCAAGGACTAAACATGATAAGAAAACTGATCCAGTCTCAAGGTATGCATGACTTCACTCTCACTCTTTGCATGGTGTATTTTGATTCTAACTTTATCCAGTTTGCAATAGAGCATATTATATTTGCTAAACAAAACAAAACTACTGTGCAGGGCCCAATCTTCATCTGCTTAAGCAAAATACCCAAATACATTTTCTAAGGCAACTCTATAAAGTTGGGCCCATGTCTCATGCATATTCGGACGTTTGTGGGATCACTTCGGTTTAATGCTAGAATAAACCATAAACTGGCGAGGCTTTTTGTACAGTCTATTGGATTACAGCTGCTCTTATCTGTGTTTCAGGCATCAGATGTACAGAGCAGAATGGAACAGTCATCGAGCACCGGGAGAGAAAAACAGAAATGATCTGAGATGGAATATCCGGGTAAGTCTCAAACTCCTTGACCTGTAGGCGACTGGTATCCCAATGTGTTACAGGCATAGAGCTATATAATGACTAACACCCTGTTATACATGCACTATGGTTTTGAAGCCGTGTGGATGCATCCATGTTTGTGTACAAACCAATGCAAATGCTTGAAATTTTGTACGGCAATTTTACAACTATTGCATGATAGTGCGTTTGTCCTTTTCTATGCGTCATTGAACCAAATAAAATGCAGCAAATGTGAATGCACAATCTGCTGATAAGCGTACAAACTGCGAGCGTCATGAGGCGCGTATACTTTTTTTATAACATCATTTAGCACAAACAATAATTTGGCAGCGCTGGGATAAATGCGAATGGGCAGTCGCGAACGTGTAAAGCACACACGCCGAATGTAAAACAAAATCGTGGCAATGTGTGTTTTCTTAAAATTAGAATTGTTCCATAGTCACGCACCACATCAAACATGTCTGCGCCCTGGGTGGCTTCGAAACGCAGAGCAAGTTAGCGCTCTAGTCAACATATCTAGCTCTATGGTTGCAGGCATGATGTTCTTCCCACTTTAATCTGATTGACAACTTTTTTTTGCACTTTGAACAATAGGAAAAATTATGATAAATAGCCTAAAAAGTGTTCTAAGCCATGTGTAGGTCAGCCTTTGTACTCAACAAAAATATTGCGACTTTTTTCCCCAAGGACCAAATGTTGTACCTAGTGTTAATGTTTGCTAAAGCCATGTGTGCAGTGTTAGATGTGCATCACATATCTTTATACGAATAACATGAGTAACTCATTAAAAGCAGACCGGAGGTTGCCTAAAACAAAATTTGGGTCCATACCTACCAGTCATTGAACAGTTTTCAACAAGATCTCGTTTTGGTTATATCCTATGATTAAAAATAACCTTGTACTCGTAAACAGATCACTATCGCCACATATTTTTTTCCCAATGTGCATCGCTGACCGATTGTTAAATCACAAACATTTTATTGCAAAAGAAATTCTTTATGTAACCGGTTTCTCAACTCATGAACCCCCCAAAATGGTTGTTGATGAAAAAAAGTACTATCAAGGGTAGAAATTAGGGGATATTGCATTATTACATATGGGCTAGTAAAAAAACTTGTAGGTGACCCAAAATTTGTTTGACTCGTCTGGACTGCAAATGAAAAAAAAATAGTTAAAGGAACACGTTGCCTTGGATCAGTCGAGTTGGTCTTTGTAAAGCGTTAGTAACCGTTTTTATAAAATGCATATGGGTAGAAAGATGTTGTAAAAGTATAATACAATGATCCACACAAACATGCCTCGAAATTGCACGGTTTTCCTTTTACCTCGTCGACTAACACGGTCAGCCATTTATGGGAGTCAAATTTTTGACTCCCATAAATGGCCGACCGTGTTAGTTTGCACAGTAAAAGAAAAACCTTGCAATTTCGAGGCAAACTTGTTGGGATCATTGTATTCTACTTTTAAAACATCTAACCAACCATATGCATTTTATAAAAAAGGGTTACAAACGCTTTTTTTCGGACCAACTCGTCCGATCCAAGGCAACGTGTTCCTTTAAGGGAAATAACACTTTACATGTGTTCACCTCCCATTCACCTCTCATTTTTTAAGGATCTCATCCCTGATGGAAGGCCACACCATTTCTAATAAAATCCGTCCCCTTTCTTTTGCATAAATTTCTTTATCCGTACTATTTTCTTCCAGGAGCAAATGATGTACAAGGACACAGTCACATACCCAAGACGCACTCCAAAGGTTTTCTCTGCTAACAATTACATCGTCCCTACTGACAAGAAAAGACAGGCACTAAGATGGGCCGTCAGGACTAGTCTTGCTCACAAACAGATGCCATTGTCAAACTTTGAATAACAGATGAGTTTTATGATTTTTGTATATATATATATTTATTTGTAATATCTGCTATTTGGTGCCAGTCAGAAGTAACTTGTAACTGCCACACATGTAGACAGGGATCAAACCCAAGTTTATGATATAACCTAGGAACCGGCAGCAGAGGGATCACCTTAAAGGGGTTCAAGTGACTGGCACCCATTGAAAAAAAAATATTAGAGAGCCGGCATGTTAAAGACACCGGACACTATTGGCAATGGTAAAAGACTAGTCTCCACAGTTGGTGTATCTAAACATATGCATAACATGACAAACCTGGGAAAATTTGAGCTCAATCAGTCGTCGAAGTTGCGAGATACTAATGAAAGAAAAAAAACACCCTTGTCGCACCATTGACACACAAAGTTAAGTGCTTTCAGATGCTTGATTTTGAGACCTCAAATTCTTAATCCGAGGCCTTGAAATCAAATTCGTGGAACAGTACTTCTTTCTCGAAAACTACGTCACTTCAGAGGGAGCTGTTTCTCACAATGTTTTATACTATCAACCTCTCCCCATTACTCGTAATCAAGAAAGGCTTTATGCTAATAATTATTTTGAGTAATTACCAATAGTGTCCACTGCCTTTAATCTGCAGGTCACAGGTTCAAACCCAAAATTATTTAAAATTTATTGTCAGTTTTCCTTGTTGTTGTTTGATGTATTTGATATGTTGAACATTCATTATACATGTAGAAAGGCATTGGTAAATTAGACTCCGAGGTTTGTCCTTAATTCAGACCAATACTGACCTTTGAAAAAAAAGGACATTTTAATTGGGTACAGCATGGTTGATGTAGTTTTACAGTTTCAAAGACTTCATACATGTAGCTCTTCAATTATTGTACTGCACTCATTTTCTGAGGGCAAAACAAATTGAAGTAGGAAGATTTTCATAGATATGTAATGATCCTCGTGCACTGATTTTCTGAGAGCAAAACAAGTTGAAGTAGGAAGATTTTTATAGCTATTCAATGATTGTTGTGCACTGATTTTCTGAGAGCAAAACAAATTGAAGTAGGACTGAACACTTTTATAACAAACTGTTACAAACGCTTTTCAAAGACCGACCCGACCGATCCAAGGCAACGTGTTCCTTTAAAACTAAAACAACTATCATTTCTAGATATCGAGAATAACAGATTTATTTTAAACACATGTCATGACACGGTGAAACGTGTGGATACAAGGGTGGGTTTTTCCCGATATATTTTTTCCCGACTCCGATGACCAATTGAGCCTAAATTTTTCATAGGTTTGTTATGTTATATTAAAGTTGTGGGCCTTTGGACAATGCGGTTTGCTGATGTTGTGCGATTGCTTTAACAAAGTATGTGCCTTATTAACATAATTAGTACTAGATTGCCTGAAATACCAAGTTTGATATACTAACTAATTAAGTGCTTCAGCGATAATGTATATAGTTTACTTTTTCATAAAATTTAATATTTTGAAGTATCAATACTTTTAATGACTTATGAGTAACTATTAATTAAACATTAAAAGCGATTTGAGAGAATTTTTTGAGTAAACCTGTTTCTCATCTTTAGTGTGATGTTAGGTAGATTTTGGCTCTATACCATTTTTCATTAAAGTAGTTACACTGTTGTATTTTTCTAAAGTTACTCCTTTATTTTTATCAACTTATCAACTTTTGACCAAAAGAACCCACCAATGCTGACTTTTTAGCATTTTTTGTACCAAAACATTACAAAAATGCTCGACTTACCCCCTGCAAATTTATTTGTAAACTTTTGACCCAAATAAGACAAATGCTGGACTTACCCCTTGCAATTAATTTTGTCAATTATTGACCTAAATAAGACAAAAATCCTGGACTTACCCCTTGTGATATCTTCGAAATCTTTGACCTAAAACTAGACAAAAATCCTGGACTTACCCCTTGTGATATCTTCGAAATCTTTGACCTAAAACTAGACAAAAATGTTGGACTTACCCCTTACAGTTAATTTTGTCAATTATTGACCCAAATAAGACAAAAATCATGGACAAATCTGGTCATTGAATAGGGGCCTAAAACTCTGTAAACAAATGTATACCTTCATAGTCTTTCAAAACCTATCAATTGAAAGGGCGCAAGACAAATAGAATATGTTATAAAGCAACAGCCAAATAATTTATTTGCATTTTTACACTAGACATGGTTTAGTACCTTGAACCAACATGAGTTAAATTGTAAGAGGGAAAACACACAATCGTTTTTCAAGGAGTACATTCAAACCATTCCTGTAGCTTTGAAAACTGTTAATGAAGTAACATCCCTTTAAGATATGTCTTTAAGGAAGATACATGTAGATGTACAAGCTTTACAAGTGATAATGCCCTGCTTCAGTACACAGCTTTTCAACTTGCATACTACATATGCATAGATCACAGTCAAATCAAGGTTTTTATGTTGATCAAATACAACTTATTGCATAATTTACATAATCAAATATTAAAACATGTCAACAAAAAGTCATTTACACTGAAACACAACTTGGAGCAAAAAAGCCCGGTCCAAGTGGAGTAATTATGGGAAAATTCATAAGAGATTAATGATCCCTAATGTTGATCCTGTTTTAGCTATTCGCTATCAGCTTCACTGATTTGATCTAAATTACTTAAAGACACTGGACACCTTTGGTAATTGTCAAAGATCAGTCTTCTTGTATCTCAACAGTCATGTACGCACAAAATAACAAACCTGTGAAAACTGGTCATCGAAGTTGCGAGATAATAACACCCTTGTCACACAAAGTTGTGTACTTGCAGATGCTTGATTTCAAGACCTTAAAATCTAATTTTGAGTGTCTCAAAATCAAATTCAAATATTTTAGTGGAAAATTCTTTCTTGAAAGCAACTTTACTCCAGAGGGAGCTGTTTTTCTCACAATGTTTTTTACTATCAACAGCCCACGATTGATCGTTAACAAGAAAGTTTTTATGCTAACAATTATTTTGAGTACTAACCAAGTGTTGGATGCCTTTAAAGAGTCCATCATTCTCCTCAGAATATTTGTTTTGAGATTCTGTTCAGGACTCGTGTAGCAACAAAAATACGCTGTTTTATAATCAAGCATCCATGAACCACAAACCTAAAAATATCTTTATAATTCAAAAATTATAATTTCTTTTGTTGGTTGATAAATATCTATTTGTTGAAGTACAGCATTTTTGCAATACATTCAAGAAACATAATCAAAACTATTCGTAATAAAACAGAACAGAAAGGTTATGTAAAGAGTACATGGAAAATAAACAGATACTGAAATGCCCTTAGAAGTAAAACCTGGACGAAACATTCTGTAAGCAAAGGAAACAATACGTTGGAATGTAAGATTACACACAAACGGTAAGTTGATAACGCTTATATACATATAAAGTACAAACCATAATGGCCGCCACTTACTGGTTTCAATATTTACAATGCATGGCCTTTAACTGTTTACTTTTAATATAGAACACTGAAACCTCAAAAAGTCTGCTTTACTACAGAGATTTTAGTTGCATTAAGATTATGCTGTTTCTCAAATTTAAAGTTCTTTGCAAGAAGCACTTGTTTGTCACTATCATTGGAAGCCCTACTCCAGATGGTTTTCATATTCTTTAAGGGATGGGTTATTAAAGATGGATACAGCAATATCACAATTTTTGTTTTGCCTACTTTAACCCCTTGCACATCACACCTTCACACATTTTACTTTTACAGTTTATCAGAACTATATTCTTCAAACATGTCAAACAAACTTGAATCCTCGAATCTGATTGGTCGACCCATGGCAACAAGCGGTGTGATATAAACCAATATCACTCGGCTCATATCACACCATGTTTATATTAACTCCACATATTACGCTATTCTAAGCTAAATACCTGTGCCCAAAACTTGCATTAGTCTGAGTGTCAAGTTTGCTTGAAGATAACTTCATCATCACACCTGCGTGTCTGTGTCCCATACCCGAGTCTGCTATATTTTTTTGATATTCAACTTGCCCTAGCATGATAACTAGTATTATCCTTACACTATAGCAGCAGATAAATTTCAGACAACACCATCGATTAAAACACCATATTACGCTGTAACATTTATAGCAATAACAGTTACCTATAATGTAAGTCAAGTGACCATACTACGTGTCAGGTTAGAACACCCATCCCACCCTATTTTGTTTAATAAATTTTTATTAAATAACTCCCTTTTTGCTCATTACATAGTTCCACCCATATACTAATCAATCAACATCCTTTATTGCTGTTCAATTTCGTTGTAAACTGTAGTTCAATACAAAATGAGCTGTAACACCCTCAAAGGCACCTTTACTTATTCACACTGTCACTGGAGTAACTTTCCTGTGGTTTCTCTCCATATTTCTGATTTCTAAATAAAGAACAAACCATTTCCTTGTTCTGAACTGACACCTAGGGACACATAACAAACTGATTTAATTATTGTTTTATTTATCAGTCAAGGACTGAAAACACAATCCACAGAGTGCCCCCGACGGGATTTCAAAGCTGGGTCCTAGTGGTTGAAGGCAAGGAAAGAAACCACTCTGCCGAACCAAAACGCCAAGATGAGTGGCATTCTCTATGGGTGCGTTTGATTAGCTTCCCTGGGTCGACCCTGCGGTGCTCACTCGAGTGAGCCCCTGATAAGAGCTAATCAGACGATCACTAGCCCTCTCGTGGTGATGTCATGCACCTCGGGCCAGCCCCAAGTGAGCCACTCCACAAGCAGGGCACTTGGAACTAACCCGGGTGAGCCCCTGGATTGACGTCAAAGCTATTTGAACTTACCGGGGGCAGACATGGGTCGACCCGGGAAGCTAATCGAACGCACCCTTGAGTCCTTAAAGAAGAAAAAAAAAAAAAATTAACAACAATTTAGACCCCGCCTGGTTGGCACCAATCTACTCTAGATACTGTAACACGTGTTAAATTTACATCAGGAATAAATAATTTTGTTTGTGCTTTTACCCATAGCCTGATGTGTGGTAAGCACTGTTTAGTCTCGCGTGGGCAAGCATTATTACATACTTCATGTACTTAGTGCGGACCAAAGAGGGCCACAAAGTGTATGCACTTGAAACGCTATGTGGAATGTTTAACATCTGGCACACAAGTGTTGAAGAAAATAAATCTCCTGGAAGTGCACAGAACAAAGTACTACCCATACATCATTATGGGTCAAAACACAAATAACTTACTCTATGATATGTTTGATTATAGATGCTATGTCAGATTTTTGGCCCCAAACATGTGAATGGTATTTCATAGAGTATCACCCGCTCTAACGAAAAAAAAGTTTAATTTTTACTTTTAATGGTCAGGAACCATGACAACAATTTAAAACGTTTCTTATAAAACACATAAGAATTGGTCACGTGATATATTGTCGGGATCCCAACAAAAACTAATTTTGAGTACTTTATTTCACTGCTACTAATAACTGGCAAACTTTTTCGAGCAATGGCTCAAATGAAAGCTTGTAACTTTCTCGACCCCCTTCAAAATACCTATTGAATTTTAAATCAAAATGTTTGGGTCAAATCGGCCAAAAATCTGACATAGCATCTTTAATTAGTACCCAGGTTCCTGTACAAGGTATTACACCGTTGGTATTATATTCGTTAATCTAGTCATCGCAAACATCATTTACAAGTCTTCAATTTCTAAATGCCCGTATAAAAAAAATATAATATTGTCTTGAGCTGGTGGGATGCAAACTAGCTCATTTTAATAATTTGTATCGATTAATAGCTACCTTTGGGTTTTATGTTATCCTAATTTATAAAACAATCTTAAAACAGGTTGGTAGTGAATTTGAAATTTTAACAATGTTGAAAACAAAAATTGCAAAATTTCCTTTTTTTTTTTGGAAGACAAATTTAACTTTGGTACAAAATTCAAACAAGAAGTGTCTTGTAAGGATAATTGTTTCACTGAACATCAAGTTTTGTACTTTTTGCGCCATTCTGTTAATGTTCCAATTCTAAACTGACTTTCTGGCGGTGGGTGCAAGATAAGTAAGGCGGCGGTGAGAGTAATTCCGGATTAAAATGTATGAAACCATTCTCGAAATGTTAGGAGGTTTGTGGAGAATGACATTTCAACCTTTTATTAACTCCTGGAGTTATAGATTCCAAGGTGCTCTCAGAAACCATTTCCTAAGCACTTGAAAAGCAGAAGAAAATAACTGGATTTCTTTAGATACAGAGAAAATAACAGCTACTTTTTTTCTTCAGAAGGCAGACATAAGAAATTCTGAATTCAGATAAAAGATTGAAATTTCTCATGTTTGGTTAAGTCTATCTTTATAACTTTCCCTACTGACTGAAGGGGCAGTACAGTGCTTGGTAATTCTCTTTTAAGAATATAAGAATTCAAGCAGTGGAAATATATCTGCAGTACTTGCTCGTGTTTTGCCTTAGGACTTGTTTCTTTATAATGCAATCATTAATACTAGCAAGACAGTTAACCTGTCCTTGTTCGTCATCTTCACACAGTCACATAGTGACGCAATACTATTCTGTTGAAAGCCACAATGTCCTACAAAGCAGATTCCAAAGTTTGTATACCTGCAGTTGTTGCTTGTGTTTTGGGAAAACAGAATAAGAAATCAAATTGTTTTGTTCACTCTCTTTGGAGTTGTTGAATATATATACCAAGACAGTCAACCGGACCTGTCATTGTTCGTCATCTTCACATAGTCACAGCGAGACACAATACTGACCCCCTCTTTTTGCCAACCACAATGCTTTACAGAGCAGGTTCCAAAGTTTGTTGAGTCTCTGTCGTAGTAGTCCCTTCACTCACCTCATCTCCGATCTTCTGCCTAACGAGGGACACTAAGAGATCCGAGTAGTGGTCCAGCAGAGCAACAGCCGAAGTCGTCTCTCCCTCCACAGTCATTCCATTAGCCCGAGTCTTCTGACAGGACGCCAGGGAGGACTTCAGGGCATTGATATCCGTCGGAGAGACCATTGACTGTCTGGTTGTAGGAATACCTGACGAAAAGGACTGTGGGACCTCGTCAAATGGCAGTGAGGTTTCACTGACATCGGACATGGTGTCGTCGGTTGTGACTGAAGGGTTAAGGAGATGCCGTTGTTGTCTGGTAGAGGAGATGGTAGAGGAGGCAGATTGCATCTGACTTAAAGTTGAGTTGAAGTAGTTGAAGAAATGCTGATGATTCTCACCTTCGGCAGAGCGAATCTATTCAACCAAATCAAAGAAATTGTCAAATGAAAAGAAAACAAATATTGTATGCTTGATGCGATTAGTTTTTGCGGTGACCCACTGCAAAAAACAAGATTTGAACTGGGCTCTCCTCACCGGTGTTCCTGGCTGGATTGGCAGCATATTGCGCCACAGCACCTTTTAAACCATTACATGGTGCTTAAAGCCATTATACACTTTCGGTAAACAGTATTGTCCCACACGTCATGTATCACAACTTATATATAAAATAACAATCCTGTGGAAATTTAGGCTCAATCGGTCATCGGAGTCGGGAGAAAATAACGGGAAACCCACTCCTGTTTTCGCGCGTTTCGCCGTGTCATGACATGTGTTTATAACAAATCCGTAATTCTCGCTAACGAGAATTTATATTGTTTTACCGTTTTCTCAAAAAGTAAAGCATTTCATGGACCAATATTTCAAGAGAAGTCTTTCACCATTACCTTCTGTAAACCCTGTAAATTATTTGTACATCTGTGAACTTTTTTTTTTTTTTCTGTACCGAAAGGGTCCAATGGCTTTAAGAATTAGGTCTTATATCTCAAAATTCGCCCCACTCCTTGCAGTAATAATACCTGGCGCTTTGTATCCGTTGGCAAAAGGCGCGTTATAAATACGGTTGTTATTATTAATATTATTATTCGGTAGTTAAGTACTATGGACATTTGCTCAGGAATGTGAATACGGAAAAATATAGCACGTCTACGTCCCATATCCAACGATAATGAATTTATCTGCAGGCAAGTTCGCCATACTATATTTACAACAAATTATGGGTATTTTTGTTTTCAAGGATTCTGTACAATCTGAATTTAAAAAGAAGTTTTGATTTCACAGAACATTATAACCTTCGTTCAATTTTTTTTCTCTCCATTTTAAACATGTGACTTGCAGTCTATTGCAGTCTTATATTTATGTAATCTGAATCTTCCAGATGCTTACCTGATAACATAGATCCAGACATTGATCAAACGCTGTCTTCATTGTGTCCACTTTGGCCTTCAGCATGTCAAAGGTCAAGGTTGGTGACCCCCCTTCAGGACTTGGAACTGGAAAAAAAAAATTAAATTTGACGTTAATAATGTTTTGTTTCATTTTACAATTCTTTATGAATAAGGGAATAAAAGGGTAGCGACAAGTTCTTTCACGGCCATTTAAAACGCATCGCCCGTAACAATAAAAGTCTTGCACCAAGACTAGCGCAGAGTATCCGCTCACAACCGGTTATAAACACTGGTCATTATCAAAGGTTTAAACACCCCCATGTGACGCGCTCTCCACCAATAGGAATAGCAAAAACTGTCTGAGGTATTTATGAACACAGAAGGGATTTATCAGAGGAGGAGCGCAGACTAAAGTAGGAAGAATAACGTGCTTGATTACATACCTCTTATCTCTGTGGCTTCACATGCATCCTGATCCAGTGACTCACTCGTTGTTCCAGCAGCTTTTAAGACCTCTCTATCAACATGATCAATTCTAGGTGACGATCTCCTCTCAACAGTCTCACTATTCAGCGAAGACCTCCTTCTGTCAGTCCGAATTCTTGGTGAATGAGTGTTGCCATCGTCAGAGTGGTTGGTTGTGTTATTATTATTAGAGGCATTAGTCTCACTGCTTTCAGACTTCTCTCGCCGACGTCTTCTAGGCACGGGTCTCACCAAGTCTTTCTTGGGTGACTCACCGTTTTGTTTAAACTCCACTTTGATGTTAGGAGCTGATCCTTTCCTGGCAGTGCGTGGGGAGGCAGGGCGTGGTGATAATGGGCGTGGTGATAAGGGGCGTGGTGATGTTGGGCATGGCGATGATGAGCGTGGTGGTGATGACCGCCTGGTTAAGTTCAAACTATTACTTCGTTTCTCCCGGTAGGCTGCAGCTGCCACTTTCCTCCTTGAGGAACGAGTTGAATCCACCTGAGAATGATCCGATGCTGAGACGGAGTCGCTGGAGGTCCTCTGATCCCCTGATGTAGCAGTCTCATTAGTAGGGGGTGGAGTGTTTGATGAGCTACGTTTTCGCTGCCTTAACTCCTCGACAGCTTTTGAAGCAGAGGACCTTCGACAGGTTCTGCTGCTCTTACAAACCGTTGTGCTCGTCGGTGGAGGCATTGCCAGTGCGTCACCACTATCTTTAGAGTTAGGTTCAATGTCTTGTTGAGAAGATGCATCACTGGTTAACTGTGGAGAAGTTGATAGTGCGAGACCATCTGGGATCTGAGCTGAATCTATTTGGGAGACGGCTTCATTGATCAGTTGATCATTGCTTATTTTGTCCGTCAACTCTATAGCAGATTCCGACTGCTGTTGAGTTTTCTCAACCAGCGAATCCTTTGCTGATTGCGTGTCCCCTGCCCTTGTGAACCTGGCAGTGACAGATTCGGTCTCAGGTGAAGTTTCTTCCGACTTGGACGGTTTGGAGCCCTCAACAGCACCTCCCAAGGAGGGTCTCTTTTTCTTCTTCAGCCTTGAGGGCGAGGAGGGAGGGGTGTCGTTCTCCTTCCGCGTGGATTTCTTGGCTCGGGAGCTAGTCGTTCCAATCTCATAAGACTTTGGCTTCAAGAGGTTGGGAACGTTCGGAAGAACACGTTCTGTGCGAGCTCGATATTTCTCCCTCGCTGGACTGTTGGCTCGTATACGTTTCCTCTCAACGCTCTGACTGCGAGGGTGAGTCTTTAGCACTATGTTGAAAGTGGGAGATTCGGTTCTGCCTTCTTCATCCTTGGATGCTGCTAAAACAATGGACAGGAAAGGAATCCAAGAAATTAACAATCGTCAATTTAAATATTAATTGGTGGCCGTTAGTAAAGTAACCTCCAAATTTTGCTTACATTTTTAGATGCAAATAGTTCCAAATCATTATGAATGAGTAAAAAATATCCACACATTGTTTGACCCAACACATTGGGAAACAACAACCTTGTAAAATGTCAAGCTTAATCAGTGATCGGAGACCAGAGAGCAATTGTTTAATTCACTTCTGTATGGTTTTCACAAATTGCCCAGATGTTGCTAGTATTGTTTACTTCTTTAATCAAATTTTACAAGAAAAAATTAAATTTAGGCTTGTGTTTGACATTGGGATACTATGTAAACAAACTACATTGGAAAAGTTTCATATCCGGACATGATCTTAACCTTTTTTGACCTCTTTACGTAAATGGGTGTTAATCAAACCTTCGGCCACCAAAGAGTTAAAATAAACAAAATTCTCTACCATGACCTTACTTATTACATGGAAGTTGTGTAAATCTGTGAACATTTATTTTGTTCAATCTTACCAAAGTGGTTTAGACCCTTTAATGCACACATACTCAATTCTTTTTAATGTCAAGTACCTACATTTCTTAAATGCAAACTTGCTGGTCTCACTGAAAAAGCAGCAAATCACAAACAACTTACAGCCAAGCCACACAAGAAGTCTTGTCTAAGGACAGAATCCCACGAGACTCGACTTAAATCTCACTAACCTTCTCTAAGATCAGACATGGATGTTGCCTTCCTCATGGTCGTAGCCGACGTCTGCTCTTTCCTGGCCTTCATCCTCTCTACCTTGCTCCTACTACCGGACGATATTGATCTACGACTCTGATGAGACTCATACTTAGAGGTCCTCTCCAAGTTCTCCTTGTTGGCCTTCTCCACTGCCTCAGTGGTATCCTTAGTCGAGGATCTTTTGCCTTTGATGATGGGCAAGTGTTCTGATGTTGTGGTGATGACGCTGGATTGGCTGTCCGAGCTGATGATGCTCTCTGAGCGGCTCGATGGACGAGAAATTGAAACATCAGTAAGAACATTCAAGTCGGACGTCGACACCTCCATAACATCAAGCGAAGCTTGACCACTGTCATCAGTTAATGCTGATAATCTTGTATCAGTTTGATCACATGAAGGAATGTCTTCGTTCGTCGTCTGCGACTCTTTGGTTTCTAGCGTTTCATTAGATTCCTTTTCAACAACCTGTCTGGATTCTTCAGTCACTGTTAAGTCCTCCTTCACTGCCTCCTTCTCGTTGACGTCAGAATTCTCAAGCAACGTTTGCTGAGACTCGGTTTTGGCTTCGACAGTTTCCACAAGTTTCTCAGAATCTTGTTCCTTGTTAATATAATCCAGTGGAGCATCTCTCTCATTTAGTTCATGGTCCACTAAGTCCGTGCTCTTGGCAGGTTCCTTAACAACCTCCACCTGTTCAATGTTCACAGGCATCTCGCCTTCTTTGGAATGTTCCTGATTGTTGGAAGTGTGGAGGGATTTCTTTGGTGATGTGGGCGTTAAGATAGGGGTAGTTGTTGTAGTGGAGGAGGAAGATGATGAGGATGTTGTAGACTTACTACTAAGGGATAACGATTTCCATCCCATCTAAAAATGGAAAGATCAGCAGTTGTTGTTAAGATGATGAAGCCCAAAATATATTCTGTTCCTTGAACAGGTAATCATTATTAAAAAAAATTGGGGGGGGGGGGGCTGGTTTATATTGGAGGTTTCATACAGGGTTGGTAAAGATAAAAAACATCCTTGTGTAATTTCAGTTTGAAAGCTTATCGAATTATGAATTTCATACTGGAATTTCATACTAGAACATTTTTTTCTGTGATATATTTCCCCCTGAAATGAAGTCATATACAGGAAAAATGTAAATGGAAACCTTTTAAGCATTTTTTTTTAAAAGCAAGTTTTTAAACCAGAAGCTAACTTTGGTTAGGACAATGTATTTACATGCTGTAAATTGTGCACGGTTTTCCAGCATTTTTTCCTACTTTCACTGGGTTGAGCCCAAATTTTTACAGGTTTGTTATTTCATATGGTTGATCACACAGAACATAGTCTGCGACTTTTTTTGTCAGTTCAACCAATCCTGTATAATAACTCCTTTAAAGCCATTGGACCCTTTCGGTACAGAAAAAAAATTAAAAGTTCACAGATGTACAAATACTTTACAGGGTTTACAGAAGGTAATGGTCAAAGACTTCTCTTGAAATATTATTCCATGAAATGCTTTACTTTTTGAGAAAACATTCAAACAATATCAACTCTCGATATCGAGAATTACAGATTTATTTTAAACTCATGTCATGACACGGCGAAACGAGCGGAAACAAGGGTGGGTTTTCCCGGTTTTTTTTCCCGACTCCGATGACCGATTGAGCCTAAATTTTCACAGCTTTGCTATTTTACATAGAAGTCGTGATACACGAAGTGTGGGCCTTGGACAATACTGTTTACCGAAAGTGTCCAATGGCTTTAAGAAATTGCAAAATAGTGGTACAACAATCAATAAATAACAACACTTGACTAGTGGTGGTTTCATGTTTCCTTCCCCCCAAAAAATTACAAGGCTAAAAGTTTCTAAATATGCTAAAAAAGAAAACAAAATCATGCAATCATCCCGGTAGCTACAACTACCCCAAACCGGCAAGCAACCACAACCCACAAGCAGTAATTAGCATTCCACTACCCCATCATGAAACACATAAACAGCACGTCATGCACATTGACCTGCCAACCTTAAATCAGCACCAAGAAATAAATGGAATACAATGAAATCAAAGCATGCTTGAGGAGTGATTCAAAACAAACTGCAAAATATCAAAGTAGAAATCAAAACCAATTTCACTCATGCTTAGTGTTCAGATTAGACTTAACTTTTGGGGAAAATCCTGCTACATGATTAAAAAAAAAATCAAGCTAAACGCGACTACGTGTCAATTTTACCCTGAGGCCCGAAATCTTGGTATGTGATTTGTGTATAAAAAAATTAAATAAAAACATTTGACAAAAGTGTTTAAATGATGCAAACTGTGCGCTGTGCATGTGCAAGGTGCAATGGATTGAAATGAAGAGTTCATTCCAGACTCAAGAATACCTTAATCATATTTGATTTTCTAAATCTGGTAAAATATCCCGTTCAAAAGGTTCAATGATATTGACTCTGTCAAATGAGTGCAATTTGAGTGAATGAGATGTTGTGCTGAGTACTAAATAATGCCACTTGAAAAAAAACACCCCACTGAGAAGGGCAGCGCTCAAGCATGGCGCTCGCTGGGTCAACGCATCAACCCTTGACCTTTGACACTTACAGATTGTAGTCTCCGTCTAGTCTCATCTACAGCTCTAGCCATGACGTCCTTGCGACGTTGAAGGTACTAATGATTGAGATGGAAAGATGAGTAGAGAAAGAGAGAGAGAGAGGCAATGATTTGTGCACCCAGAGGACCACTGGTCAGGTTACCACTCTGGCTCATTGCTCTTAAATCACACCCAACCCATGATGCCAGAGGCAGTAAGTGTTTTGTACCTGGGGAAAAAAGTAGGTACATTTTGTCTAGTACAATGGCTGGCCTACATGTTACACAAACTGTGGCTGATAACCAAGTTTGCTGGTAAAGCTAGACTGGATAAATACAAAAGATGTAACTAATTTTTTAGTTCAGAAATAAAATGCATTTGCAGCTAGATTTAACTTTAGCATTACCAGAAATAAAATGCATTTGCAGCTAGATTTAACTATTAACGGATTTCTTTATCAATCACACTTAGTCAGGGTGGAGCGTATCCAAGACAAGCCAATGTTTACTAGCAAAAAATGCTTAAGTTGCAAGCTTTTCACCGAGTTAATAACAGTTGGAAGTTTAAAAGCACCCTGAAAAGCTACCACCCTGTATTAGGGTTTCAAGCAATTCTATTTGTTAATAAAAAGCGCCCGTTTTGGCTTTCCATCACCCCATTGCTGTAAAAATGAAAGACATTCAAACTATTTCAGTATTTACAATTTACGCTTTTTAAATTTTTCTTTAAGACAGAACCTGGCAAATTCAAAACATAGAAAAAGATACTAAAAGAAAAACCCACATCAATCAATGAGCACAACTACAAATGAACACAGATTGCCAAAAACCTGCTCAGGCTAAACTCAATCCACTAAAACTAAATGAATAAATGAGCGAAAGGACTATTCAACTCTGATCACTTAAACAAAAAGTACACTCTGCAAACAACAACCACGATGCATCAGAGACATGTCATAAAGAATCACATGCAATGAGTCAAACAAAATGATGAGTTTTTATCAAAATGGTGAGATTTTATTTCTTAAAGCATTCTGTTGATAAATCGCAACAAAACATGAGGGTGGCAATGAACAAGTTCAGATGTGGTAAGAAAACATCTGAGTATCAGCCCAAATCAGTGAAAACTCACTGTACAAGGTTCCGTGAAAACTCACTGTACAAGGTTCCGTGAAAACTCACTGTACAATGTTCAGTGAAAACTCACTGTACAAGGTTCAGTGAAAACTCACTGTACAATGTTCAGTGAAAACTCACTGTACAAGGTTCAGTGAAAACTCACTGTACAATGTTCAGTGAAAGCTCACTGTACAAGGTTCAGTGAAAACTTACTGTACAAGGTTCAGTGAAAACTTACTGTACAAGGTTCAGTGAAAACTTACTGTACAATGTTCAGTGAAAACTTACTGTACAATGTTCAGAAAGTATGCAAATCAGTCTCTTGTAAAAAAACCTGTCATTTTGATGAACTCATCGCATGGCTATTCTAGAACCACATACAAACATGAAGTCGTTACTAACAGTCCTGGAATTTCATGAAGTGCGGGGAGGTCACTGTCTCTGTTGCTCGGGTATTTTGCCAATTGACACCCTTCTAAAATGTTCCTTAAAGATTTAAAATCTTTGAGACAAAGTGACCTTTCCAAAAAACGGAACCCTCCACAGATGAAATTTCAAAACCTGTGTGAACCATTGGAATCTTGTTTTCACATTGTTCAATTTACTTAATAGTAAAACTGCATCAAATTACAAGAAAACACTTCAAGTTGTTTAACATATCCAGCATATGGACAATCTAAAGAAAAGACTCCACAACAAGCACATCGCAAAGTGTCACAAAAACAGAAAGGCAAGCACATGTGATTCTCCTCTTACCACTTGAGCCGTGACTCCGCCCACTGATGATGATGGCATCTTGTACGTACTTGACGCTATACTCCTTGAGAACAGAAAAGTTAATCCAATCAAATCATTGATCTTCACAAGTTATATTAACATCAATTGAATATAAATCAACCCCTTGTAACAACATCACATGTAGGGTTCGTCATGCTTGTCACTTAATGGTAAGCGTGTCAGACGCTGCATCACCTTAAATGTGCGCTAAACTGTATAATACACAGGAGCATCGACTCCCAAAACAGACAACCGAGAATAGTGTGATGATGTTATCGGGCCTAATTTCATAGATATGCTTAAGCAGAAAATATTGCATAACAATTTTCTGTTAAGCAGAAATGAGCAGGATACCAGTTTCAAATTGTACATGTGACATGGTTGTTTGGCTGGTAACCTTATTCTGATAAGCATAATTTTATTATGCTTATTTACATGTTGTGCTTGAGCAGCTCAATGAAATTGGGCCCTGGTGAATTTGGAAGAACACATCTTATTATTGAGAGCTTCTGTACCTGCAAAAAATTGCTTTCTCAAACATTAAACAATTACTTTTAAAGGCAGTGGACACTATTGGTAATTGTCAAAGACTAGCCTTCACAGTTGGTGTATCTCAACATATGCATAAAATAACAAACCTGTGAAAATTTGAGCTCAATCGGTCATCGAACTTGCGAGATAATAATGAAAGAAAAAAACACCCTTGTCACACGAAGTTGTGTGCGTTTAGATGGTTGATTTTGAGATCTCAAGTTCTAAACCTGAGGTCTCGAAATCAAATTCGTGGAAAATTACTTTTTCTCGAAAACTCTGGCACTTCAGAGGGAGCCATTTCTCACAATGTTTTATACCATCAACCTCTCCCCATTACTCGTCACCAAGAAAGTTGTTGTGCTAATAAATATTTTGGGTAATTATCAATAGTGTCCACTGCCTTTAAAATGAAGAGCAATAATAGCTTGGTTTCCAAGCAGATATTAACTATGCCCTTATTTATCAGTTGGACTCAAACTCCTTGGGTTTGATGCAATTCTTTCTCAATGGGTCAAACTTACTTGAGGTGACTCGACTGCGACCTTGACAGGAACTTGGATGAGATACTCAGGCGATGCTGCGTACCGTTACTGATCCCCACCGAGGCAAAGCCTGACTGAAGTTGCTCCAAACACTTGCCGAACTTCTCCTTCTCAGCGAAGGTGAAGTTAGTGTGCAGGAAACTCTCTTCATCTTTGTCCTGATCGGGACTGGGTGAATCCTGACTTGTGGTGGCGCTCTCCGTGTTATTGCCACTAGTGGAGGGGCTCGTTGAGGAGGAGGGGTCATCTTCCATGGAGGGTTTGGATTCTTCTTCTACTTCTTCCTCCTCCTCCTCTTCTTCTTCTTCTTCTTCATCTTCTTCTTCATCTTCACTTGTGCCAAGACTTACTGGATCGGTGCTCTCAGATCCCTCAGCTACATATTTTAAGATCATGAAAAATAGGAGAAGATAATAAAAAGGTCGTAGGTACGAATCCCACCGAGTAATATGCCTGGGGTTTTTTTTCAAAGAACTCGGCGAAAAGTACTGAGTATACATTGCTTATACAAATCGATGTTCGGGTAAAACCAAAATTAATAATAATTAACAAATAAAATTTCACTTTCTTGGGTGAAAACAATTCAGGCAGTCTAATGATCAGCAATGGGGCATCGTGTGACCAATGCTATGGTTTTTGAGATTGGCAACGTATACCTGTGGTTTTGTATTGTTTAATCCTATGTTAATGTGGACATAAACAATTAAACTATCCTGTGAAAATTTCATTTCAAAAGACAGATATCGCAACAAAATCTGGAACGGTTATGTCCATGCAGGAAGAGTTATCCCAATAGGAATACACAATCTGAGAAAGGAATGACCGTAACGTTTCTCATATTATCTTAAGTTTTTGTTTCTATACTATCTTTCCGAGGGGTTTAAATCGGTCACTTGAGACTGGGCGGCCAAGGAAAGAGTTATTCATTCCTAGATCCCATGACAACAAAATATGACTTTGCTAACAATCTATGCTCATCTATTTGGAATCTTCACAGCCTAAACATTGAGTGTCAACCCTAACCTTTAGCAAGATCTTCATCCTGAATGACCCGACTATTTCTTGGACTCTCCTTCTCCTTCTGCTCATGTTTGATGAAGGATCGAGCTCTTCGTCTCTGAAGCTCCTCCATGCTGGACGTAGACTCCGTCACCAGAAACTGCAAACTGAAGAAACAAACTCATATATATAAACTTTATATAAGCTGTTTATTTTTATGCACAGAACACTACCAACTATTGATCACTAACATCTTTGGCTAAGAAGTTTTAAAATTCATTTCACATTTATTTCCATACTGTAAAACATAAAGCATTACAGAATGCATATAACAATGTATAAGCCAACAGAGTAGTATAAGGTTTATACAGTCAACGAAAAGGAACAGTATGGAGGTCGATTTGATCAGCCAAGGCTTGTAGTAATCAGCCTGTAGACAGACTGAGACAAGATAAATGGACAAACAGAGACAAGACAAACGGACAGACAGAGAGAGTGTGGAGGCCAATTTGATCAGCCAAGGCATGTAGTAATCAGCCTGTGGACAGATACAAGACAAACAGACAGACAGAGACAGTATGGAGGTCGATTTGATCAGCCAAGGCATGTAGTAATCAGCCTGTGGACAGAGACAAGACAAACAGACAGACAGAGACAGTATGGAGGTCGATTTGATCAGCCAAGGCATGTAGTAATCAGCCTGTGGACAGAGACAAGACAAACAGACAGACAGAGACAGTATGGAGGCCAGTTTGATCAGCCAAGGCATGTAGTAATCAGCCTGTGGACAGAGACAAGACAAACAGACAGACAGAGACAGTATGGAGCCCAATTTGATCAGCCAAGGCATGTAGTAATCAGCCTGTGGACAGAGACAAGACAAACAGACAGACAGAGACAGTTTGGAGCCCAATTTGATCAGCCAAGGCATGTAGTAATCAGCCTGTGGACAGATACAAGACAAACAGACAGACAGAGACAGTGTGGAGGCCAATTTGATCAGCAAAGGCATGTAGTAATCAGCCTGTGGACAGAGACAAGACAAACAGACAGACAGAGACAGTATGGAGGCCAATTTGATCAGCCAAGGCATGTAGTAATCAGCCTGTGGACAGATACAAGACAAACAGACAGACAGAGACAGTTTGGAGCCCAATTTGATCAGCCAAGGCATGTAGTAATCAGCCTGTGGACAGATACAAGACAAACAGACAGACAGAGACAGTATGGAGCCCAATTTGATCAGCCAAGGCATGTAGTAATCAGCCTGTGGACAGATACAAGACAAACAGACAGACAGAGACAGTATGGAGACCAATCTGATCAGCCAAGGCATGTAGTAATCAGCCTGTGGACAGGTACAAGACAAACAGACAGACAGAGACAGTATGGAGGACAATTTGATCAGCCAAGGCATGTAGTAATCAGCCTGTGGACAGATACAAGACAAACAGACAGACAGAGACAGTATGGAGGCCAATCTGATCAGCCAAGGCATGTAGTAATCAGCCTGTGGACAGATACAAGACAAACAGACAGACAGAGACAGTATGGAGGCCAATTTGATCAGCCAAGGCATGTAGTAATCAGCCTGTGGACAGATACAAGACAAACAGACAGACAGAGACAGTATGGAGGCCAATTTGATCAGCCAAGGCATGTAGTAATCAGCCTGTGGACAGAGACAAGACAAACAGACATACAGAGACAGTATGGAGGACAATTTGATCAGCCAAGGCATGTAGTAATCAGCCTGTGGACAAAGACAAGACAAACAGACAGACAGAGACAGTATGGAGGACAATTTGATCAGCCAAGGCATGTAGTAATCAGCCTGTGGACAGATACAAGACAAACAGACAGACAGAGACAGTATGGAGGACAATTTGATCAGCCAAGGCATGTAGTAATCAGCCTGTGGACAGATACAAGACAAACAGACAGACAGAGACAGTATGGAGGACAATTTGATCAGCCAAGGCATGTAGTAATCAGCCTGTGGACAAAGACAAGACAAACAGACAGACAGAGACAGTATGGAGGACAATTTGATCAGCCAAGGCATGTAGTAATCAGCCTGTGGACAAAGACAAGACAAACAGACAGACAGAGACAGTATGGAGGACAATTTGATCAGCCAAGGCATGTAGTTTATTATGATGTATATTATGAAAAAGAACAAATGATGATATACCTGGTAAAGCAGTCAATGGAAAGAAAGCTTTGTTATATACTGTACTGCGAGATAATGCCTCTCTTGACTAAACCAAAGTATGATTTTTTATTAGGTTGATATATGTTAATAAAATACTCAAGATACCTCTCTGGTGATGTGATGGATTCTTCACTCGGTGGATAAATGATGACCTCATTGGCCTCTTCTTCTTCTTCCTCTTCAGCTTCCTCATCGAGCTTAGCAGAGCCTTGGTCATCGTCGGGCGTATCTGGGCTCATCAAGGCATCAGAGGGATAACTGGTGGGTGGTAAGAAGGGGTCACTACCACGGGAAGAGGTCACAAACCCTTTCAACTGTGGAAAGATATAATTTACACAAACTTAACTATTAACCCACTATTAGCCTCTGCTACTAACCTATTAATCTTGGAGAAGTGTTGGTTACTGCCTAGCATACATTCATGCCCATTTTTAAAAAGCTGTTTATGGGTTAGCGTAATTCGTGATTTCTGTGCAACAGAATTACGCTCAACTAACTAACCAGCCAAATACCATATCACATTTCCGCTTAAACACAAATTATTAAGCAATCTTTTTGATATTTTTCTATGATTGGACCCAGCTTAAAAGAACTGGCAGCAAGCTACGTGTAGCATGCCTTTTATTTTTTTTTTACGGCAGCTAGCTGCTTATAAGCAGAGAAATATCTGCATAAACGCTTTAAGCAATTAGGCGCTTGGTTCACTTTCATGGCACTACAGCCAAATTCTTTGCTTACATACATTACAGGGGGCTATTTGAAAAAGAAAACAAAATTGTTGTAAGCAGTATCATGAAACAAGGTCCTGTGTGGCAGGAGATTCTGTCTCTCCATTTGACAAACTGTGTACAAACTTCTTCTGATAGCGCCCTCTTTTGAATAAATCTCCTTCAGCCCATGTTTAGTTCCAATGGACTGATCCGGCCTGTCAATCAAACTGTGCGCGTTCACCCATTTGACCAATCACAGCAATGATTGTGGTCGGACAAACATGGTCATGCGTGCGCATATATTTGGCACGCCCGGCAGAATGTCAATGGGAGTGCTCGTACGTGCGCGGTGGGCGGAGCTTAGTGGAAAGCCGGAACGGTCCATATGGGGGACAAAATCTACGGGTTACAGATTTCCCCTGGACTGGCAGTTTTCCTTCAGTTGTATGACCTTTGCTCAGTCTTTAAAGTTCAAATTAAAAGTTGTTTATCACATTCAAGTGAGATATTTGTGGGTAGTTGTTTAATAATAAAGAGTGGCTTACCAATGGATTTGAAATATTGACTTGCTCTTCCAGACCAGCTAGTCCTTCCTCTGCAGACACAAATTCATCTGCTTCTTCAATTGTAAGAGAGTTCTGATAACAAGATCGTAAAAAAAACTATAGTGGTCAACTTGTGGCTACATCCATGTTTAAAAGTCTTTCCATACTTTTTGGGAAATGTTGATTCTGAGAAGGGCCGATGAGGTTCACTTTTTAACTCTACTCTAGGTCCACTATTTCTCCGTGGTAGGTTTAACCCCTTTTTAACAATGTACCTTTTTACTGGTGACTGTGTTTTTATGTGAGCAAAAAGGCCAAGGAGTTTTCCATGCTGGAACAATAAAGTTTTATTGTATTGTATTGAGGTCTTGACGTTTCAAACATTCATACTCTGCTCATATTCTCAGCATAATATGTGCACTAATTGTGTGAGTAGTAAGTGAAGTATAAATACATGTACATCAAAGGATAATCATTTCATAATAACACACTAAACAGTTGACCAAGCTCATACCTGAATTTTCTCTGCTTCAGCAAGGGCAGCCTGAAATCAAGAAATAAAAAATAGTTAGGTCAAAGTTTCAGAAAATGTTTAACGTTTCAAAAAATTTAAATGAAATTTCAGAAAATATATAATGACTTAAGAAAACCTAACAAAACCTACATGTAGGTGCTCTTGAATATTAATAAGATATAATACCAAATTAAACCATCGTCATCATCACAATAGTCTTTGTTGCACCATTTTGAGAGTTAATGTCCCTGTGTGTTAAACAGTGAAGTGTGTATTTAAGGTAACGCGACCTTTTCAGACCGACAATAATTTTTAAGTGCTATTTTACTGCCAAAGTGTGGCAGTAGTCGTATGTAACTTTGGTGCAAGGGTTTAGTAGGTGTATTAACCAACATATAAAAAAAAATTGCCTTCAAATAGACAATAATCATGCTCAATCATTTTCAAATAATATACAGTTGGTGCTTTTTATTAGAGACAAATCGTGCTAAATTCTCAACTAGAGAAACTTTATAATCATTCTCAGTTGGTTTGATCAAGAGTTCTGTAAATATGTGTCAAATACAAGGATTAGGTGAGAATTATGACAACTTAATAATAAAAAACACAGATAAACGGACAGACGGTAAATTTAAGTGAGGATGCAGGTCTGTTTTAACACACAAATTATACATGCCAGGCTAAAAAACATTTCAAATTTTAGATAAAACAAAAATTGTGCAGACAACTCCTTTAAATATGTCTAAAAATTTAAACCTCTTTAACCTTCACCAAAAAGAAACTGAATAGAACAATCAAATCGAACGGTTTAAACAAATATTTCTTTAAGTAAAGCTTGGGTCGATTTCACAAAACTCTTCCTAGCTTAGGATCGCTCCTAGGATTTAGGACGAGTCTTAGCCTTAAGATCGATCCTACTTAAGACTGACCCTAGAAGCTACTTCAAATGCTTGCAAGTGTCTTAGTTATTTCTCATCATGCATTCTCCTGGTTAGTTGTAACACTCTTCCGCCGAATCCAAAACTTACCAAATTTCATAACATGTCAGTAGGTCAGTATGAACTATAAGGTGCAGCAGTAGTAGTACGAGGGGTAAGTTGAACGCCACACATCAAGAAACGTTGGAAGATAAACTAGAGTAATACTTACAGAATGAAGAAGAGCAAAATGTCTTACTTGATCAGCCAAGGCTTCTGGTTCCACTGTGTAGCGTCTTCGATCTGATACCAAGAAGGGAGATAAAGTCTAGTTTAACATTCACATTAACTTATTAAGACATGTCAGGGGAACTTTAATCATCTTTCTCATTCCAAAGCAAATGGCATTTCAAAATACAACAAATTAACAAACCTCACGGTAGGTAAAATACTGTTCCTAGTCCACGATTCTCATAATGATTGCAGTAATAATATTGTCAACATATTCCTTCTCTTTTAAACTTTACTTAACAGTGATTGTACATACGATTTGAGGCATTGCATGGTGAGGTATCAATATATATTTGGTTTGCGGTAACACCATGTGTGTATCTACTTGCCAGGTAGAGTTTGTTCTTAAAGAACTGTCTTTCTTTATTCTACTACCCCGGGTAGATTGTTCGGGTGTTCGAGAGAATTCTCAGTTCTGAAAAGAACTGTCCTGCTTCTTACCTATTACCTGGGCGGATGGTATAGAAATAGGCCGGGACTACTACTTTAGCTAATAGGATGTAATTAACTGTACTACCGGGGAGTCAGTTCTTAAATTGGTCTCAACGTTTCGACTAGCTTGCTCTAGTCATCGTCAGGAGACTGAAGAAGTACCGGTAAGAGAGAAGTGGGCTTATTTATAGGGGTTCAGAGGATCCAGTGTAAATCAATTGTGTAAGTGATTGTACAAGTAACAGAATAACCAAGTCCTAGAAACCAGTAATCAAGGGAATCAAATATTGCAAAGCTGTGCCTTTTCTTGGTTAAGGTTCTACTGTTAGGTCTACTGGATCCAAGTGCCAACAAGTAAAATATAACACAAGTCATTTCTGCCCTATACCCTGCCTGGTTTGGAGGAAGAAGGTACCTATCTCCCAATGTAGCCTCACTTTAACACACTGTATTTTCATCATGTACAGAAGTACCTTCCCACCCTTAAATCATGTTAAGAAGTCCAGAGATTCCAAACACACAATGAATACACAATAAAGAGGAGGAGGGGGGAGGGGTAATGCCCCATATCAAGCACCAAATGCTCCGCCCTCCCAGCTGCTATTCATACCGATGCATTCTTCCATCTTGAGCTCAATGTCTCGGTGTGCATCCCATTCAGACTTGACCTTGAAGCCCTTGGAGTCCAGACGTTGAGCCCAGCGACCTCTTGGCTGGGTGGGGTTACTGTAGGTTGTTGGGCTGGGTATGTCCTCTCCACACACCTGGTCAAAGATCAAACAAACATCCGTCTTTAAAAATAGCGCCATAGATTGGAAATTAACTACCTTAAAAACTTTATTGGTGAGAAGCACCGTAACTGTTGGTAGTATAAACTATTTGGAGAAAGGGTTACCTTTGCAGTTCATTAATATGGTATGGAAAATTGTCCACCCAGAAACATTTGAATCAGAGAAACGATTCATGAATGAGTCGTTTTTCTGATTTCTGAGCATTGGTGTCCGTTAGTGAATGCTGTGGCTAGAGATACCGTTGGTACCCACTGTCACTTTGCTAAATGTGGATGAATGCGACATGCTGTTCTCTGCTCAACAAGAAGACAGTGTATTCGGCTGAAACGTTCGGGCATGGCCTCATCATGTACCCGTATAAAGTGTACTGGCTCTAGAGAACTCAATTCAAGTTGTGTATTAGCAACAGTACTGCCCAATTGAATCGTCTTTGTCACTGAACTCAAATGCAATGTCCCTAATGATTAGAAAAACTGTTATTCTAATTGTTGTTTTTATCTACTTTTTGATGAACTTGCTCTTTTCAATTATTGGGAATTTCTCAGCTTTCAGTAATTAATCAATGTTTATATGAGCAATAAATATTACCTGCTTCTTCGCCCACAGAGGAAGGTCTGCTGTGCTTTCTGTTAGGAAACAATAGTTTTTAAATTCTGTTTACTTTGTGCTTTTTAATTATATTTCATCATTACTACAAGTGATATCAATAATAGATTTTTATCAGCACTTTTAAACATTGTATCAAAGCACCTTATCACTGCCCCTGTTCATCGGGCCCTTAAAGGATTTGGGTACTTTTTCAAAATTTCCATAGATTTACATTAAACTTACAGCGTTTGAAGATAATGATAGTGGAAAGCTTCCCTTTAAATATTACTAACTAAGGTTGTGTAGTTTTACACAAGTACCCATTTACTCCTGGGTGATTAAAAGCAAACAGTCAAGTGTCTTGCCCATGAACACAAGTGTCACAACCGGGACTTGAACCCACACTGTGATATAATGTTAAATGTGCACACCTAAGGACAAAAAAAATACCTCAATAAAGGTTGACTCTGTAAAGTCAATGAAAACATTTGAAGGGGAGAAGCCACATCAAGTAGAGAAAAACATTAATCATGATCACCCTGTAAGTTCATACTCCTTGTAGCATTGGTGAGACCAATATTATTGATTTCTGACGCAGTCTTCTATTTTCATAATCCTAATCCTTAGGATTATTATCCTAATCCTTAGGATTGTTTCTATAATCTGACTTACCTAGTTTAGGCTTGGCTTGCCAGTCTGTCTGATCTTCTTCTTCATCATCGTCATCTTCCTGCTCATCAATAATAATCTCCTCCTCCTCAGGGTAGTTGGCGCCCCCTTTGACTGATGCCATGGCTCTGCTGTTATTTATATTATTGTGTCTTGTCTCTGTGGCAACAGCGCTAGGGTCCCCAATTAGCTCAGGAGGGACTACGTACGTGCCTCGCCTACTGCAGACAAAACAGAACCACAGCAACACAAAATCAGACTTCTGGGACCAATTTAATAGAGATGCTTAAGCATACAAAATATGCTAACAAAAAATGAGCTGATCAGCCAAAATACCATGTCATTTGTATCATCTGTGACCGGTATCCCGTTTATTTTTGCTAAGAAGAGAATTGAATAGCATGTTTTCTGTAAACAATTCGATATCATGCACTGCGGTTTTGTAAGATATTCACACTATGCCAGCGCCAGCCTGCAATATTATATGACATGGTGATTCTATCTACACTGTACACATTTTATTCTCTGCAAAGTTGTGCCATTCTACACAACCAGAGCAGTTGAATGGTCCCAAACAGTTGGTCAACTCGATGGAAAATTATTCCATAAGTAGGAGGGTTAAGCTGTTATGACACCTGCAGGCCGACGTTCTGTCCAAGGATTAGGTTTCCAACATCTGATTCCACTTACCCGAGTTGTGGATATTGAGGGGTCTCCTGCATATGCTGACCAATCTCACTTAGTCTTTCCTTCATGTTATGGGTGAAGCCCCATGGTAATCGCCAAACAAATATACACCTGAAAAACAAGTATTTTATTTTTTTAAAGGTTATTACACACTCATCAACACTATTAGCAGCGATAACAGGATGAATATAGAAGGCAAACTCACAGGTTGAGAATAAAAAACATTCTTAAAAAGCACAAAGCAAGCACACAGTCAGAATCATGCTAAACTATCCCCCTTTCTCATTTTTACTTATATTTTTATAACATTTCACATTTGAAGGTTTTTCTTTTCACAAGTTGGCTTTGAATGGCTATGAAATGAACTATTTGGGGTTACTTGTTGTCACTTACCCATCACCAGAGGTTGAGATGAGGTGCTTACAATCATTGGTGAATTTAATTCCTGTTACCAACTCTGCAAACATGAGGGTACAAAATAGGTGGTGTTTACTTTCATTCCTTAAAACAATTCAAAATTAATTTAAACATATCATTATCTATCTTCAGACATTTACTTGATTTGATTTACTTAGTTAATTAGAGGGTGCATCAATTTGAAAATAAAATTATAGAATTGTTTGCTGCTCCAAAAAAAGTTGCCGGTATCTTTCTCAACGGTTTTTTTATTTGTTCTTCTCGTATTGTTAAAAGCTCCTGGTCTTTGTAATTTCCGTATGGAGTCCTTTATTTTTCCTTTTTTTGTTTTGTCGTTGGTCTGCATAAGATACTTAAAATGAGCAAAATACCATCCGTTAAGGACAGGCGCTGCAAATTCCGAAATAAGTACATGACCTCGCTAGAAGTCGAAAGATCGACTGTTGCAGTCGGTCGAAACAACTCTGGAGTGCCATGGTTTCAAATGTTGATCTTTTCATGAGCCAAGTAAATTTAAATGGTATGTTTAGGTCGCCTGTCTGAAACCAAAATTTATTTGAGTCGACGTGGAGTCGCTCTTAATCTATTTGGTTTGGCGCGACTCCAGAGCGCCTGTCTGAAAAGGGTTTAAGACCAACTCACCAGAGTGACCAACCATAGTAGCAACACACTCTCCCGAATAGAAGTCAAATAGCGCTACACTCTTATCAGAGCAGCTTGTAGCTATGTACATTCCAGATGGGTCTACCTCTACTCTAATGAGTGTACCATCTTCAGCTAAAGAACCCTTGTATGTCCTCTTCAGTTTACCTGACACTGCATTGTGAATTCTGGAGAAAAAAATACATCAAGATATAGCTCATTCGTCACTTGAACTAATCACTCATCAAAAATTATGGGTGCATTTAAAAGATTCACACAATGTTTCTTTACAAATAAAATGCATCTATAACACATTTGAATGTTTTGATTTTTCAATTTTATAAGTATTTCTTTTGGTGGTCTTAACCAAGTGAGGTTTTTCCTACTTATTTTTCCCCATAGCATACATGTAACAAATGTGGGTCAGTTTCTTCCAAGGTCCTCCCCTCTTTTTTCCTCAAAATTTTAAAGGCAGTGGACACTATTGGTAATTACATTACTCAAAAAATTATTAGCATAAACCCTTATTTGGTAACAAGTAATGGGAAGCTGTTGATGGTATAAAACATTGTGAGAAACGGCTCCCTCTGAAGTGACACAGTTTTTGAGAAAGAAGGAATTTTCCATGAAGTGATTTCGAGAAGTGATTTCGAGACCTCAGATTTAAAATTTGAGGTGGCGAAATCAAGCGTCTGATGAAAGCACACAACTTTGTCTGACAAGGTTGTTTTTTCTTTCATTATTATCTTGCAACTTCGACGACCGACCAAGTTTGTTATTTTTTGCATATTTTGAGATACACAAAGTGAGAAGACTGGTCTTTGACAATTACCAATAGTGTCATTTGTCTTTAAATCCTTTTATATTATTTATTTTATAACACATCCAATAACAGGATGGATAGAAAACAAGAAGAACTTTCTGTTTTAGATGTGGGAGGAAAAACCCCTAATAGGCAAACCCCCATGCAATCAGGTAGGGGCTGAAACCCCAATCTTCATGCACTGCTCCAAGGTCTGAGGTGGGATTCGAACCGTGGTCCACAGAGCTGAAAAGCAGGGAAAGAAACCGCTGAACCAACCTGACCCTTTTAATACAGGCAAATAATAATAACCTCATCTGTGCCAATTTGAAGATAAAAAACATTTTGTTTTCTAAATCCGAGAATCTAAATTCTGAAAGGAAAAGATTGATGAATAATCCCATACTCACCTGATATTTCTGTCTTGGCAGGCAGTGGCAACATACTTTTCAGTTGGGTCTACTGTTAAGTCATAGATGGTTGTTTTGCCAACAACGTGGTGGTTACGGATAAACTCAAAATCTGGATTCTACGAGTATAAACAAAAAAATACTGCAGTGAATTCTCTTTTCTAGATTTGAATAAATAAAAAAAAATTGTATCAGCGGGTTGAGATTTTAAATGGTTGTAATCAAAAACTTATCTTTACATGGCATCAGGCATACTGTCAAACTCAGAATTTGACAGTATTTGAGTCATTCACATTGTTTTGAATTTTGACAGAAAGGAAGCATCCTACTAAATCACCAAGCAGTATTACGGCAGTACTATGGGTTTAAGGCAGTGGACACTATTGGTAATTACTCAAATTAATTATTACCATAAAACCTTACTTGGCAAGAGTAATGGGGAGCTGTTGATAGTATAATACACTGTGATAAACGGCTCCCTCTGAAGTAACGTAGTTTTCGAGAAAGAAGTAATTTTCCACGAATTTGATTTCGAGACCTCAGATTTAGAATTTGAAGCATCTTAAAGCACACAACTTCGTGTGACAAGGGTGTTTTTTTTTCTTGCAACTTCGACGACCGTTTGAGCTCAAATTTTCACAGGTTTGTTATTTTATGTATATGTTGAGATACACCAAGTGAGAAGACTAGTCTTTGACAATTACCAATAGTGTCCAGTGTCTTTAATGTATCAATATATTTGAAATCAAGATTCTGCGTTAGTGAAACCTAAGGTGAGTTACCTGAGTAACGACCCTGAACATGAGAGCTTTATCTGCACCACAGCTGATCATCTGAAGACGGCCATTCGCTTCTACAAGGAGACAAATCATAGATACATTAACAATATGATATACATGCAATAATGATACCAAGTAGTAATAATACAATAATAAAACATTATGTTGATTACCATGAGCATTAACAAGAAGAAATTCACTTCAGGGTTGATGACAATTTTATTTTGGTTACATTTTGTTTAATTAAAGTTTGACTGAAACAAGGCTAAAAGCCACTCCTGGTCAGAGGCTACAAGAAGAAAAATATTAAAGATGAAATTAACTTGGGAGAGCTGAAGGTAGGAATTGATATCCCTCTTAAAACAGTCTATACTTTAGGATGGACCAAACATGCACCAGGCAAGGAGTTCCAAAGAAATGCAAAGAGAATAAAGCTGCTGAAATGGCTCTTTCCTCTAACGAAAAACGCTATTTGTAGTTTGCTCTTTGTGGCCAAATGTTGCAGTATCCTCCTTTAACAGTTGGAATTCCTTCCAAGGGGTCCGGCTGGCTAGTTCAGTGTTGAAAAGCATCCCCATTTTATTTAAAGATGCTATGTCAGATTGTTGGCCCCAAACATTAAAAAATAGATTTTTTTGAGTGAATGGTATTTCAAAGAGTATCACCCGCTCTAACGAAAACAAGTTTAACTTTTACTTTTAATGGTCAGGAACCATGACCAAAATTTAAATTGTTTCTTATAAAACACATAAGAATTGGTCACGTGATATATTGTCGGAATCCCGACAAAAACTAATTTTGAGCACTTTATTTCACTGCTACTAATAATTGGCAGACTTGTTCGAGCAATGGCTCAAATGAAAGCTTGTAACTTTCTCGACCCCCATCAAAATACATATTGAATTTTAAATCAAAATTTGTTGGTCAAATGGGCCAAAAATCTGACATAGCATCTTTAAAAAGTGTGGACTAATGAAAATGTTGATGGAGAAGTGTAATAACAAGTTAACTGGTCCTACTTGCCACCAGTCACTAAATATGTTAAGGGCAAACCCAACACAAAACATGAGCTAAGTCCAACATACGTGTGAACTTGACGGCAGTTATTGAAGAGGAGTGATCATCAATTGTCTGAACGAGTGAACAATCTTCCTGCATGTTGAATACATGGATCAGCCTGTCTCGACTGGCAGAACATAGTAGATAGTAACCTGTACATACGAGAAACTTTGTATTAAATATCAGAACATTAAGAGACTAAGGTTTGCCATCATTAAGTAATTATCTCCTTAAATGAATTGAGGTGGTTCTGAAAGATTGAGACATTACAGCTGAACATTTCGACCAGAATGATGTGATTTTCTTCAGAAGATTTATAGAAATCTAGAGACAGAGGTTTGCCATTACTATGTGATTATCTCCTTTTTGAGGTGATGTAAAAACTCATCGCTTCAAAACATTTCTAGAAATCTAGACTTTTTAAATATTTTTGTTTATATATATTTTTTTATGCAAGTCGCCAGACACACAAAGCCTGAAGGGCACTTCAAGGTGTGGGCTACAATTATTTTATTCCAGAGGCCGTTGCCACCTACTCCTAGGACTGCCATCTCTATGTAATTATCTACTATATGAGTTGAGGTTGTTCTAAAAAGAACCGGTGCTTTTATAACTCAATGTTTCAAATCAGTACGCTCTGACTGTCTTCAGGACAAAGCTGTGGTCACCAAGGCTAAGACAGAAGCTAGGGTAGCTCTGTATTATGTGTAATTCATATTCTTTGATAGAATTGAAGAATGAATAGTGTCAGTTTATAAAGAAATAAACCACCAGCAAAGACATTGACAAAATAGAGAGACCACCAACATTAGGGCTAGATAGCTGAGTTAGTAGGGCACCGGCACATAAATTCAGGGGTCACAGCTTCAAATCCTGTTTTAGTACAATTTAATGACACAAAGACAAATCATGTTGAAATGTAAGTTTTACCCTTTTACACAGCAAGATGTATAAGCGTATTAACTTAACTGTACCCTAATAATTTTAACCTTAATGTATGTTTAAACACTTTCTCTTAACCCTCTTCTAGTCTCGAGAGCTGTACCTGAGTCTGGTCTTGAGAACTCCAGACAAAGCACCTCCGAGTCGTGAGCTTCAATCTTATGCACCTCATCCATGAACTGCATGTCGTGTACCCTGACGTTACCAGACCTGTCGCCCGAGGCCAGTAGCTGACCGTCAGAGCTGATGCTGACACAGCGGATACCACTCTTGCCCTCTACGGAATCACCCTTGTCAGCCGCTGCTGATGAACTGCCGCTGACGTTGCACAGATTCTCAAGCTGGTCGTCAACGTAGATGACTTTCAGAAGCTCCTGATGTATAGGGGAATGAGAAGTTTGATTTGAGATTTGTCAGGACACCAGCTGAGAGAAATATGTTCTGACTAAGAGAGGTTTGCCGTAACACCAAGTGAATACTTCTTTCTGAGTAGTGTTGGTTCCGTAAATAACCGGTGGTAAACTCTTAGGTATCGTTATCTTTTAAGAACCAACACTACTCAAAAGGAGATAGTTACATAGTGTTACAGCAATCCTCTCTAAGTTGTACTTCCACCATGCAAAGTTTCAAATCCTAATTAATATGTCTTGCTGATTCTGTTATGAGACACTGACACCAAACTAATACCCTTCTGTGCATTTCATTCTTGTTATGAACCGTCGTAAGGAAAAGACACCCCCACACCTGATGGAACAATAAAGTTTTTATCCATCTAGCTACATGTATCTAAAGGTTTCATTGTACATGTAGCATCAGGATTTCAGTGTATTATGAAACTACACAGAGCTGCAGGAAGTAGTATCCTGAGCATTAGAGAAGTAAAAGAGCCGATTTACTTATATCTGTAAAAAATAAATAATAATAATTACAAAATAAAATTAAAACAATAAAACTAGTTTTTTTTTAAAGCTATTTTTTGTTTACCTGGCACACACAATTTTTTTGTTGAATTCACACTGTACTCAATACTGAAACATGAATATGTGTACAGCAATGCAAGGACCCCAGTTGAAATCAGTGTTAAAGGGAAGGTACACGTTTGGTAACTGTCAAAGACCAGTCTTCTCACTTGGTGCATCCCAACATAAGCATAAAATAACAAGCCTGTGAAAATTTGAGCTCAATTGGTCATCACAGTTGCGAGAAAATGATGACAGAAAAAACACCCTTGTTTGACGAATTTGTGTGCTTTCAGATAGGAATAAAAGACTTCTAGCTAGAAGTCTTTTATTATTTAAGTGAGAAATTATCTCTGTCTCAAAATCTATGCTACTTTAGAGGGAGCCGTTTCCAACAATGTTTTATACTATCAACAGCTCTCCAATGCTCATTACCAAGTCAGTTTTTAAGTTTATATTGTTTTTGAGTTATTACCAAACATGTACCTTCCCTTTAACTGTTTGGGCATACCCTGGTAAATGAAATGTAAAAAAATGAGTAACTAAATAAAGGCCTATGTTGACTTTTCTTGACTCACATTGCTATAGATGTTCCTCTTGAACGTATCTGTATTCATAGCTGGGTCAACATTCCATATCCTAATAGTATCATCGGAAGCGTAGGTCAGGAACGAGCCAGGAGGGAGGGCTTCTTTATCACTCTCAGACAGCGAGGGGTACACCTCAGCACCCCAGATGCAAGAGGAGTGGTAGAGGAAGGAGCGCTGCTTACCTATCTTCTTCACATCTCGGATATCCCACACGTACATGCTGTGGTCGTTGTAGATACAGGTGATCTGGGATGAGATTGAAATATAGACATCTTTAGTCCTAAGAGATTGAACTGGGAAAGGTGAGTACCAATACATGGCATCATTGGTCTTTACTTGGGTGAAATTGGTTTCTAACATGACTCTTGGTTTAAAATCTACTAATCTGCCTTTGATAACTTTGAAGTGTATTTGTTTAACATGTTTAAAGGCAGTGGACACTATTGGTAAATACTCAAAATAATTATTAGCATAAAACCTTTCTTACTGACGAGTAACGGGGAGAGGTTGATGGTATAAAACATTGGCTCCCTCTGAAGTGCCATAATTTTCGAGAAAGAAGTAATTTTCCACGAATTTGATGTTGAGACCTCAGATTTAGAACTTGAGGTCTCGAAATCAACCATCTAAACACACACAACTTCGTGTGACAAGGGTGTTATTTTCTTTCATTATTATCTTGTAAGTTCGATGACCGATTGAGCTCAAATTTTCACAGGTTTGTTATTTTATGCATATGTTGAGATACACCAACTGTGAAGGCTAGTCTTTGACAATTACCAATAGTGTCCACTGCCTTTAAAGGCATGTTATACTCAAGTAATTGTCAAAGACCAGTGTTCTCTAACAAGCCTGCAAAAGTTTGGCTCAATCGTTCATCAAAGTTGCACGAAAATAATGAAAGAAAAAAACACCCTTGTTGAATAAAAATGTGTAATTTTAGGCGCCTGAATGTCTGAAGCCTGACTCAACTCAAATTTTATTGGGTGAAAAATTACCCCTGTCTTTAAAACTAGAATACTTCAAAGGGGGTTGTTTGTAACAATTTGATAATACAAACAGCTTACCTAGTGCTCTTCACCAAGTAAGTTTGTATGCCATTAATTTTTTGAGTAATCACCAAAGGTACATGTATACCCTCCCTATAGCCTGCAGACAATATTTGTATCTAGGAACGACCAGTATCCACACTTCATGTGCCCTAACATATACATGAAACACACAAGAAACTTTTAAGCTCAATTGGTCATCAGAGATACAAGAAATTAGATATCACCACCACAAAGTGTTCAGCAAATTTTTAATTTTGCTAAGCAGTGTATAAATGCTAGCTTACTTTCTTATTGACATCATCACAGGTGATTGCCATGACTGCAGGGAACCTTGCATCTTCGCTGTGTGTGATCATATGGCTGTTTAAATAGATAATAAGAGGAACAAAAAACATCAATCATCAAGAATAATACTATATCCAGAGGTTCATTCAAATGCATTCATTGCATTCAAATCGTACCTACATGTAGCACTAAAATACCAACACAGGGCTGCCTTTGATATTGGCCTGGCACATTGTCTAGTAAAAACTGCCATGGGCTAGTACTTGCACACTCACTATTTATCAAATTTTACATACCAGTGCAACAAAGTTGATTCCTTTTCCCAAATGTAAGTAATAGATTTCATAAAGTGTTCATTTATTTTTCAGTGTGTGAAAGTAATTTCATTCGACCAATAAACTAGTTGTGATTGCTACCATTAATACATTGAAAAAAACCCCAATATTTTGACAATTTTTGAAATTTTAGGCTAACAAAACTTTACAACTATTCACAAGCCTGGTAAAAATAAACTCAAGCGGTAGGCCTGCACATAAACAACAACCTAACCAAATAAACAATGGAAGAATGAACAATTTTGACCATCCAAATTGTTCAATGAAAGTATCAAAAGGTAAAACCTCTCAATTTACTATTAATGGCTACAATAAGATATTAACGAACATAAACAAAACATATAAACACACTATTATAATCTTTAATTAACCGATATCTGAACTGTAAACCAGATGCTTAGTTAAGTTCTTCCAGACATGTGTTAAAATGGCGACTCAGATTTAACAACCTCTGCACATGGTATTTAATTATTCACCAGGACTCCTGCATGCATTTAAAACTGACATGAGGTGACCACATGTGTACCTGTTCAATCAACTTTTGAAATTCCCCTCAAAATCATAATCATTGAAAGAAAGAAATTCCAATGCAAGTAATGGATGTTACATTCTTGTGATTTTATGCAGAGCTGTCTAACCAAATATTCATAACCCATTTCTTTGGGTTTTTTTCATCAGTAAAGCTTGGTTCACGAATTTGCATCAGTTGAAATATGCTCAACTCCTGCGAAACTTCGCAGCGAAAACAGCCCTCTGACCTGGTGACGTCAAAATTCCCTTCGCATTCGCATTTGCAGGAAGTACTTATAGGGCTTTGAGCTTACCTTGGGTCAATGCCCTCTGATACGTTCACCCCCAAGAAGTGCGGCCGTGGAAGTGTGGCAACGAAGTTTAACGAGGAGGCGCTAAACAAACGAACTATTCCATCTGTGCAGCCCACAAATAGATACTCATCAGTTGCAATGATACAGTAGGCATTGGTGGTCTAACAGACAGAAGAGAATGAAATGAGTGGAGGGGGGGGGTTATGTGAGAAATAATGTTTGTAAGTTATTTTTCATTGTTCAAGCAGGAATTAATTAAAGTTCCCCAGTTTGTTTCTTTTGTGCTTTATAACTTAATATTTTATAACAGACATTGCTTTAGGTCATCCTTAACCAGGGCTAAAATTTTACACTGGACGACCACAGGCCTGTAGGTTTAGTGTTGGGACATAAAGGCATGACTGGACAAGTCTAGCAGTCAATGGAATAAAATAAAGTGTGTCTCAAGCAAACACAAGTTATGTTCAGATGCTGGCTTTGTGTCTGATAAACACTTTTCCGTTCTATTGATTAATGCAGTAGGCCCAAGATAAATCTTCTCTTAAACATTATTTCAGGATATGCATTGTTCTGGTCTTGTGAGAACAATTCTGGGCCAGTAAACATTTTGAGCAACAAGCTCTTTTGGTCCACCCCCCCCCAAGTTTGAGCCCTGAAGAAAGAGCCTACAAGTAGCCCCTGTTCTACCACCACTTCCACCACCCACACCCCTAAGCAATTTCACTTACCCTGAGTTCTACCCATTTGTCAAGCAGCCGCTGTTCACTGAACTCGCACAGGAGACCAGATTTTGTGACTGCGTATGTCTTGCTCTGGTTGACCCCAAGCCCGCAGGCCACGGAACAGAAGAAGTTATTTCTCTGCTCTCCCAGAATACCTGACCTGCTGTTGAGGGGAACAGTTTGCCTTGTCTGTTGGAATAGAGAGGGGGGTGAATGTTAGCTTAATCATTGTGAGACAAAAGTTGGCAGACCCAAGCTGTAGGCATTTATAAGGCAGTAATGATAAATGAACATCACATGGTATTGTTGCGGTACCTGCGCTAACACAGATAATTCGAACTGCCTCTAGCCATTGGGCTAGCTCGGTGGTCTAGTGGTTAGATATCTGCTCTAGCAATGCAAAGGTTGGGAGTTCAAATCCCACTCGAGTGATTTGCCCGTTGAATTTTTTTTTCACAAAATTTGAGAAAGTACTGAGTAAACACTACTCAACAAACATCAGTGCAAGGGTAAAAACAAATAACAAAAAAATTAATTGCTAGCAAAGTCTTCAAGGGAGATTGACTAAAAGGTCTGAAACCAAGCTCAAAATTTTAGGAGTTATATTGAAAAGACACTTCCATCTTTAGTTAAACCCTGTGGTTATAGATTTTGATGAGCTTTTTGAAACAGTATCCTCACCACAAAAGAAGCAGATAAAGAGCAGGATTTATGGAGAGAATAGAAAATACCCTTTTTTCATTAGGCAGACATAAAAGAATCTGAATTCAAATTTAAAAGACTGGAATTTCTCACCCCTTAGTCTTTTTTCAAACACAATGAGTGCATGGTGTTTTAACAGGTTTTGTTCAACATGTTCTGCTGCACTCCGCTACATGTATTTGTTGTTCTCGCCAGGACAAAATCTGTTTAAAATTTGGTCGTGGGTATGAAATTGGCCAAAATATCATACAACAAGATCTCCACTCCCTCAAGGACTGTGTATGAAAAATAATATCGCAAAAAAAAAAGTTAATGGCCTGACATTTCGACCCTAGCAGAGTCTTTCTCAAAGGCTAAATGCTATATAAAAAAATATAATCATGTATTTTCTACACAAACTGTTTCTGACCATACTGTACCTTGCTTTTGATGGCCATGTACCAGAATCTAACACTTCTGTTGCCGACAGTCACAAACCGGCTGCCGTCCTCAGAGAAGGCAAGCCCTGTCACCTGATGATGAAGAAAAGCCATGAATGTGTTAGTAGAGTTTATGGTGCATTACACTTTTTCTTTGCGGTCATTTACCAATATTGGTCTTTGTGGAAATTGAAGGGGGAAAAAACCTTGGCGAGTATTAAAAAAATACAGTGGGGAAAAACTAAGATCTTAATTATGCAACTTGATGACTTGCTGACACTGACTACATGTCAGAAAGCTTTAACAGCAATTGTTCTTGTTTTGATTGAATACATGTTTTTTTTGTATAAAAACAACAAAAACTATTTTTGCAGTGAGGTTCATTTTAGAGTAATGTGTTGGACAATATACATAAGTTTGATGGTCAACATGATTAAAAGGCAGCTGGCAGGGTATAATTTTATTTAATAAGACCAATATTGTCACTTGGTGTAATCCCGACATATGCACAAAATAAACAAACCTGCTCAAACATGTCTGAACAAGCCTTTCTCAAATTAAAATTATTGAGTAAATAATGACCTCTTTCTCGAAAAACTACCTTACTTCAAAGCTGGTCGATTCCAACCACGTTTTATAATATCAACAGCTCCTAGGTGCTACTTTCCCAAATTTGATGGTCATTAATTGTTGGAGTAACTACCAAAGGTTTACCCTCCCTTTAATGTCTAAATCTCATGCCATATTGGTCATTGACAGAGGACAGAGGGGCTATTAACTAAAATGTAAAATTTAACCCTACTAATGAAAGCTTGGCTTTATGACATGACGATAAATGAATCTTGCTGAGTTATGATTTACCTTGATGGATATTTTGCCGGTGCCATGTTTACTTCCAGTCTTCCAATCCCACACATTGACGACCATGTCATGCTGCTCTCCTACTGATATCACATACTTGAGGTTGGGTGAGAACGCCTGAATGTTCAGTACAAATAAACAACAGTGATCGCATCAGATTTATCAAGTTTTAATTAGTTCAATTGAATTTAAAGACAGTGGTAATACTGCAAAAACATGACTCACAAATCTTGCATTGAATGCAACTGCCATTTATTTGTGGTATAATAAGATAATATAATAATAAGATAGAATATAATTTTGTTTTACTCTTACACCTATGTTTATAAGCACTATACATTGCAGTACTTTGCAAAGTTCTGTGACAAAAATCTACAGGCAAATCATTTGTGCATAAACTCCCAATGCAGAACCAACATCTATTAAATCATTGTGGTACCCGCTGCCAACACACAAGATTTGAACTACATCCATGTACCTCTAGCTACCGGGCTAGCACAGTGGTAAGACATCTGCTCTAGCAATGTAAAGGCTGTGAGTTCTAATCCCACATGAGTGATTTGCATGTGGATTTTTTTTTTAAAGAAGTATGTAAAGTATAAAGTGCTTAATACACATCGGTGTAAGGGTAAAAACAATGGGAGACTTTCAGGACGATTTTGTGGCAGCAGACTTACCAGGTAAAATCCATTGTTCTCGGTAATGTGCGAGTGCCCAGAACTACGTAAACAATGGACATTTACCTGGTAAGTCTGCTGCCACCTAGCGTTCCAAAGTCTCCCATTGAAATTTATACAGGTTTCACTGTAAGGAATTTCATTTAACTGCATCGATGCACAAAGAACCCTGGAATTTAATACACAGCTAGTCACAGACATGACAGAGGGCCATGACTTTATTGCTTTTGTCATGGCCTTGGTGCACGATTAAATTATTTCATAGACTTTTGTTTGGATGTTGCAAGTTTTTTTTTTTTTTTTTTTCTTTTAGCCTTTGAGAAACACTGCTAGGGTCAAAAAGTGAGGCTACTAAATTTATACCATACTTGTAGGTCGTTCTGGTTGGTAAGCGGTTTGCAACGCTAATTCTATTTCCTCACTTTTGGATGTTGTACAATGTGAAGGAAATTGAAGTGTCAATGCACTCCCCATGCTTACAGCCATACAAGAATTAACATTTCTTTTATATGGTTTGCCTTTTTAGTGAAGACAAGTGATTTCAATGTCAGATCACCTCCGAACAGGATAAAATGTACATAATTTAAATAAAAAACCTACTATTGTCTTTTAGCAGACAATAATGAAACATTTCCGAGTCTAAATGATTAAGTTAGACTGTTAAAGGAAACTCATTCCCTCGTGTTGGCTAGGGTGTCTGTGCCAGGGTAGTCCCCATGCCATCCTGTCATGCGGCTAAACAGGGACACCGCAAGGGAACAAGTTCATTGCCAATCTGATTGATCTCAGAAATGTAGATCGTGAGTGAGTCACAACCCTTAAATTCTGTTGCATCTCTTGACTGCATTTCATTTCTGAATTGGGATGAGCATTGGTGAATTAGATTCATACTGGATATCAAAATACATCCAATACAAGTTGGCCGGGTTGAAAAAATATAGGCATGTGCCACTTGATTAAAATCACTTCCACAAAATGCAGCATCTACATAAGTACATGTAGTTCTAGGATTGTCTCCAATTATTACACTAGACTGGATGACAACAAGCACTATAGTGTAAGAAATGTGCGTCAATATATTTATCAGGGCTATGGATCAATACAGACATGAACATTGACACCTACATGTACATTGTATGAGTGCTACATGTACTAAGTACTTTAGGCGAATGGAGGGTGTTGGAGGCCTTTGAATTAAACCGTTGGACTTTCTGTTATTTTGAAGACTTCGGAAGAGCTATACATCATCATGTACCGTAAGATGTATTTGGTACTGGTACTTGAATAATACTGCTACAAGAAAAGCAGTTAATTCAAATTACAGCCAGTTTAAACCCACACTAAATTTAAAAACTCATTTTGCCTGGCCTGAGAACTAGACACGGCATTCAACGCAAGTACTTTACTTGGCAAATTATTGTCACAAGTAACAAACTACATGTCAAAATTTTCCACCTCATTAGCCTCCACATGGAATGTTCAATGATGCTCTCCATGAACTTCAAGAAAACCCTGCAACTGACTATTCCAATTAAACTCTCATAATCAGACCCCAAGGTGGACCTTCCCAGTGTGGGCGATCAGTCCACAGGGTTACTCCCATCAGGGGTATACTGCATCTGCCTCCCACAAGACTGATGCTCAAGACCAGATGCCACACAAGCACACTATCATCATCATCATCAATAACATTCATGGAGATACATCATCCATCAGGAATAGAGAACTTAAAGGAACACGTTGCCTTGGATCAGGCGAGTTGGTCTATAAAAGCGTTTGAAACTGATTGTTATGAAATAATGGTTACAAAGATATTTTAAAAGTAGAATATACATGTACATGTATGATCCACACAAACATGACTCGCACTTGCACGGTTTTCCGTACACTGCACTCCACTTTGTGGAATCAAATTTTTGACTCCAGAAAATAACCGACCGTGTTTAGTAAAAGGAAGACCATGCATAATAAGGGAAAATTTGAGTGGATCATTATATACTACTATTAAGTTTAGCTGTAAAGGGATTACTTCATCAAGTATCAAGTATCAAAACATCTTCCCAACAATATGCATTTTATAACAAACTGTTTTCAAACGTTTTTTTATAGACCAACTCGCCCGATCCAAGGCAACGTGTCCCTTTAAAGCACTGAGGGAAACAACATCTGCATCTTCATCTGCATCTTCACATGTTCGTTGAGGACATTTCTAGTGTCAAGCCTAATTGGATGGATTGGGGTTTATTCCTTCACAATTAATTGGCTGTTGAGAAGATGTTGAATGATTAGGAATGCCTTTTGGATTCTGCTGGATGGGGGTATTGATAAGTTCAAAGTAGTTGTAAACATCACGTGCTGACCTTGTTTAATCCCGGAGCAATGATTGTGAATAAACATGCATTAGGCCTATACCATTTGAAACATTAAACTGCCTTGCTAAATGTCCATTAAGTTCTGTTTTTTGTAATTGTACTGAAAGAACGTTCAATCACGGAGGTAGAAATAGCTACCTCCATGGTTCAATGGAAAGCTTTCACAAGCACAATAAATGACAAACATCACAAGGTTGGTACGTGTAACTTTGATTTCCACTGGACATTGACCATTTGAACAGCTTTGACACAAGTAACTAGAACACAGGGTAAGGAAATGCAGAAAGCAAAGCGTTATAAGAGTGCCTTACCACGCAATTAATTCCAAACTTGTGTCCATGGAATTCTGCCAATTGTGTTCTGTCCTCCACATCCCAAACTCGAACTGCTGGTTTATGTCCACACTGAGGAAAAAGAAAAGATTAAACATTTTAGGCTTTGTAAGTTTTTCTGTTTCCCTTAATTAAAGGAATTTATTAAATGAACACCCCACCTCAACTAATAGAATACTAGTTAATGAGCCCAGGCATGTTTGAAAATAGAAGCTACATGTAGTAATGAGTTACTGAAGTTGCACAAACGACCTCTGGTTAAACGTTAATGGATAAATAATTTTTGAAAAATTCTTACCTCTCCAGAAACAATATTTTTTCCATCTCCAGAGATGGCCAATGATGTTATTGTCTTTCTGCAATTTAGTAAGGAAAGTAAAAAAAACACTAGTATGAAATTCATGATGTGCAATCTGCAATGTGACTGCATGCATGTATAGCACCAAGTGTGTATCCCAAAATATAGATTTAGAAATGAATGTGACCATGCTACAACACAAAATGTACATTTTTTCAGCACATTGTTTTCAAAGACAGAGAAATAAGAACCTTGGGTTGGGGGCTAACAGGATTCTTTGATTCTGGGTGGTTCAAATATTCCCTTTTAAGTGATTTTCCCAGCCGTAGCCTTAATTTCTATCAAACATAGATGTACATGTACACAAAAAAAGTCATCATAGAAGCTATCGGTCTAATATGCCATCCAGGAATTTAAGGATGGGAGATCAAATTTGTACGCCTATCTGTACAGTGCGTGATATACATTGTAGATTTACGACTAAGATACAGACGTTTCTCTGTGCAATGTACAATGTACCCATTCTACATAGTATAACAATATGCTCATGTGTCCATGTATGAGCAAGGTGTTTGCAAGAATTTAGATGTGACAAAATAAATCTTAACATATAATGTCCAAATGTATAATAAGTAATTCAAAAGAGGCCAGACAGTGGCATTGTTTGCTAACACAAACACATTATACATCACCCCGTGCCAGAAGCAAAGTACTAGGCCTATTTATGTATGTTAAAAATGTGCCAAACATTCAAGCCAATCTTACGTGGGCCACAAGAAGCAGACAGCTTAATGTACTCAGGTACATTGTAACATTTCAATGTGTAATTTTAGACAGCATCAGGGAAGAGTTGCCAGAGGACACTGATGTGAAATGAGCATTTTAGTAAAAAGGGTGTTAGATTACGAACACAGAATTGTAGTTAGCAATAACAACTTGTGGATTTGTGTTTTCACAGGAGTTCCAATTTGAAATTCCATCCTAGCCTCGTGACATTATTGTCATTACCCGTTAAGTGTTAATTCATGTTGTTTGACAAATATCAATATTCCGATATCCTGATTTGAGAAGCACTCGGGCTGTAATTATTCTACACAATATGTAAAAATGCCAAGGCAACTACATTTTATGTACAATGTAGGCCTACATACAGTATGAGTACAGCTGTATGTCTTAATTGATGTTTTAAACATTATGGAGTTTTGAATTTACTGATAAGGCACAGAGGCAGAGTGTGATAAAATCCATAACAGCCAGTGATGATATGGATCTAAGTCACTCACTTTACAAAACAAGGTTATATAATTATTGCATTTGGAATAGGGCCACAATAATGAATGAGATGTTTACATACACCGTATGTACTGTACATGTAGTATGCAATAAAACTGTCCAAAAAAGTTTTACAACTTGTTTTGTACTAAAACATGACCAGCACATTTTATTAATTTGTTTTCAGATATTAAATTATTTTGTTGACACTGGCCTGCTCTTGTTTAACTCATATCATCATGAAAAATAAAACCACTATTCAGTACAAAACTCATATTCCTACTCATAAATCAACTACCCTACCATTGACAGTTTCTGTCGACCTACATGTAGAGCTTCAAGTTTGGTTGTAGTGCTCACAGGTTTACTTGAAATATTATGATAGAAAAACAGTCCTGAATTATTCCCAGTAACCAAACCAACCAGATTCCTGCATGATCTTAGTTTTGTTCCATAATTAAAACATGTGCAACGGGGATAGAGTTTGTATCCCATAATTTGTAATTAGAGATCAAGGTTATTACTGGTTCTACCCATACATTATGGGCTTTAAGCACTGTATAGTCAGAACTTTCCTAGGTCCAGTGAAAACATAAATAAATAAAATAAAATACACTCATAGTGGAAAACACATCCACCATAGAATGATGGGCCTGGATTTCGTCTTTAAGAGGGCAATGTAATTTTCATTTTTCAACTCCCATTTTAAAATATTAAAGTCTATAGAAAACTTGTTAAGTTACACCAAGGCCAAGACTAGGGTCAACAGAGGTCATTGGCCTCCGTGGCCTCCGTGGCCTCTGTGCAATTTCAGGCTTCGAATGGGAAAGATTGCTGGTTCGAATCCCACCAAAGTTATACTCCTGTGCCTGCATGTCCTTGACTCTCGCTTACAAAGAAAAACTTTCAAAGAAATCAACATGAAAGAGGCATCAGAGATTACAAAATTGAAGCCTGTGCACCACATTTTATTTTTGCAATTTCTTCCAGCAAAGATCAAATTTACATTATTCAATTTGATAAAGAAAATATGTGACACAAATTCCTGGTTAATTGAAAAACAAACCGAACTAAATAAACCCTTTGTAAATCATGATGAGACAGTCAAGTGTGATATTTGTTACAGTTCGTTAGCGTCAACTCATACACAGCTTGTTAGTCTGTCCGATGGGTGTTTAATCTCTACAATAAGTAAGAGGAAATGAGCCTCTCATAGCGGAAACAATGAGGAAATCCTGAATTTGTCATGACACAAAATACAAGATGATGATGTACAAGGGTGATTTACAGGTAACATGGCAATAAAGAAGCAGGCAATGATCTCTGGACGGTGCAACTCCTTAAGTGGTTTAGAAACTAAATGCGATCTCGTATTTGATCAATGTATGGCTCATATTATGACAAACTTAGGTTCACCTTTTGCCTTTATAAAAAGAGTATGAACAATTGAGATCAAAGTATTAAATTCCATCTTAAAATGTACACAGTAATGAAAGAAAATGTTTGGTTTTATTACAACTTTGAAATGTTGTGTTTTTCCCAGGTATGAAAAGGGGCTGTAATGGTAGTTTAGAACCAACACTAATGCAATAACTTACCTTGAATGGTTGACTATGTGAGACTGCTTGTTCCTTCGAGGGTTAAACAGTACAATAACACATCTGGAGAAAGAGAGAACAAATATAGAAAAAAATATTTCAATTGTTGTTATGTAATACAAACTTTGTTTTAAAAGTCAATGCACACAAATTACTGCATGAAGTTTGTGTTTTGTTCCTTTTTTTCTCTCTTCCAACCACCACCTTCATTAAAGGAACACGTTGCCTTGGATCGGTCGAGTTGGTCTTTGAAAAGCGTTCTGTAACCGTTTCTTATAAAATCGGTATGGTTAGAAAGATGTTGTAAAAGTAGAATACAATTATCTACACAAATATGCCTTGAAATTGCGTGGTTTTCGTTTTACCTCGTCGACAAACACGGTCGGCCATTTATGGGAGTCAAAAATTTGACTCCCATAAATGGCCGACCGTGTTAGTTCGCGACGTAAAATAAAAACCGTGCAATTTTGAGTGATAATTGTGTGGATCATTATATTCTACTTTTAAAACATCTTTCTAACCATATACATTTTGTAACAAACGGTTTCAAACGCTTTTCATAGACCAACTCGTCCGATCCAAGGCAACGTGTTCCTTTAATACCATGCACTGCAAATTTTCTTTAGAAGTTCTTATTTTTTGTTTACAATTAAAGGAACACGTTGCCTTGGATCGGACGAGTTGGTCAAAACAAAAGCGTTTGTAACCGTTTTTTATATAATGCATATGGTTGGAAAGATGTTTTAAAAGTAGAATACAATGATCCACACAAGTTTGCCTCGAAATTGCTTGGTTTTCCTTCTACTGTGCGAACTAACACCGTCGGCCATTTATGGGAGTCAAAATTTTGACCCCCTTAAATGGCCGGCGTGTTAGTCGACCGAGGTAAAAGGAAAACCACGCAATTTCAAAGCATGTTTGTGTGGATCATTGTATTCTACTTTTACAACATCTTTCTACCCATATGCATTTTAAAAAAAAACGGTTACAAACGCTTTTTAAAGACCAACTCGACCGATCCAAGGCAACGTGTTCCTTTAACATAAAACCAAAAAATAAAAAAATAACTGTTAAAAAACAAAGTCTAGCCCCAGCAAAACCCACTAAAACATGTCCCATATGACTCTCTCCATGAACTTTACCAAGACAAACGTTTTCAAGACCTAGTGAAATTTATTTCCAACATCTGGTTAAATCCATTGTGGTATTACCATTTGAACCCTTCACAGTGCAGCGTTACCAGGGTCCCTCTACCAGGTCTTTTCTCTTGCCTGGATCCATGCCTTGTACGAAAATATAATCAGATCTCCGATTCCACAGCACAGACCATGAATAAATATCTCTAGTAACAAACAACTCAAGATCAATCTTGTTGATGTTGTAAACAAATAAATAGTCACTGACCGGTAGCAAGGAAGGAAAGCAAATCAACAAGGATCACTAGAAGTGTGGCATTGCATATAATTAAGGTCTTCATAGTGTTTTCTAGTACATGTGTGTTTAAGGCTTGGTTTTAAAAGACCTTCATGCAATCTGGAGCATTCTATGGGTTTCTCTTGATTTTTGTTACAGGAAAAAAAAAATTAAAAAATTAACACAAATCAAATTGTTTTTAATTTTTTTACATTTGTTGAGCTTTGGCAAAAATTGACGGGTTTTGGCCCCCCACTACCACATATTGGGAGAACCCTGTCCCCCTACCTGTAGGCCTACATGTAATCAACATTCTCTAAAAAAAAAAAAAGCTTTTGAAGTAAGCTTTTTTCAAAAAATTTAGGGGAAGCACTGTACACAATGTATGTATTTTGAAGAAGTTTAATAAAAAATATTATGTATTGTAATTTCCATCAAAGTTTCCAGTCAGTAATTAAACTTGGGTTGAAACAATAGAAGCGAAATGTAATAATAGGAAGAGCCAAATTGTGTTAAACTGCAGGGGGTACAATCCAGGAATGTGCACTTAGAACCCATGGAGTAGATGTCATAACTGAGCATTAAGCCAATCACTCTGCAGATTTAATAACAAAGGTCAGGGGATAATGTTTTCATAGTCAGCTGTGAAGGGATGGATTTTGCAGACCAGGAACTGAAGTTCAAAAGGGCATTGAAGGATACCACTGGAGTACTTCAGAAATAATACAGGATGGTAAAATTGCATGTTGAAAAGCAAGGCAAAAAGACACATCTTTGGCTTGAGTTTCAACATAATAATATCCACTAAAACCACTGGGCATATCGCACTTTCAGTGAACCTCAGAATATACAATGGACACATAAAATTCAAACAGAAAACGGCGATGTGGCAAGTACTTCAGAAACTTGGTACGACCATGGTGCGACAAAGGTACTTTTTAAAATCATAACGCCTTGTTCCATTTAATGAGTTTTAGCACAGCAAGGTGTGTTCCATTGGTTCATCCAATAAACCACACTGCATATGTTGTGCAATAATGCAGCGTAGATTAACTCTGATTGCAACATGCAGTGCTTATTGACCTGGTCAGCGCAGCGTATCGTATCTGACAGATATGGAATGCAACAACATTCAAAGTGGACAAAGCATTTACTGACCATGGTTGGTTGGTTTTGCATTCTAGTGTCTTTTGATGGGGGAAGCCTTTGTATGGGCATACCATTTTACCATGTAAACATATTGGAATCCCCAGTTTTGAGTTTGGAGGTGTGTTGTACTATGTAGGCATGATGTAGAAACCACTGGTTAGTTTTAAAGTTTCAAAATGTTTCTACGCCCAAAAGAAAGTCATGCTGATTTGGGAATCATTCAAAAAATTCCAGAAGGGCGATCGTGTAATAATAAATACAACATAAATTTTACATTAATATACCGTACACCAGTCCTGAAATGACTGATGCCCTGGTTTTTGGCTTGGTTGACACATATGGGAATGCCCTCTGCCAACTAATTGGCCACCTAAACTAAAAATAAATTAGAAAAAACTCTGCAGCAGTAGAATACACTACAAAAAGAAGTTCTCAAAGAACAAAGTATACAGTAATGATTCTACCGCAATACATGAATACCACAGTTTAAGTTGCCCCAGTTAAATCTGACCCAATATACTCATATTCTGTACCATTGCACAAATGATTATCCCAAACTACCAAGTACATACTGTATGCATTACATTGTAAAAGTACCAGTACAAGTTATTACAATTTTTTGCTGATGACAAATCAAACACGCCTCTCGTACATACTGTTGGAGTGTTTATTTGGGAGATGACATACTTGTTGCACACGGACACGCTAATTAGGAGAGTTTAAACCACGGAAAGGGTTAAGGTTGAACTGTGAATGAACCATGCCAGTTAATCTGAGCTAGTTAAGAAACATCCAAAATACATGTACTGCAATCTATATCAAACTTATCTTTAAACTGTGTGTGTCTTGCAGTGCAATTGCACTAGGGTTCCACAGTTATGAAAAGGAGATAGTAAATTATTTGTGTGCTATTATACAACTGTACCAAAATGGTTTCAGATTTGAAAGAAAAAGTTGGTTTGAATTGTTACAAATATTAAATGAAAAAATGTTGGATAGGCCTGGGAAATTTCATTGTTGAGAGGGCAAGTTCATTTATTCATTTTGCAAAAGGTTGGGAACAGATTGAAGGGGCACCAAGGCCAAGACCAGTCAGGGCAAAAGATGCCATGACTTCTGTGTATTTCCAGGCCTGAGTTTGTTCTTTTAAAATATTTGCAGTACACACTCTACACTGGATTTCTGATGAGAGCTACATTACACACTGTACTGTACAATGTATGTGGTTGCAGTTAACGTAAACAAAAAGGCCACAGACATGACAGACTGTGTACACTTGTTATTAAGGAAAAGTATCACTCATGCAACAACAACGTACAACGAATTTCAAGTGTACTGCGCAAAAGCTGGAAACCCTTGCAAAGAGGTCCATTTTGTAGAAGTCAAAATCACTTTTCCCCAACTGCATAGTACAGTTTGCACATTGTGCATGTCACGCTTGTGGTTGTTTTTCTTTAAAAAATGCACACAATAATAAGTTTTGGTTGTTTACTATAGTTCAGATCAAGCTGTATAAATATACAAACTACAGAATCCATATCGGCAGTTTCAAAAGCCTAGTCGGATTAACTTTTTTTTTTTAAAGCAATAAAGGTAGATCAACCAGATCAAATACATGTAAAACCTGAAACTCAAAAAGTAAACTAACAGTGCACTTACAGAGAAACTTTTGAACCAAAGATATGTAGCTATTGTTGCACTGTTCTGTTTACAATCTAAACACAATCAACAGAACATTTAGTTGAGTATCAGAAGGTCTGTGATCAACATCGATAAACATCCTGGTCCAAATCATGCATACTAGCTACATGTAGGGCTTACACTTTGAAGAGGTAAAAAAGGGCACCCCCCCCTGATAATTGCCTTGGTGCCCTTGAAATGTTACAGTAGACATTGATAGAAACTAAATTTTTCCTTATAAATAGAAATGCCCTATACTAAGGAAGAAGTACTGTGCCCTCGCAAGAGTAAAATATCTGGCCTGGTAATTAATTGCTGTTTTTTTTTCAATGTGTAAACAATAAAAGAATACATGAATAAATTACAATAGTTTTCTTGTTTAGATGACAAACAAATTCATTTGCACATTAGTGCTATTTCAGCGCTTTGTAATATAAAGAAGCCACTAATAATTTTATTATTTTCATTGCATTGAATGACTGCACAATTTAAAAAGATTTTTAAAACATGAAAATAAATTTGTTGAATTCCCAACGACACTAATGTTGTGGTTCCAAACATTACACTTTTGCAGACAACGTCATCCTTATTTATATTATAATTTTTTTGTGCAGTTCAAACATCCCCAGACTCCCACAGTTTGTCTCTCCAGTATTGATGTTTACTCAATGAAATACATCATAGATCGCTCTCTCTACAACGAGGTGTATGACTGACTAAATAATGCTGGGGTTGTCCAGAGGGCGACAAATAAAAGCAGATAGTTGTATTTACAATCAAATGTTGACAGACTAAAGTATTGCGCTAAATCAACAATTAAACGTTCGTGTCATGCATAGTGTCCAAAGCAAAACAGACTTTGTTTCTGTTGTAACAACGAATTATGCTAAATTTATTTCTGAAAAAGGATGGTACAATAATTATGTCTACACTGTCAATATTGGTGAATCAAAAGCTATGGCAATTTTTTTTTAGAGACCACACTGATCTAAACATCATTGTTTCTTTTTTAAATGATCTTATAATGATGGCATTTACCCTCTTTTCTTTTACACTAATTTGTTCAACACTTGGAGAGTTCCTACCATTCAATGTTTTGGTCTACAAATATATTTAAGGACGACTGTCGGACCTTCTTAACTGCATTCTCTTTAAAGGGCAAGGTCAAAAGCTTCTACACTGGAGAACTGACATTTACACAACACTGAAATGATCAGCCTGGGGCGAGACATGAACACTAATTTCCTTTGTCAAGTTGTAGACCTACATGAAGGTGACCATGTGAGATCAAAGAGACGATGTGGAAATTCCAATAATGTAAGGTTTGACTCTTATCATCCTTGAGATTTGAGTTCAGAACGGAGAGGCAGTTTATTTTTAAAATAACTCCCTTATAATGCAAGTCGGGGGGGGGGGGGGGGAACACATTATTTTGTAGAAAAATTAGAGCTGTACCTACATGTATAACATGCCTAAAAGGTATCTGCCTAATAAGATTTTTCCCCGCGTCTTTTTAAGCTTCATTGCACATTTTACTTGTTCTTTCACTTTATTCATTTTTATAAAAAATGTTTTACTGAAATGTGCAATATGAGTACATGAAGGTAGAACCATGGTAAAGGTTTCAGATAGCTTACAAGACATAATCAAGACAGGACTTATACTTATTGTTAGTGTGGTAGAGGGGATAGTGCAAAGCCACTGGAGAGTCTGGCACTTCCAACTTTCAAGCTGAGATCAACATTTATCAACAAAGCATGCAAAGGGAAACTACCATCATGACAAGGCAAAAAGGCAGTAGGCCTACACACTGTACACTGTACATACATAGACAGTGTATTTCTCATATGGCTTTAGAGATTTTTTATGGTGTATAACCCTTTTGAAAATTAGGAAGTTGAATGGCTATATAAATGTATAGCCATTCAACTTCTAATTTTCAAAAGGGTTGTGTACACACAAGTTTCTGACCTTTTAAATTTAAAAGCTACAATTAAGCATTATTGCATTTCATGACTTAAATTCTGAAATTAATGAAATGTAAGCTCTACAGTACTTCTTGCAATGTATTCATGGGCAAGCATATTTTACAGAGATAAGTGTACAATTGCATTCCTTCTGCGCAATTAATCTAGGAAAGACCTTGAATTGCACCATTGGAAAATAAATCACGTTAGCAAGTTTAGCTATGGCAATTATCTTGACTTAAAGTCCGGCTTGTTTGAATAAATGTACACATAATTCAATGAAGATGTCCGCACTTTGCAAAATGCATGCCTAATTACAACCAAAACAAAAAACAACTGCTCCAATAAAAGTTCTTTAACCTTGTTCTCAGGTCAAGCTTCCTCCAGGGGATTACATTGGGATCAGTGGTATCTTAAACCCTGGGGGATGATGATGATGATGAATAGCACTCATTTCACAGTTAGCCCCAAAGCATGTAAGAAAGGCCTTCTTCTACCACATCAGAAAGACCACCAATCTAATTACTGGTGTTTACCAGGAAAACAACACTGCCAGAGATGGACTTCAGACTCCATTGCCCTTTGAACAGATGGCACTTTGAAAGTGACCTAAACATTATTCAGTTCTCACTTTGAAAGTGACCTAAATATTATTCAGTTCTATCCATAATTAAATCGTTCAAAAGTGTATTGAGGGTAACAACTCGGTACATAGGTTTATGAAATCTCTCAAACTTGGGGGAAGTGTTGGTTTTGAGAAGAACTAGGGCAGAGTGTATGTAGAGAATTGGTGATCTACAAACAGTGTGCTCTCAGCTTTCTCCCTTATCAGTTGTCTGCTGGCAAAATGCAGGTTAACTTCTGAGGACCAGTCAAAATTCCGGACAAGTTGCCAGCCATCCTGATGGCCACTCAGAGCCTATCCTTCCCAAAGCACTAGCCTATAAAAACCACTGCCAACTTAGACTTGATGACAAGTCGTTAGGCGCTGCCTATTGTTACTAACACAATGCTAACACACATTAGTAGCTATTAACTGTTAAATCTTAATCCCATTCATTGATGGTAATTAAATTAGTAATACATTAAATCTTTAATCCCCTATAATTTGTTATACAGTTAGATGTGTATGCTGGCTGCCACTCCTGTGGTTTGTGGTTATATTTTTGCTCCTTGTTAATCCTGCAAAAGATGTTGACATTTGCTCATTTACAGATTGGCTCATATACATGTAGTTGAAATCGGATTCATGTAGAAACAATAACTGGAGGTCTCAAGTTCTGTTTGCTCGTTTAGGAAAAAATAACCAGACCTTAAGTCCAGTGCATCAGACTGCCCTGGGCAATGATTTGTTTTAAAAGACATAGTTAGATACAATTGGTATTGTCAAAGACTAGTCTTCACAGTTGGTGTATCTCAACATGCATAAAATAACAAACCTGTGAAAATTTTAGCTCAATCTGGCTTCCAAGTTGCGAGATATTAATGAGACAAAAAAAACACCCTTGTTTCACTCAGTGAAACATTCATTTGTTTTCTCTTTTTAAAATAATATTCATTATATACACATCTGTACTATTAGAAACAAAAGTCATCGTGGAACAAACAAAAATCACTGAATCACAGTTTCAAAAACTCTTTTACACAGAACTATGACTGATATTTCTCTTGGTTAATGCAGACAGAAAGGCATCATTTATCAAAGATTAATTTGTCACACTGCGTATTAATAGAGTGTGATATTAATTTGTGATATGACACTGCCACTGGTGGTCATAAAATGTCATCTACACATATCTAACCTCACTCTTAAAGGAACACGTTGCCTTGGATCGGTCGAGTTGGTCTTTGAAAAGCGTTTGTAACCGTTTTTTATAAAATGCATATGGGTAGAAAGATGTTGTAAAAGTAGAATACAATGATCCACACAAACATGCCTAGAAATTGAGTGGTTTTCCTTTTACCTCGTCGACTAACACGTCGGCCATTTATGGGGGTCAAAATTTTGACTCCCATAAATGGCCGACGGTGTTAGTTCGCACAGTAGAAGGAAATCCAAGCAATTTCGAGGCAAACTTGTGTGGATCATTGTATTCTACTTTTAAAACATCTTTCCAACCATATGCATTTTATACGGTTACAAACGCTTTTGTTTTGACCAACTCGTCCAATCCAAGGCAACGTGTTCCTTTAACTCAATTTAGCCCACAAATAATTCACAATAATTCCCAAATGCCTGCACTCCCGCCCCAACCCTCAGCCCCCACCCCCACCCCAACCCATTGGGTTTAAAGAGGTGCACCAATTTTAGCCTGGGGTAATTAGTCAAATTATCAAATCACTGAACCATTAACTGTACTATTCATTAGCTGATGTAAAGCAAAGATTCCTCCCTACACAATGGGGTATTCTGTGAGCCTGTCTGACCATGAAAAGAAGGCTCCCATGGTCTGACCACAAATCCTCTCATCCTGAAAGTTGTTGTGGGAGTGGAACTGGCCCTTGGACCACAACTGGTTGAGTTGAGCTGTTGTACAGCCGACAGCAAATGCTCTTTTTGTTGTAAAAGTGAAAATGTCCTAAACTACTGCATGCGTTAGCATTAAGTAGTTCAATGCTAAAAGTGGGATAACTTTGCTCACAAAATTGGATGTTGATGGTGGCACTAAATATGGGAATTGGATCCTAAAATATAAAATGGTAAACTGACAAAATAAGACTGAAGAATGTTTTACTTTGCTAAAAAATATTGGAATTTAAACATAAAACTATTAATTTACTGATATCAGAGGACCTCCACTGTACGTAGGCCTACATGTACAGTCCATCGTAAAGAAACAGGGACTGATGTGCAACGGTTTTTCATGGGGGAAGTTTGTGGCCTAGCACCAGCTGGTCATTCCTTGGAATATGAAAAAGATGGTACTTCAAATAGGTTTGAAAGTAGCCTCATCATCTATGACTCACCGCTGCTTACTCGCTGACAGTTAGTTTTGCGCATGTGCGAAGTTGTTGACGAGCGCTCTCTTGAGTCAAAATCGTAAACAAAACATAGCCTTTCAACCGTTGAAAACGATCTGGGGTCATCGCGATTTTTGACCAATTAAAAGCCAAGATGGAAAACTAAACATGAATATGCAATGAAGTTAGTTGCGATGGTCAGATTTTGAGTCGAATTGATCCTTTAAAATCTACGTAATGTGAATTTTCTTGTTGAGAAATAGACCTCACACATAAGAAATATATAACAACTAATGTTTTCCACTCAAAATTGAGAGAGCAAACCCTTTGAAAACAATTCCCTGTTTATTTTTGTACCACATGACGACGTTCTGGTGAAGCATTTTTATCAAGAGTAATGTACACAAGCATTGGGCAATTGTCGCTTTTTGTGACGTGTGCAAACTGTAATAAACATTGTGCATTGTATGCGTTTGTTTAGTTTGTATGTGAAACATGTGGGCCGCGTCAGAAAAATGTTGGTGGAATCCCACTGATTTTAATTAATCCAGAGGGTTTGCTGCTATATAAACGGAATAATTTGATAGAATAATAATTTTCCTCTACAACAAACATTGTTTTAATATCAGGGAAATTCAATTTTACTCACAAACGCCAACAAAACTCATCGTTAAAGTCATAGAAACATGCACAAAACAGCGATGGGGTCACTGCTGTGAATAATTTATCTAACGTTGGACTTGCTGAAAATCTCGCGCATGCGCAAAACTATTTGGCACTCGATTGTAGAGCTCTGAACAGCGGTGGACTATATGAGGAGCATTGGACTCTGGTGATATGTAACCTACATGTAATCTCTTTCAGGAGAAATCATTGCCAATTCTTGTTTGAGGATTGTGATGCAGCACGATGGCCTAACACTAACAGGATCAAAACAGAAGTATTCCACTGTATTCTGTCCGAGACAAACTACAATGTATATATAGGTATTTGTTATCACTGATTGAACAGTACATTTACAGTCAAGCCATGGTGCAAAGCATGGTCAAAGCCTTCCTACATGGTCCAAGCCTTAAAGAGCTTTTCATAATGCTCTTAAAAAAAGATTAATGATGTACAACAGGTATTAAAGCAAGTGGATTTCAGGTCTGTGTACAACTAAATTCATGGCTCAACTCATAATACAGAGCCAGTATGTACATTAACCATGAATTTTTTGCGCATGTAATGCCACGCTGAGGTGCACTCAACAAGGGCTTACATGTACATAGTCAAGGTAACCACACACATCAACAGAGTCCTATTGTGAAAAGGCTCCAGACTTCGGCAATAGACTGGTGTGAATCTCTGTTGGGTCCTTGTAAGATCACCTCACAACAATGGAACCCTTCTTGTCAACTAGCTCACAAAATAGGCTCATTGGGTACAAAGATCTTCCGAATAAACAGAACCTATTAATATTATGAAGAGAAAAAAAATCATACTCTAGATGAAGTGTGTACCTAGACAAGTGGACCAATATTAGGAATTTCACAATAACAAACTGTTGGCAATTGGTATCATCAAAGTCACGTTTCTCATTGTGATGAACATTGATTTTCCAAGTACTTTAAAAAATGATTGGCACAAAAATGTGAATATTGGGTATAGAAAACCACAAACAACGAAGCAAAGGAAAAAAAACCTGGTTTATAAAGCAATGAGCCGTAGGCCCTGATGAGTAATTTTGTTTACTGTAGGGACTATTGTAATTTTTAAAATTCACTTTAATGAAGAGAAAAAAATCCCACTTGACAGTATTTCTAAAACAAAATATGTATGCCAAATCTTTCATCGCCAAGGATTCTTTTGAGGAAAAAAAATATGCACCAGTTTGAATTGTGGAACAAGCTTTCAAAGAGCTGTCATGCATACTTCCCAAATCCTTCAAAATTGCACGATTTGTTTGATTCAGTTGGACTGCCTGATGGGTGATGACTGCACTCTTTAACTGATCACGTTTCAGTTCAGAACTGTGCTCCAAACAAATATTTAGCACTTGGCAGCTGTTTGGGTATAACAAGGAAGTCCCAAAGTGATGATAAAGATGTGTGTGATTTCATTAAGGGAGATGTGCAGCAGATACTGGTTTAATTGAAAATTAATAAATCCGTCAATTTTTGCACTTCCCATAATTTTTCACGTGTTAAACACTCAATCAAAAGAGATTATCCCTTCAAATATTTTGGAATGTCGGGACGACACAAAGCAAGGCGCCAGCGTTTATTGAGAGTGGCCAATATTAGATTTTTTTAAGACCCGGCCGCCCACATGACAAACAAGGTTATAATAAAGAATCTGAGAATGTGAGATTGTCAATAGGAAGCCTGCCTGCTCCAGGGTTGCCTCACATCTCGTTGTCGTTGGAAGAAGAAGGTGTGAATGTGCATATCATAACAATTACCCAATATGGGCAGGGAAAGGCTTGGGGAATCATTCTTGTATTGTCTGTAGATGATGAATGCAAATTATTAATCAAGGTCTGGACAGCTATAATGTGTAGCTGTGTGACTAGGAAAACATTCCTCGTAAATGATTCACACAAAATTTGTCTTTTGACATGTTTAAAACAATTAATGACCAACGAGCCTTTGCTGCACTCAGCACTCTGGAACCCTGCTCCCTCTGCACGCACCTCCATGACTCACCCTCCATCTTCAAGACCCATCTGAAAACACATCCTTTCAGACAATCAAGATCCCTTTGTATCGCCCGTGGAAAGCACTGTTCATTTGTTATAAATTATCATTAATTAAAATATTTAATCTTTTTAACTTTTGTAGCAATTATAAACAATATCTATAATCTAAAAGCAAATTAAGAGATCAAATTTCAAATCAGTGTTTTTCATAAAATTGTAGTGCTTTTTCATGCATACATGTACATATGTAGGTGGTACATCACAATTTCTTGATTCAGGTATGATACAGTATTGAAACTATAAAGAACAGTTACATCTTGGTTAAAATTTGTAAATTGAACCGTTAGTGGTTTACACAGAAAACGTTAAAACTGAATACAATACACACACAACTGAGGTTGATAACACTAATACACACACTTACATGTATTCTACAAACAAAGGTTTCTGAAGGCAAGGCTGCACTACCACTCATCGACTGTGAAAATACAGGCAGATGGCCCACGCTATGACATACCCATTTTGTCACCTTATGGGTTGGGCAGTATGTGATGAGTGTACTGTGACTGTGAGAGTGTTTATGTTATTACTGTCATTTCTCAGAGGGTGGAGAGATGAGCCCGCTACACTAGTGAACCTGAGTCAACCTCAGTTTATAGGCTACTGTCGTTATTTACTCATCTCTTATTCTGTGTTCATATTTCAGATATAACGTAATTTAGTTTGACGATAAAATATTTTATCAGTCTTTAACTTTAAATGTTATTTGTTAAAATAAAAAATGACCTGCATCAAAGCACGGATACTTGTGCATAATTTTACTGTGAAGTGGCCTGTACATGTCACAATGACAATCTACAGGAATTTTGAAGCTGTAAACATGGTAAATATATCTCAATTAAAACACAACTCAAAGACAACACATCAGAAAAATCAATGCTCAATCAATGAAGATCACAAGCCAGACAGGAATGCAATATTGATTTTGAAGAAGTGTTCCCCTGGCAAAACTGACCAAGCTTTTATGAATAATGTTATTATTACTCATAGTGTGCAAGATATCTGTGATAAAGGCTTCTTTGTTACGGTTAATATCATAAATGCTGTATTATCCCGCAATTTGAGGTACATGTTAGAAATCCCTTTGAATAATGTACGTAATACATTAAAAGAGAGAAAAAACAAATTTAGTTTTTATATTTAACTTTGTAATTGAATGACACAGGAGCAAATATTCAAAATCTTGTGAAAAATTACCCATCTTTAATGAATAACTCAAAATAACTAAATTATACATTTAGCCTACAGTTTCTGGCTTCAGGAAGACCACATAATGTAAGCGTGGAATCGTAATGCTGAACTTTGGACCCCTATGTATTAGCGTAGACAGTTTTCAATCAAATCATCCACAACACTAGATGTACATCCTACTTACATCAACGAGAAATAAGTCCTTCAACCAACATGATTCAAGAGTTCAAGTCGACCCTGATAACTGAACTCAAATCCAGATGACAGAATGTAGCCTAATGAGTAATAGTATAAATTATAATATAATGCCATCATTTTCTTGAAACGTCTGGATTTGATTCCTCTTAACACCCCCACCCCCACCCTCCAAATATGGGGTTTTTGTTTTTAGCATGAAATGACAAGGTTTCCTGTCCTTTTTAAGTTCGAAATAGCAACTTTGTGTCAATCTTAAAAAAATAATAATAATAATAATAATAATAATAATAATAATAATAATAATAATAATAATAATAATAATAATAATAATAATAATAATGATAATAATAATGATGATGATGATGATAATAATGATGCGTTTGTAACCGTTTGTTATGAAACGCATATGGTTAGAAAGCTGTTGAAAAAGTAGAATACAATGATCCACACAAACATGCCTCGAAATTACGTGGTTTTCTTTTTACCTCGTCGACTAACACATCGGCCATTTATGGGGGTCAAAATTTTGACTCCCATAAATGGCCGACCATGTTAGTTCGCACAGTAGAAGGAAAACCACGCAATTTTGAGGCAAACTTGTGTGGATCATTGTATTCTACTTTTAAAACGTCTTTCCAACCATATGCATTTTATAAAAAACGGTTACAAACGCTTTTTGTAGACCAACTCGACCGATCCAAGGCAACGTGTTCCTTTAACGGTTCATACATCTGTTCATCAGGCTTACACACATGGTGAGCACCTGTAATTCATATTTGTCTACAATAAATACAAACGTGCAATTCAAATTATTGCAATACATTTAAATGGGCAAACACAAGCAGTATGTGATCCATTGACTTGTTGCAACTGTAAAACTTCACATGTTGAGCAGATGGCACAATATCCCCTCAGCCCAATCCACTTCCATCCAGCAACAAACCTGTGGTTGCTGGGATGGATGCTGGATGTCTGTGAGACTCCCCAGTGATTCTACCTGACAGTTGTACTGTTACCCAATGCAGGTTGTAATTTTGTGTAAATGGATCCCTCATGGATTTGGATGTTGGAGTAATCTGAGATAAATTGCTCACTGAATGATCTGTAGGATGCATGTTTTCCAGAGATGAATTCTGTCTGTAAGTGGACAGTTGATGCATAGGCCTACATAGTACATGATATACATGTAGGCAAGGACCTAGCTCTATGGTTGATGTTACTGCCATGCAAATGATAGCCTATTGTCTACAAGTCTTTAGAGAGGTTTCTGTGAACATAGTGAACACTGACAACAGGCACAGATTATACTTTTAATAGGTCTTTGTTTTTAATATGGAAATAAACAAAAGGTTAGCGAGATTACAAACTGACAAAAAAGAACCGCTCCAGTTTTAATCAGCTGTTGGCACTGAAGTATTTACGGTGCATCAAATTGTTGAACTTTTAACTAGTATATTACAAAATTCGTCTTCAAATTGTAGGCCTATATTTTATCTGGAGAGGCCTTAAAATCCTTATTTTGACTGGATAAAGTGGTAAAAACCCTGGGGACAAAAACTTATTAAATTGTATTTATGATGAATGAAGCTGAAGGTCACATACAAATAGTTTTTAGCCAATATATTTTTAAGCTTTATTTTGTAAGCCTTCCCTTGTAGTCTCACATGTTTGTGTAGGTGTGAAAACTACAACAATGTATGTTTGGTGGGTGTGTGTAATTCCATAAATTTGTTTACAATTTTTTTTTTTTAAGCTGCAGAGTTGACATCACTTTAGAGTATTCCACTCTTCACATCCAATTTCATATTTCATACCTTGATGCCCAAACAAAAAAAGGAAATCCCAAATTAATTTTAGTCAAGGCCAGATAATCTGCTCCTGATAAAATGGATTCTGAACAGGTGTATTTGCCAGGGCAGTAAACTGGTGAAAAATATTTCCAGACAGAATTTTCCTTTTTTTTAATGGAAACAAGATTCAAAAGGAAGGCAGCAGGCCTACGTCACTGTTCTTTGGTTTGGAAGAGTAAATGGTTCTCCCATCCTCCAGTTTCCAGTGATCACCCCTGCATTAGTAGTACAAACAATTAGTGAAAACTACATCCAATTCGGTGGTTTTAATACATGCAGAGAGAAAATAATTTTAAAAACAAGTTGGGTTCAGAGTGGGATTTTTCGCACACACATTGGGCTTATTTTCAATAGTAGCAATCAAAATATGTAACAACAATTTCTGGTGTCTTCAGTAAACTACTATTTTTCATCGGATGCTGTTACATTCCCTTGATCAAAATACTTGACTACCCTGGATGCAGTTCATGTAATTCATTTTCCAGTCAATTCCAGTAGGCCTTGTCAATTTTGGCCATAACACGGTAGGCTGTAGCACTGTAACCAACTCAGGTGGAATTGGTTTATTAACCATGACCATTCATAAGCCTCACACCTCGGAATTCCAATGTAATCAAAACCTTACTCTAAAGTAATCTGCTACGAATAAAGCTTAAAGCACAATATGATAATTAGTTATGAATACACGTAGTAGAAGTAATAATCTTGCAAGGGGTCTTAAGGTACACCATTTTCGATCTCAAAGTTTAGAAACCAACTAAATTTTAACAGCCCTCTCGATTGAAACTAAGGAGATTTTTTACTTTGATTGAATGACTGTATTATTACATTCAGTCTATGCAATACATGTAGACTACTAGCCTTGCTCAAGGCAGTTGAATTATTCACTCCGAAAAAAGACCGCCGCTGTATAAAAACACACCCGTATTCACTGTGCGTAAAACCCACCCGTATTCACTGTGCGTAACATCGCACGACACGATGCCCCCGTACACTATCCGCATGCGGAGGCTGTCAGGCCGACAGCCTTGTAGGATCTGTGTTGAAGCCACTGACCTCATTACTATAATAAGCGAAGAGTTCCCACGGTCAGCTCATTACCATAATGCCCGCGAAAGACGAGACATGTTTACCTCACACACCACCACCACGGACGCATGATAGGGTCCAAAGGTCGTGATAAGGGACGTGCGTGATTGGACGTCAAAATGAATAATTCATTTGCCTCACATCCTGTGTTGTCTGATAGGTCTGACGAACGATATACATATTCATGAGCTGCATACTAGCATATCCTCGAGCCCCCCCAATTTCGTCCACTATTGGAATTTTTTCAATACAACACATTAAAACGGGAAGATACAGATCCGACAAGGCTGTCGGCCTGACGGCCTCCGCATGCGGTTAGTGGTGTACGAGTGCGATGACTTGTGTGAACAGTATTCGTGCGATGTGACAGTGTGTATACGGGTTGGTCATTCGGTGTGATCGCACACACCATGCACAGGGTATACGGCGGGTGGGTTTACAGCTGCGTCTTTTCGGAGCGAATAATGCGACTGCCTTGAGCAAGGCTAGTAGACTACATGTATTTTAGCAAGGATTCAACCATGATTCAACCAATGCTGGGGCTAACATGTATGTATGAGGCCTGTATGAGACCCCATAGAAACTGCCATAAAATCACAGTCAACTGTGTTTAAACCAATGGTATGACCAGTTAGTGCTTTGTAAAAAGCACCATACATGTAGAGCGTGCACAGAGAGCTAGGGCCAACAAGCACCATAGAGCCTGCACAGACCAAGGACCCCCAACTCTTTGTGATATTGTGTTCTGTGTCAATTTAAACTATTTACTTTACAGACTTGCCAGAGCAATAAAAAAACACATGATGTAGGCCTAAGTACATGTGAAGGTGGAATTGGCAAACACTGCTTGCATTATTTACAGTGATACCAATATTATCTCATCGATAGGTCCAGCAAGTGTAAACCCATAATGAATTGATAATGATGGTACAAATATTAACCACATTAGCATTATGCTGCAGAGCAATAAAATTACATAATAACTGTGAAGTGTATTTCTCTAGTACAACAACAGGTCACATAAAAACCTTCGGAAACAAACTATGAGTGTGTGTACACTACACACATCTGTGTAGGCTTCATATGAGCACTACAATTGAGAATTTATATTAACTCAACATTAAATTGCCTTTCTGGCAGGCTTGTCTTTGTTCAGATATTTATTTATCAATAATTTTCAGACTTTTATTGCATAGATTTTTTGGACGGGACTTTGTCCATCATAACAGATTATCAAACTTAGCATTTCAACTACACATCGTGTACACATTATATCGGAAGAGTGCATGTCATTAGGTCACATTGACGAATATTGTACTTGTGCCTGGACATTTCAAATTGAATTGAAACTTGCCCTGGTTTAATAGATAGATTGGAATGCTACATTATGGGTGAAAACTGAGATCTATTACATTATGACAAATAGTTTATTTTTTAAATACTTTATTTTCACAAAATTTAACCCCCTCCCCCCCCCCCCAGCAAAAACAAAAATGCGGAAAGCCTTATTCATTTAAAACTTGACAGATGAAAAAATGAGTTAAAATTTCAGCAAAATTACTGAAAAACGACCTGTACTGTACACTTTGAGCTCAAATGATTTACTTACCCCGCTGGATACACGACAAGGCCTGTGTTTGGGTCACATGCAAATGTTCTGTTGTCTTTTACAGTAAAGCCAAGAACTCGATCAAGGGTTACCTACAAAGGATTTCGAAAACAAAACAATTTAAGTCATTTCACTGTTTGAAATTATCTGAAACCATCTGACACCAGAGATTTAAATGAACAATCCATCTTAATACTTCAATTTTAAGCAGTGAAAGGGTTGTTCAGTATTAAGTAGGCCGAAGGAAAATTTGAGCATCATGGACCTGGTGTTTAAAGGCACTGGACACTATTGGTAATTACTCAAAATAATTGTTTTAAAACATAAAAACTTACTTGTTAACAAGCTATGGAGAGCTAATGATAGTAAAAACATTATTGTCAGAAACGACTCCCTCTGAAGTAACGTAGTTTTCAAGAAAGAAGTAATTTTCCACTTAAATATTTGAATTGGAGATCTCAGAGGTACATGTAGACTTTGAGGTCCCGAAATCAAGCATCTGAAAGCACACAACTTTGTGTCATAAGGCCGTTTTTTGTTCAATCATTATCTCGCAACTTCCACGACCAACTGAGTTCAAAATTTCACATTTGGTTATTTTGTGCATGTTGAGATACAACAAGTGAGAAGACTGCTCTTTGACAATTACCAAAAATGTCCAGTGTCTTTAAAGACAGGACATTTGGCTTTCAATCCTGCCCCACCCACAACCTAAACGGCCACACTTTATTCAGTGAAATATAAGCATTGACATTGCAGTGTGGTAATATAAGAACCACACAACAAAAAACTAATACACCATTCTAACTAGATGAAAACCTTCTTTGAAACTATCATAGATTACTCAATTGAAAATTCTGAGTTGCAGAATATGCAGAATAAATTTCACGCATCAAGCTTCAGAAGCATTGGAAACAGCTGACTGATTGTGTTTGATTCATGAATAAAACAGAATGACCCTCAGTCTGGCCACTGAAGTCAAACAATGTACTGCATTGTAAGTTGTAGTCCAATTGATTGACTCCAGTTGGCAAATCAAAATGCAGTTTTATAACATTAAATTTTTCCCAAAGATGGCAAATTTACACTCAGCTGTTTTTAATGACAATAATTATATTGACTGGGCAGTTTGGTTAGTGGCCTACATTAATTCCTCCAATATCCTGCTCGTACTATAATACTGTTTGAAAGTTATTCAAACTTTTCATACTGGTTTTTCTAAACTGTGAACCTGTAAAGCACTTCGTCTGCTGTTGTTTTGTTTAGTTTTGTAGGCTGTTCCTTGACAAGCCTAGGGAGTCTGCTTTTTTGGAACATGCCTCCACAGAAATATTTTATTTAAAGGAACACTTTGCCTTGGATTGGTCGCGTTGGTCTTTGAAATACCTTTGTAACTTACAAAATGCATATTATGGGTAGAAAGATGGTGTAAAAGAAGAATACAATGATCCACAATCATGCCTCGATAGTGCGCCGTTTTCCTTTTACCTCATCGACAAACACGGTTGGCCATTTGTAGGAGTCAAATTTTTGAGTCCCATAAATGGCCGACCTAGTTAGTTTGCACAGTAAAAGACAAACCATGCAATTTCAAGGCAAATTTGTGTGGATAACGCAGTTGGCCATTTAAATGGCCGACTGTGTTAGTTCGCAAAGTAAAAGGAAAACCAAGCAATTTCAAGGCAAATTTGTGTGGATCATTGTATTCTACTTTTAAAACATCTTTCCAACCAACTGCATTTTATAACAAACGGTTACAAACGCTTTTTATAGACCAACTCGTCCGATCCAAGGCAACTTGTTCCTTTAAATCGACATTGCTTTGAGTTGATATGAATTGGTGATTGACCCCTAGTCCTTCTACATTGTAAATCCTTCACAATTGGATCAGAAGGATTGGGGACTGTAAGGTGTTACAAGAATTGCTTTTCCAAAATTGTTTGTTTATACTTAACACTGTTAAGTATAAACAAACATTTTAGGAATAGCTTAACTGTTCATGGTGGTTTTAACGAAAGCTCTCACCCTTTCACAGAGAGGTATTCCTTTGCTTCTTTTCTTGGTCAAAGGTGCTCGGACCGTTCTCTTGGATGAAACAGTCGTTCTTTCAGCTAGATTAAGAACGTTCGGTCTGACGTTGACGTTGCCGCTCATACTGGCATCTCATTACACTTTACAGCACATCAGAGGAATAAACTTAGGTTCTTCCTACACGTCAGCATTTGCTCTTGACATGATCAGCAACATTCAGGAGAATTTATTCTATGTGAGAATAAAAAGATGTATTAATGATGTACACCCTCGTCAAGTGTGTAAGACAACACTTGCTGGTTTTTAGTGTCCTAATCAAAAGCTTATCTTTGTTGCACTTAGAAATGTTGATGAACTTGACCACATGTATTGTAAAGAATTTTTTTTTTTTCTTCAATATTTTGGGCAGAGGGGTAGTGGTTTTGTTAACCCGGGTTTGAATTTTTTTTATGAATATCAGTTTTGTTTTAAAACACTATTAACAAGGTAGTTTTAACTAGGGACCTATTGCTTTACTGGCCAGTTAAGTTCCAGTGTAAGCAAAGTCTGCAAATTGTATAGCCTTCTCTTTAATGTGTACAAAAAGTCCAAATTATGTCACATTACCAGATTAGTTAATTCTAATAATAGAGTCTTTTATAATGCTTTTTAGTAAAATTTTGAAAAATTTCCATTTGCACTTGCCTGGCCTGGAAAAGTTAATGAATCGTTACAGAAAATGATAGGACTAGGAGCCTAATTCTCTCATTTTCAATTATTATTATTAGAATTAGGCTAACCATGCTAACAGAAGTTGATCTTTGTACACATGGTTAAACTTTACTTTAAAGAGAGCGATTAAATTTATTTTAATTACATTTTTTTTAACCTGATTACAATAAAATGAACAATGCAACACTCTTACCTAGTAATACTACCAACTACAATGAACAGTCATCAAACAGTAACACATAATATGAAATACAACTACAATACTGTCAGTGAACAACATCGTTGATTTTTACTTTTGTTTTAAAATTTTAGATACTTACTTACTACCTCCATCATGATCATGTCCATGAGTTAAGCATAGAGTAAGTTAGTAAAGACAAAACATATCATTACCTAGACCCAGTAACTGGGGCGCTGTACTCCTTTTCAACAATTTTTGACTTTATCTGTCGTGCTAGTACGACAGATAAAGTCAAAAATTGTTGAAAAGGAGTACAGCGCCCCAGTTACTGGGTCTAATCATTACCATGCATTGCCAGCCGTAGTGCTTTTCGTCTACTCAATCTCCTACTACGGCATTCATGGTCGGCATTGGCTTGGGGGTGTGCAGTTTAGATGTACAGTGTCACTTGATTATAATTCCGACGAGTTACTGATTCCGCTACTCGGCCGTCAAAATCACCGAGTAACTAGCTGGAAATATATCCACACAGTCAAAGGTCCGAAGTCCTACTGTATCAGTGTCTTGGTCATTTGGTGTTATTTTTTTAATAGGTTTTTGTTCCGACGACGTGTTTCTCTTGTGTGGCCGTTAGATTTGCACGGTGCGATAGACGATGACGACCAGCGACTGACCGTCTGTGTGTTCTTTTTCTAACTGTGCATGCCCTGTGTTTTGAACCCCGTCGTCACACTTTCGTTGTGGTTTCTGTTGATCTCTCTGTCTGTGTGTTCCCCCCCTCTCATATGCGTCAATCTTGCCTCTTTTGCGGCAAATTCGAAATTCAATGGACTTATTCTGCTCCGTTCCTTATTACTATCAGGCCATCTCATTGGCCAAATAAGAGAATGTTGATATATTTTAACCAATTGAAACATGGCTAAGGGGACTTTCCCACGTGTTTAATAATCGTCGTTGGAGGCGCTATGTTCATTTACAGGTTGTTCGCCTAAAAATACTGCGTACATTGTGTCAGAATGGACGGACGACGGATATACTGTAGTAAACACGTACATACGGACATACACATCACTCAAAGAGCCCGTGTGTAATTTTGGACTGCGAGTAGAGAGCGGATTATTTTAGTCCAATCTGCGGGGAGGCTCTAATAATAATTCATTTCAATGGCGGAAATTGAGAACCTACAACAAGAGATAGATTCCTGTGGAAAAGAACAAATAGAGCAGCATGTCGAAGAGGAAATTGTACATGAACTAGTCTCTTCCGAGCAGCAGTCGTGGCGACTCGATGCAGCAGACGAAACGACTCCGCCGATTGAAGTGCCAGACGAAGAGGACACAGAGGAGGATGGTCAACAACACGATGAACCCGGCCGTCACATCATCGCTATCGACGGCAGGGTCCCCTGTGGTATCCCCGGTGACCCCGACGAGAACGAGGAGGACCCGCAGGACGATGAAGGGGACGATTCATACGATGGTCACGGGGTGTTCTTTCTCGATAGCGAAGACGAAGTCAAGCAAAAAGTCTCGGATTATGAGAAAAATACAGGCACGCATTTCATTATGCTGAAAAAGGAGAAAGGCTATTCACAAACTGGTAAGTCCAAAAAAAGTGGTTGTTGTTCTAAATAAAGACAGACCTCCAATATCAGTCATGTCAGTATTATACTTAAATATTTTACAACAAATCATCCAATCTTTAACCACGTTAATATTTATATAAGACTATTATTTGTAAGTTTAAGAAAACTATTTTTATAAGAGTTACTTACAATTTACATTTAATTTCAACAAATAAATTAACCATGATTAAACAATAACAAACACAAATGCCTACATCCCAAAGATCTCATTGAAATGTTGAAGTTTAGAGTGAGATGTTAACAAGTTAACGAACAAAAAACAATTGAATTCTCAAATAACAAAGGGTACTTTGTGTTAATTTGTAACACAGCCAGATTCAGATGGTGAAGATGCAGTTAATAATTTTTGAATATTTATCAGTGCAATGTTGTATGTAAGTAGAATCATGGAGGTAGCAATATAGTTAAGTGTAGACCCAGGTGGTGTTTGTATGCTTTGGCCTAGTACTGCAATTAACTCAAATGGCTACACTCATCATACACTTCACTGAAATAGCTACGCTGCATGACTGGTTTCTCTCTTCCCTCTTGTAGATTCATTTTTTCTAAATTACAGCTATGCCTCCATCAAATACTTAAGCAAGGACAAGTTTTGCAGAGATCTCCTTGTCAAATGATGCTGATGTTGTCAAGATAAGTTAATCTGTCACAAGTTAGGGAGAAAAATGCAAGCTGTGAGCTGACCTCGAGAAAGATTTTTTGCCTAAAATGTCATCTCCCCTCCCTACCATTTGAATGATGTCATGATGATGCAATCACTCAATGAGAATCTGTTGTCTCCCTTTTACTACACAGCCGAAGGGATGGGATCAGCTTCGGACAACCTCGTCAGGCATATTGTGCATCCCAGTGGAGAGACGGCTGAGGAATTCAGTTGTGACGAATGCGAGATGGTGTACAAGAACTACAAATCGCTCTGGCAGCACAAACGAGACAACCACCAAGACAAGATAAGCTGTGGTTACTGTGATTACGTATCGTCACGCATGTACAACATCAAGCAACACCGAAAGCGTAGACACCCAAACATGCCGGATCCATTTGACCCTAATATCAGTGACTTATTTCACGGGGCCTACGTAGAGGATTCAAGATTTGAGTATCAACCTGAAGAGGATTTAGACAGTGGGGAACCTCTTCCTAAGATTGCCAACATGTCTCGTAGAAATTTCAACTTTGTGGAGGCATCAGACATCTCTGACAAACCTGTCAATATGCAAGCAAATTTTGTGCATGGGAACAATGAGGAACGCCAGATGCACCAGCAGCGCCCAATCACAACCACAGCTTACCCAGTTGGAATAACCACCTCAAGAGAGCCTTTCACTCAATCAGGATCACACTTGAGACAGCCACAGTCGGTGAGAAGCCAAGCCACAACATCATTACTCAAACGATCAGACGGGAATCTCGTCACAACATCATCAACTCTCCCCAGAATCACTAGTGTCACAGGAAGCCAAGTGCAAAACACTCAACTCAACAGGACACCAATCTCTCCGAAAGTGAATTTTACCAGAATGCAGCCCTCCACCAGCTCCAGTAGAGAATCCAATTTGTTTCATGCACCTCCAGTGAATAGCCATCAACATAGGAGAGAATGTCAAGAAGGCGTAAGTCAAATGGATGAAAGACACCGTACTAATCCAGTAACAAGCATGCCTGGAATTCATCATCAAATACTTACCCAAAACACAAACTCGTCACTTAGACATGAAAGCAGCAGGAATACCTCCTCGTCGCAGATGCCAGTCAAAATGGCTACCTATCATAACCCTAACCATAATCCATCACAAGAGAACCTACTCAACAGACGCACATCTTCAATAACTACATCTACTTGTAATAACTCACGTAACACTGGTCAAAACAACGCCACCATCACATCAGTGTTGATCAACAGAGACAGCGAAAAACAAAAGCACCAAAGTATTTTGAGTGCTTACTCGCCTTCAAGGTCTAACAACACTTTGTCTGTAGACAGACAGCAAAGAGTTAGCAATGATGCATCAAAAGGTGCAAGGCAGCAACCTTCTAAGTTCCCCCAGCAGGTTGCTTCCCCACAGGGTGGGCCATCTTCTTCTTCTCCGGTTGAATCGACTAGGATGAGGAAACCAACCTCCTGTCCTCCTCAGGATCCTCAATCGCCACCGCAGCCTAAACCTCAGAGGTCTGTGAGAAGTGTCATAAATGAGCATCGTCAAGAGGTCGGTCTCACTGACTTCAGGAGCCTCTTGAAAAACTTTCATGTCAGGTCAATCACTGAGCGTGTTGTACATCCTGATGGCACAAGATATGAAATTCAAATTGATGGAGAAGAGATTGATGAATGATTGACTTTGTTACAATTACCAAGCCTAAATCTGCAAAATCTTAACAAAATGCAAGATATGGATTTCCGTGCAGAGGACTCTTTGGGAGGGGGGTAAAAATTTAACTGTTCTGACCTCAACTCTTGCTAGATTTGACAATGTAGAACTTGGACATTTAAAGTAAAAGTTGTATCTGTCAAAAAGGATCCTAACTGAAAATGCTACAGGGAATTTCTAGGCAAGATATGTAACTCCAAGAAACATTCTTGAGTGATACACTTTGTTTGCATCATATTTTAAAGACACTGGAAACTATTGGTAATCGTCAAAGACTAGCCTTCACAGGTGTATCTCCATCAATACATAAAATAACAAACCTGTGAACATTTGAGCTCAAACGGTCGTTGAAGTTGCGAGATAATAATGAAAGAAAAAAACACCCATTTTTTGTCACCGAAGTTGTGTGCTTTTAGATGCTTGATTTCGGGACCTCAAATTCTAAATCTGAGGTCTGGTAACCAAATTTGTGGAAAATTACTTCTCTCTCGAAAACTACATTACTTCAGAGGGAGCCGTTTCTCACAATGTTTTATACCATTAACAGCTCCCAATTACTCGTTGCCAAATACACTGATATGCGAATAATTACTTTGAGTAATTACCAATAGTGTCCACTGCCTTTTAAAACTATTTACTGTTCAGAACAGTTAATTTAGTAAATTGGTACATATAAATACAAAAATAAACAAAACACTATCAATTTATCAAAAGTAATTAAATGTAGTTTGCTAGTTTGCAAATTTGCAGCGACAGGAAACCATTATTTTGATGAGGTTAATGGTAAAAACAATAATTTTGAAAAAGTGCAATCTTAGTGAAGGTACAGAGAGCAGTTTAGATACATTGTTTATAAACACAGGCCTTAAACAAAACCATGACACCAACAATTGCTTTTTGCTGTGGGTGCCCTTTGCAAAGTGCCATGGGTTGAGTTCACAAAGATTAAGGACCAGGCCTAAATGAAATGTGATAAAATGAAATGTGATAAATATAATTGAATTGAAACATCCATTACCAACAGTATTTGTAATGTACAGAAATTAACATTGCACGTAAAGTATAATTTAAGACAATTTTGTGAAAAAAAAAACTTTTTTTTATACAAGTTGAAACTTGTGTTTTAAAGTTGTTATTTGTTTTTCTAATAAATTTCAGTCTCTATTTTTCTTTGCGAAATAAGTAAGCTGTCGGAGAACAATCTAATAGTACATGTACCTCCTTGCCACTTTTTGTAGCATCATTCACGACCCTTGTACATTTAAAAAGAAAAATTATTTAAACTTCTTTTGACAACTTTGCTATTTCAATGTCCCCATGCACTTCAACTCAATTCTCAGGTTTTATGATGCTAATAATTATTTTGAGTAATTACCAAAAGTGTCCGCTACCTTTAAGTTTATTTCACAGTGAAACTTGTATTTAGTACTTTGTGAAGAACATGCACCAGTTTGTTATAAGCATGCAATTCATAATGAAAAGTCAGTGTTTTGGAAATTTATAGAACACACACGTTATTCATGAAGGAGAGTAAATACAAGGAATAAACACTCATCTCAAAGTTTAATTATTATTATGAAGATAACAAATAAAAATCCCAAAATGAGGCAAGGTGACTACAATATTACTTGTGTACATATAATAGGTTTTTTTTTTATAGTCTGTGTGTAAAAGTGTTGGGGTAGGCCCTATTTGTTTAAATGTGAGTTGTCATCATTTTATTTACATGTAGGGTTTGAAATAAGATTTTCTCTATTGTGAGGTTTCCTCCCACACCTCAAGGTGACATTTCTTCATCATTGTCAGCTCAGGTGAAGTGGTTGGTCACAATGCAAAGTCACTTTTGAGTGTCCACTGGTTTCATTACTAGAATTACCTAAAGTGCAAGTGGAACTCGGAAAAGTATGCACTATATTTTTCCGTAGTTCACGAGAGGGGGTTGTGATTTTGTCTTCAAGCAAACTTAACAAGAAGTAGCTTATGAGCGCAATAGGCAAAGTTTGAACAGCACAGTGTTTGGTGTGGATTGTTCATTATAGGTTAATTATTTCAATCTTGTGGGTTGATCAATGAAGTTCTAGGATTACAGTTTGCTTGAAGACATTAGTATTCATAACAAACTCCCTTGCTCTAAACCAATTTGAATAAAAAAAAATATCTTGGAACTTCACATAAACTGAGAATTTCAAGTTTTTCACCAAAGTATGGCGTCATATATTTTACAAAAACATGTTGATTAAAATATTTAGGTTTCGGAGTTTTGGAGATTTGAACCAACACACGTGGGTAAGGTGCCCGTAATAAGGGATCAACGTAGTTCGGGTTTTCGGATTAGTCAAAAATTGAAAATATTTTCCCACTTAGCTGCAACGATAATAGTTGATAAATTGCCCATTATTTGACAGAGTGGAAAGTCAAGAGGTTAAACTGGTCCCAGAAGTCGAGGGCCACTGTACCCATCGCCTTCGATGGCACACCCTTCATGTACTTAGGACAGGTCCTTCTCAGCTGTCAGCACGGCAAAGACAAGAACATCGGAATCAAGAAGAAGTACAGGGAAAAGGCTGCTTTGGTGAGAGGGGCAAAGAAAACAGTCCTAGTTTTTTATCTGAAATTAACTTGTTAGAAATAGTTTGTTTTTTTGTGGTTTTTGAAAATCGAGCATTGGCAATAATCTATTTTTCATGATTACGGCACCTGTCATGCCATTTAATTTTTTTAATTATTTTGTTTTATTGCCTCCTTTCCCAGAATCGTAATTGAGTGAATCCTGTAGGAAATTTAATCTCCTACAAGGATCAATAACCCAGTTATCCATATAAAAAAGTTATTAATGAAATTGAAAATGTTCTTGTTACACTTTATATGAATTTCAAAAGAATGATTCTGGCACATTTTGAAGGGTTTGGTAAACTGATCAGTCTTCCTGGTAGTGATTGTTTGGCATATTAACATGTGTTTTGTCCGGAAGATAGTTTTTTGTGGGCTTTTGCTTTTTTCCCCAAAATAGATCTGTTCCAATTATTAAGTCCCCTTTTGAATTAATAAAAAAATGAAACTGCACAGAGCTGAGCTGTGAAAACTTCATTTCAAAAGGTGGTCGCTTTTTGAGATCGCCTAAAAACAAAAGCGATTATGTCCGGGGGATAAAAACTGATACATTTTTCCATAAACCACATTTCTCATCAAATGAAATGATTACCAAACGTATGCATTCCCTTTTAAGAGGTAAACTTAACTATAAATAAGTGAGATTTTGTAAAAAATATTAATAATAATATAATAATAATAAGACTAGACACACATCCTGTGTTTTACAGCGGAGTTTAAACAAGGAGGATGACTACACACCAACTAAGAGACTACTGTCACCATCAACAAAGAAAATGGGCTGCCCTGCTCTCATTAGCATTAAGAAAGTCGTCAAATTCCCAGATTTTAAGGTAAGTCCAAATATTTGTTGCCTAGAACACTTGGCATTCATTAAATCAAGTTTTTTAGACCTGTTCTTGGTGCGCGCTGCTAACAGCTAAAAATAGGGTTTGAAATGCCTCTAGCTATCAGGCAAGCCTGCTGGTCTAGTTACACATCCTGCTTTTGAATGGACAAGGTTGTGGGTTCAAATCCCACTGTAAGAGTATTATGCGTGTGGATATTCTTTTCACAGGCTTGGGGGGGGGGGGCAGGACTGAATAAACATTGGCTGTGTGGAAAACACACGGGTAATATTCTTTATTCTTATGTGGGTGGTTTAAGCATGGAGAAAGGAAACACAGTAGCAGTTGGTTAAAATCCTTGAATAAATATACGCACTTCAAGTCTCATTTGTGATAATATTAGCCAACTAGAAACTTGAGCAATGTGATCATTAATTTCCCCTGACCATTTCTTCTGTAAGATTTGAGACAATACAGTAGTTCTACAAATAAAACCTGACAGGTTCTTATGGCACGTGTGATGTTTATCCAAAGGTACCAGTTGATGCCTCGTCTCACACTAAGAGGAAAATGTTCCAACAAGTCGCCGAAGCAATGAAACGATCTCCAGAGTCATTGAATGCGGAGATGAAATTCTACCTCAAGATTCCCTCCAGTAGTAAACATAAGAATCATCCGCCAGAAGTGGTAAGTCGTTGGCAACTTAAATCGCCATTTGCTGAACGCTGACTACTCCAATTTTGCTTGCCACAGAAAAATATTTCTTAATGCCCATCCAGTGAGGTGCAGCCGATGAACTGACAAGTTGCATGCCTATAAAAATTGTATAATTTTGTTCAAGTGTAATACAGTGATGTCATTATTCAGTACAATAATATGCTCAAGCACCTTGCAACAAATACCCATTGACTAAATACACATTGATTGAGAAAACATTGAGAGTGCTCTGTATTATTGGGGTTGCCTTGTCATGCTTTTAATATTATACACACACTAATAATTGTGCATTATGTTCTGTGCCATAGTGTGGTAGGGAATTCAAAAGAGACAACAACGCTTTCAAGGCCAACCATTGTTATTGTATAGCCTGCCCTCTTGTGGTGTGTTGTTGAATAGGCCTTGTAACTAGTTGCTACATGTAGTGGCATTGTGTGTGTACATTGTACTTAGCTTCCTGGTTGGAGTGGATTGTGTACATGATGTATGCTTCATATTTGGGACTCTGTGACCTTTGAACTACTGTAATAGTGTTAGGGTGTTATGGATATAAACATATGGTCCCTAGGTCACTCTGGTAAGCTTATTGTGTTGTGCATACATTTAGCTCTTGTTACTTGCAGTAACTTGTTACTCGATGCGATAACACTTTTAACAGTGTCATCTGTATTTATTTATAGGCATAATATCTGTGCATTGCAAAATACTGGTATCAAAGTTTGATTATTTATTGTATGTATGCACACACAGAGGAACCTCCATGGTATGCATGATGAATAAATGAATGTCATTATCAATGTGGTACAAAAGTTCAATATACCAGTACCTATTTAAAACTAAATACTGTCTGCAATAAAAAGTGAGGTGGTATTAAACTGCTGAATCAGTGACTGAGGTGACAAGTGTTTAGCTAGCTGGGAGTGTGTGTCTGTGTCCAGATCCAATGCACAGAGTTAGGACAGCAAACGACTGACTCCCCATACATGATATACCATCCGAGATACATAGGCAATAAGGTAGTTGTATTATATCCACATATCAGACCACAGCATACAGTGGTCAATGTACATATGATAACTGTCTATGACCATGGGGTTGAATATCTTGACAAAGAACTTTGATCTCACACATAAAAGAAAGTGTGTAATGCATGTAAAAAAAAAATACTCAGATAATTTTTCTGAATTTTCAGTGTCCCAAAACGCCTGGTAGGACCCAACTAAAGAGACGTACGATGGCATTTAAGGATGTGGTGAAAGCAGCCAGTCGAATCGCTGATCTGATTAACCTGACACCCATCCACACAAGCTCAACCGTAGATAGACTATGTGGAAGGACTGTCTACTTCAAGGCTGAGTTAATGCAGAAGACAGGGTCATTCAAAGTCAGAGGAGCTCTGAACGCCGTAAGTAGAAATTCAGTTTAATGCTTTAAAACATGAATGCGTCCTTCATTGAAAAATATTCTGTATTTTATGCAAAGTATACCTTGGTTTTGAAAACTGTTTTTAAAAATTGTTTAAATCCTAATATAAGTTATGCAGATGTAAACAAATTCACTAACCTGTTAAAATTTAGTACGACTGCAATAACTGATCTGTTTGACATGTGAACAAATAACTAATCTTTTTTCAATTATTTCTCACCTCATATGACAGATTTTGTCTTTAAAGGAGAGTGGGAATGAACCAAAAGGCGTGGTAAGTAGTGTTCCAAATCGTAAATTGCCCAGCCCAGATAGTTAGTAGCTATTATATAACTGCATCATCAAGTAATGTCTTGTTATTTTATAGTTTCAGAATAAAGTACCAGTTACTAAAATGAAGTCGGAAGGGTAAATTTAATCGTCAAATTGTGAATCCAAATTCATTGTGGTGCACACAGTCACAGGAAACAAGATCGGTGTAACCTTTGGTTTAGTTTATACTTCCATGGGCAGTGTGCCAAATCGATATCTCATGTCACTAACCCCTGGTAGAGATGAGCTAAAAACGATGCTGGTTGGCTCTCGAGAGTGACTACTTTGCGAGCACGCTTGTTAACAACTTTTAAGCGCTTGTATGGCACTTTTAGGACGCTTAGTATGTATGTGAGTTACGTATTTTGAAGCGATTTCATTTGAAATGAATCATGTTTATACACGGTCACCCTACACTGCATATAGTTAGTATCACAAGATTATAGAAGAATGAGTAGAGGGGACCAGTTTGTCTTGACTTGATGCCTCTTTTGCAGGTTACTCTACTTAAGGGGCACGCTGAATAGATGGGCCATCGAACTAATTAAAATGAACCAGATTCTGGCACATTTTATAGACCAATTTCAGGGGTTTTATGAGTTGTTTTATTAGAAGGCCCATTCTTCAATAAATGCAGAGGCAGCTGCAGTCATAGTCTTGGTGCAAGACGTTGTAATTCACTATCACTCAACTATCGCGATCATCTCCCACGCTCCACTTCTCCTTGCCATGCACATTACTATCGACTTATACATGTAGCGGGCGCTGTTAAAAAATATCCAGATCACTCCAACACACCTTTTCAAAACAACAGGATCACAGCTTACAAAAACACTCTCTACATGTATTGGTGGAATAGTCGCAACTGTGTAGCGATGAGTGTATGGGGCCTATTGTATTATCAAAGAGGTTGACCAACTCAACGAGAGCGTCTTGCACCAAGACTACTGTAGTCCCAATTAGCAGCTGGGGCTGCAGCTGTGGCTTCATCATGTGATTTAAAGCATAGAAGGCCCATTATAGTAACACCTAAGACCTTCAGCAACAGTCGCATTGAGTGTCTGGGGCCTATTGTATTATGAAAGAGGTTGACCAACTCAACGAGAGCGTCTTGCACCAAGACTACTGTTAGTCCCAATTAGCAGCTGGGGCTGCAGCTGTGGCTTCATTACATAATACGAGGCCCATAGTAAAAACACCCTCACCAGCAGCAGTCATAGCCAAACAACCAATTTTAACACAGCCTGTGATACTTTCCGTTGTTTCATGAACTAGGTGACACATAGCACTGGTAACCATGGCCAGGCATTGGCCTATGCAGCACAGTTGACTGGTGTGCCGTGTGTGGTGGTGGTACCACACGACACACCAGCCGTTAAAGTACAGGCTATATTGCAGTACCAAGCAGAAATAATCTTCTCTCAGCCTACGCAAGCCTCAAGGTTAGTTATACGGTTTAAGGACCATATCTTCAGAACAATCTGCATCCCAAATCCCCCCTATTTTTACCTATTTTCCCAATGTAACACATTTCCAGTAAGACAAATTGTATTTTACTTTAAATAGTGATTTTTTTTTCTAAATGTGCTCATAAGCAGTTCTATTTGATCACCCAACTTGTTGATCACAATTGAACTCTCATTTCTTTTCAGGAAAGACACGTGTGAAAAAGTACGGAAGGCTAGAGATTACCATTTCGTCTCACCATATGATGACGTTGATGTTATTGCTGGCCAGGTATGTAAAGTGAATAAACTGGGGTAGGTTGGGGCACTCATGTTTTCGAAATAATTTTCAACTGTTGACTTTCTATGTGTAACATTTTTCGTTTTTATGGGTGTGTGTTGTATTGTATTTTTTTTCACTTCATAGTGTGGTATACTGATGGTGCAATTTCATCTGTTACTGTTTTCTGTTCATTAAGTCCATTGTTCGTTAATTGATTTGTTTTCTTCTTTTTTGTGCCCTTTTTGCAAAAATCTTGTCATTGTTAGTCTTTTTTTTTTGAAAACCCTCAAATATCAGCTGTGCTAGATGTTTCACCCTCGTGAAATACAGAGCAAGTTCAAGTGCACACCATGGTTAACTAAAGGTCAACGTGTTTTACTAAAACCCATGCCGGTCGACCATTGTTTGACTACTGTGGTCAGGATCATGGTTTCATCTGTGGTCCCAATAGCCTGTTCAATGCTAACATGTGTCAAGCGCAGAAGGGAACCGGTGACACTATAAAAAAAATGCTGAATGCAATGGAGTGTCAAATAAGTTGTTCGAGTGAGAACATTAGAACATTACAGCGCATGTAGGATGCTAGTCAGTGGTCAATCACAGGTTGACTAAATGTGTGCACTTGAACTTGCTCAAAATTGACATTAACCATTTAAAAGTAATTTTTTTTATTTTATAGGGAACCTTGGGTCTGGAGCTGTTAGACCAGTGTCCATTTGTTCAAGCTATTCTAATTCCAACCAGTGGTGGAGGTTTAGCTGGTGGAATTGCTACGGCTGTCAAAGGAATCAATAAAGACATCAAAAGTAAGATCTTAAACGCAATTAACCTTTTTAAGACCAGGGCCCAATTTCATAGCGCTGCTTAACGGTAAGCAAATTTGCGTGCTTACTGTAGCAGAAAAATTTGCTTAAGCCTTAGCGTATTTCACAGGTTAGCAGAAAAATTGTGCGGCCATATTTCGTGTTTACTGGGGTTTGCATTGTGACGTCATTTATTTTCGTGCGGTAAGCACCGGAAGGTTAGCATGCCTTTTCGTGTGCTTACGGTTAGCAGCGCTATGAAATAGAAATTGCACAGTAAGCACAAAATCGGCCGCTAAGCAGCGCTATGAAATTGGGCCATGGTGGACACTGGAGGGGTGTTCCCTGTCTGGTTTGGATGTATACAGACAAATTTACCCAAACCTACTAGTGCTATAGTATTGTGCTGGCTCAAATGGCTTGTGGTACCTAATTATGTTCATACAAATTGTCATAAAAACTTCACAAAAGTGCAATTAGCCTTTTTGAGATATGGCAGCGAAACACTACAACACTCAAATTTGGAAAAAATCTGTATGTACATGTATACACCCAAACCAAACAGTACACTCCCTATAACGTCTGCCATACCTCAAATAGGCTCATTTCTACAAGTAAAACAGTTTTCATTTCCAAAATAATGTGCATTAAATTAGCTGTGACTGCTCATGCCTCTACACATACTTCACGGCGCAAATTTTTCCATCGAACAAGTCCGGTGGTCTTTTGTTATTCTTTCTAAATATTAATGTTGGCTGCTTTGAGCCTGATAAAATACCTCTCAATTCTACTGAGTAATGACTTAGTACACATAACGACGCTTGAAATCAATTTTCCTTTAAATTTCAGTTCATTTTGATTCTGGTCTTGTAAAAGAAATTGCGGTCCAATAAATATTTTGAGCCACAAGTCAATGGTTTTGTGGATTTTCCCTCTAAGTTCAAGCCCAGTATTTAACTTATTACTAACTCTTGATTCTGCTTCCACAATTTGTTTAGAAGCTTCCTTGGAACACACATGTTTGCTGTTTGTTGATGACTGAGGACAAATTTTATTTTTGTATAGAATTTGAATCTGATATGAGTGGCTGGCTACGCATTCAAAAGCACGCTTTTTTAAACAAAGTGCATACGCACTGTTTTCAATGTACATTTATCTAATAAAAAACCAACATTGGTTTTCATTTTTTAGTTTACTGTGTCGAACCAGAAGGTAAAGATCTCCAAACTTCGCTGCAAGCTGGTAAGTAGGACTACGACTCTATGTAGTTTGTATAAACTGTGGACATAATGGTCATCAAATGGTAATATGATTTGAGGCATTGCATGGTGAGGTATCAATATATATTTGGTTTGCGGTAATACCATGTGTGTATCTACTTGCCAGGTAGAGTTCTTTCTTTAGAGAACTGTCTTGCTATATATTCTACTACAGCAGAGTAGATTTTCGGAATTCAAGAGACTTTTTAGTTCTGAGAAGACCTTTCCTGCTTTTTAACTACTACCTGGGTGGAAGGTATAAAAAATTGACTAATTGGCTGGTTGTCAAATGGTTAGACCTTTACATACTAGAAAGGCTTCAATCAAGAACTTTATCTCAAGTAAGACTTAAGTTATTAACATTGTCAATGAACCAGTATTTTTATCATACTCTCATCAGGGAAGCGAATGTGGCCAGAACCACCGCAGTCTTTAAACACAGTCGCTGATGCTATTCGTACTCAACAGCTTGGCAAACTGACCTGGCCAATCCTCAGAGATAAGGCAGAGAAAGAGGTCTTCACAGTGGTAAGTAATGGGAGACTTTGAGGCGCTGGGTGGCGGCAGACTTACCAGGTAAATGTCCATTGTTTGCGTAGTTCTAAGCATGCGCACATTATTGAGAACAATGGGTTGTACCTGGTAAGTCTGCTGCCACCAAGCGTCCTGAAAGTCTCCCATTGATGCAATATCAAGGATTGCTAATTGCAAGCTCAGATTCTGACTATGTTATTGTATCACACAGGTCCCTAATTTTGAGGTCAATCAGCCTTTCCCTCACAAATCTCACCAATACTTGGGAGTGGTGCTTCTATTGGGTGTTGCTTTTACATGATTAAGGCATACAAATAAAGTTAAGTCTGTCCTGTGCCAATAAGGCTCATCAGGCCAGTATTAATGTCTGGTTTCATAGACATTAAACAACTGCTGTTCCCCCTGGACAGGAGACCAGTCCATTGCATGTTACTCCCAAGCTCTTGTCGATACCCATCCGACTCCCTGGTGGAGTGAAGTATTCATGATAGAGTGTCTTGCTCAAGAACACAAGTGTCACAAATGACCGGGCCAGGATTCGATCGCCCTTTCTGAACTTGAGTTCACAGCCATGACATCCCACCACGCTTCAAATACTTGTTCACATGATGATAACCCCAAATTGGGATCGGTCTTTGCCATTTGCAGCAATAGTGAAGAGATCTGATACTTTTTTTACCATATTATTACAGCTAATTATGAATCGATGAAAATAACATGATTTGTTTTTTTACTTCACAATTTTCTTTTCCTCCTGAACAGAATGATGACGACATTGTGGAAGCTATGAAATTTGCCTGGACAAGACTAAAGGTGTGTTATATTAAATGAAGTTTATTAATGCAGTTGAAACAAACCCAATATTTTTAAAAAGTTTTGGATAGTGTATTGGCAAGGAAGGGAAATAATTCTCATAGAGTGACAAGTTTATGAAAATGTATTCTTGAAAATTTATAAGCTTACAAAGATGCACTAATTGTTACATGATCACAGGTGTCAGTACATGTTTTCAAGAAAAATGTCAAACGTCTCCCATTGCAAAGCGAATTATGTGACGGGAAACACTCTTGTATTCTAAGCAATTGTTGCGCAGGGAAATTCACTTCCCTTTTTTTGCAACTCACGCTAAACACGAACCAGGCTTTTCTGTACAAGTATCAACATTGTACCATCGCAGGTTTTTAAATGGGGTAATTGAGTTAAAATATTTTGTGTTAAGTTTGTCATGCATTCAAGAATTCCAGGAAGCATTAAATTAATATTGAAATATCCTACATCACATGGAGGTGTCTTTATAGTACATACAGTAGTTTTACTTTGAGCACTGAAATAATTATTTTTTTTCTTCTAGCTATGTATTGAGCCAGCCGCAGCGACAGGCGTTGCAGCAGTTTTGTCAGAAAAAATGAAGGAGTTAGACCCGTCCATCCAGAATGTAGCGGTCGTTCTATGCGGAGGCAATGTGGACATTGAGAGATTACCCTGGGAACAAAACTCCAAACCAGACATCACGGGACTGCAGTGGGAGCAACACAATAAACCCATGTTTCCATCGGTTCCGAACTGACCAATCACAGGGATCAATGGAAGGGTATTGACCAATCACTATGCTGCGCCATACTGTTATTCATGCAAGAGAGACTGACCAATCGAGATGCTTCTAGTCATCCTTGAATTCAAAACTGATATGATTGGCCAATTGAAATCAGCAAGGCAGCCTGCTGCTAGAACGCTATTCAACCAATCAAAAGTCCAAAGCCCGTGTCAATCAAGAATTGTTGAACAGACCAGACGGCAATATTCAGATTGACCCAAAAGGTCAATGTGCTCATAGTGTTAAAAGATGTTATGAGCTGTTGCTTTGCATTCATAGCAGGCTTGGAATTACACGCTGGCCAAGCAGGTCATGGCCTCTCTGTTGCCCCTGGTCCTGGCCTTGGTGCCCCTTCAAAAGTTTCCCATTGACTTTAAGTTTTCCCAATGGAAGTGGGAAAAATTTTCCCCATGTAATGTGCCCATGCTCAGAGCTATGTAAACATTGGAAATTTACCTGGTAAGTCTACTGCCACCTAGCGCTCCAAAGTCTCCAATTGGACCAATGCCGTATTCTTTTAGATTTTATTATGTTAGTGCCATTGTCGCATGCAATTATGTCCTCTGTGCAATACTATCCGGAAGACATTATTGCATGTCGGCCGGACGGTTTTACATATGCAATCGTGTCCGCCCGGATGCTGCTGCATAATGCAATTGTGTCCACCCGGACACATTTGCATATGCAGTTGTTTCCGCCCTCGTGCAAAACCAGCCTTGCAGTAGATTAAACACCCTTGGTCGGCGGAACACGTTCGCCATTTATTTTTTACAAGCTATAAGTGCATGTCATGAATGACCTGGGAAATGTTCGGCCTTTGGGTATTAGCTGCAATCATAAAATACGTGAATATTCATGCTGCACAAAATTATATATAGGTTCAGTGCATGCACGCTCGCTTACGCGCGCACACACATGTACAGTCATGTACATGTCCGCCGGACGGTTTTTGCAAAGCCCCGGACACGGTTGCATATGCAAAAGTGTCCGGAGCGGACGGTATTGCATGGCGGACACAGCTGCATCCGACACCCCGTCAACAAGTGACCATACTCTTACACCATTGACATGACATGCCTGAACAACTGATGAGAATGCATACTTAGATTGACAAACTATATTCAGGGTTTGTCCTAAATTTTTCATTGACCAAGAAGCAGGACCAGTTAGCTCGTCGTCTCACTTTTTCACTGGTCAATATTTCATTTAATACAGGGATGCTTTTCAGCACCGAAATAGCCAGATAAGAAGGGCCAGTTGCAGTGAATTTTAAACAGTCCTCTGGCTTTTTTAACTGGCATTGAGCCAGCAGCCCACTGTTAAGGAAGAACGCTGATATCGCATAAAATGATAATTAAATAACTCAATGCATACTGTGGTGCTAGCTGGCCTTTTATCACCAGGCAAGCTCAACGGTAATACATCAAAGACACCTGTAGTACTTAGAACTAGAATGCAGTGTGTGTCCTCTGCAGAAAGTCACATGCTGGTATGTTTTACAAAAATCAACTTGGCATGTACAGTGTTTCTAAGCTTAATATTGAAGGGCAAACCAAAGTTAATGTTTGTGGTTAATTTTTACTCACAAACTTGATTTACCTCAATTGTAATTTTAATTGTCTGAAAATTCCTTTCTTTACAATGTTTTTAAAAAACAGGTTTTTTTTTAAGGGGGGTGTTCTTTTTGGGCTGATATGCAACATTCTGGGGATTAAAGACAATACATTATGTGAAAGAAAATCCTACATGTGTGTATTTGATGCCTTTTATTACATTGTCTTGATCACATAAAATAAAGTTGTTTTACAAAACGTTATTTTAGTTGAAGAAAATGTGGATAACCATGGAGGTAGGATTAGATAACTAACTGACAATTCTCGTCAAACCACTGTACTAAAAACTTTGTTTTGGTGAGAAAAACTTCAATAAAAAAAAAAAAACACTTTCTAAATGAAGAAGTTTCCTAAGACTGATTACTGTTAAAACCAAACTCTCTTTGTGTGAGAAAAAAACGAAAAGCTCAGCTGAAACTTTACATTTTACATTTATGTATCCTACAAATCAGACCCTACCTTTTAGGCAGCTTAAAGTACTTAGTATATTTCAGTTCTTTGAATAATCTTCAATCACACTACCCTCAATCTCACAACCTTTGGAACCCTTTTTTTATCAATCGTATCAGTTTTTCTGGAGTGAAATTTCAGACAAAGAAATAAAAGGCAATGGACACTATTGGTAATTACTCAAAATAATTATCGGCGTAAAACCTTGCTTGGTGACGAGAATGGGGAGAGGTTGATAGTATAAAACATTGTGAGAAATGACTCCCTCTAAAGTGACGTAGTTTTCGAGAAAGAAGTAATTTTCCACGAATTTGATTAGGAGACCTCAGATTTAGAATTTGAGGTCTCGAAATCAAGCATCTGAAAGCACACAACTTCGTGTGACAAGGATGTTTTTCTTTCATTATTATCTTCCAACTTCGACGACCGATTGAGCTCAAATTTTCACAGGTTTGTTATGTTATGTATACGTTCAGATACACCAAGTGAGAAGACTGGTCTTTGACAATTACCAATAGTGTCCAGTGTCTTCAAGACTTTCTTTAATCTGTCTGTTTAAAAAAAAAGCAGTTGTTCCTCTACATAAAAATAAATCATGCCCTATGATTTACTCTTGTTTTTAAGATACTGCTTTCATAAATTATTTAGAATCTATAACTCCAATGGTTATCAAATATACTTCCCCAAAGATCTAGGTCCACGTAACACCGACATGTGTTTATTAGGGGACTGAAACTTATCAATGTTTTTAAAACAACCCTAAAACGTTTTCTGACTTTGTATGGTCTACACACTTTTCATTTTACAATTTCTATCAAAAAAATATTCTAAAGCTGAATTCCAAAACTAACTAAGAAATTCTCATTTGAAACTCCTACAAATGGAACATTTAACTGTTCAATCTTTGCAATTCACTGGCACAGCTGACATTTTTCAATTGCGAAATTGCAGATATTTTTTTAAGTAAACTTGTGTACACTACATTGCAGATCACATCAATCTTGATCACATCAATCTTGCATTAACGTCACCATTTTGAGGAATACCTCATCACCAAGTTGATATATTTTAAGAGATGTTTATTTGCATAACAGACAAAGACACTGGTGTGTGATGGGCACTGTATACTCAGTAGTTTCCATATTTCATTATGAAGTGAACATTTACTACTACATTTGAACAAGGAAATGTTCAACATTCTAATAAAATTCATTTCAGAATTAAGGCCGCGAATGTTTCTGGTTAAAATGGGGGATTCAATAACTTCATAATCGCACACTTGCAATTATTCAAGACCATGTGATATTTAAAGGCAGTGGACACTATTGGTAATTACTCAAAATAATTATGAGCATAAAACTTACTTGTTAACGAGTAATTTGGTGAGGTTGTTAGTATAAAACATTGTGAGAAATGGCTCCCTCTGAAGAGGAGTAGTTTTCGAGAAAGAAGTAATTGTCCACAAATTTGATTTCGAGACCACAGATTTAGAATTTGAGGTCTCGAAATCAAGCATCTGAACGCACACAACTTTGTGTGACAAGGGTGTTTTTTTCTTTCATTATTATCTCGCAACTTCGACCACCGATTGTTGTAGACACAGAAATTGTGTCCACAAATAACATTTCATCGTGTCAGTGCAAAAACGTTGTACTCCTACAAAAAGCATTTTTGTTACCCAATGTATCTCGCTTTAAAAAACACCCTGGATATGTACACCAGGGCTTGAATGTAGCTCAAAAAAGTGCACCGGACCAGGATTTGTTTTTCAAGACCAGTACCTTCAAGGGAAAGAGCTTTCTACACAGTTTGTTTAAAGGCAGTGGACACTATTGGTAATTACTCAAAATAATTATTAGCATAAAACCTTACTTGGTAACGAGTAATGGGGAGAGACTGATAGTATAAATGATTGTGAGAAACGGCTCCCTCTGAAGTGGAGTAGTTTTTGAGAAAGAAATAATTTTCCACAAATTTGATTTTGAGAGCTCAGATTTAGAATTTGAGGTCTCGAAATCAAGCAACTGAACGCACACAACTTTGTGTGACAAGAGTGTTTTTTCTTTCATTATTGTCTCGTAACTTCGACGACCGATTGAGCTCAAATTTTCACAGGTTTGTTATTTTATGCATTTGTTGAGATACACAGCAAGTGAGAAGACTGGTCTTTGACAAATACCAATAGGGTCCAATGTCTTTAACAACCACTATAAATGCACTTTTTATTTGTTTATCAAGCTGCAGATGGTTACATATTTGTGTATGAATTATACAAGGATCTACTACTAGGTCCCTTCTTCAATAATGGTTTCTTCCACCTTGGTGTAGACTTCTTGACCATGTCGACTAGGCTGACCACGTTACCTTTCCTTGTTCTAAAGTACATCATAACTATGGGGTACATGATGGCACTTTCAATTATCTGGAAGAAGCTGTACCAACCTAAGATAAGTCAACAAGAAGGAAAAGATTACAGTTATTTGATAGTCAGAATAAGATTTTTGGTTGCATTCTCCCCAAAATTACTCCCAACATGATGCAATGAATGATGTCAGGTAAATTAGTCAAAACAAGAACCATGGGCTGTGCGCTGACATTCTTGAACAAAATGGCACCGTGAGATTGTACACCCCTGGGAACAAGGGTACTTCTGATTATTTTATTTACCTGTTAAATAAAGAAAACAATGGCGGAGGGAAAGATTTCTGTATCAATCTATTAACAATGATGTGAACATGATACACAAAAATTGAACTCACAATTTGCCCTATTTGCACTGTCACACAACGAGACACAAGGCATAACGCCATTGGTCGTCAAGAGGCCAATGGTGACCATTTGAACGTCACTGATGAGAAAACCGACAAATAGAATCAGGCACTTGGTGCTGAGGTAGAAACCTTTAAGCAGTGGCTTGGCGGCATTATGGACCATGTAAAGAGCTGCTGTGAATATACCACCAGAGGCCAGTACCAACGAGTAGATTATAATGGAACCATTTGCAGTTGTCATCTGAATGAAGAAAAATTATTAAAGTTATGTTTTAATAATTCAGGTTCATTTTCTTGTTTTGATTAGGAAGGAATTGTTGCATTAAAGGCACTGGACATGTTTGGTAATTACTCAAAATGTATATATTAGCATAAAAACTTACTTGGTAACAAGCGACGGATAACTGTTGATTATGGTATAAAATATAGGAAAGACTCCCTCTAAAGTAAAATAGTTTTTGAGCAAGAGGTAATTTCTTACTAAAAAATTTGAATCTTAGAAAGACTTCAGGCCTAAAGACTTTCTCAGTCATCTGGAAGTACACGCATGTGCTGTGTTTTTTTGTCCTTATTTTGAGCCAAAATTACAGATTTGCTATTCTATGCATACCGGTATAGTGGGATAAAAAAAATTGTTATGGTCATTCATTTTGTAGTATTTACCAATCTATGGCCCTACCTTTCTCAAAATGTGGACAAAAGATAAGTTTCTGACCTCACAAATATAACTTAGGTCATACCTGGCTTGGACTGTATGTTCCATTAACAAACAAAACATTCTCAATAAACATGAGTAGTGCTCTGATCATGGCAAACTGGATGACACAACCCCGCAGACGTAAAATAGCCCATCTATACACAGAAAACAAACAAATTGTCATGAGTAGTGCTCTGATCATGGCAAACTGGATGACACAACCCCGCAGACGTAAAATAGCCCGTCTATAATCAGAAAACAAACAAATCGTCATTGGCTACCTTGTATATTTCTTAATGAATTAACCAACAATGAATAAGTGAATAAATAAATAAATAAATAATTATTAAGGGTAAGGGCGAGTTTAATTTGTGTTGATCTTATGCATAGACATCATCAAGCTGTCATCTTAGAGGTAAAATGATGATGATGAAACAATGGAAATTAATAGATTTGTAAGCATGGCCACCACGATTGGCCAATGAACAGCCTCTTTTTTAACCTCTAGGTGAGAGCGCCCAACTTAAACATGTTAAATGACATCAGACCAGTTACACAAATGGACTTGGATTGGATCTAACTTTTTCTTTCCTAATTAACACTCACTCTGTCAACTTGATGGTTGGTTTTTTACAACAGAAAACGGACACTTGTGTATCAGCAATTTTGTGAATAGCTTGCTCATATCCACCGAAGTAGAAGACAATGAGTCCCATGAAGAAGTAGATACCTAGTGCGTAGTAGCTGCCAAGAGAAAAAAACAAACAGTTTTAAGAAAACCTCCTTTTGATGGCATCATTATTAATATTATTTGTTCTGCCATTTCTCAAAAACCAAACATTTAATATAGGCCTACAACTACTCTGTTAAGGGGGTGGCCCATATCAAGTTGGCCAGGATTAACAAAAGTGTACTACACTGTGACTACAAATTCTGTTAATCTAAATATGAAAATGGGAACATTCAAAGGAAAAAATATACATTAACAAATCATTAAATCGATATGAAAATATGCAAAGACATTTAAATAAGAAAACAAAATTAAAAGCTTGGTAAATATAAACAATTAAGAAGTGTATATAGGTAAATAATTTTAGATTAGAAGTGTATAGGTTAAAAAATAAACAAACAATTAAGTAATTTTCAGCAAGACAGTATGGCAAGGAGAGAGAAAATCAATCAATATTAAACAACTATAAGAAAGGAGAAAAATAAACAAAGAAACAAATCAATAAATATGCATGCAAGTAAGCAAAGCCATAAATAAACATGCACATGATGTCAGCAAAAACAGGAATAAGTGTAAATTACATCAAGTATTTTATTGTTCACTCTATAAAAATAATTATACCAACTCCCATGCTAAAATTTATTTTCAGTTAACCATATTTTTTAAAGATGCAATCTGAAGGGACACATTTTATAGAGCAGTTTATGCAGAAAATAGAGCTTAACAATTTCCTGCAAAGCAAAGATAAGCAGGATAATAGTTAGAGATGGTGCACATTAAATAGGTTTTTAGGCTGGTATAACCTTATTCCAGAAAACACAACTTTGTTGTGCTGATCTGATTTTTACCTCTATGAAGTTTGGCCCTAGCGAGGTCAATACATTTTTTTTGCTCATAAGATATGTCAGAGGTAAACATTATTTTCTTGTACCTACCAGGTTGCAGTGAGATTACAGAAGACTGCTGATCTTGGGAAGTAGAGGGACAAAAGCGAAGTTAACGCAAAAAGCTGCAAACAATAAATAAATATAAAATAATAAACAAATAAATTTGTCATTTTCGATCAATCAGACAATTTATATTATGCCAGTCAAGCACTTGTTGCATTAAAGGCAGTGGACACTATTGGTAATTACTCAAAATTATTATTAGCATTTAATACCTTTCTTGATATTACCTTTCTTAATACCTTTCATGGAAGTGTCATGGCTGAGCGGTTAAGAGCACCGAATTCAAACTCTGGTGTTTATGATCAGCAGAGTGTGGGTTCGAATCCCCAGCCGTGACACTGTGTCCTTGAGCAAGACACTTAACCATTGCTTCGTACTTCAGATGGGACGTAAAGCCGTTGGCCCCATGTGTTCCTGGTTGTGGCTGCTTAATGCGCCGTAGCACCCTGTAAACCCTTATGAGGTGCTAAATAATTGGGTCTCAGAATCCATCACTGCAGCAACCTATCTTTCAGAAAGTTTGTATATACTCAGTGCCTTGAGTACCATGTTTGGTAGATACGTGCGCTATATAAGACTTCGATATTATTATTATTATTATTACGAGTAATGGGGAGAGGTTGCTGGTATAAAACATTGTGAGAAACGGCTCCCTCTGAAGTAACGTACATGTAGTTTTCAAGAAAAAAGTAATTTTCCATGAATTATATTTTGAGACCTCAGATTTAGATTTTGAGGTCTCGAAATCAAGCATCTGAAAGCCCACAACTTAGTGTGACAAGGGCGTTTTTCTTTCATTATCTCGCAACTTCGACGACCAATTGGGCCCAAATTTTCACAGGCTTGTTATTTTATGCATATGTTGAGATACACCAAGTGAGAAGACTGGTCGTTGACAATTACCAATAGTGTCCAGTGTCTTTAAAGAATTTGTTATGCTAACAATTATTTTGAGCGATTACCAATAGTGTTCACTTTATTGTTTAAAGTTCTCAGTATTCCACATCCTTGGAGCAGAGGGGATGACTTTTATGGGGGTTTTTCTTTTGAGAGAGAATTTTGCCTATAAATCACTATCTCCAATGAACAAAAAAACAATGTATTTGACCCTACAATCTTCATTCCCAGTAAATCTAAATATTAAAGAATAAACAAGACACTTACGGGATATATTCCAAGAATCCATAAGATCCGGATCATTCTGTCTTTATTCGGTATCTTCTGGACAACAAAGTTCACATTCTCGACAAACGCAAATACGAGAAGCATCGTAATAAATGTAAGAATCCAGAAAGCACTGGTCATTGTGGTATCCTCAAATATATCTGGCAGAAAAAGAAGAAAAAAATATTAACAATTCAAATCATTTGTAAATTATTGCTACCTTCATGTATAAAAGCATTTTACAAGTTATTACAAAACTGATGGCAGATAATGGACTTTATGTTACAGATGAGTGCGTGATATAATACACAATAATTATTTAACTTGTGGCCTATGAATATGCTTCAAAATTTCTTGATCACAAGTGTCGTCACAATATCCGTGCAAAAACAGTAACACATTTGAGGGGGAATCGGGAGGGGGGGGGGGGGGCAGCGGCCATGCAATCTGGGGGAAAACAAGTACAGCTAAGAAAACTAGAGTAGTAAACTTTGCGAGTACATCCATGTATTAAACTCTTTGTGTGTCTATTACCAGAGCCATACAGGTTCATCTCATCAGAGCCAATACTCACTCCCAGAAGAGTTTTATGCAAGGTTGTATATCCCCAAAGTTTAATTCCAAAGATTTTCTTATGATCAACACCATGCAATTTGAAACATCACTTCGCTGGCTTACTTAGTGCTAAAAATAAGTTAATAGTAATTTCATGTGCAGATTGAACAAAAGGGTGTCAACTGGAAGTTGTCTCTAAATAATATAAATAAATAGAAATCCACATACAAATGTTTTTTGTTAAAAATCAATTTTACTTTGTTCTTATCAATTATTTCGGAGACCACTCTTGACCAATAAACTCCATTTACCAGGAGCTCCACATTGTGCAAAATCAATTTTACAAAATCAAACAAACACCCGTACCGACCTTACAGTTCTGAGCTAACAAACTACAGAAAAATACAAATGCTTCACATCTAATCCAGACTGAGGAAACAGAAATACAAGCTTTAAGGATATGTATGAATTAACTTACAGTCCAAGACATCGAGCACTGAGCGATCATACGGCAGACACTCCCTTGTGTCATTCGTAGTGTTATCCATTCTTGTTGAGTATCGTCAGTTTGACCTGATAAAAAAACAAAGAAAAAAACCCAGAAATAATTGTTGAGTGACAGTATTCAAGTACTCTTTTAGCATGCACTGCTATTGGTTGCCTCCAAGTTGCCTCATGTGACAAGCCTTAAAGGCAGTGGACATTATTGGTAATTGTCAGACTAGCCTTCACAGTTGGTGTATCTCAACATATGCATAAAATAACTAATCTGTGAAAATTTGAGCTCAATCGGTCATCAAAGTTGCGAGATAATAATGAAAGAGAAAAACACCCTTGTCACACGAAGTTGTGTGCGTTTAGATGGTTGAGTTTGAGACCTCAAGTTCTAAATCTGAGGTCTCGAAATCAAATTCGTGGAAAATTACTTCTTTCTCGAAAACTATGGCACTTCAGAGGGAGCCGTTTCTCACAATGTGTTATACCATCAACCTCTCTCCATTACTCATCACCAAGAAAGGTTTTATGCTAATAATTATTTTGAGTAATTACCAATAGGGTCAACTGCCTTTAATGCTTCATCTGAATGAATGAATTAACTCAAATTTGTAGTTTACTTGTACACATCTGTGAATAGTATTATTCAATGAATGGAATGTTTTAGCAAATGTAGTACACAAGTCATATGTCCACTATTTCCAACGATCAACAAGAAAAATATGTAACCATTTGGTGAATGGATCCTCTTCATTGAGATTGCCTGAAACTGGTTGCCTGTAAATTGCCTCTTGTATAAACTTACGAGAAGAAACTCAAAAATTGAAATCAAGTGTGTTTATATCCCCTCTGGTTAAGCTTACTTGGTCTACAGAATTCTAGCAAACTCAAGAAAAGTTATTGATAAATTCTTATGTAGATTTTAAGCAGGCAATTTGCTTCTTATTTTTACTGCACCACACTAAAGGTAGCTTTTTAATAAGAGCATTGCTTCAAATAGTAATTTTTCTTCAGATGCAGTAAAGTAACTGTGATTAAAAGTACATGTATAATCCAAGTATAACATAATTTTATAAACGACAGCTACCTTCAGATGCTATTTTTATCGGTTGAAAGTCCCATTCATATAATTGTAATAACATATTTTATATTTTAAGAAAACCTCAACTATCGAACTCACCGTTTGGTAACAAAGTGCTTCCAAAATTAACTCCTACACCGCTCAAAACTAAATCCTACCCAAGTCAGCTAAATATATATCCAGTGTCTACATAACAGAAACCCTTCCAAAGAACAAGCACGGCTAACAAAATGTGACCCAAAATGGGGAACTTTATTTGGAGTGACACAAACTTCTGTTTTGCGACGACTCAATAGGTGTGCAAATAAATCCAGAAAAAGAGTTTACAGTCTACACAGGGTCCAAGGGTGGCTGTAGAAACCCTAATGTCAGTTATACATGGCTTAAAATCCTAAAACAAAGTGACCTTTGGCTCTGATCATGTTTATACAGAAGATCTGTTTCCAAACATCAGCTTATGGTGAACTTGTGATAAGGATTTGTTGGATGTTAAAGGGTTTGGTTTTAATCAGTTACCTACCTCAGAGTGATTAAACAGATTTTCTGGATGGAGAGTTGAATGTCTTAAAAAATATAAGTGATTGTTAACCATTTTTTGGTACCATTTAGGAAACTGAGATAATAACTTTAATGTTACAACAAATAACACTTGTGTAATCTTACTTGAGAGGAAAACAGCTTGCCAACCAAAAGGATAGTAAATAAAATGGCCCGGCGCTTCTAACCTACATGTAGTAGAGTCTTTTTTGAAGGCTAAAATGAATGCATTCAAGAAAGATTCTGCTAGGCTAGAAACATCAGGTTACTTTTTTAGTAAACATATTTACACGTAATGTCTCTGCATCATGACAACCTCTTTAAAACAATACACACTGTGATCAAGTGATCAAACATAGAACTTACTTGTCTTGTCCATAATTGACATATTATGACTACATAGACCATCGGCCCTGTACAGGGATCAATTTCATAGAGCTGCTGAAGCAGAAACTAATTACAAAGCATTGCTTAAAATTTGACTGCTTAGCAGAAAAGAGCAGCATACCAGTGACAAATTGAACATGTGATTTGTTGTTTGGCTGGTAACCTTATTCTGGTAAGCATAATTTGGTTGTGCTTAGCTAGTTTTTGTGCTTAAGCAGCTCTATGAAATTGGACCCTGGTGTTGTCACTACCCGTTTAAGTGCTGTAACTGGTGGGTACTGGATTTCCCCGACAGTGCAGAGACACAATGGTTTCCCATTCTTCTGTCATAAACAAAGTCTGATGTCAACAGCGCTAAAGTCAATAACTAGCTAGCACTTGTACATTAATTGATCACACTCTCATGTTGACAATAGAATCCCCGTACTGTTAGTTTGTTGAGTGCATAACAAGCTTTGTGACTGTTAGTTCAATGGAGTGTGGCCATGTTATGATCTATATTTACACCATGGGGCGAGTGGTGGGGGACACACACATGGGTACTGATCCATTATACTGATCCATTTTACAGTCTAGAATCACATGACTGATTGTCCAGTCTTAGTCTTGCCGTTCCTCCCTACGGTTTGGGTTTCAAGTATTCTGACCTCAATCCAGTCCCCAGGTCTGAGAGGTCAATCCTGCTTCAGGTATCACAAGACTGGTTTTACAAAGCTCTAAGCCAATCTTAGCCTTTCTGTTTCTCCCTGTGGGTTTGAGCTTAAAGTATTCCGACCTCAATCCGGTCCCCAGGTCTTAGGGGTTGTTCCTGTTTCAGGAATCACATGACTGGTTTACAAAGCTCCAAGCCAATCTTAGCCTTCCTGTTCCTCCCTAGGGTTTGAGTTTAAAGTATTCTGACCTCAATCCAGTCCCCAGGTCTGAGAGGTCGATCCTGCTTCAGGTATCACAAGACTGGTTTACACAGCTCTAAGCCAATCTTAGCCTTGCCGTTTTCCTGCGGTTAGGGTTTAAAGTATTCTGATCTCAATTCTGTCCCCCAGGTATGAGAGGTTGCCTGCTTCAGGAATCACATGACTGGTTTACACAGCTCTAAGCCAATCTTAGTCTTCCTCCCTGCGGTTTGGATTTGAAGTATTTTGACTTCAACCTTGTCCCCAGGTCCCAGGGGTTGTCCCTTCTTCAGGAAACTCGGTCTGATGTTGCTGTTGTGTATCAGGCCATTATTTTGAACGCCGATGTCAACAAATGCACCAAAGTGGGTCATATTAGTGACGCGGCCTGTCACCACATCCCCACGTTTGAGGTCTGAGATGGATTGAAGGTTTTTCTTGAAGAGCGGCTTGTCGTATGCTGAGGAGAAGAGTTAAACAAAGGGTCATTGTTTGCATTGGTTGGTTGAGTACTTAGCATCATCAATAATATTTTTAAAATGACATCTAAAAAGTGCTTACTTTTTTTTGCCAAAAGATTATCATGTAAATATTTTACCACTGTTGCCAAGACAGTATACAACATTTTCTCAATGAAATGAATGCAAAGAGAATTTTGACTTCAACTAAAGATTGGAAACAGAGTGCTTCTTAAATATCTGGGCCCTTTCCCAAACCTCGGCTTGTGATTCATCAATTTTAGAACAGTGTATTTTAACGAAGCCCAGAGTTGGAGCCAGAGCTTGAGACAAAGCTCCCCGTTTGAAATAACTTGAGAAGTTAAGATGTGTATACTTATTGGACTCCATTCAGACAAAGCAAGATCTTGTGCTGACAAACCAATAGTGTGTGTATGTCTTCTTGGTCCTTTTTCTCCGAGCTGACAGGGTATTTCTAGGTCCTATAAGACCTTCTACTCTGAGCCAATGATGTGTTAGCTGGATAGAAATGAGAAAAGATTGATGTATAAATGAACTCACCCTCTCTGATATCCCGATCTACTGGTTGCTGAAGTCCGTCTATAATCAACTGCATCGTGGGTTCACCAACTTCAAATTCTTCCGCCAGACGCCTCATACCTTTATCAGAACAGAAACTTAGTATACTCAATTTAACAAGTGTGAATGATACATAGCATGGTCTTACAGGGCTTGATTTTGGAGGAAAATCCACAAGCTCAAAAGGTTTTGTTTTTACAAGACTAGAATTAAAGTGTAAAGTTTAACATTTGAACTGTTTTATATTGAACAAGCACAAAGAGAAGATTGATCTCATTTGTATTATGGGTAAGTAGTCTTCAATACTCAACAGAATTGAAAGATTTCAATCAGATTGAAAGTGAAGATTTGAACTGCTGGAATTTTCCAGCCATGACCTCACTGGGTCGAAGCTAAAAACACTGGCCTTGGACCTGCTGTCCAGTGCTCAACGATCAAGCTGGTCATCATGAGCAGTATGTTTGACCGTAGGGTGTTTGAATGGTAAGGAGACAAACACCCGGGCCCAATTTCATAAAGCTGTTCAACAGAAAATACTGCTTATATTAGTGGCTCGGGGCAGACTTTAATTGATGTGAATTCCATGACTTACTGGTCGATTGTAGTAATCTCTTTAGTTTGGTTTTCATGAGAGGTTTTCCAATGTCGCTAGCACTTGCTTCGGCCCTCGATAGAACCCTACACAACAACAAAAAATCAGAAAAAATAACTCATGAACTCTAGATTGAAAAAATGTCTAACGATTAAAACCACATCAAGATGAAATGGGGTTTGCAGGCTAGTCTAAAAGGAATCATCAATACAATAAGATTCAAAACAGAGTAAATGGCCTGATATTTTGACCCTATAAACGTCTTTTACAACCCAGGTATACTAGTGTAAAAGGAACAGTCAAGTGGAAATAGATAAATGGAGTGAGGAGAGAAGCAGAAAGCCCCTTGTTTGTTTTTTCACACTACAGTGTTGCGTAAAACTGTTGCCTTTTAGTGCATCCTCAGAAGCAAACTGGTTAAATATAGAAGAAAGAATATAAAGCAAGACGAATTCTTAAAAGAATCTACCCTGACAAGTAGCTACACACATGGTGTTCCTGCAAACACCAAATAACTATATCTTGATACCTCACCATGCAATGCCTCAAATCACATATACAAGCATGTAGGACACCACAAAGACGATATTAAGAATAATTAACCGTTATTGTAAAGCGCATAACACATAGTAATTAAATGTGTCCCTAAATGCTCTGGAGAAAAACACAACAAAGAAAAATACAAATACAAGATGTACTGGGTAACAAACAAAAATGGATGAATTAAATGTTAAACGATAAATAAAGAATTAAGCTATTTTTTCCTAAAACATTGCAGGAAAGACAAACCCACTACAACAGAGAACTAGGCAGGAGGAAATAATGAATAAGGAGAGTGAACTGACTCAGTAGTGATGTTGTAAGATTCAGGATGGATCCACGTCATGTCTAGTGGATTCTGAATAAACTCTGTCTTCTTCTTCTTCTTAGCTTTACTCTTCCCGCTACTCGTCGCTTTCCTCTTGGATCCAGGTTTTATTGGTTCATCATCCTCTGCTACGAGGTCTACAACTGGGCTGTGGAAGACGGTAGAAACAATGGGACAGAGAAACGGTTACAAATGTGTATCGCAAATTGAAGAAAGTATGATGCAAATAGTGTTACGCCACATACGCCTCTCTTAATATTCATGCATGACGTCTTAATTCTTACCCAAAATGAGGCTATAGGTCACGCACTGCTAAAAATGGTATTCTTGAAACAAGAAAAACATCTTATTTTCAGAAAATTATTCTTGTGTCACTCCCTAGAAAATATTTTCTAGGGAGTGACACAAGAAGATTTTCTCAAAATAAGATGTTTTTCTTGTTTCAAGAAAACCATTTTTAGCAGTGCGTCCGCCACCATTTGAAGTGGCTGGGCCATGGCCTCATTTTGAGTTAGAACTGTAACGTCACTCATGCATAAGTAATAAGAGAGGCCTATAGAGTTATCAAAGCAAACTGTATTATTGTGTATACTATTCACAGATGTGCGCTAAAGGTAGCGGACATCACGTCTGGTAATTCTCAAAGACCAGTATTCTCACTTGGTGTATCCCATCATATGGTCACACAAACAAATCTAAAAAGGCTTCAGGCCTTAAGTCTTTTAATATTTGACAAAATAAGTGTATTACTTACGCTTGGATATCGTGTCCAGTGGACTCCGGTGACACTCTAACGAATCCAGCACACTGCTGATATGACTTTGGTCCTAGACCCTTGATGTCCAACAGCTGCTCTCGATTCACAAAGAAACCGTTCTTCTCTCGGTACTCTATAATCTTTTTAGCTCTTGCGACATTCAGGCCAGCAATCTTCCTGTGGTTTTAAGGGACAAAAACTCATTCATAAATTTACAGACAAAACTGCATTCCTCTTTTGTTTTGACTTGTAGCTAGGATCTTGAATACAAACCTTCTCTTGAATCTTACCTAGATTTTTTTTTGGGGGGGGGGGAATAAAAGGGAAACTAAAATAGCCAAATCACTGGAATATTAACAAAAACTTTTTTTTTTATACAGCCATTTCAAAGCACTTTACTTCCGGACAGGTTTTTTATGTTTTTGAATTATGATGCCCATTTAGCTACCAAAATGTGAACTTGTAGCTATGTATGTGTTCCTACCAGGGTTGTAGCTAGACCAATTGTAGTGGTGGGCAATGAATCAAATTTTGATGGAAGTCTACAGAGGGCAAGGGGATCAACAACATTATTATTCATGTTTAATTATGGCCCATTATTGCTGAAGTGGGGCCAGGTTTCCAAACTGTTTGTATCATGGGTCATGCAATAAAAATTAAATGGTGTTTGGATTGTGTTCATTCTCACTTCTTATCATTATCTGTGTCTCAGACCAATGCAAAGTGGAAAGTATTTAAAATCTGTGCTGGGCAGCACAATGTATTTTGCTCAGAGTGCTGGGCATAAATTGAGAGTCCTGGGCAGGCCCGCCCAGCACCGCCCACCGTGGCTACAACACTGGTTCCTACTACCAACTATGCACACTATTGCCCCTATTGGTGAGAGTGTGAGAGCCGATAAAGCCCAGTTCATACCTCAGCAGAATGTGAATTCGGATTGAATTACATATAGTAGGCTCTAAAAGACATTTAAGGCTATTTAATCACAATTTTTAAACAAAATTTTCAATAGCAAAATAAATCAGAAATCAGATAAAAGTAGGAAGCTTATCACGCCTGGAATTTAGAACAGATAACATATTATCTCATCAAGGATGCTTTTTTTTTTAATGTCATAACGTAACCCAAACTGTAACTCTGGAAAAAAGATGAAGCTTCCAAATGCTCCAAGACCTACTATTTACCTGAGGAGACTTTCGGAGCAAACATTGAGATCAACACCAACGAAACTGACACACTCCTCTACCACTCCATCTAGAGCCTCCTTCAAGAACTTGTCATGAACATCATGCTGAGGGGTAACAAGAAGTGTTGATAGCAGAATGTGTATGTAATATTTAAAAAAGATCATTATCTTAATAATGATATACATAAAAGGCATGCATAAATACCTCAGCCAGTTTTGCTATTCCTATTGGTGGGGAGCACGTCACTTGGGGATGTTTAAATGGTTGATAATGACCAGCTGGTGCTTGTTTATAACCGGTTGGTTTCGGATACTACGCGCTAGTCTTGGAGCATGACGTTTCTTGTTACAGGCTGTCGGTGAATTGGCCGCGCTGTGTGTGTAGGGAAAACGAGGATGTCTTGCACCAAGACTATACACGCTCGAACGGATTAGTATCCCTATATTAGGATTCATCTGGGAAAAAATTGGAAAGAAGCTGATTTCAACTGATAATGGTAGGTATGGGTGTCAGTTACCACCAAAAAAAAGTAAGGACCAATTGGGGTTGGGGAAATCGTTTCCCAGGGGGGTAATTAAAACCCGGGGGTTAATTACCCATAATTTACCCAAAGTATGTTGTGTTTGGTATCAAATGAAAGGAAATTTAATTTTAAACGAAGTAAGTGATGTTCATTTTGTCATTTTATTATCCTGTAAAAAGTTACACTTGATTTAAGATGTGGTGCTTGCTAACACAGGATCAACAAGGTCATTACACACATTCTAATGTAAAAACCTTAAAACTATTATTTTACATTACTTTGTATCTATCAAAGTGTACCACACTGTTTGAGGGTTCAAATGAACTTGGTTTAAGACATTTTAAGTAGATACTACTGGTACTGACAAGCCAAACGTGACAGAAAGCTCATTAAAGACCCTAAACACATTAATGGGCCACCACGGCTTGAATAGCAAAGTTCCTCTTCATTGCTCATTTTTCGGTGTCTGTAATATCTGCTCCATTGGAGCAATGTCCACAGCACACTCCACATCCCCCCTTATTCAAGGGGCCCAAGTATGGAGGATTTGAGATACTGCCATACCCTAACTTGGTGGTGAACACAAAGGGAGTGTTGTTGGTGTTGCTGGTAGGCGATGAGGATCCATTTTTCCCTTGGCTGCTTGCTTTTGGAACCTTTGATAGTATGTTGTGTTTGGTTTCAAATAAACAGAAATTTAACTTGAAACTAAACAAGTGTTGTTAAACCTGCAAGTTTACTATCATCCTTATTCTTCACATCGTGCAAAGCTTCAAAAACCGTTTACTCGGAATCTTGTGACAACTCTTCCAGAACGTAGGAGCCGTGATTCGGGTAAGAATGGGGTCACTTGTTACCAACACTGGAACCAGCAGGGACGATGGCAACCTGTTGGTAGCTGAAATTCCATCTCAACAAAGCCATCATAAGGAAGAGTTGAATTATTTGCTGCCGTTATCAGCAGAGTACTGTTCTATAGCAAGTCAGTCACTGGTTGAACATGTTCTGGTTATAAGCCATGATGTAAACACTAGGGAAACCTGGGCACCAGTATCACACAAAGCCTAGGTTGGTCTTCTTCCTAGATTACACCGGGTGGTGCACTTCGGGCCAACTAAGTTGGTCAGTTTCGAACCTTGTGGTAGTTGCTGAGCTGACATTACCATGAGGGCAACACTCTATGAGACATCACTTGAGTGTATAGAGGTTTTGGTTAATTGGGTTGGTTTTGAAGACATTGAATTTCTTGAGATTAATTGAATGTCAGGACGGCTACTCATCCCCTCCGTTCGCCACGTTGCCGTCTCCTGCATGCTGGGGTCGTTGTCGCTGTTTGCAGCCTCTCCTGAAGTGCTTAGAGCTACCACAGGTGAAGCAGTGGTCATATTCAGGTCATTTACTGGCTTGTCGTTACAGCCCAACTCATGAGAGGGCAGTGTTTTTGGAGCATTTGGGTCTCTCTGCTGTTTTGGTTAAGGTGGAAGCTTTGAGAGCAGCCAAGTCAGCTTGAATCTGTTGGAGCTGCTTCATCAGGTTGGTCTTGACGGCACTCACCTCCTGCACTCTTACAGCTTGCTTGTTTTTTTTCTGCGTGGCTAAACGAACAACATGTATCTCTCTACCCTCAGCAATTTTGAGATGCTGGAACAAGGTTTCATCGTGACCCGATTCACCGAACTGGCTGATAATGCGAGACTCCTTCAGTAAACCGGCCATTTGATTTACCGGCATGGTGGCCCTTGAGCTGCTAGTGTGTCTGTTGGGGCATCTTTGGGGCATCTTGGGTCGCTGTTGTGAGCTTGCTTCTGACACTGTACAAAAAAACCCATAAAAGTCACGGTTCTATACCTTGCGCCCTATGCTGCCAGGTAAAGCACCGTAAATTTTACTGTGGAGGTTTTGTAAACTACCCCTTCAAGGCAAAATTTACAAAACCTCCACAGTAAAGTTTACGGAGATTTAACAGGCACCCTAGCTTCTTTTTTTACAGTGTAAGGGATTTTTGACTGACGTCCCTGGTGCTCATGCTTTTGAGAAAGCTGTCAAGATCTTTAAATCGTTCTGACTTTTATATTCAGTTTCCTCTGGCCTATCGATGTTGAGATGTCGGGTTACGAGGGGAGTGCTTTCTTGGGTAGGGGTTGTCTGGTCCACTCCAACTGTCGGCATACCTGCTGTGGTCCTTCCCTCAGGGAACCGATCTGGCCAGCAACACTCTGAAGATCCTCAAAATGATTTATTTTCTTAGAAAAGCCATGCAAAAAATTTCTTCATCCACTTAAAACTCTCTCTCCAGCTTCCCTTACTGCCTCCGGCTGTTAACTACCGCATACTACCATGGAGGTGCCTTCATGATACTACTGGGACGTTCTTCGAAGTTAGCTATGTAACAATGCATTGACATGCGCTGACCACATTACGTCCTGGCAAGGTTGCCAAAAGCAAGCTGGCAAGGTTGCCAAAAGCAAGCAGCCAAGGAAAAAATAGATCTTGATCGTGTACCACCAACACCAAATGCAACAGCACAACACTCCCTCCGTGAACACCTCCAAGTTGTGATGTTGAAGCATCTCAAACCTCTCTTTGAGCCCCTTGGAAGAGGCTGGGAGTTTGATACCAACAATAAATTGGGACTCAAGATGCTTATCGGAGTATCACCCCAGAAATCTTTTAACAACAATTTGCTGCAACTGCAAGGAAGGGGAGATGCAGTACCAAACCATGAAATGTAGCAGCATAAAAGCTGGCATGTCATGTGTGTTTGCATTTAGAGTGTGCTGCGGACATTTTGATGTTACAGACTGAATAACTGAGCGATGTAGAGGAAACTGCCATTCAAGCCGTTTTGACCAAAATGTGTGTAAAAAGGGTCTTTAATGAGCTTTCTGTCACGTTTGGCTTGTCAGTACCAGTAGTATCTACTTAAAATGTCTTAAACCAAGTTAATTTGAACCCTCAAACAGTGTGGTACACTTTGATAGACACAAAGCATTGTAAAATAATAGTTTTAAGGTTTTTACATTAGAATGTGTGTAATAACCTTGTTGATCCTGTGTTAGCAAGCGCCACGTCTTAAATCAAGTGTAACTTTTCACAGGATGATAAAATGACAAAATGAACATCACCTACTTGGTTTAAAATTAAATTTCCTTTCATTTGATACCAAACACAACATACTTTGCGTAAATTTTGGGTAATTAACCCCCGGGTTTTAATTACCCCCCGGGGAAACGATTTCCCCAACCCTAATTGGTCCTTACTTTTTTTTGGTGGTAACTGACACCCATACCTACCATTATCAGTTGAAATCAGCTTCTTTCCAATTTTTTCCCAGATTTGCTGCAATTATTGCTAATTTTGGGTTACTAGATCTGGAAACTGTCGTCTCAGTCATAACAATGTAGCACACAGACGTACAGAGCTCAACTCAAGCATGTCGGAAATGGATAAGTTTTACAGAGTTTCTAGTTTATTATGTCTTTTAACAAAAAAAGGCATTTATGAATGGGAATAAAAGAATAGTGAATCGTTCTTAAACGGCCATTTAAAGCTTTGGCAGCTACGGCAACAACCCTGCCGGTTTTAAACGGCCGTTAAAGAACTCATCGCTCCCCTTTTATGCCCTTATATATGAATGGAAATAAAATGTCTTAAAGGGCAGTTTAAAACCTTGCAGAGTCATGGCCATGCGATAAATCGCACAGCCACTCGACCCTCCCGGTTTTATTGGCAGTTGAAGACCTCGCCGTCTACTCTTTTATTCCCTTAGTGAACAGTACCTGATACATGCCGATGCCAAGATGTTTGGGATCTATCTTGACAAGTTCAACAAGAGGATCTTGGAGCCTTCGAGCGATAGAAACTGTAATCACAATCATAAGTATATAAAACAATGTCAATCTACAAAAACATTTAGTTTTAGAACCCTATAAACTTAGTTCAAACATTACTTTCCCAGACAACAACCTCCAAAGATACCAGCACCCCAAGGCCTAGAATAACACACAGACCACGGAGGCAATGGCCTTGTTGCCCTGGTCTTGGCCTCGGTGTCCTTTAAAGTTTCCTATTGAATTTAAGATCTTTCAATGGAAGTGCCCTTTGCAAATGAAAAATGGCCTTGCCCTTGTCAAGATGAAATTCCATGCCTGCCCTAACATAAAGCCAAGTTGGAAAATAATCCAACAGAAACGCTCAAGGCTCAATTTCCACAGCACTAAGATTCATCCTCAGATGAGATGTCAATATTGCAATGGTAATTTTCATGACATCACATTTTACTTAGCAATTAAAACTGAAACACAGTTAAGATCAATCTTAGCTGTGTGTTAAAGATTAAAAATAACAAATATTTATTGTCATGAGAAAAAAACATGGAATTTGTCCCCAAAAAAGTAAAGGTACCTCACATATAAACAAATCTAACTGAGATATTGTATTTCTTGCACAAAATTGTAGTTTCCCTTCCCCCTTTTTGTTCCCTTCGTTTAATTGTGTGTACATGTTTGCATTTCCAACAGTGGTCAGTCCAGTTTTTATTATGAAAAAAATAAATAAAACATCTGTGTCTAGTTTACAAAAAGAACATAATTGTGTACTTTACCAGCACTTCTATGATTGGGGTCGAGATCTGGCATTTCCTTTTTAGCGTCAGGAGACACACTGTAAATAGATGCACCGTCTTCATTCACAATGCTGAGGAAACAAGAACAAGTTGTGTTTGGTAAACAAAATTGCCCAGCAAGCGAGTCTGTTTCTTGACATTTGATCTATACTTGGCTTCTGGTAGATCCTAAGACAAATCCACACACCCCCTTCGAAATTGGTATGCCAAGCCTTTCTTGAAGTTTAAACAAAATGTCGGTTTTAACCATAATGTGACCTAGGGGGTCCAAAAGACCAATCTACACATCAAGTTTGGAGTTGATATTCATGGTCCTTCTTGATTTGTCACTTGAACAACATTTGTTTGTTATAGCCTTCACAACAATGACATTTGATCTAGGGGATCCAAAAACATTAGACTTCTGATGAATCTTAAAGCCATTGGACACTTTCGGTAAACAATAATGCCAAAGGCCCACACTTCGTGTATCACAACTTATATATAAAATAACAAACCTGTGAAAATTTAGGCTCAATCGGTCATCGGAGTCGGGCGAAAATTACGGGAAAACCCACCGTTGTCTCCGCGTGTTTACAATAAATCTGTAATTCTCAATATCGAGAATTGATAATTGTTTTAATATTTTCTCAAAAAGTAAAGCATTTCATGGAATAATATTTCAAGAGAAGTCTTTTACCATTACCTTCTGTAAACCTTGTAAGTTATTTGTAAATCTGTGAACTTTTACTTATTTTTCTGTTCCGAAAGTGTCCAATGGCTTTAAGACCAATCCATACACCAATTTCATATTTGCATAACTGTTACACTAGGTACTGTATTTTGTGTCACAACACTAAAACACACTCACGTTTGAGTAAATTTGTCTGTATACACCAAACAGTGTCCACCATTTATCAAAAAGGCTTATGCCACAGCCTTTGTTAATCTCTGATACATACCAGTACATGACCTTGAGGTTACCAAAGGCTTTATCGTTGATGAGGTTGGACAGTATCCTCTCTGTCTCTCTGCAGGCTGTCCCATTACCCAAAGCTATGGTTTCACATCTAGGAGAATCAAAAGCTCAAAGGTTAAGTATCAGATAATAATAATAGCGGCTTCTTCAATATCATTCTCAATGGAAAGGCAATATACAAAATGTTGCTGTATGCACAGTTATCCATGCTCATATCAAACACCCAGTGGCACTCAAGGTGTGTCAACATTCCGAAGATTCCTGCAAGATTTGGGACTATATTTTTGAGTTATGAGACCTACTCCTTTTTCATAGCACCATGTAATGGTTTACAAGGTGCTGTGGCGCAATATAAAGCAAATCATACCAGGAACACAGGGGCGAACACTCGTGAAAAAACATGGGCTGTTTTTTTTCTCTCACAGAACTCGGGTAAGTATTGAGTATACAGTGGTAAAACACATCAATGTTTATGGGTAAACCAAAATGAATATTCTGTATCCCGATGCAAATTTAACATCTATTAAAACCCAAGACAAAAGACAAATGGAAAAAGGGTCCAAGACTAGACAATACCAAACAGATATCTGAACATTAAATGAACAATATTAACCAGAAAGAAAAACCTAGTTAAAACAGGAAGACGACAAAAATTGTTAATAACAAGTGGCTCTTCTCTGTCATTTCAAAATAGAAAAGGCGGTTGCTACAAGAACCTGACGGACCTGAGCGCTATATAAGAAGCCACTATTATTACTTTTATTATGAAGAAGAAAAAAAGGGTCACTTGATGACCTAAACAACAACATTTCTTGGGCTAATCTGATTTCTTACCCATGCCGCTTTGCCATCTCAACAATCTTCTGGGTTTCTCTCCTTCCATGACTTCCGTGGAGCATGGCCACATCCGTTTCCAATATTTGACCTGTTTTTAAAACAAAATATTTTCAATTTCAAATTATGGTCCTATTCCTGACTGAGAGATGGGTAGAGGAGCCAACTGTTATACCCAATTTCAAGAAAGAAGGGAACTTCATTTATCTCACCTGGCGATAACTGTGTATCTTGTTCTCAGATGGTTTGAGACAAATGTCAACAAATTCAGGGAACTTTTTATTAAGCGTCACCTTTCGACCACTTTACGTCGCACAACATTTTTCTTACTGACAATTATCCAATTGCTCATTACCAAGTAAGTTTTTATGCTAAAATTTGTTTTTAAATACAGGGGGCAAAGGAAACCTTCGAATAAGGGTTGATGTTTTATGAGAATGTGTAAGTTGAAATGAAACGCATGTACAGATGTTAATTCTAACTTTGCCCTCCTTCAAAAGTTCTTTGAGATACCAACCTGTAGCTGATGTAATGGCCATTTTAACTCCATTCCTGTAGCCGGGGTCAAGTCCCATGACAACCTTTCCCCTTACTGGTGGGGTCAGCAGGAGCCGGCGAAGGTTTAGTGCAAACACATCAACTGAAGCCTTCTCGGCCGTCTTTGTTAAATTGGATCTATTTAAAATAACAAGACCTTCTCTTCAAGACACTATCAATCTGTAAAGTCAAATTTTACTGGTTGCATATTATTCCACCGCCTGTTAAACCATGATCGTCTTTAAAGAATATATCTATACCCAACTCAGGGTTCCCCACAAGCGTGTTTTGGGCGGGCTCACAAAATTTCAGGAAAAATTCTAGAAAATTGCTAACACTGCACACAAACCACCCTTTCTATGCACCTTAAAATCACACACTAGATGGTGCAGTAATTGTTTGTGTTAGGCTAAACGTCCAGGAACAACTTGCACTATTTGACGATCATGCAAGAATGGTTTGTACAATTCAACGATTGTGCAGAATTGGTGGAGAATCCTGTCAAATTCCTATTTTACTTTAAAAACAAGCCAGACAGGACTTATTCTCTGCTCTAAAGATCGGGACAAAAATCATTCATCATAGTTACACATGAGTCTATGAATATTTCTATCATACAAAACTTACCTCTTCAGTCAAGCCTACCATTAATTTTTCCCTTGGTCGTATTTTAGCGCAGTGATTAGTTTTCTAGATACCAGCGCTTTATAAGATTTATTATTATTATTATTATGCACACTCTTATTGAAAGACAACTTTACCTTATTTCTCGAATGATCATGGGCAGAAGGCGTTTACTGCAGGCCTCGCTGATGGAAGACTGTATGAGCTTAGTGACCAACTCAGGACACCTGGTTTTAGGCATCCATTGTGAGTGGCAGAATGTCTTGAAGTGGGTCACAGTACTGTCTGGTATACACAGCTTGACGTTCAAAACTTTGAGAACTTCAGCTCTGTTTATAGCCATCACCTATGGTGAAAACATTTGGATAGTTGAAAACTGAGTTGAGAAGCCCGAGGCATTGTTCTCGCTTAGCAGTGGTCTACTAACCAAACGCAATAAGACTGTGAAAGTCTTGTGATATTCAAACTACTGGAACCAATTTGTTTTCAACAAAAATACATTTTTAAGTAAGCGTAATCCTGTTTCTTCAGACACTTGCACCCTTAAAGATGTGAAACAGCTAGTGAACCAGCCAAATGACAAGCCGACAAGGCCCATTTCATGGCAATGCTTCAACGCAAAATTATGCGTCCACGCCACTTATAATTTTGTACTTTACCAGACACAGTAAGCACAGAAAATCACAGTAAGCAGAGCCCTGAAATTGGACCCTGGTCTCACAGGGCAGTCAGTGAGAAAGTTCACGGCAAACACTGAGTTAAAAGCACTGGATTTTGGTGTGCTTTCAGATGCGTTATAAAAGGTTTTGAGTGAGAAATTACCATTCTCGACAACCAAGTTACATCAGAGGGAGGCGTTTCTCACAATGTTTTATACTCAACAGCTCTCCATTGCTGGTTGCCAAGTAATGTTTTATACTTAACAATTGTTTTGAGTAATAACCAAAAGTGTCCAGCGCCTTTAAAAAAGACAACTGTTGGTAATATCAGTCCTACCTGATGTGGTTTGATTGATCTGACTGACGTAGAGAAATCATAATACAGGACGTAGGTGTCCGATGCTCCTTGATTCTCTTCAGTTATGGCTCTCTGACTTGTCTGGATCATTGGAGGTGGGTTCTGCTTCACTCTAGTTTGAACAAACACCACAATGATAAAAAGTATTCAACATCAAGACCCAATTTCATAAAAGTTGCTTAAACACAAAAACTAGCTATAGCACAACAAGATTATGCTTACCAAAATATGGTTACCAACCAAAATGCCAAATCTCATGTACAATCTGAGACTGGGATCTTCCTTATTTTGTGCTAAGCAGAAACTGTGTTAGAAATACTTTCTGCTTAAGTAGCTAAATAAAAAAGAGCCCAAGTTATTAACAGCTACTTCATTATTTATCTTATGAGCATTTTAAAAGAGTTTGAACAAATGTTGATTGGAGTGGAGGGTGCATGGGGACACATGTCGCTTATTTCATTCAGAGGTCACAGGTTAAAGTCCCTCTCTTTGTTCAATGCCAAATTAACAAATAATAATTATGAAGATAAAAATGGCCCAATTCTTGTCCAATGTAAAGAGAGTTAAGCTTGGTTCATACTTCCTGTAAATGGGAATGCAATACAAATTTGGACTTCACAGGACTGTTTTTGCTGTGAATGTTTCGCAGGAGTTGAGCACAATTCAACTGATGCAAATTATTTGATACGAATTTGTGGCTTCAAAATTTGTATCGCATTCGCTGGAAGTATAAACCGGGCTTTACACACCACCAAGTTATTGAAAACCTTCCTTAAATCAAAACTCACAGCTGTCTGAGTTTGTTAACGACTGTGCTGCTTTTGGCTATGATGTCTGTCAATATATGCTCAATGCCTTTTGCTACCTCTGCCACCGAACTTCTCCCTAAAAATCAATAATAAAAGAGGGAAACAACATTTCAGTTTACGGACTTATACCACGGAGAGCCATCAAAATTTAAAACCGAAGAGTTACATGTAAACAAAGGCAACCTATCCAAGAAAGTATAATGCAACACAAAAATGTCAATACCAATTCAATTCAGTTAAATTAAAAAAACTTTAATCATCCTTTGCAGGCAATACAACAGTAGATCAGCTCCATATAAAAAAAATTAAGAGAAATATACAACATACAATGATTTAAAAATATTAAGCCTACTTGACAAAATGACATAGCAGATAATATGTATAAATAGTTGAAACCACAGCAATTATATACATTGTTAGATCTGATCACTTCAAGAAGGCATTAAAAGCAATTGGTCTTTATGCCCCTTCATCATTGCCTTGGTGCCCTTTTGCAATGTTACAGAAGCAAGCGACGAATACCACAAAACATAGACACTGATATTCCGTATATTTTTTACTTATAAACAGCTCTATGAAATTGTGCCTTAGCAAAAAGTCACCATACAATATAAAATGCTGAATGTTGTCCGACCAGCTTACCCATGTGTAAGTCAATACAGAGTAAGCTTGGGCGATATCTATTTATTTTATCACGATATATCGCCGACAATATATCGCGATATTCGATATAATCACAATTAATTAAATTTGACATCACCAGTTTTCAAACTTGAAGTTCAAGTTGTAGACGAGACAGTCATAGCATAAGAGAGGTGTTCTAATGACCTATTCGTCTGGTTTTACTCTGAACCTATGGGGTGCAAGACGTCTGAGCTAGGAAATACATCGTGATATTGCGATGTTTAATCGATATCGCGATACATTGCGATATAGCGCAATATATCGATATTTCGATTAAAACCAAATCGATCCGATATCGAAATCATTTCCAAATTAATACAGCGATATTTGATAATATCGTGATATCGCCCAAGCTTAATACAGAGTCACCAGCAAAACACAATGACCATCAAGTGCACTCACCTTTCACTCCAGAATCGACAAAGTGCGTCAGCTGGAATTCAGCCGGCCAACGAAGAAGGCTCTCGGCAGCAGGATCCAAGCCCAACTTTCTCGCTCTCTCTGCTAGAGTCGTCTTAGCTCCAGTCTTATACGGGACAAACTGCAATAAAGTAGAATGATTTCATTATGGTAGAGGGGTCTATGGGAATCTCCTCATCTCCTCATACACTCCACTGAAGCCTGTGCTAGTTCATACTTCCTGAGAATACAATCTAACTTTGACAGCACAAATTCGCAACAAATAATTCACATTAGTTGACTAGTGCTGAACTTGCAAAACAATTGCTGAGAAACAAGCCCTGTGGCGTCAACATTTGTTATGGCATTCGGATGAAGTATGAACCGGGCTTTTTTACAACCAATAAATTGGCAACTGTTATCAAGTAAAGTATTTTGGTTTAACTCTCCAACCCACACTCTGCTGATGACCAGATACTCTAAAGCTTGAGGAGTCCAGTGCTCTTGACCGCTCAGCCACGTCTCGCCTTGATCGGAGACACTTTCAGACATCAGAATGCATTTAGACATCAAGTCAGAAGGGTAAGGGCATTTGTGGTCACTTACCAACACTTTGACTTCCTCAACGGTTTCAGCATTCTTGAAGGCATTTAGTAGTCTGTCGGTCATTTTCCCACTCTTTTCTATCTGCTTGACTGCAGTTGTTGCTTTGATCTGCACGCTTCTATAAATCACAAAAAATTACACATCCAAAATTAAAGGCACTGGGCACTATTGGTTATAAATCGAAATAATTATTAGAATACAAACCTACTTGGTAACAAGCAATGGAGAGCCTGAAGAAACATAGTTTTTGAGAAAGAAACTAAAATATTTGAATTTGATTTTGAGACCTCAAAATTAAATTTGACGTCCAAATTCAAATTTTCACAGGTTTTTTATTATTTGCATATGTTCGGATGCACCAAGTGAGAAGACTGGTCTTTGACAATTACCAAAAGTGTCCAGTGTCTTTAACAACAACAACAACAACAACAACAAATAAGCACTTTGATCGGTGTTGTCATAACTAGTGAATAATCAACAAAAATATTTGAAAGATTCACACTGTATAGATGAAAAATTCAAAATGTAAGCCTACTCAAACGAGTGAATGACCAAATAAGTTGTGAGAAGTTTAACAAAAACCAATTCATCATGTTGGAAAAGAAAAAGAAATATTTAGTAAAGGGTCAGGTATTTAAAGCTGCCCTAAGGGTTTTTTTTTAAATCAAAAACCAAGTTTTACTCACTTGAGTTCTTCCAGTTTAGAAACAACTTCTCTGATTTTGTCGGCTTCCATGTTGTTAGTTCGTTCCTTCCGATATCGTGCAATAAATGGCACACTGCATCCCTCCTCTACCAGATCGACTACATTTCCTGTCAACAAAGTGCAAGGCATTATCAAACAAGCAAAGTCAACACCGTGTGTAATTAGCAATGAAATAATGAAGAATTAACACAAATAGGAATACACCATCAAAGAAACATTACTGACCATAAGGCTTCTTAGATTCATGCATGAGCCATTTCTGAGATTCAAACGTTTTGGGGTGAAAATTATCCAAACCGTATTTTTCAAAGAAACCTGTCCCAAAATTTGTTACATCACATTATCAACAGCTGCAGTGATTATCAAACAAAATGCTAAATTTTCGAGTGACCAATTCTAAGGGCAGTGTCACACATGGCAATTTACAGGCTACCAGTTCCAGGCAATCTCCAAGAAGAACAGGCATTCGCATTTCAGTTTTCTCACTTTTGCCCCATGGCATAGTAATTTACAGCAAGAACTTAACAGAATGTATCTTGTGTACTTCTAGAAACTATAAGGCTCCCCCGTGAGCCTTATAGGGGTCTTATATTTTGAGCCTCCTTAACACTATACGTTTTTCAAATCAGGGAAAAACGTGCGATGCGGCAGAAAAACAACAGTGAGTACTGTTAAATTTCACTTAACAAAGGAAATGCAAGCATTATGAATGTACATTGAGTACATTAGTATGTGGGGAAAGTTTTGGTAGTGTAGTACAAAAGAAGTTTTAGTTATTGCTGGCTAACGGTCGTAAAACTGTCACCTATAAACGTTGATTTTAAAAATGTATAGCATTAAGGAGGCCCAAAATATTAGACCCCTACAAGGCTCACAGGGGAGCCTTATAGTTTCTAGAAGTAGTATCTTGTGCTGCTGAAGTGTTTCTTGAGCATGCTGAGCAGATAGTTGCCTCCAAGTTGCCTATAAAAATTGCCCTGCGTGACAAGGCCTTACAATAAATACACCTGTACTTTGTAAAAGATTAAGGAACCTGATTCTTGCACTTACTAACAGCCCAGTATTTCTCATATACACTCTGGGAGAGTAGATCTACTATATTCCAGTTCATCTTAAGTCCACTCGATGCATCCATCTTGGCTGCAGATGTCGAAGCTCTGTCTTTCTGGGTGTTGTCCATTTTTCTCAAGACATGTAGAATGGAACGATGATTACCTGTAAAGTTCTGTAAAATACATACACCTATATTACACCGACACCCTGGGCCTGAAGAGACATTTAAAGGAACACGTTGCCTTGGCTCGGTCGAGTTGGTCTTTGACAGGCGTTTGCAACCAGTTTTTTTAAATGCATGTGGGTAGAAATATGTTTTTAAAGTAGAATACAGTGACCCACACAAACATGCCTCGAAATTTGACGGTTTTCCTTTTACCTCATCTACCAATGGCCAACCGTATTATTTCGCACAGTAAAAGGAAAACCACGCAATTTCAAGGCAAACTTGTGTGGATCATTGTATTGTATTTTACTTTTAAAACATCTTTCCAACCATGTATTTTATAAAAAAGGGTTACATTTACAAACGCTGTTTAAAGACCAACTCGTCCGATCATAGATAATGGACCAACTCGTCCGATTTAAAGGCAGTGGACACTCTTGGTAATTACTCAAAATTGTTATCATCATAAAACCTCATTTGGTAAAAAGCAATGGGGTGAGGTTGATAGTGGTTGATAGAGGTTGATAAAACGTTGTGAGAAACGGCTCACTCTGAAGAAAGAAATAATTTTCCACAAATTTGATTTCGAGACCGTAAGTTTAGAATTTGAGGTATCAAAATCAAGCATCTGAAAGCACACAACTTCGTGTGACAAGGGTGTTTTTTTCTTCCATAGTTATCTTGCAACTCCGATGACCAATCAAGCTCAAATTTTCACAGGTGTGCTATTTTATGCATATGAGATACACCAAGTGAGAAGACTGGTCTTTGACAATTACTGGTCTTTGACAATTACCGATACTACTGGGATGTCCATTGTCTTATGTGTATGCATATTGACCCCATTGGTCGACATCACGAGGTCAAACGTTTGAACTCTGGAAGTGCAAGTGGGGTGGGGGGGGGTTGTTATTGGTGGGGGGTGGGGGGTGACATGGGTTTATTTTGGATGTACGCTACATACAGGGGGCCAATTCTGTGGCAGCAATGGAAAAGTTTCCGTATGGCGCCACCACTTTTTCATTCGAATAGTATCTTCTTTACCTCAATAGTCAATGAGTATTCCTTTTTCTGGTCCTTGCTCCATGCTATAATAATATTTTACACCACATTATTTCCAGAAAAGTCTTGGGTTAAATTTCCATATCCATAATCATAATCCTGCCACCACTTTTTCACTCATTTTTTTTTTACTGAGGCTGAGCCTCCCTGCCCGTTGAGGTAAATTACTAATTAGTCTGGGGTGGATTTCACAAAGGTAGTCCTAACTTAGGACTAGTCCTAGGCAATGCTAAGAGATAGGACCAGTCCTAAGTTAGGACGAGTTACTGGTCCTAACTTAGGACCAGTCCTATCTCTATTAGCATTGCCTAGGAGCAGTCCTAAGTTAGGACTACCTTTGTGAAATCCACCCCAGGTTAGATTGTATCGAATGAAAAAGTGGTGGCGTGACTGATAGGGCCTACGGAAACTTTCTGGACATACCTACAATGTATCACGTGAAAGGGCTCATTTTGAGAAAGAGCATGCTTTGAACTTTCCCTCCTTCGACTCGGCCTCTCAATTCGTAGTGGTACACACCCGGCGGCCGCCGCGGTTGGTTGGACGGGGACGGACGGCGGAACGAGGACGCGCGCACGGACGACGTGAATCGCATGTGTCAAAAACTGTGCGCCATTTAATTTAACGCCCTCTACGATGATTCCTTCTAACGTTTCAAAACAAACGCAACCTCATCCCTTCGCTCGGACCAGGCGGCCAGCCAGGCATACTGGGGACGAGCGAACATCATCCAAAGTGGTGTACGATCTCTCCGCGCCATTTTCTTTATTTTCCAAGAATGCCTTCTACTCACTAGAATTAGCAACCCAGCTCACAGTCACAGAGGAAAATTTGCTATGAAATATACCTAAAAGCATAGTAATAAAAGACATAAAGTTAGAAAGAGACAGTCACGAAAAGGTAAGTTTATAAATAATTTTTGTCAATTTATAATGAAAATTAATATAGTAAATACAATAGTTATAGTGACGCTCCGTCGAGGCTGATCGAAAAAAAAGAAGTCCCAAACTCCCAACCCAAACATGCCAAGCAACACAAGCACTCACTGCAGCGCCATTCAAAAAAGCGGCGCGAAAAGAGGGTTGATTTCGACGGAATTGACCACTATTTCGCCCAAAATTTAACAGTGTTTACAAATCAATTACCCACAAAACACGACTGAGTAAATATTTCCCGAAATAAATGACAAAACTCACCTGCAATATATTAATTAATATTTATAAATTATACTTATAGTTGCGATAAGGTATCACTCCTCCCGACGGCCGGATGCTTACCAGATTCTTTCGAGCGGGAAATGACAATCTGGTCCAACGCCTTTAATTTTGACAGCTAGTCACCAGATTTGCCCCATTTTTACCAGTTTCAAAATCCATGACACAAATTCAAAGGGCACGAACTTAATCTTCAACTCAATCGTCAATGACAAAAACGCCGTTGTCAATAATGGCATTGAGAAATTATTTTTGAAGAAAAAGGACAAAAACTTACCAGATCCCGAAGTGAATTCCCAGGTTAAGGTTTTATATTTTGAACCTCTCGCATCGCTTTGCAAATGCTTTATTTTTCGGTTGGACTAAAGCATTCTGTGAATGGGGTGTTGCAATGCAGTGCGTGCGTGCTGTCTATACATTGCCCGCGGTTCACTCATTATAATTATGGCACGCACGCACTGCAGCACTGCCTTGCATCACCCGGAATCTAGTAAGATTTGTCCCTTTTTCTTCAAAAATATTTTCTCAATTGTGTTTTGAGCGTTCATTAGACATTACGAATTAAGTTTGTGCCCTTAAAATTTGTGTCATGATTTTTGAAAGTGTTAAAAATGGGGCAAATCTGGTGACTTACTGTTGAAATTATATGTGTTTGAACAAATTGTCATTTGCCGCTCGAGAAAATCTCGTAACCCTCTGGGCTGGCGGCCGTCGGGAGGAGGGCTATGTTATCGCAACTAGAGTTGTTGAGGTCTTCAACTTATTAAGGTTGTGACCCATTGATTGTATTATATTATTAAAATCATCAAAATAAATCCTCACTTCACCATTTTGTGCCTATTTGAAAGCTCACTGGGACACTCACACTGCTGTGTGGTACATTTTGTATTGGAATAATATTTTGGGGTTGCACAGCTAGCCTTTGCCAGCAAGTAGCAACCTTCATGTTAACCGTCTGCATCATTTATGTTTCATTTTCAGTTGTCTTGATTGATACTGATCCACCATGCCTCGTGTTGGGACCCCAGTTAAGTCAAGAGGAGTTTCTTGTGCGGTTCATGGTTGTGAAAGTCGTTTCTACAAACAGAATATGTCAAGGTCTCCGTTCCATTTTTTTCCATATCCAGCTAAACACAAACTTCGAGACAGGTGGTGTTTAAAAATAAAAAAAAACCATGATGGTAACAAATTTTATAGAAAGGACATTTTCGTTTGTAATCTGCACTTCAAAGCAGAGGATTTTACGAGGTCTCTCACAGGCAAATTGAAACTCATCCCTGGTGCTGAGCCAATAAATGTTACTGCTGAGACAAAGTCACAGAGAAAAGAAATGGTTCCTCAAGGGAGTACAGATGATCATGCTGATTCGTGTGTGGAGATGAATGGCAACCAACCACTCGATGATGGACAAAGCGTTGCTGGTGAAAAGGATAAATTGAATAATGAACTACAGACAGATACTGACTGTTTAGAAGCACAGGGGAAAAAAATAGTTCCTCCAAGATCTTCTTTGCAAAAAAAATCAACAAATAAGAGGAGAAATACAGATGCTGATTCCCATGTGAAGATGAATGGCAACCAACCACTCGATGATGGACAAAGCGTTGCTGGTGAAAAGGATAAATTGAATAATGAACTGCAGACAGATACTGACTGTTTAGAAGCACAGGGGAAAAAAATAATCCCTCCAAGATCTTCTCTGAAAAAAAAATCAACAACTAAGAGGAGAAATACAGATGCTGATTCCCATGTGAAGATGAATGGCAACCAACCACTCGACGGACAAAGCGTTGCTGGTGAAAAGGATAAATTGAATAATGAACTGCAGACAGATACTGACTGTTTAGAAGCACAGGGGAAAAAAATAATCCCTCCAAGATCTTCTCTGAACAAAAAATCAACAAATAAGAGGAGAAATACAGATGCTGATTCCCATGTGAAGATGAATGGCAACCAACCACTCGATGATGGACAATGCACTGTTGATGCAAAGGATAAATTGAATAATGAATTGAAGGCAGAGAATGCCCGCTTAAGAGCACAGGTCTCTAAGCTAGAAAGATCGTTTAATAGGGCGAAAATTGAAAAATATGAACAAAGTAAGTTCATCAACACTTTGGAAAAAGATGACTCCCTAACAAAACATCATACTGGATTTCCAACTTTTTCTCTGCTCCTGGCTATGCTTTCCTTTTTGGACCCGGAAATAAACATGATGATGTACTCTTCAAATACATGTGTGAGATCTGAGGATGCAATCGATTTTGACCACAACTACGCAGGTGCTAAAGAAACTCAAAATAAACCTGAGATAAGACCTGATCTGACATCTACAGAACAATTTATCTTAGTGCTATGTAGACTAAGGCAGGGTTTTTCCTTGAAACATTTGGGATATCTGTTTGGTATTTCGGAATCCACTGTCGGTAGCTATGTTAGCCGCTGGATTAATTTCATGTACGACAGACTTACAGTACTGTCCATTTGGCCTAGCAAAGACGCTGTCCTGAAAAATATGCCACAGATTTTCAGAGATAAATATCCAGACACGAGGGTTGTTCTTGGTTGTTCAGAAATCTGTGCAGAGGTGCCAGATTCTGTGACTCAACAAAGCATTTACAAGCATCATGTCTCATACAAAAGCCTCCTGGGGGTTGCTCCAAGGGGTGAAATAACATTCGTCAGTAAGCTCCAGCCTGCATCCGTGTCCAAAAGGGAACTAGTCATCAGAAGTGGTTTCCTTAATCCAAGTTTGTTTAAAGAAGATGATGTTGTAATGACCGACCAGGGTTTTACTATTGAGGATCTGCTGGAACCTATGAATGTAAAACTTGACACCCCTGCTTTCCTTAAAGGGAGAGGGCAGTTTAAAACTCAAGAGACCCATAAAACACAACACATGGAAGCAGAGAGAATTCATGTGGAAAGGGCCATCGACAATGTTAAACAATTTCGAATTTTGGACAGCCCTATAGATGGGTCCTTACACGAGTCCTTGAACCAAATCTGGACGGTTTGTTGTTTATTGACTCATTTCTATAAAGTTACCGGTAGTAAGAAGGATTTTAATAGTTGTATTTCTTATCATTAAAAGTAAAATGGATGACTACATCATGGAGGAAGTATGACTACATGTAGGATTTGAAACTTTGCATGTTGGAAATACGATGTAGAAAGGTTTGCGGTATACCATGTAATGACTATCTGTAATGAGTTGCGGTGGTTCTGAAAGGAACCGTTGGTTTCAACTCGACGATTCGATCAGTCTGCTCTGATCGTCCTCTGGAGAAGAAAAAAAGAAAAGAAAGAGGATCAGAGCGAGGGTCAGAGCATACTGATCGAAGTGTTAGTTGAAACCAACGGTTCTTTTCAGAACCACCCCAACTCATTAGAGATAGTCATTACATGGTGTTACCGCAATCCTTTCTATATACGTTGTAGACAGTTAAAGAAAGTGTTCAAAAATACAGCAAGATTGGATATATTTATTTTTATTCTCTTTAATATGATAAATCAATATGATTTTTGTTTCAAAAATTAAGTTCCCCCCTAAACACATTAATTTTCAATGAAGGGAATGAAATAAATATGTTGGCAGATTGATCAGATAATGAAATTACATTAATAATTATTACGAATAAGTTACATTTATATTTCAATCATAACTTTTTGAATGGCAATAATAATGTGCTCAATGTCTTAAAGGGACTGGGTACTTTTTGTAGGACGGGACATAACACACAATTTAAGCTTACATGTTTTGAAGAAAATGTAGAATTTGAAACTTTGCATGGTGGAAATACGATATGGAAAGGTGTTTGGTAACGCCATGTAAGGACTTGCTCTAAATGAGTAGCATTTGTTCTGAAAAGAATTGGTTGGTTTCGCCTCAACGTTTTGATCAGTATGCTCTGATCTTCTTCTGGAGAAAGAGTCCAAACTTTAGGGTCCAGTGACACCCGGAGCATACTGACCAAAACATCAAGTTGAAACCAACGGTTCTTTTCAGAACCACCCCAACTCATTTAGAGAGTCATTATTACATAGTGTTTCTCAAACCTTTCTATAAGATAATAATGGTAGAAACCTTCCCTTAAAATGTTACTTTGATATTTTTGTTTTTTAGAAATGAGTAAAACAAGTTGGCTAAACACACAATTATTTTAGCATGTAAAATGTATTTGCCAGCATCTCTAATTCTCATTTACAATTTTATTTAGCAGGACTTCTTTCTGCTAAAAAAAATTGTAAATGAAAATTAGAGATGAAAACTATTTTTGTGACACTGTTTTACTAATTTCTCAAAAACTGAATCATCTCAGCAACTTAAGCAAGTACTATTTTAAAGGCACTGGATACTATTGGTAATTGTCAAAGACTAGTTGTCACAGTTGGTGTGTCTCAACATATGCATATATAATAACATAGAAAATTTGAGCTCAATTGGTGGTCAAAGTTGCGAGATAATAATGAGAGAGAAAAAAGTTGTGTGCTTTCGGATGCTTGATTTCGAGAACTCATTCTAAATCTGAGGTCTCAAAATCAAATTCCTGGAAAATTACTGTTTTCTCGAAAACTACATTACTTCAGAGGGAGCCGTTTCTCACAATGTTTTACAATATCGTTACCAAGTAAGGTTTTATGCTAATAATTATTTTGAGTAATTACCAATATTGTCCACTGCCTTTAAGGGAAGCTGTCTATTTGCAAACCCTGTAAGGTAAATCTGTGGATTGTCATACACAAAGTACCCAACTAGTGAAGCATGAGTCACAATGGAATTGTCCCTATTGTACTAAGTACAGTATACATGTCAGTTACCCTAGCTCACATGGCTGTACAAAAGTATGGTCCCCACTGATGAAGACCAAGTAGTACATGTATCAATGGACCAAGAGTATCTTAAAGGGGCAGTACATTATAAATCTTACAATAAACATAACCTTAATGTAGGGCATTGATGTCCTGGAAACTGCAGTAATATGAGTTGTGACCTTTCGCATAAATTATAGACATGGACACAGTTGGTAATTGTCAAAGACCCCAGTATTCTCACTTGATGTATCCAAACATATATGCATAAAATAACAAATAGGAAGAACATTTTTGGACTCAATTTGTCATCGAGGTTGAAAGAAAAGAATGAAAGAAAAAACGTAATTTTCACACACATTTGTGTGCTTTTAAATGCAATAAGTATTGTAATATGTGAGAAATTACCTCATTTAATTTTGTTTATTTCATTACTTCAGAAGGAGCCATTTCTCACACTGCTTTATACTACATGTATCAACAGCTCTCCATTACTTAGTTAGTTTTGATGCTAACAATTAGTTTTAGTCATTACCAAAAGTGTCCATGCCTTAAAGTTGAGTTAAAACAAGCACTCAGAATCCATGCCCTGTTAGTCATGACAAGGTACCGGTTGACTCTTTAACTGTATATGTAATTATTGACTTTTTGAGACAACACCCTGGAAATGTTCACAAGCTACTCTCAAGTACAAGTCAAAATAAACTTGTGACAATTTGTCACACAGAATGTTCCGGAATTTTGAGTCGATGGTATCCATTGTGTATGTAGATGATTTTGCAGCAACCATTTTGATCATGTCATGCTGTTATCTTTATGCTAATGCTTTTCTCTGCATTTTTACTTCAAGAATTCCAAATGGAAATTGTAACAAATATGTAGTCGGAACACCCTTCGGTCAGGTGATAGTGACACGCCCACAAAATGAACCTCTATTAATGACAAGACCGCATTTTATGTTATCCAACTGCACACAGCACAGACTGAACCATTCATGTTACCAAAAGATTTGTTTCCAGCAACTGGTTCAGCACATGTCTGATTTATTTGTATTTTTCAGAAATGGGTAATTTCTTTTATGCATAGGCCCTATATTACTTGGTGAGATTAAACAAGATTTTCGGCAAAACAATAACCAGAAAGATAGGGAGGGGAAAAAGTTGAAGAGAGAGCAGTATCAGATGATGTTACTTTATCTGAAATTTGTAAGCGAAAAGGCCCCTAAAGTTTGATATGGAATAAGGAATTCAGAATTTTAATACTTTTGTATACAGTAATCAAGTAATGCTGCTTTCGTAAAACTCCAAATTTTAAGGTAGGGCCAAAAGTGATAATTTAGTAAATACTGTCAATAAATAGTTATATATATATATATATAAAAATAGGCATATTTGCCAATGGTTGCGCGTCCTCAATCCAAGTTTTCATCTACCAGCATTTACCAGCTGCGTCACAAAATTGTCCTTCACCGCAATCAACATCGCTAAAACAGCTCCGCTCTGTGCAAAAAGGGAATGGGAAAAGGGTTACAAAGGATTAGGGATTGATAACCAGGCATACATATAGGATTACATGGGGCCATGTATGCTCCTTCAACAAAATTCCACCGACTTAAAAGATTGAAAGTGATGCCCTTTGCAAATGAAAGTGGCCTTGCCCTCTCAAAGACGAATCCATGCCTGGAAAACTCTTTAGCAGTTTGTGATACCATAACAAAATAACTTGCTTGTGGCCCTAGCAAAAATGCAATAACAGCAAAAATGATCAACTCGTGGAAAAGCTTACAACCACACTGATCCATGCATTATTATATGCACCCAAATACTAACATAAATGACAATCATTGGACAGTGGGCCTTAAAAACCAAAAAACACCTTATTTAATCATTTTACATTGAATAGGAGAAAATGTTGAGGTGAAAAGACCGGTCATCTACTCTTTGTTCAAAGACCATTGGTGTTGCGCAGTCACACACAACCAACGTTCCGATTATCAATCAGAGAAACAGAGCGCCCGCTAGCGTTCGTTCATTACAAGCGTGTACAGTTTTTGCCGTGCATAATCGGAACGTTGGTTGTGTACGTGTATGTGACCGCGCAACACCAATGGTCTTGGAACCAAGACTACCGGTCAACTGGCCGCTGCCCAGACCAACCCCAAGCCGTACGTCCTCTGTGTAGGACGTTATGTTATGAGGAGTGCAACCTGTTAAGACAAATCTAACCGAGCAATTGGCTGGCTTCGTCAACATGGTTCTTTTTTATCTTGTTACATCAATAAAATGAATCTTCAAACTTACTCCGCTCGGGCAGTTCCTCATTCAGTTCTATACAGAAAAGAAAAGAAATGTAGAGCTGAAGAATAAAATAACTGCAAGTTGGCAAGATTTCCAAGTTCCCTGAGTGCCGACAAAGGATGTCAGTTTTAGCTAATGGATTCTCGATATCCTAGTGAACAACATATTTTTGTTTAATTGTGTGCTTTCGTAAACAAATGTATCAACATTTATAATGTGTCAGCAGGTTGCACATGAGAATGGGCATGTGTTATCCAAAAAAATGGATTTACCTAAATAGTAGGTCTCCAGCCGACCTAGCGTGCAAACAGCCCCATTAATGTGGCAAGCTATAAGTTTTGAGCGTGAACTTCTATAATGTTCTACAAATCGGTCCTACACAGTATTTTGACATTCTACAAGTGTACATTGTATAACTTGTGTGTATGGAAACAAGAGAGTGACCTTTGCAATATGAGGTTAAACTGGGAAAGATGTCAATTTTAAGTATGAAGGGCAAAGTTTGGAATGTGCCTATGGACTACTGACGATGATTATGCTATAATATGAGGACGTATTTATATGTGACCTACTTTGCTCAAACTCCCGAGTTTCCAACCTCATGAGAAGATTTCTCAGACTCTCCTTGAGTCCCTCATCTTCTGTTAAAAGAAAAAGAAAAGAAAAAAAATCGAAATCTTAGTTTAAATGTTGAGTGGCATTTTTAATACTCCATTCACACTGTATTGCAAGTCATCTCCAATCATGCGCAGATCTTCTAAAACAGATCAAAATACATAAAACCATGCAGTGGCTTGGAACAGTTGTGAAAAGGGGAAGGAGTTTATAAATACGTCTCACAAACCAATGTGAGATTTTGTATGAATATGATATTCTTTGTGTGCACCAACGAAATAACCAAACTGACAATGAAGCTAAGCAAGCACGGTTGTGTTTCTACAACCATGCAAAATGCACTGATACGTAATGTTGTGTCACGTCTAGTCGCCGCCCGATTTTACTCAAAACAGACTAATCTATTTTAATCTGCTTATGCTTAGTCAATTGCACTTGTCATCTCAACATGAAATTCTATAAACTCTTTTGTCTTAAATATTTTCATCCTAAGCACCTCTGAATAGATTGGTGGCGCTCCACCAAAGTGCCGATGATTGATTGATGACTTACCCAAATTATTAGCTGTCACTACGGCACACACTGTACACACAACCAGGGTCAATAACATGTACGTCTTCATTTTTCACTGACGCGGTCACTTTGTGAAAAAAATAAAAGCAAAATAAATGGAGGCACTCAGAAAGACTCTCGACTTCTATTATACTAAAGAAATAAAGTAAAATGGCAATTTACCCCAATTTACGGTGACCGTTAAGCTCAAACAAGTCTGCTGTATTGTCACCAAAAATGGACTAGAAGACACAAACGGACAAAAAGTGGGTCCGTACTCTCGTTACTTGATAGACTTCAGAGATCAATGTACTATTATGATTAAACCATTATATAAAGTGGCGTCGGTTCTAAAATTTGGAACAAAGTGCATTAGTCTAAAACGTTTAACATCAAATGATGATCAAAACTAAGCAGGAGACGGAGTAGCCGAGGTTTTGAAAAAAAAAAAAAAGGGTTGTCTATTGCATGTTGCGAATGAGAGCTCCTTTGTGCAGTTGTGTGTCATTTTTTTTGACATGGACTACAGGCCCTAGTACAACTAAAAAACTATCACGAAAAACTTTTGTAATTCATTTATTACGATATCCAACTTCAGACAAAGGTGTACATTTTTCAATAAAATGAGATAATCCACATCAGAACTCTTACTTACATTATAACTTCTGAGTTCATGTAGAAATCGCAGAGTGGTGCACATAGACCGGAGCTAAAAACTAGAATGATGAGGTCGGGTATAGTGACGCTTTGTATTTCATTTTCTTTCCATCGCATGCCAATCCCCCGCACCTTTTAAACATTGTATTATTATTCTCTGTTATGAATTCCCAAGAATTCGACAGTGTTCCGGTTTGTTGGGGGTACACCCACACCCTCCCCCTCAAGTTCAAACCAGTGGGTTTCCGAGAATATTATGTCCCGCTACAATGATTATACCGTAGGGCCTACAGTACATTGTAAAAGCAACAAGAAGAAAAGAAAAAAAGAAAAAATTTTGATTAAACTGATTCACTTCCGACTTCATTGCAAAGGAAGCAAAATGGAAGTAGTGGTAGCTGTTTGAAACTGCTTCACAAGCAAAAGTACAAGTATAGTATAGACCTATACATTGTGTTACAGGCCTCGCGCTTTGACCCTGTATGGGAAGAACTTTATGAGGGACAAACATAAATGAATCGTGTTTTCAGCTCAGAGGGATAAAAGTATGTTGTCACCACAGCCAACCCATAGCATTCAGCGAACCATAATCTGTGACGGACGCAACCCTATGTATAGTCTTGAAATCAATCGGAAATTGTTAAGTGCGGTGTAGCTACGGGGACGGTATGCACTCATTCTCGATCCCAGTATGTTTTTGTGTCGGTGGCAATTGCACTGTGACTGTTCAATGACCGGCAGAATGTGTGTTTGTAAATAAGCAGTGCCTGACGACTTGTCATCAAGTCTACAGTATGTATAGGGCCTATTAAAGGTATCATAACAAAATGGAACCAAGCTTAGTGATTAGTGTTAAATCATCAGCGCACTGGGTAAACTAATGTACACAAATACTGTCTAGACTCCGAATGTGTATGAAGTGTTATTAAAATTGTGTAATCATCAGGTAATAAACCCGTTGCAAGCATTCATGCAACACGGATAACACAAACATTGTACTTTCATAAACATTACTAAGATGTAACGATGATGACGACGACGACGACGACGACGACGACGACGACGACAACAACAACAACAACAATAACAATGCAACAACGACAACAACAAAAAGTCTCTCAAAATATTGAATAAACTTTACTAATATTCGTTCTTAACAAACGGGGATTTGTTGTATATTATGAATCAAAGAGTAGTGACTCGCTCGGTCCAAACCGGTCGTTTCAAATATGGTGGCCCTGAAGGGACATCGCATATCGCAAACGTGTGCGCATACGTATGCAATGTCGTGAAACAATTCGCAAATATGTGCGCACACGTATGCAATGTCGTGAAACAATTCGCGAATATGTGCGCACACGTCTGCGAATATTATTTGCGATGTCGTGAATTTTATTGCATACCATGTTGCATACCTTTGAATAAAATGTCTAATGATCTGGGGGTTTTCTTTCCAACAGTGAGATAAGCGGTAGTCATTGCAGCAGTAGTCTTTGTTGTGAGGCAAGCGAGGCGTGTTGTCGTTCTTGGCCTGGTGCCAAGTTCCTGGGTATACACATGCTTTACAGAGGGAGCCTGCTGTAGCGCCACAGTACTCCCTAGATCGGTAACAAATTATCCACAACTATGACATCATCCTAATGGTATGCAACATGGTATGCAATAAAATTCACGACATTGCAAAACAAATCGCTCTCGTGTGCGCACATATTCACGATTTGGTTCACGAAATTGCATACGTGTGCGCACATATTCACGATTTGGTTCACGAGATTGCATACGTGTGCGCACATATTCGCGATTTGTTTCACGACATTGCATACGTGTGCGCACATATTCGCGAATTGTTTCACGACATTGCATACGTGTGCGCACATATTCGCGAATTGTTTCACGATATTGTATACGTGTGCGCATATATTCGCGATTTGTTTCACATTGCATACGTGTGCGCATTCGTTTGCGTTATGCGATGTCCCTTCGGGGCCACCATATTCAAACCTTGCCGGGTCGTGGCAGTGTGATGAAGGACCTCACCTCCGGCTTGCATTTGTCACTCATGGATCTTCAACAACAAGTGGCACAAATAAAATAGAATAAACCTGATTATTCTTCGTTCCGATTTACATGTTCACTGTACTGTAAAATCTCACCATTGTATAGCGAGACCTTTACCTTATTCGCGAAAACACACTGACCCTCGCTCTATGTCTGTGAAGGGGGCGGGGCTGCGAAAAGGAACAATGTGGAAATCTCGACAGCCCCTGGATTCTCAGAGAAGCATAAACATTTTTTTAAAGAATTTAAATTTATATCACTACCCGATCTAGCTTTTATATAGCTCCGGTCTAATTGCAACCGTTCCCTGATTGAACAGACTAGCGTGTTGTTTGAATTCTCCTGGAACTCAGAAGTTGTAATGTAAGTAAAAAGTTTAATGTGGATTTTAAGTTTATTGCAAATGTCACCGTGTACATTTTTTTGTCTGAATTACATCTCGTCATTGCATTTTGTTGATCAGAATGACAAACAACCGAAAGTCAGCTCTACATACGCATCACAATGACAATGTCCCGGGCCCTTTCGAAACCTCGGCTCCTGCCTCTGTTGATGTTAGAAGCAAAGTTTAGAAATTCACTTTGTTTAAAATTTGGGGACCGAGTTCAAGCGCCAGAGACGCAGGGCCAATCAGGCAGAGGTTTGGAAAATGGCCCTGGTGTGTGCCTGAGTTATAGCGTTGATTGGAGCCCTCGATGCCTACAATCGAAATGATGTTAAAATCAGTAGTGGTTGAAAATAGATCATGTTGTTATAATGTGACGCCGAAGAGTCAATAGTTTCGGAAAAAGGATAAAAGCGAATCCAGAGAGCGGTCCCACTTTTTGCCCAATGGCCACATGTATCGTGTCGGTCTTTTATATGAAACATTTTGGGTTCAATGTTCAACTTTCTCTATTCCTTTTGTATGCATCATTTTATGAGTCGATAGTCTGTCGTGCATATATTGTTATGCTTTTTATGTATTTTTTTCTCATAAATTTCATAAAAGTGACGAGATCAGCTTGAAAATGAAGACGTACATTTTATTGGCCCTGGTAGTGTGCGCACTGTGTGCCGTAGTGCAAGCTGATAATAATGAAGGTAAGTCAATCAATCAATCAATCATCAGAAACAGAGCGCCATTATTCTATAAAATATTGAAATATGGTGGACACTGTACTGCAGCTCGATTAGGTTTGTGTAAATTTGGCTGAAGACACCCAAACCAAGTGATGCACTCCTATACCTCCATGGTCCATCATACCTTAAAAAAGGCTAGCAAAGTGGAGGACAATTTTAGACAAAACAATTTATGGAATTTCATGTGTGGAGATGACTAGTGCAATTGACTAAAAATAATAATAATATCGAAGTCTTGTTTAGCGCACGTATCGAACAATGTACTCAAGACTAAGCATAGGCCTAAGCAGATTTGAAGAGATTAGTCTTGAGCTGGCTTTTGAGGGTCGATAAGGAGTCAAGTGTACGGAGCTGATTGGGAGATGATTCCACAGCTTTGGTGCACTCGAATAAAGGCCGCGGAAAATAAACAAGTGACTGGAGCACATCACGTGCGCAGTGAATCATAGGGTGCGTTCGTTTAGCTTCCCTGGGTCGGCCCCAGGCTGCCCCGGTACGTTCGAATAGCTTTGATGCGGCTCACCTGGGTCAGCCCCCAGTGCCCTGCTTGTATGTGGAGTGGGCAACACGTTACTGGGGCACATCACGGGCGCAGTGAATCTATATAACTTTACCACCCATGCGCTTTGTAACCCAGAATACTTATCGTGAAAGAGAATAGGTGATAGTGTTTCTGGTTCACACAAAAAAAATGATAATGCACCGATGTTTACAGTTTTTTTTAGGTTTGAAAACTACAGTGATTAAGTTATCCAGAAGACGATCAGAGCATACTGATCGAAACGTCGAGTTAAACCAACGGTTCTTTTAAGAACCACCCCAACTCATTTAGAGATAGTTATTACATGGTGTTACCGCAAACTCTTTTATATAAGTTATTTAATGAACACTGATTTCATTACAAGGTAATACTGCATATTAAAGGAACACGTTGCCTTCGATCGGTCGAGTTGGTCTTTGAAAAACGTTTGTAACCGTTTTTTATAAAATGCATATGGGTAGAAAGATGTTGTAAAAGTAGAATACAATGATCCACACAAACATGCCTCGAAATTGCGTGGTTTTCCTTTTACCTCGTCGACTAACACGTCGGTCATTTATGGGGGTCAAAATTTTGACTCCCATAAATGGCCGACGGTGATAGTTCGCACAGTAGAAGGAAAACCACGCAATTTCGAGGCAAACTTGTGTGGATCATTGTATGCTACTTTTAAAACATCTTTCCAACCATATGCATTATATAAAAAACGGTTACAAACGCTTTTGTTTTGACCAACTCGTCCGATCCAAGGCAACGTGTTCCTGTAACTTCAACTTACTATAAAAGAATAATTTGTTTTACTGTATACCCCGAAGAATATACCCCAAACTGTTAAGTTAGGACCAGGTTCAACATTTTAACCCTAGAAAATGAGTTAATGTACATCTTTTAAAAACAGAGAAAGTTATAGCCTTGCTCAAGGCAGTCGAATTATTCACTCCGAAAAAAGACCGCCGCTGTATAAAAACCCACCCGTATTCACTGTGCGTAAAACCCACCCGTATTCACTGTGCGTAACTACAGTAACATCGCACGACACGATGCCCCCGTACATTATCCGCATTATCCGCATGCGGACGGTTAGTGGTGTACGAGTGCGATGACTTGTGTGAACAGTATTCGTGCGATGTGACAGTGTGTATACGGGTGGGTCATTCGGTGTGATCGCACACACCATGCACAGGGTATACGGCGGGTGGGTTTACAGCTGCGTCTTTTCGGAGCGAATAATGCGACTGCCTTGAGCAAGGCTAAGAAAGTTACAAAAACCGTTGCGTAAAAATATCGTATTATAGATTGTACGAAGTGTGCCAAAACAATGTATAAAATCTCACATTGGTTAGTGTGACGTAATTTCTAAAACTCCCCCCCCCCATTTTTCACCAGTGTTCATGCCACTGTTGTATGTATGATTATGACCTGTTTTACAAGATCTGCACATAAACAGGGAGGGATAGGCCTATAGTCTGACTTGATAATGACTAGTCTTGCAGTACAGTGTGATGGAATATTAACAAAAGTCACTCAAAATTAAACCAAGATTTGTTGTCGTTATTTTCAACAGAAGAAAGGGAACTTACGGAGAGTCTGAGAAATCTTCTCATGAGGTTGGAAACTCGGGAGTTGGAGCAAAGTAGGTCACATCATGGAGCTACCTCCATGGTCTGTTATGTCCTCAACATAAATACCATCGGCAGGTGCCCGTGGGCAATATCCCATTTCACAATACGATGTGTGTACAATAAAACTGAACACCCCTGGATGGAAAATTCCATTGGTCTTTTACATAAATAACAGCACTGACCGTCGAAAATACAAAAAAGTAAACCCTGTGCAGAAAGAGAAAAGGACTCGCATTATACAACAAAACATCAATGACGATGCGTGACAAATAAGTTTAGAACTTGATTCACCGTTCCATTCCAATGGGTATCCGGAACAAATGAACTGCCAATACCTTCAGGTTTTGATGGCCTTTTGAAGAAAGCCTTTGCCTCGAGCATTTTTTGGAATATCAATTGAAGCGGGCTAGAGCTGAAATAATTATATATATTTTTAAAATGTGAGATAAATCATCCGGTACAGCCTTCCGAATACCGATTTTGTTTTTTAAAGTCTGTCAGTAGAAAACTTATAAATCATGCCATTTGCATTGTATCCTTTAGTTCTACTTTTCCCTTTTTTCTCTCTATAGAACGAGACTACCTGAAGGAAGAACTGTCTGAGCAGAGTAAGTTTGAAGACTCATTTTTGTTATTTTTTTTGTTTTAAATGGCGAGGTTTCGTAGCCGAGGTTGAACTCCTCTGTAGTACACAACGGAAGACTATAGAGGATGGCTTGGGCTGTGAAGTTTGGGTAGCGGCCTGCGACCGGTCTTTTCCCCTCATCATTTCCTTTCATTCTATGTGTTTAAAAAGGTTTGATGCGTTTTGATAACAATTTAAGGCCCAATGTGAAGTCTAAAATGGTTGTTATCAATGTTATTATCTGCACTACCAACCACCCTCCCTCCAACACACACACAAACTGCCAAGAAACAAAGCCCATAAACGTAATGTTGTTGTATACATTTTCATCCTCCCTTGTTCTGCAGAGCGGAGGTGTTACAACGATTATGACTGCCCATCTCTCAAACGGTGTAGCAAGACCGGTGTTTGCTGGTAGATGACACGTTGGAACGGCACGACACCATTGGCAACATGTATACCGCATAAACTACGTATTACAACTCATACTTCTTGACTACATATTTTTTCGGTTCCCATCAGTTGGAAAAGTACATTAGGCTAGGTATTGTAAGTTCCTAATTTGATTTTAGGTGCTTTTTATAAAAAAAGATGATACTTCTTTCACATCAAATTAAAAACATAATGTATGTTTCAGACTTTATGGATAATTCATCAGTAAAAAACGGAAGGTTGTTGAAAGGCCCTTTCGACACGCGAGAGTTTTCTTCTGTTGCAGTCACTTAGGGATCGCGGCTCGACGAAGCTGTCCCAGACACGCAGGCCTTGACAAAAGACTATATACCTCCGGATTGCCTTTAATATCAAGCGCCCAATCTGAAATCAACAAGTCCTTTTAATGGCGGGTATTCTTATGGATGCTATGTCATTTTCACGAGCCATATCAGTACTGGGTGTAGTCTACACTGCAAAACCGAGGTGTTAAATTAACACAATTATAGGTGTTGTAACAGATTGATACAAACAAAATAAACAAAATGTACACAAATTTGAAATAACACAAATTTCTTTAAAAACATTTGTATTATTTTTGACACCCTTTAGTATGACGTTAATTTTGATTCTCTGTTCGGTATCTATGTGACAAACACCCATGGTGTCAATTTTAACACCCCAGTTCGTGCAGTGAATGATCTGTATAGTCAAACTGCAGAGCATAGTTGATGAATCCTTATTAAGGTTGGAAGCAAGTATCCAATAATTTATGGCCTCTCGCTATTTTGCAATTTTACAAACTTCCACAAGGAGGTATTTCACGATTGAATTTATTTTTGAATAATAAACCAGAGTGCAAGCACGACTTTTCTCTTATTACTGTTTCTTAACTAGAAAGGTATTTTGATGTGTGTGTTAGAATTGCCATCCTCAAAAGGTTTCCAGATGTCTTTTAAGGATTACCGTGTTTGAAATTTAGAAGAAGACTCACAAAGTTCGCCGTTGAAAACACAACGATAGTGGTAATTTTGATGCACAGAAAAAAACTGCAGTCTGAAAGTCTGACGTAACATTTCGAGACTCGTAAACAACGCCAGAGAGAGTGACCCTCAAGCTTAGCCCAATCCCCGTACAAATTCGCAGTTCACCTACATTCATTTCACATGGGAAGACGCAGTAAAACCATGCATACATTGTACAAGACAATAGCACATGCAATTACATGTACCGTATATAGAGCATCTGGTCAATAAGTGTGACCTTGTACATTATTTGGCTTTTCTGGCAGGCAAGATACTGCACTGGTAATATGGGAACGTTGACATTTTGTGTCATAATAGTTATGAAAGTAAAAGCTGGGCAAGTTTTGAGATGTGCCCCTTTCATCATATCAAAATTTGATAAGAATCAGACAGTGCAATCTCCGTGAAATATAACATTTATGTTTTCTCCCATTGAGCTGTGTACAAATCGTATCTTCAGGAAGTCCTGGATCTGTGGTTCTTTAGTAAACATGTGATGTCACAGGTCACATCGTCTATATAATCACTGCACACAACATGCAGACGACCGAAAGAAGTTTCCTTATCAGCTGTGATTTTAAAAGTAACTATAAAGTAAATATGAATAGTAAACTTGCGGGTACAACCATAGGTACAATCTCTTTTGAAGGAGTGCAGGTGGCTCTGAAAAGAGCCGGTTTTGGTCTCGACGTTTCCAACAGTATACTCTGCTTGTCTTCAGGAGAAGTCTGTGTCTGTGAAAGCTGTGTTTTTGTTGGTTCGAGGTGATGTTTGCCAGGTGCACCCAAATCACCTCAGACCAATCAAAACACAGGTATGGAAAGCTTACGTCACTGCACGTTTATCCAATGAAATCACTAGCTCTGAGCATTGATCTCCATTATAATGCACCATGGTGGGGCCGTGCCAGTACCAATAAATCCAACCATTACAACAACGACGACAACAACAACAAATGCCACAAAATATTGAATGATCTACATTATTAATTCGATCTGGTCTTTAAATAGTAAGATCTCACCATTGTATACTGCGACCTTTACTCGACTGCAAAAACACACCGGTCTGAACTTTTAATGGGTGGGGCCTACGAAAAGGAACAATGTTAACTTTAGGATAACCCCTGGAGTATTAGAGAAGCATAATAGAATTTTGAAAAGGTACGGAGGGTTGGCAATGGAAAGAGCTCAAATACACAGCTGCACTACCCCAGGTCACCATTCTAGTTTTTTCAAAGCTCCGGTCTATGTACACCACTCTGATTGAAAAAGACTGCGGTTGTTCGAATTCTCTTGGAACTCAAATTGTAAGTACAGTTCCGTGTAAGTACAGTTCCGATATGGGTATCTCGTTTCTTGCAAATGTCACCATGAACCTTTGTCTGAATTGCATTAGAACGTTCTTTCAGTTTTAAGCCCAAGTCCTAGAAATGACAAACACGAAACGAGTTCCAAGCATCAAGCTAAATATCAAATAACTTCCTCTTGTTTCTTTTTCCAAACCTCGGTTTGAGCTCCCGTCTCCTGCATCGTTTGATGGATGTTGGAAGCAGATTTTAAAGACACTGAACGACACGTCACGTTTGGTATAATTATTGTCAGCAGCATTCCGCACTTGGTGTATCTTAACATGATGCATAAAATAAAAAATCGGTGAAAAGTTTGACTCGATTGGTCATCGAAGTTGCAGGAGAGGATGAAAGAGAAAAAAACGCATAATAAAAGGTTTCAGCTGATGTAATTTATTTAAGTAAAGAAAAACCTCTTTCTCAAAATTCAGAGGGAGCCGTTTCTCACAATGTTTAATATCAACAGCTCTCCACGGCTCATTACCAAGTAAGTTTTAATGCTAGTAACCGATTATTTTGAGTAATTACCAAGAGTGTCCAGTGCATGCCGATTAAAATGCATTCTGTTCCAAACTTGGGTACCGAGTTCAAGCCGGAGTTGGAGCCCTAATCGAGGTTTGAGAAAATGACCCTGGTCTGTGCCTGACTAGCGGTTGATGCTTGGACATCCTTTGGCTTTACTCGAATGCTGGACTTTTTTTACTTTTCAGAACAAACATTGTATCCATTCACAGCATTGTCAAATTAATTGTTAAAAATAGATCATGTTGATGGGGCGAGTCAGTGATTTCGCAACAAGATAAAAACGTACAAACCACGTGTGAGAAACAAGGAATTTTCCTTCAGAGAATAGCATTTAGAAACTCGATTGGGGTTGTGTTGAGCATATTATTGTGCTTTTTAGTCATACTAATGTGTTGCTATCAGTAATCAAGAGTTTAGTCCCAGAGTTTTTTGTCCCAGTGGCCATGGGACTTTTTGTCCCATGGCCACTGGTATCCGGTATGTAAAGTTTTACATGGTGTTGGTAGGCCTATTGGTGACGATAAGTAAGAGGACTTGTTTAATCTGAACTTTTGTGGTAAAACCGGGACAACCCCATGCCTCATACACTATTTTGAAGTCGTGCATCAAGCCGAGTGTTTCATTATATTATTTTCCTTTTATTTATTTTTTATAGAAGTGATCTGTATCAGTGAAAAATGAAGACGTACATTGTATTGGCCCTGGTTGTGTGCGCACTGTGTGCCGTAGTGCAAGCTGATAATAATGAAGGTAAGTCGATCAATTAATCATCGGCCATTTTGTAGAGCGTCATCATTCTATTTAGAGGCGCTTAGCAAAGTTTATGGAAACTTAAGCCAACAGAGTGTAGGTTTGTGTTTTGTCTCAAGACACCCAAAGCGAATGATGCATTCATTTAATGTCCTCCATACATCCAAAAGGTTCATTCTGAGGCGCTTAGCAAAAAGAGTTTATAGAATATCATGTTGAGATGACAAGTGCAATATTGTATTCAAATTGAATAATCAGATTCAAATAGATGAGTCTTTAGCTGGCTTTTGAAGGTCCGGTAAGGAGTCAAGTGTACGGAGCTGATTGGGAGATGATTCCACAGCTATGGTGCACATAAATCCGTGAAGAGTGCATAGGCCCTTTTCGAAACCACGGCTGCTGTTCTGGGTTCGGCTCAGGCTAGCTTGTTTTGACAATTGCGCGTGCTCTGCGAACGTGCTCAGCTTCAGACGAAAGAACGGAGCCTGAAGCCGAAATTCGAAATTCGTGGATTCGAAAAGGGTTCATTGATCTTTGGTGTGACGTAGTTTTCTACTAAAAACAAATCCACCACCGATCTATAGCTCGACTGATGTAATGCGTTTTGATCTGTTTGACAAGATCTGCACATAAACATAACTGATCCAGCAGACTCGCTAGAAGATTACTTGCAATACAGTGTGACTGTAGTATTAAAAAAGTCACTCAAAATTAAACCAAGATCTGTTGTCGTTATTCAACAGAAGAAAGGGAACTTACGGAGAGTCTGAGAAATCTTCTCATGAGGTTGGAAACTCGGGAGTTGGAGCAAAGTAGGTCACATTATGTCCTCATAACACCACCGACAGGAGCCCGTATGCATGCCATTGCAATACCATACCACAGGACAATAATATTCTTTTGTGTTATTATGCCCAATACAACTGTAACACCCCTGGATGGAAAATTCCATTGACCTTTTACAAATTACAAAAAGTAAACCCTGGAAACGAAAAAAGGGCATACAAAAATCATTGCCAAGGGATAGTTGTTGGTATATGCAACAATACACCATTCGTCATCAATTTATTGTAAAAGGCCATGAACGACAGAATGGTTTAGAACCAGTGCAGTTCACCGTTTCATTCCAATGGGCAGTCGGAACAAAATGAACTCCCACACCTCCAGGTTCTGATGGCTCTTTGACGAGAGCGATTACCTCGAGCCGTTTCTGGAACTTCAATATTGAAGCAGACTATAGAGCTGACACAATATGAAATGTTGATGAAAAAAATATTGTTGTCAAAAGCACACAACTGAAAATAATTGATCGTGTATACATCGAGAATACATCAGGTAATTTTGGTAATAGCTAAATCTGACTCCCTGTGTTTTGAACATGGAACAATGTCTGTCAGTTACTTAGTCTGGAAATCCTTACCATTTTGCATTTTCCTTTCAATTCTTGTCTCCTTTTCCTCTCCCTAGAACTGGAGGAGGCAATTGCGCCTGAGCAGAGTAAGTTCGAAGACTCATTTGTTATAACAATATGAAAAGAGTAACCATGTTTACGAAGCCACTGCCCGGTCAGATTTGTCTTCAACCCAGGTTGAACTCCTCCGCGCAATGGAGACTGGCGTCCTACCAGAGTATGTTTGGTCTGGGCGTTAGTTTGGGCAGCGGCCTGTTGACCGGTCTTTTCCCCTTATAAGTTAGTTTTTGACCATTTTAAGGCCCAATGTACAGTTTAAATTGTTGTTATCAATAGTTCTTTAATGTGCATAATCCCTGACTAGAGTAATGATTGCGCTGACTCTGTGTGATAGGATGAGCTATCCTTTTTACAGCTCCATGGTGATTACATTTGTTGATCAGTTTTGAAATAATATTGCAATGTCGTGTCGCGGTACTGACTCTCTATCCACATCAAGTGCGGATGCGCACGTGCGAAGCTATACCCGGGCAACATTCCATGATCGGGCTTCTTTATGTTCATTTTCTATGGCATTTTTGTCCACAAACTGCCAAGACTATACAATGCTCTTGAATGTAATAATTAGTTTGTAAAATTTGTTTCTCCTTATTTTGCTCTCACAGAGCGAGGCTGTTTCCACGATTTCGATTGCTCGTCTCGTCGCTGTGACACTTCCCGCAACCAATGCTGGTAGGTGACAAGTTGGAACGGCACGACACCATTGGCAAAATCTGGCTTCGTAGTGTTTTTATATATGATGTTTATTAAGGGGATGCGGCAGAAAACTATAATAAGGGCCCCATACACGGCTAGCTTCAGTTTGGTCCACGCTATCAATAGGGAAATGTTTTAAATTCCCGCGGGTTTTTTCGGCTGAAGGGCTGCATGCCTGATTTATACCGCATAAATAACCTACGTATTAAACACCAATTAGACAAAGCCTTAGACTTAAGTAATTCTTGACTTTAAACTTGTCGACTAAAGATACTCTGCACATACCTTGAACTTGAAACAAAATTATGTAGAAAACTACAAAAGTATTCTAAATTCTTAATTCTAAGTTGAGTTTATAATAACTAGATGCTCAAAAAGATGACATTTCATTCACGTTCAAAAAGTAACAGAGTATACTATTTCCTACATTCTATGTTGTTATATTTCGGTTTCTGGTTTATTGTTTTATGCTAGTGGTTGCCGAATAGCCATTTCAAAACCTCTCAAAGGAATGTGGGTAAGGTATTCCACATTTTTCGCTAGCCCTGTATTAGGGTACTAAGTATGTGTAGTTTTCTTGTTATAGTCAAATCCGTAGTCAATACCATAATCCATGTTTGCCTATAACCAACAAACTTTCACCAACATGTATCTCCCAGTAAAAGTTGTTTTTGTAATAAACCAGATTTCAAGCAACTTTTCTCTTCTAACAGTTTCTTGAATAAAAAAGGTACTATAAATGTGTTGAAGCCCCCCTCCCCCCCCCCCCACCCACCACCCACCACCACTCCTCACCTGAAGTCATGGCGGGTGCTGCTCACCACATTGCTTACGAAACACCTTTAAGTGCATAATAATCCCTTGGCCCAATTTCATAAAGCTGTTTCATTTCATTTCATTTTCATTTATTAATTTCACAGGCAAAAATTCAGGCACCGCAGACAATAAGAACAGTAAGAAAACAAAAACATGAACATACAATACAATAACAAAAAAAGCAGCACCCCTGAAGGATTTAAAAAAAAGTAAACTAAATTACTATTGAGTTAATCTCCTGATGCCACAATTTACGAAGAGACAAAAAGGGACATTACAGATGGACATTATTAAAACATGGCATACAGTATACAAGTATAGAACTATACAAGCAGTTAAAACTATAAAAGCACTACTGGGCATTAAAAATACAAAATCGTTAAAAAAGAGATCACTGTTACTTGAAAATGAATACATGGTCGATTAAAAAGATGTCACTAACAAAAGAGGACAATAGGGTCCACGGTTCAGGTAAAGTTCTTCAGTTGGAAAACGTGTATAAAACCAATGGTAGCTGTTGCAAAAAAAATGTGGAGTATAAACATACGAGGGCAATAGGAGGTAAACGATTGCAGGCGTATGTGTCTCTGCACTTATGATGTTTTTGTTGTACCACATTGGAACAGCGGATCCTGGGATTCTTTGTTCGTACTGGACCCCTTAGAAAGGGAACAATAAAACAACATTGTAGCAGGACTTAAAACAATATTAGGACATCTAATTTAAAGAGCCCGTGAACAACACGTTTTTGATTGTGTGGCCTTAAAAGTGCTCGCACCACGACTTCATCAGAGTGTTCTGGAATAAAAATGAGTGACGACGCCCTCTGTTGCCCAACCACATAACAAATATGTTTAGTTCCGGTGTTACTTTCTACTTCCTGTCAAAAATTGAAAAGAAATCGGAAGTTTAGTTGTCCGAAAATGTATTTGATTTCGTTTTAAGAGGCTAAGAGAACTTTTAAGTATTTTTGAGCATTGTGAATTATTTAGAAATTTAGCATTGTTTGCCATTGGAGTTGATTTTGTGGTGCACCCTGGTGTGAAAAAAAAAAAAAAAAAAAACACGAGTCATAGCGCCCTCTAGTTGTATTCATCACTAAATGTACAGTGTGCACTATAGATCTGTGAACTCTAATATTAACATTCTCCTATTATTAATTTTTCATATTGTATCGTACAGTCTTCAATGTTTAATTTGGGGTGCATTTTACTATTCGTAATCATTAGAGTAAGAGAGCGAAACTCATCGAAAAGAAACATTTATTCGTGTGCTGTAGGTGGTGGGTTGAACTCTATGTCCGTTGTGCATTGTGAACGCGTTTCAGCCATAATTGTATAAGCTTTTTCAGACTGGGGTTTATAGCCTACATAATTTGGTTGCAAACGAGTGTCTACCTATACCCACAAACAACTCCATCAAATTAATCGCAGCTAGCCAACAATCAACAAAATGCAACATCGTCTACCAGTAGTTCTTCAAGAAAGTGACATGACACCTACCACATTAATACCATCGTCCAGCAAGCTTACAATCCACAGTATTCCAAACTGTATATCAGTCACAATGTGGCCACTTACAGTTAAACTTCCCTCTTTCTTCATCCCCAACCTCCTCAATGCGCACATCTTATATAAACGTTTTATTGTGTACAATAAAATTAGTTCATTTCATTTTCAAGGGTGGTCACTTTTTTGAGATGTCGCCACAACTCCGGAGCGAATCATGTCCAAGCAGGAAGAATGACCCCATTACACAATCTGAGCGGTAACGCTTCATATTATTCAAATTTTAGGGACGGTGTTGATCTCTTTTTCCATAACCGTAGTGCTTTGAAGCGAAACATTTCTTTAAAAAAAATATATTTAAAAAAACATTCAAAGCTGACGTACATGTACGCCCTACTTATCACCACGTAACTTTTTATTTCCATTTTGAAGAGTAATTACCCAACGTTAACAGACCCTAAACCAATTTCCATGTGCATAGCAATGGTCCATATTCATGCAAAGCGATGGAAGCCTGCTGCCGAGATGATTTTTTTGTGAGTTCAGTAATAGAGCATCCTTTGTCTATGGTTCAAATCAAACTCAGCGGGATAGAAAAGCATCGTCTGCAAGTCATCAAGTCCTGATTCCCTTTCCCTTCGCCAGTCTGTCTCTCACCAAGTCAGGGAATATCATAAACACTTGGGCTCCTAAGGAAGCGACGGAATGAAATTGACCCGAAAGACGACTGATGGATTGTTGGCCCGGTCACGTAGTGTGAAAATGATGAGGAGTACCACACCGAAGAGTCTTCTTGAGAGTCAAGATGATGGATGTATAAAGGAAGACAAAATTGTCCTAATGTGACATGTAATTCGTCTTAAACAATCCACTGAAGCATTTCTTCAGAATGTGGGCTGATGTATCCATCATAATATAAGCCACCTGGTGGTTGCCTCTGAACCTTTTTTTTTTGAAAACGGATTATTATTAATATTGTCAAAGATATGCCTACCACCTAATATCTGAGTTATCTCTTGGCGCTTTACAATAATATTACAACAACAAAACTATATCTGCCCCAATACACCGAGTGTTTTTTGTGCTGAGTTACGGGAAACACCCCAAAACGAGATAAGATTGGAACTAGATTCTAAAGAATCGTGTTTTTATTCGTTTTTATTTGAAAGTAAACACAATTGTCGCAGTACCATTTAAAAGGCCTTGGACAGTATTGGTTTATAACTCAAAATAATTGTTAATACTAGTAACATGGAGCTATTGATAGTGAACGTTGTGAGAAACAGCCCGCTCTGAAGTTACGTTGTAGTTTTGTTTAAAGAAAGTCTCAGTCAAATACTATAGAAGACTTCAGGCCTGAAGCTTTTTATTATATAGCTATCTGAAAGACACAAATTTGGTGCAACAGGATTGTTTTTTCCCTATTATTATTCTCTAGCAACTTCGATGACCAGTTGATTCATTATTTCTTTACAGATTTTTAAATTTTATGCATACGTTGGGATACACCAAGTGAAAATACTGGTCTTAGACAATATTAAATGAGGCTGGTGTTCCTACAGTCGTCATTGACGGCAGAATTCCAAGTCGATTCAGTCATGCCAGGAGGATTGCGCATAGTGTGAAATGACACCTCTCCTTCATTTTGGATTTTTAGCATTGCCAACATTGTTGTATTGACGTTTCTAATTCACCCAAACTATCTCGGGGGGGGGGGGGGGGAATAGCATTAAGGAAGCAGGTCCCAAGTGACTCTTCCAACCAAGCCTTGACAAGACCATGGAGCAGACAAGACTGTCCTCAAACTGTGACGACATCAATAATGGCTAGAGTCATTTTTCCTTAAATTGAAGTTGAGAGGGGTGGGGGGACACAAACTATTTCTTCGAATTAATGTGAAAGAAAGGCAAGCACAAGTTCTATCATAAAATGTAGATCGTGTGATGAGAGAGGGGAAGAGAAGGGTACTCGTAACCGCAAGGACAACTTTGGACGGTCCCAAAATGTTAGACTTTTCGGGCTATTTTTTTTTACTCCCTTCGCACCAATTTGTGTGAAGGATCTGATACCATACTGCCCTTTTCAGACTGACGACAACTGACAATGTCTAAACATCAAGAATAGACTTAAGACGTTCCAGCCATAATTGGCAAAAGAATAACGAGAGAGAAAAGGGAGAGGCAGAAACAATAATCAACGCCTCCGGTAAACTCCGCCCAACCAATTATCATTCTTCGTTTGGGCCCACTGTTATAAATAAAGTAATTGGTGTGCACGAGCCACCTGTCTAAACCATCGTTAACGTCTATAAACTGCTTCAATATTGGTCTAAAATCTAATTCTACAACATGGTCTAAGCAAGGATGATTGCCCGATCATCACGAAAGGAAGATGCAACACGGCTGGAGAGCTTTGATTGCATTCAGTGGACTATAGTGCACAATATTTGTCAGAGACCAGAATAACATAGGAAAAAACACCCACGTTGTGTGCTTTCAGATGCCTTACTTATTATATTTCGAATGGTGTCCTTGGTATATGATGTTACAGTTCAGATGCCTAATAAAAGGCTCAAGGTTTGAAGTCTTAAATCACTTAATATAGAAATTACTTCTTTCTCGAAACCTACGTCACTCACAATGTTTTCATTTACCAACAGCTCTCGATTATGTCCACACACAGGAAGAATAAGTTTCTTATCAAATCTTATCAATTTTCGGGGGGAAAGGAAAAGTGATATCTTTTTCAAGAACCGCAATACCTCAAAGTAAATAGTTTCTCAAGCTGCTGTACTTCCTACCACGTAAGTTTCGATTGCCTTCAATGTTCAGAGTCGTTACCAAACGTAATACAAACCCTTTAAATTATTCGTCGAGACTTTTTTTTTACACAAAGCAATTCCATTATTTAGAACTTGTTCGTCGGAGCTGTCAACACCGACCAATTTTATTTCCCACACGACTGCTGGGAATTTCTGAATGTATATTTGTGTTTACACTATTGACTGGAAAGGGGGGGGGGGGTGGATCTGCAACGATCTGGAGAAATTCTTTGTCCACATTTTGGCAGACAAAAATAAATAGTATTCATCACGGCAGCGTTAAATCATAAGACAAGTCTCTTGTCAATGCATGGTGTGCACATTTTTAGAAATAACCGCAACTTTGTTTTGGACCCTGTACATGAAAACACTTGAAATGGAAATAAGAAAAAGAAGAAAACAAGTTAAAAATAATAACAACAAAATTGAGAAAAAAATATGAAAATAACATGAGAGGAAGAGAAAACAGACTATATTCAATTGATTTCATTCCAACAACTTATTTTTTTACCCCCCCCCCCCCCCTCCCGTTATTCGGACCTGCATGATGCAGTAATTTGTACTCAAACGTTTTTCATTTTAATATGGCCAACTGACTGCCGGAGATACTGCCCCCAGCTTCCTCCCCGGCAAATTATATTGACGGGAGCACTACAGAGGCAAATATTCGTGTGCCAAACTAAAACCGTAATATTTGTAGGCTTTCGACATTTGTTGAGTAATAAATACTGTTGTGGGGTCATACAGTTAATAGATTGTGTAATTATGACACATTATCATAACTCGGGGTTCTTTTCTTAAGAAGTGCACTCAATTATTGAGTTTCTGGTTTCAAGTGGGTCCTATTTGGCCTGGGAAGTGGACGGATGCTGCATGACAACTTTGGCAGCAAGTCAGTCTGGGAAATTTAAAACTTTGTGCGGGGTAGTTAGCAACGAAGGTAAACAAATTAAAAGAAAACTGAATGTAAGTTGTGCAACAATTTGTTGGATTAATTTTTTTAATAAAATGAGAAAATAACAATAAATGAGAAAATAACAATAATGTAACAGGTTTTTTTTTAAAGTTGTGACTTCATCTCAACTTTGACTCGATGAGAAACCCCAAAAACAAAAAACTTGTGTCATTTTGTTAATTAGTTATTGAGATAAGGGTTAATGAACTTTTGACTAATTAGCATAATGCTATATTTGGACAGCAATATCTTCAATAGTAAAGAACATACAGAAATAAACTTTATATAATTTTGAAGCTCTACAAATTACCTTCACAAATATTGTGACCAAAATATGTCACCCATGTTTTTTGAGTTGAAGCCATCAATTACCCTAATAAAATGGCAACAAACTTGTTGATCGTTATACCTGTTCCAACAGACATCTTGACCAAATGCGAACATAGTTTACTGAAGGAGTACAAAAATAAATAAAAAACATGTAGGCCTAACGTAGCATTTTTGTGTGAGATGTCACAAGAGGTTTCACAATTCAGAAAATATTATGCCTTACTCAGTTGCAATTCAAATTGTTTTCAACTTGGTTGATTAATTTGAGTATGTCCTTGCACAATTTCTCAAGGTTGTTGGTCTCTGGACGTGTAAAGTCATAGGTATTCATTCTGGTGACGATTGTAGATTCTGTATCATCTCGCAGGAAATGAAATAACACGGCTTGCTGTGCATTTAGAATCAAGCCTGCCACCTCTTTTTGCTTTGTTAAATCTGTGCAACACTCATAAAAAAGTTGCTTTTTGCTTCGCTCAGAAATATCCCCAAAACCACTTTTCCGAGATGCTATCAATAGCATGTTGCCATCTATCAATTGACATGTTCCGTCCGGCACAAAAGTGTGTTTGTCAACAATGTCTGGAAGACTGTAACCAGTAGGACATGTTTTGAAGCGTTCATCACTTGACTCCTGTGGAGGTGAGGGCATTTGGTCATCTTCGTAAGTCGAGTCAATTTCCTGAATCTGAAATCCTATTAGATGGGCATTATCATCACTCCTTGAACTGCCGCCGATGTTTCTTACATCGTATATGGGAGCAGGGCTAGTATGAATCCCCAGCAGATCCTCTATAAGTGACTCTACAGCCTGCCTTCCTGCAGCATTCGAGAACAGCTTTAGAAATCCATATTTAAACCTTCTCATCTGTACATTTGCTTGTAGGCGGTCTGAAAAAAGGTAATGAACATGAGCTAAGGTCAAATTCTTCAACATTCAATATCAACACATGTTGGGTAACTATCCAAACTGTTGAGTGAGGGGTGGACCTGTAATCTGTTTTGCATCCCCACCCCCGCCCCCTTGTGAACTTGTGCAATTTGTCCATTCAGGGGAATGTTTCCAGTCCACCTCAGACTTTTAATTTACACTGCCAAACAAAATCAGACTTTGACGAAAATCAGAAACTGGTAACAATATCCACTGTTGGTATAACAAAATCACACATAAAGATTTCTTCTACAACTTCCGGTGGTTACTGAGCAGTATCTAATGGCAGCTCCTTCACAAGCCTTCCCTGATGCCTGCCATGGCACAATAATATTGACTGCCTTTAATAAAAACGTTCCTGAAGTTTAATTCAGCACACACCAAGAAAGGGTCCTTTCTATTCCACTTCGGACCTCATCTTGGAAACACTGTTGTTTCTGCACTGGCTCCCTATCAAACATAATATGGGTATGTTCGATTAGCTTCCCTGTGTAAAAGGTGCTTTCTCATTCGGGTGAGCCCCTGACAAGAGCTAATCGAACGATCACATTCGCCCTCTCGTGGTGTTGTCATGCACCTCGGGCCAGCTCCAGGTGACCCGTTCCACAAGCTAGGCACTGGGGGCTGACCTGGAGGAGCCCCTGGAATGACGTCAAAGCTATTTGAACGTACCGGGGACAGACTGGGGTCGACCCGGGGAAGATAATCCAACGCACCCTATGTCATGTCTATATCTCATACTGGTACCCAATGCTTGTGCATATTATAGACATGAAAAGTATGGGAACCAGAGAAGTATATGTAACATGCTTTTAAAGTTGGAAATTTAAACTTTTGTAAAATTGAAAAGGCTGTTTTTAAGGACAAATTTGAAAATTGTATATTTAGTACGAACACTTGTATTTTCATAAACATTAACAACTTTATAATAATTTACATTTATTTTGTAATAGTTGGCAGCTATAAAGAATGGTTAAGCTCATAAATATTGACACAGACATTTATAGATTAATTCTTTTCTTTCCCCCTTTTTTTCTTTCAATCGACAAACCTATGTTTACAGATACGCCATATCACCTGAACCAAACTGTCCTATAAATGAGTAAAGTGTTATTACCAACTACATATACTTACTTTCCACCTCCCAAACAGAAAACCCTGACAATTCTTTGTATTTGATGTCTTTGATGGCTTGCTGCAGATTTGTTGATAAACTTGGTTCTGGTAGGTTGTCCAACATTATTGTAGAGTTTATGGGCAGTATCTTTTACACCTTTTGTTTGTCTTGTTTTGTGAGCTGTTTATATACTCCGACCCATTTATACTCTTCTGGTCTCTCTAAATTCCACTTTAAATAACTTCTTTCTATGTCCAGAATGACAATTGCCTACAAATGAAAATAAACAATCAAAGTAAAGCCTGTGGGAACATTCGAGTACCGGTATGTTACTTATAATGTAAAGATGCTGTGGTTTAAACAACTACTTGTAAGCCACAAATTTGTGGACCACGTCAGGTGGATAGTTTCTTTTTTGCCTTGTAATGCACTAGCAACTGAAAAAAAGGTACACCAATACTGGTCATGCAACCAAATTAAATATCAGGTAAACAAAGCAATAGTAACAAATTATTCCAAAATCTTTGTATTTTGGGATTAATAACCTTCAAGAGGAACATAGCAGCAACAAAATAACAAAACATTAAGAGTTATGTTATGATATGCACATATTAATATGATGAACTGCACAATCCTCGCGTGCCGAGTATGTGGTATAGATCGCAGCTAGCAATTTTTTTTTTCAAGTTTGAATTTGTGATTCCAATTTTACACCAAAAATTAATTTGAGAGAATCCTTTCTTTTGTTTCAAGAAGAGTAAAATTACTATTTTACTATTAATTTTTTAATGACAATGGAAATTTAGACTACAAAGAAAAGAATTTGCTCACAGCTAAATGTAGCTGCAACCATCTTGTCCTTACTCTATGCTGCAACCATGAGCCATGCTGCAACATGTCTCCCAATGCGAACGGTGTTCATACTCAACCAGAATCAGCTGATTTGCTGGCACCCCAACACATGTTCTGAGTACAAGTATTACACAATATCGGCTGCTGTCATCAAGCAGTCTTTTTACAACTCAGCTGAGATGCTTTGGTTAGAGGAAATAGAACGGATGATTCAAGAGAAAACATATATCATTGGTTTGATATAATTTACGAAAAAACATTTAGGCAAAAAGTTAGGAAAGTCAAATTGAATGGCCCCCAACCCCATCATGTTAACAAATAAAACTCCTTCCTCAACCCACTTCCAAAAATGTTTTTGACTTATCAGCATAAAGGTCATTTTGTTTAACTATTTATTGTGAATAGACCCTTCCCGTGAAATATGTAAATTGCACATAGCAAGTGTGCACTAACATTTTTTTGGTTGGCAAAATGAGGGTACATCGGGCTGTTTTGTCTTCGGCTAATGGCTGCGTGACGCAGACGTGATTGTGCGTCTGCTTAGTGCACAAACTCTATAGACCTTATCGCAAATACAAATGCGCAAGCGCAGACTGTTGAATGAGGTGCATTGTGGGATATATATGAGTCAAATTTGTAATCAGCTAGACCACAATGCACCTAATTCCAAGCTTTACGCGCGCGCCCCAGTATTTGCGAAAAGGTCTATGGCGTTTGCGAACAAATAGGTTCTGTACGCATGCGTGGATGTAATTAGCATATTTCATGGGAAGGGTATATTACTATATGTACTTACCTCTAAGTTTACATTATTCTTCTTATGTCTAATACTAGAATCTGTTATTGGCCCTCCTGCCCTCTGCAAAATAAAAAGACACATCTTGTAACTGTGTTAACGACCCTGCCGTTGAAACTCTTCCTAACTTAGGATTAATCTTATGACTTAGGACGAGTCCCAACCCTGCACTGTAGCATTCCCATGTCCTCACGATCAGTTTTAAAAACATTGCCTAGGTTTAAACATATAGAGCAAAGCCCAGTTCATACTTCCTGCGAATACTTTGTGCGAAGCGAAATTTCTTGCGTCACAATTGGAAAACAACACGTATCAATTATTGCATCACCAAACAACTACAACTACAACAAAGATATGAAAAATAGCTTGAAGTTTGCCTACAGGCCTCTCAGGATGTAATTTGTGTGATGTGGGTCATTCAGTTTTATTTCAATTTTCATGAACATTTTCTGGCCGCCAAATCGATGATTTTTGCACCACGTTTGCACCCGCCGCGTTGATACACGTGTATAATGCATTGCTCAGGTTGGACTCCTCCGCTCAGTGGCACTGACTAAATCCTACCAGGGCTATTATTGCACTTGCAGACAGAAGGTTAATCGCGATTCAGAACCGCAATGCGTAATAGGTAGGCAGATGGGGCATTTGCTTCCGCGGTGTATGATGGCCTTTTTCGAAACCACTGCTTTGGCTTTGGATTCGGCTTCTCTCGTTTGAAACCCTGGGTGCGTATCAAAAAGCAGGCGCAATTGACAAAATAACCGCGGGCCGGGCCAAGCTAGCCTGAGCCGAATCATCCAGTCGTTTCGAAACGGGCCTAGGCCTATGGCTATATTTATTATTAGTATTATTATGACGTTGGCGATCATGCACGACGTGCGCATGCACGACGTGCGCATGCACGACGTGCGCATGCACGACGTGCGCATGCACGACGTGCGCATGCACGCACGCATGACCTATATCTTTAGCTTTGAGTGGGTCATAGAAATAGAAAGGCCTATATCTTTGACTGGGTCATAGAAATAGAACCCGGAGAATGCTTGCCGTTCTATTTGTGGGTTCAACAGCGCCCTCTCTTGATGTTTGCTATGCGATAAACCTGTGATAAAATTGAAAGGAATGGAAGTCACCTATCTCAGTATCTGCTAATCATTCATGACCTTTATCTTTGATGAGTAAAACGTACTAAGATTCGTCGTAGTATAAGAAAATTTTTCGGAAATTACCTTCTTGATAAACCTCGGCTCACTGGTGTGTACTGAGCTTGTTGTAGGCCTACACGTACCCCGTGTAGTGGCACCGGTAGACGCCGCCATCTTTAAGCGGCGGTGCTCTCGCGAGATCACTGCTTTCGCGCGAACTGCTGGTTAGCGACCATTGATCTCCAGCAAAAAAAATACAATGTGATAATTGAGAGTTGCCTCCATTATAATAACGAATTTAAACTTTTTTATTTAAGCTTCTATTCATTGAAAAACAATCCCAACAGCAAAACTCCCATAACCTTTTTTACTGTTTCGCCAGAAATAAATACTTTTAAATCGATCACAAATAAAGAAGCGGGCTATTTCTGAGACGACTGATCCTCTCAACGAACTTCTAATTTTTGTAATGTCTAAAATGCTACATAGTTCGTATGCTTGTCACTTTCCCGAACCTTTGAATTATTGATGCTATGACGTACACCTTGTTGGATCCCGGGCTTCCCGTCCTCGTCGATTCCAGAAAACCATCTGTAACGGTTGAGTGAAAACAAAAATTGCTCGATAAAAATAACAAATACTTGACCTTTAATAAATATTTTAATGAATGATAGTTTAAATTGTAACGTTAGATATAATAATAATATGAATCATTAAAAAAAATGCAAAGGCCTATATAGACTTACTTTTATGGAAAGACAATCCATTTGCCGACTCAGTTTTCCCTCCTCCGGCAATTAACAGCCGCGCACACCTGCACACCATTTTTAGTTTGTTTGATCCGATTACAAAATTTTAAATCCCCAAAATGACAATTAAAAGGACGAAAACTTCTCCCTGTTTGCAGCAACTCCGTTTAAAAGTGTACAACGCATTTCGTGTGACGAACGGTCTTCACCCGTTTCAAAAAGTACGCGCGCGGCCTGCGTTTGGACGCGATGTCCTATCCAGTCAGTATATAATGGAGATCAATGTTAGCGACTTCCGAATCTCCCCCGATTCCCGCGGTATTCTCGCGAGACTGCTGGCCCTGCGAGACTGCTATTTACGACTCCAGTAAGTCGGCTGCTCCAGTCTAGAAAGTTATCTTTTAGGCCTAAATCTAGTGAGCTATCTCAAAAAATGCTGATATGACCCCATCCCCATGGGCACTTTTTGTAAAAGTATTTTACATAAATGAATTTTTCCCCTAATGGCTGTTTTGTCCGTTTCCATTATGTACATTTTCAGGCTTATTCTTCACAGCGAAATCAGATTTACTGTTTTCATTGTTTTTTCTTTCTTCAAAAATCCCTTTGTAATTATTACGTTATTAATCGGTGGAATGTCGTGGAATTAAAGTACTCAATAAATTCATGTCAGCTTTTGTGATCGTGTCCCGATTTGCTCACTTCAAGCCATGTGGCACATTGTTCAGGCGTAGATTGTTGGGGCGGGTCGCACTGGGAGTTCGACAAGAAGTACAAGCCTCCCAGAGGATCTGCGGTAGAGGCCCGGTGAAAAGCTCCATATTGACGGGGCTTGGTATTTTCTCTGTTTGGTTTAACCATGGTTTAATACGATATTCCAATCGACCATCGTTTATTTTTCTTACCCGGTTTCGCACCACTCCATCATGTTCAGGTCGCAGCTGCAAAACTAGACTTGTGAACAGGTCGTTAATGGTCTGTCGGGTGCGTAAGTTTCCGAGATGACATACTGCTCCCCCTGCTGGTTGCCGACTACTACCACCGCGCGAGAGCAGTAGTCTCGCGGGGCCAGCAATACTGCGAAAGACACTAAACGACTTGTCCCCAAGTCTACTGCAAGCCCGGCGTACTCTTGAAGAATTCGAACACGGCCGTTTTAGGCATCAGGGTTATAAGAGCGTCAAGTATGTGGATTCCATTACAATACAAATATTTAAAATGCTCCAGAGAGGAGGGATGCATGGGTACATCATAATTTTTTTGAGAACAACAATCTTTGGAAATAAACGCAACTTTGAGTTTTTGAGAAACTAGCGGCACAAAATGTGCACGCGACGTATGGCCTAGGCCTATAGGCTATAACCTGAATTCCATAGGTAAGATGCAGAAGAAAATATGGGATGGGGGTGAATTGTGAGAGGCATTGTTAAGTCATAAGCTACAGTAAAATGTTTAAACTAAAAACAAATGTATTGAATCAACATTTGGGACCATGCGGCGTCATAAAGATGACTGACTGGCACTGAACTTGTTATATCACTGCAACTTTTGGCCTTATTTTGCATGTAGGATTGTGCAATAAGATTTTCCTGTTTAAGATCAGAGTGTTTTAAATTGCGTTGAAGAAGTCTAATAGACCTATAGTAACGAAACCTGCCAAATTCATATTCACAAAATAAACAAACGAAAACTCAATAATACTGCAAAGTGTCAACTTCGGTATCCATCAATATTAGCAGAGTGGTATACACTGATACTAAACCCGATCGCAAGATACAAACAAGAAGGGGTGGGGTTATGGTGTATTTTGAAAAGATGAAGGAACTACATTTCCTAGATGGGATTTTTTTCCTTTTTTCCCCCAAATATCATGCGCACATTACCATATTAGGGCCAATGTAGTGTTGACGCCCCAGGCAATTCCACACCTGGTTTTAAAGCGCGTACACACACCAGGATCAAAAGGAGGGGAAAAAATCAACAGTTTTTTACCCCCACAGTCTGGTGAACCGCCAAATGGGGGCCGGCTTGTCAAGGAATACGGGCAAGTTGAGACCACTCGAGACTATAATTTTGTTATTTCTAGGCCACTTTGCCTGAGGCTACGGTATGGATAACTGCATGTGGTAGGTATACACACAAACGGCGTGAATCATTTATATATTAAAAGGAGAGCTCTCAAGTTCAACGTGGTGTTGAATCTCGGCCTGAATTCCAGCGAGCTTTCTGCCCAGCGATATGAAATTACACGGATCCATTTCATGGGTTGATAATTACTTGCTAGTTATAATACTCATGGCTGACCCAAATGACCCTTTTTGCTAAACAGAACCTTTGAGTTTTTAGCTGCGGGTTCATTACTTAACCTCGATAGTGTCTCTGTGGGTGTTTATGTGTTTTCTTATTTTTTAGAAGACGGATCCAATGTCTTGACAGGTTTTGAGTCAGATTTTGTTCGACTCCTTGAGGCAGTTTATATAAAAGCAAAACAGCTACACGAAGGTGAACTTTGTGCTATTGTTATTCATCTCACAATCCAAACCAGCAAGGATTTTCCTTTTGACATGTATGATTTTTTCTTCTTAAAGAGTTCATTTATCTACCTCGTCAAAGTATCGGTCATTAAAGGTTGTTAACATAAACTGAACACATTATTTGAGTCTAATTACACAGCAGGTTCGACTACAGCCATATACCGTCATTTATAAAGCTTTCAAGCACATAAGTTTCAACAAGTTCTGTCTTCCCTAAGTTCTAGAAGATTCATGTTGGTGTCTGTATTGTTTGTGACTGAAAGCTCACAGGAAACAAACCCTGTTCATTTTGTTTCTCGAGTCTATTTACACCTGTCTGAATTGAGTTTCTTCCAGTGAAGCAATCGTGCAAACTTCTTGTTTGGATTTAGTAAAACATTAGCAGAATTCCCACTTATAAAAAGCAGTTACTGTTTCGACCACAGATACGGTGCCATCCCGAACAAGCATCGATATTCTAATGACTATAGTGTCGGCTAGACATGTTGAAAAAATGCAAGCTGGCATTTCTGGAAAACAAACGTTCACATTAAACCACACAAAACGGCATTTTCTTTATTCGTTTCTGGCAAGCATCTGCTTGGCGGCAAAAATGTTTTAGGACCTCGTGGCGACCAGACGAGACTGGATTTAGCGCCATTGGGCAGAGGGTCATATCGATCGCAGTGGAACAAAGCTTCCTCTCGCATATTGTTAATTTTCATGGAAACATGGTTCCTTTCATTTTTTGTAAACTGTTTCTGAAAAACGCTCATCTGTAGAATCTTGCTTGAGGCAGCTACACCTTCCCCAAATCTTACAATTAAAGTGAGTAGTTCAACACTCAATGACTTATATTTAGGTAATAAAATCACTTTCTTTCAAACCGTAACTAAGCTAGCTCTGTAGAGATAAAGTGACCTAGATTTTACCAGAATAACACTCAGTATGGAAAATCTTTTTGGAAAAACCTGTCACTTTGAAACCTCATTTTGTAAAACTGTTATCTTTTGTCCAAAGGTGAACAAATTCAGACGAATACAACTTAGTCTTACATTCTTCAAAAGAGACTTTACTTATGATTATTCATTTAGGCTTCTACACCAAACTGTGCCACTTTGTACCAATTAATTTAACAATCAAATTGATGTTGCTGTCACACACATCTAAAAGAAAAATAGCCCGCAGTATTCAGTGTTGATAACAAAAGTAAAGGACACCATTGCGTTGCACTGTCACAAACCACAAGATACCTCTTTGTCGATCGGACGAGCCGGAAGTTTCTGTTTTGACGTTGTCTGTCCTTGTGTTCTATTCACCTTTATCAAAATATGTAAACTGAAATAAAAAATACTCGGCATTGTGCTTGGATGATTGTCAGTTGAGATTGACAAGCTCATACCGTGTAGCATTGAACTTGTGTCGACATTATATACACAGTAGAAAGGGCAGTGGGCTTTGGGATGTTCACCTTGGGGAAACATGTGCGTTCATGTCGGCTGTAAAATAATACGAAAGCCGCTGAAGGAAAGAGTTTATCTGACAGGATGGAGTGCTATCATTCAAAATTGTGGAAAGTGTTTATTCCCCCTTTTTTCACAGATTCAGTTAAAGGGAAATATTATCATTCTTTGGGGCAGAATATCATTGCTTTGGGCAGAATATCATTGCTTTGAAAACATACCCTTTATTTTCCAATGAATACGCAAAACTTACCTTTAGGCTATAAAGCTATGAATACAACAATTTTGTGATCATACTTATGTCTAATTTGTATCCTTTCGCGCGCAATGGTAGTTTAAAACATCACTTTACTTGTAATTCGTTTTTCAGAAAAAATGATGTATTGGCTAATTTCAAACAGGAGTAACTCAGCAACGCGACACTCACCAAAGCTTAGACTTATACCAAATTACTGCTGCTGGTGTGTTCTTTCCAGCCATGCATACAACTCAATTCTTGAAATTGTCAACATCTGACTCATTTTCACGTAGCGGGTCACAAATGGTACGCGATTTTTTCATGAGTTTTGTGTACGATTTATTGGGCTTATTTCGATGTTTACAATAGGCATGCAGTGATTTAAGTATTCCAATGTTATTTTCTTAAGTTTAACAGAATGATAGTGCTTCAGACGGAAACCGCTGTCTGGATAATTAGATATCAGTGAGCTTTAAAACTAATCAACATTTTTGTCGGAAAACTCCTAAACCATTTTAATTAAGTTTAGTTGTTATTCAAAAATTATCAATCGTTTGATACACGTATATTACTGGTACCATGCAATCGTTCACCAAAAGTGTTTATGCACATTTGCTGTCATCTTCTTTGCAGGCAGACTCACCATCCAACGTCCCTATGAAAACCTGTCCAGAAACGGTCCCGTCTGAACTGATAATATCTTCAAGTAAATTCTGTTTGATCTTGATGGTTGTTTTATGGTTGTTTTGCTTCCCAATTGTAGAGAGAGATAGATAGGGGGCAGAGGGAGAGAGATAGGCATGGGTAAATAATAGACAGTCCTGTATCAACATAAGAAAACGTGTAAAGAGGACCACTCTACGTGATTCGTTTCCTTTTTTTCTTCTCTCGATGACGGTTTCTCAAAGCCTTATACTGAGACGGATTGAAAAGATATTTTTTTAAATGTCAACTTTGTTGCAATCATGGTATTTGTGATAGTGTCAAAACAGTCTTTTTTTAACCAGTTTCTTGAATGTGATGATCTTGGTACTCTCGGTCAGCTGCTCAGATCGTTCTGACCATCCTTTGTTAAAGGGAAGGTACACGTTTGGTAATTACACTAAAAACTATTAACTTAAAAACTGACTTGGTAACGAGCATTGCAGAGTTGTTGATAGTATAAAACATTGTGAGAAACGGCTCCCTCTATTTTAAAATAGAGGTAATTTCTCAGTAATATTATAATAAAAGACTTCTAGCTAGAAGTCTTTTATTCCTATTTGAAAGCACACAAATTCGTCCAACAAGGGTATTTTTTCCTTCATCATTTTCTCCTAACTCCGATGACATAATTAAGCTCAAATTTTCACAGTTTTTTTATGCATTATGTTGAGATACACTAAGTGAGAACACTGGTCTTTGACAATTACCAATCGTGTACCTTCCCTTTCATCAAGATGGTCTGTAGCCCGCTCTTGGACGACGAACTGCCTAGATACATCTGTCATGGTACTGCTTACTTGATACCGTGGGGTCAAATCATGGTTTTTCAATGTTTTTGAACCTCGTACAAACGAAGCAGCAATAGATTCGGCCTCGTTCAAGTACGAGGTTGAAAAACCTCGAAAAACCATGATTCGACCCCACGGTAATAAGTACTGTTGTGTACCGTGCAGTATAGTATCTATGCAGTTCTTTAATATCAGAGCGGGTCGGTGCTTGCCTAAAGAGCTTTGGACAAGGCTATGGTCAGGGGGTCGTCCATGGGGTGAGTGTCAGTGTTATCTTGTTTCCTTAAACCCGTGTTTGTGTATATATATATACCTTCAATTGTTAATGTAATGTATTTGTATCTTCTCCATTTTTGAAGGTTTGTCAAAACAAACAAATAAATAAACATAACCTATCATGATAACAACGGTGATATTAGCTTGGGCCTAACTTTCGTGATCACCGTGATTTTGTTGGGGTTTGAGCGTTTTCTTTTTTACTGACGTCCATCCCTAACCTCTCTCAACCCACCCCCAACGGCAGTCATAACTCGGAAACAGGTCCTGTAGTATCGCCCGGCCAGAAGTTCCGGTTTACAAACGCATCAATAAAACAAATCGAGATTAAAGGTCGAGTTATCCAATTTCCTTTTACTTACGAGTTGTTGGAGACAACTTCACACAGGGTGAACAGACGTGCGACGAACACCCCGAAGGAAAAAATCACCATACGATGGGAAGGATCAAGTTGTCTGTAACAATTTAAATCTCCAAGACGAGAGTTCTGACCTCATTTCTGGAAAGAGTTCACTCACTCACTGTGCAAAAAAAAAATAGACTTGTGGACAAGTCGTTAATGGTTTGTCGCGGTGGTAGTCGAGTCATGGCGTATGTTTCAGGTCTCCGTGATCAAATACTGCTCTCGCGAGATCACAGTTCTCGCGCGAAGATGCTGGCTGCCGACTTCTCCCACATTTAATAAGGCCGTGTCCGAAACGACGACTTCGGCTACAGCTACGTCGAGATCAGCGCGTCTACCAGTGTTGAAGAATAGGCAGACGCGCGCGATCTAGCCGTAGCTGTAGCCGAAGTCGCCGTTTCGGACACGGCCTGAGACTATAACACAGCGTGAGAGCAGTGGTCTCGCGGGAACAGCATTCTTGCGAGAATATCGCCAATGTCATGGGAATCGCAGAAAGAGTCGGAACGCTATCACCGTGACAGAACGACTTGTCCACAAGTCTATGCAGAAACGGAATGCCCGCAATATGATGCGTTCGTTCGCCGCTTTCTCAATCAGCAAAAGGTCAGATGTCATATTAACCAATCACATCATATCCTAAGAAGTGGCTTCGTACAAATTAGTCAAATTGAAATTAATTTGTTTTGTTTCGAATTGCAAATGTAATTTTCATCTCCATGGTGAGTGTCCATGCTGAAAAACATGTCAACTTCTTTCTAGCAGAAAGTTGTAGTTGTTAGCTGCTGAGCAAAAATATCGGGTATCCAGTGACACAAGTCTCTTCCTTACTCTGTGATGTGACATTGTATTTGGCTGGTAACCTTACTGGTAAGCAGAACTACCAGACGTTGTAAACTGATCAACAAGTTGGACGATGACTAGAGCAAGCTAGTCGAACGTTGAGAGCAATCCAAGAACTCACTCCGGCACTCCGCGGTAGTACAGTTAATTACGATCCTCAAGTAGATACACACATGGTGTTACCGCAAACCAAATATATATTGATACCTCACCATGCAATGCTTCAAATCCTATATAGAACTATTTTTGCTTAGCTTTGTACTTGAGCAACTCTATGTAGTCGGAGCATGTAGGCCTATGCCTATTTGAATTCGTTGTCAAACAAAGACTACCATCACTGTCACGTTTTGTTTTGTTTGATGAACTAAAAATAAAATTCAGAACTATAGTAGTCTCCCGAGTTCCGAAATCTACCCCGAAATCCAACTAGGCCAACTGTTCTTATATTTCGGTTAGGCTCTTTACAAAAGTGTCCTCAAGAGGAATTGTTAAAGCGTTAGTCATGGGGGGAAAACACAAGTTGAGAAATAGTAGGATAAAAAAGAGGAATGGGGACAAAAGTAAAGGCGGGACATATACAGTATAGCACACTGTGATTTACGCCTAATGGTGAATCATTATTCCACTGAATACAGTTGTATTTTAGGTGCACACTTTACATTTTGTGGATGTCTCCGAATGACGTGTCCTCACTTCAAACAAGTACCCGTCACCCTTTTGCTCGTCAATGTAATAATGCGTTATCCCCCACAACTCATGTTTATTCATTACAAGTGTTTGTTTCTTGCACCGAAAATGAAATGGATCCGAGTTCCACTCAAATTGCATTTACATTGACTATAACTTAGTCGTCACGAGCCGCCTGTCCAACCTTTGATAAAGGCCTAGTCTTGTTTCTGAGCGGTGATAAATTTGATAATAAACAAATTAGATTCTCAGTGGCACTGGTAGCTTCACCTAATGTGATTAACGTTACGTTTGATTCGCTCTTCATCTTCCTTCATGATTTGGCCTTTACAAAACGGGTCGCCCGAAAAAAGGGCATGGATTTAGTTCTTGCCGGATTCGTAAATTAGGACATAGCCCGGAGGTCTTTTCCAGCCCACACACCAAAAATGTCATTCAAATTAAGTGCGGTTTTCCTCTTTTCAAACGGCGTAATGAGTAGAGCGGCCATTATATATAGGGGTCCAAACCGAATAGATAATTGGTGATCCATCTTCCAAGCTTGCGCCTGTTGACAATCTCCAACCCTTATAACGGGGGCAGGCGGTCACTACAGCCCGGGTTGACCTCCTTCTGGACTTGGCAAATAAACCTGTCCGCATTCTGCCGCGCAACAAAATGAAAATCGAATGACCCTTTGATACGCTGGCCTTTTGTCATCTGCCAGCACTTTAGTGTTTTGGATAATGCCTCAAGAGCCCACATTTGATATTTGAACTCGAACGCTCAGTGTGCAGGGTTCGGACCAAATCCGAGAGCGCAGTAACCTATTTAGGATTGATTCAACGAGTGTCTGATTTCATTTCGTAGCTGACGGCAGTGTGTTCAAAACAGTCTTTACGGGCAGCTGCTCAAAGCAATACGAAAGTACACGAGATGCTCTTATGTATTATATACCTACATCAAGAACTCTTTCACTTTTTTTTCTATTGGTTAAAGGCCTACATTTTTTCCGGAGTAGCTTTATTCGAGTGAACAGCGGTGAGTAGGGCCTAAAGCCGCAGTCCCACTGCTACTTCCGTATGCATCTGGGCTGTGGAGAAGTACCTGCCTTGTCAATTAAGCCATGTCAATCATTCTGGATGGCTAAACCGCTAATGGACATTGGGCGGCAAGTAACTGTTTGCTCAGGTCGTCTGCCGACAATAGGCGTCAATTAGAGTTGGCACAAGGGGTGGCCAATCAAATTAGGTTAGGACGAGTCACGTGGGTGCGCACGACAGGGAGGATCGAAATGCTCATCGATTCGTTTGTATATCAAACATGATACAAAGTAAGGATACAATACTAACAGTAGCACACACACTGTAGTGTACCCCTTTCTCATCGTTCCACCAGAAATGGAACATGAATGTTCTACACGGACTGCTTTAGATGTCGCTGCTGCTCAGGTATTTGTTTCATCAAGAGTTGCGATCGCTGTGGGACTGCTGATAAATTGGCCGCTGAAAAGATCATGTTGTAGACGATGCCGCAGAGAAATATTTGATTTGTGGGAACGGAATGTTGATGGTATGGGAACTGAAGACGGGCGATGATGAATCCATCTAAAGATGACACTCCTCACAAAGGGCTCGCGACTGCGCAGTGTGTTCAAACTGTGCGAGAATACAGACTTGGGTATCGTTGAAGTTGGATGACTGGAGGATTATCACACCAGGCAAACTCAACAAACTATTAAGGACTTAAAATTAATTTTGAAGTTTTATAGAGCATATTATTCTGAAAGCTAAAATGACAAGACGTCTTCAGCGAGGCATCCTCGGTGCTGTGACCGTGTCATTTACCCTGTGGATTCTCGGGGCCACCTTCATGTTGTTCACGTCAGGTAGATCAGGCCCAGGTGTAGGTACGGCGGTCGACACCTCCAGTAGCAGTAACCCCAGCGTGCGGATCCTGAGCCCCGCGGAGAAGCGCTTAACCCATCTCGCCAACCTTGTGTCTGAACTTCGCCAGGAGATTGGCTACCGAAGGAGGAGAGTGAGGGAGAGCGACGAGGAGCTAGCCCGCCTCAAGGCGAAGTTAGACGGCCCGTTTCCCGACTCTCCCTCGGTGGTGGTGCCCGCATCCCAGTCTGCCAAGTTCAACCTCAAGCGACATTTGATGGATGTACATAACACGCTCGACCCAGTTTCGCGTGCTTTCAAAACAACTCCAGCCACGACTGGGAAGAGTGGAGCGGACAAAGACATTGAGGCCCGCGGGGGAAAGCGATTAGATCGCCCCGCACGTGTGGGCTCAAGAGCCCAACTTATCCGTTGTCGAGACATCAACAGCATACCGGACTCTCAAAAGGAATTTGTGGGTTCCGGATTTACAAAAAGGGTGCAGAAAGCATCATTAGGGGGTAGATATGTGGCCCTCAAGACCCCGTTACGAGATGGACCCGATATGTCTGAGTGCGCAAAGTTCGGGATGGGAGATGACGAATGTTTTAGACTCGCAAACTTCAAGGTACTGAAGGAGATTGCTTTGCTACAACAACTTCAACATCCAAATATTATTAAGGTTGGTTGGAATCTCTACTTTAAAAACCCAAGTTATTGCCCTATCAAACAATTATTCAACGAATGTCACACTATAATATTAAAGGCTGCCAATCACAGTACGAAGTTCAGTTGCCTCATTTGTTACTAAATTAATTATTTTACTTACATTTTTATTTTGACACGTATTAAACTAACCACCCACATTATGTAACTTTCACTATTCGGAATTAAAGATACAACAGAATTCGGTACTGATATAGAATTGTCTTGGCAGAAATTGTAAGCGTTTGTTGGTGAGGCAATGACGCCACATTTTCTACATGTGGTGTCAGTGTAGAGTAATCTTTTGCAGTACTGATCTCTTGCAGTGCAGGGAAAGAGAGTTATTATGAGATGTGTAAATGATGTGAAGCTGCCAAAGTACGGTTTTCTATCTGTTTTATCATCATCATCATCATCTTTCTCTTAATCCATTATGGGGGACTAGAACCGCCAAACCAATGCGTTCTGACGCGGACTGCCACAGCTGCCCTACCCGAGATTCAAAAAGACACAAATAAAATTGATGACAAAAAGTGTTTTAGAATCGCATTGATAATTATTAGAACATAAACCCATGGTTTCCCCCAAGCAAGAATAGCAGCAGCTGCTGGGTGTAATAGTTGTTGACTCTAAGTATTGATCGCTTGAAGTTAACTAATCTCTGGCTGATGGGATAAGTTACTGACAGACACTCTAAGAGCAAAATTTACTTTAGGGAATGTACTTGAAAACATTAACTTGAATTGAAGAGAAAAGGTTAAATATGTTCAAGTATAAAAGTTATAGGCATGGCTTTGATGGTCGTTGTTCTCATGGTTTGAATGTGTTCTGGGAAAGCGCATTTACTTTGGAAATAATGCTGAGATGTGGAGCAAAGAGCCACAAATTCCAACTTCTCTATCTCTTTAGAAACTATATAAGGGGAATACCGATTCAGCTCCCCTTAGATAATTTTAGGCAGTGGACACTATTGGTAATTACTCAAAATAATTATAAGCATAAAACCGTATTTGGTAACGAGTAATGGGGGAGAGGTTGATGGTATAAAACATTGTGAGCGAAACGGCTGAAGAAACGTAGTTTTCGAGAAAAAATTGTTTTTCCACGAATTTGATTTCGAGACCTCAGAATTAGATTTTGAGGTTCCGAAATCAAGCATCTGACAACTTCGTGTGATAAGGTTTTATTTATTTCATTATTATCTCGCTACTTCGACGACCAAATGTTCACAGATTTGTTATTTTATGCACATGTTGAAATACACCGAGTGAGAAGACTGGTCTTGACATCAATAGCGTCAGGTGTCTTTCAATATTTTTATTTCTTGTAGTCCCATACCTAGAGTGGCTATATTATTTGAAACCTTGTTTGGGGCGAACTTGCATTAAAAAAACAAACCAAAAAACCCACAAAGAATAACAGGCCTGTTTATGAGAAGTATAAGCACTTCTTGTATTTGGCTAGTAACCCGTTTCGACCAGTAGCATTTTTGACGGTTAAAAAGAGACCATCAATAATACTTCCCCTTACACCATCTCTTTACTCAATTCAATTTGATGACAGACGTTCACTGATGTTTACACTACAGCCATATTTCAACTTGGGCAACGAACTGCAAACTTGATTCGCCCCAAATAAAATAAAAAGTTATATTAAACCGCTCCAAATAAGGTGAAAAGCTGCCTCAACCATGAGCCCCCCTCCCCCCACCATGAGCCCCCGCCCCCAGTCATATAACTATAAACTATTTTCCATCAATCAGCGAATACTGCTTGTAGAGGCAGCTGCTTCGGAAAGAAACGAACTACTTAGCAAGCTTGGGAATACTTGTTTTATTATTTGAAACAAGCAATGATTGATGATGCATTTAACTTGCTAGATAATAGACGTAGTATATTATTTCAAACTCGCGGTCTTGGCCAGATTTCCATCAGCTGAGTTTTTTTTTCTTTGCGTTTTATTTTTACGATCCAATAAATCGGATATGTTATACATGCCGTTCAGTAAATACCAGCGGTCCCATTTGTCATTCTGAAAGTAATGGTTTGGCTTTTTTGTCCAACTTTGAGTGGTTTCTTTTAGTAGGGGAGTCCATTAAATCTCGGTTTGTGCACGAAGTCATTGTCAAAGTGTGTTGAAAATTATTGGTAAATTGCTCGAATTAGCCCTTTGAACTCTTTTTTCGACACATGGGTCGTGACAACATCAGTATGTGATTTTATATGTTACATTTTAACCACCTACCATTATTAGTTCATTGTTTACGTTGAGTAGACAGAGAGCCGCTCACTTTTGTTATATATTGAAGGTGTAAAGATTTCTGACAGATAATATAACACCGGAAACAACTGCTCCAGCAGTTTCTCGTAAAATGGTTGAACTTATACTCTCTTTCCTGTCATGTTCAAACAGTACAACAATGGTTGTCGAGACATTTATTCATCTCTCTATCTCTCACTATGCCATCCTTTGTAACTGCTCTGCGTCATGGCTTGTCAGTGCGCGGGACGGTAGGCGTTTATCACGTCTCTTGGATGACGCAGATTGGCCCAGAGGAGCAGGTGCCATATATATGGGGTCAGCCAGTGACACTCACCTCAAATCGCTACACGGCATCTGAAAACCTTTCTCTAGCGTGCTTCTTTCACCTGTAGTTAGTTACAAGTCAGTTATTTATGATACCGGGGGCAAACTATGGACCACACCACAAATCCCTTTATACCCGAGAACAAGTAGAAAACATGTACTATAACTTTCTTTAATCGGCACGGCTTGCCTGACAAAATGTCACCTGAGTTGCACATTTCATCGAGGGAGTTATCTTGGAGGCAGCTGTGCTCTCCGGAACCCGGGATCCATGTTACTGTAGAGCACTGACTCGCTCCCTAAACGCTAACTTTTGTTTTTACAAACCTTCAGGCAGACGCGGCCTTGACTTCGAAATTTAAATTATGATGTACTATTTCGTAAAGGTGATGACATCACATTGTTTGCTTATATAAAACGGTTAATGCTTTAAGACATATGCTGAGTGTTTTCACAAAGGATGGGTGTCATATACCTTGCTTTGTAGCACGTCACTATTTTAATTGACACAAAGATTATTATTTTTTACTATTATGTGTTTGGAATGGTCGTTACAAAATGATTAAAGACTCACGTCTAAAAGTATTTGATATAAAGGCACTGAACACCATTGATTAACTCTCAGTCAAAATAAATGTTAGCCCCAAAACTTACTTTTTAAGTTACAGTAACGAGCATTGGAGGGCTGTGGGCATATACAACATTGTGAGAGACGACCCCCTCTGATAACGTAGTTTTTGAGAAAGAGGTAATTTCTCACTTAAAAAATTAACGGCTTCAACTGAAGTATTTTATTATGCACCTGAAAGCACACTTATGCAACAATAGCGTTTCTTTCCTTCTTCTTTTGCAACTTCGATGACCAGTTCAGCACAAATTTTCACAGCTTTGTTATTTTAAATAATGTTGGGACACACCAAGTAAAAATACAAGACTTTGACACATAAAAAAAAAAAATGCCTTTAAAGATCGCCCACACATTACGCAGATGCTCGTTCAAAATTGAACTTCATCAACCGAGGGTCAATTCCTCAACTTCTCGCGTTCCATTCTTGTAATTCATTTACTCCTCAAACATGATGAAGCACAGGAACCTTGTGGCTGGGTGTTCACGCGATGACTAAACAAGCGAGGCCCCAATCCCCCTCACCATCCGTTAGATGAACTCGCCTTCCCATCGAGTGGAAGTATTTTGAGATGGATTGACCATTTGCTCTGTCACTTTGCTTTCAAAGTAAATCCGAAATATTGTGATAACCTACCTTCCTTATACATGCTCTATTAAGCCACTTACTCGTGTTTTACGTGTTTTCTCGTCACAGCCAAATCTGTCACATTTCCCTGCATAGGGTAATAGTTTTGCAAATATGTTGTGCTCCAGGCCGGCTGCAGTTTGGTTTACGCTAGAGGTAAATTTAAATGTCAGAAATTGATTGCAAACTAGCACCACTCTGCGACCGACTCTATTAATTATAGCACGCTACGACAATTACCCATTCCTCCTGTGATAATTGCACCTGATGTGATGAGATGTTCACGCTATTTTGTGCATGGATTAAAAAAAAGTGTCAATTTGTGCCACCCTCCCACTCTACACTCCGCTCAAATTAAATCTGGTTTAATTAAATTAAGAATGAATACACCAAAATGACATTCGTTTAGAGTGGGATACAGTGTTTCATTGTGCAGTATTGTCTAGCACTGCGGGACAGCTGTCAATATCGATGCTATTCTACCAGCCGGTAATGAGACCATGAGATCGGGGGGCCCTCTTATCGCACGTCTCGGAAGCCTGTTGGCAAAACACCGTACTCGTTACCCGTCAAAATGTTATCTGCCCCTGTCTGTCTTTTGGCATGAGCTCAGCTTTCAACTCGCGATTAAAGCATATGCCGTGTACCCTCAGGGATCTTTCAGAGATGTGCGATGATTTAAAGGGAAGATAACCAATCTTTAAAGCCTTTTTATGTGATGAAACTAACAGATACGATGATGAGCACATCATGTTAGCAGAAAAACACAGAATAGGCCTATACGCGTCGTGCCTCATAACACTTTTGTTGGTGTATCTAGTCAGAGGCCTATGAGTTAAAGGCAGTGGACACTATTGATAATTACTCAAAATAATTATTAGCATAAAACCTTACTTAGTAACGAGCAATGGGGAGAGGTTGATGGTATAAAACATTGTGAGAAATGGCTCACTCTATTAAAGTGACGTAGTTTTCGAGAAAGAAGTAATTTTCCACGAATTTCATTTCGAGACCTCAAGTTTAGAATTTGAGGTCTCGAAATCAAGCATCTGAAAGCACACAACTTCGTGTGACAAGGGTGTTTTTTTCTTTCATATTTATCTCGCAACTCCGATGGCCAATCGAGCTCAAATTTTCACAGGTTTGTTATTTTATGCATATGTTGAGATACACCAAGTGAGAAGACTGGTCTTTGACAATTACCAATAGTGTCCACTGTCTTTAAGCGAATATCTAAGAAAACGAAGAAAAAAAAACATGCTAAGCATTTTTATAAGGCGTAAAATTAGCAAACGTTAATCATGCAATAGTCTTTCCGTAAACAAAGCGAGGGGACAGGGCAAACGATATCAAGGAAATGATATTGGTAACCAAAGTTTGTGAATAATTATATTCACCATTTTGGACAAAATATGACGTTCAACTTCCCTTGAAATTTGTTGCCTGAAATTCTTTATGTGAAATGAGTAAACCAACTGTAGTTATGATCTCGCGAGGTAACTTAGAATGCTAAGCTTAGTGCTTATAAATGCAATAATACTGCCTTTGCTGCTCTTTGAAATAAAGTCTCCGAATTAAAGAATGGATTGAAGTAATCTTACACTTGACTCAATGCTGAAAAAGTTCCATGATTTGATTTGTAAGCTTATGAGTAAAAAAAAAACCTTGAAGCAGAGACACATGAAAGAAAGAGAGATTGTAACAACAAATAACAGACATTCAGGAGTTGCTGACATCGAGCCGGTATCTTTTTGTGTTGTAACTATTTACTATTGTGGTCTTTAAACACCTGACCGGGCGTTTCTTTGTCTTCTTCCCGAAACTATATTTACACCTTACAAGGTCGTATATATAGGCAATGCTTATGTTTATGTATTACTATTTGATAAGTCAGCAGGTTGAATCTGAAAAACAGAAATGCCCATTCCTGAAAGTCCTGTGCCACCCCTTAACGTACTTTTCATGCAGACTTATCCGCAAGAAACAAAAATCGATTCACTGCTTCTCTCAGAACGTACTAGTTGCCCGAAGAGAGGAAAAGAATCGACCCTATCTTTCTTCAGTGAGAAGACAAACACTTTGTTAAAACATTGAACGTTTTGGCGCGTGACTTTATACTGGAACATCCACGGGGGCCCGGAAAGTGAAACCGTGGCTAGTATTATGCATACAGAAGGTGAAACTGTTTCATTCTGTCTCTGATTGTGCTTGACAAACCGAGAGACTTTTTAAAGTCTCTTGATCTTAAAGGGACCACTAAACTGTAGTAATCTTGAGTGAACTTGTGATGCAATCATAAAACCAGGAAATCACAAGGAAATTAAAATTTAAACCATGGGGAGCAACATACACAAAAAAAGATGGGAGAAAGCCAGAAGTAAAATAAAGCACTATCACTGAAGAGGGTTGTCACTCCGATAGTGCCCGCATTCTAAAAAATAATATGCATCCCTCTGTAGACATCTTTTGTTCTTGTAGCCTACTAGACTTTGTTTGGCACGAAAAAATTGTCTGGTGGAGCACCCCGGTCTTTAGAATTTCGCTACATGGAGTCCAATATTTCCTCTTTTTTTGTTTTGTCCTTGGTCTCCAGAAGGTAGCGAATAAAAGCACCCCCCCCCCCATGTGGGGATTATGACTAATGGAGGATCAGAGCACAGACAAACCGTATCTCATAGAGAATGGGTACAAGTGTCTCCCACAGAGAGTAAACCTAAATGGTCGATACCAGAAAGGGTTGAAAAACAGTCAATAAGCATGTATACTAATGACCATTGTGACTGTCACTTAAAACCCATCTCAGTAGGAGGATCTAAATGGAGGCTGCGACAGGTTGATTTGTAATGTCTACCTATGCGTCTTCTTTGATGTTGTGTTGCACCTGTTTCCCTGTCGATGGGTTGGCATGATTCACATCCAGAGAGCACAGAGGAGGAAACGTGATTCTTACGATCCCACTTTGACTAATCCATACCCTCTCCCCGTTCCTCTCAAAAGAGACCCCCGTCTTCACCACTTGTGAAATACGACTTCAAGCACGGACCCTGCTCCTTTGTTAGTCAACCGAGCAAAAGCAAATTGTACACTTCTTGCCGAAATTAGGCCGACAGCCCCTTCCGGGTGGCTGTTTTGTTCGCCGTTAAGCCTGCGTAATTCAGTAGGCGGTCGCCGGCAAGAGTTAACAAATACCGGGGGAGGTAACTCCGCTGGTCCCGGAGGCCACTCCGGAGAGTTTACCCAAAGTCTGATGCATTCTCGTGAACAACAATATTTTGTATTGGCGAACAGTGGAACCGTTTTGAAGAGTACTTCTGAGGATTTTAAAGTCTTTGTGAGGGTAGCTTAACAGCCCACAGTGTTTGCTCTCCTCCATTCTGGTAGCGGTCGGAGGAGGTAGAGGTCTTAACAATTGAGAGGGGCCTTTCTGGGAACGCTAATGCACGAAGCCGTATAAGAGTAAACCTTTTAGACCGATTGCGTCACGTAGGCATACATGGTGGAGATGATGTTCATGTAATGTAGCCTGCTATAAGCAGCGGTTATCTCTTCTCCTTCATCCGAGAATGAGGAGAAGTGGTTTATTCAAGAGGGTGGATTAAAGAAGCTTTTCTAGAAAGACTCTTAATTGTCCTTTGAGTTTGTCCTTTGAGTCTGAGCAACCCACTTGATTTCCAAATTACCAAATCGTTCAACAAAAACACACAACTCCTGCATGCTGCACACACAACGCCAAGGTGTTTCGCCATATTATACCGGTAGTTACGAAAACAAGAAGCGCCTTGATTCAGCTACTAAGAACAAACTACACAGTTTTTCTCAAAAATGGCTCAATGTAGAGACTCGTTGCTCTTTAATTTTGTTCTATGTACTTAATTCCATAGACCTTGCACGAAACTGTTCTTGTATAGCACACCGGTCTTTGGAATATCAATGTGGAGATCTCATGTATTTCCGTTCCTTGCCATCGGTCACCAAGGGTGGCGAGTATGGGCACACCCTACCCCATCCCCACTCCAGACTCACTGATTCAAAATAAACAAACACGATCTTTGAGGACAGTTTCAGCACGGTCTTATGTGAACGTTCACTGAGGCACAATCTGACATGGATTTTCACTTGGTAACCAAATTAGTCACTTAATATTTATTCGGGCAATCACATTAACAAGCACATGTACATACTTTAAAATATTTAAGAAAACAATTAAGTAAAACAACAGTGGGGTGCCCAGGAGAGCATAAAAGTTTAAAAAATAACTATCGCCAAAAAGGCGTATGTCTCCTTAACTCTTCAGACTTTAGCCTTCAATACAAAAATAAGAAATTTACACACTATTAATTTGCCAATAATGTTCCGATAACAACGACCAGCACCCGAGCTTTGCATCTCACCAGCTGGCCCGCTGATTCAGCAGCAAGACTCGGGTTTGTTTTCGGTTTTAATCTCTGGAGGTTAACACGAGATCAGACTATGGTGATTACCAAACAGTACAAAATCTCGGCATTTAAAGTATACAGGTTTCTCACCATGTTCTATATTCCCTCCGCTTGGTGCCCGTTAGCTAACGGTGATTCACTGGTCGCGTACGGCAAGAGCTTTTCGACTGTTTACCCAAGGAAAACCCGTCGTAAACTAAACAAGAAAATTGCAAAAGTGATTGATTTTTAAGCCCAAAGAGCACGTTCCGTACAAACATCGCCACAAGCCTGCGTCTTGTTTAAATTCATTTAAAAGTCCTGGATGTGAGCGGGTGCTGTGCATTTTGAACACGACAGTTAGCGGGGGTGTCAGGAACATGTTTTGTCAATGTCGATTTTTAGGCCATGTCCGAATTGGCAGCTACATAGCGCTATACAACTATACATTTCAGCATTGAGGTGAGGACGTCCTGAGAAACACCCTTAGCAACAGCCGTAGCCGTACATGTATACGCGCCAATTTGGATTCTCATGCCTATATTTCGACATAAGAAAAAATAATACAACTTTAGAAACATCTTCCTCTATAAGAGACGGTGCATGGTCCTTTTAAAGACTATATAGACACGATTAGTAAAGAAAGTCCTATAAAAACAAGTCCATGCTTTCCTGCTTTATGTTATTTCTTCACATTGTATAGGGTTTAAAGTATGTTTGTAGTTTTTGTTAAGGCCACCACACGGGGCAATTTACAGACAACCATCAGTTCAAGGCAATCTCTAATAAGAAATTCAAATCACGTTTCAGTTTTCTCACTATTTTCTTGGGCATGAGTTGCAGCAAGAATAATATTGTCTTTTGTGATACAGAGTTCCTTGTGTACACAGTTTGTTTGTTTGTTTGTTTGTTTGTTTGTTTTGATGATCTTCTATTAAGGAAACTCGGCGTACTCGCACAAGGGGATATAAACACCTAGCTGGCAATAGCCAATCTCTCTCATACAAACATTGGTTTAACGTCTAGGATTTGGAATTGCACAAATCAAGAGATTGCTATTCAGTAACTAGACGACAAAATTTATTCTAGTCATTGCGAAATCAGCGGTTAGCTTGGTAGGACGCGAGCCCACAACCTTGTGATCAGTCTAACTGGACCACAGTTGGCTGCCTCCTAGTGACTGGAAATAATTGCCCCATGTGACATAGGGTGCGTTCGATTAGCTTCCCCGGGTCGACCCCGGTGTGTGGCGTTTTCTTTTTCCAGGACAAACGTACGTGTGCAGATAATTACCCACGTTCGTCCTGGAAAAAAAAAACCGCCACACACCGGGGTCGACCCAGGGAAGCTAAACGAACGCACCCATTGCCTTCAGGATGACGTGACCCCAACTTTGATGCATATTTCAAGAATAATGCGCGGGCTACTTAGAAAAAACGATTTATTAACCGTTTAACAGAAATGCGATACAAATACATTTCTGAAGAATGTATGATTTCTATTTCTCCTGAACAGGTGTTGGGATATTGCCTGCCGGGAAAGATCGATACACAGGAGTCCTCTCACATCGCTACCATGGCAACCGAGTACGGAGAGCCAATCACATTCCTCGATTTATTAAAAATGTCTTGGGAGGACAGACTCAGGGTGAGTGAACTTTGACCTTTCCGAACCACATAAATCAAGAGAGTATTCCCTGGCAACCGTTATTATTAATGTCCTGTATGTGGCTTTAGTTATACTCCAGATATTGCTGAATCAGGAATTACGTCCGCGATTCCTTTTCATGCGCGAATTCTTTCGTGTACTCATGTGCTGCAGAACCGGTAATCGTTTCAGTATGGTGGAAATGTAGACTACCCCGGGGGGCTTACCGTACATGATAATGACAGGAGTACCTTTTAATCTCATTATTGCCTATTGAAGTGAAGACATATTTTTCAGCCTTCAGATCTGTCAGCCTATAAAGCGCTGGATTTGAACAGATTTGATTTATGAATCTTGACAGCGCCATTAAAAATCTATAATTCATTGGGAAAACCTAATGATATTAAGCTAGAAAAGGGTAGTTCTTGCGGGGAATTCGTGACATTTTGCTGGGGACTGCAAAGTCCTGAATCCTAGTTATTTACTGTGGTCTGCCACATAGGCCCAATGATTTGCTGTATGATACTATTTCCACATAAACAAATAAAGATATAAGCCTTATAAAATGCCCAATATAAATTTCACGACAGACAGCAAGAACCAAAGTGTTTACTCCACAAAATGGCCGACTGAATGTTCTCTGCTGGTATAGAGGCAAGTTTGATTGTCATTATACTCTATGGGTGTTTTTGTTCATGAACAACTCCAAAGAATAAGGAGCAATTTCTAAGACGGCAAAATTTTGAGACGTTGGAACCAATGTGTCCAGTTCTCATGTCATTTTATTTGTTTGTATTGTTTTTCAGATCTCGCTAGGTGTTAGCAGGTTGTTGGTTTATCTTAGAAGTTCAGCTCTTGGCTCACTCGCTATCCATGATTTCAAACCGTCGCAGTTTGTTCGAGTAGATGGAGAGGTAATGGTCCGGCATGTTTGGTTTTGCGTACTTTTAATTTTAAGAAAATAAAGTTAGCTGTTGCAAACAACTTATGGACCGATGTTAAATATGTAAAAAATAGTTAATAGCCTGACGTTTCGACCCTATAACAGAGTCTTTCTCGAAGGCTACTTATAATTCTCTGTACAATAAAAGCGCCAGTTTGATTTCGTTCGAAGATAAAACATTTCAGTCTGGACTGTATAGGCCTGCGCTAATTAAACGTCACCACACTTTTACCATGTCGAACTCAAATTGGTAGATGGGAGTATTCCGGGATGGGATGGGAAACAGTTTCTGACTGAAGAACAAACATAATCTGTAGATATCAAAATTAAACCAATCTATTATGTTTGACACTCAAAACAGACGATGAACGCCAGTCAGCAACGATGGTAATAAATATAAGAACAACATTTTAGGCCGGGGAGCAATATCATTATGGTTTCGATACTACATTTGAGTGGCACAGCTACTGACATATTACTCTTTAGCAATGTTTTCACGCGTCGCCATTTTGAATTACTGCATATAGTGCGGCAAGCGATTTGGATACATTTTACGTTTGCTTCTTTGTTAGCAAATAATATTATAGACACAGTACTGTATTCTGCTGTAACTTTCACACATTTTTAAGAACGACACAGTTTCAAAATGTAGTAACACCAATGGTTTTATTTTTGTTTGCAGGTCAAACTAGTTGACCTCGATGACGTGGACGACCAACCGAGATTATGTAAGACACAGTCCGATTGTGCCATAAACGGAAGCTCTTCCACCGTCTATCTTCCATGCAAAGACGGCAAATGTTTCAATTACACAGATAGGATGAACGTCTTCAGTGCCTACAAAATATTCTTCACCCTTCTCCCTTACGAGACCCCTCATCAACTGAAGCCCTTGATGACAGATTTTGTCAATAAAACAGGTAGTTAATTAATGACATATGGGCTAATTAATATTGATCGGTGCTGTCAATCTCGGAGCGTTACTGCTTTGAAGGATAACAGTGCGTATTGATTTACTTCACTCGGCCCACCCACTGTAGTCTTGCTTGACGACGTTAATTTTGAGAAAATAAAATTAGCTGTTGCAAACAACTTACCAACCAAATGGACCGAGGGTATAAATGCAAAAAATAGTTAATGGCCTGACGTTTCGACGTTAATTTTGTTGACGTAGTTACCGACATCGCAACATGAATACTGTCCGCAACACGATGTACTCGATGTAGCGCCCTCTACATCACCGGTGTCATCCAAGCTTTAAGACCGCTGTCCTTTTTTAAGTCAAAGTTTTCTATTTCCAATGTATCCCCAAGTAAAGGAGAACAATTTTGTAAAACAAAATGGACTTCAGTTGGTTCAATTACGAAACTTTCTTCATCATACACCAAAACTGACATAAAATTGTCAAGTCCATCAAAAATGAAAAAAAAAGCTCTTACAATTTTGGACCGTTTACAGTCGGAATGGGGCTTTACGCCAATTATATTGAACTATGTTAAATCAACCCTATCATGGGCAGTAATACACTGAAACCTCCAACTACTATAATTTTATAGAAACAATTCTCTCGATTTTTATGTTTTCTTATGCTGCTGTGTTTCTGTAAATTGTGTTAACTAGGTGAAGCATTACTCGGCTCCTTTGAAACTCATCAGTACTTGGAGAAGATTTTACAACTCTACCAGAGTGGTGATTACTTGTACAATGGTAACGACACAACTATTCCAGGTTTGTATACACACAATTTTTTGTATTATCATGTTTTTGCTTCAATACCTTCAATACACTCATAAATGAGAGAAAAGTGAATGAACTCATTTTTTACTTGGGGGAAAAATACTGTACTTTTGACAGTTATACCCATGGTTCTTCCATAACAAAATGTCCTCGAGGATTTTATGAACAAAAATGTCCGTCATACTGTTACTTTATCGAACACTAGAAGATTGGACCAATAGTGAGCTCTCGCATAACCAATGTATCGTATTTTTCTGAAGAATGAAAGTAATATTTCTTAATTCGGTGTTTAAACTTCATGTTTTATCCAAACATGGAATGAGAGAAACATCATGTTTTATATTCAACTCTGAATTATGTCCACAGGTTCAAGGAATGCATATCAACTGATAGAAGATGGCGATCTACCAAAACATGGCGACTATTGGTGTGCGTCATCATTACACATGGGCAGCCCAAGCTGTGTACTATTGGCCTTCGATGAAAATGAGGCCAAGTATCTATGCGACCAAGACGATCAATGCAGGTCCTTCGTGATGACGTCAGAGAAAACATGGACAGGTCAGATTTTGATCAGTCGCTCTTTTTAATTGAATCAACTTCGAATGATTAGAGAAGATACCCTTGACCAGATGGGGACATGAATTGAGTTCAGACTCTGTATCTGACTCAACCACTGATATTCTGATGTTCATTGGTCAGAAACTAGGGGAGAGCTGTCTTGGTCCGTGACGCTCCCGCGTTCCGTATTTGTAATACATCGCTAGCAGAGGGCGCCATCATCCACACAGCGATATCGATATCACACACAATGTAACCAAGACGAGAGCCCATGTTCGGCAACAAACCGCGAGCGTGTTAACCTAATGAAAAACGCAGTATGTGAATTTAGTTATCACTCCTGGCCCGTATTCAAGTTCTTGAAGATTAAAGCATTGCTACCATGTTTCATTTTTCAAAGGTTCATACAAGGGGAAAAACATCTTGCATACAAAAGTTACCTCCCGAAAACCAAAAGCAGCGCCCTCACCGAGGACAACGAAGTGCTACCATTGGCTGAGAGTTAGTTGTGGGCGGCACTAGTACACTTTTCCATTGTTTGACCTCAGCAATGGCGGCCAATACACAGGGTTTATTCTTGTCCGGTGAAACATTGATACAAGAAAACACACCACTTTAACAAATATGGAAGAGCACACGTTTTTTGTGTGTGTCAACTTCAGCATCAGATTTGGCTCAGGTTTGCTCAATGATTACTTTCCCAGCATTTCACCTCAGACCCCGATTCAAATGCCTCAGACCTGGGCCCATTTTCATAAAGCTGATAAGCAGAAAACACTGCTTAATTGTTGTTGTGCTAAGCGATACATTGAGTGGGGCACCAGTCACAACAGTGCAAACCTTTTCAGTCCCGAATCATTTCCTAATCATCTTATCATTGGCGCTTGCGCTGTTGGATATGTAACAAATAAGTAAATACACCAACCAACCAATCATTCAATCAATCAATGAAGATATACTTTATTTTTTCCCCTCAGGTCGGACGGTTATCTATTTGAAGAAGGCTACAGGACACATGCCGGTTTACAGTCCTGGAAACATGCTGTATGTCCAGCTGACGTGAATAACAATCTACCAGCAAGGAGCAGGATCCACAAATTATTTTAAGTCCCACAAACTGCAGTATGTGTTACAGCAAATGCTAAGCTGTTTCACAATTCGAAGTGTTTGTGTTTGTCAAGGTTCCCCATTTTCGGTTGGGGAGGGCGGAGGGGTAGAGGAAATTGTATTTCCAAAATATGTAATTAATTTTAAAGACAAGGCCTACAATTTGACTTATCTTCTGACAAGTTGGTACTTGGTTGAAGAAACAAATGGTTTAAAATAAGAAAGGGTAACAGTTTTATAGCTTTGACCTTTCATTATTTTTGTCCCTAGTCTAAACTTATGTATTCAATTTTAAAATAAAAAGACAGAAACAGATCATTTTTGATATACAAAATACTATTTTCATTATCAGAAACAAATGGTTATTTCAGAGAAAGAAACTGTGCATGTACATACAGCAAATTGTGCCAGAGTTCCTGAGCAGGAAACTAATTTTCGAAAGTTGCACTCAATCAAGTTTTGGAGAGCTGTTATTTACTGTGCCTGTCAATGAGCTAATTGACAACTTTGTTTGGGAGTTAACAAAACATTTCAAAGTCTGACATTTTTTTTAAAAAATGCTAATAATACAGACATCTAATGCAGTATTGTGGTCACAGCAAAGGCAGCTGAAGCCTCCAGGTTGAACTTTCAAGACCTTAACTTAATCTTCCACTAATAAAAACATTGTGAGAGAATGACAACAAAAATTCAGAATGTTAGAAATTATATATAATTTATTTCACACTTTTTGTATTAGATATTTTATACAAAATGAGCAGGATATTCACCAGATACCTGCTGATATAAACTATATTTGATACAACTATTCACAAACCAAATATCAGTACTAATTGGTTATACCTATAGACAGTCCAGTGCCAGCTTTCTTAATAGTTCCTAACTTAATTCACGAAAAGTTAAAGAAAAGTGTAACATAATTATTGATATCATTGAGATATGATTATTTTTCAAGTGTACAACATGAATAAAGAAAATACCAAAGTAATTTGTTAGTCCTCAATGAAGTGAATATTATTATTTATGAAATAATTTTATCAAAACAACAATAGGACAACAATAAAATGACTGGACTATAAATCTCTGATATAATATATTGACCATGATCACAGCGTCTGAATCCTTTTGATGAAAAAAAACACAACCCTCTCAACCCCCCCCCCCCCAAAAAAAACAAAAAAACTATGTGTTACATTCTAATTTTGGCTTGCATTTATTTCAAGTGGTCAAGTTTGATTTGTACAGTACTGTACTATGTCTCTACCTTTACACGGTAATCTTATATTCCCCTGTTCAAACAGAGTACTCATACTGAGGCTTGGATGGAATTTAGTCTGGCCCCTGTTTCTCTACATTGCAAATCAGTGCTATTGCATATAGGGTAAAAGACCAATATGCAGACAGCCAGACACAGTCAAACACATTTGCAGCGACACCATACACAGTACTGTAGTTATCACTGTCAATAACTTGTCTCTCAAGATTGAAAAAGGTGAAGGAAAAAATGCTCCACAAAACTAGCATGTCATCTAATTTATCATCTTATTAAAAGTGGTTGGTACCCTGACAGTTAAAACTTCATGCCCAAAATGCTTAGGTGCCATTTTCTACACAGAATATACCTGAAAGTTTGCCACGTTTCAACCACTTCCTAAACTGCCAACAGTGTTTGTAACATTCAGTTTTTGTTAAGCTACCTTCAGACATTAAATGTCTTTGATAAGTTTAACTTCATAGTTGAGACAACACAAAACATACGCAGCAAGTTCATAGTAGTAGTACTGGCAACAAAATTGTGACAGTTATTGCTCTATTCAAGATCAAATACATTATTTTGTGTGTGTTTTTTAATTCAATAGAGATGCCTGACTTTTTATAGGAGAAAAAACCAACATTCTTTGCAAAAAGTGTAAACTATCATGACTGTTAAAAAATCATGGTGTCAAAGGATAGATGCAATACTTCTTTAGGCCCAATGCAACATGGTATTATGTAAAGAATGCAACTTTGCAGTACACAGTCAACCCTCCTACTATTTGACATTTCAATATCGTCCAATATGGTTTTGAATGATAGATGCACTATGCCATTTTTTAAGTACTTACTAATCTATGACCCTAGCCCTATGATTTCCAGCATGGGCTAATTCTCAAGAAGGATGTGATAATGGTCTTAATACAGAATCATTATTTTCAAGATGTTTCTTGATAAATTGAGTTTAAGATAAATTCAACTTTTTTAAAAAACTGATCAGATACCACTCCGGCCTTACAAAACCAACACATGAGATGTAGTAGTGATTAAGATTCTATCCTGACAATCTATAAAGTTTCTACGAATAAAAGATTTCTTCTAAGTCACTGGTTGTAATGTTGAGTATGCTCAATATGAGATGGAAATGGTAGAGAAATAAAACATGACTCAAAAGCTTTGTCTAATCTTACAGTTAGATGAATTGCACGATAAAGCAAACTTAGGTTTGAACTCCATGTGTCCGTCACGAGTTGTGCTTCGTGTGAAAGCCTTAAACATGAAAATGCACGCCAAGCAACGCACACAATTTTTTTGCGGAAAACCCAGTTTGCAATCAGATTCATGGAATTATGTGCGAGCTTGGCATGTACTTTCATTTGAATGCATTGTGCGCTACGCATAATGCACAATGAAGGGCAGACACATGAATTTCTGACCTGAAAGGTCAAAGCACAGGGACATGGCAGTGTCAAAATAGCAGAGTTGATACCAATTAAAAACATGATTCTTCTTCAAATATATGTAAAAGGAGTAAATATACCTTTGGTAAATACTCATAAAATTGATGACAATAAAAGCTTACTTAGCAAAGAGCACTGGAGAGTTGTTGAAATAACAAAACATTGCTAGAAATGACACCCTTTGAAGAGGTTATTTTTCACCAACAAAATTGAATCTGAAAAAGGCTTCAGGCATAAAGCCTGTCTCAGGGCATCTAGAAACACAACAAGGGTGTTTTTTTCTTGCAACTTTGATGATGATCAATTGAGCCCAACTTTTCACAGGTTGTTGTATGCATGTTGGGATACACCAAGTGAGAATACTTTTCTTTGTCAATTACCAAAAGTATACCATGCCTTTAGTTTCATGATTGCTGTCCAAGCCGTTTGGACCCCTAAAGGGTAACCCTAGAGGGGAAAAGTTACACCACAACATGCACAACTAGCACAGTGTGTGAGATTTCAACCCTAAGACATATTGTCAAACTTATTGGTTCAACATGGTTAAATTATTGCCAAAGATATTTAGATTTGGTCACATTGAGTTGGCAATACTAGAAGCTGTTTCTAATTTAATGAGAAGATGTAACTTTATATTCTTGAATAAGTACAAAGTTCGCAACAAAAACCATTCAGTAAGTCTAAAAAAAATTAAGCAAATTTTGGGCAGACTTAGTCTGATCACATTCTAAAACGCAGAGTATCATGATGTAAAACCAGTTACTATCACATGTTAATGTTACACATTGATAAGTTGTTTAATCTTTAAATAATAAAAATGATATAGGTGGTTAGTGATACACAGTTCTTAGTTTCAATCATATTTGCACACAATTTTGTACTTAACGGACGAAATGATGAGAAATATCTACAATTATATTACCTGACATATCTTACATGGCTTTGTTATTAGTATCAAAGAAATAATTATTGCTTCTTTAGAAATATTTATACAAGTCAAATTCATAATTTGCTATAAGCCTTTTGCATAATGGTTTTAAGAGGCATACAAATTTACAGTTTATTTATACTGTTTGCATATTACAAAGCTGCAATATTGCAGTTATTAATCTTCCAGAACATTGAAATTCACGAAGTGATCACAAGACTCGGTAACAAGCACTGTGATGAAACAAAGACATTTTGGAAGACGCCTTTTCCTTTCTATTATTTTTCTCTTGATTTCTTAAAATATTGTTGTTGTTTTAATTTCTGTAGACATTGTTGTTGCTGCTGTGAACATCTAGCTGTCAACATTGTTGTTGTTGCTCTCGACATTGTTGTTGCCATTGTCGTTGTTTTGTTGTGTTGTTGTTGTTGTTGTTGCTGCTGTCAACATTGTTGTTGTTTTTGCTTTTGTTTCTGCTTTTTGTTTTAGTGCTATTGCTGTTTATAGAGTTTAGATTACATTCAATGCAACAACTGACAGGACTTCAAATGCCAGTTGGTCTTCCAGTAGTGAGGCAACGACCAATAACCACAACACTAAAAAATATTATAAATTGTTCAATATGATCAACCTATGACGGACGTTTGAGAATGAGTTGTTTGCTGGTCTCACATTTTGTATCAATTCACTCAGTTAAGAAATGTTTATGCAGTTCTGGCAATTGTCTTGGAAGCTGTGCAGGAGTAAAACAAACAGTAAGGCATTCCAGAGGAGAGGGCAAGATTCATTTTTGACTGGAAGAACGGAAGAAGTTGGTCAGTGAAAACGGTCGTCTTGTGCTCCTTACCTTCCTACTGATAAGGTCACCTGTGAAAAAAAAAAAAAAAAGTGTTGAAACAAGAGTTTTACTATCTACTCGCAATAAGCCTACAAACTCAGCACCCATTACTCAGCAGCTATAGATCTTAGCACCCACAAACTCAGCACCTAACAAAGTCAACCCCCAGCAAACTTAGAACTTCTATTTTCCAGAAAAAACAAAACCAAGGGAAAATACATTGTGTTGAGGATCACCAAGGGAGATGTCGCTTTAACTATAACAAGTGTAAAAACAGCTTTTTTTTTTATAACAGCTCAAACAAGTTTTGTGCCTAAGCGTCTAAGTACCAAGAAGCTGCTGTTGGTATGGGTATAGTCCCACTGGTTGCTAATGGGTATAGTATCTTGGTTGCCAGGTTTGCTGTTTACTAGTGAAAATGGATATATCATGATGCAGTCTACAGTCTAAACCAGTCAAAAGGTTATAGTACAAACTATGAAAACCTACTTCTAAACCACAGGTAGACAGTAAACCATATTCAACTCAAGTGTAACTCCATTTTAAGTTATTTCTCACAACTTAATCCTTCCCATTACCTTTTTCTGAGAATGTAGCCAGACATAACCTATCCATCTTGTTGCAGATTGCTGTCTTTGGTTCTTTCACTGGAAGAATTCCAAAAGCTGTCAACAACAAAAGAAATGAAGCTTGAAAGTTTGCAATGCCAGGGAGGTTACATATAATATTGATAAGTGTTTCTTGAGTTATAATAATAATTAGAATAGTCAATAATATAAACAATAATATTCATAATAATAATTTATTATTACATTTCTAGCACCCTGTCTATCCACAATGTTGAAAGGCACAAATTACAAAAACATTTACATCAATAAAAAAAAATTAAAAAATTAAAAAAATTAAGCCTACAAATTCATACACAAATAGTACCAAACAACATAAAGATGCAGCATACAATTACCCATACAAATGTTCAGATACAGAAAAGGGGAAGCAAAACAAGAACATAATAAACACAGTCAATTACAGAAAGAAGAGAATAAAACCTGCCAATGTACACAATAAATATCAAGATACATGATGCCTTACGAGGGAAATTGTGTAAATCGTTGAGGAAGACACTTAATTTGCATAAAATGTAAAAGCAGGTCAATGTATCGGTAGTAAAATCAAAATTTGTCAAGTGCAAATGCCCTCGTTTTAATACCTTGTGCCCTAGGTTAGGTGTGAACCTAGTGCACTAACAATATAGATAAGCACGTCAAGTTTAACAGAAATGAGAACACAATATCAATCAACAAATGAGAAATAACGGATAAGCATCCTCCACAAATCCTAAAGCACAAAATAACACAACGCAATGAATTGTATGTTCGGATCATATATTCAAAATGAAAAAAACACAACACAATTCCAGTCCAAGATGGTCTCGACACTCCAACTAGAAGAAAAACAAACGAATAACTACCTCCAACTTAGACTTGTAGACAAGTTGTTTATGGTCACAACAACGCGGTGAGATATTCGAGTTGCAGCGGTGCTCTCCGCGCGAACTGCTGGTTGCGCGACTACTGCGCGCTGCCCGACTTCCAAGGAGTAGAAGTCGGCCACCAGCAGTTCGCGCGAGAGCAGTGACAACTCCACACTATCTCACTGCGTGGGACCATTAACGACTTGTCCACAAGTCTAGCTCCAACTATAAATTGAAACAAGTCAACGTACCTGGTGCAGATGCCTCCATAGCAACTCTGAAATAAACAACAAAATAAGGTTAAATTGAGTCAAATGATGTAACCAGATGTGACAGACAAGAAGTGCGTACGCAATACTTGTTTCCATTTGTTGGACAACCATTAGTGTGTTAGCTTTATTGAAGATAAGATTGGAAAACAAATTATTTCAAAATTGCACATCAATCCAGCCTCCACCCCTTACATGACGACAAACAAAACAGTTATTTACTGACGAGTGATGACAACAATAAGATTTTCATAACTCTGACACCAAGGTGTGTAATCTCAGTAATCTCTGAGCCCTGTGGACAAAAAAATCAGGCTACTCAGGTGGGATTCGAACCCACGACCCGTTGCATCAACCACTAGATCAACAAGCAAGTCTGGACAGCCAGTCAGGACAGCACTGAGTGCTTATCGTATAGTCATTCATGAAGTTTTTACTACTGAGACAGGCAACACACTGGTGCGAAAAGTCTCTTCCCTTGCAAAAATATAGCCTACACCCTTTTGTTTGGATACAATAAAAGTCAATGTTTGTAATAGATTGTGTAGCCAAAGAACATGACCAAAGCCCTTGTCCATACTTCCTGCAAATGCGAATGCAACACAAATTGGCCTCAGTTGACTTGTGCTGAACTCCTGCGAAGCATTCGCTGCGAAAAACAGCCCTGTGACGTCAAAATTTGAATCGCATTCGCAGGAAGTAATGAACCGGGTTGAATATGGTGGCAGCATTATACATTCATTATAGGCTGCATACATGTATTTAAAGTACATCAATGAACATCAACAAGTGCAGTTTATCTACCAATGAGAGGGCTTAACCAAAGAAGTTTGTGTCTGATAACCCAAAAGTGTTTATTTGAGAACATGGGGCCCAATTTCATGGTGGTGCTTAATGTGGATTTATGTGTGAATGCCCTGCCACAGCCCACAGAGGTACATGCTTCACAGGGCACCGTAAGAACATATATATTTTGTAGCGCCATGAAATTGGGCCCAGGTGTGCAAGAGGTTTAATTTTTAGAAAATATATTTTGGGATTATATGTAGATTACCAAATGGCAAGATTGCCACCTGTGTGCTGCTCAATCTTAATTACAAACACACCACAAATGACAGGGAACAAGAATGCCCTGTACAGCTCACATCAAACTTATATTCAAGTTAGTAGATATCTTGCCAGCACTGGCTAACTTTTAGTAAACACTAGGAAATTAAATTTCTTCATCTAGAAAACTCCCAAGGATATTAGTCTTTTATCAGTGTAAGGTAATTCCAACCATTTTCTTTTTCTGATTTGTGGCTCCTTTCTTTTTAACGGGAAATTAAGTCTGATACTCATATCTGCTTCCAATCTCATGATCACAAAGTCACAATGGCAATGATGGCACAGAACCAGACTAAACATGTCTGATTTCCCTAAAGGCAGCTTAGAGGTCGTTCACACGCCGTGCTAAAGTTGGTCTAAGTCCACTTAGACCGGTTCGGGTTCAACTTTTGTGCGTGTGAACGCAAATAAAGTTAGACCGGATCGGGTTTAAACCCCAAAACTTAAACCGTCCAGCGAGGCGGTCTAAGTCTAAACCGGTTCGGGTTTATCTTTTAACACTGCGTGTGGACAGAATGACATCCGGTTTTAACTCACAACGGACGACCCATTGTGTAGTTCAATGCACACGCCCGGGACCCGGAGTGCTTGTATACGGTTTCTGTTGCCTCTGATGCTGAAAAGCACCGAGTATTTATATTAATTTCTTGCCGCTTACCGAATTGGCGAAACCCTCTCGATCGGTGTATGCAGTTTAACACAGGCCCACGCCCATGATGCATTAAATTCTGAAACAAAATTATATTTTCCAAGCTTTTTTTGTTGAGTGTCCTACAATAAATTGAAACTGTTTTTCATGCGCATACTACGAGCGCAGCGAAGAAGCATATTTTGTAATGCTTCTCATATGTGTACAGCGCTGCCATCCCATAGTGATCAATCTCTGATATCCCATAGTTATCCATCACCGATCCCGTGGATGTGCCTTTCTATTGCCGTCACCGTTACTAGCGTGCTGTACTTTCAATCTAGGAGAATGAACTGCAGTGGGCGCGAGGCTGTGTGTAGGGGAAATTCCCTACGCCAGCAATATCACCACGTTGTTGGGAAGTTGGGAAAATACTGCAAAGTACATGTATTTACGTAACTTGCACGTGTGTAGTTGTGTTTATGAACGAATCGGAATAAAAATCGCGGCACCAGCTTTTGAGAGACCGCAACTTCCAATAGATTGAAGTACAAAATACAAGTATTTATAAATCGGAAACAGTGGTAGACAACACAAAAATGAAACGTGTTCTGTTTCATGGAATATGGACAATATTTTGGTGAGTTTTCTCGGCGGTTTGTATCAATATTTTGCTTGTTTAAAAAAATAATTTCGAGTCGTGTTCATGTTTGTTTTAAGTGCCCATATCCTCCCAACGGTAAAACTGTTACCGCGTTCGAGTGAGCCATTTGTATCCAATAATTATGCCCTGTCTGATCATCCAGGGCATGGGGCACTCAGTATCTCGGCATACTCGGTGCGTGATCTGATGAATAAAACCGGATGTAGAGCAACGGGGTCGCGTCTACTTTGACCTCTTAAAACCGAAGATAAACCGGATCGGGTTTAACTCTGTGCTGTCTGAACGCAATGGGTTTTTATTTTTACGACCACCCCCCGCTGCTCGTAAAAGTTAGACCGGTTCGGGTCTAAGTTAGTACGCTGTCTGAACATACCCTTAGTGTAGTTCCTGCCTTATAACATTTACTTTTAAAAAGTCAGTGCCAGCAAAATATCCAGTGCCGTTTACACAATTGTTTGCACACAGGATTATGCAAAAAGAAACAAGAGATAGACCATGCAACAACGACATTACACTCGGGCATTGTCACCAAAGCCTACTTTTATGGCGATGCTTACCGCAACAATCTGTGCTTACCACAACGATCTGTGTCGTAAACTGAGACTTTTGTGTTAAGCAGGGCCATGAAATTGAGCCCAGGCAAGTGTGCATACATTTATTTAACAAGATGCTTCATAATGTATCAGAACGTACTAATGTGGTTTGAAGACATACATAATGCATGTAAACGAAGGCTGACAAAATGCCATAGAGCTAATGATAATCTTTGTAAATAATGCAATTTTGAAGTCCAAATGAGGTAAAAACAACATTACATGTCTTAAAAACCATGTAAAATGCATATCATTCAAATGCAATTTTTGTTAAAAACTAAAACGTTTGATGTCGTTACATTTCAAATAAAATGGTCTGAACATTTTGTACAGAGAATTTAGGGAGTCCATCCCTGAATTTTGATAACTCAATCAAGACATGATTGAATTTGATCCTTTCTGGCACAAAAATCTCCTCTTTGGAATGTATACACTGATTTGTTTTTGATGTAAAATGATGTCATGTTTGAAATTTCCCTGTGAAAGATTTTCACATAAAATGTCACTGTGTGCACCATTGTGGTGCGAGGTTGAGACTTTCAATTTTCCCCCACATTCTATCTGTTGGACCTGTGGTCGTTGGGTTTAATGTGCTGGTGCTCTACCAACTGAACCAAATGAGGTACATGTTGCTGTTCCAAATGTTGGCAGTCTCCCTATTTTATTCGGGGTGCCAGTCAGAAGCCATTTCGATCTGTAATCTATAAGTTTACAAATACAACCTGGAAGTATCAGCAGAGGGATCAACTTAAGGGGATGTGACTTTTTATTTCAAACATCACTTAATAAACCACAAGGGAAACTGACTGGTATCAATATCTTTGTTCAGTTCCAGTCGGTTTCCCTTGGAGTTTATTACTCGGTGTATGACAATTTTTAATTGATAATGATTTTCAAACTGGTGGAAAAAATGAAAAGTTGCAAGGACAACAAGCAAGAGTCCAAGTGTAAAGCATGCATTAAGTGGTTAACAGTGCAAGCAGAAAACCATGGGAGTGCAAAACACACGCAAACAAACATCAGATCACAACAACAGAAAGCAAACCACATATACCTCGTGAGGGAAATATGACCATCAACCGAGTCCATTCCATTTTCCTGATCGTTGGATTCGCTAAGGATAGGATATAAGAGCCAAGCCCAGGAGGGTGATAGAGAAGATTGCAGTTTAGAGCAGGGTTATCAAGCTAGCACAGTATGTTAGAAAGATTTTTACATTTTTTTCAAATGCCATTTTTTTTTCTTTCTCCTCTGATGCATGGGTTACAGACAAAGTAAATTCAAATTGAAACAAGTTGCAGACGGGAACATTCTTGAAGTTGTTAATTAGCCTTGATACTAAATTTGATATTTTGTTTGAACAAAATGCTTTCATTCATTCCTAAAATGGAGTATACTTAATGTTTATACGGACACTTTCTACAGTGTAAAATGAATCCACACTCTTGAAATTGAAGTTATAAACTATTTCTGTACCACAAAACACCTTTATATACACACTCATCAAGCTAATCAAGTCGAGTGTGGCGATTTTCTCAGTGCTTTTTAGAAGAAGCTCGTTCAATTTACTATAGAAATTACAAATTTGCAGGGGAAATTGCAAACTCATCCCTTGAACAATACTTTGATCTTGTTTTCATTATAGGCAACCTTAGGGCAACCTGTTTTCCTCCGATGTGATGAGCACATACTGAAAATGTTAGCTGTAAACAAGTAGCTCCCTCATTGTAAGCATTAATTGACTTCTTGCAGTATTAGAAATCCAAGATGGCCGATATGAAATGTGTAAACAAACACTGTTGACGTGGTTACCTTAGTAAGCCATCCATGACTGTCTTCTTTCTATGTTTCCCTTCAATGTCTTGCTTGTTGAGTTCATCTACGCTTGCTTCAATCATAGCATTCATCATAACGGCCTGTACATCAACAACAACAATAAAAAAAAATTATCATTATTTAAAGCCATTATACACTTTCGGTAAACAGTATTGTCCAAGTCCCACACTTCGTGTATCACAACTTATATATAAAATAACAATCCTGTGGAAATTTAGGCTCAATCGGACATCGGAGTCGGGAGAAAATAACAGGAAAACCCACTCCTGTTTTTGCCCATTTTGCCGTGTCATGACATGTGTTTATAACAAATCCGTAATTCTCGTTAACGAGAATTTATATTGTTTTACCGTTTTCTCAAAAAGTAAAGCATTTCATGGACTAATATTTCAAGAGAAGTCTTTCACCATTACCTTCTGTAAACCCTGTAAATTATTTGTAAATCTGTGAACTTTTTTTTTTTTTTCTGTACCGAAAGGGTCCAATGGCTTTAAAAAAACTCTTGGTTCATCACGGTTAAGTGCTAACTCTACTTATGAAAGGGCTGTATTTCCATTATTTCCCCAAAACATGTACCACCATGAATTTGTTTATATATATTTTTTTATTCAAGTCGCCAGACACAAAAGGCTTAGCGGCCAATTCAAGGTGTGGGCTTAATTTTTTTTTCTTTGAGGGGCCGTTGCCACCTACTCCTTGGCTGAAACAGGGTTACCCCCTTTACAGTCCAATGGATGTAGGCTTGGGGTATCATACATGAGAAGCCTGGCTGGTAGAGCCGAAAGCACTACCTCCCCAATTTTACATCAAAACAATAAAGTTATAATTTGAATAAATTTATGAACGATGGTCTGTCAATCAAATCAAAAACAAAATTGAAAATCATACGAAAGTTTAACAAGTTTCTCTGCATTTCTGAGGATACAACTACACTTCCTAACCTGTTTTGAAAAAATCTGAAGAACCTTGCTGCATTTTTTCCCGCTTTCATGAGAGTCAAACTCAAGCCAAAGACACGGCAAACAGTCTGGTCGATCTTCCGTGGGCTCCGTATACTCCCACGATAACTCATCAAACGTCAGCCCTAATATTAATTCCTGTGAACGAGAACATTGGTAAGAATTTATTACAAGTTAATTATAACCCTAAATACCTTCCATCTTGCTAACATTGAACACTGGCATGAATCCCACAATGAGAAAACCTAATACTCAATATTATTACAAACTCCCCAGCCCCCCTCCAATGACAGGCAATAAAAATGCGCCGCAACGATCACGTTACACATCTATTCAAGTTGATCTTGCCAGTACTACATATTAGTAAAAACCGTTAAACAACTTAACAGTATAGTGCCCTCTTTGTTATCAAACAGCAATAGTTTTTCTAGCCTGAACATCTGTATAGCTTACAATACTGGCCCATTTATCCAATAAAATTATTGTATCAAATGAAATCACTGGTTTTGTAAAACCAATACCTCTCTTTAACCTTGTGAATAACGACAGGAGACCATGAGTCTATACCTTTTCTATATTTACCTGTTTTGCGAGGTCGATTACAAACACTGCTTCTCTGTTAATACCAATGTGAACAGGTCTATCTTTGGTGTCTCTGAGGCTGACTGTCGAGGATTGTCTCTCTATTTGGCCACTGAAAAACACACACCTAAAAGTGACCCGAAAAGAGTACGAGGAAGGATATAGAAAATAAATTTAAGTCACACACCCTCTATAACACAGTCAACAAAATAAAGTTACAGGCAATAGTTACAACCAGTCCAAACAAGAGAAAACATAAACACTTTCAATTTTCATACTACTTTCTTGGGGATAGCAAGAAATCATAAGAACAAAATTTGTCTTTGCAACAAATAGTGTTCCTTCTGCAAACAGTAAAGTTGGTTGCTTCTTGGTTCCAATTTGATGGCTCCTGCTTACATAAAAAAAGAATCAGCACTTACAAAAGCAGGGAATTCTGCACTTACTTCAAGTGTATTTCATGGGTTAATATGGCACATTTGCTTGTGTGAAAGTGTATTCCGCGTTGGTACATGTAGGCATTCTTTGCTTAAACAGCTAACGCAGAATCATCGCTTGTACAGTAAGCGGAGATTGGCGATCTAAAGCGCAGAATTTGGCAGTAAGCAGAGCCATAAAATTTGTCCCTGGTCAACTATGTCCTTGTATGACAAATTGAACACTGACAATCAATGCAGCTACCTTGATCAATGCACTCATTGCTTAATAATCAGGAGGTTATCCTAAGCTACAATCATTGCAGATTACCACTGATTGCTGTAATGTCTGTTGACATATTCCATAATAAGCCATTAATCTACCCATCTATTCATATACACATTTACAAAATCCTCAGTTAGCCGTTACAGACACAGCATAGCTATCTCTAATGCAATCATCGCTTACTCATGTTAGGTTATTTACAACCACCATCATGACTGATTTGTCACAAGACCAGTTAGTAAGACAACCCCAGACACAGCACATGACAGCTGCCTCTAGCAAAGAATGCTAGTGCAATAATCCCGGTGCAGTGTGGCCCAGTTCAAGGCTTTAATATCCTAAACATATCTATTTTGTCATGTTTTGCATTATCTGGGGCAATCAAACAGGGGTGCTTCTTGATGTGCAGATAAATCCTGGGTTTTATGCCAGCCAGTTTGAGGCTCCTGGTTTTCAAACATTGAAATGAGGCCCTTCCTTAAAAAGTACCTATGAGTGCTAAACCAGAAGGGGTGGGGGTTCTTTCTAAATTTATTTTATTTTAATGTCCACATGTGTACATTAATTTTGATTAATAATAATATCAAAACGACTATCTCCCTGGACTATTTCGTTGAGTGAAAAGACTCTTTGTAAGAACCATAAATTCTTATTGAGGAGAGATGCCGTGCGAAAGACATTTCTTATCAAATACACCCACTAGGTGACAACTACATGTAGCACCGCCTTTTCAAAATTTTGAAATGGGCCGCCTGTGTGCCCTTAAAAGAGCCAGTGGTGAAACAATTCACAATGTTTCATTCACTGTGCAATGATCATTTGTTTTTAATCAACTCATAAAGCAATCATTTTATGGCGCCATCACAAATTCATCGTCTCGTAGTGTCTCTCCACCATGCAAAGTTCACAGACCGATTGGAACAGAGATGAATAACGCCTATGATCACCCCAATGCCCTCATTCCAGGCACCGACTTCCAGCAAATTCCCAAAACACTGACAAAACATTCCAGTTCATAAATTCACATTTTTTTATTTTAAGTTTGCCCAGTTTGCAGTTGCTGATTTCTCATAGCAGCATGTCAAATTAAGACAGCAAGGGTCCATTTAAGATTGATTAGAGATCACTGGGGTCTATCAATTCTTATTTAGATGACCTTTCAATGATCCATATTGCTCTTTCAAAACAGCTCATTTTTTATTATTATTTTTTGGGGCAAGACAAATTTGCAAGTTCTTTAACCTCCAAAGAAAGCTACAACGCAACATGACAGCTGTAAATGTTTCTATAGAGTTGTCAGCTTCCAATTGAAATCAGCATCTAATTATTGGAATCTACCTCGAGAGGAACACACAAGTGTCATGACCGGGATTTCAACCCAAACTCTGATAACTAGGCCATCAGAGCTACAGTCTGATATGTTAGTTCGCTCCACCACTAAACGCCAATTTGAGTTTTATACTGTAATAAACGATCCATCTTCTACTTTGTCACTTTCGGAATTTCCACATTTGGTGAGAAACCTCATTTTCAAATTGTGCAGCAAGGGTTTGCGCATAACATTTTCAGTGACAAGGCAGCAGTACAGTTAGCTTATCATTTCACGGGTCTGTCAGCGTTTCACTGGTCAATAATTCATATTGAATATGGAAGCTTTTCAACAGCTGGTCTTTTTGAGATAATTTTGACGAGTCCTCAAGTGTGTTAACTAGTATTTGGCCAGCGGAACACTGTTAAGGGAGAACCTTTCCAGACAACGGTGTCACTTACCCATAGAATGGAAGCTTCCAACAGAACTCCAGGAATAATTTGTAGCCTGCTGCTTTTGTCTTCACCTTCTCCGTAACATGATCCCAATGACCCACAATTCTCTGTTCCATTGTGGCAAATCCTGCACATTACCAAGAATTTATTGCCTAAATTATTGTTAACTCTGTTGGGAGAAGTTTTGTTCTCACTTTTTTTTATCACTCTTAATTTAATTTACGCAAATACAATCAGCAAACTGCTTACCCACCAAAAGGACCTATGGTTCAAATGAAAAAAAAATTGGTAGCCTCACGTTTTCGACACAAGCCAAGTCTTTCTCAAAGGCTTGAGAGAGGACCTTTGAGAAAGACTCTACTTAGGGTCGAAATGTGAGGTTATCAACATATGTTTTGCAATTTATTTAGGCAGCATGTGTCTAGATTAAAATGTAGTATGAACATGATAATCACCATTAAAACTGTAGTAGTAAAATAAGATAAGATAAAACAATGAGATAATCAATGATTCACCAAATTTTTTAAATTTTCAAAACCACAACATTATAAGTTATTGCGTACCTTGAGCCCTCTACAAAACAAATAACTCTTACAAGACCATCAAGCACGCTTACAATAAATATAATAATAATTTGGGGGGCTAATCGTCCTTACTCGCAGCTAAGAGCTGAATTGCGAAGGACGCGGCTACAACGTGTTCGAGAAGCAGGCATGCAAGGGCGCATTCAGCTGCCAGCCACATCAACCCATTATGACCACGGAGCACAGCCAAGATCGAAAGTGTTTGATTTTTTCCTGAGGGAGGAAAACCGGATTGTCTGGAAAACCCTCGTGGCACAGCAGAGAACCAACGCACAACTCAACTCACATATGGCCCCGACCGGGAATCGAACCGGGGTCACCTTGGTGAGAGGCGAGCGCTTTACGCACAAGCCAACCGTGCCACCCGTACAACCTTTGGTCCCGAGTAAAATAGTAGAACTATCTTATTGAGTACTACAAGGGCTAACCTAATGTACATTTACACTTGGTGTAGGCTTTAACAGGCCATTTAAAGGAACACGTTGCCTTGGATCGGACGAGTTGGTCTATTAAAAGCGTTTGAAACCGTTTGTTATGAAATGCATATGGTTAGAAAGATGTTTTAAAAGTAAAATATAATGATCCACACAAGTATCACTCGAAAATGCACGGTTTTCCTTTTAAGTCGCGAACTATCACGGTCGGCCATTTATGGGAGTCAAAATTTTGACCCCCATAAATGGCCGACCGTGTTAGTCGACAGGGTAAAAAGAAAACCACGCAATTTCGAGGCATATTTTGTGTAGATCATTGTATTCTACTTATGCAATATCTTTCTAACCATATACATTTTACCACAAACGGTTACAGAACCATTTTCAAAGACCAACTCGACCGATCCAAGGCACTGTGTTCCTTTAATCACAATTTTCCAGATTTTTTCAAAGGGCAAAACAATCAAAAACGAGCCTAAAGAAAGAACATCAAGCCTGAAATAATCTGCTCCTGGGTGAAACTCACCCTGCTAGGTCTTTTCAACTCAAAAGCTTCATAGGGACAAGAGGTATAACACGAAAACCCCCAAGAGCCTCACAAAATGCATTCATTCATAAATCATTCATTGCATACATGCCCCTTGGACAGCTTGGATTCTAGCCAATACCAAGTTGCAAGATGAGTTGATATTAATTATGATTTTCAATATTTCACCTGCAGTAACAATTGATCTGAACAACATTCATTCATAAATCATTCATTGCATACATGCCCCTTGGATACATGTAGCTCAGAGTCCGGCCAATACCAACTTGCAAGATCAGTTAGTTAAAATATTCATTATGATTTCAATGTTTTGGCCCGCAGCGTCATTGATCTGATTATTCAATGTTCACTTCATGGAGGGGCTATTTGAATAATTCATTAAAGAAAAACTAAGTGAACAAAAAGGAAGTAACCGGAACACTTAAAAGTTGTTTACATGATCTGTGAATAAATGTATAATACAGAATAAAAACGATTTCCTAATGGGTATCCTGGGCTTGACCTGATTGCTCGACAGAATAAAAATAGTCGCGGCTTCTTATATGGTTCCCATATCCATCACTCAGTGACACTCAAGGTGCTTCAACATTCAGGCATTGTTGAGGAGCTTGAACCTGCTCCTTTTACATATATGTAATGGTTTACAAAGTGCTGTAGCGCAATATACAGCCAATCAAACCAGGAACACCGGGTGGAACCCTGAGTTCTTTTACAAGTATTACCAAACACACAGGATCAACGGCTTAACGTCCCAATGCCACAGGACGCAACAATAATGATTTTTAGAAGTGTCTTGCTCAAGGACACAATTGTCATGACTGGGACTTGAATCCAAACTCTGCTGATCAGAAACACCAAAGCTTGAGTATTCTGGTTTCCTTATCTGCTTGGCCATGAAACACCATTATGCTAATTTTCAGCCACTTCAGCCAATGTATGAGATCAATTCTTTTATTTATAAATCGTAGTTAATTTATTTGTTTATTTATTCTGGGTTTGAAGCTAAGGATTCCAAGAAACCTTAGACGTACCTTTGTTTTTGATCCACCTGGAGCCTCCCTTACACATACACGCTGGAATGTATCTTTGCAAAGGATCTCTAAAACAGAGGAAAGAAAAAATATAAGTTTTATTGAGTATGGATGTAATAACAACACGATAAGAATATTGTTTTGGTTTTTACGCCATATTTTGTTGTTTTACTTCTCTAATGTGATGTGGCCAGCATTTGACCCCACACACTATTGCCAAGACCCCGTTACAACAATATGATTTCAACTATGACATTATATCAAATACAGACACTTTTGATTAATGTTGTTAGAAGGTTGTCATTAGAAGTTACATAGTGCAAAATAACAGAGCCTCTCAAAGCCAATAACAGGGCTGTTTGTTTGTATTTCGATGCCAGGAGCTAGACACTTGAAGCACTTGAATGATGATGCAAGCTGCCTTGGGAAACATGTTTACCTGAAGCCTATTTAAAGAACAAGTCTCAGCTGACTGTAGTTGGACCTTTACAATGCTTTAACTACTGCTGTTATTAACTATGGTTTGAATTGACCAGGGCCCAACTTCACGAAGCTGCTAAAGCACAAAAAGTAGTTATCACAAAAGAACTGTGCTTAACAGAGTAAGGTTAACAGCCAAAATATCATGTCACATGTACAATTTATGATAATATCCTGGCCCTTTTTGCTTAGCAGAAAAGTTGTTAAGCTAAATGTCTTTAAGCAGCTCTAAGGGCCTATTTGCATAGAGCTACTTTACAACAGATTTTGCGCTCACTGCGCAAGATTCGATTTCAAAGAGCTGCTAACCGTAAGCATATAAAAAGGCATGCTATTCCTCTCAGTGCTTATACGTACTGTATGACAAATAGATAACAACTTAAATCCATGGTGAACGGCAAGCAGGCTACCTAATCTTCTTGCTAAACTATGACACAGTTTACACTTAAGCAAATTTGTCTGCTATAGTTGCTATAGTTAGCACAAACATTTTCTTTTACCGTTGAGCATAGCTACATGTATAAAATTGGCCCCAGATCAAGATGAAAATAATACTTACTTATTTAACATTTGGTTAGAGTTGTTCTGTGAGCTTGTAGAGGCATTATCTGGTGATGGTTTGGTATTTCTAGAAGAAAACAGATTATCCACATGAATAAATACAAATCATACCTTTTTAATAGATGTTAAATTCACTTTGGGATAAATAACATTATTTTGTGCTTTACCCATTTACCAATGTGTGTCAAGCACTGCATACTCAGAACTCCCCCCCCCCCCCCCCGCCCCAAAAAATCCACAGGCAAAATAACTTGAGTAGGACGACCTTTGCCATTCAGGAGCAGATGTCTAACCACGTAGACCACCGAGCTAACCCTGTAGCTAGAGGCAGTTTAAACCTGATTTTTTGTACAGTAGTTACCTGGTAAACTTACTCACACAAAACCAAGTATAAAATGTAGACCATTCTTTGACTTAGTTTCTCATCTATTTTATAGGTTCATTTGGAGGAGCAACTTTGTAAGTGTGAACAAGAGGAACTATAGCCAACAACACTTTGTAAACGTTGTACAGTGTTTTGGTTTTTAATTTTTTTGAATTTAATTTTTTTTAGGGGAAGGAGTGGGGTGTCGTCAAATGCTTATTGGTTGACTTTGACAGTATTTGACACAGACAAATTTCTATAGAGGTTTGGGTAGTGTTATGAACTTTATTATAAGTGACCTTTTAGACCCTATTCAGATTTTCAAACTAATGCATGTTTGGTTGTTGAAAATCAGCAATCCTGTACTTCGAACACAAGTTTGGCTACGAGATTTATTTTCACTCACTTCATGAGTCCATTGGGATGGTCCTCTGGATTGTATTTTCCGTGCTCCAGAAACGCCAAGATTCCAGCGAGATACTCAAAGTCGTCGGCCTCACATGGGTAGTGTCCCTCAAGGATGTTAGTCTTGGCCTCGTCGAATAGAAGACGTAGGATCTTAGGATCGGTTATCTAGGGAGGAAAAGGAATAAATTACTTGGGAATAAGACGTTGGATTTATGACCACTATGAATGGTGGTTCTGATACTTACCGAGTCAAAGTTTAGCATATAAAATTCTTGTACTTTGAGACTTTTTTAAGCTATCAAATCACAAAGCACAAGGGAAAATGACTGGATAAATTGTAAATGATTTTGGGTTTAACAAAGTAAAATTTACTAGAGCGTGATTTGAACCAATGACCTCTGGATTAACGTGCCAGCGCTCTATCAACTGAGCTACATGTATCTAGCCTTAAATGTATGTTGCCAGCAGTTTAGTGTGATTTTGCATCAAGTGTTAGATATTCTTAGAATTAAGATGTTTTCCCATTCAAAAGAAAAACAAATGTTTACAAACTTGTTTCGACTTAATCATGTTGGACACACTATACACAACTTTCTTTGAAGAAAACAAATACTGGCTACTGGTCTATATTGACATATCTGAGGTACAGTGAAACGTCTGGGTACACGACCTGTGGGAAACTGAACATTTGTGGTGAAAGTTTACTTGCCCCCTGGGAAAGTTTTCTTTAAAAGACATTTGAAACCTGCCATGTGTACTTAGGCCTCAATTTGATATTTTTCCCCCCAATGGCGCTCTTGAAATTGCAAACCAACTCTGTTTTTAGATGCAGCTTCGGGCGCAGGTATAGTCTGATGTTCTTTTTATTATTATACCTTTCTGGTCACGTCTCCAAGAACTCTCAAAAGTGGTTAGCACTGCAACCAATAGGTCTACACAAAGAGAGATAATCAGGTATGGGTTCAGTTCAACGACGCGTAGTTGCGCTTACCTGACTTTCTTTGCATTTGGGGAAAAATGCATTTCTCTGGAAGCACAGCATTGGTTCATCTGTAAATCAATGTCAAATGAAAATCAGAACGACTGTTATTCAACAACTATATGTATGTATATTTGGTTTGCGGTAACACCATGTGTGTATCTACTTGCCAGGTAGAGTTGTTCTTAGAGAACTGTCTTGCTTTATTCTACTGGCGCGGAGTAGATAATCGGAGGTTCGGGAGACTTCTATATGTATGTTCTCTAAACCTACCAAGATTCTGTAAGATTGAGGACTACACAAATAAACTGATTATGCTTTACATGGGATCACGCATACCACCATAATCAGAGTGCAACAGTTTTGGGTGATGAGTTGCTATACCACACTGAATATTTTGATTTCTGTTAAAAGGCTGGCGCAAAGATAATAATCCATTGTTAAACTCCTTCAATGTCTTCAGGAAGATTAAGACTTTTTACCATTTGCTTTTTGTTCTTCTGTAGCTGTTGTAAACTTGTCCACCAAGTCGTGCCATTTTCTGCATAATTTGAACGGAATATGATGGCTCTTGAGCTGTAACTCTGTTGGAATATCAAAACAAAATTAAAGTTATAATTTTTTAAAATTTTTTTTCCAATTTTGGTCGTGGGTTAGAATCACACCTTGGTACACCTAGGATACCTGCCGTCGATTTCACAAAACTCTTCCTAACTTAAGATCAATCTTAGGACTTAGGAAGAGTCCCAACCCTGCACTGTAGCATGCAGACCTTAAGATTAATCCTATGTTAGGATGAGTTACACATCCTAACTCGAGATAGGATTAATCCTAGCGTTTCGTGAAATCGGCTGCAGGGCTTAATTTCATAGATCTGTTTTAAGCACAACAGGTAACTAAAGCACAACAAAAGTATGCTTACTAGAATATGGTTATTAATATGGTTACCAGCCAAAATACAACATGTATGTCACATGTATCATTTGGGACTGGTATCCTGGTCATTTCTGTTGAGCAGAACAAAACATTTTCTGCTTAAGCAGCTCCATGAAATTGGCCCCTGAGCATATTCTGCTTAAAGCCATTGGACCCTTTTGGTACAGAAAAAAAAAAAAGTACACAGATTTACAAATAATTTACAAGGTTTACAGAAGGTAATGGTGAAAGACTTCTCTTGAAATATTAGTCTATGAAATGCTTTACTTTTTGAGAAAACGGTAAAACAATATAAATTCTCGTTAACGAGAATTACGGATTTGTTATAAACACATGTCATGACACGGTGAAACGCGCGAAAACAGGAGTGGGTTTTCCCGTTATTTTCTCCCGACTCCGATGTCCGATTGAGCCTAAATTTCCACAGGATTGTTATTTTATATATATAAGTTGTGATACACAAAGTGTGGGACTTGGACAATACTGTTTACCGAAAGTGTATAATGGCTTTAAACATTCATTTTAGTATTAGCAAAGGGCAAACTAAACTTCACCAAAAATAAATGATGACTAAGCCGAGATAAAAAATTGATGACTGATGCACATACATGTCTGACAGTACACAAAAATAGATTTTAAGTGATGTTAAACACATTGTACATACGGACAAGATAAAAGGTATACAATAAGTCCCATAGTCTCTGTCATTGATTTTGTTTCATTGAAAAACACAGGTTGCGATTGAGAGACAAAACTGTGAACAACATCACAATACATTATGTGCCAACTGATTAACTATCTAAAATTGCTATGGTTCAGTTTGAATTTTGTAACATGCCATTAAAATTATTAGTTTGATTATACAAAATACCCATGGTAAAAACAGCATAATCTATTTTTTTAATTATAAGATCTTACTGCATTGTGTGCACAGAATGTGCAGGCTGCTGTGTGCAGTGTTGCGTACAAGTTGAGCATTAATTAAAATTTCTAATTAAAATTCAATCATTACAATGTAGACTTATGACAGGGTTCTGAGAATTTTCTCCAAGAACGAATCAAATATTGACCAAAGCTTATGAATAAATGATGACATAAGCATGGCTTGGGAATATTTAATGACAGATATTAACTACATTGTGTACATGTTATTGTCACTGATGCGGATGGACATGGATACTAATTTACATGCAGTTGATGCATCTTGCTTGTGGGTAAGGTGTGAAGTACAAACGCCCACACACACAATGTTTCAGCGTATTATACGCAAACCAGGGGGCTTGAGATAATTGCTGGGATGCACTATGCCGAACCTCTCCAATCTTTGGTCCTTCTCGTATTTCTTTGAAATGTTCTTATCTTAAGTTATGTTTTGATGGAAATTTTGGGGAGGATATAAAACTTTGAACTAAACTATGGTGTTTTTTTTGCCATGCAATTTGGGGCATTTAGAATTCAAAGCACAGGTTCATTTGTTACTGTCATTTACATGTAGCATTGTGTAGTTTTTATGGACTCCTTGCAGACATGGCACACACTCAATAATTTATAAAATAGTGGCTTATATAGCTCTCGAATCCATCACTCAGTGACACTGATGGGTCTCCAACACCATTACCCCTGGTCACTGGGCCATTTTATTTTATTCCTTATACCATCTCAGCTCCCTTGGGAGTGTACATCCTCTGCTGCCAAAGTAAAGCACAAACTTAATCTAAACCAATCACAAGAATCATCTCTGCCCTCACTGGTACCATTTTACTCCTAGGTGAAGTGAAGCAACTATTGTTCAATCTCTTGCTGAAGTACACAAGTGTCATAACCAGGATTCGAACCCACACCCTGATGACTATAGTTGAGCCAAAATAACTTGAGTCCATTGCACTCAACATGTTCGGTCACAACACACCATGGAATATTGCTCTTGCACTGAAATTCTTCTTTTCAACTACATGTAACCAAGGTTTGAAGGCAACTGAGTCCGGTTGCCATTCCTTGGTAAGATCGTATTCTATGGTTATATAGGAAAACTGCTAAAGATGGAAGGGATTAAGGTCTAAAAACAGGGCACCCAGCAGTCAGACTTCCGTCATGCGGTAACAGAAGTAGAAAGGAAATCCTTGTGGAGATGAGGTCAATGCACATCCAGTAGGATGCAAGATGTGAATTTGCTTTGACAGCTGCCTGGTATTACCAGTATGTATACCATGGCGTTTCCAAGGCTGTGTTCGGATATTGTTGGAGTTATCCACTTGTACAATATTACACAGGCATGGAGAGTGAGAATGTGTGTTGGTATTGGCTGGGTTGCAGCTAGACCAATTTTAGTGGTGGGCAATAAATCAATTTTTTTTTTTTGAAATCCACCAAGGGCGAGCAGATCAACAGAAATATTCATGTTTAATTATATGGAACCATTATTGCTGAAGTGCAAGCTTCAGGCACGGTGCCAGGTTTCCAAACTGTTTGTATTATGGGGCCATGAAATAAGTTGAATAGCCTTTTTGTGTTCTTTTTCTCCAGAACATCTGATACTCCTTATCATTAGCTGTGTCTCAGAGTAATGCAAAGTGGACAGTATTTTGACTTATTATAGAAGAAACTGTGCTGGTCGACACAATGTATTTTTGCTCAGAGTGTAGGGCAAAACTGTGAGTCTTGGGCAGGCCTGCCCAGCACCGCCCACGATGTCTACAACACTGGTGATCAGTTATAATATACAGAGCTAACTACAAATTTATGCATGTGGAGTAATGGTTTAAGTCACAGGGGTGAGCCTGTCTACCCTTGGTACAGAGGATATTATCTATTAAAGATCTGGTGTTTTCACAGACTGAAGATGTCCTTGCTCCATTTTATCCAGCAAACCAATGGAGACAAGCTTTAAAAATCACTTAAAAATAGCCAGAAGTCCTTGATTTGACCAGGTCTGGGGAACATTTGTGTCTAGGTATCTTTGAACACTTGTGTGGGACTGTCTAGTGGCTGTTTTCAAAAACAAAAACTTACAGACTGACAAAACGAATTACTTTGCCATATTTGCTGCAAGTATACAAAAAAGGGCACAGCACAGCAGTGTCTCAATCAAGAAAAGTGCAAATTTCTCCAAATGATGCCAAAACAAAGTTGAACTTGACACGCTCAATTCGCTCAAGAATGAAAAGACTGTACTTTACAATCAGAGCAATAAGAAGAGTTGCGAAATAGATCTGGTGAAACCAGTTTCCTTTGGTAGCACAACTGGTCTCAGACACCCTGTGTGTGCACGTGCAATTTTTTGGACTGAAAATTGCTTCTATTGACAGTTGCGCAACTCTCTCTCAATACATAGCTCTGGATCAAACAGTGCGGTCTGAAATAGTTCCCGACAGTATTGCACCTAGTCTAATATCAGTCTTATTACACACAGAGGAATCAGCCGTTATCCGTGGGGGGGAGGGGGGGGGCAGTGAAAAGATATTTTTATCCTCGCAAGATTCCGACAAGGAATAATAACCTAGTGAGTCATAGGCATTAATATGAATTCAACTGGGAGTGAAACCACAGTCTTGAAAAAAACCCTGACTGGGTCTACTTTGGAATCTACTTTTTCAATCCAGTATTAAAGATAAGTTTTGTGCTCCAAGCAGATTTATTTTTGGAAAGAACTACATGTTAGGAGAGACGAATAGATATTGTCTTATTGTACAAATGCGAGTTCGCACCACACAGGACTAGGGCTACAAAGAATAAAATAGAAGATGAACAAAAAACTTCTGAATTGACAGAGCTCAAATTTTATACTGGACGGCAGGCGAGGAAGTCGGGCAGTCTTTACATTTGAATAATACCTCATTGAATAATATCCTTCATAAATAAAAATTAATGTTCAAAGGTTGTCTTTGAGTCTAATAAATGTCTTTCAATTCTGTTGGAGCATCAGACAAATTAGATTAATATAGTGAAAAACAGTTTATATGTTAAACTTTGTAGAAAGTTATTTCTCATAATAGATTCAGGTCTTCTAAAATGAGTTAGGGTACAGTAAAATTGTTTTGCTACAAGCTCTGTGTCTTGGAGAATTCTACCCAAAATCCCAAATTAAAACCTCACCAGGCAGAGAGTTCAAAAGATGATGATACTCATACAGTATGTTTGGGAGTCAAGTTATATATGGGATTTGAGGCATTGCATGATAAGGTATCAATAAATAGGTTTGCAGTATCACACGACCATGTGTTTATCTCTACTCTACGGGTAGATTATGTTTTTTTGAGAACTTGTCTTGCTTTATAATCTACTTGGGAATTAAGTTGACTTCAGTTCTGAAAAGAACTGACCTGCTTTTAACTACTACCTGAGCGGAAGGTACATTTAGGAAGCAACTACTTTCGCTTTAGTGGATCAAGGTGACCTCACGTTATTAACTTCACTACTGTGGAGTGAGTTCTTAATTGGTCTCAACGTTTCGTCTAGCTAATGTAGATGTAGTCATCGTCAGGAGACTGTGTTGGCATATTAGAATGAAACCACAAAGCAGGAAGGCACTGGAGGAAAGAACACCATAAGTCTTTAAAGAGTCTCCATTATGATGACTACACCTTACCCATGACCTAACACAGAGTTCATCATATAAGCCCGCAAGGAGCACAATACAAAGCACGCATCTTTAAAATAATTGATTTGATTTAGACCGCAAGACACAACTTTCACAACTGGCGCCAAGACAATAAAGTCGCGTTAGCAATGACCAAGGGGGCTACAAGCAGACCTTTAAGGGCCAGTAATACGACCTTAAACTGATCGTTAACTGCCTCTAACAATGTCAAGCTGTGAAGATGATTCAATATGCACGTTGTATGAAGCTCATTCCTTATTCAACGATGTTCAAGGTAGACCAACATGGGTTTGTCAAAATCCATCGGATAACTTAATAGGCATTCATGCACAAAAATATTGCTAGTCTGAATCTTAAAAATAACTTTGATTTTTGTTCACTGTACTCAGATGTACATGTAGATCACAAAAATCAAAGATGGTAATTTTTTAGCTCAGTTTTGAAGCATAAAGGGCCAGTCACACTGCGATAACGAAAACAATATAGATCATGATGCAAAGAGAATGCATTCTATTGGTTGAATTACTCCGTACATAATACGTGCACGCTTATACAACCAATCAAGGGCGTGCCTTGTTAAAGTGATCGTTATCGGGTTTTTTCATTATCGCTGCAGTGTGACTGGCCCTTTAATACCATGAAACTTCTTCTGAGGCACCAAAAGTGCTTGAGATAAACTAAAAACGATTATAAAAATACCTTTTTATTAAATCCTAGTTTTAAATACAATGTAGAAGCAAAAGAATGCCGCCAGGGCGTGTCTGGTGTTGTTGGTCTCATATTTGCTTATAAACCGCAAGTTGAAAGACCCACTACAAAGTAATAAGTTAATATTTGTTCAAATGCTCTTGTCTACTCTTGATAAATAAAGGCTTGACTTTGCCCAAGAAATTATAAATTCATCTCTTGATCAAAGAATGATGACTCTTAATAAAATTTGTAAAACAAAATCAGCAAATACTTGTCTTTAGGTATGCAAGAGACACACGAGCTTCAACAAAAACTTCTTTAATTCTCAAAAACTAAGTTACTTCAGAGGGAGTCGTTTCTTACAATGCTTTTTACCATCAAAAGCTCCTCATTACTCACTACCAAGTAAGGTTTTATGCTAATAATTATATTGAGTAATTACCAATAGTGTCCACTGCCTTTAGGGGCAAGCAGAGCCATGAAATTTTGCCCTGGTAATAAGTGGAGCCAGTTTGTGTGAAGTAGGAGGGACTTACAGTGGAATTATGTCACATTTACGAACATGACAACTAAGGATATGTGGTGATTGGCCAAGTCTATTCTCTAGTGTCCATAAACTCATTCTCTTGTATATAGCTTGGAGTGCGACTGCACCAGACCATGGCTAAATTTCATAAAGCGTGTAAGCACAAAAACTCTTTAGCACATAAAAGTATTGTTAAAACACGAATAGGCTACGAGCCAAAATAACATTGTTTGTATTGTTGTGGGTGATGCCTGACTAGATTTTTTTGCTTAAAAAAGCAGTATTTTATGCCTTATGAATGCCTTATGAATGCCTTAAGGTAATTCTGAGAACTTACGAAGGAGAGGAGACATGATCCATACAAAGAAGATATCCTTGGCCATTTCTGGTAATCTGAGATACTCCAGCATCCGATTGGTGAGATCCTCCGCTGTCTCAACAAGAGCATTTTCAAGATAGAATTCGTGGCCAGTGCCATTTTTGACAAACACACAAACATCAATGGCTGAAATTAGAAAAGAAAGTACAGAAGGATGAGTGAATGTAACTTCTATGCAATCAAATCAATCATAAAGAGGGGCTCCCAATAGTCACAGACTCACAACTGATTTTCCAATGATATAGTCATTGTTAAAGGGGGGAACCAAGTTCAAGTATCTAAACTCAGGTTAAAACAGTGAAAAATGCTATCTGATACCCTACTACAACTCAAGTGCATTTTTTTTTCAAAATCCAAAGACATTCGATTGCATCACATTTCAAAGATATACACATTGTAGGGTCTGTACATAACTGAGAATTTTTTGCAATTCCTGAATTTTGATGATATTCATTTCGACACCATTGAATTTGACTTTTGATTGGTGGAAAACTTCCACTTTTACATGTAAGTGTCCAGACCCATTTTTGTTTGCTGGCCAATCACGTAAAGTTTCAAATTTCGCCCTGTAAGAGTAGCACATTATATTATTTTAACAGCATTATACCATTTTAACGTAAGGGTGATAGACTTTGAATCTTTATTCCCCCCCCCCACTTCTATAAATAGTTTATTTTAAATTGAGGGCATCACAAAACTAAATTTAATCTTGAAGCCCCAACGTTGACTTTTTGACAATGTTATTGACCTACACGTACTTGTGACTCAAAATTATATATAAGCCATGTTTAACCATCCTGGCCTTGCACTATATTTGCCCAGACTAGCCATCAGGGTTAGTCAGCTCTAAATTTAAATTTGTCATTTGCTCACATAAAATGTACTATTAGACAAGAGAATTTGTGCAACGTTTCATGTAAAATACAATGAACAGTTCCCTAAAGACATGACAGGTAGTGATAGCATAACTCTGACTAGCCTGTGAGGGTATGCTTTCTGACTTAAGCAATTTGACCAGCCCACTGCACAGTACCCTTGAATTTTCGTTCAAAATGTATTCATACTACATTAAAGCAAAAGCTAAAGTAGGCTTCTCACCAATAGTTTTTTGTAACCATTAATATTTAAGATTGATTACCAAACATATACATGTACCTTCCCTTTAAACTTGGTTGAGTTTGTATCTTAGTATCTGCATACATGTATATATTCCATAGAGTTATATATAAGAAATAGAGGGCGCACTGGTGATGCTTCTTGCACAAACGCGACAAGACCACAAGGAGACACGCGTGCCATTCTGCACGCGCGTTGAATATGAAGAATACGTTGGAGTTTGTGTTTATTGAACGGTGACACGATGCTGTTTTGTCAACTTACAAAATGGCCGCAAAAACACACGCTGATCAATGCTTGTTTGTTCAACTTAGAAAATGGCAGCCTGCGCGCATACGGGGCGCGTATATAGGCCAGTGCGCCCTCTAGTTCTTATATATAACTCTATGATATATTCTCTCAAAGGGTCTTTTGGATGGCAAAATGGACACTCGGATATCCTTTCATTCGTGTGTGTCTGATATCAAGCAATCGAAAAGAGTGACAAACATGTGAAGCCAAAAAATAAGGAGATAATAATTGGCCTTTGCACCTGCATCATTGGCCTTTTGTGTTAAAGGTAATGTCATCGATTGGTAAACATTCAAAATATTAATGACTATAACAAAACTTGTTGATAGTAAACACTATCATGAAAAAAGATTCCCTTTAAAGATTTCTGGGGGCTTGGTGTCTGTTCATGAATGTCCCTATCATTATGTCACACTGCAGAACGGGATGAATTTTAATGCTCTTGTGAAAATACTGCAAAGGAATTCTTTATTGTTTTCTCCAGCAAGATGTTGACACTAAAACAGCTGAAACTTTCACATGTCTTTTATTGTATCTTTCTTTATAATTTTGCCTATGAATCACACTAACAAAAAAATCTGTGACCGTACCTTTAAACACTTGTAAATGTAGCATTTAACATTTAATCATTATTATGATTATTTGTATTCAGCATACAAACAGAATAAAAAAAAAACAGCATTAAACACACCAATACAACAAGGACAATAAAGCGAATGGCACATGCCTTGAATTTAAAAAACTTTCATACTTGAAAGAGAAAATACAAATATAATATCTAGACAAATAAAATAATAGTTTCTAGTTGATCTTTCCAGAAAGATTTTGCAAATGAAACCACCATGGGAAAAACCCCCTGTGGACATTTTTGCGTACTGTATAGAAAATGAAACTTCCATATTATGGATATTTATTCAGAACTCTTTATGGGTCACTTGCGTCACTTGGGAAGCAAGTCAGGCAATAAGTTCTGTCTGAATGCTTTACAGCTTAAAGGAACAGGTTGCCTTGGATCGGTCGAGTTGATCTTTGAAAAGCATTTGTAACCGTTTGTTATAAAATGCATAATGGTAAGAAGATGTTTTTAAAGTAGAATACAATGATCCACACGAACACGCCTCGAAATTGCACTGTTTTCCTCTACCTCGACGACTAACACGGTCGGCCGTTTATGGTAGTCAATTTTTGTACTCCCATAAATGGCCGACCGTGTTGGTTCGAAAAGAAGGAAAACCACAAAACTTTGGGGCAAATTTTGTGGATCATTATATTCTACTTTAAAAACATCTTTCAAACCTTGCATTTTATAACAAACGGTTACAAACACTTTTTATAGACCAAATCGTTGATCCAAGGCAACGCGTCCCTTTAATCATTTCAATTCATTGAAAACCAGTATGGTAGAACATTGCACCTACTACATGTAAATTGTTTATTGCTCCATGATGTAAGCACACGTACAAAGCGACTGTACTCTATAACTTTATCTTATTTTCAAAGAGGCAGTTATGAAAAAAAGAGGAAAACAAATTGAAAAAATTAGAATCAGAATGAGGAATTTTAAAAAACAAAGCTTGTTTTTGTTGACATTGTTTAGTGAAACAAAAGCAGTGTTACACATGTTTAATGTTAAAACAGTTAGGCCTGTAGTCACTCCACTAAGTCTTTTGATAAACAAAATGTAATCATGGTAATAGAAAACAAAATCATGGGTTGTCAATAAGCATCTTGACTTTCTCTCATTTGAAGCAATGCTGTAACTTCAAAATAACAAAATACTAAAAGTGACCGAAAAGGATTTTTTTTTTTGCAAACAAACAAAAACTGTTCTACAATATATTCTTTGGTACTGGCAAAATTGCTAGAATGTTACAATAATATAAAAACATTGAAATGGTCAAAATACACAAGCAAAACACTAAAACTAAAAAAATTACTAAATAGTGAAGGTAAAACAAATTGTGTTTGAGCCACAACAAATGACCATCCAGTAATGGTAAAATAATACTTTTGGGTGTGAAGTGGGCACAGTGTTAAAATAGGGAATATGATGTCAGCATAAAAACACAAATAATTTGCTTGCATATGTAAACAATCTTGTAGAAAACACCCTTCATTGATCATGGTGTCATGAAATGAACGTCAATTCGAAGGCTTCAATTCTGTCAGTTCTACCTTCAAGGTTCAACCCTTTATGAGGCCAAATCCTGTTACAAATCGGATTCCCCCTAACCCGGAGCCCATTGATAGAATGTGACAATAGAACACGCTACAAGGGATCAACAAGAAATTGAGCAAAGTGAAAGGACAAACAATTTCAGTTTTTTTCTCCCCCATTGGTTCCCCGACCTATTGTTAAAATGTCAAAGCTGTGTTACATACAGTGTGTTGAGTAAACATGTGAGAATTGTCAGTTAATTTCTGGTGCATTTGAATACCAATAGTTCCATCGCTTTCGTTTCAGTATGGTACACTATATGAAATTCTATTTTGGATTATATTTGGAAATTCCCTTTTGGGATGTGCACAATTAGAAGACAAAGTACAGATAATAATTGTTATAAAAAAAAAATGTGTCACCTTCAATTTGTACGGCGTATATAAGCAATGGCAGTTTGACTGTGCTCTGTGCTCTATAAATTTTGAATTGAATTGAATGATTGATCAAAGCTTCATTAGGTTCATACAATGTATAATGCACAACCAATTCTCTAGAAAATTACTTCAATCGGGCATCAAAATTAACCCTTTAAACGAAACAGACAACATAACATACTTATTGAGTACACTACAAGGATTAACATAAAGGAAAACACTCCAAAACTTAATGACCCTAACATTTTTTTCTAATAACCATAAACTCATTTGAATCTGAGAAACGCTTTATGCATGAATCGTTTTATGAAGCGTTTCTCAGACTTTATGAGGGTCGGTTTCTGTTTGCGAATGCAATGCGGCCAGATTTGGTTGGTACTGCGTCACCTCGCTAAACATGGATCGTGGATTTGATGCTCAAGTTGTGAAAATGTCAAAACCGTGACAGGTTTTTTGCCGTTTTGTCAGAAAATAGACAAGTCTATTGAAATTTCCACAAGTGACTTTTATTATAATACTTAGTCCATAAAGTGATGAATAACAGCTAAAGTTGAAATTCATATGTCTTAAAATAATCATAATGTGTATGTACACAGCAGTATCATACATTTCCTTTTGCTTTTGCGACAAGGAGCATAAAGCACTGGAAAGTTATAATTATGAAGATATGATTAGTTAGTCTACAAGGGATTATTTTCGTTACCATTAAGTGGTATGCTGGTTTAAAGCCATTGGACACTTTCGGTAAACAGTATTGTCCAAGGCCCACACTTCGTGTATCACAACTTCTACATAAAATAACAAACCTGTGAAAATTTAGGCTCAATCCGTCAACGGAGTCGGGAGAAAATAACGGAAAAACCCACCCTTGTATCCGCACGTTTCCTCGTGTCATGTGTTCAAAATAAATTTGTAATTCTCGCTAATCGAGAATTTATATTGTTTTAATGTTTTCTCAAAAAGTAAAGCATTTCATGGAATAATATTTCAAGAGAAGTCTTTCACCATTACATGTACCTTCTGTAAACCGTGTAAGTTATTTGTAAATCTCGGAACTTTTTTTTTTCTGTACCGAAAGTGTATAATGGCTTTAAAGACAGTGGACACTATTGGTAATTGTCAAAGACCAGTCTTCTCCCTTGGTGTATCTCAACATACATGTATGCATGAAATAACAAACCTGTGAAAATTTGAGCTCAATTGGTCGCCGAAGTTGCGAGATAATAATGAAAGAAAAAACACCCTTGTCACACGAAGTTGTGTGCGTTTAGATGGTTGATTTCGAGACCTCAAGTTCTTAACTTGAGGTCTCAAAATCAAATTTGTGGAAAATTACTTCTTTCTCGAAAACTACTCCACTTCAGAGGGAGCCGTTTCTCACAATGTTTTATCAACCTCTCCCCATTACTCATTACCAAGTAAGGTTTCGTGCTAATAATTATTTTGAGTAATTACCAATAGCGTCCACTGCCTTTAAGCTCAAGAATACTACCAGTGGGTTAATAATACCATGGAGGTAGAAATAGAATACAAAGGGAGATATTAGTATCAACAGACACAGGATGTTGTGTTTCCTGTAGGTCTCTACAAACCCTGATGATATAAAAAACAAAAAATGAAAACCACTATGGTTGAACCATAGAGGAAGGAATTAGATCAGTATCTGAGTCCATGGTACAATATTATGGTACAATGTCCATGGAACGATGTACTGTAGAAGGTACATGTACAACTATGGATGGGCCAACAGTGTAAGGGTAATAATCAGTGCATAAACTCTAGACTTGCGATCCATGCACTGCTTAAAATCGTATTCTTGAAAAAGATAGTAATTCTTATTTTAAATAAACATATCAATCCCTAGAAAACTTGTCAATAAAGATGACACAGGAAAAGTTTCCTTTATGTACATGCTTGTTTTAATTATTCTGGGAATACAATTTGTTTGTCAAGGTTACGGTCTATTTTTCCTTAAAATCATGCAGTTTTATAAATGTTTGTGTAAGACTGATGATCTTTTTTTAAAAGAAATGAAATGAAATAATAAGTGATCACTATCATATCTTACAGCAACAGTTTTGAAAAAACGCCTTTATGTCATTCATCTTATCTTCAAGAAACATGGTAAAAACCACCTGGTGAAAATGTTTCTATCAAAATGGGCTGCTATGTGTTACAGAAAACAGTGCATGTAAACAGGTGCTGTTATGACCTTATATTCATTTTTAAGCCGACATACAGACAAATCATTCAGTCGTACTTAACCTGGTTTTCTTGAAAGGAATTACAATCCCAAGGAGACTAGTTGTCAGAGCCCCAAATTGTAACTGGGATTTGTTGGATTGTAACTATGAACACAAGATGAATCAAAAACTTATTTCAAATTGTACTACCTCCTCTATTTTTTTTTTTCCCACCAACTTGACACCCATCTGAAATGATACACTACATATGTACTACACACTGAATTTCAACACACACTAACAGAATTGCTGGACATCTGGACACAAAATTTGAATAACTGCATGTAAGCCTGACTGCAAGGTTTTAGCCAGGATTTAGTAAAAGAGTGTTCAAATTTCTGGAAATCTAAAAACTGGGTGTCCAAATCGTTTACTGACAATACATTCACACGTAAATATGGTAAATGGCAGTTAAAACAGGGTGTCCACATTTAAAACAGGGTGTCATGGACACCCACACACCCCCTGGCTAACACTCTGCCCGACACTTAAGCCAAACTGTACAAAGAGTGATCAGAAAATTAAAATGTTATTCATCATTTATGACATCAGTTTTGTAAAATCTGAGGAACCATTCGGTCCTACCTTTGATGGACCTCGTTGAGATAGTACTCCCGAGGCGTTGGACACTGACGATGGGGCTGAGAGGGCCTGCTCCCTGCTGCTGCTGCGAATGTTGATGCTGCATCATGCCACTCCGACCACTGACAACACGCATCTGAACACTCTCCAGCTCTTTTGGTAAACTCATTACACGGAGCGAGGACATCTAGACATTAAAACCAACAAAAGGAAGTAGGGCCCTGTTATTACGCATGAGTGGTACGTGCACAGTGATAATTTCCATATTCATGAAGTCCGAACCAGGAAAGGCGATAAACACACTCACGATACAAACACCGCTTATGAATTGTAAATCACAGATGAATGGATTACTGCGGTTTTATCATTCACACATCACTAAGCAAATAGACCGGAGTTCTCCAGGATATAATCCGGATCCAGGGTAGTTATACACCTTCCATACAGAAAGGACCACAAACGTTTCTCCATGGTTCTACAATGGTTCTCTATCTACATGTAGCTTCCACTTTATACATAAATGTCAAGAACCTCTTCATGAAGATGCATCATTGACCATTATCAAAGAGAGCTTGAACACCTCAAGGCATTCAACTGATTGAAACATTTCCCTCTACAGTAAATAAAACCTCTTTGTTTACCCCTTTTCTGTATGCTTGCTGCCCCTCCCCTCCCCTTTCTCTCTATACATGTACATGTCCATCTATTCCCACTTGACTGCTTCTGTTACACTTGTATACCTGTATGTTGGTTTGACATTTAGCTGTCGAGAAAGACTCATGCTAGGATTGAAACGTCAGGCTATTAGCTATTTTTTGGTTTTTTTAACAGAGCTTTGCACTGCATAGTATAGAATTTATCTTTTAAAAATATGTTGTTGCAAAGCTACTGTCAATTTGACCAACTGTAGAATCTTGCAGGCTTGGCCTGATATCAGGCCGCTGGCCTGGCGTATGCATCATTAGTAAAAACTGCAACGGGTTAGTAAAAACCACTTCTCAATTTGCCCTGTGGGCTACTAAAAAAGACTGTGCAACCTACTTGTTTGTTATGCTCAAAGTATTTTTTTCTTTTCAGTGTGTGAATAGAGATCTAGTTACTTTCTTGGGGTTTGGCTTTATTCTTTCTGTGGTGTGTGAATTACTGTTACTTCATTTAACCATCAAATTGGTTGTGATAGCTACCATTAAAACATCAGAAAGATACATTGATGACATTTTTTAAAAAGTCTGGGCTACTAAAATTACCTTGGGGCAAATAAAATGCACAGTTTACTAGCCCGGTGGGCTACACAACAAAAAGCTTAATCGGGAAAGGCCTGGTTTTTTATAGGCTTTCATGTTGACAAACGCATTTCAGACCTTTGATCTCTGATCTGATTATCTCTGATCTGGGTATCGCTTTTGTCATAATTTAAAAAACTATAAACAAAAAAGATGTGCAGATTTACCCAATGACGTCAATTGCTTAGTGCCTAAATGTAGAATTCCCCCACGTGCCCAAGTGATACATGTAACTAACAATTTCAAACTGAGCAGGTACAAAGTTCAGTCACTTCCTTGTGCTCAATGACACAGTTAAAACAAAAAGACTACCGGTAAACCACAACCGGATTTTCAAAATGATATTAATTGAAAAGATATAATAAGGTCAGTTATTCATGATAATTCAGAAAATGTTAAACTAAATGCCTGCAAAGCGGAAATGAGCAGGATGCTAAATCACAAATTGTACATGTGTGACATGGTAGTTTAGCTGGTAACCTTTTTCCAGTGAGCATACTTTTGGTAAACTAAGCTTTTTTTTTTAGACAGTGGTCACTACTGGTAATTACTCAAAATACTTATTAGCATAAAACCTTACTTGGTAACAAGTAATGGGGAGCTGTTGACAGTAAAAAATATTGTGAGAAACTGCTCCCTCTGAAGTAACAGAGTTTTCGAGAACAAAGTTATTTTCCATGAACTTGATTTCAAGACCTCAAAATCGTGTGACAAGGTGATTTTATTTCATTCATAGATCGCAACTTTGACAATCCATTTAGTTCACAGGTTTGTTTTCACAGGTTTGTTGCTTTATACATATATGCTGAGATACACCGAGTGAAACGACTGGTCTTTGACAATTACATGTACTAATGTACTAATAGTGCCCACTGCCTTTAAGCAGCTCTATGAAATTTGGCCCGGGTCAAGTCAAGTAGCTTGTACAAGTAGTCGCTACTGATGGCAACACTTCAATCCTACATACGTTATCTTCTTGGAATGTATAAATTACGGTTTTAGTCTATTCTGTAGATGAGGCACAGTGTATATGTATCACTAATGGCAGTACTCAGAAACTTGAGTATGAGCATTTGTATCATGCCAGCTTTGTCTGGTCTCAAATATCCACTGGATCATTGGCTAGTTATTTTTTTTAGTAACTCGAGTAATGGGTAAATACATTCACAACCTAGATCAGTGGTCTAGTGGTTTCTAATACATCATGTCTACATGCCCTCCCCCCATAATTTAACAAATTTAAGTTATGCCCAAACTAGAACAGATATGATTTCAAGATCTGGGAAAAATGAGGGGCAAGGCAGTTTTCTTTCTTTAAAAAGGGCACCTCTATAAAGTAAAAGGTACTCTGTAAAGTAAAGGTCTGTACTGCAAGGGGCACCAAGTCAATGACAGGGGGCATCAAGGCAAGTCCTCTTTGGTCCTTTGCCCTCGAGTGAAGTATCAGGCTTGAGTAAACCATACATAGATGTAGGGGAATGGTGTCAGAGCAAAACTCAATCCAAAAGGTTTGGTGTTAAATTAAAAAAAAAAATTATGACATTTAAATTTTCCTTTGAAAAAGAAAAAATTCAAAAATAAATCTCTGATAATGCACACATGTTAAACAGAATGACGCACAAACCAGAGATAAATATTAAACACAGATAAAAAAAATTGCACTTGACGGTTGATGTTTTATTGGCTGAGGGTTGACGTCATTGTCAGGCATGTACAAAGTCCCCCTCTCTACTTCATATTAGTCAGTCTTAACTTGAAACCATGGAGTTCAATGCTAAGTGAGTATAAATAATTATTTATTAGGTCCATGCATGTCATCATTACCAGAGAATTTGATTTGCTATTAATCATTTATTTATGTTGTGGCAGATCCTATGGAAAGAGACTTCAATATTGCAAAAATAAATGTTTTTTTTTTAAATGTGCACACAGAACGATGTTTAGATTTCAATTGTGGAATGTGGATCTTTCGTTCAGTTAAGACTATGTCATTCATGTTGGTGAAAAAAAATAACACAAATTGTTCCGAGGCCTACTATACATAAATTTGTCAAAAACGTCATTCCGTCATAGCTAATTCAAACAACAACTTGTTTTTAAAATTTAAGATGATATTTTCAAAATGGTATATTCACGCAGGAAAAATAATTCATTAATTGGAATACACAGTCAATTCTCAAATTCAAATTTAGGGCATATAAACACTAAGTACTATATGTTTCTATTATAACAACATTACTCCTAAATGAAATTATTCTTCAAACAAAAATTCTACACTACCGAAAGCTGCTAACCAAATAAGCGTTCAAACAAACTTTAAGAGCGATAACCCAACATACAATGTATACCGTCCCTTTAAGATCTCTCAAAGTCTCAACCAAATTTCGCTTGATACGTCTGGAAGTAACCCACCGGAATTGAAACCAAAACCAGTCATTCTCCCCTATCTGCACAAAAAACAAAACACACCAATCTTACCTCATCCAAAAATGAAACAGATTTTCGTTGCTGATGATATGACCAGGCTGTTTGATGAATTCCTAGACTAACAGTGACACTGATTCCCTGAAACTCTTGTCACCGGTACCAAAGCTTGACTTATTGAGTCCACAATGACGTACCCAGTGTAAATATGAAGTTAATACTTCTGAGACGATAGTCCTATTGGCTGATATCATTGGGCTTATCTGGTGAATCAACAGAATGTGGGTGGTAGGAGTGACAGTCCGGGTTAGACTGGCCAGTAGTCTACTTAATACCATAAACAGCAAACTTTTACTGAGCAATACAGTTATATGTAGAACTGATTGAACCAAGCTTTTAAAAATAGATATTATGTAATACCACAAGGGAAACTAACTGGGTAGTTTTTTTGTCAATTGCTAGTGCCTATTTAACATTGTCATAAATTGACATTTAGTGCCTATGTAATGTATTAAAACCCTAAATCTTCCATACACTGCCAAAAACTTGTTTTTTTTCTTTTGAAAATGAAGAAATTCTTATAATCTTGATTTTAAAAAACAAAACTTGAAGCGTTAACTTTTTAAAAAGTTGCTTACAAAATGTCAGTGTGATCCTGGTTTGTTTTAGCGATATATTTTAAAACAACATTTTGTCACAAATTCACATGAATAAATAGTGAATAAAACTCTCCAATCATCCGTACTGTACGTGTGTACACGGACAACAACTTGTCTTTTCTTAAAACTGAACTTGGACTTAGACTCAAGCGGCATGAGAGTCAAAGAATTTCTATACTTTTCAGCAAGTCATTGTAAACCTGCAAGTTGTATAGTCACTGTCGACCTTGATTTCAGTATGGTACAGCCATTTCGTCTTTCTCTCATTCAAACAAATGTGCAGTAACAAATTTAAAAGAGGCTGGACAGGAAGCCTGGATCATGACAAAGATGGTGGGATTGAAAAATCTCTACTTCAAGTGCTGCACTCCTTATATTCCTCTAAATTATTCACCACCGAGTATTTATTACCACATCAGATCCAGTCCCAGACAGCTGAATATACACATGTGGTTAAAGGCAAATACAGGGCTTGAATCTAGGGTGAAAAACCACAAGACTACAGGGCTTGCTTGGAGCTAAACAAAAAATTGTTATTGTAGACCAGAATATATTATTCAAGACCAGAATTGGACGAGAAACAACTTTAGAGACATTTAATTATTTTATATATGTAATTTGTTTATGTTATTTTAAAAAGTTCTTATTGAGAATCTCATTGTCTTGGTATTATTTTTGTATTGATAAAGATGACTAAAACAGTTTTTTGACCCTTTTGTTTAATTTGTGTACTTTAAGTTCCTTTAATCCTTTAATATTTGATGTATATTTGATGGCTGTTTGGCCATTATTACGAGTCATTTTCAGATAATGACATAATTTATATATTTCAAAAGGTCATCATAACTAACTTTATCAGTGACTGTGACTCAATTAACAATCACACAGAGCTGAAAAGTGTATGAAAAATAAAAGCACCATGTATCCATGAATGCCAATATAAAAAAACACCACTAGAAGCTCATGGAAAGAGTCAAGTTTCCAGTTTTAATCTATCATTCTCACAGTGCCAGCAGCACAGGGATCACTTTACATCATGGAAAACACGGTACACGAGGTGAACTGCACGTAGCGCGCTTCATTTGTGGGTAAATTAACTGAGCTTCTTCCGTGGCTCAACTAACTGATAGTTATGAGCAAGTTCGGGTGAGCGACAACACTTGACCAGTAACTGTGACGTAGCATTCCAATCTCCATGTGCCCTATGGTCAAGTCTAGTCGCCACCGGAACTTGCTCTATGCAGTATTAAAAATCACAGTCAATGCACAGGAAGTCGCTAAGCAGAGGGAAATTGTTCTTGCTCTCCGGCAAACGCAGGGCTTGAATTTTTTTAGAAAATCCGCAATACCATCAGGGCGTGCTGCTCAAAATTGTTACCACCAGAATTGTTTTTACAATTGACCATGGATTAAAAAAAACAGAAACAGTCTCCTGACTCTGGTTAAAGGGCAAACTTGGTCAGTCTTTTTCTTCGCTGGTAAAAGTTTGAACATTTAATTGAGTATTGAGTTACAGTATGAGTTTTTGTTTGTGTCAACATTGCCTAATAGGCCTACATTATAGGGCCTAGTATAACATAGGCAAATTACACAACTTACAAAAAGGAGGGGATGCTCCAAAAATTGATCACCATTTATTTTTGATTGGGGGGGGGGGCCTTCCTCGGGCGTAGGGTCAATGTTGATTAATATAGGACGTCCCTCCCTATTTAAAAATTTGCGTCGATTGCACCATGTGAGAATGCAAGAATAGTGAAGTTCGGATATTGGGTCAATGTGTCATCTTTAAAACAATACAACAACAAAATAATGATAATATTAATACAAAATGGGAGGTTTAAAAATGTAGTTTGTTTGTTTCTTTTACAATGTAGTTTTGTTTATAGGTGGATATGTGTGCAATACAAATTGCCCTTATAGACTGTGCAAGTCTTGCACATATTTGAACTTCCGGTACCATTGTGGTCCCAACCTTAAATGGAGTTTTACGTCAGTGATTTTGTTTCGTCCATTATTTTAATTTAACGTATTTTGCACCTGGGGTGGATTTCACAAAGAGTTAGGACTAGTCTTATCTTGAGTTAGGACCAGTTACTCGTCCTAACTTAGGACTATCCATGCAATTTGTATATCTCCTAGGACTAGCCCTAAGTTAGGACTGGTCCTAACTCTTTGTGAAATCGACCCTAGGTCATTCTAATACTATTATTATAATATTATTATTTTAGTAATCATTACTCTGTAATCTGTATGGTTTTGTTAGTGTTCAGATCGCCTTTTATTAGTTAAATTCATAAATACTATTTGCTATTCCTATTGGTGGAGAGCGAGTCACGTGGGTGTGTATAAACCTTTGTTTATGACCAGTAAAAAGTGTTGAAACATGCAACGGCGCACCCAAGGGGGGGGGGCTCTGGGGGGCTTGAGCCCCCGCCCCCCCCAAGAGGGTCCCCCAAAAGAAAAAAAGCGGGAGAAAGAGGGAAGGAAAGAAGAAGAAAGGAAAACATAATAATGGGGGAGGGGAGGAAGGGGAAAGGAAAAAAGAGCCGAGGGAGAAAAGTGGCAATGCGTACACGTGTAGTTTTTGGGTTTTATTTCCGGTGGAAGTATTTTCTTTTCTACCTTAGCCATTCGCATTTTTTTCCCCTGCCAAAATAACTCTTTTATCTGGGATATTCGATAATGCGAGGTGCGAGGTAAAAGATTTTCAAAACATCTTAATGCAATGATCTTATGACAACTCCCTTGTAATTGTGTAAACTTGCAACAATAACACATTTAAGCATTTGAAACCCGTTGTCCAGAATGAAATATATCTCCGGCATTCAATGGTTTTCCGTAAGGCTGGACCCTGGACAATAAACTGATTCGAGCCCCCCCCCCCCCCAAAGAAAAAAAATCCTGGGTGCGCCCCTGGACCCCACCAGCCCCTGGACCCCACCCAATAAATTGGTTCGATTAATTTACTCAGGTGAAAGAAAAAAGTGGCAGGATACACAGAATTCCAGCAAGTTTTCAGAGCATTTGGAATAGAACTTGAAGTATACATTCATAATACATGTTACATGGAGAAAGCTGGTCCCTACTTCTAGTTCTACGTTCTATGGTTCTAGAAACTAAGTCTCCCCCGTGAGCCGTATAATATACATAGTTTCTACTAGAAACTCTAGTGGAAGTAGCATGAATGGTCCCATGCTGATGTTCGGATCGTTGGCTATGCTTAGTTTAGTAGGCATCAACAATTGTTCTTATATTATTATAAAAACTCTAGCTAAATTCAAGGGACATGTAAGCAACAACAAATATATGTAGTAGTCTATTTCCACACGCAGTGCGCAAGTTAGCGTAGATGTATCCGGCAGGATATTTTGCTGACTGAACCAATGGAGATGGAGATGAAGTTCTACGATTGTTAAGAAAACAAACTTACCTCGATCATCATGAATTATGGGATGGTTTCCAGGAGAATGTCTTCCAACTTCTATCATCTGATCATATCATACATACAATTATTACAATACAACATCTGAACATCAACAATCAATGGAAATGCTGGATCCCCTTTTTTCTGGTAGGCCTATGTGCGACACGTGTTTATGTTATGCTTTAATCCACAAATTTACGAATGAATAATGGGCCGGCCGGTGTCAGGAGCTAGAGTAGAAGTTCATCTTGTGTAAACTATCGATGATCGATGAGGTAAACAAACTGAACCGCCGTAGTAAAATGTACACCGGTGTGAAGTTGGTTTCTTGTTTGACGTTCGAATGTCAAACAAGGCCCAGTTACTTGTTTGACATTCAACATTCATTTGTGCACAAATTCAAATAACGATTACCTAATTAATTTTCTTCGCTAGGCTAGGCAAGAAATGGGTGGGGCACCTGTCACAATTGACTTATCTGGTTATCCTACAGTTTCTGCTAAGCAAAGATGCTTAGCAAGTGTTTGTGTTAGGCTTTATGAAATTAGGCTGCAGGGTACTAATTCTACTGTACTTGTTTATAGGGTCCAAGGACCACACCCAATGCAACTAATTAAACCTGGTGAACATGTGCAGAAATTACTTTAATTTTGTTTTTATAATTGATCAAACTGCTGTAAGAAACAGCGGTGACAACAATTTTCTGACAGATTAAATTGGACAATTTTAAGCAATATAGCTCTGTTTAAAAACAATAAAGGCTCCCCCTGAAAAAACATTGGTTTTTGAGAAAGAGGTAATTTCTCACTCAAAGTCAAATGACAAAAGACTTGAAACCTTTTATTATGCATCTGAAAAACATAAGAGTTGTTGAATTAACGAGGGTGCATATATTTTCTTATTCTCGTGCAACTTCGATGACCAATTGAGCCAAGTTTTCATAGGCTTATAACTTTATGCATATTATGTTGGGATACACCTAGTGAGGGTACTGGTCTTTGACAATGATCAAATGTGTCCAGTGTACAAAAGATCACCTAACATTTAATGGCTTAATATAAACAAGTTTTGCTTTGTGTGGTCAGTGGTTGTATCAATTACACAGCTCACAAGTTAAAAAATTGAGTAGGCGGCTCATTACACATAAATAGGCCACATCCAAAAACCCAGACCGCCCCCCCCCCACCACCACCACCAGATTGGCAATTTTTGCCATACATGTAGCTGCTAAATAAATTTGACTTAATAGTAATAAAACATGAAATTATGTTTGCACACGACCATAATTCATTTAATCAATTAACTTTGTTTGTTTTATTACACAATCTCCACAGAATACTACAAGTGGACAACAAGAAGTAAATTTAAAAAAAAGAATAACAAAAGACATGGAACTTCAGGAATTGTCAAGGCCAATTGTTTTTGTCATACGGCTCAAACAAATCTATAGCATGTTCTGTATGAGCCCAGGCTCAGTACTAAAGGCAAAATACAGGTATATTTATGTTGGCCACTATTTTCAAAATTTGAAATATATCTTTCCACTCATATTCATTCTTTTCATAGCAATAACTTTCTTAAGCACAAAACACCAAACCCAAATGCAACATGCCCCTTGGCATGTGATGTTATTCAACATTCATAAATACCCTCGACAGTTTCTCTTTTCATATTGGCATGGTGGAGAGCGCGTCACGTGGGGGTGTTTAAACGGTTGATAATCCCAGCTGGAGCTGTTTATAACCGGTTGATTTGGGATAAGTTTGTGCGGGTTGTCCCACAAACTCGTTCCAAGGGATCTCCACGCGCCATTTTAGCCAATGGATGCATTACGCGCACAAATGCAAATCCAAAAACTGTCTCAATGCACCATACGTCAACCTGCCGAACATACAGAGCTCGTCGTCGGAAAACACTACAGATAAGTTTTGACAGAGTTTCCTTCTCTATTACGCCTTTATCCCACGGCCACGACACTGCCGGTTTTAAACAGCTGTTCAAGAACAATTGCCATCAAAACCTTCTTCAAGAGACACATTTGCTTTTAGATTTGGTGCTTTTGGCCATGAAAGCATTTGTACATGTAGCAGGTATATGACATGAATCTGGGCCCAATTCAACAACTTGCTAAACACAGAAAAGTATTGCTTAACAGAAACAGGTTTCCACCCAAAATAACATCAATTTTACTTAGCAAAGACATTTGTCCAGCAGTGTTTTCTGCCTAAATGCAGCTTTATGAATTGGGGCCCTGGTTGGAAACATGTTTTAAATGTAGGGAATCAATATTTACACTAATGTGCCTCAAAACTGTAAAGTTTTCCAATTACTTTGTGAACTAAATAAGTTCGCCATTTTTAAGGACTCCACAATTTGCTTCAGCAAAATGGCAGACTGTAAGTGTTACTTCAAGAGGGTATATAAAAAGAAAACCAAACAATTTCCAAGTAAACCTCCATGGATATCTGTGTGGATCATTATTTTCTTATTTTAAAACATATTTCCAACCACATCCATTTCACAGCATACCAAAGCACTAAAACCATCTAAAACCAAAAACACCCGACCCAAAAGCAACGCTTCCCTTTAGGTATGTGAGGTAATTCAACATTAAAAAAGTCGGGTTCAGTACTTTTTATCCAAACTTGTTTAAAATTCATCACATCTCAAATTTCAACAACTTAACTCAATCACATTATCATCAAAACCTTCTTCAGGAGACACATTTTTAGCTTTTAGATTTGCCGCTTTGGACTATGAAATCATTTGTTACATGTACATGTATGACATACTGTTGGGCCCCCTTTAATAAAGCCTGAAAGCAAAAAACCTTGCTAAGCACAGAAAGGTATTGCTTAAGAGAAACAGGTTTCCAACCAAAATAACATTAAGTTTCACACTGTTGTGACTGGTGCCCAAACTCAATTTTACTAAGCAACAAAATTTGTCAAGCAGCTTTATGAATTGGGGCCCTGCATGGTTGGAAATATGTTTTAAATGTAGGGTACCAATATTTACACTAACGTGCCTCAAAACTGTGAGGTTTTGAGGCAGTTGTTCTTTTTCTCCAACAAGAGTACGGAATAAAAGTATTATTGAATTGAATTGGCAGACTGTGCTCAAGAGGGTAAACATAAAACCAAACAATTTCTAGGTATAGGCCTAGTGTGGATCCTTCAATTTGAAACATATTTACAACCATCTTTTCATACCAGGCACTTTCTAAAGCCAAAAACAGCCAACATGTCCCTTTAAGCATGTGAGGTAATTCAACATTTGGTTATTGTCTGGTTAGCAACATATGTTTTGAAAGTAGTGTTTAACTATTTACACTATATGGTGCCTCAAAACTGCATGTTTTTTTCAAAATAGTCTGCCATTTTTAGGAGTCCAGAATTTGCTTCAACAAAATGGCAGACTGTGTTACTACTGCAAGAGGGTATAAAAAGAAAACCAAACAATTTCCAGGTATATTTGTGTGGATCATTATTGTCAACCACATGCATTTCATAGCAAGCACTTTCTAAACCCCAAAACACCCAACCCAAAAGCTAAGTGTCCATTTAGGCATGTGAGGCAACATTAGATTGTCAGTACTTAATTGTTATCAAAACCATGTTGTTGTTGAAAATCATCACATCTAAAACTTCAACAACTTCAATCACAATCAATGATTCAACTTCATCCAAACATTTTAGAGACACATATTGCTTTAAAATTTGGCGATTTTGGGCTATGAAAGAGTTTGTTATGACATGAACCTGGTTGGAGAGATTACATTTTAGAGTAGTGGAATAAAAGTAGTGGATAGTTAAACTAATGTACTTCAAAACTGTAAGGTTTGCCATTTATTTTGTGAACTAAAATGGTCCGACATTTTAAGGAGCCATGAATTTGCTTCAACAAACTGGTGGTTTGGATTAGTTCAAGAGGGCAAAAAGAAAAACCAAACAATTTCCAGGTACAACATTATTTTGTGGATCAATATTTTCAACAAAAAAAAAAAAAAAACATCTTTCGTATGGCAGTCATTGAAGAGTAGGGTGTTGACAGGGGCCTTCAGTACAATTGTAGCATGCTGTGACGTGGTCCATGGCATTTTGTACACCCGAGGGGGGAAAATGGCACACGAGGCGAAGCTGTGGGTGCTATTTTCCGTCGAGGGTGTAAAAAACCCATGGGCCCCTATTACAGCGCGCAACGATTGTTTTGTTATACCTCGGTAACATATTCCTCTTCTCAAAGTTTTGTTGTCAACTTCAAACATTTTTACACAGTTGAATACAATTCTTCACTTTTCCCTCAAGCCCGCGGATGTTTTGTACTAAGCGCTCAAAATCGACCAACGGTGGGAACGATCAAGGTAATGTAACCGGTTAACATCACTCATGTTACCTGCCGCAACGGCAGCCGTGGTACATCACGTGACGTGATTGGTTGTCACCCAATCAAACTTCACAGTTCATTAACGAGGCATAACAATGATAGATGTTCATCCATGACTGCACAGAGATTTCTGGCTTCTGATGAGGAGTTCAACTGTACATCTCCAACTGTGATGGAAATGACTGGGTGTGGCTGTTGCGAAAATCTTGATGTAAAATGAAGTTTGCCGCGATTAGCATCATCTTATTTGCAGTCGCCTAATTGGTAAATGTCGTTCATGAATGCCTTGAGGTTTTGGAGTGCAGTGTCAAGGTTCGACATAGACTTGCATCCATGGCCCCCCTCAAGCTTAAATTGTAATGGGGGCACATTCCTGGAGTTGCCCTCCTCACCTGTTCTCTTTCAGTCTCTCTCAGTGTGGATCCAATCCTTTGCAAGCTTTGTCGCCAGTTCAGGAGCCATAACCTTGAAGATGTTCTGCAAGAATAACAATTCAAAGAAAAACAAATCATAATAATTATTGGTAACCTCACCTCAGTAGGTAATCAAGACTTTCCAACCCATCAACTTTCTTCAAATATTTTTATATAAACACAATCAAAATACCTTCTCTATAGCATACACAAGTCCTGTTTCATTTGCACTCATGCAGGCCTGGAATAACATGCAGGCTACAGTAGAGACCATGGCCTCTGTTGCCCCATGTATGTATTGTCCTTGGAACTCTTGAAAAGTTTCCCATTGACTTTAAAGATTTTCCAATGGAAGTGCCCTCTGCAAAATTAAAATGGCCTTGCCCTTTCAACATGTTCAAAGATAAAATTCCAGGCCTGCTCACAAGTCTGTCTTTCCTGCTGCCCCTTACAATGTTCGTTTTTTCTCTTACATAAGGATTTGTTGTCTTGATAATTCTTAGCAATATTACCTGACAACCCTTGTTGCTATAAAACATCATAGCAGAACACAAACAACTGAAGAGGGTTTTCATCATCTCATTTCCTTATGTTCCTGCTTGTCTTGTCATACATGTATGTCATATTCCTCGTGTAGACCTGGAAAGAAAATGATTTGGGTTTGAAAAACAAAAATGACTAGAGTGGGATTCAAACCAACGACCTCCAGATCAACGACGCTCCCTTTTTTTCCAATATTTTTGTTTTGGTGCAAGTCAGAAGCCATACAACCATCAACTGTCATGTATTCGGCAGTTATATGGCTTCTGACTGACACCCCCGAACAAAGACATTGACAAAACAGGGAGACTGCCAACATAGGGCTTGATAGCTCAGTTGAGAACGTCAACTCGTTAATCCATTTGTTAAAAATAATTACGCGCTTTATATACGCAGGTGTAAAAAATGTGTGAATTTCAGCGCTATACATTTCAATCATGCTTTTATATGATGACCCAAAACCAAGTGCCCAAAACTGCATGTAATTAGCATACCGCAAGATCCAAAAACATTGAGAGGGGACCACAGTAGCTCTATCTTGACGCATCTTTTTACAGTGTGCTCTTAGTATTAAACATAGAATGGATCAATCATACGCAATAGGATATTTCAAAGTCAAAGGGGTGGGTTTTAGCGGCTGCAACCAAAAACATCATTAAAATGAAAACGGTTGTAATTCTGGAGGCAGACGTTAAGTAAAACTTTTTTGTTAGAGGACTGGTGTTTATCTAATTTACTTAAAGATAGAATAACAACAAACTTGACTGCAACTTACCTTGCGTGTATTGCAGGATGATTGCTAAGAGTTCACTACAGTAAAGCTTCAGCAGCCAATGCAAGAAGCCCTCCTGGGCTGCCTCCCTGCATGTCTTCCCACACATCTCAGAATGTCATATTCTCAACAATTCCTACAAGTTAAAAAAAAAAAGAATTGGGGATTGAGCAAAAGAAAATTTACCCAGTCTGTTTCCCCTAAGTTTTTTTGTTTAATAAGTAAAATAAATAAAGAGTACAATACATGATAAAACAACTTATTGACACAATTCAACTGATGTCATAATAATGCTTATAATAATAACTAGTTCTTAATACACAATAACTGTCTCAATGCGCTATACATAAATGCCCTCTTTATTTGGGCAATAACATTCTTTTAATCTTTCTCAGCTCCCTTCCCTCATGCTCCAAGGGCTTTTTCATACAGAGTATCAACCTCTACCCTCAAAGGTACCCATTTATACCCCTAGATGAAGAGAAACAATTGTAGTAAAGTATATTGCTCTAGGACACAAGTGTCCTGACCGGGATTCGAATCAACACTCCGATGACTTAACCACCAGAAAATGAATTCAATACTCAGAAAAATCTATGTTGTGGCATTTTCGGAGTGTGATACAATGACTTTCTCCATTATTGTGCAGTGTAGTGCACATTTAAGGCGACACTCTATCTATTAAACAGATTTTACATGCAATTTTACTCCCATAATGGCAAACGCTGCAATCAACAGCCTTGTGACATTGATGCAGTGGGCCAAAGACTTATTTTATTGCAGAGACTCGGAAGTTAAGCTATGTATATACTGAGTGCTCCACTAGTTGCTGGAGTTTTTTTCACAAATCCGACCGATGGACATTAATAATAATAATAAAATTATAAGGCACATTATGAATCACAGATTCCTCAATGCGTATAACAATAAAAACTAAAATGCAAAAACAAGACCAATTAAAATATAGGCTTAATACTAAGTAAACCAAAAATAATCGACATAAAAACAATCAACCATGCAAACACAAGTAGACACAAATTTTAAACATTAGGAACAACAGACCTAGATATAAATATAAACACATACAAATGAAAACATTAAAAATACAAGAAATTAATCCATCAATATACATTGAACCATGAGCAATAAGCAAATGTAAAAATAGTGACTTACATGTAAAGGCAGTGGACACTATTGGTAATTACTCAAAATAATTATTAGCATAAAATACCTCACTCGGTAATGAGTAATGGGGAGAGGTTGATAGTATAAAATATTGTGAAAAACGGCTCCCTCTGAAGTGAAGTAGTTTTCCACAAATTTGATTTTGAGACCTCAAGGTTAGAATTTGAGGTCTCGAAATCAAGCATCTGAAAGCACACAACTTCATGTGACAAGGGTGTTTTTTATCTTTCATAGTTACATGTATCTCGCAACTCCGACGACCAATCGAGTTCAAATTTTCTCAGGTTTATTATTTTATGCATATGTTGAGATACACCAAGTAAGACGACTGGATTTTGACAATTACCAATAAAGTGCAGTGTCTTTAAAAGATTCAACAATGCACACAAACAAAAGTAGATGTAAATTAAAAACATTAGAAACAACCAACCCAGATATAAACCCATACAACTGGAAATATTAAAATTACAATAAATTAATCCATCTAATATAGGCCTACATTGAACCGGGAGCAATTATAAGCAAATGAACAAATGCGTTCAGTGACTAAAAAGATATGTTTTAAGAGCACCTTTAAACAATTGTATTGACCTAGAACATTTGATTATTACAAGGTCAAAGCAGAATAAAAACACCTTCAGACCAATATGGATTAGTTACCTACAATGAATCTTTTGAAAACCTTAAACACCACAAAGAAAACCCAGTAAGCCTAAACAAAAGTAACTCATTTTTGTTACTAAAAGTTATAGCTTGGAATCAATATGGCTTTCTACTTAAACCCACTACTCAAATCCTTTGTTGTCCCCAACAATGTTAAAATAACATCAATCAGACACTAAAATTAAATAACAACAAAAACTAAAACAACTTAACATTATAAAACACATTTTTGTGGTTGATGACGGCACAACAAAAGAGAGAGAAATTTCTGCAAGAGAGCAGGGGCTTATTTCTGTCTGAAATTGGATCACCATGGGGTCAACATTGGGTCAAAGTTTCTATATCCAGAAATGTGTAATACGTCGAATAAACATCAAAATAATTATAAAAAACAACAATCAAAATATTTATAAAAAATATATCAAAAAAACCTGATGAAAATACCAAACGTATTTTAACTACTGTACATTCAATTGTTGTAACTGACCTCTTAACACTGTACAACAATAATTCCTTGTGTTATAACTTCTGCTACAATTACTTACGATGGTTTACATATCTCCCACTTTGGTATGGGACCAACGAAATAGTTGAAGTGAACAACACACATGCCTCTGGACGACAGACCAAGAGGGGGTGTGTGCCCAAAGGATTTTATTAAAAATTATGTTCTTGAACATTCCAACTATGGGAGACTCGGTATACAGTAATCATCTAATTAAACACAATCTACATGTATATTACATCACAATAACATCACACACATTGGCTGGCCACCATACATTTGCTCTTTTTGAGTGTGCTGTGAGGTGTTTGAACAGTTAAGAGTCGTTAAAGACATTGACTAGTGCCAAAAGGAAAAGGAGTCAACTAAAATCTACTAGGCCTATCTAATACAAAAATGGTAACACAAATTTTATCACAATAAAACATTTGCAAAGTTAAAACATCAATAACAAAAAATTCACCAGACCTAAATTCACCACAATAATATAACATGCCAAAGAATATTTGAATATTGTTTATAGGCTCACTTTAAGCAATGTTTATTTATTTGTTTATACAAATAACTTTTTGTTTACAAAATATGTTTTCAGCTGTCTGAAGATCATTGGAGCTATATAGGCCTATGGCATTCTTGCTGAGCCTGTTTCAGCTGTCAGAACGAAACCTTACAATGGTTTTAATTCTTACCAAGCATGTATTTATTTTTGAATACTGCAAATAGTGCCCTTAAATTGGATTAAATTATTCAGTGAAATGTATACAAACAGTGTTTTTGATATTTTTGCTGCACTTAAAAATGTTCATGTTTTGAGCAATGAAGTTCCCTAAAGCTGTGACAAGTTTGCGTTATCAAATAAGTTTCTTTTAGATAAGGCTTCAAATAAAACAAGGAGCACAAACTGATCACTTTACATATTTGATAGTCTACAGATCAATTTTATGACTTATTGTTTAGTTTGATAATTCATACACCATGAAAGGACCGAGGTTAATCAACTTGAAAAATCAGGGCAAAATTTCATAGAGCTGCCCAAGCACAAAAAGCACCCAAGCACATCAACAAAATTAAGCTTAGCAAAATAAGGTTACCAGCCAAACTACCGTGTCAAATGTATAATTTGCTAATTTCTGCTTAGCAGAAATGTATCATTGCAATATTGTATGCTATGACATTGGGCCCTGGTTGTATGACCACATTGGCAAAAAAATTACGTTCGTTTGGACAGACACCAATTTGAATAGATTGTTTTAGTCACCTAGACTACATTTTGTAACAGTGTGTTAACATTCACATACAACTGTCATACAATCTGCCAACATTAATAGTAATATTATTAATGACGTTTATTACGCACATTTTCCATACAAAAATAATTAAAAGGGCCTTACAATAAAAATAAATACAATGAACTAAAACAATAACACAGTAAACACCCGATAAAACAAAAAAATAGCAAAGTAAAAGTATGTATTAGACTAAAAATAATTCTAAAAATCTACCTTAAAAACATGAGATTACACATGTACCCATTTAAAAGCGGGAAAATTACATTGTAATTTGGGTTATCTGTGCAAGGCCTAGTTTGGAGCAAGGGCTGGAAAAATAAGGTGTGACCACTCTCTTGAATCAATTTAAAAAAATCTTTCAAGCAGCCCATATTGGGAAAGCTTGCATCCAACCTTTTGATATGTTACTTTGAAATACTTAAAAGGAACTTTCAGCAACTGCCTGCACAAAAAACACACAATAGTTGCATGTACATTGGCTCTAAATAGACACTTCCCATGCAATACATGTATGTAACTTGCGCTATCGTGTCAGTATAAATGTTCTCAAATCAATCTACATACTATTTTATTTTAGCCAGTACATCTTTGCTCAGTCTGTTCCTCTAATAATAACTAGTGTTTAGTGTCTAGCGCATTTTACAATAACCATATCAATGCGCTTCACATACATAGTGCCCTCGCCATTGGGCCAATAACATTCCTGCAGTATGGTGCTAGTGGCTATTCAACCCCTACCCTCACATGTACCCATTTATACCCCTGGGTGGACACAAGTGGCATGACCAGATTCGAACCAACACTCCGATGATTAACCATCAGAACTTGAATTCGATGCTCTCAACCACGACCCCATTCTGTAATTTTAAATTAAATAAACTACAAATATATTGATGAAAGTGTAGATTATTTTTGTGAATCTACACTCAACTGTCATTGTAACAAACTAAAGTGAATAGAACTTGAAAATAACTGTCTTCCCAAAATAAAAGATACATGATGTCCAACAAAGAAAACATTGTTTTCTTTCAATTTACCAAAACACTTTCCATTTAAATAATGGTAGTTTAAATTGTAAACTGAACAAACTGGCATTATACTGGATAGAATGTTTGACAAAGTACACAACATTAGATACAATTTAATAAGGGATAATACACTGAACACTGTAACCTTGGAAATATTTCTTTCCATATCATTTGAGTAAATTCAATCAAAAATTAATTTATAAAGCAATAAACAGAACCACAAACAAAATGCTTAAAGGCACTGAATACTAATTGGTAGTTATTCAAAATAGTTGTTCTAAAACTGACTTGTTAATAATCAATGGAGAGCTGTTGATAATGGAAAACATTGGGAAATATGGCTCCAATGCTCTTTTGCAGCTTAGATGACCAATTGAGGCCAAATTTTCACCGCTTGCTTTTTATATGCATATTTGGGTGTACACCAAGTCAGAAACTGCTCTTTGTCAATACTACTAAACGTGTTCAGTGCCTTTAACAATAAGGTCTAGATATTGAAAAAGTCGTCACACTACACTACACAGACATAATCTGTAAAAGCTATGTTAAACAATCTAATCAATAGCAAGATGAATTTACTTTGGAATAACAATGGTAACGATAATGTGAGATGATGGCTGTCTTTTGATGAAGATGAAGTTCTCCGAAGTTAAAAGAGATGGTGTTTGAATGTGCGACAGACTCTGCAGTATCGAGCTTTGCTGATGGCCTCTCTTGGTCCGCATGTTGTTCTCAAAGAAGACCCTGCACCAAATGAATGCTGATCATATGTGGCATTGATCATGAATATGTTTGCATATCAGTAATCTTATGAATGCACATGGTGCACTTATTATTGAGAAATCCAACTAATTGAAACTGTACCAGCAGTACTACTAAAATCTTTACAAATTTTTATTATCATAAGACCACATACATGTACATGTAGTCAACAAATGGTGCTGTCCAACGTGGCATTCTTTATTTGAATAGTCTGGATAAAATATAACCTACATGTAAGAGGGTTGAGGAACAGGACAGAAAGAATAATTTTAGAACACCAGGCCAGTACCCATACCGCAGTGTGGGGATACGCCTTTCCCGCCAGTGGGAGATCTCTGTGTATATACTCCAACTGACATCAATGAAGTGTCGACCATTCCGGGGTCCAGGCGACTCCTAAAAACCCTACCTACATGTACACTAAACAAAAGATAAACTAAACTGGCAAGGTGTTCCTTGAAAAGTGAGTATGTTTGGGGAAGTAGAAGAGGAAATGAAAAAGGAGCACATTGAACCTATTCCCCCGAAAGTTGTGGTGCTTCCATTTGGGACTTGTATACATTGTATAAGTAGGCATTATGGTTTTCCAGATTTTTGTACTATTAATAAAAGTCTCAATGTGCTTGCATTGATTTAACATCCCCAAAAATGCTGGTTCCTACACACTTAATGATGAATTTAATTTGGTTCATGGGATATGAACTTTTGAACTACACAATTTGAACTTCTGGTTTACTTCGGAAGTAAATGTCAAATGGGATCAAACTTTGTGCACAAATTTTAATATATATGCACCGAGTGCTTTGATATGCAATTACCTTGTATGCTAACCATTTGTAATTAAGGTTCTCTTCAAGATATTATCATTTTAAACAATAAATGTTTGTTTAATGTTTTAAATATTGAATATTCATGTCATTATAACTAAGATATTTAGTTAATGTTTAAGCTAATTACTACCCTTAACTATTATTTCATGACCTTAATAGCTTTAATACGATATAAAATCTGACATGGTAGTGTGTCTAAAGAACAGGACTTGTTAAGAAAGTACCTTAATTATAAGATTGTTGACATCTGATGTGAGAGGATTGAAATTGTGCATAATATTTATGCAAGTATCAGAAAAAATATCCGCTCAACTTTACAGATGAAGGAAAACAAAAAGCTATTAGCAATATCGATATCAGGGCTACATGCAGTCAGTTTCTTGGTACAGTTATATTCATCATCGTCATCAGGTAGAGCATGCTTGGCTTTCTTTGACATGTTTTTTCCATCTTTCTCTGTTGCTTTCCTAACCTGGATCTAGTATCCTCCATTAACTGGTCAAAAAAGGTCTTCTTTGGCATCTTTGTCTGCCATGGATGAGTTTTTAAAGTACAACATCTTCAGCGAGTTACTCAACATTTAGTCAATAGATCATGTATAGTGGTCTCGGGATTGGCACGAACTGGAGAACTGGAGTAGTATGCACAATGTCCTTGGGATCAGCACTGCAGAATTTGTCAGACGCTTATATGTACAATGCCCTTGGGATCAGCACTGCAGAATTTGTCGGAGTAGTATGCACAATGTCCTTGGGATCGACACTGGAGAATTTGTCAGAGACGTATACTGTATCACAATGTCCTTGGGATCGGCCCTTGAGAAGTTGTCAGAGTAGTATGCACAATGTCCTTGGGATTGGCACTGCAGAATTTGTCAGAGTAGTATGCACAATGTCCTTGGGATCGGCCCTTGAGAAGTTGTCAGAGAAGTGTGCACAATGTCCTTGGATTGGCACTGCAGAATCTGTCGGAGTATATGCACAATGTCCTTGGGATCAGCACTGCAGAATCTGTCGGAGTAGTATGCACAATGTCCTTGGGATCGGCACTAGAGAATTTGTCAGAGACGTATACTGTATGCACAATGTCCTATGGGATTGGCCCTTATGAGAATTTGTCAGAGTAGTATGCACAATGTCCTTGGGATTGGCACTGCAGAATTTGTCAGACGCGTATATGCACAATGTCCTTGGGATCAGCACTGCAGAATCTGTCGGAGTATAAGTATGTCCAATGTCCTTGGGATCGGCACTGGAGAATTTGTCAGAGACGTATACTGTATGTACAATGTCCTATGGGATCGGCCCTTGAGAAGTTGTCAGAGTAGTATGCACAATGTCCTTTGGATTGGAACTGCAGAATTTTTTAGAGTGTCCTTGGGAATTGCATTGGAGAATTTGTCAGAGTAGTATGCACAATGTCTTTGGGATCGGCACTGGAGAAATTGTCTGAGTATGCACAATGTCCTTTGGATCGGTCCTGGCGAATGTCAGATTAGTACGCACAATGTCCTTCGGATCAGCACTGCAGAATCTGTCAGACTCAGAGTAGTATGCACAATGTCCTTGGGACCGGCCCTGGAGAATTTGTCAGAGTAGTATGCACAATGCCTTTGGGATTGGCACTGGAGAATTTGTCAGTGTAGTATGCACAATGTCTTTGGGATAAGTACTGCAGATTGTGTCAGATACGTATGCACAACGTCCTTCGGATTGGCACTGCAGACTTTGTCAGAGTAGTACGCACCATGTCCTTTGAATTGAACTGCAGAATTTGTCAGAGTAGGCCTAGAATCTATACTAGCTCTCTAGATCTTGGCATCAGCAATCAGCATCTGTACCCAGTTCTTTTGTTGTAGAAACGGTGATCGCTTACAACATCAATGACCCACCTGTCCACACAAGGGATGGCACAACTCTCCAGTATCCAACTTCAATCTTGACAATGACATGCAGACAACCAATGTAGTACGAGAACAGAGAAAACAGAGACATTTTTAGGAGAGCAATAGCGAAAGCTGCCACATCGCGCTGCCAGACCGGAACTGGTATGTGATCTTGCATTCAATATTTGGAATGGGGTTTCTTGGTAGGTATCTGTAAGTGTCAGTTGGTGTAAGTGAAGGTTGGTGCTGTAAGTGAAGGTTGGTGTTTGTCAGGGTCGGTTGTAGGCCTAGTCGTTGGTGTTTGTAAGTGTGGTCGTGAGTGAGTGGTTGGGTTACATTAAAGGTTAGGGTGATAGAACTCCCGGGTAGAACTAGGGTTAGGGTAAGGATGAGGGTTAGAGTTGTGATAGGGACAGACACCTACAAGAAACTCCATTCCACTATTGAATGCAAGATCACATAGCAGCTCCGCTCTCAAGATTTGTTTCAAGCCATCAGCACACCAATTTAGTGCAACTTTATGCCCGTTGTTTCCTCAAGCTCTCTGAATCCCCTGCCCTCGTTTTCTCAGTCAACGCGAGATAAACAACCTTCATGTTCCCCTCCACGACAAAGTGGTGTCCAGGGGGTTCACCCGGCCAACTACAACACGGCCAGACATCTCACCAAGATCATCCACCCACTAGTTGGCCTCACACAGCATACCACCAACTAAAGTTCGACTGTCAGTTTTTTCATAACAACTCTTGATCATCAGTTCACCCAACACCTGAACAACCAGCATCAACTCATCAAATTGACCATGGAACTAAAGGAGAACAGTATCATCTTCTTGATGTTTAAACATCCAGCCAGCAGACATTTCTCACAGAAACTTGAAACTTCTCATTTAGTTATATTCAGAGATGAAAATTCTTCAGTTTCGTCATAGTGGTGTCACTATGTACTCATCATGATCATCATTTAGGCTGTGTTCGCATCCCGTGTAGGATATGTCCCTCCTCGTGTAAATGTCATTCATTTCTTTTACTTGCAGTTCTGGTTCATGTTGCTCATGCATGATGTCATCTCTCCATCTTCTTTTCTGTCTACATGTACCTCTTTTCCTTTTCCCCTGTCCTTGGTTACCAATCCATAATTCTTGTTGTCCATACATTGCCATTTCTTAGGGCAGTGATTGTGTCCATCCAATCTCTATAGGCTTGTTCTACATGTATTTTCCTTTGTTCTTTCTTGTTTATGCGCATTTAATCCTGTCTTGATACCAAGAAATAGCATTTGTCTCTCCATCGCTCTTTTTGGTGTGCAGAGTTTATGTCCTATTAGTTTTGTTGTTGTCTGTCCATGATTCTGCTCCATAAGTTATTGTTGATATCAAACACTGATCATATTATTTTTCTCCCAAGTGCCATACATTTAGGTATGTTCTCATCACAAAGTGTTCCTCTGTATCGTCCAAAGGAGCTCCATCCTGCCTTAATCCTGGTTGATATTACATCTGTTGTGTTGTCTTTCAGTTATCTGTTTGGCACAGCATTTGTATTCATTTAACACCCTCTGCTGATTACTTGGTCCTCCACCATTATTGAGTCATCTGTAATGAATTTGGCCATGTACTTTGTCTTTCCTTTGGGCATCTTCAAATCTTTGTCTTAACTTTCTACTTCATTTATTTGCACTTTTTTAAAAGTCGTTAGCAGAAGAGTTAGAGCCACGTCATCTGCAAAGCGTAGATCTGAAAAGTTGTCTCCATTGATGTTGTACAATGTACTCCTTCCTTCTCATCTAGTTTAGTGTTCATGAAAACCTCTTCCAACACTGCATTGAATGTTTTGGGTGATATTGGGTCCCCTTGCCCAACTCCTCTGTTCAAGCTTTTAGCCAGCAATGCGTCCGGGCGTCTTTTGGACGCCCTATTTCATTTTTGGACGCCCCCAAAAACTGTCGGACGCCCTTGAAGACGCCCTGTTAAGCTTAGGCATTAATGAATTGTCGGCAAATCATGGTTTTGATGAAGTATCTTGATGTATTCCCTAATTGAGACGTCTTGCAACCACAAAGGGCTGTTTAAAAAAATATTAAGTCCCAGAAACAACCGCAAGATTCTACAATTGATCCTGAAATACCAGGGTTTCTTTGAAAGAAAAAAAAACATCAAAAGACTCTAGCGCCCATGCGTCTCCCACAGACGCTGCAGAAGTAACACAATGTATCATGTTACCTCCCCTGTGTGGGAGCCTTGTGCGCCGCCTTGCCGCCGAACTGCAGACCACAATGGGATCATATTACACAAACCACAACTCATCCACAACCCAATTTATGAATGAGAGGTCACCCCATGTGCATTATGGATGCTTATTGGTTAGCTAGAATGAAATGGGCGGGATCTAGCTAAATATGCACACATGTAAGAACAGTCATGTGCAGTAGACACTTTAAAAAGACACTTTATGTGTGTGTAATAGAACTCTATGGTGTAACTGAAAGGCCCATGTTCACACCATGGGTAGACAGTACACCCCACAGATCCATACCCCGATTTGTAAATACTAATAAGCATTGAAATTGGGCGTTGTAACGATGTCAGAATTTCGGCTAAAAATATAAATGATACTATTTTGATGATATAGCGTGGGATAAATAAAAGAAATATGCTCAAGCTTACTTAACCTTGTATCTGGCCATTGAAAAAACAAATATATAAATTGCATCAGACTCAATACCAGTTGGGCCTTTTGTAAGCAAAATGAAAGAAATACCCAAATTGCTACTATCTGCCAGTTGCATGTTTCTGCAAGATAAAATGTACAACCAATTTATCTTATATACTGTTGCCCATTCATTGTTTGCCGGCAAGGGTATCAAATTTCACGTCAGACACCCAAGGTTTTCATTTCACACACAATTTATTTTGTCATATGAATGGTTGTAGCCTACTTCATCATGGGGACAGGAAAATCACAAATTTCTTCCAACATCTTGCCAGATATTCACCCGATCCAGTGTCGAGTGACCCGAGTGACTGTTCTAGCAGTGATTTTCCTGACCCCATGCAACAACCGGGACCCTCAGGGAAAAATAACAGCTCGTCCCACTCCCATTGTGAGTTTGACTTCCCTTATTCGAATCAAGAGACAAGCCAATTCGCCCAACTGATGTCGATTCCAGTGACAGCGACCAACATTAGTCTGTACCATGTCTATCTAAAAAAAAGGGTAAAGAACACAAGATCTAGAAGAGTCCTCCCAAAAAACAAAAGACAGTGGAAAAGAAATTTGTCCGTACATGGTTGGCTACCCAAAGCATACGTTGAGTTGAGCACACAGTAGATGCAATAGCTCTGTGGTACATGTCATGTACCTGGCTACATGATAGCTGAAAATTTTTCCCAAAAATTTGGACGCCCTGTTTTTCAATCAAGTCAAATTTGGACACCTTATTTTCAAATCCTGGCTAAAAGCTTGCCTCTGTTGATGTTTAATTCCTGTGAGACGTCTTTATCAATTTAAATCTTACATTAAGTATTGAAATACATTAAATAAAAGTTTACTATTCAAAATATCATAACACATAAACCACACAATAGTATAATCTATACATCATCGCATGGGCTTTGCATACTAAACAAAGTGTGACCCCATTTGACCTTTACTTCCAGTTAAGCGCGGGCGTTAAAGCTAACGTTAGTGTTAAACTACATGTATGTTATCTATAACGAGAAAAGCACTGAGGCTGGCTGTTCCGCTCCTTTGATCAACAGGTTCAAAGATAGATAGGATATGTAGATAGATAGATAGTCTATAGATAGATAGATAGATAGATAGATAGATAGTCTATGGATAGTTAGATAGATAGTATACGTAGATATTTCCACAAAAGTAATCACAGCATAACAGCTATATGCAACGACAGTGTATGATACATTCATTAAAAGTTACAAATTGTAGATATATAGAACACTAGCAAAAATGGGGAAAATGTATACTTATATTGTTTAAACTTTTTACTTGGAAGCAGATCGATATCTAATGTGACTCATGTGGAAAAATCAGACATGCTTACATTGTATTATTTAATAATAATAATAATAACCAATTTTTATATAGCGCATTTCACAATAACCGTATCAATGCGCTTTACATTAGTGCCCTGGTCATAGGGTCAATAACATCCCTTTTTAATGTTTCTCAGCTCCCTTGGGAGTATACCACCATGGGCAACAGTTTATATCGCTCCAAAGGCTTTTTCATTCACAATATCAACCTCTACCCACGCAGGTACCCATTTATATCCCTGGGTGAAGAGAAGTAATTATAGTAAAGTATCTTGCTCAAGGACACAAGTGTCACGACTGGTATTCAAACCCACACTCCGGTGAATTAACACCAGAACTTGAATTTGATTCGATTAGGCACTTTACAAATGTCTTTATCATTATAATGGCAGGATCATGACAACAAATTAAATTGTTTTTTATGAGTGGTGGCTCAAGTGCCACTGAGAAACAAATTTCCAAACAGACATTTTTGTGTTGTGTGATATCCGTTCCCATACAATTTGTAGAAGGCATTTCATGTGATTGGTGGTTTTAGGCCACTGACAGAAATGTCATGTTGTTTAAGGCTGTGTACAACTGTGAAACTTTGGCCCAATTGATCAATTTGGATTCAACTGAGAAAGGCTTCATCAGGCCTGAAGTCTTTCCCAAATCTCCCCCGACCAGTGTCTCAAATGGGTACAATTTATTAAAATTTGTGCTGAAAGGATTGATGGATTGTGTCACTGATGTCTGATTGTGTAAATGATGTGTCGTGAATAGTCATGAGCGACACAACTGGTTTTTAACCCAACAGGGAAGTTTTTTTGCAACTATTTCTAGTGATATTCAATGCAGTATGATTTACCTTTAGTAGTTAAATAGCTTTTGTCCCAACTCACAATCAATATTTGCGACTTCGACCCTAGTCACACAAGACACCCAGGCTTAAACAGGGAGTAGGCACAACTATTATACAAATCATAAAATAATATTTAAACAAAGTAAAACGTAAACTGAAAGAAAAATAGCTAACCCCAATAGAGATGCAATTATGCAAGATCAAAGATGAAGCATAATGTGCTAATTGAATATTATGTTTAATATTCACTTCAGTACTGCAAATAGTGCAAGCTGATTAGATATTGAACTATAAAGAATGCTATCATTTTTGCACAAGATATGAATATTTTTTTTTTAAATAGGCCCCTATTCAAAATTATAAAATAAACTTAAATGGTAACCGACAAAGACCAGTATTCTCACTTGGTGTATCCTAATGCATGCATCAAATAACACAAATTTTTGACTCAATTGGTCATCGAAGTTGCAAGAGAATAATGAACGAAGAACACCCTTGTTGCACAAATGTGTGTGCTTTCAGATGTATAAAAAAAGGCTTATATAAATCAGCTGAGGTACTTTATTGTTTGAATGAGAAACCACCTCTTTCTAAACAAACTACGTTACTTCAGGAGCCGTTTCTGACAATGTTGTATACTATCAACAGCTCTCCATTGCGAGTTACCAAGTAAGTTTTTATGCTTATAATTATTTTGAGTAAGGACCAATAGTGTCTATAGTGCTTTTATACAGTCTTTGATAAAACTCTCTTCATATTTCAGGACAATAAGCATGGTCCAATACACTGTCACAGCTGTCTCACAAGCAAACAACTTAATAATTAGCCCCAAAACCAATTCATCACACTACACAGTTACAATCTGTAAAAGTTATGTTTAAAGCAACATTACAGAAATGGTTTTTTGCTCACAAAACAGTCTCTTGCACTCCTGGCAGTGTAAGCACTGTATGCAAGGCCAAATAAAACAAAATACCAGTTGGTTGCCCTGCCCGCATCCTTTTTGGGGGCTGCATCCTTTTTTTTATTTACTACATGTATTTGTTATTTTTCTAACGTGATGCTCTCGAACATGTGTAACCGTTTCATAAAACAATAATAGTGAATGCCTACCAGCAAATCTTTTTACAAATCCGACCTGTTAATACTAATACAGTAATAGTGTTGACAGGTCCTCATGCAACAAATAGGTATAAAATAAGTTTGCAAAAAAAATGCAATGGGTTTAAACTGAAGAATTGGTGGCCCGTTTGATTTGAAATACTAAGCGGCCACCTTGAAAAAAATAGTGAAATTGGCTCAAAAATAATGTTTTGCCAAATTAATACAAGTTTTTATCCTGATTACATAGTGTTTGTTTTGGTTTCGTTTGTTTGAACTTTGCTCTAGTAACAACACAATGATGGGAACAAATTTAAGTTTTTCAAAACTTTATGATGTTCAATATCTTAGGAAACTACTTTTTCGATGTACGTTCGACACTAAAATAGTGAATTTTTAAATCCCTCTATTTCAACCATGGGCAGAAAATTATCATAATTTACATTACAAAGCACAATTGATACATGGATTCATTTCTTTAAAAAATCTTCGTATTTGTACAAAATCCTGGTGTCTGACAACACATTTTGTTCGTACAGTACACACAGTATGTCCGACACCTCCGAAATAAATATAACAAAAGCCTTCTTGAACGCCTTTAAATTATAATACAAAGCTAAAAATTGGTACACGGTAACTTTCATCCAAATTACTCAAATCTTGCCTCAAAACAAGTGTATCTCATTCCCTTTTTTTCTACTGCCAATTAAAAACACAATAATTATAATCTGCAGAATTTCCATTTCCAAAACCCACTGGGTTGGTACTTAATTATTATCAGAAAAGCTTGATTTTGCATTTGTTTGTTAAATACAGGTACATGCAAGCCTGGGTACATGTGGTAACCCCCAAGCAAGGATAGAGCTTTTATTCAATAGTAAAATGTTGCCAAGGCTCCAAAGACAGAGTTTGAACTAGATTGGTTTTCATAAAAAAGCATTTCTCTGAGTTACATCCCACACTGTGGTGTTTTGGGCGAATGGCTTCTATATCCAAAGATGTGGATGTATAACTTGTTTGATAAAATTACCTTTATATCTCTATCCAGAACAAAAATTCCTTTTATTTATATCACTGTAATAATACTCTCTGTCCGAAATGTACATCTGACACCATGGCACTGCCCCAAAGTTACTTCGGAATAACTAACGTTTAAGATAACATGAACTGATAGCTGTCAGTGTAAAATTTCAAAAAATGTAACCATGAATAGTCTACCAACCAGTAATTTCAAAATTAACTTAACGGCGCAGTTTCTCCAAACATACCTTTTTGGCTGCCGGGGATTTTTTGGCTGTTCATAAAATTACTGAAGATATGCATGGGTAATCTTAGGAATCTATAATACTTATTATTGAGAAATTAAATTCATTTATATAATTTATTTCATATATACGATTGACTTTTGTGGAAATAAATTAGGTCAGAGAATAGACTCTGTAGTGTAGATTCATAATGTACTCGCTTTTGGCTCACTCATCCTATCCACAATTAAAGTATTTGCACAATTATCAGTGCTCACAACTATAAGGTCCTTACAGCAATTTCTTATTTCTAAAAAAAAAAAATTAAAGTTTAATTTTGAAATGGAGGTTTTTTTTTGCCATTATTCATTTAAATTCGTTTAAACCCTATTTACCAGGAGCTCAGCAATATGGAATAAGCATTTTTATGACCCAGACAAATTGCAATAAAGACTGTAATATAGTTCTGAGCACTGCCGTGACAAGGGTTGCTTTGGTAAAATTCAGTAATGATTGTTGTAAAACTACCATTCCTATTTAAAAGATGTTAAATTTACATCCAAGATAAAGAACAATAATTTTGGTTTTACACTTATTGTGTGTTTAAAACACTGTTTACTCAGAACTTTCCAGAGTCCTGTGAAAAGTCCACTCAAGATGAACAGCCTATTTTTAAAGGTTGCACATAATTCATATATGTTTTTAGAATGGACAACGCAATGACTACAGATGAAATAGTATCAAAAATCATTAAGGTTGTTAAGCGTGTGCTTCTTTCTTGGGTATGTTGGTGAAGAGAGAGACGTTGTCAAAACTCTCAAGAATGTCTGTTTGACCGAGGAGAATGTCATTTATGATGTTGACAACTTGGCTTTAGTTGGTGATGTGGTACTGTTTGAGGCCTAGTAGTGGGTGGAGAATCTTGGTGAGATGTCTGGCCTTGTTGTAGGTTGTTGAAACCCTGGGCGCCACGATGGGATGGAGGGGAACATCGGGATTGTGAATCTTGGGTTGACCGAAAGAAATAAGGGCAGGGGGATGTAGAGGTTTTGAGATGGCAGTACCTGGGTGTGCTGATGGCTTGAGGCGGGACTGATGGAGAGATCGGTGCTTGTTGCTGATCTCGTGTTCGATGGCCTGATTGGGGTTTCTTGGTAAATGTATGTAAGTGATGGCCGACAGAATCACAGTCTCCTTGAGGTTAAGTCAGATCCCTAACCCTAACCTAAACTCAACCCTACCCTAACCCTACCAAAAACTCAAGTCTGAATCCAGACCCTGCTAACCCTCAAGAACGCTAAGCTACCAAGACCATTCAAAGCAAGCAGTAGAATGCTGCCATCTAAGCCCTACCTCAAGACCAATCCATCCACTTCTTGCCAGCCGACAAGGGTAACACCACTGTGGACAAACCTACCACTAAGATATGACCACAAGGTGACTAAAATTCTGTCAACTGACACTTTCAGACGCCCACCAAGAAATCCCATCCTGGCCATTGAATGCAAGATCAGCATCAAGCTCTGATCTCTCCATCAGTCCCGCCTCAAGCCATCAGCACACCCAGGTACTGCCATCTCAAGACCTCTGCATACCCCTGCCCTCATTTCTTTCGGTCAACCCAAGATTCACAATCCCAATGTTCCCTTCCGTCCCATCTTGGTGCTCAGGGTTTCAACAACCTACAAGGCCAGCCATCTCACCAAGATTCTCCACCAACTACCTGTCCTCGAACAGAACCACCTCACCCATCAAGCCAGTATTTTGAGTTCCTAGTAAATGGGGTTTATTGATCAAGAGTGTTCTTCAAAATTGTTTTGCAAAAAGAAACTTTCAATTTCATTCATGTGTTGATTTTCACTTCAGGATCTTTTGACCATTAGAACTATGAAAAAGCCATTAATGACCTTTATAGTTCTGAGCAGCAGATGATTGTGCAAATAATTTAAGTAGAATGGATGAGAAAGTGTCTACTGTTTAATGTACGAGCCGAAGGCAAGTACATTTGTAGTTAAAAGAACCTACAATTCAGAGTCTATTCTCTGACAAAATCTATTTCTACAAAAGTCAATGTATGAAATAAATTAAATGATTTGGATATATCAATTATAAGTGTAGATTCCTAAAGACCTCAATGATTTTTGATACTATTTTATCTGTAGTATTGCATAGTCCATTCGAAAAACATCATGTATACGTAAACAATATAAAAATAGGCAATTTACAAAATTTTAACCCTGATTCTGATTACATAGGAAAGGTAATTTTACATCAATCATTACTGATTTTTACCAAAGCAACAGTTGGCACTGTGATTGTTAACTAAAGAATACCTATGCATAGATTAACAGAATTAATGTTTGTTGATACAATTGGATCCATTTCTGGATGTGTTCTACACTGACCTGATTCCATTCTTCTTCTTGCAAGCTTGAGTGTAGATCCGACCTTAACGGTCATACAACTTGACTGGTCAGGCACTTTGACGACTGAATGGTACGCACGGTCTCCAACTGTAAGACAAGTCAAATTTTGAGCAGACTGTCAATATCGATAACATGCGTATATCTAGTCTTGTGCAAGTTGTTGTTATTCACCAACCCAACAGTGCACTCAACTATCGCAAAACCCCCTCACTCGGATCCGTGCTAAAAAGATCGCTGATCACCACTCAAGGTTTGCAGCTCCCAGAACGCCCTCTATTGGTGGAATAATCGCAACTCGAATAACAAAATTGAAAAAGCAAAGTGGTGAAAGAATAACTTAATTCATGCGAGATTGATGACGAGATTCAATAAAATGCCAGATGCAACTGGCAGATATATACAACAATAATCAAAAATGGGCAGACAATGCTTTTGGATGCAAAATGTTTCTTGTATTGATACACCAAGACAAGGGGGACAATTTTGAGTGAATGTGCTCTCCAGGCCAATGTGCCCGCTACGGAAAGTGACACAACTGGGGGAAAATATCCGCATAAAAACGTGTTTCTATTTATAAATAAAAAAAATAAAAAATAAAAAAAGATTTCACCTCTCCTGGAGACAGACATGCAGCTTGGCAATGATTCAACAAGCAAATGAGGGAGTCCATGCTATGCTATAATTTGGCACTATTATTTATTCAGACAATCAGGAACATGAGCTCAAAGAGGTTCAATAAAATCAATAATTTGGAAAAGTTTCCGTATGGCGCCACCACTTAATTTATATAGCATAATTTACCTCAATGAGATATCCCTTTTTGCAAAAAAAGGGAAAAGTTTCCGTATGGCGTCACCACTTTTTCATTCGAAATTAAATAATATAGTATCTAATTTACCTGATTGATATATCCCTTTTTGTAAAAATGAGTGAAAAAGTGGTGGCGCCATGCGGAAAGTTATCCAAAAAAAGAGTGAAAAAGTGGTGGCGCCATACGGAAAGTAATATCCCATCGGATTACTTTTTACCCCAACTTACTCATCACTATGCTCTTATCATATTGAGTCGTGTGGCTCTTTGCTGAATAACGGGCGGTATGCAGGTCCTGTCTATGAACTACTGGCGCCTCACAGGTCCGAACTGGTGAACTAGAGTGCCATGACAGTGGAGTGTTTTTTCGAGCCGGAGTCAAAGGAAATTAGCGGCGTATATGTACATGCATTAACTGCGAATGACCAAAGAATACCGTTCAGAAGTACCAGCGGGTTTTACGGAAATGCATTTTGACAGGAAGAAATTAAAACAAATAAGATTTACCTTTTCTTTGTGAAATTTAGAACTACGACGTCACATCATATCCTCTACGCAGTTACAAAATGGCGCTGCTCAACTCGCGCATGTGCACTGCGCGCTGGCATTGCTGCATGGGTCACCGCTTTATTGGTTGAGGTCAGGTCTTTTTTATCCAATGGCATCGGCGTATTTGTGTAAAGAAACAATTAACATTGGTGCAATAAGCTAAAATTTGACAGTAGTCTTTTAACCAGTATTTTAGTTTTGTCAATTCACTTTCCTTGGAAAATACTTCACAAGTTTAAATCTTACTCTGCAGGGTTGGCCCCTTCAACTTTTTGAGTGTGGTTATTGTCGGCTGCAGGACGAAAAGTTTCGATTTCGACTTTTGAATGGTCAGTTTCACATGTCCAGACCCCAGGCCAGGCACCACTACATACATAATTGAAGAGGAAGGTTCAAAGAGAACACCCATGGTCAACTTGACCCGGCCCAGGGGTTTTAGTATTTTTTTAAATAAATTTTGAAAACAATTATTATTTTAACCCACACAAAATTAACCGTACTGCGTGTGGTGCTTGCATATCAGGCATTACTTTTGTTCAATTATTCGCATGTCGGCCTCGCCTCAGAACGAAGTCATATTACGAATTTTGAATGGTCAGTTTCACCATTCCTCCATGGTTTCACATGTCCAGACCCCTGGGCCGGGCACCACTACATACAGAATTAAAGAGGCTGGTTTACAAAAAAAAAAAAAAAAAAAGTATAAAACAACATATGAAAATACACACTCCGTTACATATGTATTGGTTTTGTGCGTAAATGCAATTTGAATGTTGAACGAGTAACTGGGTCGTGTTTGACATTCGAATATCCAATGTCCAATGTCGAACGTGAAACCAACTTCACACTGGTAAAATGTACGCCTTTTCTGTAGGTGACAGACTAATGCAACGCAGTTCATATTGGAGAAGATCCGGTTTGGTCATAACCCTAGACGTGTTATAAATAAGGGAAACTTAACACAAACAGGGTGTTTGAGGGCGCCATGACATTCTATCCTCACAACACTAAACACAAAATTGATATCCGAGGAAGACGCGGGCAAGCTTTATACAGACTGCTGTAAAATGATGGTAAGGATATATATTATTTTAACCAATCTTAAAGTGTTCATTTATTATTGTGGTGGGAACCTTGTGGTGTAGCCGGTTTCGTGGATCAGATGCGCTAGTTTTCAAAAAAGAAATGTGCATGAAGAGGACGAAGTGCATGACGAAAAGTCAAAAGGAAAGTGTTCAAAGCAAAACTCCACAACTACACTAGAACTACTTGATTGAACTTAAAAATTAAACATCTGCTTCGTGCTAGTAGAGTAAAGCAAGACAGTTCTCTAAAGAAAAAGAACAAACTTTACCTGGCAAGTAGATACACACATGGTGCTACTGCAAGCCAAATATACATTGATACCTCACCATGCAATGCCTCAAATCCTATATAACTTTTTTATGAGTCTAACTTTAATAACTTTAGTAAAAAGATTAGATAGTTATTGCGATAGCGCAGCCCCCCTCCCCCTCCCCCCCCCCCCCCTGACGGCGTAGCCGGAGGGTTACGAAGCATGCTCGAATTGTAAAGGGCGAAATGGTCTAGTCAGCAGATTTGCTCAATTTTTACCACTTTCAAAAATCATGACACAAATTCTAGGAACACAAACTTAATCCTCAATGGCTAATGAATATCACACAAAAACACAATTGAGAAAATATGTGAGATAGTATGAAAATATGTAGTAATATGTAATATAAAGACCATTTCGCCCTTTACATTCGAGAATACTTCGTACTAACCCTCCGATAACGCCTTCAGGAGGAGGGTTACGTTATCACAACTAGTAAGAAGACTGAAGAGTGCATTTACAAATTGACAATGTAGTAATAACTATGATGACCTTACACTTACAGACAGGGGACACAGAAAACTTTTTGCACAATGTGATTGTGAATATCTTCACAGTTTACCAAAAACAGTCTTACGAACAGCTGTTGACCATAAATTGCACCTGTTTTTTTTTAATTGGTCAGCAAACTTTTCCTACAAGGTGCCTGGGGTACAGCCAGGGATGTGCAAAAATACTTACCCTGCCCAGCCAGGTAGCATCAGGACACGGACACTCAACGGGACTAGCACACAGCCCACAGGGCCAACTTTCATATTTCGTCCACGGCAATTTCCTTGCTGCTAAGTGCTAATTACAACTGAGTCCTACCTAGACTTAGAGCTATGAGGTGTTAAACCTCTAGGTGTACCTCTTGTTCTAGGTGTACCTTCTGCTAATCCTGAGTCCCCTGTGGCAGGGACTAAAATTGATAATGTGCATTGCCATTAGTGAAAAACAATCTAAATAATGATTTTCCCTCCCCCTGTTATTAACATTTAGGAAGACTGGATGTCGTGCACATTGTGTAGAACAGGAAGACAAGGACTTGATGTATTACAGAGGGCACAACAGCGTAAGGTAGAATGGCCTCAACAGCCTCATCATGAAAAGTCACCAATACAGGTACAAATCATGTTGGTTTTTTCTTTCCAAATGTTACAGCCGATGGCTAGGAACCAATCAATATTGTTTAGGGGGATTTTTTTCAGGGAAATGTTTTTTTCAATCCTGAAGCAACCTCTTTATTGAGATACCCCCTCCCCCCCAAAATGGGAAAAAATAGCCTTTAAATCACTACATAAAACAAGTTTTTAATTTGCAAATAACCTTGACTTTATTTCTAATGAGCCCCATTTCCTCTTCATGCAAAGTTAGGCATGACAAGTTTCCTTTTGCACTTTAGGCCTGGGACTTCACAGAGGTAATGAGGGCAATTGCTTCAATGCCCCAATAGTCATTGCCTTGGTGTCCCTTGAAATGTTCCAGTACAAATTAACATTTCCCGAATTGAGGTTCCTGTCATGCCCTAGCCCACCTTGTTGAGCTGTTAGTGGCTCCACTTTTAACATCGGTCTCATCACTGTCATCATTACAGTAAAATAAGAAGGACACAGCAGTTGCCAAATGCATAGAACAGCTGAACAGAAGGAGGGGGGGAGAGTAGAGATTCAAACTGTATTGTCGATCATGTCTTTGCATCATTTTTGTTATCTCTTTATCATAGGATCCAATGAAGTTTACCACAATTGATGATGCTTTTTCAAGTATCCTCCAGTATATGTCAACCACGACTAGACAGTGTCGGGTAAGTTGGTAACATCACACCCATAACAACCGTACTGCAAGCAAATTGATTTAGTTACCTACCAAAAGGACCTATTATGCAACTAGTAGTTAAAGGCAATGGACACTATTGGTAATTACTCAAAATAATTATTAGCATAAAACTTTTTTTTTGGTGACGAGTAATGGGGAGAGGTTGATGGTATAAAACAGAAACGGCTCCCTCTGAAGTGCCATAGTTTTCGAGAAAGAAGTAATTTTCCACGAATTTGATTTTGATACCTCAGATTTAGAACTTGATCATGTGGTCTCGAAATGAACCATCTAAACGCACTTAACTTCTTGTGAGAAGGGTGTTTTTTTCTTTCATTATTTTCTCGCAAGTTCGATCACCGATTGAGCTCAAATTTTCACAGGTTTGTTAGTTTATGCATATGTTGAGGTACACCAACTGTAAAGGCTAGTCTTAGACAATTACAAATAGTGTCCACTGCCTTTACTGGCCTGACATTTCAACCCTAGCAGCATCTTTCTCAAAGTGCTAAATGACAAACTTTTTAAAGTTCGACAATGTCAGTTATTTAATAACCAATATAACAAAAAAACTATTTTAACGAGAACTGTATTTTACATTTCCTCAGAGATATTACAGGAGTGCTCCACCTGCTCAGCATAATCCATTAGACAAACAACACACCAAGAGATTCCACACTCCACAGTATACCGAGGTTCACAAAAAACACCCAGTGAGTATTTGCTCTTTTCCAGATTTTCTTTCCAGGTAAAAATGTCGTGCAAGATATATTCTACTAGTTTTCAACAGAGTACACTGACCAAATAAATTGCCATGTTGAAACAGAAATTGAATTACTTTATGGGATGTATTCTTTTATGTAAAACCCACTGAAATGTAAGACAGAAAATCTCTGTCTGTGACTCCGCAGGACGAACAAAAGCAAAAATGGAAAAGACAGACACCAAATGATTTTTTTGCAAAAAGGCAGTAAAATCAGCGAAGAAAGGGGTGAAAACGCATAACAAAATTGGGCTGTGTGGGCCTGCCACAATTTAACAAACACATTATTCGATGGACCAGTCTTGGTCAAATTTGGAGAAACAAAAAGTTGCTCACGGAACAGAGTTAAGACTACTTGGTATTGGTGGTTGGTGCAATCATTATACCTGGGGTTGTTTAACTTTTTGATTTCCAAATTGGAATTGTTTTGGCTCTTAAAAATAGTATTCTATTTGCCGAGTGGTGTAGGGCAATTTGTTCAAGATTGTAGATTGATTGTTTGACATTTGGAAAACGCCTTTGGACAACCCATGTCAAATTGAGGTTAAAAGTTTAGGAGTCAATGGATAGTTTTCTATTTGACATAACAAAAAAAAAGTTGTGAGGCTTGTCAGTAATTTCAAATTTAATTTTTAATATTATAGCACTTTGCACTGTATGCTATGGGTGTTTATTTAGTGGTGCACCCTTAATAGTAGAAAACGAATATGTACATCCAGACCCAATTTCATAGAACCTGTAAGCACATAAACTTGCTAAGTACAGAAAAGTCTTACTTAAAACACAAACAAACAGGTTACCGGCCAAAACTACATTGAGTTTACATTGTTGTGACTGGTGCCTCACCCAATTTTTAAGCATTATGTTCTGCTTAACAGCTTCATGAAATTGGGCCCTGCTGTCTTGAAGGATTTAAAAGCCTGACAGACATTTTAACAATATTTCTATCTTGATTTTCAGTTACTGAGATCTGAGGATGTCCACGTCATGGTCGCCCCAGGGACCTATGCTGTGACTGCCGGCGCTTGGGGTACATCTCAACAACAGACGCATGTGGTCCATGTCAACCAGGGGCAAAGTGTGGATCTCGATTTTGTTCTCTAGCAATAGACGTTCCTGTTGTTTTTTGTAAAGTAACTTTAAAGAGGGACTCCATGATCAAATAAGGTTTTGTGATCCACTCATTTTTCAATAGGTAGGGTTATTACGAAAGTTGAATAGCACCTACAAATTCTTCTTTGGATTGTACGTTTAAATTTTTTGCTATGGTAACGAGTTTAGAAACTTGTAATTTTTCCCCACTTTCATGAGGACTCTAGCTATTTAAAATTGAGTGCATCAAACAAAATTTATTTTGACATTAAAGCCCACTCTTTAAAAAAATCTGGGAAATCTGAGCCGTTAGTTTTATTCCTTACATGAAGAAGAGTTGATTGGATTTTGCGTGAGAGTTGGATCTGATTCAATGTGGATTAATGCAGAACATGGTGCTCAATTTATGCCCGCTACGTTCAAAAGGCAATGACCCAAAAGGCAATGACATTACACTTTCTGGTGCAACTGAGAGTGTTTACACCAGGCTCACGCCTTATTTTATATGCTTTGAACTGAAGGTGATTCTTAATTTAAACCATTTGGAAACCTTTGGGCACTTTAGGTGGTAGCAGACTCAGGTTACAGTAAATCAATGGTTAACTTTGTTAACAAAAGCGATTTATACTTGGTAAAGTTGCTCCCATTTCTACCTGGCGAATGTTTTTTCCTTCTATTTAAATCATGTATTGGTTGGAATATATACCTTACCTTCAATGGGATTTGGGTCCTGAAGTGGGACTTCCATAAGTGGGACTTCCATAAGTGGGACTTCCATAAGTGGGACTTCCATAAGTCACTTAAAGTGGGACTTCAATAAGTGGGACTTCCATAAGTGGGACTTCCATAAGTGGGACTTCCATAAGTGGGACTTCCATAAGTGGGACTACCATAAGTGGGACTTATATAAGTGGGACTTCCATAGTGGGACTTCCATAAGTGGGACTTCCATACAAAGTGGGCAAGCCATACGTGAGACTTCCATAAGTGGGACTTCTATGAACTCATTTTCAACGCACTACTGAAATTTTAATCATGCTTTAACTAAGGATGCATTGAGGGTTTTACTTTAAAAATATGAGATCATGTCTGATTTGTACATTTTTCTTGAAGTGCTGCTCTTGTAAATATCAGTTGGTATTAACTATTATTCAAGTTTTTCCGTTATGGTTTTCTGTAAATAAAGTGTCTTTTTAACAATAAAAATCATGACTGTGATCTTTACCTTTGTGTCAGTATAGGGTGCCCCTTTGTGTTTAATTTATTTTAGACAATGGACTTTTGTAACTTGGTGTCCTGCAACTCTGCAAATTATCTTTATGCAATCTAGACAGTTCAGGCAGTCATCATAATCACCTTTCGGCCTTCGTCCTTGGACGACATTGTAGAAGCAGCTTTGATGAAGTTTTGCCAGGTTGCTCTATCCTTCATGAGTTGTTGGGCCTCGTTTAGATTGAGATTTATGTCTTTAGTGATGGTGTCTCTGTACATGTAGCTTATTTTCCTCCTGCCGCGATTTGGATGTCCGCTAGAAGGATTCCAGAAGATCAGGTGTGATATTGGATTATCAGCCTATCGCAAGCAGGCATTCATATTGGTTGAAAGGTGCCCGAATTTAGAGCATTGGTAGCGAGCTGATATAAATCAGTTTGTATGCACAACCTGATGTGAGCGTTGCAGCCAGCTGGCAGGACTTGCGATGATCATGAGAGCAAAAATTGAAGGACAATTTCAAGTAAAATTTTACACTTATTGTTATGCTTCTCAACACTCGCTGCCAAAACATAGGATGGAACTCATGCCTCAAGCTACTGGGCAATCTCGGTGGTCTAGTTGGTAAGACACTGCTCCAGAATTGCTAGATTTAAGAGTCGTGTGGGTTCGAATCCCACCCCAGTAATATGCCTGTGATATTATTTCGAAGGACTTTTGACAAGTTAGCCACGTGTTCATCTTTCTTTGGGCCTGGTGTCAGATGCAATTGTGTCCGCCATGCAATATTGTCCGCGCTCCGGACAATTTGGCATATGCAATCGTGTCCGGGGTTACGCAAAAAACGTGTCTGGGGTTATGCAAAAAATCCGGCGGACATGTTCATGACTGTACATGTATGTGCGCGCGTAAGCGAGTGGCATGCACTGAACCAACCTACATAATATGCAGCATGAATATTCACGTATTTTATGATTGCAGCGAATACCCAACGGCCGAACGGTTCCCATGTCATTCATGACATGCACTTATACTTAGCTTGTAAAAAAGGGCGAACGTGTTCCGTCGACCAAGGGCGTTTAATTTACTCCAAGGACCGTTTTGCACGGGGGCGGACACAACTGCATATGCAGCAGCGTCTGGGCGGACACATTTGCATAAAAATATGCAAAACGGTCCGGCAGGCATTTTGCACATGCAATAGGTCATAATTGCATGCGACACTATTTACCACTAAAAAAGGTTGCAGCTGTTTACCATAGAAAAGCAATTGGCAAATATTTTACTGCTTCTAAAATTGCCCCATATTTCGAGGTGGACGTCCTCGAATCTCGAAAAAGTTTCCAGAAGCCCCAGGGGAAACTTTCTACCCACTTTTCGCAAAAACGAGGGGTGTGACGTCACTTAGTCGGGTGATTAATGTTTGTACCCAGTCTTCTTTCCAATTCGTAGGCAACGTGTAACGTGCACTGTACGTGCACATCATGTACACGAATGGCCTGTACACTCGGTAGATGTTAGTTTCCAAACGCCAGGAGTCGATCGCTACTCGAAAGGATCCGATGTAATCGGTAGTCGTTAAACGGGGCAGCAATACATAGACTCGCTACCATTCCTTGAGCTTTGTTTGTGTATTTTTGTATGGTAGCTACACCGATGTTTTGGAGTTTCGCTCTTAAGTTGAGACATTTGTTTTATTTATTTTTATTCACAACCATTAACATACAAAGGGGTCATGTATTGCTGATTTTTAAAGTATATTCCAGATTTTTTAAATAAACAACAAAGCAATGTGTAGCCACAGAATACAAACTCTTCATCAACTAAAAGATGATTTGTTAAAAACTGTTTATCAATACGGTATCTTTCAGATTAAGCCAATCAAAGACTGCCATTCCCTATACAAAGGATTCCTGTAGCATTACTGATTTTATCGTATTTTTATAAAACTCCATTACATGTATTTCAAATTTAAAAAAATTTAAGACCACGAGTCTGCTATACGAACAGTTTACGATTTCATCAACGCCACGGGTCGATTTGTAAAACGGTTTATCAACATGTTATCATTTAAACGAAGTCAATCCAAGACTGCCATTACCTATACAAAGCATTCATGTAGCATTACTGATTTTATCATAAGTTTATAAAGCTCCGTTATATTTATTTCAGATTTATGAAAATTACACACCACGAGTCCCTTTGCAGCATACTTTGTATGTGTACTACACTGCTGTGCGCACAGTTTAAGATTTCATCAACGCCACGGGTCGATTTGTAAAACAGTTTATCAACACGTTATCATTCAAACGAAGCCAATCAAAGACAGTCAGTACCTAAACAAAGCATTCATGTAGCACTGCTGATTTTATCACAATTTAATAAAGCTCCATTATATTTATTTCAGATTTTTGAAAATTAAAGACCACGCGAGTCCCTTTGCAGCTTAGGCTACTGTGCGTGTGTATTCAACACCGCTGTGCGCACAGTTTAAGATTTCATCAACGCCACGGGTCGATTTGTAAAACGGTTTATCAATACGGTATCATTCAAATTAGACCAATCAAAGACTGTCATTACCTAAACAAAACATTCATGTAGCATTACTGATTTTATCATATTTTTATAATGCTCCGTTATATTTATTTCAGATTTTTGAAAATTACACACCACGAGTTCATTTGCAGCATACGGTGCACATGTACTACACTGCTGTGCGTACATTTTACAATTTCATCAACGCCACGGGTCGATTTGTAAAACAGTTTATCAACACGTTATCATTCAAACTAGTCCAATCAAAGACTGTCATTACCTAAACAAAGGATTCATGTAGCATTACTGATTTTATCATAATTTTATAAAGCTTCGTTCTATTTATTTCAGATTTTTGAAAATTACACACCACGAGTTCATTTGCAGCATACGGTGCACATGTACTACACTGCTGTGCGTACATTTTACAATTTCATCAACGCCACGGGTCGATTTGTAAAACAGTTTATCAACACGTTATCATTCAAACGAAGCCAATCAAAGACAGTCAGTACCTAAACAAAGCATTCATGTAGCACTGCTGATTTTATCACAATTTAATAAAGCTCCATTATATTTATTTCAGATTTTTGAAAATTAAAGACCACGCGAGTCCCTTTGCAGCTTAGGCTACTGTGCGTGTGTATTCAACACCGCTGTGCGCACAGTTTAAGATTTCATCAACGCCACGGGTCGATTTGTAAAACGGTTTATCAATACGGTATCATTCAAATTAGACCAATCAAAGACTGTCATTACCTAAACAAAACATTCATGTAGCATTACTGATTTTATCATATTTTTATAATGCTCCGTTATATTTATTTCAGATTTTTGAAAATTACACACCACGAGTTCATTTGCAGCATACGGTGCACATGTACTACACTGCTGTGCGTACATTTTACAATTTCATCAACGCCACGGGTCGATTTGTAAAACAGTTTATCAACACGTTATCATTCAAACTAGTCCAATCAAAGACTGTCATTACCTAAACAAAGGATTCATGTAGCATTACTGATTTTATCATAATTTTATAAAGCTTCGTTCTATTTATTTCAGATTTTTGAAAATTACACACCACGAGTTCATTTGCAGCATACGGTGCACATGTACTACACTGCTGTGCGTACATTTTACAATTTCATCAACGCCACGGGTCGATTTGTAAAACAGTTTATCAACACGTTATCATTCAAACGAAGCCAATCAAAGACAGTCAGTACCTAAACAAAGCATTCATGTAGCACTGCTGATTTTATCACAATTTAATAAAGCTCCATTATATTTATTTCAGATTTTTGAAAATTAAAGACCACGCGAGTCCCTTTGCAGCTTAGGCTACTGTGCGTGTGTATTCAACACCGCTGTGCGCACAGTTTAAGATTTCATCAACGCCACGGGTCGATTTGTAAAACGGTTTATCAATACGGTATCATTCAAATTAGACCAATCAAAGACTGTCATTACCTAAACAAAACATTCATGTAGCATTACTGATTTTATCATATTTTTATAATGCTCCGTTATATTTATTTCAGATTTTTGAAAATTACACACCACGAGTTCATTTGCAGCATACGGTGCACATGTACTACACTGCTGTGCGTACATTTTACAATTTCATCAACGCCACGGGTCGATTTGTAAAACAGTTTATCAACACGTTATCATTCAAACTAGTCCAATCAAAGACTGTCATTACCTAAACAAAGGATTCATGTAGCATTACTGATTTTATCATAATTTTATAAAGCTTCGTTCTATTTATTTCAGATTTTTGAAAATTACACACCACGAGTTCATTTGCAGCATACGGTGCACATGTACTACACTGCTGTGCGTACATTTTACAATTTCATCAACGCCACGGGTCGATTTGTAAAACAGTTTATCAACACGTTATCATTCAAACTAGTCCAATCAAAGACTGTAATTACCTAAACAAAGCATTCATGTAGCACTGCTGATTTTATCATAAGTTTAATAAAGCTTCATTATATTTATTTCAGATTTTTGAAAATTAAAGACCACGCGAGTCCCTTTGCAGCTTAGGCTACTGTGCGTGTGTATTCAACACCGCTGTGCGCACAGTTTAAGATTTCATCAACGCCACGGGTCGATTTGTAAAACGGTTTATCAATACGGTATCATTCAAATTAGACCAATCAAAGACTGTCATTACCTAAACAAAACATTCATGTAGCATTACTGATTTTATCATAATTTTATAAAGCTCCATTATATTTATTTCAGTTCTTTTTTAAATTAAAGACCACGAGTCCCTTTGCAGCACACTGTGCGTGTGTACAACACTGCTATCGTACAGTTTAAGATTTCATCAACGCCACGGGTCGTATTGTAAAACGGTTTATCAATACGTTAACAAAGGATTTATGTAGCATTACTTATTTTATCCCATTTGTATAATGCTCCATTCTGTTTATTTCTGATTTTTGAATATTGTATCATAAGAAAGTGGCATCTAGAGAAGGAAGGAACAAACAAAAATCGGTGAGAAATAAAAATGTGGGGCTTTTGTTGGTGATAGTATTAAAACAATTGAATTAAAATTAAGGGGGAATGAAGTAATGTTTTCACATACGACACAGAAACACTTTGGTTTGATAAAGCATAGAGGAAGGCTGTCCTTCATCTATGATATAAGTGAGTAAGCCAGCACAGACCGGCTATCAAGGAATGCAAGGCACTCAATTGGACGAAACAGTTAAATAATTTCCCAATTCTTTTGTGCATGGTGATTTGCCCATTTTTACAGTTTGTGCACAGTTCTCCAGTTTCGACCAATAGAGGGCGCTATTTTCCAATAATTATTTTCTATAATTAAAACAACTCGTACTTTGCAAGTTTTACCATTGACGACTTTCACATGTTATTCGGGACTACCATAAGTACATGTGGGGAAAAAACAGGTAGTTGCTGATTTCTCTGAAAAAAATAATATATCTAGAGCGATAGTATGAGTGTCACTAGTGAAGACACTCAATTTTGTCAAATAAGCAGACGATTTCTTTTTGTTTGTCGTGATGGCCTAAAATTGACTGAAAAAAATTGTAGGCAACTGTTCCGTACTTTCTTTTAAATCTGATTGTATTTATTATATTTCCATTACCAGGGTGTGATTAATCCTCTTTTTTCTCTTTTATTCCAATTAATAGATTTTATAACTAAGATAAAATTCATGAGAAAATTAACTTAGATAAAAACCACATGAAACACCCCAGATTGTGGACTTTCAAAACCAAAGAAAATGAATGTAAGAATGCCTCGCATTCGGATGCTTCCGCGCTCGCAAGCTTCACGCTTTGCCCATAGTTTATTTTTTCGATGTCAACAACCTATCACACCCCTGCCCAAACGGTGTTAATTTTTTTCTCTTTTTTTCTATTTTAAATTTATTTATTAATTATTGTTGTACTTTATGCCTCCGAAGAAGGTCCTGTTTGGATCGAAAGCTAAGGCCATTTATACCTTACTCATTATATATTTTATTTGTTTATTTTATTTATTTATTTATTTATTTATTTATTTATTTATTTATTTATTTATTTATTTATTTATTTATTTATTTATTTATTTATTTATTTATTTATTTATTTATTTATTTATTTATTTATTTATTTATTTATTTATTTATTTATTTATTTATTTATTTATTTATTTATTTATTTATTTATTTATTTATTTATTTATTTATTTATTTATTTATTTATTTATTTATTTATTTATTTATTTATTTATTTATTTATTTATTTATTTATTTATTTATTTATAGATTTTCTTGGTAAATTTCGGCAAATTTGCAGCCAATTTAACCATCAACAACCTGTTCTAATTCGCGCGAAATCGAAAGCTACTGAAAAGGGTAATTTCGTTTTTATGATTAGTCAAAAACTGTAATGCTGCGGGGACAGCGTCATTCAATTTAACAATTCAACAAAGCAGCATTGAAATTCGCAGACGCTTCTTCAAGCTTGTGTGTCTCGAAAAAGAATGACGATACGCTAAATTGATGTGCTAAAGGAATTTTAATAACTCGACTCGATACGAAATTGAAGGGCCGAATTCTAAATTTGAAACGCAGTCACAACTGGAGAGGCAAAACCGCTTTAATTCCAGCGCATGAAAGTTAATTCCACTGCTCATTTGCCAAATTTGACCGAGAAAACCTATATTTATTCATGGGGGGGGGGGGCATGTATTGGAAACTGACCAAGACCTGATTATGTATTGTGTGACAGAAATCTTGGCAGATGTTCAACTGCTAAGGTGTGAAGAGTGTTTGCCTTTACATTATAAAGGAAACAACTTTTAAACCAAGCGTGTCTTCAGTTTAGATATAAGTGAAGTTGTTTGTTTCATTACTTGAAATTGAATACATGAAAACCATTGCTCCCGGTCCATCACCAGCAATCTTTTTCTGCATTCGTGTAAGTTGTAGGACGACATAATCGAAGGACCATCAAAGGGCGGGTCCTTTTGATAAAAAGTTTTACAAATCGACCCGTGGCGTCGTAAACTGTAAACTGTACACACAGCAGTGTTGAATACACGCACAGTATGCTGCAAAGGGACTCGTGGTCTGTAGTTTTAAAAAATCTGAAATAAATATAATGGATCTTTATAAAATTATGATAAAATCAGTAATGCTACATGAATGCTTTGTTTAGGTAATGACAGTCTTGGACTGGCTTCGTTTGATCGATAACGTATTGATAAACCGTTTTACAAATCGACCCGTGGCGTTGATGAAATTGTTAACTGTGCGCACAGCAGCGGTGTAAACAGGCAAACTAGGCTGCAAAGGGACTCGTGGTGTGTACTTTTCAAAAATCTAAAATAAACAGAACGGAACTTTATAAAATTATGATAAAATCAGTAATGCTACATGAATGCTTTGTTTAGGTAATGACAGTCTATGAATGGTCTAATTTGAATTATACCGTATTGATAAACCGTTTTACAAATCGACCCGTGGCGTTGATGAAATCGTTGACTGTACGCACAGCAGTGATGTACACCATAAAGTATGCTGCAAAGGGACGCGTGATTTGTAATTTTCAAAAATCTTAAATAAATATAATGAAACTTAATAAAAATATGATAGAATCAGGAATGCTACATGAATCCTTTGTTTAGGGAATGGCAGTCTTTGATTGGTTTAATTTGAATGATACCATATAGATACACAGTTTTACAAATCGACCCGTGGCGTTGATGAAATTGTAAACTGTACGCACAGCAGTGTAGTACACACGCACAGTATGCTGCAAAGGGACTCGTGGAATGTAATTTTCAAAAATCTGAAACAAATATAATGGAGAATTTTAAAATTATGATAAAATCAGTAATGCTACATGAATGCTTTGTTTAGGTAATGACAGTCTTTGATTGGTCTAATTTGAATTATACCGTATTGATAAACCGATTTACATATCGACCCGTGGCGTTGATGAAATCTTAAACTGTACGCACAGCGGTGTAATACACGCGCACAGTATGCTGCAAAGGGACTCGTGGTGTGTAATTTTCAGAAATCTGAAATAAATATAACGGAGCTTTATAAAATAATAATAAAATCAGTAAGGCTACATGAATGCTTTGTTTAGGTAATGACAGTCTTTGATTGGTCTAATTTGAATGATAACGTATTGATAAACTGTTTTACAAATCGACCCGTGGCGTTGATGAAATCTTAAACTGTGCGCACAGCGGTGTTGAATACACACGCACAGTAGCCTAAGCTGCAAAGGGACTCGCGTGGTCTTTAATTTTCAAAAATCTGAAATAAATATAATGGAGCTTTATTAAATTGTGATAAAATCAGCAGTGCTACATGAATGATTTGTTTAGGTACTGACTGTCTTTGATTGGCTTCGTTTGAATGATAACGTGTTGATAAACTGTTTTACAAATCGACCCGTGGCGTTGATGAAATCTTAAACTGTGCGCACAGCAGTGTAGTACACATACAAAGTATGCTGCAAAGGGACTCGTGGTGTGTAATTTTCAAAAATCTGAAATAAATATAACGGAGCTTTATAAAATTATGATAAAATCAGTAATGCTACATGAATCCTTTGTTTAGGGAATGGCAGTCTTTGATTGGTCTAATTTGAATTATACCGTATTGATAAACCGATTTACATATCGCCCGTGGCGTTGATGACATCTTAAACTGTGCGCACAGCAGTGCAGTACACGCGCACAGTATGCTGCAAAGGGACTCGTGGTGTGTAATTTTCAAAAACCTGAAACAAATATAATGGAGCTTTATAAAATTATGATAAAATCAGTAATGCTACATGAATGCTTTGTTTAGGTAGTGACAGTCTTCGACTGGCTTCGTTTGAATAACGTGTTGATAAACTGTTTTACAAATCGACCCGTGGCGTTGATGAAATCTTAAACTGTGCGCACAGCAGTGTAATACACGCGCACAGTATGCTGCAAAGGGACTCGTGGTGTGTAATTTTCAGAAATCTGAAATAAATATAACGGAGCTTTATAAAATAATAATAAAATCAGTAAGGCTACATGAATGCTTTGTTCAGGTAATGACAGTCTTTGATTGGTCTAATTTGAATGATAACGTATTGATAAACCGTTTTACAAATCGACCCGTGGCGTTGATGAAATCTTAAACTGTGCGCACAGCGGTGAACGTTGTTTACACACGCACAGTAGCCTACGCTGCAAAGGGACTCGCGTGGTCTTTAATTTTTAAAAATCTCAAATAAATACAATGGAGCTTTATCAAACTATGATAAAATGAATTCTTAAACTGTACGCACGGCAAAGTGACTTGCCACAGTATATGAAGCATTTTAGGGGGACTCTCGGTCTTAATTATTAAAATCAGCAGAACTAGATGAATCTCTTGTGTACTGAAAGGGAATGGACCAGTCTTTGATTGGCCTTAACTTAATTGATAACGTACGTTTGTGTTGAGAAGTTTTGCAACGTGGAGAGTGATACGTATGTACCCCTGCAGTGGGTCCCATCCACTCGCAACACGAGAAATGCTGCACGGACTTGGTCAAGTCTAAAAGCGTTCTTAACAGTGTGGTTATTTCGGATCCTTTTCACGTGTAACGATCGACTCCTGGCGTTTGGAAACTAACATCTACCTGTACACTCGACTGCTACGGACATGTGCATGTTGTGTACGTTGTGTACAAACTACAACAAGCTGACAAGCACTTCGGTCTGCAGAGAGCAAGAATCAAGCCGGTTTGTTTTGCACATTAAAGGAGATTTTATGCACTGATATATCGACGATGGATATCGGTAGCAGTGAAATGAGTCAAAAGATAAGGGTGAGAAAATATTACCGGAACGGCAAAGAGAAAGATGGTTAATTAATACTATTTTTGCCAACTCGTCTGGCTCTATCTATGCTGTTAGTATTTAAATGCTGGGACATGCAATCCTAGCAGCCTTGGCCACAAGATTCGGATATGGGGACCAACACTATATCTAGTCTTTATAGAGATGTACTAACATTGCAAAGTCTAAACTGAGTCTGGATAACTTTCCGTAAGAAAAAAGGGATATCTCATTGTTGAGTCATTGCCATTGGGACATTGAGGAGGTAAATTAAATACTACTATTAAAAAAGTATTATATCATATCGAATGAAAAAGTGGTGGCGTCATACAGAAACTGTTCCAGTTCTAGGAGTAGACCCAAGACGGATGGCAAATCCAATTGATTGAGATGTTCCTGTGTCATGGTAAATAAAAAGGAAAGGTTTCCGTTTATATTGTGCCACCACTTTTTTATTCGGCATGAATAGTATCTAATTAACCTCAATGAGAATGAGATGTCCTTTTTTGTTAAATAAGTGAAAAAGTGGTGGCGCCATACGGAAAGTTATCCCTTTCCCAACAGAAATTTGTTGAAAAACATATTTTTTGAGAAAATTTAATTATTTTTGAGCCGCCAGTGTGCATTAGTTCAAATTGATAAATCAACTTGCTTGAAAACTTTACTTGTCAAAAGTCAGGTCCACTCGAAACCTTACAACAACATTCAACAATCATGACAATCATACGACTACAATCAACTGCTTCAATCTACTAATGTCATACTCAAAGACCAGAGTGATTGACTCAGTGCGCTCATTTATCTCTTCAGTAGATGGGCATGAGATGCGCACCTTGATTTACTCAGCATGCCAGTTAGAACAAAGGTTACGTTGTGAAATTATGTGGTGCGCATTTCACGTCTGTCTAGGCAAATGAATTACTAGCTGGTTGAAGCGTCGGACTATACTGTAATATAGTATAAACTACTGTTTGTTTTGTCGTCTTACATTGTCTTAATGGCACAATCTTTGACGGGTTTTCATAACAATAATAACAAATTCTTACAAAGCGCATTTCAAAATAACCATATGATATCAATGCGCTCTACATTATTGGGCCTATAGCATCCCTTTAAAGGAACACATTGCCTTGGATCGGTCGAGTTGGTCTTTGAAAAGTGTATGTAATCGTTTGTTATAGAATGCATATGATTAGAAAGATATTTTAAAAATAGAATATAATGATCCACACAAGTATCACTTGAAATTGCGTGGTTTTCCTTTTACCTCGTCAACAAACACGGTCGGCCATTTATGGGAGTCAAAATTTTACTTTTTAAACATCTTTCTAACCATATGCATTTTATAACAAACGGTTACAAACACTTTTCAAAGACCAACTCGAGCGATCCAAGGCAATGTGTTCCTTTAATCTTTCTCAGCCCCCTGTGGGTATTCAGCCCCGAGCTGCGGTGGCGTTCCTAAGGCCTTTTCATACACAAATCAACCTCTATCCTCACAGGTACCCATTTATACCCCTGGGTGAAGAGAATCAACTATAGTCAAGTATCTTGCTCAAGGACACAAGTGCCACGACCGGGATTCGAACCCACACTTTGGTGACTTAACCACTATATAACCTGAATTTGGTGCTCTTTTAAAACCACTCAGCCATGACACTCTACCTTTTTAAAAGGTTGAAAGTTTTGTGTTGTTGTACTTGTACATGTAGTTCACACAAAGTCAGTGACCAATTATATCACATTGCTTAAATACTGAGTATCTACTAACTAGAGAAACTGAAAATGAGGATTAAAATACATGTAGACGAAAATCTGTTCAGTTTAAGGGAGTTGCTCTGGAAGTGCTTTGAATGTCAAAATAAAACTAGTGTATTTTTTCATTTATTTCAGTCTGCAATAAAGGCCAAGCTTGTTGATCTAGGATCTTATGTGGGTAAGTTTAAATACAAAGTTTGCAGATAATGTGTGCATCAAATCAGACTCTAACCACTTGGTTTGACCCTTACACTGATGTCTGTGAAGCAGTGTAGACGCGGTACCTTCCCGAGTTCTGTGAACATAAATGCACAGGCATATTATTGGAGTGGGATTCGAACCCACAACAATTTGCCGTTCTAGGGCAAATGTTTTACCAACTAGACCATTGCCCGATACCTAAAGGCAGTTCGAATCCTACATTTTAGGAATGGGTACCGCAAAACTCTTTTGTTAAATTTCCGTTGGGATAACAAGCCTGGAAAACCACGCAGGCAATGGCCTCCGTTACCCCCCGTCTTTGGAGCCCCTTCAAAAGTTTCCCATTGACTTTAAGATTTTCCGATGGAAGTGCCCTGTACAAAATGAAAATGGTCTAGCCCTTTCGAAGATGAAATTCCAGGTCTAGGATAAAGAATATTGTATTTGGTATTACATGTACCCTTACACCGATGTAGCTAAACTGTAAGTTGTTCTGTGAGGTTTGTCCAAAAAAGTCTAAAAACTGAGTGAACGGACTTGAGGCACTGAACTAAAACCTGTAATATGATTGATTTTTCTCCAGACGATGAACTACCAGATTATATCATGGTGATGGTTGCTAACAAGAAAACAGAGGCCCAGATGACGGATGACTTGTCCCTGTTTCTTGGGAACAATACATTGATTTTCACGTCCTGGTAAGTTCCAACAAAGAGTACAGGGCCTAATTTCATGGCTCTGCTTTCCATCGAACTCTGCAATAACAATCACCATTTTCCTGGGTGTAGAATGCCTAGTAGTGTGGAGTACACGCACACACAGACACATGACAAAATTTACCTCTAACCTATGAAAGACGCTTCAAGTAAGCGCAGAATTCCCTGTTTCCGCAAGTGCCGATTCTTTGCTTAGGGTAAATATAGCCATGAAATTGGGCCCCAATCTTGATGTGTTGACTGCCAGAGCTCTACAGATGACCAAATGAAAAACATTAATCCTTATTCCCTAGGCCTACAGATGACCTCAGTCTTTCCGATATCCTCCTCTCTTATGTCACTTCACACTAACATGTTTGGACTTAGATAATATTTGAATGCTCAACCCAGTGGAAAAGAACTGTTGCTTGTCCCTACAGCCATGACAGACCTTCTTCTGAATCCTTCATTTCGACATTTGGAAACTATTGACTAAATCAAATCATATCTTTGTGTCAGGTTGCACACTGTCCTCACTAAGCTCTCGCAGCCAGCTTCAGAACCAAAGCCAAAGAAAGTCAAGGAAAGCACCACCAAAACCAAAAAGATCAAAGAGAAGAAAGCAGCTGGAGCATCAGGAGCACATCAAAAGCAAACCAAGGTTATTGATCCACAGCCAAGTAAACCAGGGCATTCCGTTGAGACGACCATGATAATGCTCCCAACCGCACCGATGCCTTCATTTGCTGCTGCGAAAGGAGCTAAGCCGGAACCCACCCAAGTGGTCATCTCCTTGAAGCCAGAAACCAATGATTTCTTAGATGAAGAACTTGCTCAGGAAGAGGTGGACTCAGAGACGGCAAAGAGACAGTCTGCTGTAATTGCACCGCTCCAGCCCAAGGCATTGCCTCGTACATCGTCGCAACCAAAAGAAGTCATCAAGAAAGTGTCATCCCATCATCACTCGGCAACAAACAAAGTATCACCAACTCAGGTAATCTGTGTTGGAGCCACGGTGGGAGGTGCTGGGCAGGGCGCACCAAGGACTCACAATTTTTTGTCCAGCACTCGGAGCAAAATACAATGTAACGCCCAGCACAATCCCCAGCCGTGACACTGTGTTCTTGAGCAAGACACTTAACCATTGCTTTGTCCTTCGGATGGGACGTAAAGCCGTTGGTCCCATGTGTTGTGTAACGCATGTAAAAGAACCCAGTGCACTTATCGAAAAGAGAAGGGGTTCGCCCCGGTGTTCCTGGTTGAGGCTGCTTAATGCGCCGTAGCACCTTGTAAACCCTTTTAAGGTGCTAAATAATTGGGTCTCAGAATTCATCACTGCAGTAACCTATCTTTCTGAAAGTTTGTATATACTCAGCGCCTTGAGTACCTTTTTGGTAAATACGTGCGCTATATAAGACTTTGATATTATTAATATTATTATTATTATTACAGTTTTCTCCTAGAATAAATAAAAATACTGTCCACTGTGCATTGATCTTAGACACAGCTAATGATAAGGAGTCTCAAATATCACATAGAAAGAACACAGCAAAAGGCCATTCAACTTATTGCAGGGCCCCATAACACAAACGGTTTGGGAAACCTGGCATAATGCCTGAAGCTTGCACTTTAAGAACAATGGTTGGGCCCAACGAGATATGGCCGTTATTATTAAATAAGGAAAAACCCAGGTGCAGTACATGTATGTTCACACTCATCAAATTTCACCCTTGTCTATGTTCATTCCTGACCATGCTTTTTTCAATGTAGCATTTTAAAACTTTAATTTTATGTGCATTTTGCTGCAGACCTCACGAAAGCGCAAGGCACCCGGCTCTGTGATTGGTCAAGTTTTGAATGTCCAGGAGGATGAAGACAGTGATGAACCTTCTAGCTTTGGAAAGAAAGTGGCCAGCACTGTCCTTCCACAAAGAAGGTTTGCTAATTTTCCTCATTCTATGAATTCTTACATTTTGCCACACTTGACCTGGGCCCAATTTCATGACTCTGCTTACCGTAAGCACAGAAACGGCGCTTACGGAAGCGGGGAATTCTGTGCTTATGGCAAGCGTATTTCACGGGTTAGTGGCAAATTTTGGCTTGTACGTGTGCGTACTCCACATTTCTAGGCATTCTACGCTTACAAGGCTAGCGCAGAAATTCAGCGCTAGCATGTCAAGCGGGGAATCGCACAAGCGCAGAATTCGGCAGTAAGCAGACCCATGGAATTGGGCCCTGAACAATAGATCCATCCCATGAAATATACTATTGACATTCACAGGGACCTTCTAAATTTATCTGTAGTCCTGTTTTGTATTTCTATTTTTCTGTGTGTGGCGTTTGTGTTCTGCCTAGATAAAAAAAACAAAAAAAAACTTACCACACTTCTCATCTCCTTTGTGTTGCAGACCAACACTCCCTATGGCCAAGCAGGCCAACACCTCCTTACTGAAGAAGGCTGTATGCGCTGCAGAAGCTTCTACTAGTCAAGTCCTCTCTACACTGACTAGGAAAGAACCGCCCAAAACCACACAGGCAGGACCAAGACGCATCAAGATTGTTAGGTAAAGCGATTTTCTCACTTTTGTAGAACTCAAAGGAAACTAACTTTTATGTGTGAAAGCAGTTTGATTTTTTTTTCTTGAATTGATTGTTGTGGAGTTTAAACCACTGACCTCTGTGTTTCGTTCACCAGTAGCTGTAGATGGTAGAGCAACGAAAAGATGCCACGTTTAAATCTTATGCTACCTAGGTTACCCCAAAACTGTTACTAAACATTTGTAGATAAAGCCATGTCTTCTAAGGACTTCCCCCTGATGCATCTTGGTAACATGTAGCTGTTAATGACACTGGGTACCTTTGGTTATTGTCAAAGACCAGTCATTTCACTGTGAGTATCTCAACATACGCATAAATTAACAAACCTGTGAAAGTTTGAGCTCAATTGTTCTTCAAAGTCGTGAGATAATAATGAAAGAAAAAACACCCTTGTCACACGAAGCTGTACTTGTGCTTTCAGATGCTTGATCCCGAGACCTAAAAATCCTCAAAATCTAATTCTGAGGTCTCAAAATCAAAGTTGTGGAAACTACGTTACTTCAGAGGGAGCTGCTACTCACAGTGTTTTATACTATCAACAGCTCACCAATACTCATTACCAAGTAAGGTTTTTTGCTAATAACTATTTTGAGTAATTACCAATAGTGTCTTCTGCCTTTAATCAAGAAGGGTTTGAAGCCCCTCCCTCCCTTCTAAATGGCTGTAGCCAACTGTCATGTTTTGCCCTGGACTGTCTTAATGTTTAAGGGGAAGACAAAACCACCTAAATACCGAGAAGTTCCAATATGTAGGGGTGGAGCATACATTGATTTTACACTGAGCAAAAGCCCCCAACTAATAAACAGCAGTGAAAAAGACGATGCTGTTACCTGAGGGAACTATTCTTCAAGTCAGAGGTCTGGGTAAGCTGTTGCAGGCCTAAAAGAGACCAATCCCAGCTGTGCCCTTGCATGGGCAGCTAGACCCTTGAGTTCCCTGCCATTGGACGATCAGCTCTAACATGGTTTGTGTCCCTTTTTCAAAATGTCAATTGTTGGCAGGTATGTTGTATGATGTCACACATCAATGAAAGCCGCTTTCACCCCCCCCCCCCCCTCCCTCGATGACTTACTGGATCCATTTAGTCACTAAGAAGAAGAAATGACATTTCTATACAAAGTTAAAACACTATGCAAGTGTTTTAACTACGCAGACTACGCAGACTACGCAGACTACGCAGAACGCCCTGGTAATACGCCTACATTTTGTGGTGACCCATGGAGCAATAGGTGACCACATGAAAAACACAATCATTTTGAAAATATGTGCATTTTTATAAGCGTTTGCCACACGCCCGACAAGTGCCCTAGGGTTTTATTAGCGCTGGAAAGTTGTTAACAAGTGTGCATGCAAAACAGCCAATTAGCGTTGATTTTCTGTGTTCCCCTCCCTGGGGTTAGTGACAAGAGGTAACGATACGAGAGAGGTGCCCGCGGTAGGGAGGCTGCAGCACTGGCTGGGATATAAGCCCTTTGAGATAAGCTGGTGGACACTGACACTGTAAGGTTTGGGTAAATTTGTCTGTATCAAACAGAGAACTAATTATAGTGGTCCACAGAACCCTCAAAAAAGGCTAATTGCCTCGTGTCCTGCTAACAACAAGGCTTTGCACTGTGGAACACACTTCCTTTGAGCTCTCTCAATTAAAATCCTTAGTTTGGGTTTATTTGTAACTGTTTAATAACTCTAAAGCCCCAATTATCCATAATCTGAACATATGGTCATCATTAAAACAGAAGTAAAACTGACTCCAAAGATTAGGTGCTTTATCTGAACAAAAAATATCTTTCAGAAATCATACGACCACAGGCATTTTTGAGATGATTGGAAAACGGCCAAATTCAAGGGTTTCTGTAAGGGATATTCTGCTCTACTCCTGGAAGACCTTCAAAATTTTGGTGTTGATTGGGTCTAATTTGTAGCAAAAATAGCACAACAAAGCCAGTCGTCCCTTCAAGAAGATTATCGGTCACATGTACAGAACACGTGTTTCACACAATTCACGTACTTCGTGAAGTTCTATTTAGAGATATTTATTTACATGTCAGTTAATTAAGATGTGAGGTTTCCATTGAATTCTTAGGTGAACCATTAAAAGGATTCGGTTGTGGCTTTGTGTCCTCATTGTTGAGTCTAATCAAAAAATTAAATTGTTCGGGTCGAGTCTGAGTTACAAGTCGGAAAGATTGCAGTCGGAATCATGTGACACCTAAATTTAAAGATATTCTGGAAAAATAATAATGCAATAGAAAATCCTGACAGATATTTGTACAAAATTAGGTATAGGGATGAATGAAGAAGAAAACAAATGTATTGGGACCTACATGTTGGTCTCTTTGATTGTAGATGAGAGGTCCATTTTCCAAAACAAACTAATGTATTTCAAAGGCTTATTTGGTAACAAGCAATGGAGAGCTGTTGATAGTACAAAACAGTGTGAGAAACAGCTCCCTTTGAAGTAATGTAGGTTTTGATAAAGTAATTTTCCATTAATTATTTTTAATTTGATTTTGATTTTAAGGTCTCGAAATCAAGCATCTGAAAGCACACAACTTCTTGTGACAAGGGTGTTTCGTCTTCCATTATTATCTTGCAACTTAGACGACAAATTGAGTTTAAATTTTCTCAAGTTTTTTATTTTGTGTATTTGTTGCAGATAAACCAAATGAGAAGACTGGTCTTTGACAATTACCAATAGTGTCCAGTGTCTTTAAGCAAAAAGAAACAATAATAAGTAGTTTAACCTTTCTGTGTCTTCTCGAGTCCCCTAATGGAGGCTGGTTGAAATGTCAATGAAACCCTGAAGCTCACAACTGCTTGAGAAGTTGTATCTAACTCTTCAGATTTCACTCTTCGATTCTTTACAAACAAATTAATGTTTGAATAAACCTCGAGTCTGAGTCCCAACTCTGTTTTCTGGGCCCAATTTCATTGAGCTGCTTAGCACAAGAATTTGCTTAGCATGAAATTTTTTCCTTTATATTAACAGGGTTACCAACCAAATTTCCGTTTGTTGCATATTGCTTGTTACTGGTGTTCAGCTGTTTTTTTGTTTATCCTGAAAATCATGTAAAAATTTGGTTGGTAATCCTGTTTTTATCAAGGAAGAAATTTCATGCTTAGCAAATTTTTGTGCTTAGCTGCTCTATGAAATTTGGCCCAGATGGCCGAGTCTTCTTCATTGATCGAGTTATCGATAATGTGGCTCAAGTTGGACTTGAGTTTGAGTCAAGAGTCAAACAAAACTGTGCTGATCAATTTCTTGAAGCAAAACTTTTTGTGACCGAATTTACAAAGAACTTATTTTACTCCTGGTTTTTGTCATTTCTGTTTTTCTTGTTGCACTTCTGAGTCATGATTTATTACAATCAGTTTCAATGTACTCAGGCCTGATGTACTGGAAGAGTTATCGTCAGGGCCTGATAGTCTTGGTTTTACACCTATTGGGTCTTTGTATGATGTGTTGAATTAAAAAGCCTCAAAGTTGTCAACAATAATGTGGCAATAGTAGCTGAATTATTACATGATATGTGTAGTATGCTTATCAATGAAGTGCAATGACATTGTTTTGTTTTTTACACAAACATTACATCTAGCACTTTTTACACTACCTACATGAACATGTACTAGACCTTGGATATTTGCAACTTGGTAGCATGTGTAAAAAGTCTTATAGATTAAAACTGACCCAGAGATTCCTTTCACACTGCAATATCTAACAAAGAGAAACATTAGCCAAGTTCCATACTAACACTGAGATTGGTGGATTAACCCTGGTCCTTGGCAGGGTTAAATTTTTCACGGATGAGGCCAGTGCTGTGTTTGTTAATCAGGGGAGTTTTTAGTCCTGAGAAGTGTAGTGTGAATGCCAACGCTCCACTTAATCCAAATTATCTCTGTATTAAACATTCTCAGGATTAGAGTGTAGTGTGGAAGTGGCTTATGTGGCATAAAATTAGAAAATGTGTTCAAGGCATGTAGCTGCTTAGCCTAATTCAGTTCTTGTTTTTCTAAACCCCAATAAAGGAAACTACAGTCGTCAGTTCCAAGAAGAAACCTCCTCTTGAAAGCCGTCAACGATGCTGCGAAGCAAAGTATCAAATCAAGGCTCACTCTTGAAAAGCCAGCACCAGGTCTGGTATCCCGCTCAAAGATGATGGAACTATCCGAGCGAGATTATGACACCCAGGAGTTTATCACAGTTTCAGACAGCTCAACCTCACAGCAGGTGGAGGAATATTATGCTGATGATGAGGAGCAAGGTGGGAATGTTTTTAATTATTAAAGGCACTGGACACCTTTGGTAATGCGCCGTATTTTTGACCACATGAGGGCGCTTTCAAACATACTTGTTTCACTTCCTGGGGTATATTCATTCAAACCCAAAACAGTTATTAAAGACTGGAACACGTTCCACCACAGACATCATGGACAATAAGACTAAAAAAGGAGACGATACAATCCACCTCTCAAGCAACTTAAACTATTGCGCAACAAAAGTGAAAGAGCTCCTATTAAAATTGGGCAGGGCGAACGGCTTATACCCCTGGAAGTGATGAAAATACTATTGAGATTGCCCTCACCCGGTAAAAAATACAGCGCATTGACAGAGATCAGTATTCTCACCAACAAACAATATCTACTAGATGGTCTCTCAACTAAGTCAAGCAGTTTTCTCTGGGTTCTGTTTCTAATAGTAAACGTCATAAAGGAACACTAGTAAAGAATTGAACTAATAATAACTCTTACACTGTGTGCTGTTTAATGTCAGATGACAATGAGGTGCTTGATACTAGACAAATCTGTATGGAAACAGAAATGCCATCCCAACCAGTGATCTATGTTATACGAGATGAGAATGTAGTGAAGAAGGCGGAGCAGCCTACCTATACACCAACTCCAGGGGTAGTTGACAGCAGCCATAGGTGAGTTTTACTGTACAGACCCCCCCATGGCATTACAACCATGAGTAGTTTCAAATTAATCAACGTCACAAACTGACATATCAATGGGAAGTGTAGATTGGTCAAAGTTTACATCATGGCTGCATGGCTATATTGACGAACCAAGCCCCAAGCCATTTTGTGGTCCCCTGCCCTTAGTGCAGGTTAAACGTTGCTGTACTCTGGTCATGGTCGAGTGCGAGCAGACATACTCTCGATGGACTTGATTGTAAGTCCAGCCTGTGTGTGTTGAGCTGCCCTCCAAACACCTGTCCTCATCACCAGTGACTGCATTTATCACAGTTGCCCTGGCTAGCAGTCCCTAAAGGAGCAAGACAGTCTGGTCAAACAATAGCTGATTGACACCACTTGTACCATTTATGCATTTAAACATAGCCTTGTAGACACTTTCCTTTTTGATTGTATCATCTGTAAACATATATCCGTTTCACCTTCCTACAGCGAGACCTCCCCCACTAGACCAGTGAGCCCCAAATTCATCGTCACGTTAGAAGGTGCTGTTAAAGCCAACACCAAGCAGAGGAAGTCAGCCAGGGTGGCACCTCGTCTCTCCTCCTTCACCAGGACCATCGACAACAGCTCCATGTATGCTGACTTTGTCAACATGCAGCAGCAGCAGCAGCAGACACAGCAGGCAGAAGAGGAGCATGTACTGCAGCAGCGGTTGCAGCTAGCGCAGCAGGAAGCCGCTCTACTGCAGCAAAAGAATCAACTGCTTGAACAGCGGGCTTTGCAGGATTACTCCATGGAAGAAGACATCCACGTCTATTCAAGACAGACACATCATCCTGAAAAAATGCATGAAGAAACACAAGGTAGATTGGGCTGTGTGGCTGTGTTGTTGTTTTTTACAGGTTTTTTTAGCTTGTGTTATGCTTAAGTGCATAATATTATTTTGGGGGATCAGTTTGTCATTTTCTGAAGCAATTCTTCTTTTGCTTGTCAGGTTTTAATTTTGGCCTCATTGTCTGGTTCATGAGTACATGAAACTTTGGTCACCTTTTGCCAATCATTTGTCAACATTATCAAAATAAATTTTGTTTTGTGTCTTAACTAAGATTTTTTCCTTGTATGTACTGTGAATTAAATTTGATGAGGTAAATGATACCAGTGTGTATTTATGAAGTTTCCAAGGTTCTGCTTTTACCTTGGCTTCGCAACCAAAGTTAATAATAGAAATGAAATGGAGTATACATGTGCATGATTTGTTTTGTTTTTATTTTAATTATCACCGATTGTAAACGGAATTTATTTTAATTTTTTTTAAACTTACAGAGCAGTTTGAGAAGGAAGAGGTTAGTCCCGTAAAGAAAGAACTATCAACCAACGAACGCTGTTTGTTTTGGCCTGCCTGCAGGAAAGGTAGTGACTGCATATACGTTCATCCAACAACACCTTGCAGGTTGGTTATCCCTTTTCTATTCACAGAACATTTTCGGTTTGAAATATTTAATGTTTTTTACTCTTAATGTTTTTATATGGAGCTGATCAACTCATCTAATTACCTTTTAAGGATCCTGTATCAGAGTAATTAACCAAGAACTTTAATATTGTCTCTCGATTGCCAACAGGACCTTCCCAAAGTGTAAATTTGGAGACAAATGCTTATTTATCCATCCCAACTGCAAGTACGGTGCCCGCTGCAGCAGAACCAACTGTCCGTTCACCCATGCAACAAGGAAACAAGTATCTCAGGGTCCAGTCAGCCCGACCCTTATTGTCGCACCTACACCAGGTAACTATTCCTGCTCTATCTTTAATTCAATTCAAGAATACATTTATTTCCATACTAATAAAAGAATAACGACAGTTACATTTATTTACAGAGTAAAGCAAAACATATCATTACGTAACTGTAAACATAAATAAATAAACTTACAAAAATATCTTATGTGTTGATTGGTTACTACTCAAGAAGAGACATTTGGCCAGGGTGTTACCGCAGACCACCATGCAAAGTTTCAAATCCTAGTGTGACACTGACTTTGTAAATGTAGTCGTCGATATTGCAACACAAATTACTGGAGATCAGGTATCCTATCACAACAAAAATCTGGATCACAACAAGCATCTTGATGCTTTCGGCACTCGGACCCTTGCAACCCCCCCCCCTTTTCTGGTTTTGATTTGAGTATTAATAAAGCGAAGAGTATGTGCACTGCTGATGTGCAACAGGCACAAGAATCTTCCCAAATTTGTCCGGATTTCCAGATTTTTCACTTAAAAACATAATTTATTTCCTCTGAGTTCAGTGTAAATTTGAATTAATAATCGGGGGGTAGGTCCTAAAGGTGTAAGGTCAAACTTTGGATATAAGTGAAATTGAACTTCCGTCGCCCGATAAACTAAGGCATATTAGTATTGAGAAACGGCATTGTTTGTCGGATTTGAAAAGGGAATGGGTGTGCGTCCACATTATTTATTACATGCATTGCGTACACTTCACTAGAATATACATCTGTGGAGAATTCGTCAGCAAGTACATGTTCTGTACATGTACAAAGATTTATCTCAATCAAATTCTCACTACATTATGTAGACGATGAAGAACAGTCCTACTTGTGTTTTTTCTGTGTTAAACGCGATGTATGCACCTTATACAAAAAAACTATCATTGCCAATCATGACTAGCTCTTCGCTCCTTATTAAGTTTGATCCTTTTTTAAGGCTAAATTGGAATTGAGTCCTGCCAGCAATTGCTTAGGATAGGCTAAAAATACCATCCCACCCCCCCCCCCACATGCCTGTTTAAATTAGAAAATTGCTCAGGTTTGTGGAAGATCGCGGAGCATTAAAGTAAGCTTGACAATGTAAGTGTTTTCTAAAGAGGGCGCTGAGATTGGCAAGAGGTCCCTGGAGCTTGGCTGTGTAGAGCCTAGTTATCTCAAAGTCAATCAAATCTGGTATCAGGTTTCATTTAGAATGATGGGTAATTTCAGACGGGATTGTGACAGTCGAGTAATCTTCAGGAGTGGGCTTTTTTTCCTTTTCCGACCACAAACCCGCTGAGATGTTATTGTCCATCTCTATGGTGTTTTTCTGTGATATTTCTGTTTTATCAATACCTGAAGGTAGTTGACGTCAGTGTGTGTTTTTTTTCCTTTCTTTTTTCAGTCCACATAAAATCCAATACTTTAACATCCTTTAGGTATTGGATGAAAGGATTTAACACTATTGGTTTAAATTGCCCAGTAGAGATATAAATCAAATGAAGTATTTAAATGCAACTCATGAAGTGTCCATGCTTTAAGAATATTACAAATTATAAGTAATCTTGAAATTTTAAATAGATTGCATTTGTTAGTTATGATAACAATTTCTTGAGTTGAGAGTAAACAGTTTTACGAAACAAGTATCCTTAAAAAAGGTAGGGGAATAATGTGCACCGGGAGCTGCCAAATGCAGGTCATTGAGTTTCATTTGAAACCAAACGCCTTTTCCCTTTACAGAGCCAATTCCCAGGAAATAAAGAATTTTCTGAGGAATTTTAGCCCCTCTGCTGACTATGTTCTTTTCACACCGTTCCTATCAGCATCATTATTTTCAGGAAGCGTCTTAGACACTTCTTGTTCACAACATGCTATATTGTATTTCTCCAATCTTGAGTTCTTTGATGTCCTTTGTAAAAGCGCTCTAAAAAATATTTTTTTATTATTGGTAAGTTTATCTGGGCTCTATTTAAATTTCTTTAGAAATGTTTTTATGAAATATATATCGCTAGATGTAGCCTACAAATGTTGACAGTTTATAGCTGCTTTTCTTGAGGGGAAACCCAGGGGCAATATAATGCTCCAGGGATGACTGTTGGAGGGAAGCTAGAATTACCTTACCATGAATAAGAAAGCAGTCAATATTTTCTTGAAACCACCCTTTGCTAAGATTCTTACACAAGGTAGAAAGATTCTTGCAACAATAAAGCAGAACCAATACAAAGCTGTTCTATCCTTTCATGGGGCTAGCTCACAGGACCCATTATGGACTAGCTGCAGCGATTGCACTTTTGCAGGTATTCTTTAAAGTGTTTATGCAGCTTTTAAGTATAAATAGAAAGCTCCATGTGATTTGTGCAGGATATATTTGTTTGCTGTATTATTCTGAGGGTAAAATGTGACCTTATTCCTCCGGCAACCATGTCCACTTGTACATAGTTTGATTTATCACAATTTATACCTCTCCTTCTATATAAGAGACTTGAGTACCTTGTTGGTAGACACGTGCGCTAGATTTTATTATCATTATAGAAGCCATCTGGGAATGAGGTGAGCTTGGTTTTAGAATCTACGCAGGAAATTTTGAAAGTCTGGATTAGTCTTTTACTTTATTGCCAAGGCTGAAAATGTTAATGTTAAGACCGAAATATTTGAGAGAAATAAAACATACTGAATCTTATTTGTCTCTGGTTCTGAATTAAATTTTTATTCTAATGCATGACTGGTGCAAGACATGGAAGGGTAGGTTTTAACAAAGGATCGTAAACACAATGTAACTCCACCCAACCACATGAATCACAAGTTCTTTCTCTTTTTAAATCTGGCCTCCATGGCCACTAGCCACCAGCCAGTGTTGATTAGTTTGGATAGAACGGTTCACCTGTATATTTTTTATCCATCATCTTTGTGAAATGTTTTACTTTTACTAGTATTTCTTTGTTTTCTTTGGTTGTAGTTGAGTTTGTCCCTTGTCTTTCCGTTTTGATGTGTGAACAAGGGTCCCCATTTAGTGTGTCTGTTTGGGGTTTCCCTTTTGCACCGATGTCATTTTTTAAATGTATTTGTGCAATGAAGGTAAAAAAATAAAATAAATAATAAACAACAGGATAATATATAGACGATGTGACTTATGTTTACATTCCAACCGCCCTCTGTTGACAAAACACTGTATACGTCATGTTTTGCAGCGCAAAAAGACGCGTAGGCACGGTAAAATTGCATAAACTTTCCAGCCGGCTGCCAAAACACAGAGGTTTTGCCTGGCGGTATGCACGCAAGTTATGTTATGGTTTTCGTCTATATGTAAATAAACTACTGGACTGTAACAACTATAACCAACAGTGAAACAATAAAACCTTAGCTTTTATAGTTTGCAACAGCTAATGATTTTGTTTATATGGTTTTTTTTTTCAGTGCCTCAGAAAGTTGCCAAAGTGTGCAGATTTCACCCAAACTGCACAAATGTCAACTGTTCTTTCCTTCACCCAAAGGTAAGGCCATTTTACAACGCGTACAACTCACTGTTGTATGAACCCTGTATGATAGACATCATCATTTTATAATGAACTTAATCTTTTACTTCTTCCAGACAGAAATGCTGTAGTTTATTATTTAATTTATTATGTGTGTACAAACATTGCTTTGGAGTGCAGTACTTCTGAAAGATATGCTGGTTGGTTCCCTTATATAGCAACAGAACTCACAGTATGGAACTCCCACATGCAACTAAATATATGGTGCCTAAATATAGAGCTAAATGAATCAATAGTAGATTGGAGCTTATATTTGCTTATGTCTACTATGTCTACTATGTGGAATAGCGAGGGATCCCTGGTTTTAAGATGGTGTATTTCATAGTGGGCTTTCAATGTAAAGGAGGTTCGTCATGATACCCTGTGCATTTTTGTAATGTTTTATGTTTTATCATATTTATATATATTTTTTTCTCTTGATGTGGAGTTATACTACTCCGTTTATTCAACAACAATTATCAGCAACAGCATACATCAATACAACAAGCTCCAATACATACTGTTATTATATGACAGATTAAATGAGCTATGGGTTGTAATACATAGAAATTAAAATTGATAACATACAAACAAGAACAAGAGACATAAATATTTATATATACATTTTAACGTGACCTAATCATATTTATATTTATTGTCACCTTTATAGATGTATTTATGTATCCCCTGTTTTGCGTTGTTGCCATTTTTATCTGTGTAATTTAAACTCTAATTCACCTTTTGTGCTGCCATTTGGTTGTTTTAAAATTAATTACATTTTGAGTTTGTCATCAAGAAGTTGTGCAACAGTGTCCACATTTATTTGAGGATTGTTGTAGATTTGTTACTTCATGTATCTCATTTTGAATACTTCTCTATTGCTAGCAATGCGGTGTCTTCATTTGATGTGAAATGTTTGTGTACAGTCGACTCCCGTTATTACGAGCTCTCGTCCTGTATTGACTCTGGTCTATGTCTTCTATTATTAAACACAGTTGAACTAGATTTAGGCTTGGAGTTTTGTCCCTCGTAAAAGCATTTCATATAACATTTGAGTAGGTGCACTTATTGTGCATCTGTCGTACGTCATTCCCTGTACAGGAACTAAAGACTGCAAAAGCTACCTGCAGAAAATTGCTTGTCATGCCCTTGTATATGTTTTTTTCATTTAAACATCCTGGGACTAAATTGATCCAAACATAGAAATTCATCGCTATGATTAGCTTTGAAACCGGAAGTGTTGGACAGCACTCGAAATAATCAAACCTCCTTTTTACACAATAATAGATAATGATAATAATATCGAAGTCTTATATAGTGCACGTAACTACCAAACAAGGTACTCAAGGCGCTGAGTATATAAACTTTTTCAGAAAGATAGGTAATTGCAGTGATGGATTCCGAGACCAAATAGATGCTTTTGTGTGATATTTTGATGTAAACATATTTTGTTGATAGAAATGTATTCTCGTTTTGCATTTCTTTTTGTTTTGATTTGTTTTTGTTGACATATGTGAATCAATGTTTCCTCTTTCACAAGGTTAATACCTAACTTGACTCTGGAGCCACTCTTAAATGTTTGGTTAACATCCAGGTTGCTAGTTTCAGGGCAATACTGGGTTTTTTTACAGGCTTTTCTTGATTACATAGGCCTACATATAAAGCTCTTTTAATGTTAACGTCTGTGTGAAATTTAAATTGTACATTCCTTCAGTCAAACCATGAAACCGACACATGTGTTAAAAAACACTAAGCATAGCGATTTGTGTACAAAGGATTAAATTACTGTTAACAGTTCAGCAAGTTTGAGGACCTAATGTAATAGTTTCATAGTAACACTAATTAGCATAATGGCCATATCACTAGAATTGCAATTTTGGGGCAAAAATAAATAATAGTTCTAAAACTTATAATTGTGCCCTAATCTTGTTGACATGCTCTAGGGCGCTGAACAAATAGCTCTATAGTAAACAAATATACAGGTGCACTTGTATAGACAACCTGAATTATTTATAACAACAAGAGTAAAAATTCTTGAAGAACCTTTATATATACTTTCTTTTGATTTTGTGATAGCTTCTCATTTATATGTAATGTATTTTCTTGATTCCTGCAGATGTGTATGTACGGTCGAGCTTGTACTAGGTCTGGTTGTCTCTTCACTCATCCCAAAGTGGCAACTGGTGCCGCCCTTAAATGGACGAAGCAATCGCATATAAGGTGAATTCCCCTGTGGCTTGAATTTCTTAGAGGCCCTGGACGCATTTAGTAATTGTCAAAGACCAGTGTTCTCACTCGGTGTATCTCAACGTATGTATAAAATAACAGATATGTGAACATTTGTTAAAGGCAGTGGACACTATTGGTAATTGTCAAAGACTAGCCTTCACAGTTGGTGTATCTTAACAAATGCATAAAATAACAAACCTGTGAAAATTTGAGCTCAATCGGTCATCAAAGTTGCGAGATAATAATGAAAGAAGAAAACACCTTGTCAAACGAAGTTGTGTGCGTTTAGATGGTTGATTTCGAGACCTCAAGTTCTAAACTTGAGGTCTCGAAATCAAATTCGTGGAAAATTACTTCTTTCTCCAAAACTATGGCACTTCAGAGGGAACCGTTTCTCACAATGTTTTATACCACCAACCTCTCCCCATTACTTGTCACCAAGAAAGGTTTTATGCTAATAATTATTTTGAGTAATTACTAATAGTGTCCACTGCCTTTAAAACACCCTTGTTGCACAATATTGTGTGCTTTCAGATGCATATTAAAGGGCCTCAGTCCTGAAGTCTTTTAATCAACAGTTCTCCATTGCTTGTTATCAAGTGTCCAGTCCCTTGAAGGGTTTAGATACCTTTTGTACATCAAGTTTTTGGCCATTATGTATATCCCCAATCACTGTGAATGAAGATGAATGTAATAAAATTTACCTGTAGAAGTTTCAGCTTCATTAGTCATCAAGTTTTTTTAGCAAAAAAAAAGTGAAAACACTGAGCGATGTTTTCAGGAGAGTCTCAACTTCTTGAAAATCCGACCACCAATTGAGCAAAAAATTTCACAGGTTAGTTGTTTTATGCGTATGTTAGGAGGGATACACCTTGAGAGAATACAGGTCTTTGACAAGTACCAAAGGTGTCCTGGGACCAATTTCACAAAGAGTTAAGGAGGTATACAAAATGTATGGCTAGTCCTAAGTTTGGCAAGTAACTGGTCCTAACTCGAGATAAGACTAGTGAAATCCACACAGTTTACACAGTTATGTTGCAAACTAAGATAAATACTGATGGTATGTAATGGAGGTGCAATGAATTTAATCAGTTTATTTCTTTATTTCTTTACAGTGAAAGGCAGTTTTCAGCAAAAGGCACACCGAGTTAAACCAGTATTTTCTATAAAGGTTATGTCGTGTATAAAGGCAGTGGTTTTGCTTCTTCTTTTATTCAATCATTTAAGAAAAGGACCACCCATATTGGTTTTCCTTCTGTACAAAACAGACGGTTATACAAGACAAATTATTGTGTACTTTTATTGGTTGATAACTAATTACATGATGTGGTACAAAGGCACGTGTACATTGTTCAGTGGAATATGAATGACCAAAGCGGTACATAATCTTGATATTGTCAACCACTGGTCCTTTCCAGTGCCTCGGACACTAGGGGCCGATTTAAGAGTTTGGGACACACGTCCTAACTTAGGACTAGTCCTAGGAGATATTTAAAACTTAAAGCTTATCTCTTGTTAGGATGAGAGTATTACTCGTCCTAACCGCGAGATAAGACAAGTCTTAACTCTTTGTGAAGTCCACCCCAGGTCCTTAATTAGCAAGGTACTTATGGGATGAATGTTTTCACCCTGGTGTTTTCTGGTTAGCTGCAGATCGCACCATGACACCTTGTAAACATTACACGGATAGAACTTAGCTCCACATACCTTTTTGACAAAAATATACATGTAAATATCTTTTTCAAACAATTGGAATTTTTGTACATGAAAATCGGTTGAGACTCAACTTAAGTCAAGTTTGATGTCGCAGTTATTTTTATTTATGACAGCTCTCGTCATGTAGTTGTAATGAAGCTTTAAGCCCGAAAAGGGACAAATTTTTGTTTACTTTTTATTCCATTCCCTCAAAACATATATAGTTCCTGCAAAGTATTATTTCGCGGGAACAAAGTAATATAATATTTCAACGAAGTAATTCGTATTTCAGGGAACAAAATATAATTTACATTGGAAAGAGATAATATTTGAATGGAACAAATCGTATTATTTTGGAGGGGAACGAAGTAATCTTTCGGGGAACAAAACAATATTTTGAGGGGTTGAACAAAATAAAAACGGTGTCCATTTTTGATGAAGTAAGAAACTGAAAATCAACTTTCAAAATGTTGAGTTTCGGATTTAATCATTCATTGTTTATGACAAGGGTGACATTACTATGTTTTTGTGTAAAAAAAAGGTTAATTCAAAAGATTAAATAGCAGTATGTGAATTTAATAGAATAGTAAACTTTGACAAATTTGACATAGGCCGTTTTTTAAAACAAAGACTTGGGCTTGGGCTTAAAGGCTCCGCTAGTCAATTTGAAAACATGCGCTTTCCTTACGGGCTGTCGACAGGCCCAAGGCCAGTTTCCAAGCTCAAACCGTGATTTCGAAAACGCCATAGGGTCTCAAGTGGAGTTCATGTAATCATGTTGCACAACAAATTAGGTTTGCCCTCGAAATGCTATCAGTGTGTCCATTCATTCACAGATATACAAATTGTCAGAAACTGCATGCATTAGTGTTTTTACAAATATTAAAAATAATGGGAAATGTGTATAAATGTATTTTTGTTCAAAATAAAAGATGTGTATGTTGACAAAAACTATTTGTGTTGAGTCGGGAATCAATTTTTTTCTGAAAACCCTTGCAAATTTAAAACAATAAATCACATTTTTAAAATAAAAAATAAAGAATATGGGAATATAAAAACTAAAAACAAGTAATAGACAGAAAATGAAAAACAGAATTGTTGGAACCTCTGGTGACTGCTGAGTTTTAATAAAGTAATATTTAATTGGGAGTGAAGAATGTTGCATGAATGTTGTCGGTTGTTTTGGTGGAATAATGTTGCGTGTAAGCAGGATGTTGTTTTGGTAGTTGAAGGTGACTTGGACCAAGTCAAATCTGAAGCAATAGTGGCTATGTATTAGTGATTTATAAGACACCTTCATTTTAGGGCTCATAATACACCTTCATTTTAGGGCTCATATAAAGCCATACAACATCATCAGCTTGTTTGTCAGTTCTTAAAAGAACTGGCAAACAGGTACTGTGAAAACGTAGACAACGGAGATAAACGGCGTTAAATAGTTTTCCTTCGGAATTTCCATGGTGTTTTCACTTAGTTTTGTGCTTTTGCACTTCATACATGTATGTCGGTTTTGAGCAATGAAGTAAGAAATGTTGTCACTTGTGAAATTAAACATTAACAATGATGTTTTACTCTTGTCAAACTGACAACAATACTTCTGGGCTATATTTGACAATATTATATTTGCTATAATATTGCAACATGTATCCGATAATAAAATATTCCTGACACAGGAAACCACGGTACCTATTAAAACCACGGTACCTATATTAGAACCACCTGACACCTTCTAGTTTAAGTCAGAGAATAGACTCTTAAAGTGTAGATTTGTGACTACAATAGGCTCACCTTTTCTTTTTTACACATTTAACGAGACCTACCTCCAATTTCTTAAAGTTTCAAAGCTTGAAGAACTTTCCTTCATTTTAGTTACGATAATTCGCGTTGACCTATTTATGGTCTCATTTTCACAATCTGGCACACAGGTAGTCCTGGAGTAATTATAGAAATATTGACTGCTGTGAGGGGCACAGTTAAAATTATACCGGAGGGCATAGCCATGGTTTTGACATAACCGAGGGCCTATAATTTAACTGTTCCACGAATATTAAGCAGTCAATATTTCTTTTATATACTCCGAATAAAGATTATTCTAATCAACAACACTCTGACTGTGAAAGGTCGTCTGCGAAGAAAGGTCGCGCCGTGACACGGAACGCTAGTCGTACATTATACATAAATTATCAAAGTTGCGTCATTTTCAGAGCGGGCATAGTTAATTTACTATGCCCGGGCGCGAATTTTTTTTCCCAAATGACATTGCAATATTTTTCCCCTTTCCGTCAAAGTTGGCTCTTTCCGTCACAATAACGTCATAATGAAATAGGTCTGCTCTTTTTACAAATCATTGCAATGTCGTTTGGGGAAAAAAATAGAGCCCTGGCACAGTCATTATGACGTCATCTTGGTACAAAAAGGGAGCATAGCTAATTTCCATGACTCCTTTTTTAACCAATCAGATTAGAGGATTCTATACAGGAGGTATATAATGGATAAATAAATAACTCAAAGTGCTGTTCAGGGAAAACTTACCCTTTTTAAGGTTTTGTGGCAGCGTGACAAAACATTTGACATTATCACTATGTGCGTGTTTTTCGGACTGATGGCAGACTAGTCACGTGTCAGTGCCACGCGGAGCGACGACCTTAATTACTGTATCAGTGATGTACTTGTGATATAATGTTAGAATGCACATCACAATATTAATTTTGCTGTTGCTTTGTAGATGTGCGTGAGTTTTGGGCTTCTTATTCCTCATTAAAGGGCAGTAGTTCCTTATAGAGGTAAATATTGTATCACACGGACAGTTGACGACGATGGAGGGCAACTTCTCTCTATTAACGGAACCGTCATCTGAGCATTCTATCCCGCAACTGAGCCGGACTGCATACACGGCCTTTGCTGTGTACTTGGGTTTTGTGTTGATTCTAAGCCTGCTTGGGAACGGCCTGTTTATTCTCACCATAGTCCGAAACAAACATCTGCAGAATGCTGTCAATTTCCTCTTTGTGAACATTTGCATCGCTGATATGAGTGTTGCATTATTTGCCACGCCGATCACGCTTATGGCAAATGTGCAGGGCTTCTGGAGCTTCGGTCCGTTGGTTTGTAGATGGTACGCGTTTTTGTCGTCTCTATGTGGTAGGTAGTCTTCCAACACTATATTAATTATATATTTTTTTTCAAAACATTATTTACGTTCGGAAAACCCGAAGTATTTTTTTTTTTTTGATAAGTTAATGTGAAATTTTATTTATTCATATGTATTTACATGTGAACACTTTTTTGGACCTCCTTGTCGCGGACTTTTTTTAGAGGATATGTACTAAGTATAGTCGTGGGTACATTTCTGTTTATGGGCTCTATAGCCACTCACGCTTAAAGACACTGTACACCTTCGGTAATTGTCATAGACCAGTCTTCTCACTTGGTGTAGCTCAACATAATAATTTAATGCACAAAATAACAAACCTGTGAAAATTTGAACTCAATTTACTCGTCGAAGTTGCGAGAAGTTATAGAAGAAAAAAAACCTTGTCACACAAAGTTGGCGCTTTCAGACGCTTGAATTTATGACCGCAACAATTTAATTCTGAGGTCTCGAAATCAAAATCAAACATTTTAGTGAGAAATAACTTCTTCCTCAGAAACGACGTTACTTCATCAGAGGGGGCCGTTTATCACAATGTTTTATACTATCAACATCTCTCAATTGGTCGCTAACAAGTATACAATCATTTTGAGCAATTACAAATAGTGACTTTAAGAGGTAATAACTGAATAGTAAAATTAGATATATATACAATATTAATGCGTTTTAGTGCGGTGTCAACGAAAATCAAAAGAAAACGACGAAATAAACTATTCAGCAGGCCTACTTCTTGGCGAAAGTCATCAATATGCTACGTCTAATTGTCATTTAAACTTAAGTTTCACAACAACTGAATAGACAATGGGTTTTTTTATTTGATTTGTTTAATACGAAGTCACACGGGAAAGGGATCAACATTTAGTATCTACTTGCCTACAATTAACATTGCAAAAAAAAACACGAACTTAACTAGCCTTGCTCAAGGCTGTCGAATTATTCACTCCGAAAAAATGTCGGCCTGACGGCCTCCGCATGCGGTTAGTGTACATCGTGTTGTGCGATGTTACGCACAGTGAATACGGGTGGGTTATACGCACAGTGAATACGGGTGGGTTTTTACACAGCGGCGGTCTTTTTTCGGAGTGAATAATTCGACAGCCTTGAGCAAGGCTAGAACTTAACCAGCAACTAGAAACATAAAAAGTGTTACACTAACATCTATTAAAATCGTTTGCAATACCCGCTGCTAAAACATGGGATCCGCCGAACTGCCTCTAGCTATACCGGGCAATCTCGGTGGTCTAGTTGGTACGACACTGCTCTAGAATTACAAGGGGGGGGGGGGGCGCTCGAGTCCCACCCGAGTAATATTCATGTGATGTTTTTTTTACACAGAACTCGGATAAGTACTGAGGATACAGTGCTAACACACATCGGTGTATGGGTAAAAACTAGAAACAAACCAGTTACCGCAAACCAAACTATCTAAAAAAATAAAATTTGGATCGGACGAGTTGGTATTTGAAAAGCGTTTGAAACCGTTCGTTTTGAAATGTATATGGTTAGAAAGATATTTTTAAAATTAGAATATGAAGATCCACACAAGTATCACTCGAAATTGCACGGTGTACCTTTTACGTCGACGCGAACTAACACGGTTGGCCATTTTATGGAGTCAAAATAGACCGATCCATTCAGCTCCGCCCCATTGCGTATTGACCAATCACAACGCAACGAAGGTCCGATAAATATAGTCTGGTTCCCAGACCCAAAACCCTCCGACTAGGCTCTGTCGAATTTAGGGTCCGGTATCACCCACAATCACGTGACCAAAAAGGAGGAATTCCTCCTCTTTCGAAGTTATCCGAAATGTTCCGAACGTGTTGTCGTTAACATTCGGACAGTATCGTTGATGTTCGGTACGGACTCGTAATGTCAGTCCTGTCGGCCGTAGATCCAGGAGTTTTTATGCCAGTTATTGCCAATGCCGTTTGCAAAGCGATGCGACAAGTTCAAAATATATAAACCTGGGAAATCGCTCCGGGATCTGGTAAGTTTTTGTCCTTTTTCTTAAAAAATATTTTTTCAAACTTCAAAGGTGTTTTGACTTGAGTGTTCATTAGACATTAATTGAGGATTAAGTTTCATGATTTTTAAAAGTGGTAAAAATGGGGCAAAATCTGGTTACTAGTTGTCGAAATTATACGTGTTGAACCAGGTTGTAATTAATTGACGATCAAAATAATCTCGTAACCCTCCGGCCTGGCGGCCGTTGGGAGGAGGGTTACGTTATCGCAACTAGTACGTGCAGACATGGTTTCCCTGGAGATGACCCCCGACCCTGACAAGTTGCGTCATGCTCTATTTTTAACCGTGGGTGTGATACCTGACCTAAGATTTTTAACAAGCGACGTCAGGAAATCTTTGGTCAGGGAACCAGACTACGATAAATAAGGTCCGACATGCGTGCGCGTAAGCTTGGCGCGCGCGGCAGATTGTGCAGAGAAGGCATTGGAGAGGCTCACGTGTTCTTGCTCACACGTGCGTCGTGTGCGGAGCCAAGGCCCGGGGTCGATTTCACGAAGCTCTTCTTAACTTACGATGCATCGTATGGTTTACGATGCATCGCGGCTCTGCGATGCATCGTAGCTCCGGCGTACTGCATAAACGATTTCACGAAACGCGTCGTACCGACGACGCATCGCAACGCATTGAAATCGCCCTTTATATAAAACGAAGTTTTAGAACGAGGATGGCCTTTTTGCACTACGGCTGTTTTATGTCAAATACGCGGTGTAATAACGAAACAGCCGTTTAACAAGAGACAAAGAGAGGAGAAAGAAATGGCGCAGACGCGCAAAATGTACAAGACACTGCGCGAACGCCGCCATGTTTGTTTATGTTTTTTCATGTTTTTTGAGCAAACGAATGGTGGCGCTAGACAGTTTACTTTTACTGCTGAAGGGATTTTAATCACTGGCGTTTTGTCGAGTACATGTACTTGTGTAAGTTTACAGAAATAAATTAAAATTGTTCATGTAATAAGTAACAAATTAAACATTTTATCGATGCTTATTAATTTAAATTTACCTTTGGTGTCGTGTTCTAATTCAACCCTTTCAACCCCAATTCAACCCAATAAACCAACAATTCCATTTCGTGTAAAGTGATAGCGCCTGTAAATTTCATCGTCCGTTAATGTATCAAGTGGGCATCTTCGGTCACGAAACAACCTTTCACCAACGTTGTTTCACCAATATAGCGTTCCCAATCTCTACACGACGGAGACTACTTCAGTTTGGCGCATGCGTCGATCGATTTTCCTGCTTCCTTTACACTGATCTCTATTATATACAATCAGTAATCCCTTATAGTGTATTTTTACCCCAGGAAAGATGAGGCCACTAAGCATTAATGTACGTGTTGTGCATGTACCGTCTTTCTCACATGGGCGCAACCAACCAAGCGTGTCTAGAATACCCTCTATACACGTGTACTTGTGTTGCATCGACATGCAAACTCCATGATTGGGACGGTAAGGCCATGGAGTTTACCTCCATAAGGCACACGTAGTTATTGTACCTCATCTTCCCTGGGGAAAAAAAAACACGCTTAGAATTTGTTCACCGTCCTGTGTCCCTACCGTGGTCTTTCGAAAGCACGCTAATTGCTCCTCGCAGAATACGCCCACGCTCATTCAACCAATCGAGGGCGTGCATTTTTATCGTTATCGTTTTCGTTCTCGTTATCGGGGCCTGTGTGACCGGGCCTATGATGGATCGGTCTAACAAGAATAAAATGGCCGACCGTGTTTCTTCGCGACGTAAAAGGAATAGATGGTTTACACGCTCTGTAAAGGGTTCGGTAAAAAAGGTAATTGGTTTAGGTTAATTTTAGAAGAAAAAAAATCGGAACTTATGTTTGTTACCTAATCAACGGTGACTTTCAGACGAAATTATTTCGCATCATGTTTATGCTTTATATAACAATAGGTTTCCTTTCTGACAAAAATTACATAATTAATTTTTCGAGATCATTACCAAGGTATGATACTAAACGTTTAAAAATCAACAATGCATTTCACATGAGCCTATCATATACTTTAGGAAATATCCGAAGTTGGCTGGATTTTCTAATGACTTCTCTTGTCTTTTCTTTAATGATTATGCACAGGATGTGAGCAGATCGCAAGCATTGCAGCCATCGCTCTCCAGCGTTATTTCTTCGTTGTGAAATACAATCTGTCGGCGCGACTTACCAATGGTTATGCCATTGCCTGTATTTGTTTTACATGGCTTTATTCATTAGCTGCTGTAATACCTCCCGCTATCGGATGGAGTGAGTTCACAGTTGAAGGTGGAGGAACATGTAAGTGTATATCTCCCTCAGATTGCACCCAACCAAATAAAATCCCCATAGCATAGAGTGCAAAATACTTAATATTAAAAAATACACGTAAAAAGCTTAGAAGTCGCACAGCTTTTTACAGTAAAGGGACAATTGTTCATTGACCCTTGAATGTTAATTCTCTTCTCAATTTAAATCATGGAGGAGTCCCTTGGCCCGTCGAACTATTCACCCTCCAACCCAAAACACACTTACACCAGTGTAACTCTTCCAAACGTCTATCCTTGATCAAGGCACTACAGCCAGCCGCGATCTGCAAAATCCAAGTCCCCATCACTGAATTCCGCCAGCGCACCCCCATACATAACACAGTGCATATAATACGTGTACAGCGTATGTACACATACGTACTGTACATGTACATGTACCATCTGTATACGGTACACTTACGGTACATTGGTACCTCCCAAGTAGCATGAGGTTGAAAATACAAAGACACGACCGTTCTCACGACTACGCTCTACTGTTCTCGCTGTACAATGTATGGTAATGTACATTGTGTATGCACTGCATGCGTGTGCCGCGAACCGGGCCGGGGAACAGTACGTCAGCAGCCTTGATCAAGGCTACCAAACGTCCGATCAGCAATCTTGAAAAATGTCCCTTCACCTCTCAGCAAATGGGAACAATTAGGGCCATCCCAGAATACATCAAGTTGGAAGTCAACAACACAAGGTCGCAATATTAGGCAATTTTTTTGCACTGAAACCCTTTTGGGGGCTCTCAATGTCAAATTTACAATATTTTGAGGGCCTACACAAAATCATTGCGAACTCGACGCTGTCTTCTCCTTATACTAAATGGGGTGAAGCCCTCAGTTGAACGGTTCAACCCTACGTTCAAACTGATCATGTTCATCATGGTCCCTGTATTTCAGTGTATTAAGATGAACAGCTGCAAATCTTATTCCAATATAATCTTATTCCAATATAATGATACATGTTGCTTATTTTGCATACACACGCTGCTTCCAGACGATTGAAAGCGCAAGCTGACAAATTACATTTTGGACCGTTTTTGTTGTCATTGGTCCAAAATGTAAATTGTCAGCTTGCAATTACGATCGTCTGCAAGCAGCGTGTGTATGCAAAATAAGCAACATGTAACATTATATAAGATTAAGATTTGAAACTGTTCATCTTAATACAACAGAGTTGTTAAACACCAGTTCTTCTAAGAATAACCTCAATTCATGCATAATATTTCAACAAGAATGTCTACACAAACCCCATTAAATCGTTTTGGGTTTTTTTAAGCAAAATGTATTTGCAACTTCAACGCATCGTTTGTTAACATTCTGTTCCCTTCACTAACTCGGTGACATTTCTCTTATTCCCACAGCGTGCTCAGTGAACTGGGAGTCTGGGGACCCTTCGTACATCATTTTTATCTTCACTCTCGTCTTGGTCATACCTTTGTCGATTATCATTTACTCATATGGAAGTATACTCTCAACAGTAAAAAAGGTGAGTTCATGAATTTTAAAAGCAATCGATGTCCTGAAAGTTGGGCTGTCATGGTTGCCATCCACATTTCAAATTATTTTGTGATACGCCTTCAAATCGACTGCACCCTTTTCTCCTATCTGGGATATCAAGTTCCATTCGGGCCAACACAATTTTGGAAGTATAAGCTAACTCTGTAATAGCCCTTAGTTTCTTTGAGCAGCCAGCAGCACCCGAACAGTTTGATGTTTGATGAGTAATCCAGTACGTTAATTTAGCTTTAAATTTGTTACTGTGGGGTTTCCATTTGGCAGTATACAGCTAAAAGGTACACCACAGTGGCCTAGTTTAATTACATTAGATACACTGGACACTATTGACAATTGTCAAAGACCAGTCTGCTCACTTGGTGTATCTCAACATATGCATAAAATATATAACAAACCTGTGAAAATTTGAGCTCCATCGGTCATCGAAGTTGCGAGATAATAATGAAAGAAAAAGCCCCCTTGTCACACGAAGTTTTGTGCTTTCAGATGCTTGATTTCGAGACCTTAAATTCTAAATCTGAGGTCACGAAATCAAATTCGTAGAAAATTACTTCTTTCCCGTAAACTATGATACTTCAGAGGGAGCCGTTTCTCACAGTGTTTTATGCTATCAACAGGTCCCCATTACTGTTACCAAGTAAGGTTTTATAATGCTAATAATTATTTTGAGTAATTACCAATAGTGTTCCACTGCCTTTAAAGGAACACGTTGCCTTGGATCGGGTCGAGTTGGTCTTTGAAAAGCGTTTGTAACCGTTTTTTTTATAAAATGCATATGGGTAGAAAGATGTTGTAAAAGTAGAATACAATGATCCACACAAACATGCCTCGAAATTGCATGGTTTTCCTTTTACCTCGTCGACTAATACGTCGGCCATTATGTGGGTCAAAATTTTGACTCCCATAAATGGCCGACCATGTTAGTTCGCACAGTAGAAGGAAAACCACGCAATTTGGAGGCAAACTTGTGTGGATCATTGTATTCTACTTTTAAAACATCTTTCCAACCATATGCATTTTATAAAAAACAGTTACAAACGCTTTTGTTTTGACCAACTCGTCCGATCCAAGGCAACGTGTTCCTTTAAGAACCGCACTCAAAAGTTCCATGGAAAGACTTCATTGATGTTGCCACATGATTACCAGGATTGCCGTTCACTCTAAACAAAACAATCCAGTCAGAATCGAACCGGATTCCGGGTCCCAGAATCCCTGATCCTTACTAGGTTAGCCTGACTCATTTGCCGCAAATTAGTTGAGATCTAGTTTGACTGGGATTTTGTGTTACACGTTTGACATATCATACAGTTCTTTAACACTCTGTAGTTTAATAATTCCACAGATGGAAAAAGTCAGCACTTTACATCGATGTCGACTGAGAAGAGCCGATAAACAAGTAACCACCGTGGCCATCATTCTGGTGCTGGCGTTCATGATAACATGGGGGCCCTATGCAGTTTACTCCATGTATTCGGCCGTTGGGATCGGCCCACCAATCTCACCTCTCTTAGCGACACTTCCCTCCATGTTCGCAAAACTATCAACTGCTGTCAACCCATTCATTTATTACTTACTACATGAAAAGGTAAGAGGGTTATCAGCTTTCTCCCTCATTCTATGTAGGCCTACTAATTTCTAATTTCTAATTTGTAAGTTTCTAATTGGTTCTAACCAGGGCTCGATTTCAAATAGTGTTTGTGCTTAAGCAAAAACAGTATCTAAGCACAATGAAATTATGCTTACCAGAATGGTTAACAGCCAAACTACCAATTACAATTAGTGACTGGTATCCTGCTAAGTTTTGTTTCGCTGAATGTGTTAAGCAATATTTTCTGTAAGCTGCTTTATGAAGTTGGGCCCATAAATAAAACATGTAGGCCAAAGCACACACAATTGCTTAGTACTAAAGGTATTGCTTCACTCGATGCGAATAGCTTTCCAGCCAAAATTACATTAAGTTGACATTGCTGTGACTGATCCTACACTCTTTTCTTTTCTTAGCAAAGAAATTTGTCTAGCAGCTAGTTTTTCCTGCTTAACACGTACTTTTTCTGAATTGAACACATGGTTCTACTTTATAGCTGCATAAAGCAGAAAATATTGCTAATTTTTTTTTTCGCTAAGCAAGGATTATCAGGATACAAGTCACAGATTGTAGATGTGGTTTTGCATTTTGGCTGGTAACCATATTTTGGCAAGCTAGATTTTGTTGTGCTTCGCAACTTGTGCTCAAGTAGCACTATGCTTGTTTTGCCCAGTACCGTTGCCTTTAATATGCACTTAATTAATTTGTTGATACAAGCGTAATAACTATTAGGTGTAAATTTTCTCACATTGGTAATGTTTCATTTTCACATTTTGCTTTTGTTGCAGTTCAGAACAGCTCTATTTAAAAGTGGCAGGAGGAGTAAGAACTGGCTGTCACAGTACAATGATCCCGAAACTAAGAGGCAAGCTTTGAAGACATCATCTCTATAGTGGAAGATCTTATCTGAGCACCATCACTGCTCATCATCGTTTTAATAAGCACTCTGCAACGTTCGAAAAAGGCGGCTGTCCGTATGTCAATACCCACCCGGATTTTCGACGTAATATCAGCCAGACGTTCAAATCTCTTTATTGCCTGCCGATCTGCAGATGATTCATTTAAAACTTCTTAATAACGTAGAAAGTTCTCAATAAACAGGCCCCATTATTATATAATCAGTCTCCTCCATCCATACGCATCAACCTGCAACCTGTGCTCATCAGATAATTTAACCTCTCCCTTCCACAAAAAGCGTCCACATCATTCACACGAAAATGAAACCCTCTTCACAAATGCTGTAAACACCATCACCATTACTCGGAGGTAATAAATGTTGTCTAATTACTTTCAGCTCGATATATAAGTGTTCCAGACAGACAGCCATAATCCATCTATTTGTTTATTACTATTCTTTATTTCTTTGACTTCTCATTTTGGGAGACTCATCATCGACGTCGTGCAACAAAGTGGAGATGTTTTCCCCAGTGCTGCATGTCCTTATTTTTTATGATTTGTGTCTTTGGTGTAAACATTTATCGCGGCGTGTTTCTTTTGAGGAAGTAATTTTCCTTGGAGGACGGTGCTGTGGGTTTGTAATGGAAATCATAATTATCTGGACGCGAAGAGTGTATTGAGTAGATCGTTAGGTCTTGCGAGGACACATACAACTAATATTTACAGAGAGGAAGATTGCGTAATGGATGAATTATATAATGAGGACACAAACAAGAAGGGTGAAATATATGAGGACAAAATGTGAGAATAGATCTGTTGCAGAAGGCGGCGCTTTTGGAAACAGCGAGGATTCTAAGAAATACCCTCGAGATCTAAGGCTACGGGACGTAGCCCGACTCGAGGAGTTACAGTCACAAAATGAAAATATGATCTACTTTTGCATGTTGTGATAAGATGAAAATAATAATAATAATAATAATAGTAATAATAATAATAATAATACTACTACTAATAATAATTAGACTTGTAATGTGCACATATCCACCCTGCTAGTTGTTCAATAAAAGACAAGAACAAACAAAACAAAGACAAAATGTTTTTAATTTTGTATTTTATTATTTTAAATACGGTCAAAGTGACATAAGTGCTGATAGATATGTAAGTTTTAATGTCACACAGGGCCGTCCTGCCAATATAGACTGTCTTCTGATCCCTTCCAAGTTATCAGTTCCTCGTTGCAAAACATTCTGCATTTGTGTCTGGATGTAGTGATGCTTGCCACCAGGGCCCAATTTCATAGAGCTGCTAAGCACAAAAATTCGCTTAGCATGCATTTTCTTTCTTGATAAAAACAGGATTACCAACAAAATTTCTATTTGTTGCATATTGCTTGTTACTAGTTATCAGCTGTTGTTTGCTTATCCTGAAAATCGCATGGAAATTTGGTTGGTAATCCTGTTGTTATCAAGGAAGAAATTTCATGCTAAGCAAATTTTCGTGCTTAGCAGCTCTATGAAATTGGGCTCTGTTCATCTCCAAATTCAAAAGATAATCCCCTGCTTTTGTCCTCTCTCTGATTTTCCTGGTTTGCTGACATCACTGTTAATTTGTACTTTTTGTTACTGCTCCTCGTTTAGTGATTTTTATGTTGTTTTTTTGTCATCTCCCCTGTAATTTTTTGGATGGTTGTTAAAGGAACACGTTGCCTTGGATCGGTCGAGTTGGTCTTTGAAAAGCGTTTGTAACTGTTTGTTATAAAATGCATATGATTAGAAAGCTATTTGAAAAGTAGAATATGATGATCCACACAAGTATCACTCTAAATTGCGTGGTTTTCCTTTTACCTCGTCGACAAACACGGTCGGCCATTTATGGGAGTCAAATTTTTGACTCCCATAAATGGCTGACGGTGTTAGTTCGCACAGTAAAAGGAAACCACGCAATTTCGAGGCAAATTTGTGTGGATCATTGTATTCTACTTTTAAAACATCTTTCCAACCATATGCATTTCATAAAAAACGGTTACAAACGCTTTTTATAGACCAAATCGTCCGATCCAAGGCAACGTGTTCCTTTAATATCTTTGTCTCTGTGTATTTTGTCCCGTTTATATTATTGTACCTGTAGTTTATATTTATATTTATTTAAAAATTTTTTTTTTATTTTTATTGATGCACACTTGTAAGCAATGTTCATGTTTTTAACGTGATGTGAATAACAGATTGGATTGAATTGAATTGATATGAATTGAATTGAATTGTATTGGTCACCTGTTCCTCCTTGCCACTTACTTGCTTGATACCTTTTAAAGTTATCTGCTTATGTTGTTTCTTTATGTATCGTTTTGTATATTTTTTTATGCCAGTGTAATAATAAAACTAAACCAAAACCTTTATTTCCATTGTTAAGAACGATCAATACCAAACGTATGCCTTCCCATTGTCTTATTGTGTGTAGAAACAAACTTCTCATAATTATTTTATGAGAAGTTTTCATTTAAAGGAACATAACAAAGTTGTCTTTGCTTACAAAACAGTTTCTGGCAGTGAATTTGAAATTAAGGCCACTTATGTTTCCCCTGATTTGCGAAACTGTTTACAATTTAAAATTTCTCAATCAAGCTTCCCTTTTTCAAACTACCTGAATATCTAATGAATGAAATGTATATACAACATCATATTATTATAATTATTTTTGTAACATTGCCAGAATACAGGCTGTAGCTGCTAATCGAGGTTCCCGGAAGATTCTCGCAAAAAACCTCGTACTCTCGCGAGGTCAACCTACGCTGCGTATTTTAAGCAATAGGGGATATTACTATAATAGAGTTCCTACCTGCATAGGCCATCAAGGACGGAAATAGACAGTTAAATGGTTGCAGTCTATACTTAATGACAACCGTCATTAACGTAAATCACTGTCATTATTACTGACCTAGGGACCTGGACTGAGGGTTTCAGCCATTGCACCATTAGTACCGCAAGTTGTAAGGAAGCCTATCGTTGGAGGACGAGGAGGAATAAATGAGCAACTTGGCTGACCATTGACTGGCCCGATGAGTAAATGGCTGACCAATGACCGGGAGTGGACGGAGATTCTGTTCATTCCGGTGAATCTGTCCCCCGGACCACTTTACCTGGCTCGTCTAGGGTATAAAGCATCCCTCGAGACAGGTTCTCCTAGGATAAACGGTCTCTTGTTAGGTTTTTCTGCCCGCCAGGCTCAACTGAGATTTTGTCCCCCTACGGATTCATCATCATCATCATAGCCGTCCTCCCGAGGTAGATCCCGGAGATGGCTTCCCAACTAAGAGTCTCAATAGGTCTCTGTTCCTTGCTAGGTGTCCTGCTGCTGCCACAGATGGTATGTCAGCCTCTTTACAGAAGTGCTTGATGTCTTCAAGCCATCGTTTCCCTGGTCTTCCTCTGGGTCTGTTTCCTGCAATGTGGCCTTCTAGAAGTATTTTGGGGTATCTGCCATTGCCCATTCTGTTCACATGCCCAATATACTTGAGTTTAGTTTTCCTAATTGAAGTTGGAAGATCTTTATAGTAGCGAAGCAGTTCACGTACTCTTGTGTTGCGAAGTCTGTCCCTTCTGGTGACCCCTAGTATTTTCCTCAAGCATTGATGTTTTTAAATCCGGGCTAAAAACCCATTTCTTTCGAAAGCCATTTTTATGATTGTTCAAACTGTTGTTGTTTTTATTATCACTTAAGGCCTCTTTTAGCACTTATTTTCCATTCTGTAATTAATATTGTTTCCCCGGAGTTTTAGTGAATGTCTCTTTTTACAACTTTATTAGGGTCACAGCTGGTCTGTTTGTACAATCTCTTTGCATTTTTAAATTGTGCATACTCCTATTGTATATTTTATTACTTTCCATTGTATATTGTTAATTTCTTTAATTGCTTGTCATTGTTCGCTTGATTTTGTTGTTGTTGCTGATGTTAAACTTATTTTTATATCTTGTTGTTTTTGCTGATTATCTATATTTTAAATGTTTTAAAATTATAATTATAGTTTTATGTTTTAAATAAATTTGTATTATTATTATTATTATTATTATTATTATTATTATTATTATTATTATTATTATTATTGTTATTGTTATTGTTATTGTTATTGTTATTGTTATTGTTATTGTTATTGTTATTGTTATTGTTATTGTTATTGTTATTGTTATTGTTATTGTTATTGTTATTGTTATTGTTATTGTTATTGTTATTGTTATTGTTATTGTTATTGTTATTGTTATTGTTATTGTTATTGTTATTGTTATTGTTATTGTTATTGTTATTGTTATTGTTATTGTTATTGTTATTGTTATTGTTATTGTTATTGTTATTGTTATTGTTATTGTTATTGTTATTGTTATTGTTATTGTTATTGTTATTGTTATTGTTATTGTTATTGTTATTGTTATTGTTATTGTTATTGTTATTGTTATTGTTATTGTTATTGTTATTGTTATTGTTATTGTTATTGTTATTGTTATTGTTATTGTTATTGTTATTGTTATTGTTATTGTTATTGTTATTGTTATTGTTATTGTTATTGTTATTGTTATTGTTATTGTTATTGTTTGTTATTGTTATTGTTATTGTTATTGTTATTGTTATTGTTATTGTTATTGTTATTGTTATTGTTATTGTTATTGTTATTGTTATTGTTATTGTTATTGTTATTGTTATTGTTATTGTTATTATTATTATTATTATTACGGAGAATTGACACAAAGGTTTGATACACATGTTCGCCCTTTAAACAGCTACTTTGTGAGCAATAAAATCCATGTTATGCGAAGACGTGTATACTATAGTGTCAATGTGGGTAATTGTAACAAATGGCTGACCATTGACCTGCCCCAGTAACTAAGCAAATGGCTGACCGAAGACTGGCCCGAGGAAATTAACAAATGGCTGACCATTGACCTGCCCCAGTAACTAAGCAAATGGCTGACCGAAGACTGGCCCGAGGAAATTAACAAACGGCTGACCATTGACCTGCCCCAGTAACTGAGCAAATGGCTGACCGAAGACTGGCCCGAGTAAAGCAAATGGCTGACCATTGACCGGTTCAAATAAATGAGCAAAAATGGCTGACATTTCATCGGCCCAAGTAATTGAGCTAATGACTGACCAATGACCGGCTCCAGTAAATGAGCAAACATGGCTGACCACTGACCGACTCAAGTTAATAAGCAATTGGCTGACCATTGACCGGTTCAAATAATTGAGCAAAAATGGCTGACATTTGACCGGCCCCAGTAATTGAGTATATGGCTGACCATTTCTCGTTCGGATTCTTCCTCCTGGGTGTGCTATCACACTGTCTACTGATTGATAACGCTTTCCCTCAGGTGATATAAATAGACAGGTTGTACTCGAGGTGACCATGGAATTAATGAACAAATACAAATTGTGTTGTTTAAAAACACACGGTCTTAGCTATCCATTTTAGTTATTGATAAACAGTATTTGTATCATGTTTCATTTATGTAAAAAAAAAAATCATTCATTTATTGAAGTGGTGGATTTTCCAATGTTATTTCTTTGGCTTTGTTTGTACCACTCGATGGAAATATTTATTTAAAGTGAGCTTTCAAATTAAAACAGACTGTTTGTCTTTAATTTAGCCAAAACATAACAGTTAAGAAGAAACTATAAATAAATTGTAAACTTTCGGGTACAACCATGTGTTAATCTCTTTAGTGGGAGTGTTGGCTCTGAAAAGAGCTGGTGTGGTCTCGACGTTTCGAACAGTATACTCTGCTCGTCTTCAGCAGAAAAGTTAATGCTAGAGGGCGCTACAGCCATAATTAAAAAACAACATAATCTACACACCCCGAAAAGGTGAGGTTTTCATTACTCCAGTGCAAATAACTCGCCGTTTGAAAGTGGTTAAACTTATTCACATTGGTTTTAATGACGATTTTATTTCAAACTCGTTTTGTTTGGTCAGACGTCAATGCTCTGGCGAATTCTCCATTCAGTTTGCTAAATAATTGTGTGTTGGAAGCCCTGCTCAACTACAACTGTCTTGTCGTATTGAACACATAAACCCACAATAATGAACAAATAACACCCTTCACAGTCCCAAGCTTCTCGACTCGGTGGAAAATCCCTACATGTGTACAGTTTTAATAAGATAGACACTTATAGGAACTAGCTTCACTTGAGGTGTGTACGTGGATCGTACGAATAATTGCCCTTTTACAGCCTGTGGGGCTCTATAAACGATGTAAAGGCACTGGACACTATTGGTATATTGTGAGCACAACAACTTTCTTGGTAACGAGCTGTTGATAGTATAACACATTGTGAGAAATAGCTCCCTCTGAAGTAACGTAGTTTTTGAGAAAGAGGTAATTGCTCACTCAAGTTCTAAAATACTTCATGCCTTTAAGCACATATATTAAACAAGAAGGGTGTTTATTCTTTAATTATTATCTTGAAACTTCGATGCCCAATTGGGTCGAAATTCTCACAGATCCGCTGCTTTATAATTCATATGTTGGGATACACCCAAATTACCAAAGGTGTCCAATGCCTGTAGAGAGACAGGCATACAACTGCGCAGATGTTCACGGTATCAGGTTTTAGATATTCACACCCCTACCCGTCCTTGTCCGACCGTCCCCGACCAACGAATTATGTTAAGGAAAAAACAAAATAAACAGACAATTCAAAAGACGAATAAACTGTAACACACGGAAAGAGCTATAAGGCCACCATTGGATGAGAAACCACTGGAAAGAGAAATAGTCTGGTTCCCTCTTTTTTTCTTGTACGACCAATATTCTAGCATTCATCACTGTTATTAGATACAGGCACCTGACCAAAATTGTGACTGCATGATAAAGTCTGATTGTTTCTCACAGCCCGCAATAAACTTCTATCATGCTGCCTCCATCTTGGTATTGCTCCTTGTATCGAAAAACGATAATGAATGCTTATAGTCATTTTTCAAATAGGAATCAGACTATCTTGTTATTCAATCCTTGATATAGATGGGAGCAGATTAAGATGGCTGCACCATGATAAAGGTCTATATTAGCAACTTCCACATTCTCGTTTCTTGCTCCTATCTCTGCAAAGAAGAAAACTTCTTTAAAAGTTGTGCTTAATAAATCTTTTAATGGTTGTACATAAATAATATCATGACAGGAGACACTTTTTGAATTATCACTTATCACTTTTCCTATAATGCCAGCTGAATTCATAACGATTTCTTCAAACTACTTACGAGTTCATGCTAAATTCAGACTAAGCAACATTTGCCGTGGCCTGTTATTTATTGACGAGGCCAATATTGTTAAGATCTATGAATTTAGCATTATCTGTGCTGTTGCTGTTTACTGTGATCAGAGAACAGCTGGAAGTTCTTCGTTTGAATATTGAACAGTTGTGTGACAAAACACTCGCTGTGGGTTTTTGTTTGTCGTCTAGTTTGTGTCACCTTGGTTCTATTCATGGACTCTATCTCAAACCTTTCATCTTTCACCGGGCACTGGTGGTAATCCTGAGGGAGTGGAACCTGGTTGCTCGGTCCTTAGAATATTAAAGAAGCAGATGATACATGGGATCAAGCACCTGTATATCTGGTTACAAATTAAGACTCTCCAACTCTTCTAAGACTAAAAACTTACCTTAGTATTTGAATCAATCAGTAAACATTTTAGTCAAAAGTTTGCTCAAAGGCGCTGATGGGGCATAAATACGCCACTTGGTGGACATTTTCGCCTTTGGTTATATAAATAGATTAATGACCAATGTTTTATTATCAAAGGCACAATCACAAAACGTACCTGCAGCTCCATTGACTAAAATAGTACATGTTAATTATGTTATGTGTTTATTATGTAACTATTGCGATGACCATGAGTCTGCTTTTCCGCGAACCAATTTATTCAACATTACAAACACAATGACGCACATACCAGTAAGACTGTTGGCTTACACTGACAACCATTCCATTTATGATGTCATTGGAGAATCAAAGTTTTCATCTGTCGTTCAAAACAACATGAATGATACGCGATTGAATGGTCAGACAGAGGTTTTAAAGGCAGTGGACACTATTTATTACTCGAAATAATTATGAGCATAAAACCTTACTTGGTAACGAGCAATGGGAGAGCATTGACAGTATACTAATAACACTTGTGAGAAACGGCCCCTCTGAAGTAACGAAGTTTGTCGAGAAAGAGGTAATTTCTTACTCAAATAGTAAAACAATTCAGCCGAAGCCTTTTATTATGCATCTGAAAGCACACAAAGTAATGCATCAAGGGTGTCAACTATTCTCTTTCAAATGACCAATTGAGGCCAAATTTTCACAGGTTTGCTATTTTATGCACATGTAGGGATAAACTGATTGAGAAAAACTGGTATTTGACAACTAGCAATCGAGTCCTGGCCTTTAATGTAGATTACTTGATGTCCAATCTAAAAGCAAAGGACACGGTAATCCAGTAAGGCACCATAAGCCAATTGCCTCTGGGTGTGCCTAAACCCCTTGACCATTGCCTCGGTGAATCTTGACATGTTCCGGTCGAGATTTTCGTATCCTTGTGGAGATGCTCTATAAGACGATAGCACGCTATGTTTTAGTATATTTTACTGAAAGGTTGGGATAGACAAAGAGTCAATTTAATGTGATATAATAACTAAAAGGTAGTATAGGTTTTCTCGGTCAAATTCGGCAAATGAGCAGTCAATTCCATGTTCATGCGTTCGAATTAAAACTGTTTTGCCTCTCCAGTTGTTACTGCGTTTCCAATTCAGAATTCAGCCGTTCAATTTGGTTTGTAGCCGAGCCAAATTCCTTTAGCACTGTGTTCAATTTAGCGTAGCGTCATTCTTTTTTGTGACACACACGCCTCAAGAAGCGTCTGTGAATTTGAATGCTGCTTTGATGAATTATTAAATTGAATGATTATTTTGTTAAATCGAATGACGTAAAAGTACATTTGACTAGTCTTAAAACGAAATCGAATGATCCTTTTCAGTAGCATTCAATTTCGTGCCAAATAGAATAAGCTGGTGGTTAAATTGGCTGCCCATTTCCCGAAATTGACCGAGAAAACCTTATATATTAGAATTGGTCAAGAAACTGAACAACATTGTTTAATTTGGTCCGAAAGCTATACTGATTATGAAAGTAGTTTTATACCACAAAATATTTTGTTCTTTCCACTGAAATGAAGTCATATTCAAGAAAACTGTAATTTAAACATTTTAATAATAAGGCTTCTATGACTTCGGTTAAGCCTATACAGCCAAGTTAGGCAACAGTGACAGTCTGTTTACGTGCTGGAAATTGTGTTTGGGTTTTCGTTATTTTTCTCCTGAATCAATTCACACAACGGGTAAAAGCCCAAACTTTCATAACACAACACATAAACACTGTCTGCGACTCTTTTGTGAGCTCTACCGATCATGTACAACACCGTTACCTATAATAACCAACAAACTCGCGTAAAAATAAAATAAAAAATATTTTAGATATAGGCCTACGATTTTAAAATTATCATTTTGAAGTGTTATACTACGGCTCAATGTCTTTAAAAGGTGTGTAAACTTTGGTAACGATTGAAAGTTCATTAATTTTATGTTGAGTAACCCAATATACAAATACTAGTCTTTAACAAATATTGTGACTATTACGTCGATGATGTCATCGTAATGTTTTGAACAATCTGCTCGTAAACAACTTGTATGTGCTCTGCCAAAAAATCTAACTAATTATAAGTTCCCTGTTGAGCCCTTTTCGCCTAATGTAGCCTGACAAAAATGTCATGTAATTACTTAGCTCTTAATTTGAAACAAAAATCCATCAACTTGAGAGGCTTTCCTGAATATTCATTGGAATTGTAAACAAATTTCTCAGCCTTGGGCTTAAAGCTACTCCGGACTGGCATTTATTACCGAAGTCTTCAACAGACTTCCAGATGATTGTGGACGGGTTGAATATTCTCTCTTTTTGTGTCAGATGGCTTAAGACCATTGATTTAGAATACATGGTTCCAGCTCTGGTGTTTGTTCAGCAATGTGTGGGTTCGAGTCCCGGTCTTGACACCTGTTTCCTTAAGCAATCAAGGCCAGTTATACTTCCCCCGTTTCGGATAATAAAGTTCTTTATTGGTCTTATTGATTGACACTTCTAATTAGTGTTTATCACGCCCTTGAGTTGGGTGGCAAGGGAGGGCGCTGTTCCTAATAATCTGTTACATAAAACTGCTTAAAGGCAATGTATTTCTTACCGTTTGATTGTTTCAAACCTTACAAAGAAGTAGTTATTATAAAACTAACCTGTGAAATTTGAATGTCTAAAGGTGGATGCGCTTTTAATCGCCGAAAATTTTGAGCAAACTGACCACGCAGGAAGAATAACCGTAATATGAAAACATAATTTGAGAAGCGTTACTCGATTCAAATTTTAGAGCACAACAACTGATTTATTTTTTTAATTACTGACATTACTTCGAAGTGAAATTGTTCTCAAATGCTTTATACTATCAATTTGAGAAAGAGTTAATTTATTATTCAAAATATTAAAATACTTCAGGCCTGAAGCCTTTTTAGGCACCATAAAGCACACAAATGTTTGCAACAAAGGCGTTTTTCTTTCATTATTCTCTTGCAACTTCGATGACCAATTGAGTCCAAATTTTCACAGATTGTTTATGTATACATATGTTAGAATACACCAATTGAGAATAGTAGTATTTGACAATATTACCAAAGGTGTCCAGTGCATTTATGTAAAGACGATACACATAATAGTTATCTACACCAAGTGCAATATTAATGGAAGCACGCGTAGGCAAACTTATTCAATAATTCATATCCAATTAAATCAAGCTTATTACAATAAAAAGTAAGTCTCTAGTAAAGTGTAAACAATAAGTAATGTAAGAATTTACAGATTTATATTCAAACAATTATTTTCTTTAGAAGTTGAACCAGATCGGGTAAATGGGAAAGCATCTCTAAATTCAAGTCTACTACAATGCAACGATGCATTTCGGTTAGTTGCAGATGGGAAAAACACCAAACACACATTCTGGATGACTAACAGTCAATTATTTAGTCACAAAGTGTCGCTATTTTCGCGGTTTTCAGATACCCTTTTCCTAAAACAATATTATCTTCATTTCAGGTGAAATATTATTTCACAGACCAAAAAAAAAATTAATAATTAATTTCAGAATCAGTAAGCTTTGAAACAAAAATCTAATACTAATTTTGTGTACCCTTTATACCAATATACATGTACATTGTACCTTCAAATTTGTATTTAATTCATTCTTGATTTATTTATTTTTTATTCATGATGATGTGAATTGCCAGGACAGTGTCCTCCCAACTTTGATGAAGTAACGACTCTTGTAATTTCAAGACTGTTGCTATGGACTTTACATCTTCAATGTAATGACTTTTCGAGGTCATTGACCCATTGTTACTGGAAAATGAAGCTCATCACAAAATAATCGAATGCAAATTATTGTTGTAGGCGGCTTCTAACAAAAGTATCTGTAGCCTCAGAACTTGCACTCTTAAAAGGTGAAAAGGACACTCGGATGAAGCAGAATCACGTTAAAAACACTAGAGGAAAACGAAAAGATTATTTAGGGTTTGAGGCATTGCATGGTGAGGTATCAATGTATATTTGGTTTGCGGTAACACCATGTGTGTATCTACTACTTGCCAGGTAGAGTTGTTCACACAACCAATCAGAGCATTGATTGACCTGCAGTGGATCCACTGAACCCCTATAAATAAGCCCACTCTTCTCTTACCTCTTCAGTCTCCTGACGATGACTAGAGCAAGCTAGTCGAAACGTTGAGACCAATTCAGAACTGACTCTGCGGCAGTACAGCTAATTACGATCCTATATGCTAAAGTAGTAGTATACTCCAGTCTATTTTTATAGACACTCAAGTGAAAATCAATCTGTAAATCTCTTCAACATCGTTGCTTTCAAACAAAATGACGTATTTGCGTTTCCAGGGCACTTGATACTATCGGTTATCGCTCAAAATAATTGTCAGCCTAAAAAAGTACATGCTAGCGATCAATGAAGAGATATTGATAATATGAAACATGTTGGTAAACGGCTCCTTCTGAAGTAACGTCGTTTTCGAGAAACAACCATTGTTTCCCACTTATATACTACAGGTTTTCTCGGTCAAATTCGGCAAATGAGCAGTCAATTTAATTTGTATGCGTTCGAATTAAAGCTGTTTTGCTTTTCCAGTTGTTACTGCGTTTCAAATTCAGAATTCGTGCATTCAATTTCGTTTTGGGTCGAGTCAAATTCCTTAAGCACTCTGTTCAATTTAGCGTAGCGTCATTCTTTTTCGTGACACACGCCTGAAGAAGCGTCCGCGAATTTGAATGCTGCTTTGATGAATTGTTGAATTGAATGATTATTTTGCTAATTCGAATGACGCAACATTACATTTGACTCATCCCAAAACGAAATCGAATGACCCTTTTGAGTAGCATTCGATTTTGCGCGAAATAGAATAGCTTGGTGGTTAAATTGGCTGCTCTTTTTCCGAAATTGACCGAGAAAACCTATATTTGAATTTTATTTCGAGACATCAGAGTTTGATTTTGAGATCTCGAATTCAAACATCTGAAAGCACACAACTTCGTGTGACAAGGGTGGTTTTTTCTTCCATTACTATCTCGCAAATTCGACGACCAATTGAGTTCAAATTTTCACATGGTTTGTTATTTTGTGCATTTGTTGAGATACACCAAGTGAGTAGACTGCATGGTTTATGACAATAACCCAAGGCGGCAAGTGTCTGTAACGATTAATTTTCCTTGGTATAAATTAATAAGTTTTTTTTTGGGGGGGGGGGGGTGGCTCTTCCTTCATTCCTCTTTCAAATGAATATTATTGACGTTTATTTTACCTTTTTGTTGTTGAAAGCTTAATGTTGCTTTAGGCAACTAATTATTTTAGATTAAGCCTGAAGTCTAATAAAATCAGCTGTACCTAATGTCAGTCAATTCCAGCTGCGTTTATCTTGTCACCGGTGTTCTGTCAGAACGTCAGATAATCAACTTGTTCTTCCGAAAGCTGGAATTAAGTATAAATGCCAGTAAAGATTGGTTTGTTTTGTTGTTGTTGAGGTTGTTGTTGTTTTTTCCCGAAATCCTGGAGTGCCCTTCTGAAACACACGGGGTACTTCATGTACAAATGCTATGTAGGGCTCCTTATGTTGATAAGGTTTTGCTTTTGAATGAGTCAATTACGTTCGGGCATTTAATGCACTTGACACAATATCGATAATACTAAAAACAATTGTTGACATAAAAACTTACTTGAGAACGAGCAATTTTTATCAATTTAATTTAATCAATAATTGTTATTATTTTTGGTGGATTTATGCCTACAGCTTTTCTTCGCCTTTTTTTTAGTCAGGGTGTTGTTTTTTTTTGTAATTTTTTACAATAATGAATGTAAACACGCCAATTTAAGGCTTTTTAACTTGTGTCGTGTATTTTGTGATATTTTTAATAAACCTTAATGAATTGAAATTGAACGAATTGATAGTAGGCTGAAAAAAAATATTGTGAGAAAAGGCTTCCTTTTGAAGTAACGTAGGTTTTGAGGAAGAGGTTATTTCTTACTCAAATAACAAAATACTTCACGCTTGAAGCCTTTTAGGAATATGATAGCACACGATTGTGAGAGAAGGTTTTTTTCTTTCATTATATTCTCTTGCAACTTTGATGACCATTTGAGTCAAACTTTTTACACTTTTGTTATTTTGTGCATAATGTTTGGATACAAGACAAGATAAATGCATGTATAGAGTTTTTGGTTACAATTATATACACTTACCCTATTTCTGAGTCTGGGCGGAATTAAGGGCCTACTGGGCCTAACTGGGCCTAATCTTGAAAAATACCGGCTATATATACTTTTAACAAAAAAAATTACAAATTAATTATACACGCTACAGATCCCATGCGATGGGTCAGAACTATTTCACTGTAAATGCAAAGAGCCTTATACTTTTACATAAATTTGCATATAGATTTGATTTTATTGGGGTCCGATGAGGCATACACGGGTGTAATCCTGCGCTATGCTGTCAACAGATTATTATTAGGACTGTTAATATCTGAAGTGGTTCAATTAGTGTTTTAAACCCTATAATACCCCGAACGAAGTATGGTCTTAAATGCATTCAATGCCAGATCTTATTAATGTCACTGGACAACAGCTCTACATTGCTCGTTACCAAGTAAGTTTGTATGCTAACAACTATAAGCAATTACCATTTGTGTCCAGTGCCTTTAAAGGAACTGGACATCAACGTTGGTAGTTGTCAAAGACCAGTCTTCTCACTTGGTGTATCTCATTAATTCATAAAATAACTGACCTGTGGAAATTTGAACTCAATTGGTCATCGAAATTGCGAGGGAATAATGGAAGAAGAAACACCCTTGTCCCACAAGTTGTGTGCTTTCAGGTTCTTGAACTCAATACCTCAGCTTTGGTCTCGAGTTGAATTCAAATATTGAGAAATTACTGCTTTCTCAAAAACTACGGTACCACAGAGGGAGCCGTTTCTCACAATGTTTTATGCTATATATATCAACAGCCTCTCCATTGCTCGTTACGAAGTAAGTTTAGTATGCTTACCATTGTTTTTGAGTGATTACCAGTAGTGTCTTCTGCCCGAGTGCCGAAACAATTTGTGTATATTGCCTGAGTGCCGAAACAATCTGTGTATATTAAACCTTAAGTTCTCATTATCTTCCCTTACAGAAACACGTTGCCTTGGATCGGTCGAGTTGGTCTTTGAAAAGCTTCCTGTAACCGTTTGTTATAAAATCGATATGGTTAGAAAGATTTTGTAAAAGTTGAATACAATGGTCGTATGAATAAAAAGTAGTATTTACTGACAAGTACTAGCAAAAAGTAAAAGCATAAACTTCCAAGTAGAAGCATTCAGTAAAAGCATCTTCTGAATTCCGTATGAATAAACCTATTCTTTTACTGCAAAGTATTCACTTAATGCTTTGGAGTAAATACTTCTGATATACCATGGCTGAATGGCTCTTAACAAAAGGTTTCCTTTGTATTACAACTCCCATTCACGTCTACGTACGCGCTCACACACACAGCCAAAGCAGCATTTGATTTAATAGAAACATAGAAATCTTCAAGTCAGCCATGAGGTTTTTATTCTGACAACATTTTGATGAAGACGACTCATCTGGACACACAGAATAAAAACGTTTTTGTTATGCTTTTGAAACATGGAGTGCATGACAGCGCTGTATAGAGAAGATGAGAGCTGGATATGAGCATACCTATTTAAATTAAACTTAAAAGTTTTAATATAGCACGAACAACATTCTATTGAAATGCATTCAATTGTTTAAAAAATTACTTCTTCTGATTTTATGAACAATAAGCCTTAATGATCGAGGCATTCATTTCTGAGTTGAAAAAATTCCTAATATCTTTTTGAAAAGCTTACTGTAATGATACAAAACCTTTTTTTTACAAACGGTTTTATTTTATCCTCAGCATATTTAAAAAAGTTTGATTAAAAGCAGTTTGAGTTTGTGTGTATTGTTTCTGTTGTGAAACACTGTGTATGTGTCTATTTAATATTTCAGTGATGTCTTTCCTTTGGACTAAAACATTTATCCTGTGAGGAACATTCATAAACACTGTCATTTCTTCGGACGAGCCTTTTACTTCTGTGCCCAAGGTAGCTCTGGAGCTACCTTGAAAAATCACTAGTATTTACTTGCATTTTGTAGAATATTCTCCGTTTTATTCATATGGAAGTAAGTAAGTGCTAAAATTAAAAGAATTTACTTTTTGGTAAAAGTAGATACTTTTAGCATTTTAGTAAATACTTTTAAGTAACAGTTTTTACTTCCTTTTATTCATATGGATGGTAGTAAATACTTGAAATTTTCAAGTAAAAGTAAGTACTACTTTTTATTCATACGACCCATTGATCTACACAAATATGCCTTAAAATTGCGTGGTTTTTGTTTTACCTCGTCGACTAACACGGTCGGCCATTTATGTGAGTCAACTTTGACTCCCATAAATGGCCGACCGTGTTAGTTCGTGACGTAAAATGAAAACCGTGCACTTTTGAGTGATACTTGTGTGGATCATTATATTCTACTTTTAAAACATCTTTCTAACCATATGCATTTCGTAGCAAACGGTTTCAAACGCTTTTCATAGACCAACTCGTCCGATTCAAGGCAACGTGTTCCTTTAAGCCGCGCGGTGTGTTTGGCCATGGTTTGACTTATTGAGCCAAATTGGATTCATTATATTCCAAGTCAAGTACCTGTAATCATTTCAAATTGGAAGCAGGTGTTTCTGGTTACCAAACCTGGTTCTCGCACTTGGGCCACATGGGGATGAAAAGGTTTTCATTCAGGAGTAGGGATTTCAATGTTATCCAGATGATATAGAAGCATCGTTGCAAAAAGTGAGTGGTTTTTTTCATACAATTAAAATGGGGCTAATTTTGTTCACATAAAACCTGGCACCATCATCATAAACCCTTAAAGGAACACTACAGAATCGGTCAGAAAACTAAGATCACAGATTTTTATAAAACTGACCAATGATGATGATGGTAGAAACATCCCACATATTTATGTGTGAAATATCATAGTTGATACAAAATCAATTAAATTATTAATTTCCCGTTTGGAGTTTATCGGCTCTGTGCGTTTAGATCATTTGTTTTTAACTCGATGTTATGCAAAATGTGTAATAGGTTTTCACTATTTTCTATTTGGGTATATGGTGGATTAATTAGCGCTACTGCCAGTAACTGTTTCAATCGCAAAAACCAATTCTGTAATGTTCCTTTAACGTCAGCAGAAATGTCATTTTCTCCAACTTGTTCTTTCCCGTGCGAAGAGATTGATCCGGAGCTACGTGTAGCTGTATCGTTCACAATCCCCTAAGGCGACATATACAACATGCAGAGAGATTGGATGTTTAAATTTGGAGTAGATTTCCCCAGCGTTGAATATACGTGGATGGAGAGCGGACTTGCCGGGTAGAAAGAGCAAACTAACTTGTATTTTTTTTCCATCAGCTGTCATGGCCATGAACATCCCAGCTTTTGCCAGTTCTATTTTAGACAGGTTTAGAATCCAATCACGTAGTCATTACTAATTAATATTAGACAATACTATAAGTAGCTCAAGCGCACGCGCATTGGACTCTTTTGATACCAGGTTATTATCATCGTTTTATATAGCCCCTCCCTCGGTGACTGCTACTGTGGCCAGGTACACTTAAAGAACCTCTTTTCACTCTGAATAATGGCGACTGACTTATGAGTAAATTATGAGTAATCAGATCAGATGCTAATGTCAAAAACTAACTATAAAATGAAGCCCTGTATGCATTATGGACCACATACAAGTCTTAGATGCAATATTTTGATCTTGCAGTTAACATCGATAGCGCAGGAATTCTGTCGGTTGTAACGAGCACGGTTGAGCATGATGAATACCACTACTTCATCGTGGGTAACGGGTGACACTTTGGCGTCTACGCTAACTGGAGATACCACCACCAATACCGTAGAGGAGGTCTCCGCTACCGTCTACGATGCTACCGCGGTCTACCTGGGACTCCTCACTTTCTTCGGCATTTTTAACAATGGCCTCGTCCTGTTTCTCTACGCCCGCTACAGGAATCTACGCAACCCGATCAACATGTTTCTGGTGAACATAAGCGTTGGAGACTTGAGCGTGTCAATTTTCGGAAGCCCGTTTACGTTTGCGTCAAATGTTGCTAGGAGATGGCTATTCGGACCGGGTGGATGTACTTGGTATGCCTTTATCGTTACAGTTTGCGGTGAGTTAACTTTTGTGTATGCTTCTAGCTTTCATGAAGTAACTTAAAAAAACATATAAAAACAAAAAGACGACAATTTTAAAAGAAAGATCGTATAACTAAATTGTACAAAAAAGAACAATGATTTTTCCGTTTTCTTCTTGTTCAAATTATCAGTTGAAATCAAATTAATTACAATTATTTTAGATTGATTGAAATAGATTTGGATGTAGATCGGTTGACCGATTCGATTTGGTTCGGATAACGTCATGTTTTATTCTTTGGCCTGCACGTGATAATGGAAAAAAATTGATCGCATGTAATTCAAAACTGCTAGCTGTAAGGGACACATTGCCACGTGCGTTTAACTGATGACACTGCCACAGAACGGCTTAGTAGGTGCAGGGGTCGATTTCACAAAGAGTTAGGACTAGTCCTAAGAGATATCAAAAATGTACAGCTAGTCCTAAGTTAGGACGGGTAACTAGTCCTAACTCAAGATAAGACTAGTCTTAACTCTTTGTGAAATCCACCCCAGTCACCTGTTTATCCTTGCCACTCACTGGCTTTGTTTTTCTTCTTTCTATGTTGCTTCTGTGTATCTTTATTTATTAATTTTTATATGTTTATGTCATTGTAAAGCCTTATAAAACTTAAACTTAACAAAAAAAACCTACAATTTTACATTATCCTTGCACGGTGGTGGTAGAAAGCTGCCCTTTAAGTATTATGTTACCTGCCGAAAGTTGTAGTTTTGTTTTAGAGACAAATAAGTTAAACAATTTCATGAATACGATTTTAGCTTGAACAATAGATTTACGCGACTCTCCCGAAAACAATAGCTCGGTGACCACCCTCTCCTTTTTACTTAAAAACCTGATGAATGATGAAGCTGAAGTTTCTACACGTAAATTATATTCCATTCGTTCATAGTGGGTATGGAATCATGTCATGGCCACAAACTTGATACATATGAAATGTATCAAAACGCTTAGAGTAATCTTAGAGAAGTCTCCGCAAAATTAGCTGTTATAGAGGAGCTCAGAGATCAAATTCAGGATTGCCTCCCAGTAAAATGTCATTTTATGTGCTTTTTTTTTCAGAGAAACTTTTGAAAATTTACGTTATCTGACATAAAAAATAAATACAAATGAGTCAAAAAGGAGGAACTTGCTCAACTTCTTTGACTGAGTATCATCAGAATTCAGGATTTGAACAGAAATTTCTTTGTACAGACCATTAAATTGTCGCCAACGAACGTTTCGGGTGTTTGTTTTGATTTGTTTTTTACAACATTTGCACTTGCATTAAAAATGGTATCCAACACAATGTTCTTTTTACACCCATTTAAACATGAGGCTAGAGACTTATAGTTAGGGCTACTGTTTTTCTATAAGAACTCCTTCTCTCGGAGTATAAGTGGATCTCACAAATTGAGTTTGACCTAAAAGCCTCTCTGCCGTTCCCCTCGTGCATTCCCCTCATGCATGCCTCGTCATTTGTCTGTATGTCCGACTTGTCATCTCACAAACTTGTCTCGCAGTTTGCAATCCGTATAAAATTTCATTAATGAAGGTTGATACGAGAAAAAACACTTGTAACGGAGCATGCTGCGGCTTATAGGATGTGTATCCGCACTTGCGTCCGGACTTGAAAGAACTGAAGATATCGTCCACAGAATAATATTTTATGCGGTAAAGGTATTGTCTATAATGCACAAGTATGCTTTACTTGTGTAACAATAATTGTAATATAGATATACGAGGTTCGATTTCACGAATAGCTGATAGTTTGGTCTTAAAGGCACTGGACACTATTGGTAATTATAGGTTTTCTCGGTCAAATTTGGCAAACGAGCAGCCAATTTCATTTTCACGCGCTCGAATTAAAGCTGTTTTGCCTCTCTAGTTGTTAGTGCGTTTTAAATAAGTAAGCAAAAAACTTACTTACATTTTCACGCGTACTTCGAATTAAAGCTGTTTTGCCTCTCCAGTTGTTACTGCATTTCATAGCAAAACATTTACTTGGTGTTAACGAGAAAATAAAGAGCTGTTGAAAATGTAAAACATTGTGAGAAGCGACTCCCGAATGTACGAAAATTAGTTTTGAGAAAGAGTTTATTTTCTCATTTTAAAAATTAAAAGACTATCAAGCCTGAAGCATTTGTTTGTCATTTTGGCAACAAGAGAATTTTTCTTTCATTATTCTTTAGATGGCCGATTGAGTCCATATATTTTTCACAGGAAAAAATAATGAACTTCATAAGCGGTAAGTTTTCAGACTAAAACTAAACAGTTTTGTTCCATTTACCAACCATGTAAGTATTGCTTCAAAGTGTGATGTCAAAATACAAATTACTATGGCAATATGGTTAACCCATCTGAAGATGAATCTAAGTGCTGTGTGAAACCGGGCCCACAGTAATGCAATTTGATAAGCTCAAGTTCAGGTATAAGTAATACAGTAAGGGATGTTTATTTCGCTTTTGCTGAAGACTATTATAAAATATCAGTTGAGTTAATCTTATTAAGTTATAGTGCTTGTTGAAATCGAGCCCGTGTGACGCAAGACAAACTCATGTATTATAAATATTCAGATAGAAGAAACAAAATGTCAACAAGGGATTATTATTCAACTTCTGCTGAAGACTGTTAGAAAACGTTTTAGAAAATGTCAGTTTCTTTAAGCTTGCAAAATGTAGGTTGTAATATATATCTTTATTATATTCAACAGAAATACAAAGTTGTCACAAATGTACCCACTCACATTAAGCCCTCACTGGAGGTAACAAGTCAAACAGCACTGGCTCTTCATACAACATCAAGACCGACTCCTACAATGAAACCAATACAATTATGTATAATAACTAGTTAGGCATAAGCAGGTACAAACACAAAGTTATCCAATTATCGCAAAAAGCGGAGCAAAGGATTAAAGGATTTAGGTACTTTTTCAAAATGTCCATAGATTTACATAAAAACTTACAGGGTTTGAAGATAATGATAGTGGAAAGCTTCCCTTCAAATATTACGTACTGAGGTGCTGTTGTTTTTGAGAAATGAGTAAAACAATGTTATGAAAATACGTTTGTAAACGCTTAAAATAATTTTCGTCTCATGAGACGAAAAATGTTTCAAGACATTGTTTTACCCTTCTCCCAAAAACGACAGCACCTCAGCACGTAATATTTTCAGGGAAGCTTTCTACTATCATTATCTTCAAACTGTGTTAAGTTTAGTGTAAATCTGTGGACATTGTGTTTTTTGTCCTACAAAAAGTACATACACCCTTTAAGGGAACATATCCAGAAAAAGAAGGAAAATATAAATCTAACAAAAGTTTTACCAATTATTATTTATAAACAGGCGGTCTGCTATATTTACAATTGTTTGTATAAGGAAATGTACAAGATACATCTATACGCAGTAGCCAAACAGTCCCACTCGATTTAACATGTAAATGTCCCAGATCAATTGCTTGCCTTGGAAATCACCTCAATAAGAAGTTCCATAAAAAAAAAATGCAATTAGTCTTTCCTCGAATTGCCTTGATCGAAGAATTTTTTTTTGCAAAGATGTTCTACGTAACAACACAATTGACTTTCAAACGTATCCCTTAGTAACATAATTCTTGCAAGGCAATTACTGACGTGAAGGTCTGTGCTATACTACCGAAGGATCGGATGGTTTCTTCGAGGCCCACATGAAAGGAGTACACTCTACAAATGTCGGAGGCCCAGAATAAGCCATTTGCGAGTTATATTTGAATGATGTCTGGAACATTTTACTTGCTAAAGTCACAATTTACTGCTTACATTTTGAATCCCTGAGACTATAGAGACAGTTGCTATGTCAAATGATTCGGGGCAAGCTTGTGTGTAGCAACCTGCAGATGAGCAAACCCTAGCACCCATCAAACACATCCATTCAGATTAGTGAACATGGGCATTCACCGTCTCCGAGTCTTTCGTATAACTTAGCCCGAGCTTGCCCCTAAAAATCATGTGACACCTCACACTACCTCGATTGGTCTGAGGAATTCAAATTTAAGTGGAAACTTGTCATCGAGCACGTCATCGTTTACCCGACAACATTTAAAATGGCTTATTTACTCGCATTTCGGGTCCTGATATTGGATCTGACCCATTTTTGGGTCAGTTTGACCCGGATCTGTATCAAAATGGCCCACGATATCAGTCAAACTGACACAGAATCCGGGTTAAAACTCCAATTCCGGGTCAGTATAACCCTGGAGTGGGTCCGGCCCCAGGGACCCGGAACCCAGGTCGACCTTGAGCTAAAAGATTTTATATATTGGTAAATGATGCTATTTTGTTGCTACATTTTATTTTTATAACATAAAGCCACATCAGCGTGTTATACCATAGTTCCATCGGTTTGATCACTTTATGAAGCGCTTTGATCTTGTCGAAAAGGCGCTTAATGCTCCGTTGTAACTCGTGTAGAGCATGGACCTAAAACACAACCCTATAATAACGGTTCACCATTGAGTGTTCCTAAAACCTAGAACTAAAGTGTGTTTGATAATAAGTGTGTTAGTTTGTTTTTCTTACGAGAACTTGCGGTCGAGCATCGAGCTATATCATCGCACACGGCTCATCTCCCCCACCCCATACGCATCCCCTGACCGCTCCCCTAGCTATCCATCCACGCATCCTTTCCCATCTTGTAGAATTGATTGGAAACAAGAAATTAGTTTACAGACACGCAAGGTCGCTGATAAAACGAAGTTGTTTTAAAACAGTTCGACAATAATATAAAACAACAGAAGTTGATGACATAAAGGCGAATCTGAGATTTAGCTTTCTGCTGCATGGGATCACTGTTTATTGCATAGTCAGCAAATGAAACTCAATTCAACCAAATTCAGTGTACAGTTGTCGACCCTCACACACATTTCAAGTGACCAAGATTTCATATTCACTACCATAGAGACCGAGAAGAAAACAGAAAAGGGACAACAAAGAGTCTCCATATTGGGGAATTCTTAAGACTGAGGAGGTGCTCCACATAGAAATTGTGTATACGAGTTCCGTGGGAGGTTCTTCTAACTGCAGTGACAAAGGAAAGAACAAACGATTTATTTTCAGGGAATCAGCAAATATAATGTGTGTAGCCTACATGTGCATGTCTGTTCCCCAGCCCTGTATATGAGATAGTGCATAATAAATAAATTCTCATCACGGCAACCTGACTGTTCTGACCAAGCAATGGATAACCTTTTCTTTAATATAAGGTCTTCGAACTTTCAGTACACTTGCACAACCCTCAAAATGTCATTGAGCACAAAACCTCAAGTTTGGATGACTGCTACATAAACATTATAAGCACATAGATGCAGATAAAGTGAAGCCTGACTCGACATACCCGTGTTATTGGCAGGCTAGCCGGTCAGTACGATACAATGCATATTAATAAGTCTCAATACAAACCAATCTAAGCAGAACGCGCAATCTGTCTCAGAATCAAAAGCGGCCGCTTAAAGGCACCGGACACCTTTAGTATTTGTCATAAACCAGTCTTCTCCTCAACATTAGCAAAAAAAAAGCAAACCTGTGAAAATTTGAACTCATCTGGTCGTCGAAGTAGCGAGAGAATAATGGAAGAAAAAACACCCTTGTCACACAAGCTGTGTCCTTTTAGACGCTTGAACTCGAGACCTCATCAACTGAGGTTTCGAATTAAATTCAAATAATTTAGTGAGAAATTACTTCTTTCTCAAAAACTACGCTACTTCAGAGGGAGCGGTTTCCGACAATGTTTTATGCTGTCGACAACTCTCCATTGCTCGTTAGGCCTATTCCCAAGTAAGTTCATATGCTAACACAAATGTTGAGTAATTACCAAAAGTGTTCAGTGCCTTTAAAAAACAACCGTGTTTTGGGGCTGTACAAATCTGTGCAGAAAATTGTTGAGTTATTTTCTCGAAAGCGATGTTTACTAGCGTAGTTTCTTGTTAGATTTGGAGGGGTATTTTTCAAACATGGCCTCGAATCGTTCAAAAATTAATGAAATGCGTTTTGAGATGTCAGTCGTGGATATTAAAGCTAAATACCCATTAATAAAACATGTGCACACAATGGTTAATTGCCTGGCGTTTCGACCCTATCAGAGTCTCAATCGAAGGTTCATATAATAGCCTTTCTCTCATTTAGCCTTTCGAGAAGGACTCTGCTAGGGTTGAACGTCAGGCCATTAACTGCATTTTGCATTTAGACCACAATCTGTCCTTTTGGGTGGCAATCAGTTTGTAACAGCTAATTATATTTCGTCAAACAATACATTTCTAATCATTATGTCCCTTTAAAATACTGTGTTCGTTCTCTATTTGTAGGCCTTCTCCAGAATTTGGTACAACAGCCTAGTTTTGAAAGCATATAATTCTCATTAAAGGACAACGGAAGCAGCGAGTTCAAATGAGAGAACTGTTTGTTTCCAATTTAGATTATAACCTTGCTTCTCTATTGACCACAGAAAGAAATTGAATCACATATGAAAGTGAATCATGGCGCTACAATGCATTTTGTTGCAACCCCTTTCATTCTTATACACGTTTACGTTATACAGCACGATGACAATAAATCAATTTCATTCAACGGTTTGTCAGGAGCAAATAGAGTTAATTTAATAATGTTTATTCAATATTCTGACTCCTCTATGGTTATTTTGAGTGTAAAGTGACTTCTATGTTTTGTTCCGGTGCATTCAGGGTGCGTTCCACTTTACATTGTCAGCGTTCACTAACAAATTCGAGTGGAACGAGTTTGCGCCGCCACCTTTTGGCGAACGTTAAATCAACCATAGGCGAACGTAATTCTGGAGTGTTTATCTGTGATTTTAAAATGGCGGGAAAACAACAAGATAGGCAGACGATATAATAGGGTTTGGCTGCACGTTCCGCGAGAACTTGAACGTGAACATGAACACCAGAAAATTGCGTCGTTAAAATATCACTTTGTTAGCATATACGTGAAGTCAAAATTTTTCACGTCAGGTACATACGTGCGCGCAGACGTCACACGACGTGCAACGTCACCCAGAAACAATACAATTTTTTGACGCTCACGGTCACGTATTTGCTTGCGTATTAACTATTTTCGAGAGCAGTTTTTTTTTTTTAAGTATTGACCCGTTCTATTTGACGTCATCATCACAGTAATCGTTATAGCACCTTTTGGGGAGTCAAAATCCCCCGTGTCGGATCTGCCTGTCCTGGCCTTGGTCTTGGTTCTGGTATTGGTTTTGGTCTTGGTGTCTTACCCGGTGTCTTGGTCTCGATGAAGATACAGGTCGGACTCGACTACAACACCTACTGAAAACATTGTTATGAACGAATATTTGAACAAATACTTGAACATACTTTGAAGCGCTCCGTGTGTTGGTAAATAATTATTATAACAATTAACTTACATATAAAAATAGTCGCACCCGCAAACTGCTACATCCCAACCAATTGACGGTTTTAAATTACCTTCGTTGGAAGAGTCAGTCATAAAAAAAAAATTAATTGAGATTCACGGAACGATCTTAAGGTGCGACTTTGTTCATTGTCATAGGCCTGTTCCATAGCTGTTTGTATTGGGTATTTTTTTCTCTGTGACATGTACAATTTATTTCCTGAAGGCCATCTTCATCAATATACATTTCAAATTAATGAACGTGCGGAAGCGAATGAGTTCTGCACATTTAGACTTATGATGTGTATTTATACTGGATGGTTTTCCTATTGACTGAATGAGCATTTTGAATGTTAAAGGGACATAACAAATTGGTCTTTACTAACAAAAAAGTTGCTGGCAGTGTAAGCACTCCACATACTGACAAACCTGTAGAAGTTTGAGATCGATCGGTCATCTGGTTCATGAGAAATTAGTGAAACAACGATTACAGTTTGTGCATTACATCTATTAAAAAAGGGAATAAAGCGCTCACTAATAGATAAACTTAAAACGGGAACTTAGTTTGATTTATTTCTCATCAATTACGACAACCAGACAGAAATATTTCACAAAACGAAGTTTTCAACTATCATCATCATTAGATGGTTTTAGTTTCATATAAATCTGTGATCCTAGGCGAGCTTTTTTCTTAGAAATCCTGTGATGTTCCTTTGATTTTAATAACTCGTCTGGAAATTACAAAAGCAGCAAGCATGCGAAAACCGTTACCCAGACTATTATTAATGATTCGTGCGAGTATCATTTTCAAATCAAGGCGATGAGCATTTGGAAACAAGGTTTTTCTAAAACACAAGGTCAAGTTTGTTGTTCACAAAATGTCAGCACTGGAACTATAGGGTAACCTTTGTGGGGGCAGTAAGAGGAGTTACCTTTCCTTGCTGGGGAAAGGGGGCGGGGCACTTCTTGCCTTAAAAACACAAGTAGTTTCCGTCTGCATTTTTCTTAAACGAGCCCCCTTTCAGTTTACTTTTGTTTGTGCAACTTAATGTATTTAAAATAAATAAAAATACATGACTGTTACAACAAATGCATTTTCTGCGTGAAAAATGGAAAAACAAAATCAAAATTATCAGATGAAAAGTCATGAAATTATCATTTCATTCAAGCAATTTATATCTCAAAATTGTGACGACGAATACATTGTCTGCGTGAAAAATTTAAAACAAGTTTAAAAAGGAAACATCGAAATTATCCCATCAAAAATCATAAAAATGTATAATTTGTTCTCGGACTCAATCCCCAAAGGTGCTTTACTTAACACAAGAGCTAGTCGGCTTTTCGTCCCATCCGAAGGACCCGGCAATAATGTACCGTAATGACACAAGATTGTCGTGACCGGGACTCGAACCCAAAGTTAAAGGAACACGTTGCCTTGGATCGGACGAGTTGGTCTATAAAAAGCGTTTGAAACCATTTGTTATGAAATGTATATGGTTAGAAAGATGTTTTAAAAGTAGAATATAATGATCCACACAAGTATCTCTCAAAATTGCACGGTTTTCTTTTTACGTCGCGAACTATCACGGTCGGCCATTTATGGGGGTCAAAATTTTGACTCCCATAAATGGCCGACCGTGTTTTTGGACGAGGTAAAAAGAAAACCACGCAATTTCGAGGCATATTTGTGTAGATCATTGTATTCTACTTTTACATCATCTTTCTAACCATATGCATTTTATAATAAACGGTCAAAAAACGCTTTTCAAAGACCATCTCGACCGATCCAAGGCAACGTGTTCCTTTAATGCTAATCAGACCTCAGAGCTTGAGTCCGCTCGCCCACGACTTGCTAATGTCCTCTTACGAACAATTCCCCCAGGTCCAGAATCTCTTGATGTGTAGTATACCTTGAGGACAGATTTTTGTTCAAGTTTATGCAAATATTTAACCGATCAATGTCAAATGAATAAAACGAGTTTTTCACTTCAGCTAAAGGCACTGGGGTGGATTTCACACAGGTAGTCCTAACTTAGGACTATGTCCTAGACAATGGAGAAAAGGACCAGTCCTATAGTTAGAATGAGTTACTGGTCCTAACTTAGGACTGGTCCTATATCTTAGCATTGTCTAGGACTAGTCCTAAGTTAGGACTCCTTTGTGAAATCCACCCCTCGACACTTTTGGTAATAACCCAAAATGATTGTTACTTTAAACACTTACGTTGATTTTGGAAGACAGTGTGAGAAACGGCTCCCTCTGAAGACACATAAATGTTCTAGAAAGAGGTGATTTATCACTCAATTATTTAAAGACATCAGGCCTAAAGCCTTTTTTATTAGCCATCTGAAAGCACAAATAAATCTGTGCAACAAAGGCTTTTCTGTCATTAATCTCTTGAAAACTTAGAAGACCAAATTGACTCAAATTTTTCACAGATTTGTTGTTTTATGATAATGTTGGGATACACTAGTCTTTGAAAATTAGGTATCCAGTGCCTTTAACATGCATTTAGTCCCAGAGCACAGTCGTCGGGAAAAGAACAACAAATCACGAAACTTTAATATTTATAAATTCCTTTCCCGCGAGTAACTCGAAGGAACACCTTTGAGAAGGATATAAAATTTCTGACAAATGTATGCACTCTATATTGTGCAAAGCAGGGATTCAGACCATTTTACAATTCAATCCGTATTAGGGAAATGCAACTGATATATTATTAACTTATCAAAATTTGGTAATCACACAGCAGAGAGTTTTAAAGGCAGTGGACACTATTGGCAATTGTCAAAGACCAGTCTTCACAGTTGGTGTATCTCAACATATGCATAAAATAACTAACCTGTGAAAGTTTGAGCTCAATCGGTCATCGAACTTGCGAGATAATAATGAAAGAAGAAAACACCCTTGTCACACGAAGTTGTGTGCGCTTAGATGGTTGATTTTGAGACCTCAAGTTCTAAATATGAGGCCTCGAAATCAAATTTAAACGCAGTGGACACTATTGGTAATTACTCAAAATAATTATTAGCATTAAACCTTACTTGGTGACTCGGCTCCCTCTGAAGTGACATAGTTTTCGAGAAAGAAGTAATTTTCCACGAATTTTCCACGCATCTGAAAGCACACAACTTCCTGTAGAAAGGGTGTTTTTTTCTTTCATTATTATCTCGCAACTTCGACGACCGATTGAGCTCGAATTTTTACAGGCTTGTTATTTTGTGTATATGTTGAGATACACCCAGTGAGAAGACTATTCTTTGACAATTACCAATAGTGTCCAGTGTCTTTTAATGCTTTGAAAACCTTCACTATTTGAACATAACTGAAACCATAAAAAAAATGTAAAAGGGTTGGACCGTCATAACATTATGCCTTCTCTTGAAGACGATCTAACGACTCTGGTCGAAACGTCGTCGAGTTTTTACACTATACTGGTTCTCATTGAGAAATCCCACGATTCATTAGATATCCGTTGTAGTGTACATGGCGTTACTGCAGACATTACTAGATAAACTCATCTGTAAAATGGACAGTATTTGGATTACCACTATTGGTACACGCCAACCGCGACTTTAAAACGGTGATGATGACGTCATTAGAAATGAGACGAGGCCAAAATCAATACCGTCAAAAGAGATGTGAAATGCCCGGGGATTGTTTGCTTAGAGTCTAGGTCATTTTCGATTGGTTCTGAACTGTCGTTATTAATCTTTAAAGACACCTGCATCACGCAATTACTTCGAATACATCTGTCTTGTCTGAAACTCTTTAAAGCCATTATACACTTTCGGAACAGAAAAAAAAACCTCACAGATTTACAAATAACTTACAGGGTTAACAGAAGGTAATGGTGAAAGACTTCTCTTGAAATATTATTCCATGAAATACTTTACTTTTTGAGAAAACATTAAACAAAATTATCAATTCTCGATATCGGGTATTACGGATTTATTTTAAACACATGTAAAGACACGGCGAAACACGCGGAAACAAGGGTGGGTTTCCCGATTTTTTTTCTCCCGACTCCGATGTAAAAATTCATTGACATTTAAAAATCTTCAAACTTATATATATAATATGTTTTGTTTTTATGTCATAACAAAGCAATACTAGCCATAACTGGAAAAGTAAAGATACGTTTTTCTGTAGTCATTGTGGTTTGACCCCCATGTTGCAACAACAGGAGAACCCTTGACTTTGAAAAAAGTGTCAAATTTCACCTTACGATGGATTATGTTAAAGGCAGTGGACACTATTGGTAATTACTCAAAATAATCATTAGCGTACAACCTTTCTTGGTGACGAGAAATATGGAGAGGTTGATGGTATAAAACATTGTGAGAAACGGCTCCCTCTGAAGTGCCATGGTTTTCGAAAAAAGGTAACTCTCCACGAATTTGGAATTTGAGGTCTCGAAATCAACCATATAAACGTACACAACTTCGTGTGATAAAGGTTTTTTTTCTTTCATTATTATCTCGCAAGTTCGATGACCGATTGAGCTCAAATTTTCACAGGTTTGTTATTTTATGCATAATGTTGAGATACACCAACTGTGAAGGCTAGTCTTTGACATTTACCAATAGTGTCCACTGCCTGTTAACAATAAGTTTGAGTTGACTAGTTAATGTTTAATTAAAATTCACCCATGTCAGTTTCCTCGGTTTTGTTTTTTTATCGACATAAGTATAGTCCTGGAAGCCTCGACCTCTAATATTGTTACATTCCCTTTCATTAGTTTGACATGGTTTGACGTAGCAGCCTATAATCTGTTTCAGTAGAAGTCTATAGCTTGCAATCTCAATGTCTCGAGTTGAAACCCAATTTTCTAAATTTTCATTAGGTGAAATTTCAAATTGTTTCTTTTACTATTTTTTTTTTATTTATATTTGTTTAATAGCCAAATTAAAAATAAAATAAAACAAAGGAAAAAATTCAATATTTAAACAAGCTTCAGTATTGGTTATTGTTCTGTCTGATAAATCTCAAGTGTCTCATTTCTCATTGCTCAAACAGCTGTGGTTTCTCATGGTCAAATCTCTGATTCATGGTCAAAAATCTCTGATAACGATCAATCATTGACGATATTTTGTCGCTCGGTTTGAAGCCATACTTGATAATAACTATAGGGGACTCTTAGATTTATAGACGACGGAACACGCACATGGGTACCCATCTAGGGTTACTTGAAGGGAACGTGTATGTTCGGTAATCACTCTTGAAGTATCAATGTTTTCTAAACTACAAACATTACAAAACGCAGCTGCTCGCATTGTCACTCTTACCACGAAACACACTCACATTACACCGGTTCTGAAGTCACTACACTGGCTACCAGTCGAATCTCGTATTACTTTCAAACTTCTGTTGCTTATCTTTCATTGCATCAATGGTTCTGCTCCTATATATAACATTTCTTTGGTTGAAGCTTATACTCCTGTGCGATCTCTCCGATCTTCCAATACATGCATGCTACCGGTTACTATATAAGAGTAGCAATCATGGGGCGAAAGGTCTTTTTCTCATGCTGGGCACACACTCTGGAATGACTTGCCTCCACAAATCCGCAATATTTCTAACATCAATACTTTCAAGGATAAGTTGAAAACCACTTTGTTTAATCTCGCCTATAAATATATAAATATTTTTTCCTTGCTGTGTGTGGTTCCCCCTCCTGTGCGCATTGAGCACCTCATTTTGGTGGATTCTGGCGCCCTAAAAATATTCTTTATTCTTATTATTATTATTATTATTATTATTATTATTATTATTATTATTATTATTATTATTATTATTATTATTATTATTATTATTATTATTATTATTATTATTATTATTATTATTATTATTATTATTATTATTATTATTATTATTATTATTATTATTATTATTATTATTATTATTATTATTATTATTATTATTATTATTATTATTATTATTATTATTATTATTATTATTATTATTATTATTATTATTATTATTATTATTATTATTATTATTATTATTATTATTATTATTATTATTATTATTATTATTATTATTATTATTATTATTATTATTATTATTATTATTATTATTATTATTATTATTATTATTATTATTATTATTATTATTATTATTATTATTATTATTATTATTATTATTATTATTATCATTATTATTATTATTATTATTATTACTATTATTATTATTGTTGTTGCTGTTGCTGTTGCTGTTGCTGTTGCTGTTGCTGTTGCTGTTGCTGTTGCTGTTGCTGTTGCTGTTGCTGTTGCTGTTGCTGTTGCTGTTGCTGTTGCTGTTGCTGTTGCTTTTGCTGTTGCTGTTGCTGTTGCTGTTGCTGTTGCTGTTGCTGTTGCTGTTGCTGTTGCTGTTGCTGTTGCTGTTGCTGTTGCTGTTGCGGTTGCGGTTGCGGTTGCGGTTGCGGTTGCGGTTGCGGTTGCGGTTGCGGTTGCTGTTGCTGTTGCTGTTGCTGTTGCTGTTACTGTTACTGTTACTGTTACTGTTACTGTTACTGTTACTGTTACTGTTACTGTTACTGTTACTGTTACTGTTACTGTTACTGTTACTGTTACTGTTACTGTTACTGTTACTGTTACTGTTACTGTTACTGTTACTGTTACTGTTACTGTTACTGTTACTGTTACTGTTACTGTTACTGTTACTGTTATTGTTATTGTTATTGTTATTGTTATTGTTATTGTTATTGTTATTGTTATTGTTATTGTTATTGTTATTGTTATTGTTATTGTTATTGTTATTGTTATTGTTATTGTTATTGTTATTGTTATTGTTATTGTTATTGTTACTGTTATTGTTATTGTTATTGTTATTATTATTATTAATGTTTGGTTAAAAGCCGGCATGTCCAGCTCTGATAATATAGGGCGTAACAGTTCACTTTGGATACATGCGGTTATAGAAAACGAAACCAGTTCTAAAGCCCCAAATAAATTTCTTCTTTCTCAAAGACTACAGTACTTCAGAGGGAGCCGTTTTTCGCTATGTTTTATACTATCAACAGCTCTCCATTGCTCGTTACCAAGTAAGTTTGTTATGCTAACAATTATTTTGAGCAATTACCAACAGTATCCAGTGCATTTAAGAGGTAATAACTGATTAGTAAAATTAAATTTATATACAAAATGAATGCGTTTGAATGCATTGTCAATGAATAGCAACTTATAACGACACAATAAATTATCAATAGGCCTACTTCTTTTGCGAAAGTCATCCTTAGGCTACGTCCAATTCCTAGTTAAGAATGCAATTATTTTGAGTAATTACCAATAGTGTCCAGTACCTTTAAGACCTCATCCAATCTTGACCGATTGTTACCTGTGAGTAATTATGACATCAGATATGGATAACGGGACTATTTACAACAGGCCGCTCCACACTCGACGGACAAGTTCTATTTATCAGCAATTGTACATGTAAACGTTTTACCTGGAGGCCGGTGAAAGTGCTAACAGATAAAAACAAAGTCTTAATTACTTGCAAACCGACAAAATCTCATCCGGTGGTTTCCATTTTAGAAGTAGATTGAAATCACGCATTCGAAAAGATACAAGTGGCGTTTATCTCCGCTTTGGTAACTACCAGTGCAAATTGGCAAATTTCTGTCGCCTGGACAAATTCGGATATGCAGTGCCACTCCAATTATTAGTAAGCTTATTTGAGGGTCGCCTTTACATATTTTTTGATCGGATTTTACAACACCTGAGGTACAAAAACAACAATCTTCCGCGTAGTCTCTATTTAGAATCACACTGAGGCCATGACTCAATGGTCATTGGGCCGAGGGGTGAATCTGACATTAAGTGCTTGATGCGATTCTAATGCCTGGATTGAGCTATAGCCTCGAATACTAGATTTGAGATCAAAGTAAACATTAAAGCAGCAGTTGTTGGATATATTAATATTTTATGCATCTCTGGTTTGTGGTCATTATTTCTTGAACACGATGTGTGTTTAGTTGTTGTTGACAGCTGTCATTTGTGATGCTTAATTATTTATTTATTTTGGTCACATTTCCAAAGGCATAAGCACCAGTTACTTGATATATGGCAAACGAGAAGACACTCTCGGTATAAGGTTTTGGAGAGAAACCCACGTGGAAAACCCACGCAATCAGGTTATGACTAAAATTCTTATCCACTACAACTTGCAAAGCTCCACCTGAGGTGGGATTCAAACCAGGGTCCACATATACTTGACTCAAGTCCCAATCCCGTGCCATCCCCAGGAAACTACTGTGTTGTGATGCTCTGTAGTCCCAAACCTTCTCGTGACCGCATTTTGACGGCGAGCGCGCACTACATAAGATGGGGGTTATAGCTAAGGGACCTCTCACACGAGAATGGGACTTGAATAAAGTCTAGGGCCCACAGAGATCAACGGCAGGAAAAGGAAACAACCGAGACAGCATGGCGTATTCGTTGATCAATTAATGCTAGGCTAATTGGAGCAGGGGGTAATTTAAAGGATTTGGGTACTTTTTGTAACACAAAACACAATGTCCACAGATTTACATTAAACTTACACCCTTTGAAGATATTATGCTAGTAGAAAGCTACCCTGAAAATATTACTTGCTGAGGTGCTGTAGTTTTTTAGAAATGAGTAAACAAATGTCATGAAAATACGTTTTTACATGTCATGAAAATACGTTTTTTCGTCTCATGATCACTGAGACGAAAATTATTTTTCATGACATTGTTTTTCTCATTTCTCATACAAAAAGTACTTGACTCTTTAAAAAGACCCTTTCACTGACATCGATCATTTGATTTGAGCTTATGCTATTTAAAAAGAACAACGCTGCAGTATAGAAAAAAAAACCGTGGTGCTCCATTTGGTGTTCGATTGTCGTGGCATTGTTTGTCTTCATTGTGTTGTGTGAAGCTCGGGAATTCTTTAGGGGATTTTAGAGTGTTTTTCAAAGTATTGCACACTCTCTGCCATTTTATCCGGAGAGGTGGTGCTTTATTCCGATTAATGATACCATGTAGGAAGGAAGAGACCCAAGCCTACATGTTCATCCGTTTGAACTGTAAAGGGAGTAACCCTGTTTCAGCCCAAGAAGTAGGTGGCAACGGCCCCTGGAATGTAGCCTACATCTTGAAGTGTCCTTCAGGTCTTGGGGTGTGTCTTGCGACTTACACACAAAACGGTATACATGCTGTTATTGGTGGATGTTTAGGAGAGTACTGTCCTTCGGGTGGGTGAGATGAACCGGAGGACCGAGACCGCCATGCGTTGACGCTGTAGTTCCGCGGCAGTATCAGAGTTCACAGCGGTTGGTTTTTGAGGGCCAGCCAGTCATAGAAATATTCATGGGAGTCTCTGACCCAAGGATAAGTATTTTCGAAGCAAGATATTTTTTGTATTTGCCTAAGGAGTTAAGTCTGTAAATTATGCTAATTTCTTCGCTTTGTTACCTCTGATCTTCAGTATTTGTTTTCAGGGTTCCATGTTTTTACAGTATTATTCGTTGCGATTCTTGATAAAAGTGTAGCTTTTGTGTTTTTGGATTTTAAACTCGGATGCTGCGTCAGTTTGACCTTGGGTCAAACCGTACACATATTTTGGGTCGAACTGTTGCTCCGGGGTCGATTTCATAAAGAACTTAGGATATAACAATTATTAAAACTAAAGGTTACTTCTAAGTTATATTAAGGACGAGTAACTCAAACCCCTCACTTGTTGTGTGGCGATTGTTGGCGTGCATATTTCCCTATGAGGCCCCACTTTGTTTTATAGTAGTCGGGTAACTCAAATTAATCTAGGGCAAGTCAAGCTATTTGGAGTTTCAACCAAGCCACAACAGACTTCAGAGGGTCTAAGTAGGGTTTAAGCATTTGACAAATTGTTGTGGCTAATTAAAATGATTTATTTTCCGCTCGGCAGGTACGGAACAGATCGTAGCGTTAGCGGCGGTGTCCATCCATCGATGCTGTCTGGTTGTTCGTCCCTTCACTGCACAGAAGATGAACACACGATGGGGACTACTTTTCATCTCTATGACGTGGCTGTACTCCTTAATAGTGTCCTTACCACCCGCCTTCGGATGGAGCGAATACGTGCTGGAAGGCACAGGAACAGGTTAGTAATAAATAACACTGATGGAACAGTCATAATCCATATTCTCTTGTACTGGTATGATCCAGTGGGAACGTGGATTAGCAGAGGTCCTTGTTTCAAAGTTTTCAAACTACCGATCTCATGTTTCGGTCTTACTTTTTAGGATTTGCCCGTCACTCAAGTCAAGTGAAAATTACTCGAGAGGTCACGGACAACACTGGACAATGACAAAAACAAAAAACAGAAAAAGAAAATCAGAAAATGTAAGGATTATACAAATATATATATATGATTTTAATGTTTTGGTTTCTTGGTAAACCTTGTGTCCAAATTCGATTGTTTTGGGGCTATTCCATTTGCACAAACTGTTTTGTGTTATTTTTGTTTGTTTATGCATGCGTGTATTTATTGGGAATACAATGGGTTTCCTCGTTTGGCACCCCCTATACAAACACTTGGGACCTTTACGGGGGTATCCTTGTGGGGTATGTCAGTAACACATGAACAATGGACCCCAAAAGAGAATTCTCCGTCCAACATAGACCCACAACGAAATTCTTAAGAACAACAAAACAACAGTATATAAGCATGCAGGACCCCTAACGCAAATCCGTTAAGTTGTATAGCTAAGCGTGTCCACCTGTTGAAACCGACGACTTGTAGCAAAATGGATCCAGGTTTTTGACAGAACGAGGACTTTCTCGCTTTGCTTTCGTGCACACAAAACCAATGGGGACATTGCTATAAAAAAAAGTCAAAACAATGGGAGAATTTTTTTTTTATCGGTTAACGGGATTCACAAATATACGGGAGTGCCATTGTTAACAATGTACCCCACAAGGGATGTATTTTGTCAACCTGGACCCCATACAGGAAGTTTTTAGAAAAGGGAACGATTGAACATAGCAGGACCCCACAAACCACATCCATTATAAGGTTTTGGGTGCGGGTAAGGGTGTGTGTTTGTGTTATCTTGCCATTTTTATAGCATATCCTGTGTACAAATGTAATGAAATTCAATGTAATTCTTTTGGAGTATTCATTTTTGGTTGACATATTCCTGTAATTGGCGGTTTTTTCTTTTGTCGATGACAATGAAACAAATCAGCGATATTAGCTTGTAACCATTCAGGTCTCCCAACTCATTTATAGCATCCTCCGACACGTCCCAAGGTCGTGTGGCCAATTAACATTAGTGTTTGTAATCCACGGTGTTTTTCAAGAAGGTATTCCCAAAGGGCAATTTTTTTATGATGTACTCATTTTCCATGAACCATTAATGAAGGTTGGCTAAAAACGTTGCAAATCTCTTTTACTTCACGTACGAGGTTATTAATTTTGTTCGTAGCATTTTTAGTATTTCAGTGCGAAAATTTGAAACATGACGTCATTGAACACCAATAAAAAAAAATGTGTCTATACCTTCTCAGGACATTTGTTTTACCGTTTTGATTCAATATCATCACAATTTATGAATGAACCAAATATTATTGCTTGCACAAAAACCAAATGGTAAGTCCCATTCAAAATGTGACGTCATTTGATGTTTTAAAGTCACCTGGAAGTGGTATTTTTTCAAAATAAAGCTTTTGTCACTAATATATGTGTTTTGATGAGTGCAATGTGAACAGTTAACTAAGGTTAAAAAAAAATCAGTTCTTATGTTATTTACAAATTTAAGAGTAGACCCCGACCCGAGAGGGCGCTGTTCATGACGTCAATCGAAGCAGACTTTGCCTGTAATGCGTAGAGTAAACACAATTGCAAAGTACATGTACGGACCAAATCGTGAGTTTGTACGTTTCAAAAAAAAATTGTTTGTTTTTTTCCGGCAATGGCGACGGGGTGTATTGCTGCTGAACGCAGGAAAACACTTTTTGAAATGTACCAACTCACGACTTGGACGTACATGTACTTTGCACGTGTGTTTACTATACGCATTGCAGGCAAAGTCTGCCTCGATTGACGTCACAAAAGGGGTAGGCGGAGTCAGCCCCCCAAACAACTTATATATTTTTTAAACATTTAAATCGTGCAAACAATTACTAAAAAAATTGTTTTATTGTTTGTAAGCATATACTCTTATGTTTGAAAGAAAGAAAAAATCTATTTCCAGGTGACTTTATATGTTGGGTATTGCATTACGGCACTTGTACTTAAGAACCCTGGACACTATTGGTAAGACCAGTCTTCTCAATTGGTTTATCTCAACATATGCATAAAATAACAAACCTGTGAAAATTTGAGCTCAATTGGTTATCGAAGTTGCGAGATAATACTGAAAGAAAAAAACACCCTTGTTACACGAAGTTGTGTGTGTTCAGATGCTTAATTTTGAGACCCCAAATTCTACACCTGGGGTCTCGAAATCAAATTAGTGGAAAAAAAACTTCTTTCTCGAAAACTACGTTACTTCAGAGGGAACCGTTTCTCACAATGTTCTATACTTTCAACCTCTCCCATAACTCGTTACCAAATAAGGTTTTATGCTCATATTTATTTTGAGTAATTACCAATAGTGTCCACTTTTACTTTCGTAAGGACTTTTTTTCTGGAAGATGAGTTGATCACAAAACTGAGTTTGTCACTCAATAAAAACCAACCTTTACTTCTACAACGTACTATAATTACAAATACAAGGTCTGTGTAACATGTTGCTATATTGAAAAAGACTTCCACTTAGTCGGCTTTATCAAACATTTACTATGAAAAGAAAAGACTCGAAAATGGTTTTAACTTCAATCAGTCCGCGTAAAAAGTCTCAGGTTCAATTCCAAGAGTTGAAATTAAAATGATTTGGAAGATCCTTTTTCTTTAAACTATTGACAGCTCAAAACAGTAGATCAGTATGCACGGGAGCTTCGTCAAACAACAGGAAACTGTCAAGAACACTGCGACTCTTAGAATGCTCAAAGATCCTCTCAGACCTTAGACCGACATAGTGAGACTGAGTGTTTGCCCAGGGCATCAAGCTCTAGCAATTTGCAGTTTTATTTGAGGTTATATTAGTCTTTTTCCTGCCGGCTTCGTTGTTGCTTAGCTCAGTGGTGCCACTGTGACATTACCCATTCCTGCGGTCTAAACTAACATTCCCTATAGATCGTGACATTTGAAACAAAAACTGTTGCTTTGATCTGCTTCCTCGAGCTAAAGCTCCGGTAATTTGTTTCTGAGCGGAGGGATTTCTCATTAAAGTTATACTGTCAGGTTCCTTAAAGGCAGTGGACACTATTGGTAATTACTCAAAATAATTATTAGCATAAAAGCTTACTTTGTAACGAATATTGTGAGAAACGGCTCCCTCTGAAGTAACGTAGTTTTCGAGAAAGAAGTATTTTTCCACGGATTTGATTTTGAGACATCAGATTTAGAATTTTAGGTATTGAAATCATCTGTGAAAGCACTGTCACAACTTCGTGTGACAAGGGTGTTTTTCTTTCATTATTATTTCGCAACTTCGATGACCGATTGAGCGCAAATTTTCACAGGTTTGTTATTTTATGCGTTATTATGTTGAGATACAGCAAGTGAGGAGACTGGTGTTTGACATTTACCAATAGTGTTCAGCGTCTTTATGTACTGATGTTAACATAAAAGTGTAAATGACTGGCCTATATCACCACTCTAGTTGGTTTTTATATAGTTCAGCTTTATTTGTTCTTTGAATTTTGTTTGTTTTTAGTTGTATAGTGTTTTCAAGCAAGACAAAACAACTTGATTGTGACATCTGTCTTTAGATTATTCACATTATCCACATAAAGACGTGAACTTCACATGAACGTAAAACGGGCAAAAACTTAGGTTTTTTTTTACAGGGAATGTACACGTTTGGCAATTACTCAAAACAAATATTAACTTTAAAACTGACTTGGTAACGAGCATTGGAGACCTGTTGATAGTATTAGATTCACCTGGAAGTGGTATTTTGTCAAAATAAAGCTTTTGTCACCAAAATATGTGTTTTGATGAGTGGTATATGAACAAACAATTTACTAAGGTTTACAAAAATTAGTTTCCATGTTATTTACAAATTTGAAAATAAGTCCGACCCGAGAGGGCGCAGTTCGTGACGTCAATCGAGGCGCGATATTTCGGATTCTCGTAGCTCGACGGCTTGAAGTGTTTGCTGCACAGCGCTGGAAAAGACGTCGGACCGAGCCATTTTGCAAACTGACCCCATCTTTAGTTGTTTGGCTTCATCCAGCAGCAATACACCTGGTCAACATTGACGGGAAAATGCAAGAAAAAACTGTTTTTGAAACGTACAAACTCACGACTAGGACTTGCATGTACGTATGTTGATCGAGGCAAAGTCTGCCTCGAGTGACGTCACGAAAGGGGTAGGCGTATATAAACATATAAATCGTTACAAACAATTCCTTAAAAAAATATTGTATTGTTCATAAACATACTCTAATGTTTGAAGAACAAAATTCTATGTCCTGGTGACTTTAAACATTGTGGGAAACGACTCCCTCTGAAGTAACGTAGTTTTTGAGAAAGAGGTAATTTCTCACTAAAATAATAAAAGACTTCTGGATAGAAGTCTTTTATTCTTATCTGAAAGCACACTAATTCGTCCAACATGGGTGTTTTACCTTTCATAATTTTCTCGCAACTTCGATGACCAATTGAGCCCAAATTTCACAGGCTTGTTATTTTATGGTTATGATGGGACACACCAAGTGAGAAGACTGTTCTTTGACAATTACCAAACATGCACCTTCCCTTTAAGACATGTGTTTGAAAAACGCACTTGAAGACTTGAACAAATGGATATATACGAGCTAAAAAGGCTACATAAACATTGTGCATTATGTTATAGGCCCTCACGTATTCGCTTTCGGAGTTGTTACACAAACACAGCACAAGGACCAGAGTGTATAAGCCCCGTCTTTATGAAAATGATGGAAATGTATCATTTGATCCCGAGTAAATACGATACAAAGACGAAAGGGAACTTTTACATTTAAAGGAGGTCTTACTACGAATAATTTACCAGTTTACACAGGGCTAAGGAACTTTAAGAAAAATATTGTCTTACCAATGAAAATGTTTTTTTTTCCCCCGAACCTTTCTTCACCATAAATCCCACTTTGACTGAAACATCTCAAGTTGCATATGGGAGTAAAGTAAATAATATCCTTTGAGCATTTTCATTGTTTGAAGTGTTTGCTCCTTTAGCTTTGGAAGCTTACAATGTAATTGTGAGTGCTCAAATTACGTGATTATTTTATCAGACATAAAGCCCATCAGACGACAGAGACTTGTCCAATGGTGTAATCTTACAATGAATAGTGTGACTCAGTTCTGAAAACCAAATCCCGTACAGAGACGGACAACCTGCCAGTTATCTCTCGCCTTATAGGTTAGAAAATATAGAACCACTTGTGATTTTATTGTATCGCTTTAAAGACAGTGGACATTATTGGTAATTACTCAAAATAATTATTATCATAAAACCTTTCTTGATTACGAGTAATGGGGAGAGGTTGATAGTACATTGTGAGAAACAGCTCCCTCTGAAGTGACGTAGTTTTTGAGAAAGAAGTAATTTTCCACGAATTTGATTTCGAGACCTCAGATTTAGAAATGGAGGTCTCGAAATCAACCATCTAAACGCACACAACTTCGTGTGACAAGGATGTTTTTGCTTTCATTAATATCTCCTAACTTCGACGACCGATTGAGCTCAAATTTTTACAGGTTTGTTATTTTATGCATATGCTGAGATGCATTAACTGTGAAGACTAGTCTTTGGCAATTACCAATAGTGTCCAGTGTCTTTAAAGATACACTTGTGTCATTTCAAGTGAAGTTACACAAGTTGAGAGATAATTAAGTCGCCACATTATTAGTTTGGTTTATGATTAATATTTCTTGGCTGCTCAAGCTACCCGCTTCTTAAAAAAAAAGTCGTTTCAGATCACGCTACAATTTACCAAGCATCTTCAGAACACCGTGTTCCTTTTGATTTCAGGGCAATCTGGAGGTTTGAAATACGGGTATCATCCACTACAAAGAGATATTAACCATAAACGAAACTGTATATACGGCAACTTTAATATCGTAGGCCTTTAAGGCAGTGGACACTATTGGTTGTTACTCAAAATACTCAGCATAAAACCTTACTTGCTAATCGGAAATGTGGAGCTGTTGATTTGACAGTATAAAACATTGTGAGAAACGGCTCCCTTGAGAAAGAAGTCCACAAACTTGATTTCGAGACCTTAGAATTAGATTTTGAGGTCTCGAGATCATTTCATTTTATTTGCCAGCAAACATGACACATGTATAAAACAAATTGCACATCAAAGATTTACATGAACGAGCAATACAATGGAAATAATAAGAATACACAAATGTAAAAACACTAGCAAATTACTGAGAAACCTGTCCTAGCCGCGGGCAGATACAAGGATTGTGTAGGAAACACCTCCAATGGGGGTGGATCACAAAACACTAGAGACAAAACAAAGGACGAGAACTCTGGCAGGGAAAGCAAATAGCGACAGAAAATCACTTTCAAAGTGGCTGACAGCACACAACTTCAGCATCTGAAAGCACACAACTTCGTGTGACAAGGGTGTTTTTTCTTTCATTATTATCTCGCACCTTCGAAGGACCAATTGAGCTTAAACATTTTCACAGGTTTATTATTTTATGCATATGTTGAGATACACCAAGTGAGAAGACTGGTCTTTGACAATTACCATGCCCAGTGTCTTTAAGTGACTTATCACTTATTAATCAATCTAAGCTGCCCGTCAAAATTGTGATGTCACATTACAAATCACTATGGTGATATTGACATATTATCTTAAGATGAATCTTAGTGCTTTGTGAAATCGGCCCCACTGGTCAAGCTTATGTTGTGAAACCTAACACGCATATTCATTTGTTTTTGGTCCAATATTCGGGTATACTGATCGAGTTGTGAATAACTTTGTGGATCTGATCTGACACATCCCCAAGGTGACAAGAGAACTCTGAATTGGTAAAAAATTAAACGAAAATAAATCCAGGCCGGTTCATATTAACCGTTACGGGTGTTGTTGATTGTTTTTTTGGCCGGTGAGTGGATTTGGGGTCTGCGAGTATAAAATACAATTAGGGGTGGGGTACATCATGCCACGTAGAGCACCAAATTACATGAAAATTTTCCAAATACAGTCAAACTTAACCCCAACCCTTTCATTCTCTTTCGGTTTCCACAGCTTGTTCGGTGAACTGGTATTCTAATGCTCCTGGCACCTCGTCGTACATCATATTTATTTTCGTCATGGTGCTTGCCATTCCGCTGTCTCTGATTATTGGCTCGTATACTCTTCTCATCTATGCTGTCAAAAAGGTAACACTTGTTTAAAAAGCAATGGACACTATTGGTAATTACTCAGAATAAGTGTGAACATACAAATTTAGTTGGTATAAACAATGGAGAGCTGTTGGTTATAGTATAATTTCTCACTCAAAATATTAAAAAGACGCCAGGGGCCTTTGTAGGCTTCTGAATGCACACACATTTGCGCAACGTGTGTGTTTTTTCTTTCAATATTCTCTCGCAATCGAGATGCCCAATTGAGTCCAACAAGAGATTTGCTATTTTATGCATATTATTTTGGGACACACCAAGTGACAATACTGGTCTTTGACAATAACAGAAGGTGTCCAGTGCCTTTAAAGGCAGTGGACACTATTGGTAATTACTCAAAATATTTTTTGCATAAAAACTTACCTGGTAACGAGTTATGGGGAGCTGTTGATAGTATAAAACACTGTGGCTCCCTCTGAAGTAACGTAGTTTTCAAGAAAGAAGTACATTTCAACGAATTTGACTTTGATACCTCAGATTTAGAATTTGGGGTCTCGAAACCAAGCATCTGAAAGCAAGCAACTCCGTGTGATAAGGGTGTTTTTTTCGTTCGTTATTATCTCGCAACTTCATGGACCAATTGAGCTCAAATTTTCACCTCAGATTTAGAATTTGAGGTTTCGAAATCAAGCATCTGAAAGCAAGCAACTTCGTGTGACAATGGTGTTTTTTCTTTCATTATTATCTCGCAACTTCATGGACCAATTGAGCTCAAATGTTCACAGGTTTAATATTTTATGAATATGTTGAGATACACCAAGTGACAAAAAGGGTCTTTGACAATGACTAATAGTGTCCAGTGTCTTTAAAGGTGTTGTTTACGTTTTATGATTGGAACCCACTGTTTGTTTCACAAGGTGGTCGCTTTTTTGAGACATTGCCGAAAAACTGGAGTGGCAATTATGTCCATGAATGAAAAATAATCTGCTATTGGAATACGCTACCTCAGAAGCGTTACCGCGGTAACGCTTCTCCGATTAAATTATTGGGGTACAAAAGGTGACGTATTGTTCCATAATCGCAGTATTGCGAAGTGAAACTTTTTTTTTATAGTACATTAAACTACCTAAAGCTGCTTTACATCAAACCAAATGAGTTTTTGTTGCAATTCATTTTCAGAGTGATTACAAAACGTGTACAGACCCTTTAATTATAAACACCCCTCAAGGGTATCTGGGAGAGGGCGGGCGAGAGATGATCTCTCAACTTCATAAAAACAAGAATAAATCTACATGTTGCAACGATGTACAAGGTGAATGAACAAAATCAATTTCCTAACTGCAAATAGTTTCAGTAATGACTTGAAAATAGGTACATCCTATTCCTGATATGAAGGATGACAGATGACCCCATAGTTTAACCAGTACTGTGGAAGACAGCTGTGGTTTTCCACTTGAGCTGAGTGTAATTATTCGAAGAGCAAGTTTGTACATGTGTGATTGGTTTCCTATAAAGGAATTGTTTTTGAATAGTAGTTTTGCTGTAGAATACTATTGTGGTGTACAAAAATACCGCCACTTGCGTCATGACGTTATTTAAAGCCAGTGGACACTATTGGTAATTGTCAACGACTAGACTTCACAGTTGGTGTATCTCAACATATGCGTAAAATAACTAACCTGTGAAAATTTTAGCTCAATCGGTCATCAAAGTTGCGAGGTAATAATGAAAGAAGAAAACACCCTTGTCACACGAAGTTGTGTGCGTTTAGATGGTTGATTTCGAGACCTCAAGTTCTAAACTTGAGGTCTCGAAATCAAATTCGTGGAAAATTACTTCTATCTCGAAAACTACTCCACTTCAGAGGGAGCCGTTTCTCACAATGTTTTATACTGCCAACCTCTCCCCATTACTCTTTACCAAGTGAGGTTTAATGCTAATAATTATTTTGAGTAATTACCAATAGTGTCTACTGCCTTAAATAAGCACTGGACACGTTTGGTAATTTTCAAAGACCAGTGTTCTCACTTGGTGTAATCCCAACATGCATAAAATAACAAACCTGTGAAAATTTTGACCCAAATGGTCATTGAAGTTGCAAAAGTTGCGAAGTTCCAAGAGAACAATAAAGAAGAAAAACCTTGTTGCACAAAAATAATGATGTGCTTTCAGATGCACCTTTTATTATTTGAGTGAGAAACTACCTCTTCCACAAAACGAACGTTACTTTAGAGAAAGCCGTTTCTCACAATGTTTCATACTATCAACAAAACACTCCATTGCTCGTTTACCAGAGAAAGTTTTTATGCTAACAATTGTTTTGAGTAAAAACCAATAGTGTCCAGTGCCTTTACATCACATTGCATTTCCTCCTTTAATCGTGCATTAAAGGATTTGGGTACCTTTTGTTGCACAAAACATAATGTCCACAGATTTACATTTAAAGCCATTGGACCCTTTCGGTACAGAAAAAAAAAAAGTTCACAGATTTACAAATAATTTACAGGGTTTACAGAAGGTAGTGGTGAAAGACTTCTCTTGAAATATTAGTCCATGAAATGATTTACTTTTTGAGAAAACGGTAAAACAATATAAATTCTCGTTAACGAGAATTACGGATTTGTTATAAACACATGTCATGACACGGCGAAACGCGCGAAAACAGGAGTGGGTTTTCCCGTTATTTTCTCCCGACTCCGATGTCCGATTGAGCCTAAATTTCCACAGGATTGTTATTTTATATATAAGTTGTGATACACAAAGTGTGGGACTTGGACAATACTGTTTACCGAAAGTGTATAATGGCTTTAACCTACACCGTTTGGAGATAACGATAGCAGAAAGCGTACCTTAAAATATTAGATGCTGAGGTGCTGTAGTTTTTGAGAAATGACTAAAACAATGTAATGAAAATAAGTTTTTACATGCTAAAATAATTGTTGTCTTATGATCACTGAGACGAAAATGATTGTCATAACAATTACTCATTTCTCAAAAACTACAGCACCTCAGTATGTAATATTTTAAAGGCAGTGGACGCTATTGGTAATTACTCAAAAATAATTATCACCATAAAACCTTTCTTGATTACAAGTAATGGGGAGAGGTTGATGATATAAAACATCGTGGGAAACAGCTTCCTCTTAAGTGACGTAGTTTTCGAGAAAGAAGTAATTTTCCACGAATTTGATTTCGAGACCTCAAGTTTAGAATTTGAGGTCTCGAAATCAAGCATCAGAAAGCACACAACTTCGTGTGACAAGGGTGTTTTTTCTTTCATTATTATCTCGCAACTTCAACAACCGATTGCGCTCAATTTTCCACAGGTTTGCTATTTTATGCATATGTTGAGATACACCAAGTGAGAAGACTGGTCTTTGACAATTACCAATAGTGTCTACAGTCTTTAAAACATTCTGAATTTAACCTTGACATTTAATACATTTAATAAGTGCACGTTTCTTACTAAATGCATCTCACGGTTGTGATGCATGCGAATCATTTAGACTGGAGCTTCTGTCTGTCATTTTATTTTTCAAATCAAATAAAGTGCAGAAGCGTATTGCTTGAGGTCAACATTTTTGAGGGGTCAACATTACAACCTCTTTCCTTCTGTAGGTCTGTAGCCAGACTGTTTCTTTTTCACATAGATTTTTGTGGTAAATGTGACATCAGTGTGTCCATGATCTATATGTAGTTCCTCCAACCAAGATGTTTGCAAATGAAACCAGGCTTTCCGCTTGATCTCATCCATGCATTATTGCTTTGCTGAGATATAGACACCTTTATTTCACGCTCTGTATCTCTTGAAACTCCTTGCCCGGGGCTTGTTTCCATTCTACAATCTAGATGTTTTTAAGAGGAATCCTCAGTGGTATATCCATCGTAAATATTTCCATTGTGTAGCCCCTTACCAAGAGTGTCTTTAGCCTTGTTTTGGGCGAGGTTAATACAACAAAACAAGAATACTGTCACAATTATTATTTTGTTATCTTTACAACCCGGTGTTAAAGTAACAAATTCAATGCATGCCATAGGCTAACATGTAAAGATCTTAAAAATACTGACTGCAACATAATCTGGAAACTCCTGTATTTCTCTCTTGCCGACTGAGACAAAATTGCATCCAATTAAAATCTAATGAAAATAAATCAAGGCTGCTACTGGTTGTGTGTATACGTTCTTTCAGCCTTTAGTAATGTGGGATTTTGGTTGTATTGGTTGAGTTGACGTTTGAAAAGATTGAAAAATAATTTTGACAAAAAAAAAACACACGCCCATTTCTGATTTCATGGTCCACCTTTCAATTTCATCAGTCAATTTGTGACTTTACAATTGTCAAAATTCCTTTCAAAAAAATGACCTACTTTTATTTCGGAAGAAAGTATAAATGATTTTCCATCGTTGTCCAATAGAAAGGCGACAGATCTTCTCTTCTATGTATGTCTTATTTCTGTCTAAATCGTACTTAGGTACCACTGTCCTCATTCCATTAAAACTTTCTTACTATTTTTGGAACTAATTCAGAATTAAACATCAATACCAGAGTGTGAGCAATCATTCGATGTTCCGACTATTTCAATAGAATGATGTTGTGGTCGAGCGGTTAAAAACACCGAACTCAAACTCTGCTGTATCTGATGGGCAGAGTGTGGGTTCGAGTCCCGGTCGTGAACTTGTGTCCTAAAGCAAGACACTTGAGCAATTGCTTCGTCCTTCGGATGGGACGTAAAGCTGTAGGTCCCGTGTGTTGTTATACAAAACAAAACTGTCAACGCACACAGTCTTGCAATTCATGCTTGCGCCTGCAACCGTGGACCTCATATTGTCGCTCTTTTGATTTACTTTTTGTCAACAGCTCCCATCGGTTTTGTACACTTTTCCAACGTTTTTCAACCTTTCCCGAACCGTGGACTCGTTTGTTATAGGTCCCCGGTATGGAATGTGTAAATCTAATCACGTAAAAGATCGAAGTACCCAATTATTCCAAGGAGAGAAGGGGTTCGCCCCGATGTGTCTGCAGTGCGACTATCTTCAATTATCAAGACTGCAGAAAGGAATAGTGGAAAGAAAGAATACCATTCTTTGTGTAGATACCACGACAAAGATGAAAGCCATGCAGAACAGATGATCTGGAATCGCAATGTCCCGCTGGCGAGCGACACAATATTAAAACCCATGGGGACGTGACACTCTCAAGATTGTTATTATACACCGCGGTCTAACAGTTAGTTCACAACCAAACCCTATATATATTGCAATACACAACGGGTAGCGAAAGATAGACCTAAAGAAATTACTATTTTATACTTATAATATATAGATGCAAAAAGCATCAACCTATCTCGATCTAGAGTAATCTTCTCCATGGGGTAAAAAAATGGCGGTGAGTAAAAAAGAATGTTCGAATCCATTTACCATCAGTGTTCTTGTTTGTTATTGGAGACTAATCACTTTGAATATTCGCTTAGTCTCACTGCCATATACATTTTTAAGTTTAGACAACACCAACGGCTTCGATCCTCGAACGTCTCCTGTCTTTATCAACCCAATCAGTTCGAATGAAAATCAAATATAGGGTATTCTCCACCAGTATGTTAGCTCAAACAACATTTGTTTTGTACGTGTAAGTCATTTATTTTTTCTGTACCGAAAGTGTCCAATGGCTATAAATTATATATTTTTTGGCTCATTTTTAACGATATGTTCATTAAAATCTTAAATAGGTCAGAGCGTTAGGTTTCTTGTTCAACTAATCATTTGCATTATTTTTGGTACGTATGCTTACCAGTAAGTTAACATGTTACTTTTTTTAATATGTCCCTTTCTAAAAAATAAATACCCCCAAACTGTTGAAGTTTTAACACTCTTTTCAATTTGTATAACCGTATTTTAAAAAATAAAACACGATGTTTTTTTCTGTCCACAGATCGGGTCAAGCGAAGCTGCGCAGTCATCTCAACACAAAGCTGACAAGAAAGTCACCATCTTAGTGGTTGTCATGATCACTTGTTTCCTAGTAGCTTGGTCACCGTACTCTATCTTCGCTCTGTATGTTGCGGCTAGTAAAGACAACACGGTGTCTGTTGTCGGTGCTACTCTACCGGCCATGTTTGCCAAGGCTTGTACCGTGTACAATCCTATCATTTATTTTCTGATTAACAAACAGGTTCGTTACCAATTTCACTTGTTCTGTTTTAAAGGCAGTGGACACTATTGGTAATTACTCAAAATAATTATCAGTATAAAACCTCACTTGGTAACGAGTAATGGGGAGAGGTTGATAGTATAAAACATGTTGAGAAACGGTTCCCTCTGAAGTAATTAGTTTTCGAGAAAGAAGAAATTTTCCAAGGATTTGATTTCGAGACCTCAGATTTAGAATTTGAGGTCTCGAAATCAAGTATCTGAAATTCATTATTGTCTCGCAACTTCGATGACCGATTGAGCTCAGATTATCACAGGTTTGTTATTTTATACATACGTTGAGATACAGCAATTGAGAAGACTGGTCTTTGACAGTTACCAATAGTGTCCAGTGTCTTTAAATGTAAGAGCCCAATCAAGAAAGGGAGAGACCAACAAGTAATAATCTAAATTTTGTTTTACATTGCAACTTCATAATTCATAACTTTGCTTGTTGAAAATACAGTTGAGTTGAGGTTTGCACCGTGTAAATACCTTTCATCCACCATTAACAAAAAGGTGTCTAAACGAATCGCTATGGTAAAGCTCATTGCACATGCCGTCAATTTCACCAAACTCTTTATAACTTAGGATTAATCTTAGGATTTAGACGAGTCCCAGACTTGGACTGTAAGATTAATCCTAATAAGGACTAGTTACTCGTCCTAAACTCAAGAAAGGAATTATCCTAGCGTTTCGTGAAATCAACTGCTGTAATTTTATGCGTCGTCAAACTTTCCCTCAATGCACAACCCTGGCAGAAAACTCGTGTGCACCCTTGCCTAAGGGAGTTTGTAAATTGAAAAATTTGACCTTTATTTTAAATTGAAGGCTCAAGGTGTAGTTTCTTCCGGATTGGTGTCCAATGTAAGACTTCGAAGAAATTTGATTGTTTTCATAAATGCATCGCAGTGATTTTGGAAACGCACACTACGTTTCAGTCCTTCGTATCCCCAATTTTTTTTTTTACTTTGATACAGGGAATGATTATATTAGCTGAAGTTTTGATCATGTTTTGCTTTTTCCACCAGTTAGAAAACACCGGACTATTAAATGTGTGTAATCATTGGAATGCACATTTTCTGTTAATTATCCGAAACAAATTCAGAAAATTAACTTCGTGGTTGTAACTGACTCTGTGTTTATCTTCTTTTGATTTTGATATTTTGATGTAAATCTCTGTTTATTGGGCTCTTTGTTAAAGAAAATTGTGTACTTTGTATTTGTTTGTATTTGCAGTTCTACTTGTTTTGTAATCTTTTTTTTTTCTTTGTCCAGCGCTTCAGAATATGTTTCGCCAAGATAGCGCTCTACAAATTTGTTTTATTAAAACCGTTATGGGATGACAGAATCCCTAACTAAACGTGAACTGTTTGGGGTTTTCCCATCACTTGAACGAGAGTTACTATTAGTGATGATAATTAATTACTATTTTTTTTTAAAGGAAAGCATTAACTTATCTTTCCATTTAAAGGATAGTCAACCTTTTGTTTTTTTAACCGTTCAATTGTTTTAACCCTATTTAGTTGTAGATTTATAAGCAAGAAAGATTAAACAGGTCGCGTTTTTGTGTGAAAATCGCCAAAAAATCTGAAGCGATTGTCCACACAGTAATAGGACTACACAGTTTAAAAAGCAATACTGGCAGTAACGCATCTCAGATTCAAATTTTGGGCATCAAAACGAATATCTTTTTAAATAACCAAATTAATTCGAAGAAAAATATTTCTCAAAATGCTGTATACTATCGAAAGCTTATGTTGGCTTCTAAAGCGATAGTTTTTTACTGTCATCCAGTTAAAATTAATTTGTGTCCTGCTTTCTTTACTGTTTCCTCTGTATAGTTTAAAGATGCTTTTATTGACCTGATGTGCTGCGGACGTAATCCATTCTCAAGAGACGACGAGCCTCCGGGGAACACCGGGTCGGGCGGTGGTAGAACCGGCACTGCAACTAGGGCAGCGACCTCCAGGCGAGGGCAGCAAGAGCCGACCGGGGCACGCAGTCAACTCGATAACCCCAACGACATTTCCGTCAACATGGAGACCCAAATGTCCGAGATTGGTGTGACGCCGGCCATGGTGAGACGCCACATCAAGACGGCCGACTGGGGATCGAAACCATCGTGCTCTCAGCAGCAACAGGTCACTTCTCTGGCCCGGGAGTCTGTCACCAAAACGCAAGTGGAGGTCCTCCGAGTCGAAGAAGCTGACAAGTCGGAGGAACCGACGGTGGTAGAGAAGAAAGCTGTGAAGAGGCAAAGTAAAAGCTCAAGGAGCAGCAAGGTGTGTCCTGTGGAAGAGCCAGACAATGAAGCAGCACCGGTAGAAAATGCATGAATGAAAGAAACTCAGTTAGTTTCTTCATCACGACTAAAGCATGCAAGAAAATGCACAACACATTTTAAAGTCATACAAAACAGTATATGAAAACGAAATCCTAGCATAACCATAAGAGTAGGAAAAACTGTATTTCTACGGAGCTCTTGAATTGCCATTCGACCGGTTGAGATCCTGATTTGATTATCTCAAGATGACGAGACGTTGGATGCGATGATGAGTAGTCGTCAGAGGTTATTTCTGGCCGCGACGTCTTCAAAGTAGGACGACGACTTCCCGGGATAGTTATTTGCACGATGACGTCATCTTGGTATTATGATGTCGACTTAGCGAGATGATTTATCGCACGGTGACGTCATCTTGGTATTATGATGTCGACTTCTAGAGATGGGTTATCGCATGATGACGTCATCATGGTGTTATGATGTCGACTTCTCAAGATCCTGTATTGAACGATAATGACATCTTGAACCAGAATGTCGACTTTCCGAAATGATTTATCACACGATGACGGCATCTTGATATATTGATGATGACTTATCGAGATGATTCACGCACGATGGCGATATCTCGAGGTGGATTTCGACTATCTGAGATGATTTGTCGCACGATAACGACATCTTCATTAGGATATAGGTATCTCGAGACGATTATCTTTTGACGATATCTAGAAATGATGTCAATTTTCCGAAAAGTTTAATTGTACAATGACGGCATCCGTAGAGATAAATGTCAAGTTGATCATGGACCCTGTTCACATGTCAAGGAAGGAGGGTACAGTCTGCACATTATACACAATAGTTTATGCAATTGGAGAAATTGTGGGCTGATGAGTGATCCTTGTGGAACCCAAGACAGAAGTGGGGTAGTAGCCTTTGATATTATTCCGTTTATATTGACAGACTGTGTTCTGCTCTGTAAAAGTGAAATCCGTGCTATTGCATTACCATTTGATTCCCAGGGAACGGGCGGAATAAAAGCAAGGGACTTTTGCAGTTAGCGCTTTTACAAATGTTCTTTAAAGGTGTTTTCTTCAAGGATGTCGTCATCATTGGATCATCAAGAGGATCACATGCAAGCGGAATGGCATTTCCAGAGCTCCGTACAAATCAACAACATACACTTCAATTCTGACGGTCGATTAATAACTGTCAGCAACATTTTTAGTTGATTTTTTTAAGGGTAATGAACACCTTTAAAATTTTTTGAAATGGATTTCCGCGGTCAATGCGATCGGCACCAAACCAATTTCGAGACGAGTCTTGTTCTAGAATCATAGTTTACGTTCCATTACTTCTGCTGGTCAACAACAAGACGGATTATATATGCATTATTGTGGCACCACGGGCGACACGGGAAGTGCAAAATTCCTTAGGGTTATGTTGTTAGCGTTCCTTGACAAAAACAAAGTAGTGGCAATTCCACAACCAGAACGAAACGGCAAGTAACTGAAATATCACACCATGTGTTTGCTCCCTGAATAATTTGTGTCAGTATTCAGCGACCAGAAGCTTTACATCTCCGACTATCGCTGAGTGGCTGTCAGACAACAGCTTCTTTTTTTCCTTTACGTTTTACCCTGGCAACCTAAATCCATCTTCCCTATTTTGAGAGGCCTGTTAGGCGATGTTTTATTTAAAGGTGCTTGTTTTTAGTGGTATCTTGGTAAACGGTACAAAATCTAATGCACATTTGTACGCACGCCGCTTTGCGTCGCGAATCAAATGTCGCGCCGATTGTCTTAAATACACTGAACACGTTTGGTACTTTGGGCTCATATTTTCATCGAAGTTGCGAGAAAATGGTGATAGAAAAAAACACCCTTGTTGGACGAATTTGTGTGTCTTCAGATAGGAATAAAAGACTTCTCGCTAGAAGTGTTTTATTATTTTAGTGAGAAGTTACCTCTTTCTCAAGAACTACGTTAATTTGAGAGGGAGTCGTTTCTCACAATGTTTTATACTATCAACAGCTCTCCAATGCTCCTTACCAAGTCAGTTTTTAAGTTAATATTTGTTTTGAGTAACTACTAAACGTGTACATTCCCTTTAAATATTACTTTTGTATTTTCAACACGAATGTCCTTATAGCTCTTTTATAACTCGTTCTCGAAAGGCCGCTTAATATAAAAATTGGTCACCAGTTTATTCTTTCCCCATTAGCAATTGCGTGTATGACTACAATTTCGGAGAAATCGAGCTTTTAAAAAATTTAGAGAATAAAAATAACACTCTGTGCTTTTTTCTACTCACAAATCATTCCAGCCTAAGTAACTCAAGAAAATGTCAAAAAACTTCATTCCATATGAATAAATAAAAGACAAATGACAGGTATAAGTAGTTTTTAAGATTAGACTTTAAAAACTACATGCATTTATATTTAAATGTATAGTCTCATGTTTTTTTTAATGTGAGCGAAACAAACCATCTTGATGTAAACATGTTTTTGATAATGTTGAGGAAAAAAACTAAATTTCCAGAGTGCAACCGTTTTCTGTTTTTGTTTTCATCACAACAACTGAAGGGTTGGGTTTAAATGTGGTTTTGGTTCCCAACTGATTCTTAATTGACTTGTGGGCTAGCTGGTAAAGCGGCGGGGCCAAAGTTGCGAAAGAAGTTTTGTGTATTATTAAACACTTTGCAACCAGTTGAACAAAGAGTAATATTTTATGATAAATTAAAGAATATGTGTTTATTTAGGTCTGCTAGCTCAATCGCACAGCCTAAAGCCTGGTTCATACATCCTGCGAATGCGAATGCGAAGCGAATGTTGACGTCACAAAAATCACCAGCTCCGTTCAACTCACTTGCGAATATCGCTGCGAAAGGATAGTTGTGACGTCAAATTCGCGTCAAACTCGCTTCGCATTCGCATTATTCGCAAACTATTCCAATAACACAACCTTGTTTACTATGAAGTCGTTGTCGTCGTTGTTGTTGTTGTTGTTGTTGTTGTTGTTGTTGTTGTTGTTGTTGTTGTTGTTGTTGTTGTTGTTGTTGTTGTTGTTGTTGTTGTTGTTGTTGTTGTTGTTGTTGTTGTTGTTGTTGTTGTTGTTGTTGTTGTTGTTGTTGTTGTTGTTGTTGTTGTTGTTGTTGTTGTTGTTGTTGTTGTTGTTGTTGTTGTTGTTGTTGTTGTTGTTGTTGTTGTTGTTGTTGTTGTTGTTGTTGTTGTTGTTGTTGTTGTTGTTGTTGTTGTTGTTGTTGTTGTTGTTGTTGTTGTTGTTGTTGTTGTTGTTGTTGTTGTTGTTGTTGTTGTTGTTGTTGTTGTTGTTGTTGTTGTTGTTGTTGTTGTTGTTGTTGTTGTTGTTGTTGTTGTTGTTGTTGTTGTTGTTGTTGTTGTTGTTGTTGTTGTTGTTGTTGTTGTTGTTGTTGTTGTTGTTGTTGTTGTTGTTGTTGTTGTTGTTGTTGTTGTTGTTGTTGTTGTTGTTGTTGTTGTTGTTGTTGTTGTTGTTGTTGTTGTTGTTGTTGTTGTTGTTGTTGTTGTTGTTGTTGTTGTTGTTGTTGTTGTTGTTGTTGTTGTTGTTGTTGTTGTTGTTGTTGTTGTTGTTGTTGTTGTTGTTGTTGTTGTTGTTGTTGTTGTTGTTGTTGTTGTTGTTGTTGTTGTTGTTGTTGTTGTTGTTGTTGTTGTTGTTGTTGTTGTTGTTGTTGTTGTTGTTGTTGTTGTTGTTGTTGTTGTTGTTGTTGTTGTTGTTGTTGTTGTTGTTGTTGTTGTTGTTGTTGTTGTTGTTGTTGTTGTTGTTGTTGTTGTTGTTGTTGTTGTTGTTGTTGTTGTTGTTGTTGTTGTTGTTGTTGTTGTTGTTGTTGTTGTTGTTGTTGTTGTTGTTGTTGTTGTTGTTGTTGTTGTTGTTGTTGTTGTTGTTGTTGTTGTTGTTGTTGTTGTTGTTGTTGTTGTTGTTGTTGTTGTTGTTGTTGTTGTTGTTGTTGTTGTTGTTGTTGTTGTTGTTGTTGTTGTTGTTGTTGTTGTTGTTGTTGTTGTTGTTGTTGTTGTTGTTGTTGTTGTTGTTGTTGTTGTTGTTGTTGTTGTTGTTGTTGTTGTTGTTGTTGTTGTTGTTGTTGTTGTTGTTGTTGTTGTTGTTGTTGTTGTTGTTGTTGTTGTTGTTGTTGTTGTTGTTGTTGTTGTTGTTGTTGTTGTTGTTGTTGTTGTTGTTGTTGTTGTTGTTGTTGTTGTTGTTGTTGTTGTTGTTGTTGTTGTTGTTGTTGTTGTTGTTGTTGTTGTTGTTGTTGTTGTTGTTGTTGTTGTTGTTGTTGTTGTTGTTGTTGTTGTTGTTGTTGTTGTTGTTGTTGTTGTTGTTGTTGTTGTTGTTGTTGTTGTTGTTGTTGTTGTTGTTGTTGTTGTTGTTGTTGTTGTTGTTGTTGTTGTTGTTGTTGTTGTTGTTGTTGTTGTTGTTGTTGTTGTTGTTGTTGTTGTTGTTGTTGTTGTTGTTGTTGTTGTTGTTGTTGTTGTTGTTGTTGTTGTTGTTGTTGTTGTTGTTGTTGTTGTTGTTGTTGTTGTTGTTGTTGTTGTTGTTGTTGTTGTTGTTGTTGTTGTTGTTGTTGTTGTTGTTGTTGTTGTTGTTGTTGTTGTTGTTGTTGTTGTTGTTGTTGTTGTTGTTGTTGTTGTTGTTGTTGTTGTTGTTGTTGTTGTTGTTGTTGTTGTTGTTGTTGTTGTTGTTGTTGTTGTTGTTGTTGTTGTTGTTGTTGTTGTTGTTGTTGTTGTTGTTGTTGTTGTTGTTGTTGTTGTTGTTGTTGTTGTTGTTGTTGTTGTTGTTGTTGTTGTTGTTGTTGTTGTTGTTGTTGTTGTTGTTGTTGTTGTTGTTGTTGTTGTTGTTGTTGTTGTTGTTGTTGTTGTTGTTGTTGTTGTTGTTGTTGTTGTTGTTGTTGTTGTTGTTGTTGTTGTTGTTGTTGTTGTTGTTGTTGTTGTTGTTGTTGTTGTTGTTGTTGTTGTTGTTGTTGTTGTTGTTGTTGTTGTTGTTGTTGTTGTTGTTGTTGTTGTTGTTGTTGTTGTTGTTGTTGTTGTTGTTGTTGTTGTTGTTGTTGTTGTTGTTGTTGTTGTTGTTGTTGTTGTTGTTGTTGTTGTTGTTGTTGTTGTTGTTGTTGTTGTTGTTGTTGTTGTTGTTGTTGTTGTTGTTGTTGTTGTTGTTGTTGTTGTTGTTGTTGTTGTTGTTGTTGTTGTTGTTGTTGTTGTTGTTGTTGTTGTTGTTGTTGTTGGTGTAAACATAATCTCTGAAACATCAGCTATAAAAATGCCCATTAATAAATAAAATTCGAACCCGTCGAGCCATCTCAAAGCCATCCGTCGAAAGACCATGATTTATTACAGCCAGCAGTGGCTATATTAGCTCAGTGCTGATGCTACTCTTACACTAGGGAGAATGCTAGCGAATGTGCTTACGAACGGATATAACAATCGCTCAAACTTCGCAGCATTCGCCATGTCCTCGTAAGCGTTTGTTACAAATTCGGTACATTCACAAATTATTCCCCACCTCCTAACGAAGATCGATCAAGTAATAAACCGGTTTCTAAGCAAGTATTGCAAAGACGGTTATTCGGCGCAAAGCGTCTTATCTTTAGGCAATCTCTGAAGACCCCTTTATCAAGTTGTTATGGTAATAAGAGTAGCTCCTGGGTTTTATTTTTTACTAAAATAAATTGCGGCCCGACAAAAGAGTCGTTATAGTCGATTTGTTTCGGATGAACTGGATTCTTTCGAGGCTAGCAACTATGCAAAATGTAAAACAGCCCGACGATCAAAAAGCTGTTGTCTTGCATGCAACATTCAAGTTATAAAACAAAATAAATGTGTGGGGGGAAATTGCATTTGTTAATTCCCTCGACTTTGCATCAAGGCAATTATAGTAATAGTACATCATTACCGGTGAATAATCTGTGTTTTCAGGATCTGGGCACGATTGGTCCTATTGGTGGCTATAAATAAGTAGATCTACAAGTTATTATTCTAAAATCTGAGTTGATTTGATAACAAATAAACAATCAACAGTGTTTATATAGCGCCAAAATCCGCTCCAACCGTGTTGAAGAATAATGTTTAATGATGAAAATGATTCTATATTAGGGTTTAAACCATTCAATTGCAATTGCATGGAGTTTAAATCAAGTGTTTGTATACAAAACAGTTCATGTACAAACAACCACAAAGGTTTAAAATGTAAATTGTATGTTTGTACAAAAATATGAGCGTCTATTTTTACAAACAAGTTTACGGCTTACTGGCTTGAGATTATTCCATCTGAAGTTGACAGAATTCAATGTACCCAACTCATTATGTTTCGAAGGATTTATGCTTTGGTCGTTTTACACGAGTTAATCTTCCAGTCAAATAGCCGATAATCTGGCTCGTTAAATGATGTCTATAAAGACTACGGTACGGTAGCATTGTGCACATAGTCAGAGGTTCAAAATCATCAGAAAAATGTTTACGGACTGTCAGTTAGACGGCATGTCAAACCGAAATTGATGCCCGGCAACGTATATACGTAACCCGGTCCTACCTCATAATTCAATACCCCCTCCTCAAACAAATAAAATAAGTACTTTAAAATACTAATTACTTTTTGGCTTAATCTCCGGCAAGTGTTTTCAGTTTTTTGCAGGGCCATGTGGCCCACTGACAATCATGCTAACAATAAAGCTAACAATAAAGGACAAAACCGTGCCGTACGCAGTTTTTTTTTATAGACATAACACATTAGTTGTGCGTCTAAAACATGACGCATCTTCAACCATGAAGACGGCCGACTCATTTGTGACGTCAAATTGTAACAATCACCCATAGTCCTGAGCCCCCCCCCCCCCCCCCCCCCGGTCTGCAAAAGGGTACATGTATACAGAACTTGGACTATTTCTGGATACATTTGAAAACAATGTACGGTGGTGACATGTAGGTCTTGATGTAGTTTTGTGGCGACACAGAGAGGGTTAAATTTGTACCGTATTCGTTATTGAGGCCAGCTGAAATAGTGTTACATGGTAAGGATGCCAATACAATACGCAATATGCTTCTCGAAGAAGGAGCGCAAAGGAAGCAACTGACGAGAAGGATGTCACGATGCAGTTTTACTTCACTATCTAAATTGGTACCGTAATTACTACCGTAACTGGTTATGGTTATACTAATGGATATATTAATTTTGATTTTTTTTTACCCACACACCGATGTGTGTTAGCACTGTATACTCGGTGCTTTCCCGAGTCCTGTGAAAAAAATATCACAGGCATGTCACTCGGGAGTATACAGTGCTAACACACATCGGTGTATGGGTAAAAACCAAAACTAATATTCTTTATCCCCGATGCAAATTTAACATCTCTTATAACAATGGATATGTTATTTATCATTGATCCTAAGTTTTTACATTGATGATAAGAGGACTAATTAGCTACATTAACGGCATTTAAATTAAAGTGTGTGTTATTTATAAGGGCCTATTTATTAACCCTTTAGCAAAAAGAAAAACATTCTTTAAAAAAAAAGTCTCAAAACCCGAAAACAACAACGGAAACTCAAACAAAACAACCCGAGGTTTCAAACAGTGTATTTGTCAGACAAAGTGTAAGAGGGTTTGTATGTGAACATGGTTCTACACTAATGATTTGATACCTTTACATTTTCCTGTTGGGAGCTTTGTTTAGAACAACATTCAAATGCATTCTGCTGTTGCTACAAGTTTAAAACATAATGTCAATAAATTTACATTAAACTTACACCGTTTAAAGATAATGATAGTAGAAAGCTTCCCTGAAAATATTACGTGCTGAGGTGCTGTAGTTTTTGAGAAATGAGTAAAACAATGTCATGAAAATATTTTACTTTAGCATGTAAAACATGTATTTTCATGACATTGTTTTACTCATTTCTCAAAAAATACAGCACCTCTTTTAAGGTACGCTTTCTACTTACCTTCAAACAGTGTACGTTTAATGTAAATCTGTGGAGATTGTATTTTGTGTTCCAAAAGTACCCAAGTCCTTTAATAGCTTATCATATCAATTTATAAACAGGGTTACTGACATTGTTTTAAAATGTTCAAGTGTGTATCCTAGGTTACGCTTTTTATCCAGTATGTGATCAGAGGCACTAAAGCTGTTTACGTAAACACATTTGCAATAGTTCTGTATACTTATATGATATAAATAGTATTTTATAGATACCAATATTTAAATATATAACATTTTGCACAATGTATACTGTAACATTTTGCACAGTGTATAATGGAGTTTAAAATAAATGTAATTTACTCATGCTTTTAACATAACTATTTCAGTCTATAGTTTTACAAAAAAACAAGAATAATGTAGTTTATGGCACCGTTAGAATTATGAGGAAAATGCAAATTATTGCTAGAGCATTACGGCATGCCCAATCTCACCAAGCGAATGTACACTAAGATTTTACATGGACATTACATAATTTCTTTTTCTTTTCCAACAAAACAGTTGCTCAATGGGAGTTTGAGCACTTTATGTAATCCACCATATATATTACATAAACTGACGACCCTGTACAAGTTTTGGGTTGATCGGACATTTCTTGGTGACGAGAAAATAATGAAATACCGACTATACATTTTTCAAGACATTGTAAAGATATTCTGGTTGTAAAGATATTCTGATTGGATTTGGTGCGCTGTTTTGTTTGCTATAAAAAGCTCTCGTTGTTAAATGAGATTTTATTATGATGAAAAAATAGATACCAAAAATTTACGCCACAGTGTGGTAAAACAACACTATATTCTGCCAAAGCAAGGTTTTTCGGCTCAACAACATGGCGGACTGTTTGTTCCTCTGGTTGCAGGTAGTCTAGTTTTTTTGAAACCGCAAGGGCCTACTCACTATTTAAAACTCACTGTCTTTGTTTAAGTGCATATACTCTTTAAAAGAGCAAGGAGATATTTTTTTTAATAGGGGAAACGTTACAAGATTTGAAGGCAGTGTGCCCGTTTAAGGTTTCGTGACGCGCAATGGTGCGTCACTATTGTCCTTCAATAGCAGTCCAAGTATATTTATGAAAGGCCACTTCAAAAGTCAATTTTGTAATCAGAGTTGGCACTCAACGCTGAACTTAATATCATGACCTGCGTCAATGTGAGTTTTGAATGAGAAAAGGTTTGTCTATACCAAGGTCCCTCATTATTATTGATGGGAAGAAAACCTTCCTGCTTCTTGTCGGTTATAACACTGCAGTTTCCTCACTTTGTATATCAAAGGGAATGTACAAGTTTGGTAAATAGAACCCACTTTTGGTTTTAACACGTTGTTGATTTATACCATTAAAAAAAATGGTGAATTTCATTTCCAGAGGTGGTAGCTTTTTCGAGATATTACCGAAAATCTTGAGCGGTTTATGCCCACTGGATTACTGGAAAGTAATTGTCAGTAACGATTTTCAGATTCAACTGTTTTGGAATAAAAAGTGGTAGTTTTTTTCATAGTCACTGTTCTCAAAAGCTGATATACTTCTTACAAAGTAATTGGGTTTTTATTTATTTTTATTTAGATAATGCATTAATAAGTTACCATTATTAAAAATGCAGCGTCAGTTGCAACTTGACCTCATCTAATCCCAACGATGTAAACATATAGGCTAAATATTTTCAGGACTTTTTAACAACACTAACGTATCTAATCAGTATAATATAATTAGATTGTGTTTAGAAAAACATGTGTGACCTAGCACGATTTCTTAAAAGGTGCAGTTGCATGCTCTTTAAAGGCAGTGATTGATATTTGCTCAAAACAGTTATCTTCATAAAACTTTTCTTGATTACGAATAATAGGGACAGTTTGATTGAATAAAACATTGTGATAAACATCTCCCTCTGAAGTGACGTAGTTTTCGAGAAAAAAGAAGTAATTTGCCACGAATTTGATTTCGAGACCTCAGATTTTTTAGAATTTGAGGTCTCGAAATCAAGCATCCATTCTGAAAGCACGCAACTTCGTGTGATCATGGTGTGACAAGGATGTTTTTTTATTTCATTATTATCTCGCAACATCGACGACCGATTGAGCTAAAATTTTCACAGGTTTGTTATTTTATGCATATGTTGAGATAGACGAAGTGAGAAGACTGGTCTTTGACAACTACCAATAGTGTCCAGTGTCATTAACAAAGCGTTTGGCGCCTTAGTGTCAGATAATGTTTACATTCTAATGAATAACTTATACAAGCAGTGGACAGTATTGATAAATACTCAAAATATTTGTTAGCATAAAAACTTATGTATTACTAGATGTGTCTCAACACATGCATAAAATAACTATTCTGTGAAAAAGTTGGCACAAAAATTGGTCTTTAAAGGCAGTGAACGAACACATTATATGAACAACACCACTGTATAATTTATTTTATTCATATTAGGGTAATTTCAAACTACAAAAGGGTGTTGCTTCTCACAACAGTTCATCAGTGACCCTTATAGTAATATAATTATGTTATGGTCATTGATAAAAGTACACACTGTCTTCAAACACTGAAATGCCTCCATGCAGGAAAAATGGTTGGTGCACGATCGCCAGGAACCATGTTTTCTTTCTCCACACACTCCTGAATGACTTTCAACGGCGGTTTCTCTTCACTGCTCGCACAACCTGGCAAAGCGAAACGAGAAGGGTCGCAATCGACCTAAACAAATTACTTTTTGCAGAATGTTAAATTTGCACCATGGATAAAGAAAACACATTTTGGTTTGTGCTCATACACCGATGTGTGTTAGCACTGTATACTCAGTACTTTCCCGAGTCCCATGAAAACATTCTCACGGGCATATTAATCCCAGCCTAGTAATATGTGATGTGGGGGGGGGTGCTAAGGACTCGGGAAAATACTGAGTTTACAGTGCTTACACACATCAATCAATCAATCAATCAATCAATAAAACATTTATTTCCACATTCACATCGCATGGGGACATCATCCTATAAAAGCCGAGGCTTGTGGCGGATGTGCCCGTTACAAGATTACAGAACCAAACAGGAATACAGCACTAAATAGACGAATAAATAAATACATACCACTACGGTAGATAACTACACAAGGGTTTAACCATGATTAAACAATGTGTAAGGGTAAAAGCCAAAATTATTATTTTTGCAGAATGTTTAATCAAAATAATAAGCTAGCTTTTGATTGATTACACACCGACTCAAATGCAGTTCTTAAGTGGCGCTCCACACCATTGCAATTATACGGAATATCATGTTTCTGCGTCAGAGCGGTCTTAATCGTGCTCGTCGTCGGATTCATTTGAAAGATCAAAATTGAGAAACGCTTAGGAATATTTCGAAAACTTGACCTGAGAAAGATTGATGCCTCTCGGCAACGGTGTTCTTGAAGTAAACGATTTATCTGTTGATGTGCAGTAAGTATAAAATGCCAGTAGTTCCTAAGTGTCTTAAAAATTGTTCCAATTATAGTCCTAAGGGTGCTCTTACTTTGGAATCCTGTGGTTTTTTTTAAACGGTATTCAGGTACTCAAAGACTGGCTTTTGATTAAGAGAAAAAATAGAAACGAGGGGAAAAACAGAATCGAAACAAAACAACACAAAACATCCGAAAAACAACTTAAAGGATTTGGGTACTTTTTCAAAATTTGAATAGATTTACATTCAACTTACAGGGTTTGAAGATAATGATAGTGGAAAGCTTCCCTTCAAATCTTACTTACCGATGTGCTGTAGTTTTTGAGAAATGAGTCAAAAATGAGTCAAATACTTTTGTAAATGATTAATAACGAGACAAAAATTATTTTCATGACATTATTTTACTCATTTCCCCAAAACTACAGCTCCTCAGCATGTAGTATCTACATGCGTGAAACGCGCGAAAACAGGAGTGGGTTTTCCCGTTATTTTCTCCCGACTCCGATGTCCGATTGAGCCTAAATTTCCACAGGATTGTTATTTTATATATAAGTTGTGATACACAAAGTGTGGGACTTGGACAATACTGTTTACCGAAAGTGTATAATGGCTTTAAAGGGGCTGCGTCGTCATTATCAAAGCAGGCTTGTGTCTCTACATCTCTAATCCAGTTATCTCCTGAAGCAGTGATATATATTATTAACCCATTCTCCAACGCCATCACACACGCGGCTATCTGTATGGATGATATGTATACGCTTGCCATTTTGGGATTCCCCGCGTCAAATTGTATTCCGCACACTGCACTTCGTCGTAAGACAGTGCCAAAAATGGCGGCTGTGGCTACGGCTGTTGCTAATGGTGTGCATTTGGGCATCAAAGGCTGTTCAAGTGACTATCAAGCCGGAACCGTAAGCCCTGCTATCTGGACACGGCTTTAAAGGCAATGGACACTATTGGTAGTTACTCAAAATATGTGTAAATAAAACTTACTTGTTTGAAAGTAATGGAGAGCTGTTGATAGTATAAAACACTGTGAGAAACGGCTCCTTCTGAAGTCACGTAGTTTTCGAGAAAGAAGTAATTTTCCACAAATTTGATTTCGAGACCTCAAGTTTAAAATTGAGGTCTCGAAATCAAGCATCTGAAAGCACGCAACTTTGTGAGACGAAGTTTTTTTCTTTTTTCTATCATAGTTATCTCGCAACTCCGACGACCAATCAAGCTCATTTTTTCACAGGTTTGTTATTTTATGCATATGTATAGATACATAAGTGAGAAGACTAGTCTTTGACAATTACCAATTACCAATAATGTCCAGTGTCTTTAAAGGGTATATGTACTTTTACATAAAAAAACACTATGTCCACAGATTTACATTAAACTTACACAGTTTGAAAATTGTGATAATAGAAATCTTCCCTTGAAATATTACTTACTGAGGTGGTGCTGTAGTTTTTGAGAAAAAAGTAAAAGTAATAATTTTCGTCTCAGTTTTAGCATGTAACCAGTTAACCAGTTATGCTATGGTTTCGGTACAATATCATAACTGGTTAAGGGGATTTTACATGCTAAAATAATTTTGGTTTCATGAGACCAAAATCATTTTGTGACTTGTTTTACTAATTTCTCAAAAAATACACAACCTTAGTTAGTAACATTTGAAGGGAAGCTTTCCACTATCATTATCTTCAAACCCTGTAAGTTTAATGTAAATATGTGAACATCTTGAAAAAATATACCCGAATCATTTAAGTACTAGCATTTTGTCAAGGCCTTCGTGGTTTTGGACAGGGGGACTGAGCTTCGTGGAGCCGCGAGCCCAAGCGACCGGAGGGGCAGACTAAGACACAGTGCAGTAGACTCCCGACACTTGCAGTGACTCCGCTGTTTACAAAGCTGCTTAAGTTGGGCCTCGACGGAAGGTTAATGACTTCCTAGATCATTGCGATGATGAAGTCACATGAAAAGAGTCAACAGCAAATCCGAACTTGCGTGAAAATTAGAGGTCTAGAGTTTCCCTGTCTGTTGCAGTTCAATTAAACTTCAAGTACCGTGGCGACGGAAGTGGTGGTGGTTGATTGGGAAGATAAGATATATGCTTAAAGCCATTATACACTTTCGGTACAGACGACAAAGTTTTTACAAATAATTTACAGGGTTTACAGAAGGTAATGGTGAAAGACTCTCTTGAAATATTACTCCTCGAAATGCTTTACTTTTTGAGAAAACATAAAAAAAAAAATTCAATTTTCGACAACGAGAATTACGGATTTATAGTAAACACATGTCATGACACGGCGAAACGTGCGGAAACAAGAGTGGGTTTTCCCATTATTTTCTCCCTACTCCAATGACCGATTGAGCCATAATTTTCACAGTTTTGTTATTTTAAATAATAAGTTGTGGAACACGAAGTGTGAGACTTTGACAATACTGTTTACCGAAAGTGTATAATGGCTATCGTCGTGACTAAATTGCAATTGATGCCTGGCGCGGGGGCGCGCTAGTCTTTCGGTGCTAGACGTTTCTCTAATTCACCAACTGTGGTGGGGAGACAAAATTTATTTGCAAACCATAGTACTTCGAAGGAAATCCTTTCTTAACCATCCACAGCTGCAGTGCTTCACATCATGTAAGGTTTTATGGAACTGCATTTTTGGAGTACCAATCTATGACTCTACCTGTAAGAGTTGCAATGTTTGCACCAACTGTACATCCAGGAGAATTGATGATGACGTGATGGTAACTATTATAAACAACACAGCTCCTTTTTTTCTTTTTACCGCGAAACGTCACCTGTTATGGTTGTCTGCAAGGTTGTATGGAATTTTAATGTCTTAGTAATTTTTATTGGACAATGACGAATCAATGCCTGTGTGCTCAAATTACCGATTTCTCTAGAACCCCTACCCACAGCGGAAGTTCGGAAGCGTAAGGGAATTTGTTGTGAGATAAAATTAGTTTATTTTAAAACACAAAAAGACCTAAAAACCAGAAGATTTAATTGCATCTGAATTTACATAAAATCAAATAAAATGCATTAGAAAAAAAAGCAGTTAACCAACACGGTTGGCCAATTTGTGGAGTCAAAAGTTTGATTCTTTATAATGGCCGGCCGTGTTAGTTCGCGACGTAAAAAGAAAACAGTGCATTTTTATGTTTGTGTGGATCATGTTATTTTACTTTAAAATTATCTATAACGTATGGTTTCATGACAAACGTTTTCAAACGCTTTTTAAAGACCAACTCACCCGATCCAAAAAAGCAGATCTGCAATTCAAAACTCTATAACATTCAAATAAAATTGATCAACTCTACATTAATGCATTATTCTTAGTAATTTGATCACACAATTTGATGAAATTTGCAATCGTTATGGTTGTGAAGTATCTTTATTTTAAATTATTGTTATATAAAAAAATTTGCAGAACCTGAAGATTGAGTCTCTATAGTAAGGCACTTCGTGCTAAAGCTATTCGTACTTTATTGCTAAAGCTATAAGTATAAGGTTCCTCATGAATGATGTTCTTTTCAGTTCATAGCGACAAATATCTGAAATATGATATATCAGCCAAAATTAATTCAGAGGTCCAATATTGACTTTAGTCTTTTTAATGTCAGTTCGAGTCTGGCATTCTCTTTCTTCCCCTCCTGTGGGTCTAATAATTCAGTATTTCGAGCACATTGCCTTCGGATTTGGCGCTCGGGGCTATCAAAATGCTGTTGTGAAATGAACTTTGCAATATAAATGATTCTCATAAATATCCCGTGGAAGATGAGATAGCCACAGGACAAAAATCAATGGAACATATAAACTTGGGCTGCGTAAAAACTGTGGGATGAACTAGAGGAGATGTGAACCCACAGTATAGCCTCATCCCTCTAATAGCCGGTATGGGTTGTTTCCTTGAATGCTGCTATTGAAGAAGACATCACAGCGGCTGCCGTGAGCTGGTTCCCTAGTCGGATGGATCGAGGGTAGAAAGAGTATTTGTATGGGCTTGCTGGTATCTCAATGTGTATCATTAATCAACGCTTTGTTTGGTTCTGATGTACACCTAGATGTCTTACCTCCGTGCCCAAGCAGAAGAGCATCTTAAGTTGCCCGGTTTCATCTTGGAATCAGCACTAAGTAAATAAACAAATAAAGATGATTAGTTCATTATGTTTGTTCCGGGTTGGTGTGTGGGGGGAGGGGGGGGGGGGGGTCATGAGTGATACACAATCACTTGAACTCACAAGCAGTCACTAAAATTGATACGAGAAAGACTCTGCTAGGGTCGAAACGTCAGGCCATTAACTATTTTTGGCATTAAAATTGGTACAATTACAAAAAGCTTGTTAGTGAGGAGGACTATGGTGTTTGAACCTTGAGCCGTAGACATGAAAATAATTACCAATGAATATATTGTGTATTCATTAGAATATTAATTTTGATTTTACCTATTTACACCGATGAGTGTAAAGTAACTGTATTCATTAGCTTGACTTAGTGAGAGATGATAATTCTGAATCCACAAGCAATTTATGCATAGGGGATCTTAAACTCTGCTCGTCAGGATTAATTCACTCCGTGATCTCTGTTAATCTCTGGATAAAAAAGTAATCAGTCCATAGTTCATTGTGAAAATTAGGCGTTCGTAGAGCACTGTCTGGACTTTATGTCGAGTTCAACAGTCGGGGGATTATGAAACACATTAAGTTATTACGCTGTTCTACATTGTCTGATCCGTACTCACCATTGAGGGCGCTGTTGAAGTTTGTTGATGGTCAGCGCGCGCTAATGCAGGGTTCAAGTTGGCGGTTTTAGCTATACGGTCTACGGCTAGATTTCCGCGTGTTCGTGCGGTAAAGTATAGGACGAACTGAAGGCCGAATCCGAATTGGCGGCTACGGCTATGGCTACGACTGTTGCTAAAGTTGTTGCTAAGGACGTCCTATACCTCAACGCATGGTGACGCGGAAATCTGGTCATAGCCGTGCCTGCAGTCGCTATCGGACACGGCCTTAGCAACACATTTATCAACCGTCATGACCGACAGCTCTGCAGCTGAACTCGACGTTAGTTTTTCTGGTTTTGGCTAATGTCGATCAGTGACGAGTTGTATACCAAACCTGCAAGAGTGAATAATGTTGTTATTCTTTGCAAGCGAACGAAGAGCAAAGAAATCACCCAAGGAGGGTTGAAAGTCCATTCGTGTTTGGCAGGTTTTTTTTTTATTTCAACATTGTTGTCATTTACTCCGGTTGTATGGTGTTTGTGTGTGTTGTTTTTACAATAACCTGGATTTGCAATAATGCGTGATTTTGAAAAGCGCTTTAGTGCAATTTTTTTTATGATATAATTATATTTTTATCGTTGGCAGGGGTCTGGTTTTACACATCTCATGACTGTTTAACCACCTTTATATAACCTTAACAGCCCTGTCCAACTTATAATGATTGTAATTAATGTCTAAAGATTTCAAATAAATTCCAAAAATTAACAAATCTGTGCAAATTTTTACTCCATACTGGTCATCAAAATCGCAAAAGGACAATGAAAGAAAAACACCATTGATGCACACATGTGTGTGCTTTAAGATGCCTTTTTATTTTTTTTATTTTTGAATATTTAGAGTAAGAAATTACCTCTTTCTGTTTTATATCAACAGCTCTCCGTTGGTCAATTGCGTTTTTATGCTGACAACTATTTTGAATAATTACCAATAGTGTCAAATGCCTTTAAAGCCATTGGACAGTTTCGGCAAACAGTATTGCCCAAAGGCCCACATTTCGTGTATCACAACCTATATATAAAATAACAAGCCTGTGAAAATTTAGGCTCAATCGGTCATCGGATTCGGGAGAAAATAACAGGAAAACCCACCCTTGTTTCGCGCGTTTCGCCGTGTCATGACGTGTGTTTACTCTAAATCCGTAATTCTCGTTGTCGATAATTGATAGTTGTTTTAATTTTTTTCAAAAAGTAAAGCATTTCATGAAATAATATTTCAAGAGAAGTCTTTTACCTCTACCTTCTGTGAACCCTGTAAGTTATTTGTAAATCTGTGAACCTTTTTGTTTTCTGTTCCGAAAGTGTATAATGGCTTTAAAGAGTAAAACCAGTAGAACGACTGTACTCGGCGATGGTAGACAAAACTCATGACGAAACCACTGTTGGTGATAGGTCTACCCTCAACATTTTTACTGCAACTTTTGTTTCACAAACTGTTAAAAATTGAACTCATTGTAAATTACAAATGATCAAAGAAATGAACGATCTACACACTGATGGTAAGCACGTATACAAAATATGCATTGGCGAAGAGGGTGGTTAGAAATACGTGTTTCAATTACCGTCCCTCGGCAACAAATCACAAATTGCGCGTTCAATAATTTATTCATTCGTTCGCCCGCACAAATCTTGAGATAGATAAACAAAAAACTCACTCTGGCCCTACATTAAATTTCACGAGTCCTTGCATCATCACCTCATGAACAATCATTTGAGACTCTTATTGTATTATTAATAGTCTCGTAAAAGTCCATCAACCCTATCCTATGAATATAAAGTTGTTTCGTGAAATGAACTTTTACTTTTCCTTTCAATTAGTTTGTAAGAGCGATGACCGAGTATTACAGTGAATGCACTATTTAGGATGGGCAGCTTATTATCAGGCTCTGGACGTTTTCATGATCAAAGATTCAGACATGAAGGCGCAATATGGTGGAACTCTAGCTGAAATGTAAAACCCGGACACCATTCAGCAAACAACCCTTTTTAAGTAACACTCGATCAGTGCAGACAATTACAAATGCTTTCATTGATATAACCAAATATTATTGCTTAGTACTACAGGAATATACATGCCCAATGTTATCAAGAGAGACTAAATTCCTCTCAAGAATTCCTGGGATTTCCAGAACACAATGCAGCACAGTATTGAGAGGGAGGGGGGGCACAACATGCCACATTATGGACCCCCATTTTAACGGATAGGTCTTGGAACACTGACAGAGGCATCTTAAACGGTTCTTTACACAAAGGGGATATAACAGTACATGAATGCCATCGATAATGTATTCACTCCAATGGGTTTACCCTTTTAAAAAAAAGGTAATAGTTTATAAATAGGCTCTCCATCACCAATACTGTTCGTCTTGTACGTTTTGTGCGAGTGGCAGTGACGTCTGCATGCTTGCTAGCCTTCGTGCCTGACGTCCTTCTATCAGGGCCCGCCCGACCTTCGGGAAATCTGTCCCTGTTTCCGTTGCGTCCAGTTTGTTCTTTTACGCAGTCAAACTTGTAAGTAATAGTGTGCATTATAACTGCGGTTTAATCTTTAAAGGCAGTGGACGCTATCGATAATTGTTAAAGACTAGCCTTCACAGTTTGTGTATCTCAACATATGCATAAAATAACAAACCTGTGAAAATTTGAGCTCAATCGGTCATCGAAGTTGCGAGATAATAATGAAAGGATGAAGTTGTGTGCGTTTAGATAGTTGATTTCGAGACCTTAAGTTCTAAACTTGAGGTCTCGAAATCAAATTCGTGGAAAATTACTTCTTCCTCGAAAACTATGGCACTTTAGAGGGAGCCATTTCCCACAATGTTTTATACCACCAACCTCTCCCCATTACTCGTCACCAAGAAAGGTTTTACGCTAATAACTATTTTGAGTAATTACCAATAGTGTCCATTGCCTTTAATCCATTTGGGGTAACCGAACTTGCCTGGGACAGGTTGAGAGTAATTTCACAGGACAGCCGATGTTTTCCTTACTTTAATCTTTAACGTCATAAAGCCAACGCCCTTAATATTATTCCGCCCCTCCCATTAGTGAAGGCCTAGCCCCAGTGGTGTTTCTTTGGCCTTGGTCCTTTAAGTTTTATATTTTGCCGTAGGTTTCTTAATACTAATTTATTGTCATATTCATGCGTTATTGGTGTGTGTTATTTGTTATTGCACCCAATACTTGTATAATGTAGAATTTTGTGTTACAATCATTCACTGGAGTCAGTCAATTTCTGATCAAGTTTCACACACTCACTAATATTAATAATATTTAGTTGTGTTTCTCAAATGACTTGGTTATCATGTACAATTTTATAACCACTCGAGGAAAAGTTTCCGCATGGTGCCACCACTTTTTCATTCGATATGAAATAATATAGTATCTAACTTACCTCAATGAGATATCCCTTTTTGTAAAAATGAGTAATAAAGTGGTGGCGCCAAACGGAATGTTATCCCAATTCGAAACCAATAACTGCAACAATTTTTCAGTCGTGTACATTTTAGCTGCCGGTGCGACAGTGGATAGAAACAATGATTTACAGGGACTTCCATGGCTTGGTGAGTACCACGTATGTGAACTTGAAAGAGCAGCAAAACAGAATAGGCCTAATGGGAGACTTTCAGGACGCTTGGTGGCAGCAGACTTACCAGGTAAAATCCTCGGTAATGTGCGTAAGCTCAGAACTACGTAACCAATGGAAATTTACCTGGTAAGTCTGCTGCCACCTAGTGCCTCAAAGTCTCCCATTGGTGTTTCATGCAGAATGAAGACCAAAATATAAGCTCTTAATTGATTAACACAACCACCCTCCAAAACACAAAATGGTGAATCGAATCTTTGCAACGTAAGCGTATGACTTAATACCGTTGTCTGACATTCGTGATGTTTGTTATACATCAAACCGAATTTAAGGGTGGCAAAAGAAATGTGCGTTGCGCCTTGTAACTCTTTGTGACGTTATATCGATATTTTATAGACCTTTTCGCAAATACACATTGCCGAAGCGCTAACTGTTAAATGAGGAGCATGCATGGTATAGCTAAGAATCAAACTTGAGCGCTGGGTACACCGCACTCCCAATTAGCAACCAACGCTAAATTCTAATATTAAAACTAATACTAAAAAAATATCTAAAAAGTCTATCAGCCAAATGTAAACCAATCGAAAAAAAAATTGAACAACTAACATTTAGACTTCTTTTTTAATTTTTGGCATGTTGGCCGTATTAAACACCCCCGAAACTGTTAATTTTCCCAAACCGATTTGCTGTCTGTTTTCGTGAAGCACTATCCCATTCCCAAGCTTAATAGGACCATTTTTAAGTGGTAAAAGGTTTAATATTGACAGGTTTCCTCAAGATGTTGCAGTACCAGATTCTGATAGATTGTTATATTTACACAATCATTAATTCAGGTTTTCAAACAGGTTTTCCAAACATCAGCCATCCCTGCCATCAGAGCAATGCAGCCTCTGCATGGCAATATTGTCATCTAAATTATTTTCTTCTTTTCCTGCACCTGTAAAAAGTGCACCTTTAATCTTGTTCTTTTGGCACCTTATCCACCTGGCTGTTGACGACACTTTCCCACAACATCCCATTTTAGCCCAAATGGGGCTTTAAAGGGATTTAAAAAAAATCAAGAACTAAGAATGTAAGACCCCCATCTTTGTCACCGTAGATTTATGTCCCTCATGTGGGAAATTAGCATAGGCTAAAGGAGGAGGATTCAAAAGAGGGCGCCCCATAAGAAGTTTGTACACAAGCGAAGACCAGCAGAGTTACTGCTCTAAACGTCGAAACCACACATGGGCCCAAATTCATGTCTCTCTGTTTGCTGTAAAGAAAGAAAGTAGCGCTTACAGAAGCAGGGAATTCTGTGCATGATTTCTTTACGCGTGCGAACTCAACGTAACTAGACATTCGTATTATGCAAAAGAAAAAGACATAGTTTCTCGTGCTCTGATTATTGTCCTCGGAGTGTTGTGTTATGTGTGATTTTACTAACTCAATTTATATCTACAAATGTGACGAACTACTTCTACTTTGCGGTGTAGTTTTGATGAATTGAATAAACTATCATCTTTTTAATAATGTACTCCTTAACTTAAACAAAAATAATCTGTATTTTAATCATTTTTGACACGAGATCCAAAGCAAATTATAAATATCAAAAAACCAAATCAATCAGTCAATCAATCAATCATAACTATTGTGGTCAAACCAAGCACCCATTTGCAAAGATCGGTAAAAGTCTGGGACCAGGTCACCAGAAGTGACTCAGAATAATCGTAATGAGTTTAATTGTTGAAAGGTCATTTTGACGAGGACGTTGTACCCCAGAAGCACCGCTGGCATGGTCCAGTGTGTGCCTTGTATTGTGTCTATATAAACTACAGAGTAGACTAGATAGAGTTACGTTTTACATACACGGCAAAAAACATCCACAGAATTGATCTTAATTATCCCATTCTTTTTATGCTGTTCAGAAACCTTATCTGTAGTATACTCGCACAGGCACAACCGGACACGAACAACCACCATTCAAGGAAAACGCAAAAAGATAACAACTTTTTAGGGAAAACGGAGATAACAAATTGTACCTAAAATGTTTCTGTGTGTCTTGGTTTGTGTCTGTTTTCTTCAAAGTAAACCAGTCCAATTAAGGAGAAAATATTTTGCTTTTATGTATCACATAATTCAATGTAAACAGAAGTGGCATGGCTTACTTATTTCAACCTCACCGTACACTAACACCGTGGTTTTATTTTTCAAGATGAACGATTGAACGAGATATTGCTGTAATACTGCTTATCATGTCACGTACGCTACTCTAACTAAGTTTCCGCTGCTACAAAAATCTCAAAAACCGCCGAAAAGTTAAAATAAAAATAAAAACACCTCGACGGGGTTGGTGATCGATCCGCTTCAACAAATTACGCCCTCTGTTGTTCTTCGAGTTTCGATTTCTCTTGGTTAAATCACATAACTGTTTTACTCGGTAGGTGGCGCCTTGAAATTAGTGACTGTTGTTTTTCTCTCAATATATGAACAACTCACTGTAAACTGAAAGTTTAGAAGGCAATAAATAGTTTTCATAATGGAAAGTGTTCATGCTTTCGGAAGGGCCACTTCTCCACCGCAAGAGGGCGTGGTAAATTATCATCGAGTAGCCTTATCGAACGCAAAGCAAAATAACTGTTATCGGTTACAAATGTTGCGAAAGTTCCCTCCGATTCCTTTTGTATTAGTGTGCCGTTCAGAGATCTAATCTTAGGCCTAGATACTACTTTAAGCTTCTACAGATAATTCATCAGTTGTTTGATCGCAGGGCACTGAGTGCATTCTTAACCTGTATCTAAATGAATCAATATTTTTACTTTTAGCAAAGTTTGCGAAACACTTGATTGGTTTAAAGACACTGAACACTATTGGTAATTGTCAAAGACTAGTTTTCACAGTTCGTATATCTCAACATATATGCATAAAATAACAAACCTGTGAAAATTTGCGCTCAATCGGTCGTCGAAGTTAGGAGATATTGAAAGAAAAAACACCCTTGTTGCACCATGGTCACACGGAGTTGTGCGCTTTCAGATGCTTGATTTCGAGACCTCAAATTCTAAAAGTGAGGTCTCTAAATCAAATTCGTGGAAAATTTCTTCTTTCTCGAAAATTACAACACTTCAGAGGGAGCTGTTTCCCATAATGTGTTATACTATCAACCTCTTCCCATTACTCGTAATCAAAAAAGGTTTTATGCTATTAATTATTTTGAATAATTACCAATAATTACTGTCTACTGCCTTAAACTGTATTTAAATGTAAATTCTATTGAGTCGGAAACCTGACCGTAAAATATACACGAATGAATGTATAATATACTATTTTAAACCATGGTGCTATACAATTATCCTTCTGCCCGCAACCAATCTATTACACGCTTCAAAAATGTTATACAACTAATGGTGCATCCATGGGTGCGTTCGTATAGCTCCCCTGGGTCAACCCCGGTGTGTGGCGTGGGTTTTTTTCCCAGGACAAAGGTGTGCAGATAATTACCCACGTTCGTCCTGGAAATAAAAAACGTCACACACCGGGGTTGACCCAGGGAAGCTAAACGAACGCACCCATTGGTTTTCGGGAGGTATATTATGATGGACCCATGCGGACCTTTATAAAGAAAGGTGATCAATAATATTAGGATGCTGTCGAATTCAGGCTGAAGGATACGAGCTCCCCAGAATTCGGTCGAAATTCGGGCACAGCACAACAACAAAATACAAATGGTAGGCCTTGTATTTGTGTCAAATGTCAGGCATACCAACCCCTCTTTATGCCTCAACAACCAACTATTTAAACATTGTTTTAGTTGTATCTTTAAAATTGAGGAAAACAAGACTGACAATTTTCTCTCTTTCTTATTTACCTATTGATCTTTATTTATAAATTTTTGGTTAAAGTTTGATAATTTCCTTCGATGACAAGTTATTCTTTTTTTCATAATTAGCATTTACCTTCATAGATGAGTCGTTTTGAATGATAACCACAAATAAACAAACACGAAATCTCCTCGGCTGACAAGCATACAAACACCCTGCGTTTAAGAGCATGGTGTTGTAATAGTTCACTGCTACCCTGGTTTTTATACACTATTTTATAGCCTTTTAGTCACCCATAACTGTGTTGTAATTGCCCTATAACAAACAGTGGTATTGTTCACGAACTAAGTCGTAAACTACGCATCGGTATACTTATAAGTGTTTGGGGTTTTTATTTTCTCGAATCTCTGTCTAGACAAAGAGTGAAATCTACCAGTCCATATTTATATTAGTTTGTGTGATAAGTAGACCATAGCATCGTGAAACCAAGCTGCGCATTGCTGATCACCAATGTAAGACTTACCTACTAGATGTTTGCAGTATCACCATGTGGATATCTCTTTTTGAGTATAGTTTAATCGAATGTTTCAACAAACATTAGCGATTGACTGTTCTAAGTTAATTTTTATTCTCCAATAAAGCTCTTAAACAGTTTCACGACAGAAACAAATAATAACGAAAAAGTAAGTTAACTTCTATTTAATACACAAAGCTTCTTTTCTTTTTTTAAGAAAAATTATGATTCGACTCGGTCTAAAAAATGGCAAATTATTTTGCAAAAACAGGCCTCTGTACAGAAAAAAAATACATCTCTTGCATCATAGGTGCAGGTACATAAATGTGCATACATTAAAGAAGACAATGCTTCAACTTTCGATGTAGATGTTCGCGTCCATCCACCACTTGACCAGAAGACACCTGGGCCTAATTTCATAGAGCTGCTTAGCACAACAATTTGCTAAGCATAAAATGTCTTCCTCGATAAAAACAGAATTACCAACAAATTTTCTACATGATTTTCAGGATAAGCAAACAACAGCTGAATACCAGTAACAAGCAATATGCAATAAATGGAAATTTGGTTGGTAATCCTGTTTTTAACAAGGAAGACATTTCATGTTAAGCAAATTTTTGTGCTTAGCAGCTCTATGAAATTGGGCCCTGGTGTCCCCTCCTTTTATTTATTGCAACTCTCTCAATACAGATTTCTGTTTATTCTGATTGCCAAAATCAAAATAACCCAATCGTAAAATCACAAAGCTCGTTTATGTGTACTTTTAAACGTGGCCACTGATTTTGATCAAAATACTCACAAATTCATTGAATGATGGGATTTTGTTTTAAATAACAAAGAAAAAGTTGTTTCCCTTGAAATGAGAATTACTTTCGCTTAAATAATGTTGAAAGTAATTACTTTGAACACAGTAGTATAAAGATTGACAGTGACTCATAAAAACACACAAAAAGGCATCATTTATTTGTCATGGTCAATTCGTGATATGATTTAAGAGTTTTTTGAAATAATTTGATCAACCTTGGTGTTGAATGAGACGTGTGTTAATTAGTGATGCACCTTAATGACTTTTAAATGTAATAATTTTTGCGTTTTCTGTACTCTTGGGTCATGCTGTTCTGTTGGTCTGACTAGTGGTTGGTGAAACCATTAGAGTCAGATTGACATGGCTTCAGTGTCCCTAATGAACAAACATAGAAAACATTGCACCTTGGTACCACATTTATTAAAGAAATATTACGTCTGACAATGCACTTCTGACCTCGTTAGAGGTTAAACAAAAATAAGCGAGTCAGACTGAAGATAGACATCAGCTTTTGGCAGTATTTTCATTGAAGGATCGAACATTTAGATTAGTGTTGGAAGAGTTCCATTCCTTCCCATCCGAGTATCACTGACTGTAAACACTTTCAGGGTCAGATTGACTCGGTTATGTGTCTAGGGGCTGACCCATTTAAAGATCAGAGTAAACTGCAATCTGTGTCAAAATGACCCAGAAGTGGGTCAATCACGTAGAATCCAAACTTTAATCCAACTTTTGTAACTGAGTTTCCGGTTCGGCCTGACCCAAAGGCTCCCGGATGGACCCGGGTTCTGGGTCAATGCTGACCCAAGAGTTTTAATGCAAGCCTGAAAACCAATATAATCATAATATCAGATGATTTTATGAATAATATCACCACTCAATGCAATGGTATTCTTGGCTGCTACGAAAGGCTTAATCTGACAGCCTCATAGGTTTGAATTAACTATTTGCCCTCCATCCTCTGTGCGTATTTTGGTATTATGTAATATTTTGTATACATATCTTGAGAAGGGTAGAATAATGTTGACTTAAATTTAAATGACCGCATGAAGATGCGAAAAAAGCTTGACCACAACACAGCAAAAACCAATTTGGTTTTTCTTCTTTTATTCCATTAGTAAGAGTTATTTTGATCACTATAGAAGCGTAATCATCTCAGCTCTAGTATGAATAATAATAATGATGACTTCTTGGTGTGACTCAAGTTTCTTTTGAGAAGAGGGTATCCCGGCTGGGTTTGATCTATTAGGACGCGGTTTGAGGCCAAACTGTTTGAATATCCTTACCATAATTATTGCTAATAGAGTATTGCAATGGAGCTTTTTAAGGCACTGGACACCTTTCATAATTGTCAAAGACCAGTATGCATAAAATAACAAATCCGTGGAAATTTTGACTTGATTTGGGATCGAAGTTGCGAGAGAATAATGGAAGAACAATCCACCCTTGTTGCACAAATTTGTGTTGTTTCAGATGCCTTAAAAATATTTAACATACTTCAGGCCTGAATATTTTAGAAAAATATTACCTTTTTCTCAAATACTACGCGACTTCACAACGTGCTATACTATCAAAAGCTCTCCGTTTCTTATTTCCAAGTAAGTTTTTCAGCTAAAAACTACTTTGAGTAATACCAAGAGTGTCCAGTGCTAAGAGACCGGATTTGTATAGGGCAATCCACGATGTACTGACGGACAATCAATCACTTCGCTGAAATACACCGGCACCGTGCTTATCTAACACATCTCGCCCCCTCGCACTTTAAAAAGAATCATGTTTCTTATATTGATACCAGCAACAAATGGTTTTCACATGAAATATTATATATTTAAAGGTTTTTATTGTTACATTTCATCCGTATTTGAGTGCGTTTCAAGTTCTGATCCAGTCTCATGTTGACATGTGATTTGTCGTAAATATTCGGAAGCATTTTTTTAGTGGATTACAACCAATCCTGTGTTTGATGTTTTAACAATAAAACAGCAAGTTTGTTTTATGTTGTCTGAGAAGTAAAACGATTGTTGTTTTATTAAGGTGTTGACAATATCCCAGAGAATCACGGTTTTGGTTCTGATACGTTCGCTGGCCACCAACCACAGAGGGCGTGTGTAGCGATAGACTGTGGGAACTCGGGAGAGTGTGTACCTTATTTTGTTGATACAAGCAGGGATGTTTGACACAATTAGAGAATGGTATAAGAAATTGTAGTTGTACATTTCGAACAAGAAAAAAACACAATAGTTTCTAAATCTTCAAAATGGTAATAGTACAAAATTGCTGCGGGTAGTTTTATTATCAAGGTGTTTGAGTTTTAAAAAAAGAATTGTTTTGATATGATAGAAAAAAACGTAGTGTTCGTATGAGTTATTTTCTCGTTTTCATTTACGCACGAGATGTGTACGTTCTTCATTGTCGAAGCAACAATCTTTTAGAGAATAAGGAGACATAAGTAGTTTTGGCCTGTCACATGGATGAACTTGATCTCAGTTTCCCCAAGACCTACTGCATTTTGTGCTTCATTTGCTCACTAACGTAAATGTCCAATTGCCCACTGAGAAATTTTGCCCGAAGTAGGGCGCGTATACTCCCTGCCTACCATCTCTTATCGGCGTTAGTTTCAAGGGACGCCCCCAATCGAACGTGACGGTATATCTTGGGAGGGTTTTACCAGAGCAGCCCGTCATCAATACTGTGCCTGACTCAATACGCAGGTTTGGGTTGGTTGACCTCAACATTTCCCGGCCAAAACCCCCAACTGTATTGCAATGATAATCATACGACAATTAAAATTCTTTGTAAGATCCATTTTGGTTACAACCCCCCCCCCCTCCCGACCCAAAACCACACTTGTGCCCTTTTCAAGAAGACGTCAAGTTCCGCTGACAAACTGGTCAATGGTCGAATCTAAATATTGTCGGGAACAAGGGGTCCCCCCGACCCCACCGACCGAGAACCGTCTACAGGCCCTTTGGGGACCCGTTGTAGTTTGTTGCTCTAACCCCGTCTGGCCTCGTTGCATAAAACAACCATGTACGTGACGCGGGTAGACTCAACCTTGCGATGAAGTCAATTGTTTATTAATAGTGTAACGCACAATGATGAGAGCTATTACGTAAGTATATAAGCAAGTTCCCGTCCACGATAATAACATGACCTTCAGGAGCAGAAGGGAAACAATGGTTTGGTGTTTTTTTTTAAGACCAAAAGAAAGTCAACGAAGTTTATTATATGGGCCTGACCTATAGAACCTAGCAGTAATGGCAGATTTAGAAATGTACATGTGTACGTGCAGAAACACAAAGTGAACCAATTGTTTAATAAATATTCGGGTGTGAAGGTGAATGAAAAAGAAGAGGGTACCACACGAGTAATGAAACTCAGGCTTGACCCGATTTTACAGGACTGATTATTTTGCTTGGACTGGAGAAAGTTTACCGCTGATTCACCAACGTATTTTCCGTATATTTGCTTAAACACACCATCAACCAATAACTGTGGTTGGTATAGAGAAACCCAGTGAAAAATTTGTGTCACAAAATCCCGGCATTAATTTGTTGACCACCTTTTTTGACGACACTTTTACAAACAGATATGATGTTTTGAGAATTTGGGTTTTTTTATTGTTTTTTGTCGGGATGTTTATTCGTAGCTCAATTTCACAAAGAACCAAGATTCATATTAAGATAGAGTTGCAAATAATATTTCCATTGTGATTTGTTAATGTGACATCACACTTTGCTAAGCAGTTAAGATTGATGTGAAGGTTCGCTCATATTGACCTCTGCTGACCTTTGTGCAATATAACCTAAGAATGTCAGTACTTAATTTGCATAAAGTGAGAGACGGCTTCGGAAACGTTATGTTCTCGATGAACACTGACAAGTTAGTACCAAAACTGACTGCCACAATATTGAAATAACTGTTGAGTTGATCTGCTTAAAACTCGTTATAATTAGAGTACCATAAAAACTGTTTTTATCCTAAACTAAGTCTAAGATCAAAAGCATTGCAGGTCAAGGTATTATTTGGCATAGACACCGTGGAGAGGTAGGCATCTATATACCACACAGCTGTGCTGCAAAAAATAGGGTGTTAAATTGACTCTTCCTGGTGTCTACTGTGTGGCAACACCAACATGGTGTTATTTATCCACCGTCGTTGGTGAACCGTGTCGGTGTTGTCACATTTTAGATACCAAGAGAATCATTTAAACACCAGTTTTTGCAGTGAAGAGTTCAGAGAGTTGCAAATACTAGTTGTTCAGATCTCTCTATGGGTTTAAATGGACGTACTTAGAAACTTTTCATTACAATATTAAAACGATTGTATGCTGGTGATCATTACAGACCACAGGTGAAGTATTGGGCATAGTAGTGATATTCGTACAGTAGAGTCCAATGATGGCTAAAAAAAGCTCACGTGTCGTTTACCCTCCATTGACAACCTCTTGCAGCGGTCCTTGTGGGTTGTGGGCTCAGCATTACGAAGGGAGGTCACATAAGGTGAACAGTTTGGGCAATCTGAATAACCCGAGGAGGATGTGTCGGGGGGAACACTGCTAATCTTCACGATACCTCGAAATTTTCGGTTTGACAAAAAAAAGGCTATATGCAAGTTCTGCAATTGAAAACAAAATAAATACACAAAAGTAAACCCGTAGTTGAGTGAATGATGCAATATAATTGTTGTTTGTCCCCAACACGCTTTGTCCAACTTCACTGGATCATTCAATGAAGCATGACCCCAGCCAAAAAGAGTCAAACCTAGCCAGGAGCGTTTGGAATTGGAATGCAAACAACACCAAAATAATGACGACACTGCCACATACGTGTATTCATTGCAGCATTCAGAAACCGCACGTGAATCACGTAGTTTCTGGCCAGAAAATATGAAATATTGTGAAAAAGTATACCCAAAACTATGTGCCGGGTGGGAGAGCACCCACGGAGCCATTACAAACATAGTTAAGCCAGGGGGGTAGAGAAGGGTCCAGACACTTAGCTGGTCTTCCGTTGAGGGGACGTTACCGGGGTTGTGTGCGTCAAGTTCACCGTCAATTAGGTTGAACGATAAGACACGGGCCAGGTGCACTGGCCTCTGCGTTCATTGACCTAACCACGATCCTGCATGCTCTCTCCCCCTCGACATACCCTAACGTCTTAAGCATTTAGATGGTTGCTGTTTTGTTAGGTAATGGTAATGATTGACGAAAATTCAAGTGCTGTGTGTGTCCCCGCTGGGAGGAGGGTTTCAAAAAGCTGACCTGGCCGTGACTGGGGCCTTTGAATTCATTGACCTACCTTAAGTGACCGACGTCAAGGATGAAGGAGCCAGTCGTGATTTCGGACTGGTCAGTTTTCTCTTATGTGTTTGTTTTGGTGACCAGTCCTATAGCTATCAGTGGATTTTGATCATCCTTGGCCTGGCTTGAATGACCCTGTCCGGTCAGGCCACAACATTCTTACGTATCGATTGGCCAACCGTGAGCCAACTGAGCATAACAACCCGGTCAAAGGGCTATCCATCAGGCTAACCACATCGCTAATAATGACCCCGGTGAACCAACTTATAGGAGTGACGGATGATCGGTTATTAAGAATGCTATAATAATGTATTTTGTTGTTGGCGGGTAGAATAGTATCTGGTGCCCATCTGGAGAGCAAACAACAAACTTGATTTTGTTTTGTGAATGGCAGAGTTATTCCATTGAAGTTCAGACAACGCCTACTGATCCGGGACAAGATGATAAATGGTTAAATTTTGATATTTAATTTATCTTTTATTACCATTGCTATTCATAAATATGAATTTCTATCATCGGGAAATTTTTGGTCCCTGTCTTTTTCCTTTTGGGTTGAAATGAACCGAAAACCAGTTATTTTCTACTGCTTTGCTTTTGTGGTTTACACAAACGAGTAAAAAAAAAGAAGGGTTCATAGGGGCTATTCATGATGTCGTAAGAAAGGATTGAAGGTCCAAGGTTCAAGGATTTTACCCCCCCCCAAAAAAAAAAAAAAAATATATATATATATATATATATATATATAAAAAAAGAAAAAGAAAAAGAAAAAAAAGAAAAAGAAAAAAAAACACCACCCCACATAAAAACTTTTTCTACACTCATTCGTTGTACTATTCCAAAATGGATCAGGTAGTCTTCGAAAACATCACACTGTGTAAATAATGGTCTTATTATGATGTAGTTTTCTGTCGGTTTTAATGTATTGTACTTTAATGCTGGACAACGAATAACCCGTTTTATGTGTTTTGAATTGAATTGAATTGAGTTTAACTGAATTGAATCGAATCGAATTGAGTTGCCTATGTATGTCTGTCAAAAAACCTCCTTTGTGGAGTCCACCAACTCACAGAAAACATGGTTACTTACGAAATCATCTACCATTATCGGAAATTCATCTTGGTTAATTAAACCTTAAACCTACACCAAACAACTCAATGACACTTTAAATGTTTGGTGTGCTAACATGATTTGTAATCGCAACAGTCGGACTTCAAATAAATGAACATGGTTTAATTCAACTTGGTCTAACTTTTCTCAGAATGGACATATTTAAAAATCGAAACAGCACACTCGGATAGCATCCCTTTGATCATATTTTCTGGAAATAGCAAAGAATCCCTTCGCTATTTCTCTCGAAAATATTGTCAAACAAATTGACGATCGTTGTGTTAGCTCATCGAGGAAGTAGTAATGGAAACGTCAGGACATGGGTTTAATGTTGTTGTTTTTTTTCCCAAAAGGAAAACCCTTCTATTTTTCTTAAAATTGCAACAATTGAAAAGCTATGATTCCCAAAATTTCATTCTATGACTTTGTTAAATCTTTGCATTTATAGAGTTTCTTTCTTTTTACCGGGTTACCCATTTTCAGCCACATTCAAACACAAACCCAGGTCTGATGATCACCGTAAATGAACAAATCACTAAAACGAATCCAACACTAAAATTGCAACTGAACACCGTCTATAATGGTCCACGTAGACCCCAGATTATTACTGCTTTTTGAATAATAATTACCCACCCTTCCGTTTCCAAGAAAAACCACAGTGGACAGACCACTTGGCCTGGGTCACGAGGATAAACAAAATGTGCCCATTGTGTTCTGGGTTCCACGACCAGCAGCAAAGTTTGTGGGTCACTCGTAGTCCAATGCGCGGTTTCGGTCAAGGTAAAAGTAGGTCGAAAACGTAAGCTTTGTCAAGGGGGGCCCTAAATCTCCTAGTTTTCGCGGTGGCAAATTACACATAACTTGGCCATGACCGCTAGTACAAATACTTTTGTACATCATCTTGAATAAGGTGGTTTTTCTCTTCTTCTTCTTCTTTTTTTTCGTTTTTAAAAACCAGAATCAAGGTCCATGACCAGAAAGCAATCTGTAGGAATTTTCAATCGTTTCATTGTGTTTTGTTTAAATCCACCTTACAGCGTAAATGCATCATCGTCACTCAATAGTAGCTTCTCATAACAAGGTCTCCTCGAGTGTTATTTTTTTTTTCCTTTTCGAAAAGGAAACAAGGCACGCATGACACAATACGTGTTACTGCTAATTTAACACCAGGAAGAGCTAATTAAAGCATAACTGTACACTGCTGTTATTAAGTGGCAAGTCCTTTGTTTTGTGTTATGTGTTTCCGTGTTTGGGCCTCTTGTAATGGGTCTATGGTGTTAATTGGTTTGGGCGTTATCGTCAGTTGGTCTGCTGCTTGATGAACATAGCTGACTTTAAACAAATACTGGTACCGTTTATCCTCCATGGTCTATTCTATCATGAAGAGACTTTACCGTCGTTCATATTGTGACTTGGACTGGTGTCGCTAATCAACCATTCACCCCTCAAAAATAAATTTTAAAAGAGAAACGAGTACAATCCAATTAAAATTTAGTTTGGAGTTGCCCATTAGAATTTTGAAAATATACTCGTCCTCTCACTGAAATTAGTTTTTAGGGAAGATCGGTACACTATCTTGCACCCCTCAAAAATGAAACCCACGAAAACCCTTCTTTTCATTGATTTGTATGATGTAGTCACTGTCAAAAAACTCAGAGATGATACGATAAACAGGTATAGACAATTTAAAAGATTGTCCACTCCATCCTCTCTGGATTTAAAAAGATGCATTACTTGTTCCAAAGGACATTGTGAGACGAGTCTAACAAGCAACCCATAAGGTCTTGCATACCATATATAATTGTTCGCGGCCTCGATTCACCCGGGGTAAATGTCGCTCCAGCAACTAAGGTGTTCCCTTCTGCCTGCAACCTGCACCAAGTTACCGTATCCTCGTGTGAAAAGACCTTAAAACCTTACTTAAAACTTTGTGTGGAGTGAGGGTTTTTTTGTCACAAAAAGGACAAATGATCGTTGTTGTAATTGAAATATAGGCAATGCTGTTATTTGTGGACTTCATGTGCTATTTTTCCTTAAAATTCTAAGTGGAAAGATTTATCTCGGGGCGTAATTATCGTGATGGCACTATAGAATCTGCGTGCTTTCCGGTTGAAAGAAAAAACTATTTTAAATAATTTCAAACTCCGGGGCGATGAAAAAGCCCTAAAATGCAACAAATACATCCCTACATCAACAGAAACTAACTTTCAACATTGACAACCAAACTCAGTTATTCCATGGCAAATATGTACATTTTAATATCTCAAATCTGTTGACAGTTGAGTTAGATCTATACAGTCATGATGTCAACTAAATTTCTTTACGATTAATTAAACTGATCAGAATCCTGATTACAATAATCGCACAAATCGCCCGATCCATCTTCCATTAAAAAAACAAATCCATTTGGTGCACGATAAAGAGATTGACAGTGCAGTTGAAATCCGCCCTCTCCAAAATGACACTCAAGTTGTTTTTTGGTTTAACAACGATCATGACATTTTGAGAAAGTTGCGGTTCCCGCCAAAAAATCACAAATCGCACCAAGTTTAAAACCAAACTATTATAGCCTTGCTATGAACAAAACAAAACAAAAATAACTGTTGTTACACAATCAAAACCGGCTTTTAGAAAGCTAAAATAATGAATAACTTTACCTTTCAGTTCAAGTCATTGAAATAAAACCCAATTGAAAGACAAACTTTGTTTTTTTTAAATTGCAAGAGAGAAACAAAGTTCGACAATAACATCCTTCCTTCAATCAAACTAAGAACAAAACAAAACAAAACTCCATGAACTTTTACCAATCTTTAAAATTGTAAACTTCATAAATCAACAACAACGTAAACAAAAAGGAAATAATATTTAAACTGAAAATAGCACCACTTAAAACACACTGGAATGCTGAACAAAAGAAGATGATACTCTATCCGTATTACAGGCAGTAACATCGTTAGTAATTATGCTCAAAGGCAAGATTTGTTTGGTGTGTGTGTGTGTACATAAAGCAAGCTGTTCATTTTCTCTATAGTGTGTATAAGGGCTGTGAAAAGCATAACAACGCGCCGTGGAGGTTACGCCATTCAACCCGGCCTTAAACCCTTGATCAACTCACGTTCCCAACTGACTAGTCTCTACTTCAAACCGAAGCCCTCACTAATCAAAATACTAATAAGAACACCCAATAAGTTTAATAGGACTTCAGTCCAAGCAATGAGCAAGTCAACCTTGTATTAAGACTATGTTATATAATGAAGTTCAACAAAATGAGATACCGTTTATAGATTACCTCGGTTTATCTAAAACACACTCCAATGACGTTTGCGTTTACCTTAATGTCTAATCCTAGAAAACTTATTGTGAACCACTATAAGTCATTTTGAGATTGTTGTTTAGGTTTTTGTTTTTCTTTGAGGGTCACGTCTACCCTCCATACTGCACTTATTGATTTTAGTTCATTAACTAACCCTGCATTGCTATTTCAGACAATCCTTGTTTTAAAGATGATCCCTGAGAAAAAACAAAATAAAACACATGAGGGTCTATAATTATAATCACTACAACAGTTACTTCAGTTGTTTGTTAAAAATTGTTTGGCACATACACAACATTAGAGCACTGCCCATACTAAACCAATGCTTCTGTTATCGAAACCTTTTCAAATTCGTCGTGGTATACACTACTAGCTTCGATTCGCTGCTACGTTGTAAGTGTAAATGCGGCGAAACTGTGGCACAGTTAAATCCAATCTACAAATTATATTTGAGCAGTGGTAAACGTTCGATCCTTGATATAATAAACTCTAAACTAAATTACGTTTTTAAATTTAGCATTTCTTTTCAATACAAAAACAATTATATTTACGGGTGGGTTCGATAGAAAACATAACAATTAAATAAACACAGAGTTGGACAACAACAAAATATCGAGTACATACTTTGTGAGAGATGTGTTATCTTTTTCCATAATGAACACAAGTTTTCAAAACACACGGTGGGTCAACAATGTTCAAAAGATAGTGAATACTCAGTTCAGTTCATTCACACAGTACCGATATTATTGAGAAATCCAAACTCGAAACAACGGGCGCGTATCTTGCGCTTTTGCAGCATCCTTTAACGGAAGAGTCAATAGACCCTGTCCGTTTCATAAACATTTCAGTTAGTCTGTTTCCAGTTTCTGGAGTTTTTGTGTTTCTCAAGTCCAATCAGCAGTTGTAAACCATATAATGAAGTCTGCCCATCTCGCTTTTCAAAATGGAAACCTCAGCTCTGAGTTTCATGTTTTCTTGTTCGAGGAACACAGCACGAAGAGCAATTTCTTCTTCCTTCTCCCGTCTGGCATCGCGAGATCGCTTCGCGGCATCGTTGTTCTTCCGTCTCCGATCCCAGTAAGAACTGTCTTTTTTCTCCTCGGGGACCGGTCTGACTTTCTTCCTTGACGGCTCTAGCGCCGATACCACTCCGACACTCACTTCAACCTTTTCTCCGGAGGATGCTGCGGCCCTTCTCTTCCGCGAAGCGAGTAAAGCTGACAGCCTGAGAGTTGATAAAGGCGGTGCTGTACTATCAGCGACAGGGTAGCTCCCGTACAGTGGATAGGCGCCGTAACCCGTGCCGTAACTCGCCGGTGTGATCGCCGAACTCGCCGCCTCCCCAAGGTAAGAATACGGAGAAAGTGTTGAGGATATGGGTAAAGTCGGATACGGGTAGAAAGTCTTGTAGGCCGATGAGGAGGAGGACGCCGGTAGGCCACGGTGGCTCAAATCGAGCGGCTTGGCTCCAATGCTGAACCCACTTCTGTTTTGGGTTTCTTTGGAGGGTACCGACGGGGCGATCATGTTGGCCACATCAAGTGCCGTCTGCTTTCGTACTGGCACGGGCTTGCTATCGGTTGTTGACTCCGCCTGGTGGCACTCATCTCTCTTGGTCACCATTCTGATGCTAGTAGTAAACGTCTCACTCTGTTCTTTAGCGACGATCTTCCCATCCATCCTAGATTGGCAAGGCCGATGTGGTATCCCCCTGAAAAACACCAAGTAAATACAATCAGTCAAATGAACCCTTTATTCCTTTCTGGAGCTGACAAAATTGAAAGCCCGGGTCGGTGGGACCAACCCAACCATGACGATAGACCTACATTTCTCTCACCGTAGACGCGAACACCCATCATAATATATTATATTATATTATATTATATTATATATATTATATTATTGTACTGAAATGATTTTGATAAGGAAACCTTCGAGTTGCACATCGGGTAGTGAATGCCTAACATAATTGTACAAGGCATTTCTGCTACTCATCAACACTTAAGCATTGCAATGTACTTGTATGCAGATACATTATTACAACACGATTTGTAAAATATTAAAATTCTCAGAAACCCGCAAAACAATATTTTGTATCAGAGGATGAAATGTATCATTAAGTCTGGCTTACCTCAGTAAGACAGTGTTAATTATTTTGTTTTGATCAGCAAGGTGGACTATTTCCATCAACAAAATAACAAATAAAAGAAACAATGTACTTACTTTCTCTCCGTCTGTGTTGAGAGCCGGGAACGTCCGCTGTTGGTGAAACAAATGAACAGAGTACCCGCTTTTTATTGCACTGTTTTTCGGCTGGTTGTATTTAATACTCGACAATTGTTGCTAATTGCGCTCGTTGTCGGTCAACTAGTGTTAAGCTGACCCGAACGCACCTTAGCTTTATATGCGGCTGAGCGAGAGAGCCGTGTACTTGGTGACCTCAGACTATGCAGTGACGTCGCATAATAATATGACCTTACCACAATCAACTGGCGTATTGAATGACATTCGGGTGCAGGCTGCCTCAGCAGTGTTGGCGCAAACCTCAGCACGGCTTTTGTCAGTTACCTAATACCGGCAGACAAGGGCAAGTTGAGTTTTTTTAAATAATAATTGACTCCAACCCATAAGCAAGGCTGTGACCGCCGGAGAAGTGTTACGTAAATAATCCAGACAGTTTAATCTGACCATGTTCTCACCCCCCCCCCCCCCAACCATCCTACGTTACGGTATGTGATACACTGTATCGAGAAAGAGGCACATTCAACCGATAGCGTGAAGTCATAGAAATACTGACCAGTTAATTAGTGTAAGGTACAGACAAGGACATCTGGTGCTTTGGTGAAATTAAAATGTCTCGTTACTAAATGTGACTTCATGTATATCACATAGTTCTATACCTATATGTCTGTACGTTTTTATTTGCCCATCCTTGTGCCTTGTACTTTATATATCACACATCACACCACTTCGGCTCAAAAGTCTTTACAATTATTTGCTCGTTGTCATTGTTTCTGAATCATATTCAGATTAATTTTTAATTATTTCAGTTCAATAGATGTTTAATTTGCATCTTGGATAAATATTCATTTCGGGGTTTTTTTTCTCCATATATACTGATGTGTGTTTAGCACTGTATACTCCGTGGTCTAGTTGGTATGACACTGCTCTAGAATTGCAAAGGTCGTGGGTTCGAAACATGCTCGTGATTTGCTTTCAGGTAAGTACTGGGTAACATCGGTGTATATGGGTAAACAAAAATGAATATTTTGTATCGTCCCGGTGCAAAGTTAAATGCAGTGGACACTATTGGTAATTACTCAAAATAATTATTGTCATAAAACCTTACTTGGTAACGAGGAATGAGGAGAGGTTGATTGTACAAAACATTGTGAGAAACGGCTCCCTCTGAAGTGACGTATAGTTTTGGAGAAAGAAATAATTTTCCACGAATTTGATTTCGAGACCTCAAGTTTAGAACTTGAGGTATCGAAATCAAGCATCTGAAAGCACACAATTTAGAGTGACAATGGTATTTTTTTTTCTTGCATAGTTATCTCACAACTCTGACGACCGACCACAGGTTTGTTATTTTATGCATATGTTGAGATAAACCAAGTGAGAAGACTGGTCTTTGACAATTACCAATAGTGTACACTGTCTGTAACATATAATGAATCGTTTACAGTACTCGCTGCTAACATAGGATTCGAACCGCCTCTAGCGACCGGGCATTCTCGGTGGTCTAGTTGGTATGACACTGCTCTAGAATTGCATAGGTCGTGGGTTCGAGTCCCACCCGGGTAATATGCCTGTAATTCAGTTCAATTAAAAACTGAACTGAATTAAAATTCAACTTTCCAAGCCGCGGCAATGTGGCGTGTTTTGCCATTCAGCGGTTAAGAGCACCGGACTAAAAGCTCTGGTGTTTCTGTATAGCAGGGTGTTGGTTCGACTCCTGATTGTGACACTTGTGTTCTTTAGCAAGAACACATTACCATATCGATTCGGTCCTTCATAATGGGCGAACAGCACGTACAAGAACCATGAACACCTGTCGTAGAATATCTGGTTTCATTCATTCATTCATTCAATTGGTCTATTATACAAAGCGCTGCCAGCAGCAGAAATACACGAACAGTTACAAAATTAAAAATCTGGAGTAAAACACTAAAACGGAGATGTTTATAAAGACGTCACTCTTAACTGTCCACTCTGAATGGGAGGTATTTAAAGTCAATCCAAAGGACTGCAATCAGGGACCCTTGTTCACAGGTTTCCTCAACCTTCTTGTAGGCCCCTATTAAGCTGAGACATCCTTGGTTTCATCAGATATATGATTTCGATAGCTAACCGTTCCGTGCCTGGTGAGGTGATGGCGAAACTTCCCTCATCTGTTCAACCTGAACCTGAATTGCAAAGTTGCGGTTGGAAGCCAGGAAAAGCCTAAATCTTCTGACAATGGAGTGCATTGATCTGAGTTATCTGTTTCATTTAAGGCCGCTGTGTCGTTTACCCTACATTAAATAGTTTGTCAATATTTTATTTAAAAATTGAACATTGGGGCGATAAGGCTGGTCACAATAAACTCGGCCTAAGATTGAAACAGTTAAATATTGGTTGCTCTGAAAGTCCCTATACTAACACACGTTATAAGAGACTCTGTTTCATACTCGAGTTTACGCAGTCCCCTACCATGACTCAAGCGTGAAATTTACGTCATAAAAGTCAATCTTTCAAATAGGGAATAGCTTCACTTTGTTTTACATTAGACTAGCTCAACATCTGAATAGTACTACACATCTTTTTATATAACACGCTTAATGTGTTTGACAGAGGAAACAAAAATGAAATCTAGAGCCAAGAAAGCCGGTCCCACGTACAAGGGCGCCGAGCGCAAACAAAGAAAGACCAACAAGAAGGGAAAAACAGTTGTTAGGACATTGCTCTAGAATTGCAAGAAGGTTGTGGGTTCGAATCCACCCCGAGTAATATGCCTGTAATTCGTTTTCACATGACTCGGGAAAGTACTGAGTATACAGTGCTGACACACATCGGTGTATGGATAAAAACCAAAACTAAATAAATACCACGGTGTTTTTTGTTTGTGGGTTTTTGTATATTCAAACCTAAAACCTAAAGATAATGAAATTATCCCAGACATCAACCAGCAAACGCTTTCCCATCAGGATATAACATACTTATAAATAATGAGTAGGATAGGTGGCCTTAGCTTGCATATTTATTTTGTATAATTCTAATTTTAACTTACATTACTGTACTGTTCATAAACAAAATTTAATGATGTTAAAACTAATGATCAGTATCAGGAAGGTGTTTTGGGGTTTCAAGGGTTTTTTTCTGGTTTTTTTTTTTTTTTTTCGTTTTTTGTTCTGTTTCTTTGATGGACTTCGATAAAAGATCGTTATAAAAGGGCTGTTCGCTTATTCTGTTACGTCACATCCGTAAGATCTGAAAACCCATTTTTCAAGGTGACCGTCAGAATACAAAATAATGCCTCACCAAGCAGAAATAATTAAATATTATTGTTCTGATGTATCAAGGGAATTGTTCGGTGAATGTCGCGAATCGCATGACCCTGAAGTATGTCACGCAAGGTGTTTGGCTGAATAGAAGGGGAGGGGAAACACGGAACAGACTCTTAGGAGGGATTTACAGAGTACTGTTTGGTGTTTTGGGGGGTAGAGTATTTTGAGAGGAATGGGAAGCTGGATTGAGGTTTAGTATTTTCAAAGTGAGGCAGTGCGTGGGAACAAAATCGGATGGTAACCCAGACCCGAAGGAAATTGTTTTTTTTTTTTCACATTAGAACCTGCCACTGTCGTAGTGCTTTTCAGTGGGGATTTCCGTTTTTTTCTTATACGATTGAAAATAAATCATCAACAAAATCACCAGGACGATTTTTGAGGATGGCAATTCTATTTTGCAGATCCAAAAATTTCGCCCGAAAACGTACCACTTGAGAACGGTTCTCGAAACTAGACGTGAAGAAAAGGGACACGCTATGGTGACCAATGCAACCACTCATAATGGTTTGACCAAGTGTTCCATCCATCTGTTTTCTTTCTGGGCTATTTCACTGCACTGTATGGGGAAAACCATCAAATTCTCAATTTCACTCGATCCAGATCTGTATGTGGCCAAGGAATGCCCCTATGTGTAGGCCTACTTGGTCCATCTCTTCATCTTCTGTGTTGCCCCTCTTGTTCTTGTTTCCACTCAGTTTCTTTGAGTATAATTAGTTGTTTCGCAGTTCTTCATTTCACTCTATCCTGCGCTGTCTGTTGTCAGGGAATGCACCTTCATGTACTTAGTTCATCTCTCCATCTTCTGTTTCGTCTCCCTCTTTTTCTTGTTCCCAATCGGTTTCTTGGATTCAAGTCAGTTGTTTCGCATGCACACCTGCTGTGTTTGTTACCTCATTGCTAATAGGTGACCTGCCAATCTCGATGTTTTAATGGTCTCATAAGATTCCTGCCCAAATGTTTTCTTTCTTAGAGGTCCTCATTTGACACCCTTTCCTTCTTAGTTTGTTCTCAAGTCGTTTGGTGGTAGTCCACGTCTCGGCACCAATTTATAGTACAGGTTTGATGAACTAAACTGCGCCAATAAAGTATCTAAACACTTACAAATGGTCAGATATATCGGAACCTGAAATAGTATGCCAAACAATAATTATTCATTTCTATTCACCGTTAATTTCTGCACATTTTGACACTTCTTATGTTGCGCTACGATGTTGTTTGGTGGATTTATGGGCACTTGAGTGGCTTAAGGTCGAATTTCAAAAGTTGCAAAAGCCCCTATTCAAGCTAAATCGTTGTATTGTGACGAGTAAGACCAGCGTTTCTTTTGCCCGCCCTTTATAAATGATTTGTTTGTCGCGTTTTGGATAAATCGGTTGCGATGAACATCAGCAATAATTGTCAGTAACCAAGCAAAGGGGTCAAAGATGGGAGGCATACAACAGAATGGGTTAAGAGCAAGAATCCCTGATTATGGTAAGACAGGGAGAGGTGTTTCAAGATAACAGGAAAGATGGCTCAACTGACCAAACAGGAAAGAGGACGGATCGTTGGTTTGATAGAAGCCGGTATGTCGATTCGAGCTGCAGCTCATCAAGTTGGAACGTCACCAGCGACGGTCAGTAAAAAGGTGGAATGGCTACCAAGCTCAGGGAAATGTGGACAACCTGCAAAGGAGTGGCCGCCCGAGTGTGACTTCTGCAGTAGAAGAAAGTGAACAAGTCCATCAAGCCTGACACCACTCTCGAGGGATTGCGACGCATCCTGATCAGGAAATGGCAGGGGATTGACCAGGGACAGATCAGATGTCTCGTTTGGAGTATGAGAAGACGACTCCTTGCCGTTAACAGTGATGGAGGACACACCAAGTATTGAGGACAGGATATCAGCAGTTTTAGAGTTAAAGATACGGCCATAAATTTCATGGTCAAGTAAACGAAACGAGTTTGTATCTTTTGTCTTGATTTTGTCTGTGTGTGAGGCTTGTGTGAGTTCCCTTCTGGAATTGGGGTGAATATGGGCTTTTGCAACTTTTGAAATTCGACCTTAAGTCACTCAAGTGTCCATAAATCCACCAAACAACATTGTAGCGCAACACAAGGTGTGTCAAAATGTGCAGAAATTAACGGTGAATAGAAATGAATAATTATTCTTTGGCATACTAATTCAGGTTCCGATAAATCTGACTATTTGTAAGTGTTTAGATACTTTATTGGCGCAGTTTACTTTAATACCGGTACCTGCCGTTTCAGGGATAGGAATTGTTTTTTGTTTTGAAAGATGGGGCCTTGTGTACCATATGTTGATCTTCCAATTTGTTATTATGGTAATAATATAATTAACTCAAAGGTAAAATTACTTTATAATAGTCGTGTATGTCAGGCAATTAATTTGAATTTTTTCTTAAAAATAAAATGCTTTTTATTAGGAGTTGGAATTTCTTTTTCCATCTGTATGAAATGTACAGGTATAGGTAGTAAATTAATAATTTAATAAATATTCATTTTGGTTTAATCCATAAACACCTAATTAAACATCCACTAAATTGTAATAAACTTACCTGAAAAGCAATCTAAACAACACATGACACTATTGGTAATCGGCAAAGACCAGTCTTCTCACTTGGTGTATGTCAAGATATGCATAAAATAACAAACCTGTGAAATTTGGAGCTCATTGGTGGTCGAAGTTGCGAGATATTAATGAAAGACAAAAGTTCCTTGTCACACGAAGTTGTTTGCTTTCAGATGCTTGATTTCGAGACCTCAAATTCTAATCCTGAGGTCTCGAAATAAAATTCGTGGAAAACTACTGCTTTCTCGAAAAGTACGTTACTTCAGGAGAGCCGTTTCTCACAATGTTTTATACCATCAACCTCTCCCCGTAACTCGTTACCAAGTAAGTTTTTATGCTAATAATTATTTTAAATAACTACCAATAGTGTCCACTGCCTTTAAGTACTGATTCAAACCAGGCATCTAAGTTTTAAAGATAACAAATCATTTTGAAGAATTTTACTTACTTGTAAAGACAAAGTAACTGATTAGTGATCAACCAAACAAATAAACTGATTAGTTTTCAATCTGAAAGATCACTGATTGTATAATATCGGAGTCTTATTGCCGCACGTATCTACCAACAATGTACTCAAGGCGCTTAGTATATACATTTATACAGAAAGAGAGGTTATTTAAAGGCAGTGGACACTATTGGTAATTGTCAGAGACTAGCCTCCACAGTTGGTGTATCTCAACGTATGCATAAAATAACAAACCTGAAAAAAAATTGAGCTCAATCGGTCATCAAACTTGCGAGATAATAATGAAAGCAAAAAAAACATTCTTGTCACACGAAGTTGTGTGCGTTTGGATGGTTGATTTCGAGACCTCAAGTTCTAAATCTGAGGTCTCGAAATCAAATGCGGGGAAAATTACTTCTTTCTCGAAAACTATGGCACTTCAGAGGGAGCTGTTTCTCACAATGTTTTATACCATCAACCTCTCCCCATTATTCATCACCAAGAAAGGTTTTATGCTAATAATTATTTTGAGTAATTACCAATAGTGTCCACTGCCTTTAAAAATATGAGTTCTAAGACTCAACTATGTAGCACTTTATAAGGGTTTACAAGGTGCTACGGCGCAATCAACAGCCACAACCAGGAACACCTGGGCGAACCCCTTCTCTTTACGATAACTACACACGGTTCCTTTATATGCGTTATCCAACACACAGTACCAACGGCTTTACGTCCCATCCGAAGGACGAAGCAATGGTTAAGTGTCTAGTAAATGGACACAAGTGTCACGGCGGGGGACATACCAGTTCATACCAGTGCCACTCCTCTTGAGAAATTTAATCTCAAATACTGTCTCAATGGCAGAGGAAATAACATTTTGAAAAAACTCTCATTAATGCTTGTTTAGATTGCTGCAATTATTTGTATTATTGTAAGATAAATGACACATCAAAGGAATATAACAGAGTTGGTATAAAAAAATGTTGTCGGCAGTGTAACCACTTTATGTAATCCAACACATACATAAACTGACAAACCTGTAGAAGTTTGGGATCGGAAAAAAGCAATAACATATTTTGCATGACATCGATTCAAGGAAAAAAAGAAAACGCTCACTGAGCGATAGACTCCAAACGGGAAAAATTAGTTTTGTTCATTTCTCATCAATTATGACATTTCAGATATAAATATTTCAAGAAGGGATGATCTACTACTATCAATATTAGACAGTGTCAGTTTAATATAAATCGGTGATCTTAGACGAGTTTTTTTCTTACCAATTCTGTTCCTTTAATAGCATAACTTGATTTGTTTAAAAACCATTAGCAGTTGCGAATAAAAGAAAGGCAAGTGCGAACAACAGACAAACAATGAGATCATCGAGACCGGAGCACTTGTTATACGGATGCATGAGCGAGACGAAATTTCAGTGCGTCGTATCAATGGGTAGAAACGGCGCGGCATCAGTGATAGCTTCACGGGGAATACGCCCGGCGATCGCTTCACCGTGAAGCGCAGCACGGCGGGGCTAACTGCGATACTACAGCTCACAATCCACAACGCTCGGCAAGTTCTTCTTAAAGGGTTTGGGTACACAATGTCCACAGATTTAGGAGACGAACATTATTTCAGCATCTTAACCAGAATTGATGTTTAAAGGAACACGTTGCCTTGGATCGGCCGAGTTGGTCTTTGAAAAACGTTTGTAACCGTTTTTTATAAAATGCATATGGGTAGAAAGATGTTGTTAAAGTAGAATACAATGATTCACACAAACATGCCTCGAAATTGCGTGGTTTTCCTTTTACCTCGTCGACTAACACGTCGGCCATTTATGGGGGTCAAAATTTTGACTCCCATAAATGGCCGACAACGTTAGTTCGCACAGTAAAAGGGAAACCACGCAATTTCGAGGCAAACTTGTGTGAATCATTGTATTCTACTTTTAAAACATCTTTCCAACCATATGCATTTTATAAAAAACGGTTACAAACGCTTTTGTTTTGACCAACTCGTCCGATCCAAGGCAACGTGTTCCTTTAATGCAAGTACTGGTAAATGCGTTGGACATGATCAAATAATGTTCGTCTCCTGAGACGAACATTATTTTCGTGACTTTGTTTTACTCATTTCTTAAAAACTACAGCACCTCAGCAAAACATATTTAAAGGCAGTGGACACTATTGGTAATTGTCAAAGACTAGCCTTCACAGTTGGTGTATCTCAACATATGCATAAAATAACAAACCTGTGAAAATTTGAGCTCAATCGGTCATCGAAGTTGCGAGATAATAATGAAAGAAAAAACACCCTTGTCACACGAAGTTGTGTACGTTTAGATGGATGATTTCGAGACCTCAAGTTCTAAATCTGAGGTCTCGAAATCAAATTCGTGGAAAATTACTTCTTTCTCGAAAATTATGGCACTTCAGAGGAAGCCGTTTCTCACAAAGCTTTATACCACCAATCTCTCCCCATTACTCGTCACCAAGTAGGATTTTATGCTGATAATTATTTTGAGTAATTACCAATAGTGTCCACTGCCTTTAAAGAGAAGCTTTCCACCATCATTATCTTCAAACCGTGCAAGTTAAATGGACATTTGTGAACATTATGTTTTGTGTCCTACAAAAAGTCGCTAAACTCTTTCAAGTCTGAAGAAATAAAACGCGTTTAGGAAAATGTACCGCGGTAAAAGATATAACAAATAATGAAAATACGCGGAATTGTTAGTTAACAAAAGAAATTTAAAAAATAAGGAATTAAATAAATAAACAAATACAAAATAAAACAATAAAATCGTGGTACACAAACTACATGACTGGTTGGAATGTTTACTTCAAAACGAACAAACAAACAAACAAACTAACAAACAAACAAACAAACTAACAAACAACCGAGCAAACACATATTCATGTTCATTGAAGCAATTACAGTTTGAAAGAAAAAAATACTAAATTTATTTTATTATCCATTCAAAGGTTGAATATTTAAATCGGTGAGAATATTTCAGCTTTGATAGTAGCAATACTTATTAAAAAGAGAACAGACAATCAGCATGTAGGTTTGCTTTATATGAACCACTTCAAGATAATACGTTGGGAAATAGTTACAGTAATATAAGTTGAAAATTATGATATTTTGTTGACTGTAGTTTATAGACATATCCTTGACAAGAGTGGATGTTACGAAAGTAAAGTACGTGTGAAATCAACCACCCGTATTAATGGGGTGAACCTTTCTACGCTTAAAGGAAGTGGACACTACTGGTTATTACTCAAAATAATTATAAGCATAAAACATTTCTTGGTAACGAGTAATGGGGAGAGGTTAATAGTATAAAACATTGTGAGAAACGGCTCCTTCTGAAGTGATGTAGTTTTCGAGAAAGAAGTAATTTTCCATGAATTTGATTTCGAGACCTCAGATTTAGAATTAAATTTGAGGTCTCGAATTTAAGCATCTGAAAGCACACAACTTCGTGTGACAAGGGCGTTTTTTCTTCCATTATTATCTCGCAACTTCGACGACCGATTGAGCTCAAATTATCACAGGTTTGTTATTTTGTGCATATGTTGAGATACACCAACTGTGAAGGCTAGTCTTTGACAATTACCAATAGTGTCCAGTGTCGTTAACAAAAAAGCCCGTGTATTATGGGCTGTTAAGCATGGGTAAATAGTAATTATCACCAGCAGTGAACGCTGCAGAAACACCAACCAGCAACAGTTTATAGAGATGCATGTTTTTTAAATAGTGAATTTTATTTACCAGTTTGCTGTGGTACAATAAAAAAAATGAAGTTGATAATTTGATAATTACGATGGAAAATAATAATTTAATGGTCCCGTGTAAGGCGACGAAATTAATTTTTTATTTTTCATATTTTGATTAATACTGATCTTGTTTAAGGTGTGTTTTGCATAATAACTCTTCTTTTTCTAATGTATTTTATCAATTAACGCCCTTTATTGCGGAATCCAACAGTATGTCTGGATTAACAGCAACCCGCATGTATAGGGAGAGTTTTTATCAACACATTTGCATACAAATTGTTTGTGTGAGTCGAGGATAAAAATTGATGGGAATTAAATAAAAATATTTTCCCGCTTGGAGTTTATCGCTACGTGAACGTTTTTATTCATTTTTTCTTAATCGATGTCAATCATGCGAAATTTTGTATTCAGTTTTCACTTTTTCTTTTCAATGCCCAGATGGCTGATCGATCTCAAACTTCTACAGGTTTAAATTGCTTACACTGCCAGCAACTGTTTCGCACAACAGTCCAACTGCAAAGTACCCTGTCACCTTGTATCGAAAACGTTTGGGTTGTGAAAACAGGAATCAGCGAAAACAGTTGTTTTTTTTAGTTTTTTTTTTAGCAGTTTGCAAACAGCTATTTTTATTTTATTACACAGGATGCATACATCAGCTAACGGGCTTTTTGACATTGTGGTCCTGTTGATAAAGATCAATTAAAATATAGAAAAAAAGCAACAAACTAGAAAACAATTAAAAACAATAGAAAACAGTCAAGTGGAATACATGGAAAGGAAAAAGACACAATGCACAATTACAACATAAAAGAACAAACTATTTAAATATACCTTCTTATATGTTATTGAAGCTACCAATAAAGGAGGGATTCTGGACGTAGGTATTTCATTCCAAACAAAAGCACCACCATAACAGGAGGTTGTTGTAAAGGAACACGTTGCCTTGGATCGATCGAGTTGGTCTTTGAAAGCGTTTATAACCGTTTGTTATAAAATGCATATGGTTGGAAAGATGTTTTGAAAGTAGAATACAATGATCCACTCAAATGTGCCTCGAAATTGCGTGGTTTTTTCTTTTACCTCGTCGAAACACGGTCGGCCATTAATGGGATCAAATTTTTGAGTCCCATAAATGGCCGACCGTGTTATTTAGCAAAGCAAAAGGAAAACCACGCAATTTCGAGGCAAATTTGTGTGGATGATTGTATTCTACTTTTAAAACATCTTTCCAACCGTATGCATTTTATAACAAACGGTAACAAACGCTTTTTATATACCAACTCGTCCGACCCAAGGCAACGTGTTCCTTTAAGCAGTCCAGCTGTTCATCATGTGGCATACATCTTTGTTTACAAGCCATCTTTAAAATAAATAAAACAGTCTAGTTTTATTATCAACATTTCTATTAGCTATTAAAAATGAGAAGACATAAAGTCGTAGTATTTGCTCATTCATGACCACTCCGTATAGAACGTCTTAAAATTGTTGATTTGTCAACAAAGTTCCAAAATGTCCACTTATATATAGAAACACCATTTGCCCTCTTTTCCTTTAAAACCAACCTAGTGGGACATAACACCATAAGAAAAGCACTCTTATGAAATTTTAGTGCGAATACTTGTGCTTGAATTGAAGGATTCTACCGTTTACAAATATTGACAAAATGACAAACAGATGCCCTGGGCACCCCTACCCCTACGTTCTATACACAGTAGTACGCCGTAGCAGTGTAAAGGCACATGGGCAATCTGGTTTTCCCCCATCCAATTCGCAAGCGGCCCTCCGTTATTGCATGTCAATTACGTGATTTGTTTCCCTTTCTCCATGCACACACACCGTCCCGTGACGGATAGCTGTAGGGTATGAAGAAGGCAAACTTCACCGCCGTAAGAAGTGTCGTGATTCCTGGGACGAGGCGGCCTTGCTTTGTGACGGTGAACAAAATTCATGTATACAGGCAACGATCAGGGGATTTGTAATGACCGTGTGTCAGAAATCGGAGATGGCTCCAGAAAAAAAAAGAGATGAAGTAATGAAATAGCGCAGAGCGACTATCACTTGTGTATACATAGAGGAACACCGTAAATTTATCACCGTCATTGATGACATTGAATACGCTAAAGGTAACGAACAAGACAATGAATTGGGGGTTGTGATTTGCCCTAGGAATGTAGATGATGCAGGAATACATAAACAACAAAGCGGCAATTGAATCTTTCGACTTTGATCACTCAACGACAAAATATGCATAAACTGTATGTCCGGTTTGAAAACTCATGGAATAAGACAAATGTGACAGTTCTGTTCAAAATGTCAAATTGTGATGGATCAACGTTAAAAAAAAACCGGGGAAACATGAAGTTTTGTCTGCATTATTTCCCCAACATGTACCATTGTTAATATTCAGAGAATTACAAATTCTGTGGTTAGATTTTCAACATGCAGTAAGTAACGATTTTAGATGTGTTTGAGTAGCTGTCGAGGATACACAAACAGTCGTAAACTTAACCTATTCATCTGCATTATTATTATACGAATCTGTTTGCTCACTCTTGAGTAGATTATTAACCACTAAAAAATAAAATGCTCATCCGTACATTACTCTCCCTCTCTCCCCTCTCTGGCTTTTCAATCCTTGATTTGCTGGCAACAGAATAAGAGAAGTCCAAGTTCGCATTTCTGATTAACTCCTAAGAGGGTGGACATGTACCAAGAGTTTTTGTCTAATGGTGAGCCGGAGGCAACGCTTTACTCCGTCGCAACAAGTGATGGGACTTGTCACCCGGGATACAGCGCTCTTGTCTTGAGACAAAAATGGCTTGAAACTCGCTACATGCGCAGTGTACGGTAATTGCAGTAATTCTGATCTCATAAAAGTAAATAAATTGGCTTAGACAATCAAGCAAACTACCTGATTATGTGCTTAATTAGCCTCAGAGCTGTAGACTTTACGGCTCCGGGCACAAGCATTTTGCGATGCGGTGATCGTGGAGGAGTTATACTGCAGCGAGGGCCCGATTGCCTCGCTTGTGTGTCCGGGGTCCATTTTATGCTCGCGTAATGGGGAAACAAATACTCAAACCACCGCTTGTTATTCCCACACAAGACAGTGGGTTATTTTCTCTCAAACCACCCCTAAAAATCAGAAAAATCATGTTTTCAAAACAAAGTGCCTTTTCCCCGTTAAAAAGCATCATACTGATGTTATTTTTCACACAGCGATTTTTTGGACTTGACACATTTGATTAGCTCATCCTTGCAAGAGGGCCAAATCGACTTACTACGTGAAGTGGTGTCGTTCGTGTGCCTTCAGACGTTAATGATTTTATCGATTCCACAACAGCCACCCATCGGAACCGGACATGGTCACCTGACGACTCTTATTAGATCGGGTTAACTGAGCATTTTAACCCGTCAGAACCCATCGCTAGTTTCCCGTCAACATCCATACATTTTGGTGGACGAATGAATGATAATATTTGTGCAGTACTACCATGCCGGTTGTTCTGTACCTTCCGGTGGCGTGCCCGTGGTTATGCGAATTTTCCCTCTAAATTATCCCCGAAAGCACATTAAAAATTAATCGACAAAAGGAGTTACTAAGCCTACATGGTTAAGGTAAAGACACTTTTTTTCTTCCTCTCAGGGACGTTGATTAAATTTTGGTTTAGTTTTTTTTATCAATTGAATACCTTTTTTGAGATGGCTGAAAATGTCTACGCAGTGATGGTGAGTGTTGGAGTCGTGTCATGTTACAACGACTCTCGCCATATATTTTTGAAAACCAACTTTTTTAATGCATTGCGTCTTTTCCTTGCGGGGGTTTTCCCAATTTTTCGTTTATTAATTTACAAAATACAGTGACTCTTTATGCATTTTTCTCGGGGTACGGTACTATGATCTTTGAATATTTTTATTGTCTTTTCTTTCATCAAAATCATATTTGTACGGATGTTCGACAAATTGTTTTCATTTGTTAATTTTGTTATTTATTTCTATTTTTCTTTTTTGGCAGTTTCCAACTTTCAATAATAATAATAATTATCCTTTCCTTTTGTTTTCTTTTATTTCATAGGATGAGTTAGGATAGGTGATTAACTTAAAGCGTGCTTGTTTGTCTGTTTTTGTTTTTTTCTTATTTGTTTTCTGTATTACATGAAACAATTTCCCCTTTCCACCAGAGCGATTTGCCGAGGGGCGACTCATTAAAATTGTGCGTAACTGCTCATTGATTCTTCGGTTGGAGTCATTTAAAAGGGCTGTTAATAGTTGAGTAAACCTTACACCAAGTGATTATCAATGTTTTGCGTCGTCTCGTTAATGAATGATTTCGCCATAAACCATTGATACACGGTTATGTTCATTGACTAATTATGATAAAGAGAATTACTCCTTTCGTCATTAAGAAGTCTAGTCATTTTTCCGCGGAGCAAATTTATTTTTAAAGGGCTTGTTTAAAGCAGTTTGTTTAGATTTATCAAATAATAAGCCACGAGGGAAACCGGACTGGGTAAATTTTCAATGCGTTACGGTTGAACAAAGAGATGTGGGGGATTTATTTTATTCTTTTTATTTTATTTTAAATCTTCGGACTAAAGTTTTGTTGGCAGGGGCCGTCCAGGGTAAGGCAAAGACTCCCAGACCCCTACAACAAATAGCATACATGTTTATAAAAATACAGAAAATAAAAGCATGAATTTAAAAATTGTTAACCAACAACCTCCATAGTTATCAAAGTACCAGCGCTTTACCAACTGAGCTATCTAACCCTTTGTCAGTATCTTTGTTCGGGATTTATTGAGTTAACATACCATCAAAATGTTTGACGTGGCCACATTGTAGCTTCTCATGTCTTGCGCGCACGGCTTATTTCACTCTTCCCTTTTATCACGGTGTGGCCATCTTGATTTAACTCCATTTCAACTCATTGTAACCAAACTGAGGCTGGACGAAATAATAGTCTGGTGCCATGTTTGCGCAATGAATGTTAGCATTCGTTACAGTGGAAACAGGGAACATGACCAAGATGATGACAGAGTGATAAAGGTCTATAAACAGACAGAAACCATAGGAACCGTATGATAGCTGTCATTAAATACGACTTAAGTTTATGCTTCAACCCGGGAAGCGATAGCCACACTATCACCTTAATGGTATGCGGCAAGTTTTAATCAGATATCAAAATAATAAACCACAAGTAGAAACTGTGACTCTGTAAATGTTACATAATTTTACTTGTTTAGTTGTGTTTACAAGATGCGCAACACTGTCCCATTCTCTCGCTGCCCAATCGCTTTTCTAGGCTCAACTTCATACGTCAGTCTTTAGCACAAAACCTTGCTAAGCACCGAATAAATATTACTTAGCAGAAACTGGTCAGTAGCCAAGAGTCCATAAAGCTTACGTTGTTGTGACTGGTGCACCAACCCATTTTTTGTTTATGAATATAAATTAGTTAAGCAGTATATTCTGCTTAAAGGCAGTGGAAACTATTGGTGATTACTCAAAATAATTATTAGCATAAAACCTTACTGGTAACGAGATGAGAAGCTATTGGTAGTATAAAACATGGTGAGAAATGGCCGCCCTCTGAAGTGGAGTAGTTTTCGAGAAAGAAGTAATTTTCCACGAATTTGATTTCGAGACCTCAGATTTGGAATTTGAGGTCTCGAAATCAAGCTTAATATGAAAGCACACAACCTCGTGTGACAAGTGTTTTTTTTCTTTCAATATTATCTCGCAACTTCGATGACCGATTGAGCTCAAATTTTCACAGGTTTGTTATTTAATGCATATGTTGAGATACCGTAAGTGGAAAGACTGGTCTTTGACAATTACTAATAGTGTCCAGTGTCTTTAGCAGCTTTATGAATTTGGGCCATGGTGGGCGGGAGAGCTTTCTGAAATGCATGCCACTCGGCTGTGAGGGAATATAAGGTAACGGTAAAATCTTTTACTGTACCTGGAAACAAAGTTGTTATGACTATACACAGAACTGCCATATTGCATATTATACAAATATTGACTGCTTCGAGTGATATGGTTAAAACTATGACTCCCGAGGTGATCCCCGGAGCGTTCTATTTTCCCGAGGCGAAGCCGAGGGGAAATAGAACACTACGGGGATCACCGAGGGAGTCATAGTTTTAACCATTGCACGAGTAAAAGCAGTCAATATTTGTTTTATAACACCCCAAACATTTCTAAATACTGTACTATTATTATTAAGTTACAGACCTGAATGCTACAATCCATGGACGACGCGAATACAGATTGTAAAAACTGTTACTGTGCTGCATGTATTGCTTGCAATCCGAAATGGTTACAGACTATTAATTTATCATCCTCGTACACTCAACGGACGTCTGGGTACTGCACGCCGTGTGCTAGTCTTCGGACTAGCGCACGGCAAACCGACGCACTATCACACGGCAGTCGTCTAGCAAAACTAAGACATGTCACGTGACGCGCTCTAAACCAATGAGCAGGCAGAATACTTGTAAGGGGTGTTATAAAAGGTAATAACAATCTTATGAACTATTTCGCATTGTCGTGTGTTTCTTTGTGTATGGTTGTATGATTGCATACTAAGTCTTACAGTTTTAAATTGTCACTTCGGTCACGTGGTTAGACGGCAGGACTTGCAATAACAAGTATTGTCGACGTCTATTTATCGATTCGAATTAAAATGATTGATAACATACTCGTTAAACCATGCAAATGTCTGTATGTGAGAGATTGGCTGTTGCCAGCTTGACGCATAATCCACTTGTGAGAGCGTTGCCGAGTTACCTTTTTGGAAAGTTCATCTAAACAAACAAACAAACAAACAAACAAACAAACAAACAAACAAACAAACAAATAAACAAACAAACAAACAAACAAACAAACAAACAAACAAACAAACAAACAAACAAACAAACAAACAAACAAACAAACAAACAAACAAACAAACAAACAAACAAACAAACAAACAAACAAACAAACAAACAAACAAACAAACAAACAAACAAACAAACAAACAAACAAACAAACAAACAAACAAACAAACAAACAAACAAACAAACAAACAAACAAACAAACAAACAAACAAACAAACAAACAAACAAACAAACAAACAAACAAACAAACACACACACAAACAAACAAACAAACAAACAAACAAACAAACACACAAACAAACAAACGAACAAAACAAGCACAACTGTACCTAGAGTATTTGGAAATGATAACACCGATATCAAAATGACGCCCGAAACGATGCGCAGAATGAAATGATTATTTGGGCTGAATTGTAGTGAGTCCTATGCATGAATTGGAAACGAAAACTCGGACGAGTGATCTCAACCTATTTTTGTGATAACATTATATAAAGTTAGTTTCATATTGGACATTTGGTATTCACATAGGTTTGTACAACGAATGTTTAATTTACTATTTCGAATGCCACTTTTCATTTGCATATTGGCCACTGCTGTTACAAACCTTTGCTGTGAATGTCCAATGTTCTATATAAAAAGTAGATATTCGCTATAAAACCGTGCGAATGGGAATTAATGTCCAGCGCCCAATATACTTATTTTACTGCCATGTATTTGTGACATTAATAATAAGGCCAACCAACACGGCATGACTGATTTATGTATGAAAGATTACACGGTATAGGGGTGGTATAGAACAGAAAGAGAGAGAGAGAGAGATGTGGAACAAAAAAATACAGCCAGTTACGATCGGGCGCTGATGAGTCTGCAGTGTAGTCTGAATACCAAATTAATGCTGGGTCGCCCGGCTGTTACCATGAAAATTGCATTTTTATGATAAAGTCATCATTAATATTAACCTATGATGAATTCAGCCAGTAATTTTAGACTGGTGTACAAATGGATATTGCTTCGGTCGGGTAGCTACTATGGCGCAATCATAAAAGTAGTTATTTAATACGAGTTTGTATCTTCATTTATTATGTAGATCTCAAAGAAGAAGAAGAACGTTTGTCACACTGGGCTGGGATAGTGTCTTTATAATGACTGGTGTCTATGCTCTCCTACGACCAGGCTAGCCAGGGTAGCGTAGCCAAGCACGGCTCAGCTACTTTCTTTCCCCTGATGCCTTAGAGGCGACAATATTCATCATCAGACCTGTTCTCCCGGAGGGTTGTCCCTTACGGCAATTTGTGACTCCATCATTGTTAAAGATGTTATGTGACAAGATATCTTATTCCAGAAATGTGATACACCAACGAGCCAAAGCGAATTTCATATATTTAAGAAAAAAAGGGGTATTTGTTCCAAATCTGCTTCCAAATCCAGTTTTCAATCCCGAACCGTAGCATCAGTGTTACGGCATTTTATCATTAGAAATACAAACTTGTCCCCCTCGATAGATTCCGTCACGGGCTTATGGCCCGGGTCTCCAGAGAACGTTTGTATATAGATGAGCTTGAAATCGGTCTAGTTTGACAAAGACAACATGGATTTGCACGAGGCTTAACTTGTTGATATAACGAACAACAACCTTTCAAGAAAGGATTTTGTGATTTGTTTTTAGTTTCGAGACTCGTGTCTTGCCCAGGGGCTTCGTGTATAAGTCCGCGAAAGAATCACGCTAAAGCGAGTCTATGCATCGTTTTCAGGAAGTTCACTTGTCAAGGGGCTTAGCGCTGCAGCGCTTACCCCGAAGGATTTACAGTCAAGAGATACCTAATACTATCATACTATACGAGGTTATTTCTTCATCATGGATATATTACTTAATCCTCACAGAACACAACACCGGGGGTATATTATCCCCCAACGCGTCTGTTCTAATAAGGCTATGATGCCATTGGAATGACTTCATCATTTCATAACGATATTGTGGCTGGATTTTGAATTCATCTGAGAGGTGCTTAAGACCGCTGGTATCGCTAAGACTCGTTGTTTGCGATCTGCTTCCCACATGGGAGTTCAGTTTGCATCTTTAGAATTTAGTAGTCGTTCGGAAACAACTTTCTATAAAGTGTTCATCTATATGTATATAGCTACTAAACATTTGGCCTTGTGAGACCGTTTCTGCTAATAATTGTTAACTTTCTTTAAACTTTGGGGATAGGCCTATAAAACGATGTGACCTGTGACATCACATGTTTACAAAAGAGCCACAGAGCCTGGACTTTCTTCAGGCACGATTTGTACACAGCCTAATAGAAAACATAAAATCTTATACTTTATGGAGATTGCACTGTCCAATTCTTATCAACGTTTGATATGATGAAAGGGGGCACATCTCAAAACTTGTCCACCTTTTACTTTCATAATTCTTGGATTAATGTGGAAATTATGACACAAAATGTCAACTTTCCCATATAATGACCAGTGCAGTATCTTGCCTGCCAGAATACTCAAAGAATATACAAGGACACAGCTATTGTAAACAAAGTTCACATGTTATATATGTCACAATTTGATTTTCACATTTTCTAGCAAGTAACTTCAACTAACAAAATAGTTGCTGATACAACCATGTTTGAACCTCTTTTTTTTTGGGGGGGGGGGGGGGTGTTGGCTCCGAAAGGAGACTTGGTCTCGACTTTCTCAACAGAACATCAGCTTGTCTTCTGGAGATCGCTTTATATTTTCTGATGAGAATCCACTAAAAATAATGGTGCATGCGAAGATAATATTTTAGAACAAATGTCATTACTGACTGTTTTATAAGACAGGCGAGGCCGACAAGCGACGATACTCGTGATGTTGATTCCCATTGAGCAGCAATCGTAATATGCCGAAACTGGTTGCTAAAAAAGAAATTCCATCATGCTCTATAAGCTTAGCGGCATCGTCTTTGCGCCACAATTCACCGTCCGTTAAAGACACTGGACACTATTGGTACTTACTCAAACAAATGTTAGCATAAAAGTTACTTGGTAACGTGCAATGGAGAGCTGTTGATAGTAAAATATATAAAAAATGAGAAACAGCATCCTATGAAGTAACGTAGTTTTATAGAAAATGACAGTAATTTCTCACTCAAATATTAAAAGACTTCAGACCTAAAGCCTTTTTTAGCCATCTGAAAGCACACAAAATTAATTGTGCAACAAGGGTATTTCTTCTTGCATTATTGTCTTGCAACTTCGATGACCATTTGAGTCAAAATTTTCACATGTGTGTTGTTTTATGCATATGTTCGGATACACCAAGTGAGAATACTGGTCTTTGACAGTTTCCTAAGGTGTCCAGTGCCTTTAACTTTGCTCCGTTGAAGTTACGTTGCATTAAACGTACAATAATCAAGTGAAAGGATAAAGTAGGCTACATTATGGTTTGGAAGATTCATGAGTTGCAATCCCTTAGTTTTCACAGAACACACCATACACATGAAACACTGGTTGTTGTCATATAGATACCGAAGAGAGAATAAAAATTAACATCACAGGATGTTACGATAATAACAAAGTATTGAAATGAAAAGAAAGTTAAAGGAACACGTTGCCTTGGATCGGACGAGTTGGTCAAAACAAAAGCGTTTGTAACCGTTTTTGATAAATGCATATGGTTGGAAAGATGTTTTAAAAGTAGAATACAATGATCCACACAAGTTTGCCTCGAAACTGCGTGGTTTTCCTTCTACTGTGCGAACTAACATGGTCGGCCATTTATGGGAGTCAAAATTTTGACCCCCATAAATGGCCGACGTGTTAGTCGACGAGGTAAAAGGAAAACCACGCAATTTCGAGGCATGTTTGTGTGGATCATTGTATTCTACTTTTACAACATCTTTCTACCCATATGCATTTTATAAAAAACGGTTACAAACGCTTTTCAAAGACCAACTCGACCGATCCAAGGCAACGTGTTCCTTTAAGGTAAAGAAATGACAGAATATAGTGTTATTTAAAGACCATGGTTTAAATGATGACTCTTTTTTGTGTGTTTATAAAATGTGACAACCATGGTGTCGACTTAATGTGTAGCACCTTAAAGGGCAGGGTGCTACGGCGCATTCAGCAGCCATTGCAATACGCGCCCCTGCAAACACCTTTTCTATGGTGAAACTGGGTTATTTTATCTCCATTACACTACACACGGGATATACGGCTTTAAGTCCCGTCAGAAGAACGAAGTGTCTTGCTTTAAGGACACAGGTGTCAAGAGCGGGATTTGAACCAACACCCTGCTGATCGGAAACACAGTAGCTCAGTCCGCTCAGCCACAACACGCCGTGAGTGTGTCAAACGCAACATGTATTCGATACCAACTCATTATGTGTTAAACTTAGCAAGCGCTCATAAAACTGATTTCCCAGTCAAGGCGGTCAAGTAGACCCCACACTTTTTTAGGGTGGTTATTATAATGGGTTGCGGTGTAACGCCTTAAATAAAGGCTACCGGGACGTTTCCATTCTTACCTAGTCAAACTTCTCCAACCGGATTGAAGGAATTAAACACTGAAAAGAAAATAACAATAAACCGTAATGATTTACTGTTTAAAGTGTATAGTGAGACTGTAGTGACTTGAAATGGGTGTATTACCCCCCCCCCCCCCACCGACGTCACATGCGAACTATTGCGCACAATGTGGTCTGCCATGTTGGGAATGAAACTTCAAAATGAGCATAAACGCGCATACGTTGTCTATTGGGGGTCGTGTTGGCTTTTAAAGCCATTGGACCCTTTCGGTACAGAAAAAAAAAGTTCAGAGATTTACAAATAACTTACAGGGTTTACAGAAGGTAGTGGTGAAATACTTCTCTTGAAATATTATCCCATGAAATGCTTTACTTTTTGAGAAAACAGTAAAACAATATCAATTCTCGTTAACGAGAATTACGGATATTTTTTTTAAACACATGTCATGACACGGCGAAACGTTCGGAAACAAGGGTGGTTTTTTTCTCATTATTTTCTCCCGACTCCGATGACCGATTTAGCCAAAATTTTCACAGGTTTGTTATTTGATATAGAATTTGTGATACACGAAGTGTGGGCCTTGGCGGTACTGTTTACCGAAAGGGTCCAATGGCTTTAAAAGAGCCGTTTCATTGCCTCGACTGTGTGTACTGTGTTCGTTCTGCACAATATGGATAAATATTAATTAATATTACAGCAAGACGAGAACAGAGCATGATAAAGAAGTTTCAGTTTTAGATGTGGGAGGAAAAACCACAGAGAATTATTCCAGGGAAAAACCACGCAGTCTGGTAGGGACTGATAACCCAACCCACATAGTGCCCCGCTGGGATTCGAACCGTGGTCCTAGAGGTGGAAGGCGAGGCAAGACACCAGTACACCAACCTGACTGCCGAATTGAATTTTTCACAGCTTCACTCTTTTGTTTAGTAAACATGTTGTCGTTGATAAATACTCTCCCCAAACTGTTTTGGTTACTCTGGACACCCCCCCCCCCCCATTTCATTTTAGCTTTCTGGACTACAATAAAAAGTAATCTGAAACAGTGTTGAAAGTAAGCGCTGTGTACAAACCACCCTTTAATTTCCATTACAGAGCCCAATTTTGTAGACCTGCTTACGCAGAAAAAGTAGCTAAGACCATTAGAATTATGCTTACCAGAATAAGGTTACCATCCAAAATACCATTCCACATGTATTAGTTATGACTGGTATCCTGAACACTTTTGGTTAGCAAACAAACTGTTAACCAATTCGTTGATCCGGCAGCTATTTTAATCTGGGCTCAGATTTTAAGCATGGTTATGTTGGTTTCCTTGCTAATAAATTTAGCACATAAATCTTGGGGGGGGGGGGAATATTGTGCCATTTCTTAAAATGGGTAAGGGCCCGTGATAATTTTGCTAATCTATACATTGGTCCTGGTTAAGTTAAACACCACCTTTTAATTTACATTAGTACATCAATTTATTAGTTTTTTTTTTATTACGTAAACAAATTGGCGCCCATCATGCGAACCACGGAGCATCAGTTAGAAAACCGTAGCGTCTGTGTTCAGACTGAACCGTTGTTTGTTTGTTTTTTGTTTTTTGTTTTTTCGTTTGTAGAGATGAGCCGTCTGAACCAGACGGTTTGTTGCGGGCTTATTCGTTTATCAGATGGCTTTATTACGTTTTCAGATGTCGTCAGTTTTATCTGCATTTTGACTTTCACTGATGACAAAGAATTTGTGCAAAAGGGAACACGAAAAAGGGCTCAGCGTCCCTGTAAATTCTCTCTTGTATACCAACTGATTGTGCGACAATATTTCGAAACTGTTTTATGTTGTGGCTGGGAAAAAAACAGTGAAGCTGTCTTTAGTGTATCCATTTCAATGGGACACGAAACATCCCTTTTCATCCACAATTTAGTCAGGAACTGTAATTAGTTTTTATACCTTTGTTTATATATCTTGCAGTATTACGAGTACTTGTACATTTTACTTGTAACCACAGTCATACATCATCTCCTACTCGTACCCACGCTAGAACGAGTACCAGTACTCGGAAGTGTGCCCGTACTCGTCCTCGTACTCGTTCTCGTAAGCTCTACTTACTGCTGCTTGTGAGTGTAGGCCTACTCGTAATCGTGTTTGAACTTGCCAATACTCAGCTTGCACTTATACTCGTACTTGCCGTACTCATTCTCATACTCGTACACTCGTATACTTCTTTGTACTTGTACTCATACTCAAAACTTGCAACCTCACCCGATACTCATACTCACATCCATACTCATATCCATACTCAAACTTGTACTCGTACTCAAATGTGAAGGCCTGTACCCGTATGGCCTACTCGTTACCCCCGCCGCGTACTCAAGACTTATTATACTCGTACTCATTTGGCCTACTCATGCTGGTGATTGTACTCGTACTCATACCCCAAACCGCCGTACACACGTACTCAAACTAGCTCTTATACTCGTTTCTTGTACCCGTCATCCTACTCATACTCGTGCTCATACTTGCACTTGAACTCGGCACTCGTACTCACACTCGTGTTTCGTCTCCTAATTGCACGATGTGCGTGTACTTTTATTGGTACTCATACTCAAACTCGTATACTTGTAGTCGTACTTAAACTTGTAGCCATACTATATTCCTGTATAACGTCTACACAACTGACAGAGATATTTTGTTAAAAATAGTACATTTTAAAGAAAGATGTTACACCGAACAGACCAACAGAAGAAACCGAGATGAACTCGCCTGCAACGAGTGGCATTATTTCTCCTCTATTCTTTGTACAACATTTTTACTCGGTTATTCTGAAGCCCAACCAATTATATGGTGACTCACAATCATTTGAAGTTGGATGTTGCTACACTATGTCGTCTGTATCTAAGCACATGATTTATCACTGAGCCTTTTCTATGGAAACTTCAAGCGACCAAACATAATTACTAATTTATAAAGACAAACTCACGCGAACTTGAACCCGTTTACAATCAAACAAAGCAATATTTTGTTTATAATTTGATTACTTATCAACAATAATATGTGCTTTGTTTTAGGCACTAAATACAATAGTTGTGTGAAGCTTATGATTTGTTGACCACATGATTACTGATTTCACAGCAGTATTCGATCATCTTACAAAGTTCAGTAACTAGGCCCCGCACCCCCCCCCCCCCCCACCACCACCAAAAAGGGTCATAACTGCTGACTGTAAAACATTAAATCCCTCTGAGTCCAGCCTAACACGTAAACAATTTAATCAGTTGTTTTCAACAAACCAGAAATGTCAAGAGGACCATGGTACTGGAATCATGGGCCAGGGACGAACATTGTTGTCCACTGATCACTGACCAGTTGACCGGCCGACGTCCTCGACCGTTCGACCCCATGAGCCTGGCCTCACGATCGCCGGCATTCCACGGGCTTCATGGTCCTTGATCTTCGCTGCGTAACACGGGGCTTTGTTTCACCATGCGCTTTCACCGTGAAGTAATATCCTTCCACGGTTAAACAACTTGTCCGAACTCCAACAAACGTCACATGATAAAAAACCACAAAAGGTTATTGTTGCGTTGTGGATTCATTTGCGATTATTTGTCTCCGCTGTCATCGCACTCGGGTCAAGACCTGATTAGAACATTAATCTTTTATTCCCGCACAAATTAAACCCCGCAGATTATATCGAAGGCCACGGTTGGGAAAACAAATACATGCAATCAAACTTGTGGTTAGTATCAATTGCATTCATGCAAGACGCAAACAACTAGCGCTGTAGCAGTACAAATTACACTGAAACATCTCCAACAAATTGGATTACGTTTTAACATCAGCAAATTAAATTCAAAGGAAAGTCAATAAAATATGCAATTTTTGTTGTTTTCTAATATTCAGAAACATTCCACGCTGTTATCAAAATTATCACACCCAGCATGTCACAAGAGATCACCCGATTCATTGAATCAACCTTACATGCAACTGACGAGGAAGCTTACATGACTTCCGAAAACTAGTTCTTGCTACCCAAGAATCTGCAAACATATCCTAAATCTCGAAAACATTTCGTTCACTACAGACCAACTTGGTCTTAAAGGGTCATATGTCCCGGTTTAACTATTTCCCATCACCACTATGTTTATAATAACAACGATGGAAATAGTACAGCACAGTTACAAGTTGGAATTGTATTAACACAATTCATTTTGCAATTTACTACAAGTCAACAGATACAACGTCACTGAATGGGAGAGCACCAACATTTATTATCCTTCATTATCCCGAAAGGTTGGGTGGGTGGGAAAAGCATAATGTAACATGAAGCAGTTTAACGATGACTGTCTTTGGTGCACAACATGAAAGCAACCAAACTGCCTTGAACTGCGTACGAACTGAAAACCCCGAATGTGCGGGTCTTTGTCAATGTAGTCGGGCCGTTAAAACGTCCTTGTACTCGGCACATTATTTACCCAGGCCTCTCCATAAAGCCCTCGTTTAGGGACAGAAACAGCGACCGACTGAGGACATAACGTGTCAATTGTAAAAGTGGGGACTTGAAATACTGTCAACAATTTGACAAGGTTTTCAGAATGTTTTAATTCTTGCTTGGGGGGATTTCATATAAAGAAGGGATAATCCGGTTCCAATATGGTATACTGTTGTCGCAATGCAAACACTACATCAAATTATTTCAGGCCGAGGTGATGTGGCAATAAATACTACAACAAGTTGAGAATAGGCAATGATCGATGAAATCTAACTGAAACGTCTCATAGACCAGTCCTCTAGAGAAACATATTTGTCTGAAATACTTTCGATAATGGCTCGGAAAATATTATTATGGTGCTCCTATGCGAGACGCAAAAAATTATAATGATAATAATAAATAACATTGTAACGCAAACAAATACACCGACAAGGTTGACACTTGGAACACAACCACCAAAAGAAGTGTTTAAAAATAACATTAATATTACTTAAACGAATTTTAATAATCAATTTTAATGATTTTAATCATTAATAAACATATACAAATAGGTAAATCTAATAAATAAAACAAATACAAACAACAAAACTGTAAAATTCGCCATGGCATATTATTTCAATAACCTGAATCGCAACGAGCAAGTCGCAAAGCAGTGGACACTATTGGTAATTACTCAAAATAATAATTATCATAAAACCTTACTTGGTAAAAATTAATGGCGAGAGGTTGGTAATATAAAACATTGTGAGAAACGGCTTCTGACCACGAAAATTTGCTTGTTATCTATTTTTTTTTTTTTTTTAGAGTCATTGCCAAACGTATAAAGACCCGTCACGGAAACCATTCCGCGGGGACAAACATAAGCCGCTTTAACATTGACGTCATGTTGTAACTGTTGATGTTTTTGAGCACTCAATGAAAACCTAAGGATGAAAAAGAATACACCTTGCGGGTTAAAATTTCTTTTACTCGTTAGATCTATTAAGCTTTAGTTTTAAAACATCACACTATACAAAACATGATTATGAACCCAAAATGGCAAGCGTAAAATAAAATAAAGTGGGAGAAAACTAACGATTATCTTTGTATCCTGTGACACCACATGATTACAAAAAAGAGCCACGGAGCCTGGTCTTCCTACAATAATGCTTTGTAACATAGCCACATTGAAGAACAACTCCATTTGAAGTCTTTATGCAACCTGCACTTTTTAAGTTATCTCACGTTTTGATATGAATAATAGGGGGCACATCTTTAAATTTGTGCAGCTGTTGTTTTATAGCTTTGGAATTTTTGTAATATGGCCAGTGTTGTCGTTTGCCTGCCGAAAATGCAATGGAAAGTACGAGGCCACTATTTTTGTAGAAGGTTACATGGTTAACTAACTAGTTATTATTGTCAATTGAGTAAGCCAGAAATGCCGTGTAAAGTACGGGGCCAGTATGTTTTGTAAACTAAGGTTACATGGTTACATGGTAAACAAAGGCAGTTGACACTATTGGTAAAAACTCGAAATACTTATTAGCGCAAAAATTACTTGGTAACAAGCAATGGGGAGAGGTTGGTACTACAAAACATTGTGAGAAACGGCTCCCTATGTAGTAACGTAGTTTTCGAGAAAGAAGTAATTTCCACGAATTTGATTTCGAGACCTCAGATTTAGAACTTGAGGTCTCGAAATCTGAAAGCACACAACTTTGTGTGACAGGGTTGTTTTTTCTTTCATAGTTATCTCGCAACTTCGACGACCAATTAATCTCAAATTTCCACAGGTTTGTTATTTTATACATATTTATGTTGAGATGCACCAAGAGAGAAGACTGGTCTTTGACAATATTACCAACAGTGTCCATTGTCTTTAACTAGTTATTCTTGTTTGTAGAGTAAGGCACTGTGTAACGCTTGATTCCAGCTCGGGTTAAACCGATGAATGTGTTCATCCAAAATTCAAACGATGTGTTTATGTCTTTCGTTTGGTTTGCTTTTCTTAAAATCTTTGAAAACCCCATTAAAATATAATGATATTTAAAAATGTTCCTGGTCAACAACAAAAGAAAACAAACCGAAAACCCGTCTACAAGATAACGTGAATAATAAATAAATGAAATCTGCACAGAACAAACATCGATTAATTGTATACAAACATAACTATAACAACAGCGCGATACAGTTAATTTATCAATGGACTATTTCATAAGACTCTATTTTTTGATGGATAAAATGTACTTACACTCTAAACACTCCAGGGTCAGAGTTGACCCGGTTCCTTGCCTCAGATACCTGACCCTTATCAGGGTCACGGTATCCAATTTATGTGTCAGTGTGACACACAAATGGCTCAAAATTACACAAAAAGGGGTCAAACGTACATAGAGTCTGAGCTACTCATTCTTTATGAGCAAGTTTCCGTGCCAGGCTGATCCAGAAATGGGTTAAACCTACCCATGATCCGAGTCAATTGACCTGAATGTTTTTAAAGTGGATAACCCACAAAAGATGTCGCCTATAAAGTAACGGGAGTAGCAAGCTAGACTGTATTGTTGTTTAGCGTACAATATCTTGATTTTTACGATAAAACAATCTTTGACTTTACAATTTCTTTGACTTTACAATACCTTTCAGTTTTTGTACCTCACGTGAAACTACAGAAAGCCATTAAAAGCAACATTTTCACTGTAATTATATAACTCGACTTTGAGCCGCTGTTTATGGTAACTCTCCCTGTTAGGATATTACCATCGTCTCAAAGTTTAGTTGTTCGCCTGCTTGTCGCCGATTGTTTACAAATGGCAGGTTCTTGAGGCTTTATGTATTTCCAGAGACACAGTTATCAAATCAAGGTGAAGCCAAGAAAAAGGTCGGCCCACGTAATTATGGAAATTGAAAACAGACGAGATTTTCATATAATGTAATTTATATGATCACACGGTCCATTCAACTCCAAATTCCCATCAATATTACACACAATTATGCAAATTAACTAATTACGTATGCACCTCCAATATTGTTCCAAGTCAAATATTGGAGTTGTTACTCCTTTGAAGGCAATTTAACAACGTATTCTAATTGATAGGCCCTGTAATTGGACACGGTGATGACGACCCTGCTATCATATGAATTTAAATTTATTTTGACGGCGATAATTTGTATTTTGTTGTGCCAACAGGCTGCGCACCTCTCGGCTTTTTGTGCACTCCAGAGATTTGACGAAGATAAGCTCGACAATTTACACTATTAACATTACTCCGAGGCAGCAAGTTTATTTCCCCAGTGGTCTGGATCAACAGGATCTTGTGTTGGTCTATGCCGATTGCTCAGCTATTTTATTGACGAGTTCCGGTGCTATATGTATGTACTGCGATTTTTGTTTTATCAGTTTACTGCCCTACGTTGTTGCGCGGGGCTGGGGCCGGGGTGTATGACCGGTCGTTTGTTACTGACTAATAAATTCGTTATTCGTATAAGAAATTGCTTCACCAAAAAACTTGATAATATGTTTTTAAGGAACGATTTTTTTTTTTATCAGAGTGGGATCGAAGTGAGCTGTAAAGGAGGATGGGCGGAGGTAAGCCGAATAAAAAGGGGAGACAGCTGAGAACATAACCGAATTCCCACCATATTGTGACACTTGTCCAAAGTGCTAAAAATACAATCCTACGAGGTTGTCTACAGAATCATGACACATAACGTCATATGTTTACATCCAGACCGCCCTCTATAGTCCCAATTTGGTACCGAGTAATCTCCTAATTAGTGCTTCAAACGATCACATAATATCTGCGACACACTCTGATAGATTTGTAAATGTCGAAGTTGGGAGACAATGTTCAACAACAAAAACAACAATATCGTCAGGTTTGCGGTAATTAACATCATGTAATGATAATCTCAAATGAGTTGGGGTGGTTCTGAAAAGAGCAGTTGGTTCCAACTCGATTTTTCGGTATGTTCTGATCGTCTTCTGAAAAACAACAACAACAACAACAACAATGGTTCAATGTCAGTGACACTGTATCCAACACAACATAAACAAGATTCACAACACCCCCGAATGAGTGTTTCTGTGCTGCGTGGGCTTATACAGATTGTCCCAAGTGAGCTTGACATCGAACTAACTACTTCAGATCGGATGCATCGAATATTGTCCTGAAGATGCATATCAGCCAAGCATAGTTTCTATAAACAAAAATCAATGCTGAAAAGAACTTAACCCTGTGTTTCCTCTAGTAATTAACCCTGTCGAATTGTTTAGATGTAATCTCGAGCCCTCTGTTGCCCCCATGATAATCGATATATACCGGCCATCACATCTGTCCGACAAAACTAAAAATGATCGGAAATCCAAGGGCCAACTGACTCTTGACAAGTCATCATTTCTCAAGAAGCAGTTGTCCGGCAATGAACCCCTTCATACACCCCACGATGAGGTCTTTGATGTCCACTTGCTACAGGATAATAGCCTTTTAAAATTGTTACTTTTCCTCTTTTTTTCTTTTCTTTTTTTCTTTTACAATCTTTATTTTGTTCTTCTGTTTCTTTCACCCGCTGGATCAATGGCAAATTGATTCACACTTCGAACCTGACGCTTTCCCGTCCCGTCCTTCCGATATCAAACCATACCTATAATAAAACACAATGTCCCTTTCAATTATATTTTTATCGCTTGTTTTTCCTTGGATATCTTTAAATATTAAAACTTTAATTACACACAGACGCTTTTTACTTTAAGTGACACCGAGAGAGCCTTTCTATTAAGTTTTGAATAATTAAAGTTGAGGAGACTTCCCATTTTGTTAATTCCATCCTTCATCCTGTGTCGTGACCGGCTGTCCCCATCGTACCCTGGTGTGTGCTAGTGAAGTTTGAAGAGAGACGGGGGGGGGGGGGGTTCACCGCATGTCCCTTGACGAAACCCTCAACAGGTGTTTGAATTGCTCACTCCAAAGCAATCAATTAACACCTTTCTGGTGACCTCATGAAAACCAGTCCCTGAAGAAGGCTAGAACGAAGATCATAAGAGAAGGGCAATGTATTTCGTCTTTTTTGTGTGTGTGATAACCTCTCACTGGGAGTCAATGATTTCTCGATCATGACCTCTGCTGGTCCCGTCTGAATCTGACGGAGAAATCGTTTCTATTTTTTCACTTGTTTCATCTCCGTTTTACTCCCCCAAAAAAGTTTGTCAGCTTTGCTGGCTCGCGTGCTTTTGGTTGCAATTTTGATTTTGTTAGTGGCCCTTAATCTTCACTACCTTTCGTGCTTTACACTTGGTATCTTGCTTGATGTGTGGAATCATAGAGGGGCAAAAGCAGAGTACGTCTACTTCGGAAATATTTTGGGTCAACTGAAGACGAGACACTGGTCAAAACTTCGAGACCACGACCACGACTTTTTCAAAGCCACACTCCACAAAGAGATTTACACATGGTTGTTGAACACGCAAGTTTACTCGTAACTTCCTTTTTATTCACACCGTGTAAAGCTTCCCTGACTGTCTTGAGTATCCTCTTGTGTTTGTTTCAATATCTGACCGACTGGCTGCATGCGATCTATAAGCTGCTCTCTGGGTGATTGGCTAAACAAAACTTAGTAGTTTGGGTATAACCTGGTCAATCTAACGAACCTGGCTGACTTGCCCATACTAATAGCTCATTTATAAAGAAACACTTTGCACTGGCAAACAAAGATAAGTCAGTAAAAGTTATGCATAAAATTATAACTAGGACTGAGAAAAAAATACATGAAAATGTATTTAAAAAAATATTTAAAAAAACTGTGTAGAACACCAAGTTAGTGAGTAGCAAGGAGGAACAGGTGAGCAGCACGTCTACAAGGATTTCTTCTTCGAATACTCCGCCCCTCAAAGACAGAGAGCGAGAGCGTTAGGGCGGAACTGACGATTACAATCCGCAACACGAGCATTAGCGGTACCACACCCAGGTACACTACTGAGACACCGGAGGCAAATGTTTCTTCATCATAGCAAATGAGGCAGGTCTGGAAATGATGACTTCAGACCTGGAAACCAGTGGAAGATTATTGTTTTACTTGGTTGTTTGCAATTGCCTACATCTTGCGTGTATGTATGATTTACTGTCGATGTTGCGGAATGGTTATCTGCTTGCGTTGCTTTCTTGTTCATTTGCTTTCTTGCTCATGTGCTAGCTTGTTTTTCGTCTATTTTAAGGGATCAAAACCGACTTAGATTTTTCCTTTTTACTTGTCTCTCCTCTACTTGTAGGATGCCGGGTGTTTTTTCTTAAAATATATATATATATCTATCACACCTCATGGAAGTTAATCCAAAATAAAGAAATCAATGTTTTTTATGTATACACAAAAATGGTTTAACTGGCCTTTGCTACATGGAACAACCATGGTTTCGCGAAACGGATATATTGAGGTTCGTGACACCTTGTCGAATACGGTATACATTGCGATGATGATGACGCTCTAGTCTTCATCTCAGTCGGCACATCTACCGTCATCGCCTGTCCCAATATAATCTCCCTCCAAGTTGTCCTCAGCAGCCCCCTCTTCATTTCTCGAGGTCAATGCCTTCAGGATGACTCTCTTCTTGTTATTTTTTGTCTTCTTCCTCCGCACCTTATTCTTGTTTGCATCTTCTTCTTTCACTCTTTCTAACGCAGCTATACTCCATAATTTTGTCCCCGTTCATTTGTTTCCTGTAAATAATGCATATATACGTTCGATTATACATGTATGCCTTTGTGTTGATTCCGCAACATCGACAGTAAATTAAACAAACGGGCATCAGCCTTGGGCACTTCGTTTCAAGTCAAGTCAACCCGATTTTATTTTAGTAGATGATGCGAGCTAAGCATACATTGGAGAGAGAGAGTGGGGGAGAGGAAAACCCAGATTTTATTTGTCACGTATAGAAGAAGACATCTCTTATTAAAGGAACGGGTTGCAACGCCGGTAGAGACAAATTAAGGGGGACACATTAAATGACAGCTTAATAAATTGTACACTTGAAACAAACATCGGATGGAATCCGCTCGCAGGTTGGATATTTCAACCACGACTTTGCTTTCCCCCACTTCTATTAGAACTAAATACTGTCAATTATTTTGTGGATTATTTGCAGTGCTGCGCCGTAATTTTAACATCGAGGCCGGTAAGGCACTCAGAGTCCCTCATTATTCAATAATCTATACAGTCAAGAGCGCACGTGCCCTTAATTGTTGAGGAGTTGCCGACACGGGAGGGTATTTTTTTTTTTTTTTTAACCAAAGCTGGTTTTGTAATCTTGATGAAGGATTGAGCTGTTGTCGTACTTGGAGATTCCTCGGTTCCGCTCTCGTGCTCCCACTTAGGGCCCGCACGTGGTCGGTCAGCTGTCTTCATTTGACGGTAGCACCTCCTTTACCCGGTTACCTTGCGCCGCCTGACAAACTCGGCATGTTGTTCCTGCTATACATCATTGATGCCCAAAAAACCTCGCAAATTTGTAAGATTTATGATTTAGTTTCGGGCTTAGAAAAACTGACATGCAATAATTGTTAACACAGATTGTCGTCGTGTACACTCTCCCCGGCACAGGAATTGCATTCGGTGTTGTGTTTTTTCTTAATAAGACATTTTCATCAAGTCAAATTTCCGGGGCACTATTCAACTCTAACCTCAAATTGTTACACTTTACGGGCGAAGCCAGACATGTTTTCTGCAAAGTGATCCAACTGATGAGACCGGGTAAATATAATCAGTGAGTCAAAAATAAACAAGTTATTGGAATTAAAGTAAACTTCAGTTAGGAATGCGCTGATATTGATCTCCATTACAAGTATTTTTGTCATAAGATTCTTCATTCTTAAAAGGGAGGAAATCATTGGCAATTTTCAAAGTTGTTTTGGTTAAAACGAACAGCGTTTTCTTTTTAAAAATTGTTTTATCAATCAACTTGCTCCATCAGTTGACGTCAAAACGAAGAAATTTTTTGGAACTAGGAGGGTTGATTGATGTAGGCCTTCGTGCAATGATTCACCCAAACAAAAAACAACTTGATAGCGAACAGTTTTTGCATTTGTGACCGACATTGCACTACATCAAGTGTAAAACTTAAAAACTTATGATTACGAATATTTTGTTGAAATTTTTTACCCATGGTTTCAATACAGAGGTATTAATGTATGAGCCCTGGAATGGTGTCCATGGCTCACACAAGATGTTTATCACCTCGGCGTGTTTATTTATTTATTTATTTATTTATTTATTTAAAAATCTTTATACAGGATACAAAAATCAGCACAAGAGCTATTATAATTTAACAGTATGGTCCTGTGTTAAAAAAAAAAAAACGAACAAAAATACATTACTTAAAATAAAAAATAAAATAAAAAAAAATACAAACTACGTGAGATATCAAAGTGATGTTGGTTTTGTGCCCAGGGGCTGGGTATCTGCAATTAGAGAATGGAAGTGTGCGTTTGGGGAACATTTGCCTACTGATGGGTGCATGCTCTGCGCTAAACAATTAACGAATCATGCGCAGAGTATCATGAACAACTCTTGGTAAACACACAACCTGTTGTCTTCTTTAACTCAACGATAAGGCTTAGAATTGTTGAAAAATTGCCCAGTAAATGAAATCCAAGGTTCTCCCTCTAGGGTGCATTTATAGGGTACACTATTCCAAAAAATAAAAACCTCTTTTGTTCACAAGGTCCTTTCTCCAAAGATGGAGTTTGGTCAGTCAACTCGCTCATGGGTGTTTTCACTTTGAATGGGTGTTAGCTCAACCGTTAACATGAACATTCTAAAAGACGAACTTAGTTTAGTTGTCAGTAAATACAATTTCAAGAGGGCGAGAAACTTGAACATGTTTTTTTTTCTTTCAGCATTTAGCAATGGTTGATATGCGGAGCTTTAGTGTAGCCTACTTCACCCCTTTAGTTTTGATACCACTGTATAATAGTTTACTAAACGGTTGGCCTACTCGATTGTTTTATTACTACGCTGATAGCAGAGTCGATTTAAGATTATTGAAAACATACCCTCAACTGATTTAAAACGGGAGACTTGTCCTCTGCGTGTACGCAGTCCATACCTAATTCGGTGATCCTCCCTGATTGGTTGTAAGTTATCACTTGTTAATGACGTCAGACAATATGCTGGGCGTGATTGGCTGACCGTGACTGACCGGCGTTTCAGAACGTGATTGGTTGATTGACAGTACACACTCACCACGACCACCAAACACTGTCATAAAATATGGTAAAAGGAGTGTGGCTAGTCTTGATGGCCGCGTGTAAAGGCTGAAAACAAAAACAGAAGAACACAAACAAACGAAACAAACATACAGGAAATGTTATAAATGGTTACACACTTTCTGGAGTGCGTTTTGGCAACCCCAACCAAAAACTGTTTCGGTTGTTGGTCGTTGGTTCTGCTGTTCAGACTGAACGATAACCGAGTCGTGAGCTCGGTTACCGTTTTGGTTTTGACGTCAGAAACAGCCTTTGGCTGGGGTCGCCAAAACGCACTCCTGGAGTTATATAGCAGTGAACCAAACTTATTTTCATTGATCAAGGGATCACAATGGTCTGAGCTATGCGGTTATGAATGACTTATTTTCAGTGAATTATCATTAAATTTTGGTTAACCTTTCTTCAAAGATAGTTGCAGACCACTCATAAACTTGAGATTATTTTGTAAAACCCACAAGTCAGTCGAAGTAACAATGGCAGAGTCTTTGTAAGATGTGCGGCCATAATTTTTGTTTTCATAATATCCATGTTATTATTGTTATGGTTAACGTCTTAAAATTTCAAACAGATGCCAATGGTACCAGTATATGGCAGTGTGACTGGCAGACCAAATAAATAGTTGTAATTCTCTTTAAAAACCTAATCATAATTGAAACTGCTCAACGGCAATTCCCCCATTCGTACATCATAATACAAACCAACCAACCAATCATAACGCTTAGCATAAAATACTATTTCTACGTCATTACACATGATGTATACGATTCCAATCTCGAGATGGTGAACTGAATGGAGTATGTGTGAATCTTACGCCCAAGGGATTGAAACTCTAACTTTTAACAGTAATTTGTTCTTTTTACCCGCTGCTGTATAAAACACGTTTCACACACTGCCAAGCTTAAGTTCCAGCTTCTCAAAGTCCGTTATCCGTTTATTTTTTTAATACAATAAAGGAATCTCACATTTCTGCAAGTTCGCATTCCCCAAATTCCAAACGGTTTACGATTTCCTGTTGGGGTCTATATACTACATTATTGTTGATTGAGCAACCTCGTACACCACGGACTGCAATTCTGATTTATTCGGTCAACATAACCCCCTTTGGTTGTCGGTCAATGTTATGAGGTCGACCTAGGCCCAGGCCCTCTGGGGACGCAAACCCCTTTTCTCGGAAGAGAGTTGAAAAGGTGACTCATTTATTGCAGAATGTGCATTCTTCGGAGTTGACAACTCATATTTATGATTGGGTTTTAATTAAAACAAAAAATACCAATGCAGCCTTGGCCTAAAGGTGGTGGCGTTTGTTGGGGTGACCCTTTACTAGATGATTGGCATGTGGTCATTTAACCACAATTTGTTATGGTCCTGCAACTCACATTGTTGGGTTGGTCTTTTGGTGGATAAACGGCATCCATGGATCGTAGGCCCGAGACTATTCCAGCCCCCCAACCTCCAGCCCTTCACCCTCCGCCCTCCGCCCGCCCAGAATCGGCAGATCACGGTCAATTTCTAAAACTGCTCTATATTCGTTATTCAATCAAATGTATACAATAAACTTCATGATGCATCTTATCTGTCAGTCATAGTGCTGGTAGCTTGATCTCAAATGTTTTCACTTTGGTGAAAGTTTGAAATAATAAAAACACAGGTTCATCAATGAATCGTCTTTCACTCTCAGTGTTTCCACTCTATGAGTATTCTTTTAAGGCAACTTTTATGAGCATAATTTTAAAAACGGATATAAACTAAACAGAACATGTAGGCCTAGGTTTGTAAGACAAAGGACAGGATCTGTTTTAAAAAGGAAACAAAAACTTGTTACGTTTAACATCAAGGCAAACTGTATCAGAAATGCAGAAAATAATGCAATATTTGAATGAACCCCCCATCCCTTCCCATAACATTATTATTTCAGTAGCCGAAATAAACATGAGAACTTGGCAAACACAAATTCCTGACAACACATAAAGTTCTGACCGTATTTGATGACAAACTCCTTAAGGCCCAACTTCGCAAAGCTGCTTAAAAACACAAAAAGCACCATATAAACATGGTACAGTACCAGCCAAACCGATATATTTTTTATGTCCAATGATAATTACTCTCATTTTTTTTACGAACAGAAAAATTAATTTATCTACCAATACCAGAACATTTTAATGCTTTGTTTATTACAAATTCTCTCCATGTTCTTTCTCGTATAAACAATTAAAACAACCTGATGCCATTTGGGAGCCAGACAAAGGGTGTATCACTTTAACAAATTTCCAACACCATTGATCATGGTGATGTAGTGGTATCTTGCCCTGCTTCCACCTCTGTGGACCCCCGTTCGAATCCCACCGGTGACTAAATGGAGTGAATTGAGTTTTCCCTGGAACAATTCTCTGTGGTTTTCCTCCCATAACTAAAACTAAAATGTGGTCTTTGTCTTCTCTCTTTTCTAAGAGCGTTGAGAATATTTATATCCAAACACAAAAATACTGTGCTGTATTAAGCAACAGAGACTAGCTGTTTGTTACCCCCCCCCCACCAAGCCCCGCCCTACGAGGACACCATTGTATTTCCCCACCTGTCGTGGTCACATTAAATGAATGAGCAACTGCACAGACGCAGACACGCCCGTTGCATACGGCAGACTAGACGGACACGACCGATCCGCATCAACCCTCTCATATCTTTTACTCAATAATAAATGAAGACATCGTAGGGTTCGGACACCTCACAATTAGCGTCTTTAAAGGCACTGTATACGTTTGGTAATGATTGTAATGGGCCAGTATTCTCACTTGGTGTTTCCCAACATAAACACACACTCAGGTCTGTGGAATTTTGGGCTCAATTTTATTGGTCATCGAATTTGCAAGAGAATAATGAAAGAACAAACACCCTTGTTGCATAAATTTGTGTGCTTTCAGGTGCATAATATAAACGCTTCAGTTGAAGTCTTTTATAGATAATACCTCTTTCTCAAAAACTTCGTTACTTCAGATCAGAGGGGGTCGTTTCTTACAATGTTTTATACTATCATCAGCTCTCAATTGCTCGTCAGTAAGTTTTTATGCTAACAATTATTTTGAGTAATTACCAACAGTGTCCAGTGCCTTTAACGGTCCGATGTATACTGCAGGCACGCTGATTAATACTAATAAAGATATTATCAGTATTTTGTAGGGTGGAAGTAGAGGGATGTGCTGTGGCGGCCATCGTAGATTCTACAGCACCTGTTTCTTTTCAGTTATGTTTTAAATAACGTCATTGAGATCTTTGTTACACAAAGACCGTAGATGTCTTCCAGTAATTATTATGATTTATATATAGCTGTCAGGGTACAAGGCAAGCTACTCGAGTGAAGCAGATCGAAACGTAGCTCTTAATAAGATACTATCGGCATCAACCTCGTTTCCAAATACTTACACAAAGGCAATCAATGGTAAAGGTGTAACTTTACCACTTCGTACCCTTAGCACCAATAAACCACCAACTGAAGGAGAAAGCACGTGTCGAGACTGAAACCATTTTTGTATGATGCTGCGTTGCATATTAAAGCGTAACATGCCGCCCCACCCGCTCGGTACAAATCTGTAGAAATTTGAGCGAAATGACAAGCTACACCTGTGTCAAGTCTATGAGACGCAGATGTAGTACCGTCAACTTCACGTGTCGCAATTGACGTCTCAGTTGGCAGTAACACGTCCAGCCTGACAAGCCTGATATTGAAACCAACTTCGACCCTTTTCGAAACGACAACTTTGGCTTTGGCTCTTGTTTCCAGCCTAGTCACGATCTACTTAGTTTGAAGCATTGTACTCCGGAGCCTAAACCGGAGCTGGAATACAAACCCGTGGTTTCGAAAGGGTTCTAAAGGGCGGCTGGGTCTGAATTAACGGCTTCAGCATTGGCTAGGGCTGGTTTGCGGATGGAGAAAGTCCATAGCCGTAGCCAATATCGCCTGTTGCGGACATTGTCTAAGTTTCCACTGTCAAGTTGTGTCAGTGAACGCTAGATCGCAATGCTTATTTTAATGTCAATATATATGGCACCTTAGTAACTTTTTTTTCTGGCCGAATTGTCTTAGGACTACTTTTGATGATCAGTATTAAACTTTGTCCCATTGTTTAACATGCAAGTACGGCTTGTGTCATAATTGGGTATTTATTCGTACACGAGCTTTTGCGCGGTAAATGGACAACAATAGGCTAGGCCTACAACTTTTTTGGGGGAAAAAATCCAAAGTACCTAGTAAGCCTTTCTTTTGTCTTCCTTTCTTTCTTCTTCAGAACATGTTTTGACAGACAGAGACATCCATTTCCATACGAGTCGAAAATCCGTGGTGAGCAAAGCAAATTAATTTCACATTAAAAATTGACAAGTTTGTCTTTTCTTCTTCTCGAGTGGCTGGCACACGCTCTATGTCTCATAGCTTTAATGCGTAATTAAGAAAAGGCCGACAAACAAATCCATCTACACATTCAAATTACAGGCTTAATAAAAGTGTCAAACAGAAGTGCCTGCCCAAAACTTCCCAGCCTTGGGGTGTATCTAAAGCTAATGTGAAAAGAATTCGGCGCATAGTATAAACCGGAGCTGCCAGGTTTAGTCAAATCAGAAACATGTCCACTCGTCCCAAGCTCACACAAACAAAAAAAAGCCCCTATACAACGTTAAAGGATTTAATACTGAAGTTTACTTACGGCCAGTGGGCACATTGATGATAAGCCATGTGGAAAAGTTACCTAAAGTAACTGAATATTATCCTCACATATTGATATGTCTAATTATTATATACATGTATATATTGCTGGTTTTGTTGTCTTTTAATACGGGGCACATGTTACAACAATCCGGCTGACCACGGGGTCACTATTCGCACAGACTTTGACTCTGCTCCTGCAGACGTATTAGGGCGCTTCAGGGCGTCTTACAGCCCTTGCTTTTTATGCCGATATGCCTCCTGTGCGAAAAGGCTGTATGACGCCATCATACAAGTGCATCTGAAATGTGTTGACTTCCCTTTTTGAGAAAGTCGAGATTCCATGCTAATACTTTGCAGTGGATGTGACTTCTTCTTTTCTTTAAGCAGAAGTCCTACTATAGCCTTTCAGAAATAAGTGTTCTTCAGATGTGATCTTCAATAACATATTTGTCTCATCAGTCAATACTACGTTTAGAGGTCAACTAACAAAATCGGCAATTGTAAAATGAAACCACTGTCTGAAATCAGTGGCCAGCTGGTAACAGACAGTGATACTCTGTGGAATCGATGAGTTTTATGACAAGCTGTGATTGTCGGTCAAAACACCTGTAGACACCTACGTTGAGTTCTGACAAACATCTTACTGCAAGTCCTACCCGTTTTCTTCTTCTTTTTCCTCTCCCTTCTATTCTATACCATTGCACAAACTCAGTCCAGTCGAGTTCCATTTTCAACAGAGCGCTTAGAATAATGTAAGGCTGTGGGTGTAAATCAATTGTAATCGAACAGCACGAATTGTAGTGTTAAAATAACACTACTAATTCAAATCAATATCATTTGTGTTATTTTAACATCCTTATATGAAGTTAAGGACACAGGAGTACTCTTCTCAGTGGTGTATCTCAACATAATGCATGAAATAACAAACCTGTGAAAATTTGAGCTCCATTGGTCGTCAAAGTTGCGAGATAATAATGAAAGAAAAAACACCCTTGTCACACGTAGTTGTGTGCTTTCAGATGCTTGATTTCGAGACCTCAAATTCTAAATCTGAGGTCTCGAAATCAAATTCTTGGAAAATTACTTCTATCTCGAAAAATACATTACTTCTGAGGGAGCCGTTTCTCACAATGTTATATACTATCAACCTCTCCCTATTACTCGTTACCAAGTAAGGTTTTATGCTAATAATTATTTTGAGTATTTACCAATAGTGTCTTTGTATGTTGGAAGTGTCAGTTTTAACACCCGTGAGTTTATGACACAGAGTGACGGACCTAACTTATTTATTTAAACAATTTCAATTTATTATAGTTTACTTCTTCATTTTTATTGAACTTGCAATGATTTCTAAACGATCTTTAATGTTTAGCAACTTGTAACGCACAAGCATATTTTTCGTTATGCAGTTTCAAGTTTAGATGTTTAATGAGTCTTTAAAAAAACGTAAGATTTAATTGACTATTAAAATCTGGCATTTAAAAATAGCACAGTTCCTTTAACGGTATCACGAGACCCACATTATTCAGTGTATTATTTTAAGGTACCTATTTGTAATTACACGTCAAAATTAAATGTAAATACGTGCATTCAGTTACTATGTTACTCCATCACACTTACAATTTCTGTTATGTTTTGCATCTCTCTTCGAGAGCATATCCCCGGGGCTGTTTCGGGCGTCGATGATAATAAGAGAGAGAGAAAGAAGAAAAAAAAAAAGATGATAAAAGAAAAACATTCATTCTGACGTCAATTAAACATTGGAAAAGGAATACATAATCACAATATGTTATTGACAGAATGTGTGTACTATGTGTTGGCAGGCTGTATATGCTATATACCCCCGTGAGAATTCGGCCCATTTTACTTAGTTATTATGCAAACAACTTTCTCCTATCTGTGTCCAAACACAATGTAGTACAAAAGTACTTTACATCCGTATAATCGGGGCCGATATGGATATTAATTCTTTAACGCTGATATATGTTGAGACTCCATTCCTCTGGAGATAGTCTACTACGGATATAGCCCAGGGGGGTGCATTTAGAAGAACTTATTTCGAGGATTACAACAGTAAACATTTTCTTTTGCCCGTGTACTTGCCGGGTGAGTTTATGCCGGTCGTTGACCTCAGCGAGTGAAGTTTGACATGGTTTGGTTCAGGCACACCCGGCGAACAAGACGTCTGGGCTTAGTGTTTTGTTGATACTGTTTTTATGCATTACCTGTTGTGCTTTTTGATCCATTCCAGACGTGTACCTCAAACCGATGACGCAAAGGGGGTACAGATTTACTGAATATGTTTCATAAAAAGAAAGTGAATTATTGAAGTCATTGTGATTTGTGTTATGCAAAGTTTACGAGGGGAAAAGATGCGTGGTGTATGTGGATAAGTCTCTCTAGAGTGAATCACTCTCCCCGTGTTTGCCAATGACTCGCGGCGGCACAGCAGAGAGCGGCCGACCGGAGTGAACATTTGACGGTATGGGTGCATTCCAGCCGCACGCTCCATCAAGGTGTTAGTGTTTGTTTCCCCGAGTGGTCCTCGGCGAGAAACAAAATCAGCCTCGCCGGCCAAATCACATCAGTGTATACAAATATCCTGCAGGTATCCCCGGGACACACAAGAAAATGCCCAACTAATATTGTCAAGGTCGGGGGGAAGAAAGTCGCTGTCACTTTCATCTTGCCAAGATGAAAAGCTAAAATGAGATTGGCCGTGCTACTCCCGGGCGTCTTACCGTAGTAATTGCGCAAGGTTGTCCCGGGAAAATAATAGACGGGTTTGCTCAAAGGTATACACACTTCAATTTGGGCAATGGCTTTCAGGCATCGGGAAACACAAGTGACATTGCCATCAGGCTCGATGTATGACAGGTACACTATAGCCAAGACACCTGTTAATCAAGTGATGATGCTCTCAGTGATAAGCAAATCATCTCACAGCTACATCCCTTTGTAAAGGAATCCACCCGAGGCCCCATCAATGCTTTCTGCCTCATCTCGAGATACCCCGATCCCCTACTCTTGTAAATTCTTTGAGCCGGGCCGGACGTATTCGGACTATTTGTTGCAAACCTACAGGTTATTTGTGAATTATTTTGACACAGGTTTCCCCTCTTGTCCATACGTCACTGGTGACATCTCTCCTTCAATAAAAGAGACAATTCTCTCCTCAGTCACTGGTATCATCATGCTAAGTATGTTTGTGACAGAGAAGAAGAAAAAGGAAAAAACTGTCTTCTAATACCAGCCAACATTATATCTGACCTGATATGACCCCATCGTGTTCTCAAAGAAGGGGAATCTGATTGTGAAAGATGTTCAAACCACACGTCTGGGACTTCCTTGAGCTCGTCGCAACTGTAGCGCGTCAGGCTTCGCGTGTTGATATATGTTCTCGGTACCCGATCACCAAAAGCAAATTTGCTGTGGTCGTTGTGACACTTTATTTTTGCGGATTTTTTTTTTCTACGTTGATCGGACACATTTTGTTTTCACACCATATTGTTGTAAGCTTAGTCTTACAAACCAATGGGCTGCAGATTCCTTGGATTATGGGTCTTTGAAAACGAAACTCCATATTATTCACATTTATAATGTTAAGGTTGGGAATTGAGCTGTGTATGTATTTAACACTCAAATGAAATTAGTTTCAACACACTAGATCCACATAATTAACCGAATCTGAAGATTTTTCAAACAACCACAAATATTTGCTAAGCAGAGACAATGTTCCATACGCAACAGGGTTCAATTTTATGATTCTGTCGCTACTGCAGAGATGTCGCCTATTCAGAGCACGTTTATGGACAGCTCTATGGACTCTCCCGTAAGACTTGTTCTTGGTTCAGTCCCATCATATAACCTTTACTTTAAAGTTTTCTTTGCACATTTGGTCCCCGGTCATAGCTTTTTGACCAGCCCACTTACCTGGCTTAAACAGATATTCTACTAGTTCGGTAACTTTTCCAATAATATGTTGGGCGGATTTCGTCTTCATTTCTTCGGCTAGACCAGGCGTAAACATCATTAGTCGGCCCGACTTTGTATAATTATCTTTTAATCTTATGAAAAATGGCATAATTTACCCAATGAAGGCATCAATCTATTTATGAGTAATTGCTCATTAATTTCGTCCGATATGCCGTGGCGATCCCCCAAATATCCTAGTCTTGTCTTTAATGATTGGAAAATTAAAATTGTAATGCCGCTTCAAGTTGGGCAATTTGGAACGGTTCATTTGTCCGATGATTAGAAGCAAATGGTTCAAGGCGATGCACTATTAGGTTGATAATGCAGCTGTGCCTGACCATGAAAATGCCTGTTATGGGTGAATTCTCGGAGTATCGGAGATAAAAATGTGCCATGATCAAATGCAACCTTGGCCCCCTCGTCTTCGCTAACGAAAAGCGACGTCTAGCGTATCCACGGAGCAGCCAGAACAAAGCCCCGGTCTGCCCCACGACCTCGACTGAAGTACTACACTTCAAAGATAAACTCCTCGTCGCACGTTAGACATTAAAGTTTCAAAACGAAATGATACCACGTGTAGTGGGCAGCTAATCTGCTAAAGGCCTGTCGGGGTCCATATTTACTGTCTTTACTTATTGAAAGCATTTCATAATTCATGCGATTAATAAATAAAGATGTACATATACACTTATTTGTATTATGTATGAAACAATGATAGTGCAGGAGAAAGTCGAGAATAAACGGGTGGTAATTTAGAAAATGGATGCTGATGATTATTCTAACGGCATATAAAACTGTTATCATTATTTTGTGTTACCTAACACCAACGCACGTAAAATAGTGGCGTGCCTAGAACTATTGCAAGGAATTCAGAAGAAAAATCTTCTTTCATTCTTTCAGAAGGGGTGAGGTTGGGTTATGGGCAGAGGTGGGAGAGTTGATAGCAATAGTGTAGTTGCTTAGTACGTTGCATTCAAATCCACGCAGTGGTGCTCATTGCACTCCAACAATTACCCCTGCGTCAGGGGTCCACTTGTTTCATTCCTAAAACCTTTTCAGATCCCCGGGAGGAGTATGCAGCCTGCGCTGCCAAGATGCAACGCACAAGCTAAATCAATCACAAGAATCACCTATAAGTTTAAAAGTCTCTTGCTCATTGACATACTGGGATTCGAACCCACACCCTGGTGACATTAGCTACCAAAATAGCGGTGTACCCAGAAATATCTTTGAAGAGAACTCAGAAAAACTATGCCTTCAGCAGGGGCCAGGGGTGTGGTGGGGTAAGGGTCGAGTGAAATAGAATACAAAATTAAACACGGAGTGAACTACAGTGCCCAATTTTATAAAGCGGTTTAGCACAGAATACTGCTTGACAATTTATTTGCTAAGCAAAAAATTGAGTGAGGCCACAGTCACAACAATGTTAACTTAATGTAGTTCTGGCTGGTTACCTGCAGTAGCTGTCTGTGCTTAGCAAGGTTTTTGTGCTTACTGGCTCTATGAAATTGTGCCCAGGTCGTCGGGGTGTGCCGATTAGCAACCGATTCTTCTATCACTACAGCTGTTTCTGTCGTGGATTGCTCTACTCTAGGGTAATCCTAAGCCCATTTCCCGTTTGTCTGTCTCATCACACTCCTAATAGGTACTTTTCAGTCTGACAGACAGTAGCATTGCCTTGCTTGTGTCATAGAAGAGTCACAGAAGTGACTGAACCCAGATAACGTCTAGAAACATGGAGCCTAAAAAGAGGATCCTATATGGGCCCGTATTGGTCTATAGGTTTCCCGGTGGGGTGGGGAGAGTCAAGCGGGCTAGGGGTCGGCATAACAGAAAAGACTAAACAAGAAAATCATTTCTTGAAGGTACAAAAATATGAAACAGCTGAACTAATCCACTTTGACTGGTAATCCCCCTGACTCCCGTTATGCCATCCTATCTGGATAATCTTTATCAAAAGGTCGCAATGCGCCCTGTTTGTGAATATTAGAGTGCCAATACGTTTACCTTCACTGTATAGGTCTGGAACGTATAGAGTTGTATGCGATTGTATGTGTGAACATCATCACAATCACCCTTAAGGTAAAGCTATAGAGAGAGGAGTTCCAATTCGTTCGTATTATTGTGTGCATTTAGTTTGTAGATTCCGGGCGTTCCACTTAAATATAAATTATTTGATACGCACCGGTGACCCGTCACCCTTCCTTTGTGCCTATAAGCTTGGCCATGTCCGAATTAAAGAGGGTACTTCCGCTTTGGCTTTGGCCAATGGCTATCATCCATCTGCAGGAGCCGTCAATTCGGAGATACCTTGTGACAGCCATCTTGAATTTCTTTCAATGCGTGTGCGGTCAAAATTGACCAAGCATTCCAGTTTCTTTTCTTTTTCGAATTCCTATAAAGGGGTTTCCATCATCGCTCTTTTTAAGAGAACCTTATGGTCCCCGTGGTGTCTCAACCCCAACCCCATTTCGACCCGGGAGTTGCCAGTAAAGCCTCTACAACCATCAGCTCCTCACCGGGCAGCCATAAACCCTTTCCCCATAGGTGGCATTCTCATCTCACACATTTTTGCACAAGACACTGTTGTAGAGATACGTTAGATCACCCAACGACCACACCCCCACAGTCACACAAATCAACATAAGTCATGTACGGGTTGCATGTTGCACTCTTTAGATGTACTCCTCATTGGCTTCACACCATATCACTACACATCACATACGCTCTATACACAGATTAGCAGAGGTTAATACATGTTATCACCCCCGTCTCCAAAAAGCAACCGACCCCGGCCCTTACCCCCTTGCCCGACCAAGTTAAGAGGTCCTGGCCCCCCGGTCCATACCCCTGCGTTTTTTTGGAGTTCAGTGACACCGAACCCCGTACTTTTCATCAGACTGGGACGGATGTCGCAAATGAGGAGTAACTTCCTCGCACCTGCACGGTATCCAGAGAATATGACACAACTGTTACTGAAGAATTCAAGTGAGCAAAACCAAGAAGGAAGTTTCCATTTCATGGTCCATGACCAACGTTTTGTTTGGACTTTGAAAACAGTTAACTTTTGAAATTAAATCGGAGCTGAAAGCCTGGGGCGCAATATTCAAAGGCGGATGACGTGCTAGTGAATATAATGCAGGCAGTGCAATTATCAAAGTTCAATAATATGTTTATTTAAGGAAAGTAATTACATGTTGAAATGCGCGTGGGTTTGTTCGATATACATTTTATTCTATTTTGTGGGGTATAGGCCTAAGCAAGTGAATGAATTCATTCAATTGTCAAATTAACCATAGATTATTCTACAAACGCAAAGAGGTATTACCCTAAATCTCATTTTATAGTACTAAATCTAAATGCATGGTATAATTTCGACGCAGTGCTTGAAGGAACATGAATTAATAAAAACAAGTTACACAATTTTCCCGTATACAGTTGAGATGTACTCCTTAAAATAGAATTCTAATTATTCAAAGGTGGATTTACACTCTGCTGATTGCTATGCGTGGCGGTTTGGGTGCGTTTTTATTGAATAAACGAGGAGTTTATTTTTCGTCACTTTTTATCTTTCGCCATTTTTCGTCGCCATCTTCTCATCATTGTGTTTGCGGACCTACAGGTTAGAGAATTAGGGGTAAATTTCACAAAGAATTAAAGCCATTATACACTTTCGGTACAGAAAAAAAATAAAAGTTCACAGATTTACAAATAACTTACAGGGTTTACAGAAGGTAATGGTGAAATACTTCTATTAAAGAATTATTCCATGAAATACTTTACTTTTTGAGAAAACATTAAAACAATATCAATTCTCGATATCGATAATTACGGATTTATTTTAAACACATGTCATGACACGGCGAAACGTGTGGAAACAAGGGTGGGTTTTCCTGTTGTTTTCTCCCGACTCCGATGACCGATTGAGCCTAAATTTTCACAGGTTTGTTATTTTATATAGAAGTTGTGATACACGAAGTGTGGGCATTGGACAATACTGTTTACCGAAAGTGTCCAATGGCTTTAAATGCAGAGACACTGTTGGTAATTACTCAAAATATTTATAAGCATAAAACCTCACTTGGTAACGAGTAATGGGGAGAGGTTGATAGTATAAAACATTGTGAGAAACGGCTGCCTCTGAAGTGACGTAGTTTTTGAGAAAGAAGAAATTTTACACGAATTTGGTTTCGAGACCTCAGATTTAGAATTTGAGGTCTCGAAATCAAGCATCTGAAAGCACACAACTTCGTGTGACAAGGGTGTTTTTTCATGCATTACTATCTCGCAACTTCAACGACCAATTGAGCTCAACATTTCACAAGTTTGTTATTTTATGCATATATTGAGATACAGCAGGTGAGAAGACAGGTCTTCGACAAATACCAACAGTGTCCACTGTCTTTAAGACTAGTCTTATCTGGAGTTAGGACGAGTTACTCGTTCTTACTTAGGACTAGCCCTAAGTTTTTAATATCTCCTAGGACTAGTCCTTGCCTAATTCTTTGTAAAATTCACCCTTAGCACTTTTGAACGTTCTTTTGGTTTAGTTCTCAGAAAGATCAATAGTGATAACCGAGTGTCTTTTAAAAAGATATTTCAATTTTGTCTTCTATTTTGATTTGTTATTTTGTTGTATTAGGCCTACTTTGCTTTTTAGTTAACAAATCCAGTGCATTTTTATGAAATCTTTTCTTCGTAAAATGTTGTGGGGGTTGGGTTTTTTTATGGGGGTGGTCTAATGGCACAAGTTACTTAGAAAACAACTGGACAGTATTTAGTTTACCTTGTAATCGTTCGGGTGTGCCTTTGTCTCGTCTTTGGAAGTTTATACCTATTTCCTATTTTAATGTATGTTGTTGTATTAATTTTAATGGTTTTACATGTGAAATAAATAATAAAACATGGACATGAAATAAAAGAAACTTAAGAGCACCCCGTGAATATTTTATTGAAAGAAGTGCACATGTGCTCAAAAATAAAGGCGCAATCCACGTCGGCGTCAGGCGTGTTTTTGTAATAATAGGCTTTTGATTAATGCATAACTAGACTCGAAGGCCTAGATATTTAAAACACTCTAGCATCATTTTCTCAAACGTTGCATGCATATTTCAGGTGATGAATTTCTTAACAAGATTGTTTTCAGTCCTGAAATTCCCTGAAGACTTTCTCCCATTAAGACTCGACGGTTACCATTATCTGTTGGGTTTCGTCAATTAATGCTAATGCTGTCGGGTCCATTTTGTAAGTTTGCTAAGAAGTTACACACAGGAGTCATTTTAAAGTGAGCTGTGTACAGGAGTCATTTTAAATTGAGCTGTGTAAATATCGATAGAGAACTATTGCGGTATTTCTAAACAGGTTTTGTCAGCTCTTGAAATTGTATGGTGTAAAGTTTTAAACAACTCGACAAGGTCGTGACTAATTGTTGAGGAATTGACTTGGAATCGCAGTTCAAAAAAAAAAGGCAAATTTAATGATAAGTACAAAGAGGAGCTTTGATCTGAAAGTACATGTACACCATGCAACAGGGGGTTCAACCCCTATTTATCTACAGGTCTCTTCCTAATCAATCAATCATCAGACCCAACCGAAATCCCTCGTTAAACCCAATCGACAAATTGACACATCTCATGTACGTACGCTGTAGAATGTTTTTTAAGCTGTATTGTCTGTTTTTGCATTCATACGTAATTTTTCCCGATAACAGTTGGTTTATGCGAGTAAATAAACAAACTTTACAGTAGATTAGTTCACTTTTTCCTCATTGACACCAACACATAAACAAAAGTGAAGTTACAAGTGAAAATCGTCTGTCACCAACGCACCAAATGGACCCGACATCTTATAAAATGAATTTGGTAATAAGCAATTAGAATATTGATGGCCTATACAAGTCATTGTTGTAAAATACATTTCTCATATTAAATATTTAAAATTCACTATTATCACTTGTGCTAGGTTAACATTTTGATATAATATAACTCATAATTGTGACCTTTGCCCGGATGTGTCTTTAACGCATTCATAAATCGGTTTGAAGTTGCAACGAGACAAAAACATAACAAGTTGCGTTTGCGTTTGAAATACACCCGTTTTCATAAGCGCTGATCTGATTAACAGAGTAGTGTGGGTTCGAGTCCCGGTCGTGGCATGTCAAATCTGTGAACATGTTTACTCAATTGGTCGTCAAAGTTGCACAAGAACACTAAAAGAAAAAAACAACATTTTTGCACAAATTATTGTGTGCTTTCAGTTGCCTAAAATAGACTTCAGGGCTGGAGTCTTTTAATATTTTGAGAATACCTCTTTCTAAAAATCTATTTCGCCTAAGAGATTCAGGCAGATATCTTATGTGATATGTCAATCAGCAGATCTTTCATAAAACATTCACATAAGCACATTCGCTGTCCAATTTGATATACGCGTTGCTAAACTTATCTTCCCGGGCACGTATGCCTATAGAGTTAGATTTTATGTTGAGAGCCAAGAGCGCACAAGTTAAAATCAAGTTTTCGATGTTGCGAATTTTTTCGCGGACACATAATGCGAAGTGCAACAGACCTATAATGCGAAGTGCAACAGACCTATCTAAGGTACTAAACTATTCACATGTTCACACTCTCTTAATGTAAAAGAGTGAAAAAGCACTCTTTGAAGAGCCATATGAAGGACAACTCTTTTGCGAGTGGTCTTCCACTCTTTTAGATTGAGTTTAATTTTGCATCTTTTTGAGTGGTTTTCCACACTCTGTCCTGGAGTGAAACCCCTCTAAAAGAGTAAAATAACCACCACTCTTTTTAAAGAGCCATATGGAGGACAGCTCGAAATGTAAAGAGTGGTGTTTTTCACTCCTTTACATTTAGAGAGCACACTCTCGTGTGATTATGAACCCCGGTCAAAATGAGAGAACGGTAGACGAAAAAAAAACCAAGAAATACATTTATTTTAAAGTGCTCAAGAGAATCAGCATACTACTTTAAACCAGAGGCAATTTCGTTCAAATAAGGCTTTTGGAAAAAACCACAACGTGTAATCAGTGAAATATATAGAGTGTTCACAACTTCATAGTGAACTACAGCAAGTTATGATTTCTCTTGATGGTTGTTATAATTATTAATATCTTGCACCAACGTTATTTTCTACGAAAGTGTGTTTCTGATCATAATTCAGCAATGTTGTAAGCTGATTGGATTTATGGTTGTATACTACACGGCTCTATTGTTACATCCTTTTCTTTATAGACAACCTCGCCGTACAGCGCACCGTACAGTCCCGCAGAGACGCGTCCCAGCCAACTGACAAGCACCATGCAACACTATTGCTAAAAAATGATCCGGTCACACTGTGGGCGGACATCCCCCTTGGAGTACACCGTATAGCAATCATATCGCTCATCATTGCCGGAGTACATGTCACATCTCGGCAGCTCTTCCTCTTTTGTCTACACTGTTATCAAGATCTTCATCGCTAACGTCTCAATATCTTCCCCGTAGCTTTTTCACCCTGTCATATCTGCAGGCAAAAAGTGCAAAATGGCGCGAGTTTTTTTCTTCTTCTTCTCCTCTCTTTGGGGCTGGGTGGGCGAACTTGAATTGTTTTGATTAAAGATTAGAGCGAGGCGAATAGGGAAATCGCTGATCGGAATGACAAAATCGTGCCTAAGGTGTAATCTATACTATTTGTGTTTAAAATTATCACTCTATAGTCCCTCAAGCTATCGAGGAATGAAACAGAGTTTTTAAAGGCCATAGAAAAATGATTATGCTATCAGCATCTTTGTTGGATCAATGTGATGCTCAAAGGAGCGCGTTGGGAGAACTGTGATATACGGTTTGGGCGTAAACCAAGGCCAATGAATCTAGTGTCATCTTCTTTCAAAGCTTGAATTGTAACAGTCGAGTGAAATATTCAATCTATGTAGGCATGTAGTTGTTGTATAAATTAACACCATCAGGCTAATCGCAACTTAAAGGCACAGGACACTTTTGGTAATAATTTACTCAAAATAACTGTAAGCATAAAAACGTACTTGGTAACTAGTAATTGAGAGCTGTTGACAGCTGTTCAGCTGAAGCCTTATATTATGCAGCTGAAAGAACACAAAGTAATACAACAAGTGTGTTATTTTTTCTTTCATTATTCTCTTGCAAATTCGATGACCAACATTGAGCCCAAATTTGCACAGGTTTGTTATTATTTTATGCATATATTGGGATAGAGCCTAGTGAGTTATTTGGTCCTTGACAATTATTACCACAGGTGTCCGGTGCCTTTGATGCAATAATGGTCAGTACCATAAAGGGGGTGGCGAGTGTTAATGACATGCGTAACACCTATACACATGCTGCCATCATGATTTACCAATTAATTGTTTTCTGTTTGAAAAGCAAATAAAGGCAATAATTCTCATTTATATTCTACCTTGGGATTGGTAATCGAGACCTGATTTAAGTTAAACCGAGTTTAATAGAAGAAGACTTAAAAGAAAACGGTGTTCAGGGCCGTCTTTGAATTAATGGCTTTCGGCAGTGACTATGGCTGGATCGCTGGGAAGTCATCATTGCCGTTGTCCCAGGGAAATCTCCCCCTAGGGATTGAGAAACTAACATGGACTGGATGAGGAGGGTTCAAAAGAGGGCGCAATCAGAATTAGTTTGTACACAGTTTGCTATACGGGGGTGGGGAGAGACACCGAATATTTAGGGGAAAGAATCTTCTCCCACATTACACCGCCAAAGCCGTCTGTGATTCTCCCGTTCGCATTTGTTTTCTTTCTGTAGTATAGAATTGCCAACCTTAAAAAAATGATTTCCTTTTTTAATCGATTTTGAAGAACAAAAATCACCTTCGAAAAGCACTTAGAGTTTGACAGTGGCAATCAGAAGAAAACAAATGCCTCCCGGCCTCCCGTTCACAAAGTCTAAAGGGCGCCACCCAGAGCGCAACTGTTGAAAATTAAATAAACATGGCTGCGCCCATGAGCTTACTTTATTCCCCGTGGCTCCTCCCGTCTGCTGTGGTGAAATGGACAAGAGCTCGGGGTACGATGCGATTACACCACCGTCATCACTTGAGACGTTTCAAAAACAAAATAACTTATTCGATCTGTAAGTTTGTGAAGAGGTTGTGGTAGAAGTGATGTTTCTTTCTGTTGATGTCCGTTTCCTACATTAAAACTACCGACCGTACTACTGCAGTCCCTACACTTACACTACTCCTTACTCTATGCACTACTGTAGTGTAGTCTGTACTAGTTACAGTACACTACATACAGCACAGTACTACACCACTACTACTACTACAAAACTACATGTAGGCTACACTCAGAACTGTACTACTACCTCCAGTAGTACGGTCGGTAGTTTTAGTTTAGGAATTGGACATCATGATCAACAGAAAGAAACATCAATGATGAAATTGAGCCCTGTTATCACCCAAGAACTTGCTAAATATTATAATAATAGACCCAGCCCAGTGCCCCAGTGACTGGGGCGCTAGATTCCTTTTTTCAAAATTTTTACATTAGTGGCACTGGGTCTAGCTAGATTGTCCATCTTCATTCAAGCAGAAGAGAACTAAAGAACTTTCGTTCACAAACAGTGCCGATAATGTAAAAATTTCGAAAAAAGGAATCTAGCGCCCCAGGCCCAGTCACTGGGACACTGGGCTGGGTCTAATTTTATAAGATTTAGCAAGTTCTTGGGTGATAAACCAAGGCTCGATTTCATCATCCAGGGAGGTAGAAATCCCTCAATGATATCATAGAGCAGAAAATATTGCTCAACAAATTTCTGCTAAGCAGAAAAGGGGTATTAATTATTACACCACATACACTGAGTCACACATTGTGCTTGTGACGACAATCGTGGTAGTTTGACTGGTGGTAAGTTTATTCTACAGTAGTAAGCATTTAGTATCACTGTTATGCTCAGCTACTTTTGTAATTAAAAGCAGCTACATGACATAGAGCCCTGAGGTGGATTTCACAAAGGTAGTCTTAACTTAGGACTAGTCCTAAGCAATGCCAATACTAAGAGTAGGACTGGTCCTAAGTTAGGACCAGTAACTCATCCTAACTTAGGACTGGTCCTATCTCTTAGCATTGCCTAGGACTAGTCCTAAGTTAGGACTACCTTTGTGAAATCCACCCCTGGTCTGCGCTTTCTTGGTTCCCCCTATGGTCAGACCAGAGTGAGGTCCAACCAATGCCACACTTTGACCTTGGGTGTTTAACCTCCATCCTTTGTTTTCAATATGACTGTGAAAGCCTGAAACTAGAGCATGAGTTTTCACTAAATAACATTTTTATATCTTCTTATCTTACCCAAAGCATCACCATGCTGCAGTGACATGAGCAAGAAATCATACTGGGATCAATTCTATACAAAGAAGCAGGCCGACAGATCCCCTTCATTTGATTGGTTCTTTTCTCACGACGTAGCCAATCAGTGGCTCTCAAAGTACATCCAGCAAGAGAGGACACCCAATCAGGCCATGAACATTCTGGAGCTCGGTTGTGGCACCTCAACGCTCTCAAGTAACTTGCTAAAGGAAGTGGAGGACTGTAGGCTTATCAGTATTGACTTCTCCCCATCTGCAGTCCGACAAGCCCAAGCTATCTCTCATGAAGCCAAGAAACAACAACCCAAAGCTATCTCTCATGAAGCAAAGACAAGACAAGCCCAAGCTATCTCTCATGAAGCAAAGACAAGACAAGCCCAAGCTATCTCTCATGAACCAAACACACGAAGAGCCCAAGCTATTTCCCTTGAAGCGAAGAAACAACAAGCCAAAGCTATATCTCAGTCTCGTCAAGCAAAAACACTCTTACACCACCAAGATGACCCAATTCAGTTCTTAGTCGCAGATGCAACAAGACTCCCGTTCAGAAACAACCAATTTGACATGGTATTCGAGAAGGGAACATTTGATGCAATGCTTAACACTAAGAACAGCGAACTTGCCAGGTGCGCATTTAGTGAAACTGTGCGGGTTTTGACACCAGGCGGAATATTTCTACAATTTTCTGATGAGAATCCTGATTTGAGGTTGTCTTTTCTTGAAGAGGCCCTTCGTCAGAATAATGTAGATAGAGGGCGGGTGTCAATTACCTATAGGGAGATTGGTTCTTCCTTTGGGACAGAATACTTTCTTTATCTTACAAAATTTACTAACTCTTGTTTATAACGAATATTTATTGAATGAACACTTTGAGCAATGTTACATTAAGATTTAGAATGATAGTCAGCTTGTAAAAGGTGCATTCAGCGACAATTATTGTTGTTGTGAACAATTGCGGAAGAGAAGTCGAAAAAAAAGTCATACTTATTCGAGATATATCTTACAAATATGGTTTAATTGGCATGAGTCATAATTATGAATTATGACTTGTGGCACGTTTTAATGGAGAGATTTATTTATAAGTCATAATCATAATTATGATTTGTACCAAATCAAATATTGATGTAAAGTCTTAACTGTGTTTTTTGCCAACTTCGAACTTTTGAACAACAGTTTAAAAACCACTGATGCTGAGACATTTTGCTTTTAAAACATTTATAAAACAATTGTTAGTAAGCGCTGTGTCATAAAGAGTGAAGGCCGGTTTACAGTCGGTCGCGCGATGGTCGGGCGATAAAAATCATGACGCGCGATCAATAAAAAAACTGTTCGCGCGGCCAAAATACCATCGCGGCCTTGAAGAGTTCTTAAGTTTGACGAATGCAAGACTTGCTCATTATATATCTGTTAAAATTGAAATCTTTGTAACAAAAGTTGTATCCATAAGTGTGGATGTGCACAAGAACAATACCGACAAAATAAATAACTTAAAGACACTGGACACTATTGGTAATTGTCAAAGACTAGTCTTCTCACATGGTGAATCTCAACATATGCATACAATAACAAACCTGTGAAAATTTGAGCTCAGTCTGTCATCGAAGTTGCGAGATAATAATGAAAGCAAAAACCCTTGTCACACGAAGTTGTGTGCTTTCAGATGCTTGATTTCGAGACCTCAAATTCTAAATCTGAGGTCTCGGATTCAAATTCGAGGAAAAATTACTTCTGTCTCGAAAACTACTCCACTTCCGAGGGAGCCGTTTCTCACAATGTTTTATACTATCAACCTCTCCCCATTTGTACTTGTTACCACATTTTTTTTTTTTTTTACCAATAGTTTCCACTGCCTTTTAAGTCGGTTCGTTTACACTCATACTTAATTTATTCCAGAATTGTATTGTAAATATTTTTCAAGTGCACCATTTGATTAAAAAAAGTTATTTTAAGGGTTTTTGCTGACGTCTGTGTTCTTTCTCATGTTGCACTAAATCATAATCGCTGTCCATATTTAGCCCGCAATATTTACATATCCGCATCTCCCTCACGTGGCCCCGCTTGTGTCGTTTGAAATTGGTCTTGTACTTGAACGTCTCCCCGCATATCGTACACGAGTACGGCTGCCTTGTAGTGTGGGACCTCTGGTGGTTGGTGAGGCTCAATTTATGTTTGAAAGTTCGGAAACAGATGGAGCAGTGAAGTGACGTCACGTCGTCAGACGTAGGTGACGTAGAAGTTGGGACGGGCGCCTGCCCATCAGCGCCTTGAGAGGAACTACTACTCCCGTTTGAAGTCAGTGGATAAGACGAGGAAGTCGGAACATCTCCATGAGACAGGGCGCTCCCTTGTGTTCTTGAGGTGTTTACGAATTGTTCAAAGCTACGGCTATAACCGTCATCGTCTCGTTGACTTGGTGGCCAACTCGTCCCATTAAGAAGCGTGTCTATACCACTGGACACGGCCTGGTCGAATACGGGCACGGCTTGGTCGTCCTCTAGACTGTAAAGACTAGCTGGGTCGAGATCGGGCAGTAAACAGTCTGGCACGGCAGCAAAGTTGTTATTTAACTGGTCCTCCATAGCGAGGGAGCTTGAAGGAGCACCGTCACCTTCCATCTGAACTTTTTTCCCCCCTCAATCTCTTTGCGTAATCCTATTCTACAAGAAAAATAATACAAGAAATACAAACAAATTTAATGAGTTTATTGCTTATGTGTACGGTGAAATTCTTCTTTAACAGAAGTGTCGTTGTTGGATACTTAAAGCCCGGGGTCTAGAGAAGAAGATGTCAAAGAAAAACAAAAGGAGAGAAAGTTTCCTCTTGGATACCTGTCGGTGTCATGCCAACATTATGTAGGCCTATATAGCCGACTTGACACATGGACATGGCATGCACACTGGTCTCATACATGCTCTTTCACATCTTCTATGTGTAATGCTTGTTTCGAAACTCAGAAGTGTTTAGTTAGCCGGCCCGAGATGCGGCCGGTGTCAGATGTATTTCTTTCCTTATACAATACCTTCCGCTCCGGACACTTTTGCATATGCAATCGTGTCCAGGGCTATGCAAAAACCGTCCGGCGGAAATGTACATGACTAGACTGTACATACACCATGAATATTCACGTATTAAGATTGCAGCGAACACCCAACGGCACGGCCGAACATCTCCCCTGTCATTCATGACATGCACTTACCTTGTAAACAATGGCAAACGTGTTCCGCGACCAATGGCGTTTAATTTACTGCAAGGACGGTTTTGCACGGGGGCGGACACAACTGCGTATGCAAATGTGTCCGGGCGGACACAATTGCATATGCAAACCGTCCGGCGGACATTATGCAATAATGTCCTCCGGATAATATTGCATAGAGGAAAATTAATTGCATGCGCGGGAGGCAAGCCGGGGTTTTGGGCATGCCGAAAAAAAAAAATTGAAACTTGTTTCGACACAAGGTGGCGCTATTTAACTTCACTGTCAAAAACTCAGTCGCCTGTGGTTAACCTTTGACATTGTGTATAATAAACATTGCCACAAACACACACACAAATTAACAGCTGCGGAGTGTTGGTCAATCATGGCGGGGTTGTACAGGGGGTGTCAGTTCGTAAACACTTTTCGAAATACAAACTCTTTATTACTAGCTTCATTAGTGAACCATTGTAGACAACCATGTCTTGCAAGATGTGTATCCACCACGACTGTGTCCAGTGCGAAGCAGGTTTCCTCTGTGAATATTCCAGAGTTGGAGACTTTTGAAAAGATGGGGTACACATTCGAGAGCCACCAGGAATTACACCAGTTCTCGCTGAGTGAACCGGACATATTTTGGGGGACGTTTGCCCGGTCAAGGCTACGTTGGTTCGAGGACTTTGGCAAGGTCTCAGATGTTAACTGGAGTGAAGGGAAAAGTGCCTGGTTTCTTGGAGGAAAGATCAATGTGTCTGGTGAGAAGATTTCGGTAAAACAATGGCCCAAATTAAACTTATCAGCTGGCTAATAAAAAGTGGAAGCTTGACCTTGTTATTGTATTATTATTCCCATTGTATTATATTCTAACATGCGTCAACCATCACCCCTGTGAGTGTGATTGTTTTGCAAGAAAATAATGAGGAAAAAACACCATTGTTGCATAGAATTATGTGCTTCTAGTTTCAGATGCCTGGGAGCCTTTCTCAGATTCAAATTTTAGGGTTGAAAGTAACCCAACTTTAATTCAAGAATCAAGGGGTCGTTTCTAACTAGTAAATATTTTATGACCTCAAGTTCAACAACAGCTCTGCCAGTGCTTGTTACTTGGTAAAGTTTTATGGTCATAACTTGTGGAGTAACTTCCTACCTAAACGTACACCAAACCTTGAATAACACTTCTGGCCACTCTGATTTATTAAGTAAACCTTTAAAGTTGTAAAAAAAAATGTACAATAAGAGCCTACCTAAGCCTAAGTTTTTGTTTGTATGCACAACAGTGGCTATAAACATAGGCTTGACGGGTTATTTTGCTGCTATTTAGCTTTCTTATTGCAAACTCCATATAAAGCGGGAGCTGCGATATTGTGTTAATCTTTACCTTCATGCATTCTCCCCAATTGAGGGTTGCGATTAATACTGCAACCTGCTGGAACAACACTGAAATTGAATCTGGGTTTGGCCCAACATTGTTGGTTTGACTTTGCATTCACAAGAAAAGAATCCGATAGACCATGGACATTTACATTTCAGACTTAACTGCCCTCTAAAAATAACATCCCTTTGCAGCCACACATCAGAGTGCAATCTCTCAGCAAGGCAAAATTAATCACTACACTAGCAAAGAACCATGTGGAGAGAAAACAAAGAATGAAGTTTTAGTTTTCAGGCCACAAATTTTTGGGGAAAATCCTTGAGACCTCGGGACATTGTAGCTCAGAATCTTTACTGTAGACAAAGGATCTTATTTACAGTAAAAATGAGAAGAGAGACTAGAATCAAAATGAGTGACATGGTTTTGTCATCTAAACTTTTTCATTTGAACAAAACACTCAGAGAAGATTGATCTCTTGTGTTCAGTGGGTGATACTCTGCAGAATTAAAAGAGATTTGTGAGACTCAGATTCAACATTTGAACCTCATTTTTTTTAAGACAAAGATATTGAATTGAAGAAAGAAAAAACGACAAAGAACAGACTTTTCCTGTCTTGAGTTAACTGGCCTTGGGCCTGGCCTTGGGCCTGTTTTCCAGTATAAAACTCGAGCCCTGGTTTTACATTTAGATGTGGGTGGAAAACCCCAGAGAATTATTACAGGGAAAACCCAAACCATATCTCGTGCCTCTGGCAGGACTTACACAAGGGTCCCAGAGTTGATTGCAATAAAAGATACCACTATGTGAACCCGACTGCCCAAACAAAAAGTTTGATGATTAGTTATTTCTGATTACATTGTTAAAACCACTTCAACCCTCTAGAAGCAAATATTTCTGTTTGAACTTTGTTGTCAAGGAATTTAAAAAAAAACACAGCATAACTAAAGCCATTGAACACTTACTGAACACAACAAAAATTAAAAGTTCACAGATGTACTTCAAATAATTTACAGGGTTAACAGAAGGTAATGGTGAAATACTTCCCTTGAAATATTATTCCATGAAATGCTTTACTTTTTGGGAAAAACATTAAAACAATTATCAATTCTCGATATCGAGAATAACAGATTTATTTTAAACACATGTAATGACACGGCGAAACGTGCGGAAACAAGGGTGGGTTTTCCCGTTATTTTCTCCCTATGACCGATTGAGCCTAAATTTTCACAGGTTTGTTATTTTATATATAAGTTGTGATACACGAAGTGTGGGCCTTTGGACAATACTGTTTACCGATGTTGTGCGATTGCTTTTAAGGCAGTGGACACTATTGGTATTTACTCAAAATAATTTCTAGCATTAAACCTTTCTTGGTGACGAGTAATGGGGAGAGGTTGATGGTATAAAACATTGTGAGAAACGGCTCCCTCTGAAGTGCCATAGTTTTTGAGAAAGAAGTAATTTTCCACGAATTTGATTTCGAGACGTCAGATTTAGAACTTGAGGTCTCGAAATCGACCATCTAAACGCACACAACTTCGTGTGACAAGGGTGTATTTTTCTTTCATTATTATCTTGCAACTTTGATTACCGATTGAGCTCAAATTTTCACAGGTTTGTTATTTTATGCATATATGTTGAGATACACCAACTGTGAAGGCTAGTCTTTAACAATTACCACTAGTGTCCACTGCTTTAAGAGACTTTCAAATACTAAGTTTTGCTTATATTTCAATTGTCCTGCAATTAAAATAAACATTACATCCCTTACAGTAGTTTTCTTTCCTGATACCCCATGGAAATTCTGCAAAGCTTCCCTGGTTCTTGTATAGTTCTGTAATGTTTCCAATTTGCAATGCAAGTTACACAGTTTCATCTGAATTTTGTTTTTGGAATCTTGACAAAACTGTTGTTTTAAAATGTTCCAACCCATAGATCTTTGCATGAGTTTTGAGGATTTAATCTTTTTGTTAGTTTTAGATAAACTATTCACTTGCTTTGAAAAGTTGTCACAAAAAAACAATAAATTGACTAAATAGGGAGATGCTGACATCAGTTCTTGGTGAATCAGTTGGCATGTTAAAAAAAATCAAATCTTGCAGTAATATTTTTTTTTTCTTTCTTCAACCCAAATTTTAAATTCTATTATTTAACGTAAAATAAAAACTTACAATTTCTCAGACACAAAAATATTTAGAAATTTATAACAACACAAAAAATAGGTTTTTAAAATTTGTTAATAATCATCAAAAAGTGTAAGCTGTTAAATTAATTGAAATGTCATAGGATGGTACTCACTTGATTCAGATAATCACAATTCTCTTCAGCTCTGAAATCATACAAATGTGTTAAAAACAAGCTGGATATTAAAACAGGGTGATCTTTTACTCCGATCTTTACACCATCTTAAAACACTGAACACTCTCCTCAGCTCACTCTCTGCTTAGTGCTGAAAAGTAAAAACGCTCCACAGAGTAAATCGAACAACATCCTCTCCAATACCCGTCCACCGTGTAGTAACCAGATTTACACCTCAACTACCTTGACACTCGAAAAAACTTCTATACACAAAGAAGGGAGTAACCAGTGCACAGTCTATTGTTGAAGGGCACCATGCAATGAAATACCCAAATACATACAATGCATTTTCTCAATACAAACACGCTACTAAATTTCTATTCTGAGGACCGGGACAGAAGGTAAACGCCCAATTTTTGGAAGAAACTAATCAAAACACTGGCTGTGTCAAAAATATAGAAAAAAATCAAAGTTGCGCTTCACTGATCAACTTTATTTATATATTCCCTCAAAATAAATTACCTTTTTTAAGTGTCAATACTTGGGTATGATTGATTATCATAGTGTGTAATTTGAAAACAAATCAACACATCACACATCAATGTAGGGTAAACCATAAAATAATCTTCCTTGAATACACATTGCAAAAAAAACAAAATCATTGCAGTATGCCCACTCAAAGTTTGAAAAAGTTGTATCTTAAGTGGGAATTGGGTCTTATGGTGATTTCCATTGATTAGTGCATGTTTAGCTTCCTTTTGAAGAAAAGCAAACAAATCAAAGAAACAATTTATGCAGTCAAGGACTCTAGGTGTACACAAGTTCAGAGCCATAACATAATTTATGGTCACAGCTTGAACTTCCAAAGGTCATAATTTCACAATGGTCATCTGGTGTGTTATAGACAATACAGAATAATTATAAATAGGGTTAATTTAATCGCCCCTACCATACACAGTTCTACAAGTTGGGCTGATAAAATCAGTATACCAGGACCCTTGTGATTCAAGTGTGCAGTAGTGTACAATTGGAATATACAGCTGCGCCTTGAGTACTGTGCGCTATATACATAGAGTTATATTATAAGAACTAGAGGGCGCACTGGCCTATATATGCGCCCCGGCATGCGCGCAGGCGACCATTTTCTAATTTGAACAAACGGGCATTGCTTAGCGTGTGTTTGTGCGGCCATTTTGTAAGCTGACAAAACAGCATCGCGTCAGCGTTCAATCAACACAAACTCCAACGTGTACTTCGTATTCAACGCGCGTACAGAATGGCGCGTGTCTCGTTGCGGTCCAGGCGCGTTTGTGCAAGAAGCATCACCAGTGCGCCCTCTAGTTCTTATATAACTCTAAAGTATTATTATTATTATATTACCTGAGCATGATACTTGCTTGTCCCTTGGAAAAAAAGTAGGGCAATTTTATTGAGTACAATAGCTGACCTACATATGGTTTCCAAAATTAGACTTTTCAAGGTATTAAGTATCAGCTTTATGGTGCCTGTATTTAAGAATGGAGGGATAGCATTCGTTCATTCATTCATTTAGGCCTTTTTGTTTCTTTTATTCTTTCCAACATTTGAAGTCAAATAATTTACATTATATATTGTAAGCAAGAAGGTATTAAAATGGGCAAAATCAATTGATGTATTTAGTTGAAACAAATGCCAAGACTAGGGCAAGAGCTCTAGCACCATGAAATTCCGGCAGCCTGCATAGTTGGGCCTCCAAACCATTGCCTCCGTGTTCCTGGTCTGCGTCCCTTAACAGTTTAACATTGTATTTGTTCAAATTGAATAGACTTTTCAAAGTGAAAGTAGTCTGGTCCTTACAAGAATAACAGTCCTGCTGTAACATTATTGCCATCACATGAGCAAAGGGTCAAGGCCTGTTGCTGCATTGTTGGCAGGGCACTGGTACCAAGGTGTTTTCTTCTTTGTAATGGGGCAACTCTTTAAGAAAATTGTAAATTTCTATGTAGAACCTTTCAAGGGGCACCAATGCAATGACCAGGGACAACGGAGGCAATTGCCTGAGGGTCCAACCAAAGTTTTGGACAGTTTCCTGGGGGTTGGGGTGGGGGCTTGGCAGGTCTATCCAGTAGAATCAATGGAGGAAACCCATGGGTCACACTTGATATTAAAGAACATGGAAACTGCCACACACAAAAACAAATGTTAATAACTTCTGAGGGGGTAGAAGTTGGAGGGAGGGGTCTTAAAAAGTAGCACTCTCTGGACAATTCATAGGGGCCATTAACGCATTTGTATGGGTGCTTGAATTGATATTTCATTCAAACATTACCAAAGAGAGATTGAATTTCCTGCAGACATTTCCCTTTTCTTCTATATAAAGAGGCTTCACCAATACTAGAAGGAAATACCAAGCCTTCATATTGAGCAATGTGCAATACTCAGCTGAAGTTCCTTCCAACCATTTCCAGGGACCTATAATTAACTCATTTTGTAGTCAATAGTTCCTCTTTTCCTTTTTTCCCTCTTAGTGAATTGCATCGATCGTCATAAAGAGGCTGATCCAAATAGAGTTGCCCTTATATGGGAGAAGGATGAGCCTGGACAGGAACAACGGATAACCTACAAGTAGGAAATCAGTTTGGTTTTTATTTCTGTATGGACAATAACTTGTTTTTGTTTTTAAACCCTAAAGAGAATGGAACAAATTATTTTAGTTTCATTTCAGCACCTGCTACTCTCATTAATTACAAGTTAATTATAATTTGATTGGATATCTTGTATTAGATGGCATTATTATCGAAGCATACCCCATTACCTTGGGGAAGGGTAACAACAATATTTTGAATGATACAGTTTACAGGATGATGGAAGAGTTAACAACAAGCTTTCTTTTAAAACTAATTAGTAGTAGACAATTTGTTTTTGTTTAAGGCTTTAGAAAACTCACTTACTCATCCGCAAATACAGCTTTGGTTCGCTGGTGCTGACCTTGAATATAAGAATTGACCTTAAATAGTCATCCAGGCTATGACCTCTTTGAGTTATGACCTCTTTTGATATTGTCTTCTCTTCTTGCTACATGACCCGCCCGTCTTCACCTCTTCTTCTTCACCTCTTCTTTCATCCTTCTCACTCCTCTTGCCTTTCTCAAATCCTTCTGTCTGACCCTGCTCCTTCTTGAGAGTCACTGAAACTTTCAAATTATACAAAATATAAATTTGTGGTTTTACCCATATATACACTGATGTGTGAAAGCACTGTATACTCAGTACTTTCCTGAGTTCTGTGAACAAAAATACACAGCCTTTGCAATTCTAGAGCAGTGTCTTACCAATTAGACTAAGTTAATTAGGGAATAACAGTGCGAGTACCCGGTCTTCACTGCGTGGTAATGACCGGGTTGGTGGCTGGCGCTGTTAACGGACCGAGCCGGAGGTGAGGTCCGTTAACAGCGCCAGCCACCAACCAAGGTCATTACCACGCAGTGAAGACCGGGTACGAGGTTTACACAATGTATGCTGATTTAGTGGCCACTTATTCGCTATTTTCCAAAGCCGGTCTTTATACCACCGTTAACACTCCCACACGTGACCGGGTTTTGACCAATCAGAGACTTGAAACCGTCCAAGGTATTTATTAATATTCTTTACTTCCGATGAGAATGTCCATCTGTTAAACGATACAAGTTGTTTAATTTTATGTAAATGCAGAGAGCTGTATGAGATGACCAATCAGATTGCCAATGCCTTGAAGACCAATGGAATCAAGAAAGGTGATCGAGTAGCTATTTATATGCCTGTCTCACCTATTGCAGTAGCATCTATGATGGCATGTGCACGCATTGGTGCCATCCACAGGTACAGTAAGAAATTCCAGGCCATTTAAACTTAAACTTGAGTTAACAGTTTGCAGTCGGCCCCTTGCATGTTGCGGAAACACACTATCCTATACCCATTTTGGGAGTCAAGATGTGCTCCAAGGAAATTACTTTAAAATGGGAGAAATGGTAGACGTGCATTGGAGCAGATGAGCAAACTGTTGTACCATCAGGCTATACAAATTTATCCAAAATTGTGTATTGGTATGTAAAAGCTTGCCCGAATCATGTCACACAGGAATCGTCTTTTTAATCTTAGGAACTCAAATGTAAGTGGCAATGTATGACTAAGCAAGTCATTGTATCAGACACTATTCAAATATTGCTTACAAATGGCTTACTGCCTCAAAACCTCTTGGTGCAATAAATACCTGCTTGCTGGCCAGTTTCTAGAGTGGACTATTTACATTAAGTTTTTCATTAGATTTAAGAACAGAATCAACAAATAAAGAGCAAATTTGAAAAATTCTGGTCTGATTTTCTTGTGTTCTCGATAGTGTGGTGTTTGCTGGATTCAGTTCTGATGCTTTAGCAAGCAGAGTTATTGATGGTAAGTAGAATTAAAATTGCTGGGTTGTTCTATGGCCCTTTTCGAAACCACTGCTTCGGCTTTGGATTCGGCTTCAGGCTCCGTCCTCTCGTCTGAAGCTCTGGCTGCAAACGCAAAGCCGAAGCTGTGGTTTCGCAAAGGGCCTATGAGTGTGTCAAAAAAAAAGCAGAACAGTTCTTTTCAGAACTGAGAAGTCTCCCGAACCCCCCCCCCCCCCCAAATCTACTCCGCGGTAGTAGAACAAAGCAAGCAGTTCTCTAAAAACAAATTTTACCTGGCAAGTAGATACACACATGGTGTTACCGCAAACCAAATATATATTGATACCTCACCATGCAATGCCTCAAATCCTATATGTCCATGATGTCGCTGCTGTCTACAGCTAAGGTCATAGCTGATTTGCTTGAGTCAGTTGTGGCATAATAATACTACTTCAGGCAATTTTTTTGGTGGCATGGGTGGCTTTTTGCATAAAGCACTTGCCCCTCACCACTTTGGTCCTGATTCGATTCCCTGCTAAGGCCATAATGTGAGTAGAGTTGTGCATTGGTTCTCTCCTATGTGACTAGGGTTTTTCTCTGGGCTCTCCGGTTTTCCTCCCTCTCCGAAAAAAACAAACCCGTTCTATCTCTGGCTGTGCTCCATGATCATATATGGGTGGATGGTATCTGGTATATGGGTAGTTGTCCATGAGCTAGGTGCTGAATTTTAAGGAGGTAGCATCACAAAGGCATTTTTCAACACAATGTAACCTATACCAACAAGTACCTCCTGCCCTGATAGGAAAAAAAATATGGCAGAAATGTGGCAAGGAGAAACCTTGTTTTCAAGTGGCATTACGACTGCTGTTTGAGTATGCACAACTCGTTTTTTCACTCTCCATGCAAATAAATGGGCACCCCCGAACAAAGATATCGACAAAATAGGGACACTGCCAACATAGGGCTAGATAGCTCAGTTGGTAGAGCGCCGGCACATTAATCTGGTTAATTCTCCACTCTAGTCAATTCTTTGTTGAACCCCAAAATCAAGTATATGGGCTTTTAAAAATGTTACCACCTAAACAGCTATTGTCTTTCTAAAAGCTTGTTTCATTATTGCTTCATCTTTCTTCGCTGATTGCATTTTAGCTGGAGCCGAGACTATTATGACCGCTGACCAGGCTGTGAGGGGAGGCAAATTGATTGACCTGAAGAAGACCGTTGACGATGCCGTGAAACAATGCCCTGATGTGAAGCGGGTCTTTGTAGCTACCAGGACTGGGAACAAAGTACCGATGTCTAAGATAGATATTCCCCTAGAAGAGGTTTGTAATATATTGGGTTCTCGTTATAACAAGGGACTGGCCAAATTACCTCTTTATAACAGAAATCTTGTTAAAAGAGGAGAGCAAAACAAAGAAACACTGTACAGCAGAAATTAGATTTTGGAACTTCAGAATGTACTCTTTATAAACAGAACCGCTTCTTAACAGTGCTCTATATAACAAGAGCTGACTGTAGTCCACTGTACTGATTTAAGAGAAAGTCAAGCTGATGAGGAAATCATAGGTGTTGCTTATATCTTCATAAACAGACTAAGCGGTAACGCCTTCAGCTAATCACCCATCCCCACACAAAATGCTGAAACAAACTACTCGCATGTATACGTACCAGTTTTGTACGCCTTGATTTGAAACTGGATAGCTCAGTTGGTAGAGCGCTGACCTCTGGATTAACGGACCAGTACGTTAATCTGGAGGTAGTTGGTTCAAGTCCTGCTCCAGTCAATTTATTCAAACTCAAACAGTTACAAAAAGGAAACAACTGTAGCCATTTAAGATGTTTGTTTTTCTCATTGCACACCCACCAGTGCAAATGCCAGTATCAAGGTGAATAGGAGATGATCAAAAGAGGTTTAATTTAAGATGTGGGAGAAAAACCCAGACATGCAAAAACCAAATCCACATGCAAGGCTCCAGTCTAGGTTGGGATTCGAACCAGGGTCCTCTAAGTAAGGCAAGGAAAGAAATCGCTAAGCCGACCTGATCCCTCGGAGTTGTTTGTTTTGTTACAAGACGTTCCAAGTAAAAATGTTTTAATAATCCTTTAATTTATGTGTAATTGGTCTATTTGTCTTATTTTCCTTGCTGTGTGTGGTTCCCCCTCCTGTGCACCTACCTCATTCTGGTGGATTTTGGCGCCCTATAAATGTTCTTTATTATTATTAAGTAAAAATGTTAAGATCTTTGTATGATTTCAGGCCATGGCTAGCGAGTCAACAGAATGCGAACCCGAGATGATGGACTCTGAAGATCTTCTCTTCATGCTGTACACATCAGGTTCAACAGGGACTCCTAAAGGCTTATCTCACTCCCAGGCTGGCTATCTACTCTATGCAACACTAACACAACAGGTCAGTTATAGATCGGACATAGAGATTATTATGTGGTTTTTGCCCTTGCTTCGCTGTGTATTAAGCACTGTATATACTCAAGTACTTTCCTGAGTTGTGTGGAATAATTCGTAGGCAAATCACTAGTTAACACTAGACCACTGACCAATCAGCATTGAGTGGGGGGGACGGGGGAGAGAATGTTTATTGTCGGGGGAAGTGGACGGGGAATGTGTCACTGTAACGTTGCGAATGGGTGGCCCAAACATTTTGGTCGGGATTGTAGATGCAGTTCAAATCCTGCACTGAAGGTTTGTTCTACAAAAACAAAATCTACTTCCTCTGTTTGTTTGTTTGTTAACTTCCTTTGTTTATCCAGGTTAAGCCAAATCATTAAAAATGGGTTTCCATTCAAAGCCCGCATGATAAAATGCAACAGAAATTCAAGGGGAAGAAAGATAAAAGAAAAAGTAGAAGGTTTAAATTGAAGATTAAACATGTATGTCATCAGAAAATAAAAAATTTGAACTAAAAAGTTCAGTTTGAGCCAAGGTCTTGAAAATGTTTGTGTTCAGTATTTTAGTTCTATTCTACTGAAATATTTTCTGTACTACTGTAAAATATGATGAAAACTGCAGCGATCCTTCACGTCTCTACCAACACAAACCCAGACTCAATTGTTTCTCCATATCCACCACAGGGGATAGCCTTTGTCAAGTAGAAAAACTACTAATGTGCTACACCCACTATATCAACAACCCTGACCGCACCCAACTAACTACGAACAAAGATACACAGCTGGATCTGTGGAAGTGGTTTCATACTATTGAGTAATCCATGGATTTACGTAGCTTCAATAATCTGAGACGTCAACCGGAACAGCCTTGGCTCCTATTGTATTCTCTTGAAGTGAAGTGGGTGTCACTCACAGCGTCCATTGCACTAGTCTACTTTGTACTGGATGGGCAGCCAGGGCTCCACGTTACAAAGAGCCAAGATTTATCTTAACGTTCCATGTCGTGGCTGAGTGGTCTAGTTCACCCGGACCCAAATTCTGTGGTGTTTTTAGCAGTGGAGTGTGGTTTCTTGATCAGGGCACTTTTATTATTGTTTATCAAAAGTTAGGAAGGTAGTGCAGTTTGTTACACCAGTCAGGCTCCTAGTGGATGATACCCACGCAGACATCCTTATGGACAGTTCAGGGGCACCTGTTCCAAACGTGTGCCCTATAATTTAGTGTGCAATTTGTAAAACTTTTGATTTAAAAATCGTTACTTTTCATTCAGTGGCTTTTTTAATACAACTTTCAAATTCAATTCAGTTCAGTGAGGTCTCACATTCAAACATCAAAATTAAATCGTAAATTTTTATATAATTATCGTTCATGAGAATGATTGACTGCTATTGTGAAAGGAAAAAGTAAGTGGTGGACCTTTCACTGTCAGAAAGGAAGTCCATTGTTGTTGTAGAATCACTCGTTTCATGACCTTGGCCTTGTTCTCTCATTGACGTAAATCTCTGGTTCCGCCTTACTGATCAATGCCAGACAGTCGTCGGAATGTTTTGTCGTCAGAATGGGCTTAACTTGTTTGTAAGCTTGTTTTATTAACACACACACCCAACGCCCCCATACCCCCCTTCTGGACCGGCCAACCTTAAATCTCTTTTTGTCTGGATTTGAAACATGTTCACTCAAAATATAAATAATAACACAAGACATTTGTTTATTCTATAGGGCATAATGCAGGAGCCCCTTAGGCCTGTGCACACGTTAGCTCAGTGGTTTCTTTCCCTGCCTTTCACCTCTGTGGACTCCGGTTTGAATCCCACCTTAGATCAGAGCCTTGCATGTGGATTGGGTTTTTCAGTCCCTACCTGATTGTGTGGGTTTTCCCTTTTGGGGGGTTTTCCTCCCCAATTAAAAACTGAACATTTCTTCTCTTTTCCTATTCATCCTGTTATTGGTATTAGTTGTTCTGTTGGGTGTGTAATAAATAAATGAATAAATAAATAAATAAAATTAATAAACAAATAAATGCATAAAAATTAAACACAGAACATTAAATTATAGCAGTGGAATTTATAAAAAAAAAGTTTCAAAAGTGTAGATTAATACATTTGAATCTTTAGAATTACAGTGTACTTTGATAATGGGAACAGAGTCAGCTTTGAACTGGTCATTCATTCTGCATAGAAGGTTTCAGTGAAGGCAGTTGAAACATACTTGAATACATTGTTACACTTTCTTGTTCAGATTTGTCTGTTTTCCCCTCTAATTTCTGAATTAACTTGAACGGGTTTTGTATGCTAATTAATAGACTTTATACATTAACGTTAACCGATCATGATACAATGAAAACACAAAGTGCACAGCTTTGGCCAAAGATCAGCCTCCTTCTCACCTATAGACGAGGGCGCCCTACTCAATTGACCTCATGTGCATTAGACTTGGCCCCTGTCTTTAAAGACGGATAAAGACTAGTACCAGCTACAAAGATCCAGTGATTCCATTGGGTACAAGATAAACGTGTGGTGACACAAGCTTTCCATAGATGCCCAAACAGTACACTCCTATCACTTCCACGATAGAATTTGACTGCGTATCTCTATGTCGAATGAATGTAGGTCAAAGGTGAAAATACTTGCCGGTCTGGAGGCAGGTCTCGGGCGTTATTCACGAGCTTCGAAGTGTGACGTCAGATGTTCAGGCTACATGTGCCTAAGCTCTGTAGTAAATGTCTTGGTGCTTTTAGTTGCTAATTTAAGTGCTGTTAATATTCTATCTTTCAGGGTACTGGCTAGAATTTTTGTTAATTTACAAAAATTCATTCTGCACATGGGTTGCTCTTCTTAAAGGTGCTCTACAAATTCCACTTTAATAAAAAAAAAATATCAAAAATTATATGTTTGTGATGTTATTTTTTCTGAATTTATTTTTAACTTTTCAGTTTTGTTACTTCTACTTTATATTGTACTTAGATGGTATTTGACTACCAGCCTGGAGATACTTACGCCTGTGTAGCAGACATTGGTTGGATTACAGGTCACACCTATGTGGTGTATGGCCCACTCAGTAATGGTGCTACTACTGTGCTGTTTGAGAGCACACCAACATACCCAGATCCAGGTAGACATCCCAGACATATATTGTTTTTCCCATTTCATCTTGCCCTTATCGCACCGCTGTGACCCTGCAAGGTTTAAAAAGTCAGTTTAAGAACGAGTCACTACTCTTTAGATCCCATTCATAAATGCCTTTTTGGTTAAAGGAACACGTTGCCTTGGATCGGACGAGTTGGTCTATACAAAAGCGTTTGTAACCGTTTGTTATGAAATGCATATGGGTAGAAAGATAATTTAAAAGTAGAATACAATGATCCACACAAGTTTGCCTCGAAATTGCGTGGTTTTCCTTTTACTGTGCGAACAAACACGGTCGGCCATTTATGGGAGTCAAAAATTTGACTCCCATAAATGGCCGACCGTGTTAGTCGACGAGGTAAAAGAAAAACCGTGCAATTTCGAGGCATGTTTGTGTGGATCATTGTATTCTACTTTTACAGCATCTTTCTACCCATATGCAAATTATAACAAACGCTTTTCAAAGACCAACTCGACCGATCCAAGGCAACGTGTTCCTTTAAAATGAATAATGAAGTATGAAACTCTGTAAAATTTTTCGACGTCTCTGAGCTTTGCACGTGTGTTGCATTTTTATGACTGAGACAGTTTTCGGATATGCATGGTTGCGCATAAAAGTATGCACGTGACGCGCTCTCCACCAATAGATATAGCGAAACTGTCTGAGGTATTTATGAATGTTGTTTATATCATTTTAGTATTTCTTTTACTTGCCATCTTTTGTTAAACTTTTCACTACAACTTTTGAGTTTCTGTGTAATATAAACGTTTACTCTTTTTAATGAGCACGGTCTAGGAGGGCACATCTTTCTTGTTGACAGTTTTTGATCCCTCTGCTGCCAAACTGTATCTTATAAGCTAACAATTATAATTTAAACAAACTTGAAATCCAATCTTGTAATTGCAGGTCGCTATTGGGAGATGGTCGAGAGGTTAAAGTTGAATCAGTTTTACGGAGCTCCGACCGCCCTGAGGTTGCTTCTTAAATATGATAATTCATATGTGACTAAATATGACCGCTCAACACTTCGGACACTTGGCTGTGGTATGTACTTGTTAGTGTTATGTTATTATTAAAAGATTCAGATCTCATAATTAACACATTCAAAAATTAACACATTCAAAAATATATTAAACCCCAAGGGAAATTGACTGGGTAAAACACAAAACGAAATTCAACTCAAAATTTATGAAAGTGTATCCAGTCGGTTTCCCTAGTTGTTTATGACTTGTTATTTGAAATGAATAAGTTGCATCACTAAAGGTGATCCCTGTTACTGCAGCTTCCCAGGTTGTATCATAAACTTGGGTGTGATCCCTGGCTACTAATGGATGTATGGCTTCTGACTGGCACCCCGAAATAAAGATATTGACAAAATAGGCAGACCGCCAACATTAAAGGTACATGACTCAGTTGGGAGAGCAGTGTCATATTAACCCAGGAATTGCAGGGTCAAATCCCGCTCTAGTCCATTTTTCATTGTTCAAACCCAAAAGTATGTAAACAAAGAAGAATAGAGAAGACACTTAACAAAAATTCCTTTATACTTTGGATGGGACATCAAGTCATATGACTCCTGTGATAGCCTAATTAAACATGTTCAAGAGCCAAGAACATTTTGTATATCTTCAAAGAATAGGAATCAACTGCAATGTTTATGATTCAAAGAACTACATGTACTGCACAGCTTTCCTCAGGCTTGCTACCATGATACCTCTCATCACTAACCTCTGGTAGGGATGTACTGAAGAAACCACCACTGATTGGCTCCCAAAAGTGACTACTTTGCGTGGCGCTTGATAAAAGTTGTGAGTGCCAATGGTATAAATAAAAGAATTGTCTCCCCTGACAGTGATGTTTCCTATATGGGGCTTGCTTGTATCAATCCTATCAATTGCTATACAACGTATATTGTATCTGTATTTGTGTTGTAGTTGGTGAGCCCTTGAATCATGAGGCTTGGGAGTGGTACAATGACATCGTTGGGGAGAAGCGCTGTAGTCTAGCTGATACATGGTGGCAAACAGGTAAGGCTCACAATCTTTAGATATAGACAAAGGTTGGAATATAAAGGTTAGGTTGAACTAGGGTCTTCTCTTCTTACACACTTAATAACCAGTTAGTGCAAAGGATCGTCCATTTCTTTCACCCCGACAGGATTATTTTCAACGAATCATCAGAACAATTTATTTTTTATTGGAGACTTCTGCTGGCACAAAGAAATCATAAGTTAAAGCTAACAACGATTCTGTTTGAAGCACCAGGGTTTCATCTTTCTCTTTTGAGAAAACACCTTTTCACACAGGTTTGTTATTTTATGCATATATGTTGAGATACATGTACATGTACACCAAGTGAGAAAACTGGTCTTTGACAATTACCAATAGTGTCCAGTGTCTTTAATATCCGGTTTGTAAAAGTCTTAAGACGTCATCTGACGTCAGGTGTTTAAGCACTGATTGAATAAGTCCTGTAAAAAGCATATACTGTTTTGTAATGTTATCAATAAAAATGGACCACTTGTTGTTTACATAGTGTGTTTATTGAAAACAGTTGGATGGGATCAGATTTACTCATTCAAGGATGCGATTTTCTTTTCCCCCCCTCCCGTAGAGATAAAAAATCATCTGCAACAAGTGGTTATAAAGCATGATTTGAATCTGCACAAATTCTGCACAAAACAAATACTGATTTGTATTGTTGAATAGCATTGGATTTACTCATTCAAGGATGTGTTTTTTCTTTCCCACTCCTGTAGAGACTGGAGGTATCATGATCACTCCCCGTCCATCCTCACCAGGAGCTAAGATTCATCATGGACCAATGACACCTTTCTTTGGTATTGAACCTGTACTCATGAGCGACACGGTGAGGAATACCACCCCACCCCGCCCCTCTCCACCCTGCCCTCCCTCTTAATTGGAAGAGATAAGGAAGGGTAAAATGACCTGCCATGGTCTGTGAGTCTCCCTTCATGGTTATCAAGAATTTTGTTGAAAGGTCTCGAGCAGCAAATGATTCAGTTCAAGCTACCCATGTCATGAAAATACTTTGAAAAATCATTTCATGCAAACATTGCTTGTTTTCAACATTCAAAAACATTACATGGTGAAAAAAATTTGCCAAAAAGACAGACTACCACAATGACTGATCTCCACTTGTACTCCGTCCCCTTCTCCCAAACCTTGGAAAGCTATCCTATCGCAGTTGTAATTTTGTTAAATTCATTGTATTTTTTTTTTTTCATTTCATGCATTTACTGTTTTTGATTCAATTCAATCTTCATTCTGACATCCTCCTTGGTGCTTTCAGGACAGTGTGAGTATGGTTTGCCTCATTTTTACATGAACATTCACTCTATTCATAAAAATCTGTCATCAAAGTTCAGTAATCCTCAATAACTGACTTTCATGTTCCTTATAAAGTTTAATAGACCTGTTGCAAATCATGTTATTCAAGTAGGACACCTTGCCTAGAGGTCAAAATGAGGTCATTCATTGTCCAATCCGGTGCACTTTGCATACAAATATGTGCATTTTCATCACTGCATCATCGGTTTACCTCTTAAAGGCAGTGGACATTATTGGTAATTACTCAAAATAATTATTAGCATTTAAAACCGTACTTGGTAACGAGTAGTGGGGAGAGGTTGATAGTTTAAAACATTGTGAGAAACGGCTCCCTCTGAAGTGACATAGTTTTCGAGAAAGAAGTAAGTTTGATTTCGAGACTTCAGAATAAGATTTTGAGGTCTTGAAATCAAGCATCTGAACGCACACAACTTCGTGTGACAAGGGTTTTTTTTTTCTTTCATTATTATCTCGCAACTTCGACTACCAACTGAGCTCAAATTTTCACTGGTTTGTTATTTTTTGCATATGTTGAGATACACCAAGTGAGAAGACTAGTCTTTGACAATTGCCAATAGTGTCCAGTGTCTTTAAATGGCAGCTGGATGACGTCAATGCATAAGGTCTATAGTCAGAAGTGTATCACAGAACTGTACAAATTATAAAAGTATCAATAAGTCTTTTAATTCTGAGTTATTGGCAAGCAGATGCTTTGAATTCCCCCAGGGCAGAGAGACTTTTATCGTTAGTTTTTATCATTTTACTACTTCACATCGGTATTTTAAAAACATTTTAACCCCCACCCGCAGTGTTATATAACAGAACTTTTTTAGCTTCTTGAGTAGTCGTTTTCCTTTCCACATGGTTGCCACAATGAAATCCTGACTTGACAAAGGAAAGACAAGGAAGGTTCTCATAATAGGCACCAAGGCCCAATTTCATAGAGATGCTTATGCTCATAATTAGTTCCAGCATTTATAGATGTAAACGTGATTCGCAGAATCTGCTGCCGGCAGTCAGCAAAAAATTTAGGAAAACCTTTAGTAGTCCAGGCCTTAAAACACGTCTGCTGTTAGTCTGTCTAAAACCAATTTTCAGAAATACACGTCATCAATGTGAAGTGGTTAAAGGAGTTATTTAAACCTTGAAAGCTCTTTTACCAGAGAGTGTCTTCACTTGTACATCTATAGTAATCACCAATGCTAATAGTTTTGTTACACCACTATAAAGATACTGTAATAGTATTACACAGTTTTTTCACAAACCTTTAGTTCCAAGATAAATTTTTCACCACAAAACAATGCAATCAGAGTCCAGCATTCTCCTGAAGACGATCAGAGCATACAGATCAAAACATTGAGTCTTTAACCACCAGTTCTTTTCAGAACCAACACTAATCAAAAGAGGTATTCACATGGTGTTACCACAAACCTCTCTTAGTTATACTTCCACCATGCTAAGTTTCAAATCCTACAATCCAATCTATATAATATAGTCTTGATTTATCTTTTTAGACTGTAGAGATGACAAAGAGGAATGAGTCTGGTGCCTTGTGTGTGAGGAGGCCGTGGCCAGGTATAGCGCGGACTATCTACGGCAACCATCAACGTTATATTGAAACATACTTCAAACCATACCAAGGTAGGCTGATATCCAACCCTCGCACCAATGTGGCTACTGCTGCCTTGCTCTACATTGTGGGAGTCAACTATAAATGTGTACTCCTCTTAATCAACTCAAACTAGAGCTTCATTTTTAGCTATTAATGCATTCAAGTTCGTTTTCTGGCACACATGATTTCATTTTTCTTATTCAGGTTCATTTCAGTCATTCTATTTTATTTATAGTCATTCTAGACTACACTTTGAACACTCTTAAAGAAACATTACAGAATTGGTTATGCTAACAAAACAGTTGCTGGCAGTGTAAGCATTCTATGTAATCTACCATATGGGGCCTACATAAGCTGAGAAACCTGTAGAAGTTTGAGATCTATCAGCCATCTGGATTATGAGAGAAAAACCAATTACAAATTTTGCCTTGCATTGATGCCAAAATAAAAATGAATAAAACACTCATTGCGCGATAAACTCCAAATGCGAAGTTGAATTATTTATTTCTCATCAAATATGACATCTCAGCCAGAAATATTTCAAGGGATGTTTTATACTATCATCATCATTAGACTATGTAAGTTTGATGTAATCTGTGATCTTCACGATTTTGTTTCTTACCAATTTTGTAACGTTCCTTTAAGTTGAGTTTCTATTATCTATTTACACTTGCTGACAAAGGTTGACCAGCTCTTGCTGCTAGCTTTTACAAAAATTGAATGAGTCTTGCAGCCTATTGGAGTTGAATGATCTTGTTTTAAAAGTGAATGCTAAACTGTTTGCTGTTACTAAAGAGACCAAAGTTGTTGCCTGACCGTCTTGTAAACTTGGTATTTGAATGAATGTTGCTTTTGCAGGGGTTTACTTCAGCGGTGATGGAGCCCACCGGGATGAATTAGGTCACTACCACATCACAGGACGCATGGACGATGTCATTAATGTCAGTGGTCATCGCTTAGGTACAGCAGAGGTGGAGGATGCCATGGTAAGTCGTTGAGAGCACTGGTAACCTTTAAAGCCATTATACACTTTCGGTAAACAGTATTGTCCAAGTCCCACACTTTGTGTATCACAACTTATATATAAAATAACAATCCTGTGGAAATTTAGGCTCAATCGGACATCGGAGTCGGTAGAAAATAACGGGAAAACCCACTCCTGTTTTCGCGCGTTTCGCCGTGTCATGACATGTGTTTATAACAAATCCGTAATTCTCGTTAACGAGAATTTATATTGTTTTACCGTTTTCTCAAAAAGTAAAGCATTTCATGGACTAATATTTCAAGAGAAGTCTTTCACCATTACCTTCTGTAAACCCTGTAAATTATTTGTAAATCTGTGAACTTTTTTTTTTTTTTCTGTACCGAAAGGGTCCAATGGCTTTAACAATAATAATAATAGCTAGTTCTTATATAGTGCATTTCACAATAACGTCTCAATGCCCTTTACATTAGTCATTGGGTCATTGGACCCCAAAAATTCCTTTAATCTTTCTCTTTAGCACGGTCTTTCTTAATAGTGGTCCTCTGTCCAAAATGCCAATTAAAACACCTGAGAACCATTTAAAATGTGATAACCCGAAAGAGGGAACACTTTTGTTTTTGAGTTCATCTTGGCTGCAGACTAGAAATCGAAACAATGATGATGGCGCCCTCTGTTGTTGGAATTGATCAATGCGAAGGTCTTGAAACCAAGACTAGTGTAGTGTTGAAAAAAGTCATCCCTAGTTTGAAAATATGGACCAGTGAAAAAGCCAACAGACTAGTAAAAAAAAAAAACTAATTCACCCTGTCGGACAGTCACTAAAACAGTTCAGCGAAATCCCTGTTTACACATCAGGGTTTTAATAATTTGAAACCACTTCGCCATTTTCCAACACTCTGAAATTAATCCTCTACCATATAAAACTCAAAAAGTCTTTCTTTGAAATCTTTATTTCAGGATGAACATCCAGCCGTTGCAGAGACGGCTGTTGTTGGATTTCCCCATCAAATCAAAGGAGAAGGTAAAATAACATTAGTTCTGAATTGACGTCATGATTATATCGGGTATGAAGAAACATGAATGCTTTTGGAGTCCTGTGAAAAAGTCCAAAAAACTATTCAGGTTGGATTCAACCCCCCTCCCAATTATAGAGCAGGATATTGAGGCCAAATTTATTGACAAATACTGCGCTTACAGTCGCCATTCTCCACCATTTCTGCACTAGACGTGTATTAAGTGAACAACGCATACGCAAAGAATATGTGTGCTAACCTTTGTAATGCACAGACTTTTATGCTTCTGCAAGTTCAAATTTGTAATTTCTGGTAACCAGAGCCATGATTTAAGGCCCAGATGTCTGCTAGACCACCAAGGGTGCCTGGAGGCAAGAGGCAAGTTCATATCATATATGTTTAGCAGTGGGTACTACACACCAGATACAAACTATGTTATTGGTAGACAAGTTCATGTTTTATTTTGTTAATTGTTTGTCAGTTTGTTTGGCGTATTTGAATGTTTATGAAAGGCAATTTAAGTATCAGTAGATTATTAAAAACTGACTAAATAACATTTACATTCCAAAACTATATCTGTGAGAAATCTCAACAACTGTTTTGACATTTCAGGTATATATGCGTATGTGATTCTCCGAGAGGGAGTCAGCGAATCTGACGAGGACATCATCAAAGACTTGAAGATATTAGTGAGGAAAAAGATTGCAGCTTATGCAGTACCAGATGAAATACAGGTAAAGCCAATGGACCATCATGGCCGAATTGTCCTCCATAACAATAAATGTAACCATAATTCAGGCTATGCTCTTAAAGTCACCTGGAAATAAAAAAAATTTTTCTTTCAAACAAAAGAGTATATGCTTACGAACAATAAAACAATTTTTTTAGTAATTGTTTGTCACGATTTATATGTTTAAAAAATATATAAAGTTGTTTGGGGGGCTGACTCCGCCTACCCCTTTTGTGAAGTCATTCAAGGCAGACTTTGCCTGCAATGCCTATAGTAAACACACGTGCAAAGTACATGTACGTCCAAGTCGTGAGTTGGTACATTTCAAAAAGTGTTTTTCTGCATTCAGCAGCAATACACCTGGTCGGCATTGCCGTCACGAACAGCGGCCTCTCGGGTCGGGGTCTACTCTTAAATTTGTAAATAACATAAGAACTGATTATTTTAAACCTTAGTTAACTATTTATTCACATTCAACTCATCAAAACACATATATTAGTGACAAAAGCTTTATTTTGAAAAAATACCACTTCCAGGTGACTTTAAGCTTTTTGTTAACTTTGGGTTTAACTCGCGGAGTTTTAATAGTCCTGATTTTAAACATGTTTTGTTATATATGTCTTTTTCTGATGCATTAATGGTAGCAGTCACAACCAGTTTATAGGACAATCAACTTACACCCAAACACTCAAAAATCAATTAGAAAATGTTTTATTCACATCTAAATGGAAAACAATATGAGCATTTTAAAGGTTTGTTAAACAGTTTTTTGTAATAATAATAATGAACCATTTTTGTAGAGCGCATATCACAATCACAGACAAGTCTCTATGCGCTTTGAGATGAAAACAAGAGAGAAGTAAAAGTTAATAGAGATGTGAAGTAAATACAAAAGCAAAATTTAGTCGATACAGAAAGAAGTACTGAAGGCTATTGCAAAACAAATGTGTAGCCCTCAGGGCAAGTTGAGAGGTGGTGTTTACTACCCTGTGGCCTTTTTTTTTACTAGACAATTTACGCCGAGCTTGTGTTAGGGGCGAGCCCTGCATCATAAGATTCCTACTTGATTTCTTTCGAAGTATACATTTAGTTCAAAGTTGAGGTTAACTTTCAAATAAGGATAGAATAATCGCATGCCTTCTGCCTAAAATTATAATTTCATTAAAAACTGAGCGTTACAGGCATTTTTGTGATGATGTAAGAAAATGTTTGGTTTGGTTGTGTCAAACTTGGTTACTTCTCACTGAACCAACACAATGTGCACCCATATGGTTGCCAGTGGTGCATACTCCAGAGGAGTTGAGATATTTTCTGCAAAATTTACGAGCATTAAAGCCATAAAGCACTTTCGGTACAGAAAAAAAATTAAAAGTTCACAGATTTACAAATAATTTACAGGGTTTACAGAAGGTAATGGTGAAAGACTTATCTTGAAAAATTATTCCATGAAATGCTTTACTTTTTGAGAAAACATTAAAACAATATCAATTCTCGATAGCGAGAATTACGGATTTATTATAAACACATGTCATGACACGGCGAAGCGAGGGGAAACAAGGGTGGGTTTTCCCGTTATTTTCTCCCGACTCCAATGACCGATTGAGCCTAAATTTTCACAGGTTTGTTATTTTGTATATAGTTGTGGTACACGAAGTGTGGGCCTTGGACAACACTGTTTACGGAAAGTGTCCTATGGCTTTAAGTAGTAATAGTGTAAGTCACCAAAGATAAAAAATGTGGAACTCTTGATTAAACCGAATGCTGTTTAATACTGGTACTTTGAGGTGGATGGAAGGAACCTAGTAGGCCTTTTGTTCATAAAAAAAACTAAACTATTAGTCATACAGGAATTTGTTTTTCTTAAAGCTTGGACATACATGTAGCCATCAATTTTGATTAAAAAAAAGTTCCAAAGATTTTAGTTTGATATTTTTCTTATTGGCAGATCACTCCCGGTGTTCCTAAGACACGCTCAGGAAAGATCATGCGACGTATCCTGCGCAAAGTGTGCGCTGATCAGAGTGACGAGCTGGGAGACGTCTCAACGCTAGCTGACCCTTCCATTGTTGAAGTAATCGTCAAGAATCATGAAAAGCTGAGTAAGAAAGGAGCATAAATAATGGTCCAATTTTGGGCCCAGTATTATAGAGATGCTTGAGCAATAATGAGCAGGATACCAGTCACAAATTGGACATGTGACATGGTATTTTTTGATACTAACCTTATTCTGGTTAGCAACATTTTGTTTTCCTTGGCTTATTTTTGTACTTAAGCAGCTCTATGAAATTAGGCACTTGTCATTACAAACAGTATTTGTCGTTATGAAGATATGAAATCTTGTTATATTTGAGATATAATTTCCACTTGACGTCACACAGTGTAAGGACAGCCATCTTTAAGAGCTATGAAACCTTATTTCCTAAAGCACAAATATTTGTAAGTACTGCATGCGGCCCGCAGGAGTTCGGTGAAATTGCTTGCATGATTGGTCAATGAACCACTTGGCCATGTGGCAAAATAAGAATACTTGATGCTGAACTGTGTGTAACAAAGTTAAAACTTAAGTTACCCATGGCATGCATCGGAAACAAACTATAGTCAAAGAAGGGCACTTGATTGTTTTGTTATCATTTTGTTGCAATGACAAATCATAATTCCCAGGTCGGCACAAAGGTTACTCACACAGCTTGTCTCACCCCCCTTTTTGAAAGGATCTAGTTTCAAACAACCCACCGAAATTACAGTTTTGATTATTTTTCATCAATAATGAGGAAATGAAAAGCAATGATTTGTGTGGAAGACAAATACTTTTAAAACAATGAAACTCATTCATTTTAGTTAATGTGTTGTCCAATAGGTGGAAATCCTTATGTTATAGTTGTTGGGGTTTTATAATTTTAAGAATACCACTGTTCCTGTTTACGAGTGTTGTTCTGTCATTTAGCCTTCCACAAAGGTCAGGCCATAAACCAATTTGTTCCATAGGCCCTTTTGGTCAGTAAGCAGTTTGCAACTGCCAATTCTATTTTCTAATTATAAGAAAATTGGGATGTATAAATGCATGAGATGGACATTATGAATGATTTAAGGTAAGGGATAGAATGCATGTATTAATATGAAAGGATAACCAGACGACTGCACTGCAATGTGGCCTAGTACATGTAATAGCATTCTAGTAACTTCAATGACATTTAATGCGCACAATACACAGAACTAATTTTGTACTTCTGAGTCCAATTGATGTTTTCTTTAAGGCATTTTTAAAGACGTATGAGGCTTTCCTGGGGGCGGGGGCGGGGTTTCTCCCTTGCCATTTTTCCCTTCAAGCTATAACTGGCACTTGATAACTGGAGCGGTTTGGTCGATTTTATTGATATTCTGAAATAGGGCATTAACAAATCATTAACACTTTGATATTCTTATCAGTATAAGGAGATTGGCTGATTTTTATAAAAATGAGTTTACATTGCAAGTGTCATCTTGATTGATGCTATGAATATTCAGGCTGTGTCAAAGGTCAACCTACGTTTATTTGGGGAAAAAAAACTACATTAAATTTCTCAAACTCTTTTTTCTTTACTTCTGGTTGAGAGATGTTGTGGGTTTTTTTTTTCTTTTTTTTTATTTTCTTTTAATGTTTTGGCTTTGCTTTGTGCTTTTCTGTTTGTTACCTTTCTTGATGTTTAGTAGGAACAATGTTTTTTCAATCATGCTTTACTTTAACTGAAATAATATATGCTCTTTTAATTAACTGCCATCAACTTCAGATTGAACAATTACATGTTAAAATGCTTTTATTTTTTTTTTTTGTGTGTGTGTTCTATTTCCTATAAGTGTCCGCAATGTGATAATTTAGTTCTTAAGCTTTTTTTGTTTTTGCCCTTGTAGTAAAAAATACTTTCAATTTGCACAAAAATGTAAAATTTAATTAATGTAAAAAATGATCATGTATTTTAAACAACCTCGTGTTATATATTATTTTCTGAAAAGTTCTTTGTAATCACTACCATATATTATAATAATTTGCACCAATATGTATTTGATTGTTATTGAAAAATAGTTGATTATGCCTGACTGAAAATGCAATAAGCCATGATGTTCAAGTATAATAATTGTTCATAAAGAATTCAATATGAAAGTTTAAATTGACTTGACACTGCAAACATGTCACAAGCCTTATAATACCAGTCTAATTGTAGTGAAACTTTTTAAATAACCTTCTAAAGATTCAAGTAAACTGTTATTCATATTGGTTTTTACTCATATACACCAACCAGATCACCGAGACTGCCCGGTAGCTAGAGGCAGTTCAAATCCTGTGTTTTAGCAGCGGGTACTGCAAACGAAATTTGCATCGGGATCAAGAATATTCATTTTGATTCACTACTCATATGCTGAGTACTTACCCGAGTTCTGTGAACAAAATCACAGGCATATTACTGTTGTACTTGCCAAACCTAGTAAATGTGTCTACTGCCTATATCACAAACCCTCAGTGCTTTGCTTTAAAATGTCAAATCTTATTACAGACATTTCATGGTCACTCTCAATCGTTCATTGGTTTCATCACAAGAAAGATTTTTTTTTTTATCAGACGACTTTGTTCTTTGTTGTCTGGTGATTTTGATGGCAACAGCTACTACTATAACTTTTGCTAAAGTGTTTCTAGGGATGCATCCCATAAGTCAATGCTTGATGACGCAGTAATTCAGAGTGGCTGATACACTGACATCTTCTTATATCAATTGTGTTTGATTAGTTGATTTCAATCATATGTTTTACATACATGTGATTTTGTCAGGATTATTCCTGATTTCAGGATGTATGTACTTTCTTGAACCATTATATTTTCTTGAAAGAATTAAAGCAATCACTAAAAGGAAAAAGAAATGGTCCATAGTTTGTCCAAAGGTGTATTTTTTCTTCTTTTCTGGTGATGTGTGTGCTCCTGAATTAATCGTTTGTCTGGGGGATTTGGGTCTAGATCAAGGTAGAAGTCGGACTTGAGCCAATTTTAAGGCTTTTCAGAGCTCTGCTGGCCTACTTTTGGAACACCAAGGTGAACCAATGGAACTTCAGGTGGCCATAGTTCAGCAGAGAGCAGTGTACAGAGACCGGTTTGTAAGGGAAACTGCTGAACAAAATCATCATCAAGAACCTGAACTGTATTGATGCAGGTTTCCGTCCACAGGGGCGTTGTCACAAGGGGAGTGGCTGTCCCCTATCATTTGAAGGGGGAAATGCAAAGTAAAGGAATGATTGAAAGAAAGTAAAATAGTAAAAACTGGACAAGAAAAAGGACCAAAGAAAGGGAAAAGAGAAAAATTATTGAGGTAATCATGTTACCTGCATAGCCTAATAAAAACAATGGGATATTACTATTGGGTTATATCAAACTGTAGTGGTCCAAGTTGGGAGAGTTTCCCCTTGTGCCACAATTTTTTTCTTCGTCAAACCCTACGTGAAAAGTAAAGAGTTCAAGTGTTGAGTACCAATGATACCAGACTGGTCTGTTGTACAAAATTTGATCCTGGAGCGCACCTCCCCGGGGCCAGGCAGGCCGGGCATATGCCCCGGATTATTTGACCAAAAAGAGAGAAAGAAGGGCCGGGTGGAGAAGCAAGAGTGGCTACGAAGTAAAACAAGACAATGGACGCTTATTTGATAATACTGTTAAAGACAGGTCTTGTCACACGTCACACGTGGTGCTTTCAGATGCTTGATTTCGAAATTAAATTCATGGAAAATTACTTCTTCTCGAATCACTTCTGAGAGGGAGCCGTTTCTCACAACTTTTTATACTATCAACAGCTCTTTATTGCTTGTTACCAAGTAAGTTTTTATGCTAATAATTATTTTGAGGTGCACCTTTTCGTTTCGTTTCTGCTTAGCAGACATTTGTAGCGCCATAGCTTCGCTTAATCAGCTCGAAATTCGAGTGCTGGTCATGATAAAAAAAAAACGGCCTGTCCGTATTGCACGAGATTCTGTCTCCCCACTAATCACACGACACGGCGATCGATTCGCGAACTGTGTGCAAATTTCTCCTGATAGCGCCCTCTTTTGAAACAACCTCCTCCCGTGTATTTTCTCATTATGAGGGACACTCCGTCGGGGGCATAATATAATAATTATTTCCCTAATCATCTTTTAGACACCGGCTGTACTCGGAAAAATTAACGTCCCCTTTCACCTCCCCCCCCCCCGCGGGGTTTGTTCACCGGTCCTTATTTTTGGCACTATACCAGGGCGTATGTTTTGACACGAGATGATGGTGCTTTTGCGGGGTAACTTTGGTGCACCAGAAACACTGCAAACATTCATCATACGATCAGACAAACTGACTTATCATAACTATAGGCTCTAACGTTTTGGGGGTAAGACTGATAGGTTGATTGTGTAATATGACCGCTATATTGCTTTAAAGTTGGTCCTATTGTCTTGGGATGGAAGTGGACAAGAGCTTCATGCACTGGTAAAGCAAATTATTTAGCATTGGTTGCTCTGCGAGTAGGGTGGTCCACTTGTTTTCCTAGGTGTCTGCACTGTTTAGTTTTTTATACCCATGCGCGTAACATTATTAAAAACTAGTAATGACAAGACCAGGGCGCTGAAAAGGGCTTGGTTAGGCAAACATACAGAAAGTTTGCCCTTTTTAATTTACTAATGGGCCAAACGTGCCTGGCCTAGAAGAAGACCAAACACATAACTGTGTATGCACCCCCTGTTGTGCACAACAACCCCATATAAAATGTACCCCTAAATCTTGAAAAGAACAAAGCCTAACATTGTGGTCCAGACAAGTATTACGAACTTAATTATTTACAAAGTATTTTAGCGTATCCGTTTTTTAATCACCAATGCATTATTTTTGTGATGTTTATTTCCTGTGAGAAAAACAATCCGTAACATCCGCTTTGATGAACCTATTGCATGTACTGATACATCCATCCATATACAAGTAGTTTGTGATACAATGTATGCAGTTTGTGATACACCGAAAGATCCAGCAAGTGGTACGTCTGCTGATTGGTTATAAAAGTTCAGTGACCAAGAATATTTGCATAGCTCCGCCCAGTTGGCAAACGCTGGTCATCAAAAAGTGCGCCCAGTCAATATAACAGCTGGGTTTTACGTGACCGAGTGACTGACCAACCATCCTCCAGGTACGAGTTGTGACGTGCCCTAATTAGCATATCTCATTCATAGAAAACTTGGCAGGTCTGCTGTGCATCGGTGCATGATGGTTTTCATCTAGGTACGAAGCACACGTGCGTACTTTTCAATTCGCCGGCAAATACTCCCCCTGGCCCTTGTGTGCAAGTGGATGTCATCAGGATTGTGACTTGGGGTTTTTGAGCTGACAAACCTCCACGGATTGTGCTGCTGGTCGTCGTCCTTTTGGAAAGGTAACATATCCTTATCTTCTTACGACAAGACTGACATAAAATTGTTACTGATAATTTTTGTTCTTGTAAGTGGATTTCAGCCGGTGTCCATTCCTTTCCTTTATCTGGTTTGTTTATTCCCTTGCTCTGTTCATATACTCTGCCACAGTGCTAGTGCTTATGTCTTTGGAGTTAAACATTGTCGGTCCCTGATCGTAAACTGTAGCTCCCTGATTTCTCAACGAACTAGAATAAGGTTTACACTGCGAGTTCAATTAGTACGGTCGAATGAGATATTCTTGGCCTGGTGGTTCTTGCTCTGTCCTCATTTCATCTAATTTCTATGATCTATCTATCTATGCCAACAAAATATTCACCGATGGTAGTTGCCAGTTCGGGGTGTGTTTCCGACGTGCATGCGTACACACGCCTTGGAAATGGTGTAGAGTGTAACTTAAATTTTGATTGGAGTGAACTTTACGCTGTCTTTTTTGTGCACTCCTCTTGTGACTTAAAATGTTCAAATTGGGCCTTTATTAGACCCTTGCTTATTTTATATTTTACAATTCATTGCCAATTTTATGAGGCCTCATCATGCACCATGTAGACGAGACAGCATGCACTACACTAGCCCCTTCTCCTGTACACTACTTCCTAGATTAGAAACTATATTTTAACAAGGCTCACCTCACACTCACAGGGTACTAATTATTAAATTGGAGCTAAAAAAGGACCAGCTATGGAATTTGTTTTGTCTACCTCACTTTGATCCTCTCCCTTTTTTTTAAAGCAAAAGTGGGCGTGTACCCCCACGCCCGCCTCCTCTAGATTCACCTCTCTGGCTCCCCCAGCCTCCATGCCCCCCCCCCCCCAGCCTCCATGCCCAGTTCAACTGTCCAACTAAAATTGTGGGGTCTGCATTTTATAGGGTATTCTTTCAACAAGTATGTATAATTAGAAGTATTTATAAGTTTTTGTTGTATTCTATTTTAAATCAACTGTAAACATTTCTTGCGCTATTTTAGTGAGAAAATTTGTTTTCAAAGTAATGATTTTGTTATAGAGAAAATAGAATTAGCTGTTTCAAAAAACTTACCAACCAAAAGGACCGAGGTTATGAATGCAAACATTTTGTAATAAATTAAAACTTGATGTAGTTTGGACCTGGTTATTATAGCTACACTTCAATCTGTTCCTTGTTCTATGCTCAGCCAGTCACACTGTTGGTATAAAAGCAACAACAATAGCACAACAATTTGAACGAGTGTGAAACGTGCAAAGACGAAAAACTCGAGCTAGTTTCTCTGGTGGAAATGTTTAGCCACCCACTGACATGTTCACATGTAAGCTGTTACACAGACGAAACATCTTGTTTTGATTTACAGCCTTCCCTTGGCTAAGCGAGTCTCAAGCAAGCTCAAATGACGGGTTTAAAATCAATGCCCAGAAATCCACAGGGGAATTCAGAATTATTCTTTCCCAAAACTGCTCCTAGTCCTAGTGCCATTGTGAGCGATTATCTGTGGTCCTCAATCTCTAGAGCATAGAGCAATGAACAGTCTTGCTCCGGGCTGTGAGCATTGAGCAAGGAGGAAGAAAATGGTACAAAGTTCGCAGTAGTAGGAGCACTTCAAAGCTACTGTACTAAAAAATGATCATGTTGAAATGAACTAGCTGTAAGTGTAACCAAACAAGAAACTATGACCAGGGAGGTGCTTTAGGAACCTCCTGCACAATTGACTAGCCATTTGACAGGATCTATTTGTTTGAACTAACTGCATACAATGTTGTATTAACATAAGATATCATTTTGTCCACAACGGATGTGTAAGTCAATGTTGGGCATAAGCCTTTAGTGCTTCTTCTACTTAACCCCCCCCCCCCCCTCAAATTGGAAAATGATACAGATGTAAACTATTGACATTTGTAATATCACAATGCTTTATGTGCATTATTGCCACAATTTTCACAGAAGACTAAAGTTCAGCCATGGAAGTTTAGCTGGAGAGGATATGGCCTTCACATGCATGCCTCAATGCACATTCAAATACATGCCTCAATGCACACATTCACTTACATGCCTCAATGCACATATAAAAACATAGGCAATGCCAACCATGTGCTATGGTCTGAGTGCATGGTGTACCATGATTCCATGAACATTGATTATTCAATGGGTAGCTAGGAGTAATAAACACTAGTTTGAATGTGATGGAACAAATACAATAGACTGTTGTACTCATTCTTCTCTTCTTGGTTGTTTTTTTAAAGACATCCTGTGTCAAATCTGTTGCTCTATGGTCAAATAAACTGAATAAACAAAGCATTGTGAACTATTAACCAGACAAAACTTAGGGGTGACCCCTTTTTACCATCAGTATTGTCTATACACAGCACTGTAAATTATGTAAGCGTGGGCTTGGATTTCAATAAACTTGTTGTAGACCACAGGGCTTGTTTTCTCACTTTTAAATAAGATTGACTTTAGGCCTATATATGCAAATGTTTTACTTTAATACATAAAGTACTGGGGAAAGGGTCAGAGATTGAGACTTTTTTTTTTATTTTTTTATTTTTTAAATTTTTTTATATCCCGGGGGATAATGGTTTATTCACAACATTTCACAAAAAGTACATCAGAATGTCAAAACAAACATACGGTATACTTTTAGTGAAAGCAAGACACAGCGTGTTTGAAGAGAGGTAACCCTTAGAGCATTAATCTTGGAAAAGAACAGAATAGTGATCCCATTTATGATAGAAACTGGCCAACTTATTGTTACAGGTGGAAATAAATTTTTCCATGGCATAATAATTTTTGAGTTCTGTTTTGAATACTAAGAAGGATGGTTTGTTCTTGGACATTTTCATTTTGTAGATATGAAAACGGCAAATTAATAAAATAAGGTTAGCAGCTTTACACGTAAAGTCTGTTTTGCCAAATAAAAATGTTTCATGGTCAAGGATGATGTTACGCTTAGTCTTGTAATTAATCCATGAAGCAACTGCTGTCCAAAAAGAAATTGTAGCGGCACATGAGCAAAACAAATGAATAAGAGTCTCCTCCTGGATATTACAAAAAGTACATAAGTTAGAGTCCAGCTTATTGATTTTGAAAAGAAAACTGTTTGTACCTAGAATTCTATGAATAAGTCTATACTGGAACCATCTTAGTCTAGTGTTTATTGTGCAGTTGAAAGGAATATTGAAAATTAACAACCATTTAGAAAAACTATTATCTATTTGCAAACTAAAGTTCCACTTAGAAATAAATGTATAAGTGACTTTCCTGGAGGAGGTCAAGACCTTTAAGATTCTGCTGGAGCCTTTTTTGTCCCTCAAAAGGGTCTTGAAATTGAATGGAATAAAAGGAAGTTGAACAGTTCCTTTCGTAAAAGACAAAACGTTTGGAAAAGCAGACTTAATGGCCCTGACCACACCCCCATGTTCCAGAAAATTAGTTTTAATGTGAAATTTATTTCTGAAATCATTGAAGGACAAAAAATTCCCGGCATCATCAACAAGGTTATGAATATAATTGACTCCTGCCGACTCCCAATGTTTGAAATAGATGCATTTTTTATCCACCTTAATTTTGTCATTGTGCCACAGAGAATTGGTCAATATTTCTTCAGCGGTCTCTGGGCTGTGTGCCATGGTGAATTTTGACCAGGATGAAAATACATTTCTCCAAAAAGGGTTCCCGTACAAAGTTTGTTTATGTGCATAAAGTATTTTCAGGGAACCACCTTGAGATTGAGACTTTTTACTAAAATATGTTGATATTTTTATCATAGAATCACTCAACAAAAAATGCAAAAAAATAGGGAGAAATTACTGAATGGTTTGATTTATGTTTTTCTGGTTTTTTTCTGCACACTGATAATTTGATTCTGACTATTAAAATAATAATTATTGTGGTCTTTGGACCACCTTATTTAAGACAGGACTGGGTTTTAAAAATGTTGTCATAAATGAACTTATTCTGACCAATTCACTATTGATCAGTAAATATTTTAAAGATTAAGTACAACGCAATGTTTTTTTCAACTGAAACTTTTTTTAAAGATATTACAAATTTAGTTAATGTTTACACATTGCATCTTTTGAAATGAAGTAGGCCTATAAGTCCAACTTAACGGCACCTCAGAGTGAGCAATTGCCGTCCCTTCTTCATAGCTGGATTTACTTAAATCATATCAAATGATCATTTAATGTTAAACTGCATTATACCCACAACACTAGTCAGTTTTGATTCCTTGCGGTTTGACCTGAATGAAACAACTCCCCTCTAGGCTCAACGTGTTAATTTCTCCAATCAGGCAGACCATATGCGAGATCCATTTTACCCAATTTTGCCCAAACTAGTTTCACTCCTGATAGCTAGGTGTCTCCTACACTGGGCCTCTGGTTACAACTTTGGGGGTGCCAATTAGAGAAGTAGATTTCCCAGATACACCAGATACTCCATATTATGACTCACACGGTGTCTGCGGTTCTATTGATAAACCCCCCTTCATAGACTGGGACCCTGCAGGGCCTCTATGCAGGGGCTAAGAATTAATCATCTTGTCAAAAAAAGTCTTTTATGTCATGGATAAACCAGGTTCCCCCTCTCTCATCTGTCTAGGGGTGATTTTTCTTTTCAATCTGTAAGTCGTCTAAGTCTGATTTACCTCATTGGATAAAAAAGGGCCATTTTATAAGTCATACACAATTGACTCCTTGTAACCTAAGATCATCGTTGGTTTTTGTCAAAATTATTAAGAAAAATACAATAAAAGCCACCTGCAGCAATCGCCTTCTTTGCCTAGCTGTAAAGTATCTATCACTCAGGCCAATGGCCTGATATCTTGTGCTGGAGAATGGATACGAAGTTTGTGTATTCATAGAGAAAGATGTACTTATTGTATCTTAGTTCTCTCAGATAAAAAAAAAAGAGTGGGGAGGGGGAAGAATTTCTTCAGTTGCTATTTTCTTGAATAGGCGTACAATCACAATTTGGACACAGGGCTAGGTAATAGGTTAGCACCTTCATCATTTAAAAGGCAGTGGACACTATTTGTAATTACTCAAAATAATGATCAGCATAAAACCTCACTTGGTAATGAGTAATGGGGAGAGGTTGATAGTATAAAACATTGTGAGAAGCGGCTCCCTCTGAAGTGGAGTAGTTTTTGAGAAAGAAGTAATTTTCCATGAATTTGATTCCGAGACCTCAAGTTTAGAATTTGAGGTCTCAAAATCAAGCATCTGAAGCACACAACTTCATTGTGTGACAAGGGTGTTTTTTTTCTTTCATAGTTATCTCGCAACTCCAACGACCAATCGAGCTCAAATTTTCACAGGTTTGTTATTTTATGCATATGTTGAGATACACCAAATGAGAAGACTGGTCTTTGACAAATACCAATAGTGTCCAGTGTCTTTAATGAGAGGTTCTCCTATGTGTCTAGCGGAACACAACTGAACCAGGATTGTCAATTATTCAGTATGGTGGACCTGAATGAAAGAACTAATCTGAAAGCAGTAAAACGGTCCATCGGTGCGTTCATTTGTAACAATCGCCAATATTGTGATGGCCAGGGAGGATCGGCTATAAATCGATAGACAAAGTTGAATACTGAATTCCTGTACATTTCACTTGCTATAAAAACCTCCTTGTTTCCTTTGTACACAGATCCTGCAGCTAACCATGTTCTCAACAATAGCCACTCTGCTTGTTACAGCAACACTGTTGTCTGCTTGGACGACGGCTTTACCGGTAATTGATTTCTTATTTTTTCATCCTCTTAAGACTCTCTCTCTTAACTTTCTTTTCTTGGATTGAGAGATAAAGGCTTATTTACTGTTCAAGCTTTTGTGTATTTAAAACTCTGCTTCAATTGCTACATCAAGTCGGACTATTTCAGCAATCTCACATGCAATAAATAGTGATTAGGCGATGCCTAAAAATGACTTTGTTCTATTATAATTTATATAATTTTAGGGTGCACTCTGTGCCAATTTTATTTTTTTCTGGGGGTTTTTAGTCCATTCTATGTTTTTTATTATTTTCAATTGTTGTCCCTTCCTCTTATCGCTGCGGTGTTTTGTTGTGGGTGTAGTTTTTTGTTTTCAATAGTCTGATTTTGTTGTGTTTTAATGATTTCTATTGTGTGATTCTTAAATGTTTCAGTGCAATCACCTTTTTATATTGTATAATTATATTTTTATCGTTGGCAGGGGTCTGGTTTTACACATCTTTTGATGACAGTTTTATACTTTTGTTTTAGCCTTGACAGCCCCTGTACAACTTGCAACTATTGTGTATGTCTAAAGATTTAAAATAAATAAATAAATAAAAATGTTTTTAACCATCATATACATGTACCAACGTGTGTGAGTGGACACAGCAATTGGGTAAACTTGTCTGTAGAAACTCAAACCAAACAGTGCCATACCTCCAAAAGGCTAATGTACTTGCCAGGTCTTATGATAGAATCCAACTAAGCAAACCTCGGAAGGGATTCGAATGCACAACCTTTGCAATTCTATAGCAGATGTTTTACCACTTCTAACAATAAGTCAAACACTCGGCTTCCTTATGTACAAAAATTAACCTAATCCACAGAGTTATACACTTTGTCTTATTTCCCAGTATGTGTTCCCTGTGTGTGTTCATAACAATGTCTATTATTCTAACATTCAGTTTAAAATGGGTCCAGACTATTTTCAAAACATTAATGACATACTTGATATAGAGAGGGATAACATTTAAAATTGCCAGCTACCTTATGCAGAGTGTCATTGACCCTTGTGGTAGCTTTCTTAATTTGTTGACCTAACAAAGTTGAACAAGGCCCTAAGGCTGAATTGAGCTTGTTCTGTTTACAATTATCAACCCAGCAGGAACACAGAAGTCCAATGTTTTGGCAGTTTTCTGCTCAAAAGCAATGTAAAATGATTTGAAGTGATTGAAGGAACACGTTGCCTTGGATCGGGTCGAGTTGGTCTTTGAAAAGCGTTGTAAATGTAACCGTTTGTTATAAAATGCATATGGGTAGAAAGATGTTGTAAAAGTAGAATACAATGATCCACACAAACATGCCTCGAAATTGCACGGTTTTCCTTTTACCTCGTCGACTAACACGGTCGGCCATTTATGGGAGTTAAATTTTGACTCACATAAATGGCCGATCGTGTTAGTTTGCACAGTTAAAGGAAAACCATGCAATTTCGAGGCAAACTTGTGTGGATCATTGTATTATACTTTTAAAACATCTTTCCAACCATATGCATTTTATAAAAAACGGTTACAAATGCTTTTTATAGAGCAACTCGTCCCATCCAAGGCAATGTAAGTGTTCCTTTGAGTTTGGCTTCTAATAGCTACATTAAAGGAGCAAGTCAGTTTGCCATTTAGAACACTTGCGTGGTCTGTGCTTCACTCAAAGTCAAATTCTAGTCCATTGATTCGTCAAATATTACAACAACAAGGCGATGATGTTGTAAACAGAAAAAATATTAGCAGGAAAAATGTAACTTTATAATATATTTTCTGACCAGAGAAACAGTGGAGCACTCATGATAAACATGGTACACACAAAACATAAAATATTGTCCAATAAGGGTGATTTTTCAGAAAAACATTTTATACTGTGTGTGAGATTGTTATCAAAATGCATGACACCAATTTTTAGTAAATCGTGAGGCTAACCGGGTTTAACTCTTACTTTTGAAACTACTTTGTTAACTTCTGTACACGTTCGTGATATTACAATTGACACCGAAGATTTGCTCAATTAATACCTTAAACATGTATGAGAAGAATGCACATTGTACTTCGATCAAAAGACCTTTAAAAAACAAAATATTTTCATACAAGATTTTTTCACAAGTTGTACACACTGGATTTGTGTGGTGAAAGGCACTAGGTCAGGTATCAATTTAATATGCTATGGGTTCAGGTGGCGGGCAGTGGCAGTAAATAGATGTAATAATGTGGGGTGAAATTTGAAGTAGGCCTACTTGTTGTGTAAAGGAAAGGGTCAATTATTTTGACTTGCATACACATCATCTTCAATTCAAGCTTGAAATTGTCACTGATCCCCTTCACCAGTGCTAACCATTCACCCTCTGATTTTCTTGAACGATACAAAACTACATTTAAAAATAAAGAATTGGTTCTTTAGAGCTGCAGTCTGTAAAACCAGTTTTATTTGGGGACTATAACAATCCCAGTCTGGAAACAATACAGTCAGAGACCCCTATACAACTTGTTGTGTGGGTTGCATTTATATAGGAAGATCAAGGTGACTTGCTAACCATGCTCATGCTCTACCCATTGTTGCATGTCCTTCATCCCTGCTTCAAGCAAGGATTGAATGTACAATGCAGTAGGTACTGATCAAAGTCAATAGTAAATCGTTCCATGTAGTCAGAAAAAAAGTTTATGGGTGTTACATGCCATAAAAGTACATGCATTATTCCTGTTGTTGGGTTTTGCTAACAATACAAAACATTGGGATGGATGATGGAGTGCTTATCAATAAAGTGAGAAGTGCTTCGTTGTGAAAGAGCTTCTAATGGGTGCTTGGGTGCCATAAAATTAATTGGCCAATTCTAAAGGACCACAGTGCAGACCACAGTCAACGCTTTTGCAAGTTAAACCAGGGGTAGAAATAGGAACTTTTCACCGCCGGCTGCCTGCGTTATACTTAATATAGGCATACATACTGCCTAGAGACTGTGCCTCATATTCCAAATGTTTCTAAGTTCCTGTTAAAACGTTCTACCACTGAAAAGCATCGAAACATCCAGATTGAAGTTCAATTTAAAAAGTAGGAATTTTAAAAGCAGAATCTGTGTTTAATCAGAATCGGAAACTGGTTTCCCCTATATAAGGCATGCCCATATATCTCAGTCACTGCAGTGCATGCCAAAAGAGTTTTCAGTCACCCGTTATAATCTACTCAGCAGGCGTACACACTGGATGAATAGTATCAATGCAAAGTACTGCCCTGTATTTAAAGACCCTATTCTTTGGTCCTAGTATTAAAAGTATGTCTGGGGATTATGCCTTAGCTTAAAACTAGCTTGCCATTCAATTCACTGGTTGGCAGAGGCTGCAAACAAGTATTTTTAACATAACGCAGTGAATGATTTCCCTTGTTGTATAGCAGAGCAAAATGCTATGCAAAATGTCTCTGTTGCTAGTCAAAAGTCACAATTTGCTACTCAATATTACCACTCAGGGTGCACAATTTTTTTTTTTTCTCCAAAATATTTTGCTATGCAAAAATGCTGGATGAAATCATTCCCTGGATTGCAGATTTATTTTCTATTTTTTTGTACAAAAGTTTTTAAGTACATAACAGTTAAATTATTATATATTCATAAATACCTAAGACAGTTTATCCATTCTGATTGGTCGAGAGGGCATCACGTGGGGGTGTTTGAAAGGATGACATAACACCAGTCAAAAGTGTTGAAACATGGGCGTGACACGTGAGCTTGCACCTGTGCTTATAAGACAATTTTTTCATTCCTATTGGTTGAGAGCAACGGCTGGAACAGTTGTGCAACATCATGCGATACGTGCGACGCGCACAGCAATCTCCTTATAAGGAGGACCTTACCATTTCATAGCTGGAGGGGTGTTGTGTTGAAAGAAATCATTGAACAATTAGAATTTTTGCATTTATTTTACTTTTTGACAAAAAAGTGTTTATATCTTTTATTTATGAATGGGAATCAAAGTGTGTTGAATCGGTTTTCAAGTAGTGGTTTAAACCCGCCGAGGCCTGGTTTTTGATAATTTACCTCGACTTCGTCTCGGTAAAACTCAAGAACCAGGCCTCGGCGGGTTTAAACCACTAGTTGAAAACCTCTTCACCACACATTGATTCCCCTATTGAAAGTATCATTTGCGATATTTGAAAAAGAAAAAGCTGTCATATATAGCGACTTTATTATTGTTATGTTACATGTACAAAATATACGACGATTTTCTTGATGTTTTCATGGTGAAGGACCATCCACTAAACTTCAAATGAGCTGGTGGGAATTGTTTTATTGGATTGGTAATTGACGTTAAACCAAGCAGGAAGAATTACGGTGTACCAATGCACCCATGTAATCAGCTGCCATTAAAAAAGCACATAGAAATTTTCCAAGCGCTTTTTGTGTGTGCACAAATTGGCAGTGCCTTTTACGAGTCAAGTTTATATAAACAAGCGGATAAATATTTACTTTGTCAACAGAGGAATTTATTGAACCATTCAATGGAGAAGTCACTGAAATTACTTCTATGTGGATACTCTCATCTGTAAAAAAGCTTGATCAACAAAGAGGAGTTTTTTGTAACAAGTCTGTGAATGTGGGATGCCCTTTTGCAGACGTGTAGTATTATCATTATTCACCAGTCCTAGACTGTCCCTTTGACTTCTTGGGATCTGACGGAACAAAACGTTCAGGTGTAGCACAATTGTGTATTTTAGGTCAGCTTTGAAGGACATTGACTGTCGTTATTTCTACAATTGTGCAACAATACATATAAAGGCTTGGCTGAAAATTCTCAAACGAAGGCTGAATAAGAGGGCCTGGGACTCCATTGCCCTGCATGGCCTTGTCCAAAGTGCCCCTTTTCAAAGTGTTACTGCAAACAAACTTTTTAAATTGCAAATGTTCTTTTCCGAGAGAATAAAATGACAGCCCTGCATAGACTTGTAGGCCCCAGATTCTCGGCGAAAGCGCCACCATCGCACTTTTTGTAACTTCTGAGATATCAGCTAATTGGAGATTAAAGCAGACGCAATTTTGTGTAGTTTTTTTATTCTTAAAAAATTTATGCTTTTTCCACTGCAAACAAAATTGATACCGAGCCTACATCTGAAACATACATTGTAACAAATCAAATAAAACAAAAGTGGAAAAGTCTATAATGAAAATGAAAAAGAATATTGCTTCGCTTCACTTGGAACATCCAGTGTGGATATTTGTTTGTTGTGCCTTATGGCTACTTGTTGTGGTTGAGCAGCTCTATGAAAGTGTGCCCTGAATTACCTGGAACTCTTTTGTAACTTTAAAAGGAATCTTTTAGGAACCTTTTTGATAAATTTCTGGAACCTCTCTAGAGTAATCACGATGGAGTGTGGTTATAGTCTGTCAATAACTGCTTGCCCTCCCTCCACTTTACTGGTCTGCGATATCAACTCCTTTTTAATGCTATTGAGTCTTTATTGACATTTTGACCTTCTTGACCTCTCAACAGAACCCACTTAAACTAGAGGGGTGCTATTTACGCAAAAACAGAGCTCTCTAAAGGCAAACATGAAGTAACAACTGGCTATTGTCAGGTTCTAGGCTCTGTTTCAAGTGTGTGTGTTCTCCATCATGGTGCACTAATAGCTCCAGGGAGACCCTAGGTGGTCCTGAATGAAGCCAATCTCTGAGCCTTACTCTGTGCTTGAGTCAAAGTAAAAAGCCAGCCGCCGACTTGATTAGTCTTTCCTTGTTCCAAAATGTGACTTTTTGTTGTTGGAGAAGTGTTTACAGGTATATTGTGGGGAGGAGCCGGAAGTGATCTTTTAAAAATAGCTGTGGTTTTGTTGCAAAAGTTGTTAACATGGCTGTGTTCAGACATGAAGCAGACTGTCTGTTTTGTGGTGGCAATGTTTGTTGTTGACAGTTTGTTGTGAAGTTATTGGTGTCTGAGAGATGGTTTCTTGTCTTGTGTATGCAGGTGACACTTTAGTCGACTTCATTGTTTGCCTTTGTTGATTCACCTGTACGCTTAAAAGAAAGTCACTTTCTATTATTGAAAATTAACTAGTACGTTTTGGGAGAACTAAGTTTGTTGTTTTTAAATGGTTTCACCTAGAGTTTTACCCTGAACAGATTCAACCTTTCCATAATTATTTAAAATGAACTACAGATAAAATTTGTTGAAAGTTCAACATATGCATACAGTGTAAAACCTGTGAAAATTTGGACTTGATTGATCATGTAAGTTGCAAAAAAACACCTATGTAGAAACACCCTTGTTGCACAAATTGGTGCGCTTTCAGATGCCTTAGAAAAGGCTTCAGGCCTGAAGTCATTTTATATTTGAGTGAGAAATACCTCTTCCTCAAAAACTACGTTACTTCAGAGGGAGCCGTTTCTCACAACGTTTTACTATCAACAGCTCTCCATTGCTTGTTACCAAGTAAGTTTTTATGCTAACAGTTATTTGAGGAAGTTATTTGAGTAAATACCAAACGTGTCCAGTACCTTTAAGTCTGGGATGAAGCAGGTAAACCCTCTGACCTTGTGGGTCAACTGATCACCCAGCACTTGTGGGGATTCTCTTTATATGATGACTCAGACTGGATTAGTGTGTGGTGTGGCTCACAAGAGACAAATTATTTTGAGGATTTCATCTTCAGACTGACTCATCATCGGCATCTTATTGTGAGACTTCTGACATAACATCCGGTGAGGGCTGCAGACCACCACACTGGAGAGGGGTCCAGTTATTGTTCAGACACCTCTAGTTTTGTTCACGTTTGACTCATATTGATTCTAGCAGTACAAACAATTGTATAGCCATATATAGGATTGTAGGCAAGGATTGTAATTTGCGGGATATTGTGAGATTTGAACATAAGACAGGATGTTTATTCCTTTCCAGCCTTCCATTGATTTGGCCATCTACTCTTATTATTTGTAAAATTAACAAACAAACTTTGGTTGGTTGAATAGAGATTATGCAAGCATTGTTTTTGTTTTTATAGAAGATGAATTTCAGTCCTCTGTGTTTTAGAATTTTAGAAATCTGACATCATCCTGTGAATGTTATTTGAAGCAGGTAGGCCTACTGTGTGTGTTTCATGAATGGTTGAGTGGGTCAAGCTGAGTTGCTTCGCATAGTGGTTGGTTCTTTTTAAACCAAGTGAGCTTCAGAAGACCTAAATGTGTAACTTTTTGCAGTTGGTTTATTCCAGTTGAAAGTCCATGTTCTTGGTATTGATAATAATTGTTAATGCTTATACTACTGTATTGATAAATGCTGATAATAAATGCAGAACAAACTCAAATAATATTGCTAATCATTTTACATTTTGGAAATACTTTCTGGGGATGACAGAGAGTAGTTGATAATCTCATTTATTTATAACGCCCAACCCCCAAAATTCTCTACAGTATCTGCTTTTGCTGGATTGTTACAGCTTTTTATAATAATAATAATAACGCAGCATTTACACTACTGGATCTGGAAAGGGCGCCGTTTTCGTTGTTTATAGAGCTGGATGCTTACAAGCATGATAATAAAATGCTTCCGGGAATAAGGTTTTTCACCAAAATAGTGTTTTATTTTCCATCTGTGACTGAGTCGTATCCTGCTTATTTTAACCTAGCAGAAACAATATATGCAATATTTTCTGCGAAAGTAGCTCTGTGAAAGAAGGCCATGGAATCAACACTCTAGTAATAATAATAGATGCTTAGCATGCCATGGTAAGCCCAAAGCGTCCAGCCAAACAAACCTGTTTGATTTGAATCCTGAAATGAACCGGGCATACAAACGAGATATTTTTCAGGGATGATTTTCATTATGGAAAAAAAGAAGAATACGCAGAAGAATATGATGGAGAAATAAACGTTAGACCAATCCTTTGATCAAGTAAAGTAAAATACTACAGCCTTCCAACAATGGCTTCAGTATCCCAGACCCTTCAGACTTATACTTTCTTAAAGGTGACATATGACCACACAAGGGGCTTGACGCACACAATGAATACCACTGTCACTTTAAAGGCTATAAGCAGATTACAAAACCCTCCACTCAATGGTGTATCCAATCCATAAAAAAGCACCCTCGCTGGCCTTTGTGTGACTGCAAGGAATTACCTGCTTAGGAAAATCTTTTGATAAGTGAAAAGGATGTTGGGGATAGATTGGGGGGGGGGGTGTTTGAAGGGTTTACTTAAAGATTATCATTGAGAGATCTGCTCTCACCTTTTGAGTTGCCAAAGTAAATCTACCTATATTATTTCTAGATGGCTTACCTTTGGAGGATTCTGGAGGTGGAAGTGGTACTCCATTTATACTGATGAACTTTGGATGAACCCTAATTTTTGTCTTGAGAACATTATTGTAATCAAAAATATTCACACTAGATATATTCAAATGTAATTTCCATTCATAAATACCTCAGACAGTTTCACTTTTCCTATTGGTGGCAAGCGCGTCACGTGGGGGTGTTTAAACCTCTGATAATGACCAGTGTTTATAATCGGTTGTGAGCACTAGTGTTGATGCAAGACGTTTTTTGTTACGGGAGATGCTGTCGTTGAGTTGGCCTCGCTGTGTGTGAAAGGAAAACCAGAACGTGTTGCACCAAGACTATACGTGCATGCGCACGAACGGAACCGGTAACTGTTTTCTAGGGCCTTTATCACACGGCAATTCGACCCTGCCTGTTTTAAACGGCCGTGATAGAACTAGTAGTTACCTTTTTATTCCCTTAGTAAAACTGCCTTGAGGTCATTTAATGTGTTATCATGGAGTTGTGTTATTGTTGGGATTTTGGAAACTCGATCGTTCAACTCATTGTTGGAGATTTATATATTTTAATATTTCTATCACACTTGCAAAACAAAATGCACCATTGTGTACCATGCGTCCAGTTCATTGAGTTTAAAAACCATTGATTTATGCTCAGAAAAACACCTGTTGATCATTCCCGCCCTCATCCTGCTTTAAAGTTGCGGACTTTTTCTTTTTTTATTCACCAAAAAGAATGATTAGAAGATAGTTGCTTCATCTTGGCACCATTCTTAATATAAGACCATTAACCCCCATTTTACGGTTTTAAAGTTAACACATTTTTTGGTCTGGCTTTTTACTTTGAAATGAACAATTCAAAATATAAAAATTAAAAACCAAGGATAATCAACTGGTGTTTTTTGCTCGCGTTAATTCATCTTTGTACAGCCCCAAATCAGGGTATATAAGATGGTTGAAGGGTTTAGTGGGGGTTGGGGAAGCAGCTAGTGTGAAATATACATTGGTTGCAGACTGGTTGAAGGGGTTACAAAAATAACCCAAGATTAAAATAACCCATGATTTCATAGGGTTTAATTTCCCATGAGCCTTGTGTTGTTGTTGTTGTTGTTTGCAACCTCCAGACAGGGTAAAGAATGTGTTGTTGCTGTCACCACCAAAATATTGACAACTTTTGAGATGTTTAGAGTAAACCACATAATTGTGGTTAAACTTATGTAACCAACTTCCTGTGCTTACAAAAAGATACCTCATGCAACTACTGTAAAAGTAGTCAATACCCCAATGACAAATACATACCAAAGAGTTATCATGTTTTGTGTGGGTGGGTTAATCCCCTGGTGTTGACCATAACATCAAACAGCTTTACCAGATAATACAGAAGTTGACTTTTGTTGTGTTCTTGAGTTATCAGTCATCAATCAATATCAGTTGGGGGAATTGGTGAGGCATGGTTGTGGGATGAGTCAGAGCGTCAAGGCTGGGGAAGTCACAATGTCCCCCATGGACTGTCTATTTATAGAAAGGCTTCCCTGGGAGGACTGGGACTCTTGGCAAGACACAAGTGGTTTGGTTGAGGAATGTCTTAAAGGGAATACTAATTATGGGTGTTTTTAGCCAAAACTCTGAGCCAAATTTCATAGAGCTGCCTCGACCTAAAGCAACGCTCAGAAAAAATTGCAGGATACCAGTTACAAATGGTACAGAAGACCATGGCAAGACAGAGCACTTTGGGTGTTTACCTCAATCTGTTAAGCATAATTGTTTTGTGTTTTAGCTACTTGTGCTTGGATTCTTCAGCAACTCTATGAAATTGGACTTTGGTTTATTCAGTTTGTTGAGCGGGTTTCTTTTCTGTTTATCTACAAGCTTTTTTTTATTTTTGAAGAAAATTATCACAAACTAATTATTGTGTGTAACACTACAGCGCTACCTCAAAGTCCCAGACCACGGTGAATATTTATCTCAAATAAATGTCCAATGCCTTTTCCTTGTCAATCAACACCCAAGTGATTCAACTAAAACTTGTTACAATAAAGTGAAGTAATTTACTCAAATAAGGGTTGTCATAAAATTTCCTTGATCACAAACCTATTTTTATTAAGAAGTGATTCAGAAAATATTCTTCACAACTTCACAATTAACCCTGATTTCAAGAAGATGTTTCTGTCAGTTGCCCTAGTAGGTTTGATTAACGATCTGTCAATCAAACAAAATTTGTTGTCCAAAAACCAAATACCCAAAGGCAGCATTTCAGACTGAAATTCCTCTACCATTACCAAATCTCAACAAGTTGTCAGATTAAGTCTAGGCCTTCAACTATTTATGTTTTCTAGAATTTCATGACTGGTGGTTTCAAAATAAGATTTAAGTTAATGCCTCTATTTTTACAATGGGGGAATCACTTGAACCCCTGGAATGCAGAATCAGCCACAAGTTTCATATTCTAAACCATTTTACCACCCACAGTAAATCAAAAATACATCAGGAACCATTTGGAAATCCTTAGGATAATTCTAAGGCCCATTGAAACTAAACACTGGCCCAATTATCACCAGACTGCGTGAATGGTTGGCATTATTGGAGTAAGGCTGGTGGTTTCGGATGTTATTATTTTGTTGACAAACTCTCAGTATGATGTCATCACGTGGCCTTGGATGCATTTCAGAGCACAGAGCAGCTTTTATGCTCTCAGGAATTCCTACTGTAAACTTCACTGGATAGCGTAATTCACTCAGAATGGCAGTCACAAGTTTGATGATAGTTTGCCTTGAATGATGGCTTCTTGAAATGAATAGTGTAACAAATGATTGAGTGTGTATATTCTGAGGCACTTTTTCAGTAAAAAATAAGTAATACATTATCACCATGACCAAATCTAGTGAAAATTTGGATGTTGGAATCTTGTCAAGTTTTGATATTGGAATCACCATGAATCACAGTGTTGTTTTGTGGTGGTAGAATCCTTGTATAGGATGACTAGTATTGATATTGGTTTTCATGCTGGGGATGAGGTGGTTCAGTTAAAGGCACAATATTTAACAAACTTTAAAGAGAGTCCATTCAGGAGAAAAGTGTCTTTAAAAAATATTTGAAGTATACCCTTGTCTGTAACCTCTGATTCTGATATACTGCCACTCCGAGTGATTGAGTGATTGATTGATTGATTGATTTTGACTGATTGTGATTGATTGATCAACTGTGATTGATTGATTGATGTGTTTTGCTTGGCAAAGTGTTTAACTAAAAACTTCGCAAACTCTTCTGTATAACTCGGTCTAAGAAGCAAAGGACTCAAAGCTTTAATTTCATAATCGTAAAACATAACAAAGGAAAAAGGAACCTAAACACACTAAATCTAGCAAGTGTAATTTTCAAGCTCACACTGGATTTTTTTTGTGTTTTCTCTCAATAGAGGGACGATATTACATCATAGTACATAGGGAAGGCTGAGTGAAGCCATCATATGGGGAAAAATCAGTGGTTCAGCATTAAATGGCCAAAATAAATAAATGAAGTTGGCCTGTTTCTTATACAGTACAGATTTGTTGGAATTACTTGTGTCCGTCTCGTGTCACGTCTCAGTCTCCCTGTTGGACATTGTCTCAGACTTTGTAGTCTTAACCACAACGTTGCTGGAAAATTGAATTTGTTTATAAGGTTTGGTTAAATACCTATCCCTCCCCATTAAATACTGAATAAATAATATAATAAAGCCTTTGTTTCCATTTGTTTTTCTTTGTAGACAATTGAAAGTCCTGTGACTGGAGGTGGGCTAGTTCCAGAAGGTGGGCTAGTGTCTGAAGGTGGTGAGGGGCCAGTTAATGGGTCCATTGATGATGGGGAGGTTGGTATTGAATCAAGCCAAGGGCTGATACCAGAAGATGACACATGGGGTCCTTGGAGTGATGAATGGAGCCAATGTTCCAGATCATGTGGAGGGGGTGTCTCCTACCAGGAGAGAGAATGCATCACTTCAAGGTATGTTTATAGAGCAAGGATGGTGGTATGGTATGTCGAAGCTCAGCTAGACAAGGAAGAAACCTTTAGCTGTTCTCTGTTTTTATGAGACGGCTTTTATGAAGTAGAGGGTCTAGGTGATTACTTATAAAGTAAAACCCTCCAATTCCAAATGGCTGCTGCAAATTTTGCAATTTTTTAATGTGAGTTTCCTAAAGAGTGACTCTCTGGTCGAATTCAGTTTTGTTATCCAGTCATTTTCAAATAGATTGAGTCTGTATGGAAATGAAAAATACATTTGTAGGTATCTCACTGCTATTAAAATGTTGTAACATGCCACTGTGTTTGATACCCTTCAAGTGCAATTGTAAAATGTATGGTCTTTAGGTTTTTCTACAAAGCACTTTTTAATTGGGTCTCAGAATTTCATCACTGCAATAACCTATCTTTCTGAAAGTTTGTAAATACTCAGCGCCTTGAGTACCTTGTTTGGTAGACACGTGCACTATATAAGACTTTGCTATTATTATTTTTATTTTTAGTTATTTCTGCGTGATTATTTTGGATATTCAATTAATTGACCTTTTGACAGGCAAAGGTTTTCTCAATTTTTTCATAAAATTTAATGACTTTTGCACTATTTCAACGTGAGACTTTTTCCTTTTACTTACATTTGGAGTTGTCTTTAGTGGTAAATGAGTGCATGACAAAGCTAAACTTGACCTTAGGACAGGGTCCCTATTTTTAAGCTTGGGGAAAGCTGTCCCATTACCCAATGCTGCATGATGCACATGGCACACCTGCCACTGAACCAGTTTCTTCAACTATGCTATAACAATGACTCCAGTCTTCTTGGAAAATAACAGCAGCAGATATATATCATTCCCGCCTTGACAGTATGCGTTGACACTTGCTCAGATTTAATCAACTGTTAATCACCACTCCTGTCTAATGAACTTGGCTGAAATCTCATTAAAGTGGAGAGGCTCACAGTATGTGTTGGTTTAGGTTTTGTCAGGTGGTAATTTAGCTAGTATGTGGTCTAAAAAAGGTACAAAGTTTTTGATGGTGCGTTATGAGTTTGTTTTAATTGTGGCGCTCGGTTTTAAAACAAATGTGCATTACTGAAGTTAATAAGTAAGGGTAATGACCAGTGTTCAATTAAATTGGGGCAGGGCCCAATTTCATGGCTCTGCTTAGCAGGTAATTCTGCATTAGCGGCCTGAGAATCACGGGCTTCACAGTGCGACCAAAACGCATCATTTTTATGTTAGGGTCATGAAATTGGGCCCTGCTTGCTTGAAAATTGTGTAAGCAAAGTGATATAGTGGTACAATTTTTAGTGAACCATAAACAAAACTTCTTAATCGAATTTCAGTGAATGTTAAAGGGTGGCTGCAGTGTTTTTTATTAATTTAAACGATTAAACATGACTTTTTAAACCTGAAATATGTTTTATATTTTTTATTAAATGCGCAAGTATTTTTAAAATGGTTTTCAAGAGATTAGGGGAACCCACCCCGCCCCTAAAAGGGAGCCTTCATTTGCATAAACGTGACGTCATGTCGGTAACCCGAGCCGTCGGGCCCCTTGCTGTGTGCATATAAAGACGTGTGCACTGTGTGGCCTGGTACCTAGGCGCGTGTAGTTAGGGACCAGACTCTTTTTGCCGACGATATGTTTGAATTCCCGACGTGACGTCGATGGTAGGGGGCGATAACAATCCACAAAAGGGGGGTGGGGGGGGCATGACTTATTCGCTAATTACGCAAGTCAGATATGTCGCGATTAAACAAAACACATTTTATTGATGTTCAATACATATATCAGAAATAAATGACAGCAAAATTAACTGTTTTACTTGAATTCACTGCAGCATCCCTTTAAGTAATCCATATCCTTAGCAATAATTAACCCCTTCCCAAAATTCTTGCCCTTAATCACTTTTAATAGTTTACTACTTTTTTTTTCAACAGGCCTGGTCTTAAACCAAATTGTGTCGGACCAGACAGAAATTACGGATCCTGCAACATCCAGGATTGCCCGGAAGGTTCCGAAGATTTCCGCCACGAACAATGCTCCAAGTACAACACTGAGCCATTCCAAGGGAATCTGTACACCTGGGTGCCCTATCTAGGAGGTGAGTAGACCATAGAGTAAGGACAGAGATTACTCTATGAGTAGACTAATCTATCTTTATCAACGCCTGGCTCTTATGCCTTGATTGACGTGAATAATAACTGCTGTCTTAATGACACCTGTTACCCTTAAATAGAATTCTCTTGGCGCATCAAATGGGCTATCCTTACCAAGTCAAAATCTGAAGTAAGCACTTACAAATGTAAACAAAATCGCTGTCAAAACAGATTTTTTGTAAAAAAAATTGTTGTTAACACCAGGGAGTGTTTTCGTCCAGCAGTTTTGTAAAGCAAAACAATCAGGTGAACTTATTTTGTGCTGACTGAATGCCAATATTGAGTAGCAAATGGTGATGTTTGAGTAGCGACAGAAACATTTTGTGAAACATTTTGCTCTCCGTTACAAGGGAAATCGTTCCCTGAACTCCTTGCAGATGCCCAACGCACCGCCGCAAAATGCGCATCTACCATTTCCATAATTTTGGGAGTCAATTCCTCTCTGTAGAATTTGATTCCCAAAACAGCAAACAGGATTGGCACGTGTAAGTGCGCTTCACAATGATTGTGCAAAGGTCCAATAAATGTCTATTAATATAAAATTGTCACTGTGTGGTTGCAGAATGTGGTTATTAAAAGATTTGGATCTAACAATCCCTCCATAAAACACTTGACGCATCATGTGTAGTTTTTTGTTATCACTGTAAATTCATTGACTGGAGACTGCTTGGCCCTTTGTGTATCCCCAATTTTATGGATGTCTGACTTGAAGTTCACATAACACACATTTTTGTGGTTTTTAATGGCCCTCTTTATCAGGCATAACTAAACACCATAAATCTCTGGGAAACATTAATCTCAACATCCCAGAAGCAATAAACTCCGAAGAGGGGAATTCTCTCCAGGTTGAGGAAAAACAAAAACAACTGATGATAAAAAAAATAATAATACAAAATAAAAAAACCCGAGTAGCCATTTCACGTGTGACCTTAAAAACAGAGAGGTCAGGAAATGGAGACATAATAAATACAAGGGCCAGTCAATTAGCGATTATTGGACAACCACTAGGTTATTATTGGATGCCAACTGGCTGAATTTCTTCCTTCCTCTATGGCCTTATGGGGGTATAAACAATAGAGCAGCCTTCACTCGTGGTACATGGGTACCCAGGATGCGCTACTGTTCTGGCTTCAGGAGGGTTATTATTTTTTTTGCGGACAGGAAGTGAGTTTTGGAAAAAGTGTTTATTCACCAATCATCTCCTTCCACTTCACACCAGAAATTGAATCAAGAGCATTTCCCAACGTTGCCCTGTGTTAGACAGAGGAAATCTAAAATGTTTTGTCATTGTCTCAACTTCTGTTTGTGCTTCTGGTTTTACCGCGTAGCTGATATGCAGACAGTTACACAACGCCGTTGATATAGTGTGTAACAACATCGGTGCTTGGGAAAACTATCAAATCACTTCCTCTAGGTGGTGTACATTTTAAGCATAACATTTTGCTGTGAACTAAGCTTTTTTTCTGAGCAGGCTATCAACGACTAAGAACCCTTTTTTCTTTGAAAACAGAACCAGTCATTATGATTCTATATCATAACCATTGAGGTATATTTATTGGTTGGAAAAGAACAAGGGCTATGGGGGCCATGGAATGCCCAACTTTATAGAGTCCTCTTTGGGCTGAAAATATTGCTTACCAGTTTTCTGCTAAGCAGAAATGGGAAGGATACAAGTCAAAAATGTTACTAGTGGCATGATAGTTTGGCTGTTTACCTTATTCTGGTAAGCATAATTTGTTTGTGCTAAGCTACTTTTTGAAACTTGGTCTGGTCTTGAAAATGCTGTTCTGCTGTACCAGGTTAATTCAATATATTATTTTTTAAAGGTGATTTTAATACAAAAATGTCTGAAGCAAACACTTATTTCTGTGGGAGAAAAGGTAGCCTTGAAGTAAAAGGAAAAGCTATTATACTTCAAACCCAGATGTACTGTAAGGTCATGAATAAAAGTAATAGTGAACTGGAGAGATGTCCCTGGACCTTACAAGTTACTTCCATGGTCAGAATTTGTTGTGTAAATATCATAAATCAGTTGTGTGAAGTGATCATTCATAGTTGGCATTTCAACACAAGAATTCACTACTGTGGTTAAGAAAATAAACGAAATTACTGAGGGTTAAAATTTCCCCCCAGCCACAAAAACCTGACCATGTGGTGGGATACTGAATTTATTACGAGCTTGCCACTCAGTTTCAAATGATTGACATCTTAGTTTCTGTCTTTGAAGCATGACTTTGTACTCGACCATGGGCATTGTTTGATTCTACTTTGACATTTTTTCCCCCCACATTTCAAAGAGTATGTATCCAGAAGACAGGTACCAACAGATACATTTACATGGAAAGTATGTCATTAATCTATTTGTGTTTTTTGAAAGAGTTCCACTAGTTTTCAACAACACTCCAATTCGAGCGTTCTCCCTTTTTTAATAGTGGTCCATTGGCCAAATGCTGGCCAGTTAAAACACCTGTTGGCTAGTTTAGTGTGGAAAAGCATCCCTGTTTCATTTGAAATATGGACCAGTGAAAAAGCTGACAGATTAGTGAAACGCCAATTTAACTGGTCCTGCTGGCCAATCATTAAAAAGTCAAACCCTCTTTTGGTGATCAGTTGATTCAATGAAAACTATCTAAGGGGTTTATCTCTGGATAGGAATTGTATTCACGTTTATACTAAGCTTAATTCATTTGCGACGAACAAAGTAAGCAAAGGTGATGGGGGGGTAGGTTTCAATTTGCGTATAATTGTATACGTTTTTTCACAGTATTAGAATTTAGACCATGTCGCCTCTTTATTTGAAAAAACTCCTTCACCATCACTCTAATTTTTCTTTTTTAGAACAATGCATTTCTTTATAGATCTTGGGGCTTTTTTTAAGTTGAGAAGAAAAAAACTGTTTCCTGGTCCCCTAAGGAAAGGCCCTTGTTCCGTGCTCTACTTTCTAAATTAAGAGTCATCTTGGCAGGAAGCTCAATCATGACAATTTCCTTTAAATGAGTTAGTTCACTTCTGCACTTTTCTTCAGTCGGCATTTTGGCAATTGTCCGTGACTTTGCAGAATGGTTGGGGCAAAGCTAAACTGTTTCATGGAATGTGAACATTTCTTGACTCAAGGTTTTAGAATTGAGTGGTTCATTACAGTTAATAATTGATCTATTTTTGCATTTGAAACTTTGTTGTGTGAATTCTTTAATGGTTGTACCAAAATTTTGCATCAAAGTTGGACTGAAGATGTGATTCAATACTTGGTAAAAACCTTAATTTGGTTGACCAATCAATTTTAGTTTAAAAAAAAGGGTAAATATCAGGCATAATATATGCATGCTCGTAATGGCGGGAAAACACTGATACATTGGACCATGTTGCTATGCTAGGTTGTCACCAGCGGACTTGTCTATCTTTGATGTCATTGCCCCCTTAAAGTATCTTGTCTACTCTTGTCAATCAACAAGAAAGCCAAGGGAGGTCCAAGTATGATCAATGTTATGTCAGGGATCACCGGAGATGGTTCGCCCCAACAATGAGCCCCATTGCTTTTGATCAATATCGAACAATCGGGCTTCACACCCATTTACGTCAGGCTATTTTACCCATTGATTGCACCATACAGCAGACTTCCTGTTTCTGTATGGGGGTCCCTTTGATCAAATGGTTACCCATGAAATGCTATATTGGTGATCAATGGGAACTCTCCTGAATCATGTATGAAATGTGTATGACAAAAGGAACCGCCAGTAGTTCGCATGAGAAGAATTTATCAAATTGCTTTATCTCCCTCCCTTCAAAAAGAGTTACACTCATTTTAATTCAGGATGCAATTTTGTATGTCATGGGTGTTAATTTAAATCTAATATCTTGGAAATGATATTAATATAAAAAAAAATTCTAAAGATTTTTCAATGCAATAACAAAACAAAACTATTCTGGATTTTCCATGCATCCTTTGGCTTTTTCAAATGGAACGATCTCATGACGAAAAGCAGAAACAAAACACCATGTTTTGCAGTTGTATAATTTGAATGAAGCTGATAGCAGGTCACTGCTGAATGTGACCCCAACCTTCTCTCTAAACCCAACTCCTCTAAATAGAGCAGAACAAAAACCAGACAATCAAAAACTTTTTGTTGTTGCCCGTTTTGTCTCTGAGACGAAACAAAAGAAACCACTACTGGTTTGGTTTTGCTTTGCATTCATCCATCCAGACATCCTCGGAAACCAATCAGTTTGAGTCTGCATTCATTGTCTCATGAGAGCTGAGAGGTTGAGAAGAGTGCACTGTGTAGGCCTACTTGTGGTGAAAAACCCAGTCAGTGAAACTTATTTTCCCACAAAGTGGCTCGCTGGTGGAACACTGATCAACCCACAGAGAGAGCTGGGTCAATATTGACGATCAATTTAAAAGATCTATTGATAGCAGTAGCTGGATTGTTATGGTTTGGCATTGTTTGTGTCATCTGCCTTTTGTTCGGTATTATTGACTGTTTATGTTTCAGTCACTGTGTCTTTCTAGATGCACACACGCTTCTTCACTGCTTAATCTGATTGGCTCACTGAGGTCATCCAACAACTAATAATAACCTTGGTGATGGCACATTCTACTTTTAAAGCTTGATTTTTTTGTTCTTTCGCATTGCATGAGAACTTCTGAAGTGTTCTATAATTATGGAGTCGTCAGTAAAGTGTATGATCAGAGAGCTACACTGACCATGCACTGACAAAACTTACGAAGTTCTGTCGTTTCTCATGCAGGCACGATACTCAAGATTTCTTTTAAGTCTGGTTTTAGATTGTTTAGCCCTTGGAAACATCAGCAGAATTGTGATTAAAATAAATAGCCTCTAAAGCTACACCATGTGTACATTTAGGTCTGACCTTGTACTCAATGAAATGTTCCTACTTGTTTCAAAGGACCAAGGCAGTGAGAAATGGAAAATGATCAAGCTGTAGGGATGCACCAATCATTATCCAGACTCTCTCTCTCCTTCAGTGTCAGTGCTGTTTTTACACTCAGCTTATTGTGCATTCTATACAATAAAACTTACCTTTCAAACATTATCACTACAAAGTCGGACAAGTGCTGTTTAATATACTTCCCCACAAACTCAATATTTTTCAAAGTGTCTCAAAAGAGTTTGGCTACAGCTATGGCTAGATTGTGCACTTCTGCCTATTCTTTTACACTGACAGACACACTGATTTAGCTGTATCTGTAGCCGAAGTCGCCATTTCGGACACAGCCTATCATTCAAATGTACTACCAAAGCTTGATAAAAAGTTCCACATTCCAATATGTTTTGTTTAGAATCGTCCTGAGGTAGTGTTCTAAAGATTACAACAGGAGAAAAATAATTATAAGGCAATCATTCCACTCGACCTGTGGAGAAATTTTATCAATGACCAAATTATTTGTTTGATTGGCCTTATGGAGACACCAACAAGAAAGCATTGACAGTCCGTGTTTTGTGAGTCAACATTTGGGGTCCCTGGGATCCTCACTCAAGTCAAGCTTCCAAACCCGAAATAGAAAGAAAATAATGTCCATGATTTTTTTTTTTTTTATAGTTCAACTGAATAAAGAACCTTATGCTACTCATGTACAAATAATGAAAGGTGGTATCAGGGCTGGATAACAAAACACAACCCACAGATTTCACGCACTATAAATTTCTGGTTGTAAATCATTGAGAGCTGCTGAAAGACTTGAGGCTTGCTATAAAAAAAATGTTAATGTCAAAGTTCATGTGAGGACATGCTGGAAGTGCCATTTGGCTTGCCCTGGCATAAATCATGCCAGTTGAGTTTCTGGTGGTTGATATTCAGGTTGATGGCTTAAAATGATTCTGAATCATTTAAGGATTGGGGTACTTTTGGTAACACAATGTCAAAAGATTTACATTAAACCTACACAGTTTAAAGGAAATGGTAGTAGGAGGCTCCCCTTTACTACAAAAAGTACACAGGGGTGGATTTCACAAAGAGTTAGGACTAGTCTTATCTCAAGTTAGGACTAGCCATACGTTTTTGAGATCTCCGAGGACTTGTCCTAAGTTAGGACTAGTCCTAACTCTTTGTAAGATCGACCCAGTAAAGACACTGGACACTATTAGTAATTGTCAAAGACGAGTCTTCTCACTTGGTGTATCTCAACATATGCATAAAATAACATAACTTTGATAGTTTGAGCTCATTTGGTTGTCGAAGTTGCAAGATAATAATGAAAGAAAAAACACCCTATTCACACGAAGTTGTGTGCTTTCAGATAGTGATTTCCAGACCTCAAAATCTAATTCTGAGGTCTCAAAAACAAATTCGTGGAAAATAACTTCTTTCCCGAAAATTACGTCACTTCAGAGGGAGCCGTTTCTCACAATGTTTTATACTATCAACAGCTCCCCATTACTCGTTACCAAGTAAGGTTTTATACTAATAATTGTTTTGAGTAATTACCAATAGTGTCCACTGCCTTTAAGTGAAAAAAATAAATACATGGTTAAGAAAAGTTGTGCTGATTATTGTAACTGTTAAGACAAAAAGATTCAATGTGTACTTGGGTCAGTGTAAAAGCTGAGGGATCAGTGAATTTGAAAAGTATACTGGTTTAGCCGGCTAGTCACTGAAAAAGTTCAGGACAAACTCTGCATGTAATTTGAATACTTTTTTGAAATTATCCTTTCTATTCTGTTTTTTTTTCCCAGCTGAAAATAAGTGTGAACTGAACTGTATGCCAAAAGGCAAGAACTTCTACTACCGCATATCGAAACAAGTTATTGATGGAACACCATGCGAGTCGGACAAGCTAGATGTGTGTGTTAATGGTGAATGCATGGTGAGTCTTTTATTCTCAAATTGTCTGCTTAATGGATTAAAAATACACTCTTTGATGGAGCAAATTCATTCTCATCCAGTTCTCGTTCTTTGACAAAAACTTGAAAGTTTTTGTCAAAGAACATTCAAATGAGAGTTAAAACTCTCATTTGAATGTGACAACAAGGCAAGAGTACTGGTTTTTTTTTTTGCTCTTTGAAGGGGTGGATTTCACAAAGAGTTAAGACTAGTCTTATCTCGAGTTAGGACGAGTTACTCGTCCTAACTTAGGACTAGCCATACGTTTCGTATATCTCCTAGGACTAGTCTTAAGTTAGGTTTTTTCCTAACTCTTTGTGAAATCGACACAAGGTCTGGTTAATGTGGGGCCCAAACCATCCCATCTCTGCACCAAATTGTTTGGACTTATGATAAGATTTGGAATGCCTGCAGGCCTGTATGCTTCGTTTTTGAAAGGGCAAGGGCACCAATGCATTTTCTTCTCAGTAAAGGGTACCGTATGGGGGAATTGTAAATATCTACTGGGGCATTTCAAGGGCACCACGGCATAGTCTAGGGGGCATGGAGGCAAATGCCTTCATCAGTGCCTCCCATGAAGTATCAAGCCTATGCCTGATGAGACAAGCACTTGTTGTCTGGACCTACCACCAGGGGCCAATTTCATAGAGCTGCTTAAGCAAAAAATTTGCTTAAGCACGAAAATAGCAAAAAATTTGCTTAAGCTCGAAAAGAGCTGGCTTATTTTACACATGTTACTGGCCAAAAGTTCATGCTATGTACATTGCTTGAGACTGGTATTTAGCTGTTGTGTACTTAGCATAACAATTGAGTGGGGTCTTGGCCGATAATCTGATTTTACTAAGCAAGGAATTTTTTGCTTAATCAGAATTTTTTGCTTAAGCACCTCTATGAAAATGGGCCCAGCCCAACTCTTCTGACTCCTAATGTGGGGATTGGATATAGAAGGAATTGGGACTGTATATTATTTAAATTCAATGAGGGTCTTTCAGCTATTTTGGACAGTTCAAACAGAACCTTTTAAAATTTGACTGAAAAGTGCCAGTCAAGTGGAGGGCTACATGATGTCATTTTGTGTAAATCATCGGGGATTTGTATGTGAGAAAGAACAGTGATCTGCCAAAGCACCCAGAGCAGTGAGTCAATGCTGTGATCATTAACACCCTATTCAGTTGATGAGAGGGATTTATCAGAGTTAAAGAAGAGGTTGCTGATGTCTGGCAAGTTGGCAAGGGGGTCAATGTCCTCTGCAGTAGCAGGTGGTGGGTATGGGTGGGTATGGGATAATGTGTGAAGTTTATCAAGTACCAAAAGGCATATAGTTCACACAATGGGAAATAATGAAGAGAGAAAGACATCATCTGGCAAGGGGGCGGAGCATGTCTACTTTTCTAAGATTCTAAGAACATCAAAACTAAACAAAATGTAGGGATCAAATCAAAAGATTTCTTTAATAAAATATCATAATGTCTTTTGGAATATTGATAATGATGCTAAGACTATACTCTGGCATCTGCGGCAGATGCAGGTTAGGTATTTTCATATATTGAAGAGTTAAATTTCGGTCCTTCGATGCCGATTTTTTTTTTCCAGTAAATTATCAACGCGGTGGGCTATTTTATTTTGCAAATGATATGTCGTGTCAATGTGTACCGGAGGGGCAGATGATATCTTATCAGGCGGTGACTACTTGATGTGTGTGAAACCCCCATTGCGATAACCTTTTGTGATCTACAAGTTAGGGTTTGGGTTAAGGTTAGGGTTAGGGTTATGAAAATACATTAGGGGCATGTCTGAACACTGGGGTGTGGTCCGATCGTAGGGGTCTTTGAACATCCATGTGTCGGAACACTTGGGAGGTTTCGGAACATTTAGGGTATCGGGTGTCGGTACATTAGAAAGTCGGAACATGGGTGTGTAACCTTTCACGCAACCATAAAGAGTGAATGCAGGCCCTCCCCCTTAGATAATTATGTGTAAGCCTTCACTTACTTTCAAGACTGCTGTCTGTGAAAGAAATAAATGCTCTGAAAAAAACTAAAACAAAACCTGGACCAACCATTGCTGGTGTATGTTATAATATAACGCTCATAATTCTGTCTGATCAGTCATTGAGAATTATTGTTACTTTTCAGGTTCAATAAATTTGTCAGAAGATGATGGTATCGCTCAGTCAAAATCTAGATTTGTCTGGGGGGAAGGGGTAGCGACTGGGGTCTTAAGTCCCCTGCCCTCTCCTGAGGGTTTTATGGAGACCCTGTTTTTAAAGCACCTGGGGGGGAGGGGTGGGGTAAAGACTCTGTAATATCAGAGGAGGGAAAAACAAACTATTGAATGACATAAATTAAGCACACCCATGATTTCATATTACTCACAGGATGTGATCATTACTTTTCTGCGATGATATTTTACAATGCTTGTAGGGAATGCCCTCTATAGGCTGTGCAAGTCTTGCAGTTATTGAAAGAAAACAAGTATAATAAAGATTTCATTTTTGTATGAAATAACATGTGTTTAACTACTTTTTATAAACAGAATTTAAATTTCATGTAACTGAAATAATGTGTTAAAAATAACAATTTCAAGAAACAAAATTTAAACAGGAGACTAGAATACTTGTTGGCACAGACCATTATGTTGACCATGCATTGTGCATGCATGCAACTTTTCAGCTAATCAGCTTATTTCCTCTTTTTCTTTTCAAAACAGTGCCATAAAAAACTGAAAAAAGTTGAGTGTGGTCGGCCATTTCCCCTTTGTTTTTTGCAATTAGAAAGTCACAAGTCTATGAGGATGATTTGAACAATTGAATTTTTATCAGAAACCCCTATTTGTGAATCACGTCTGTATTTGTCCAACCACTACATTAATTTAATGATAACGAAAATGTCAGTTGGGCTAAGTAAATTCTAATCTTGTTTGATTTAGAAACCCCATCTGTGAATCATGCCTGTCTCATAAGTTAAATGATGACATAATCATCAGTTTGGATACATTCTGAGTTTGTTTATTTTAGAAACCCCATTTATGAATCACGCATGTGTTTGTCCAACCATTACATAGGTTTAACGATACCATGAACTTCAGTTGGGCTAAATTATTGCTTGTGTACTGTAAAAGAAATGGGAAGCTGAGATCAAGTCATATTCCCCACTTTCTTTCATTGATTTGTTAAATTTATTTTATTTTCATAATACTTCATTGCTAAATTCTACTCTCCCAAATGTATATTTAAATTTTTATAACCTGCACAGACACTAGACACTATTGGTAAATGTCAAAGACCAGTTTTGTCACTTGGTGTATCAATAACAACAAACCTGTGATAATTTGAGTTCAATATGTCATCGAAGTTGCGAGACAATAATGAAAGAAAAAACACCCAAGTTGTGTGCTTTTAGATGCTTGATTTCGAGACCTCAAAATCTAATTCTGAGGTTTCACAATTTAAATTCGTGGAAAATGACTTCTTTCTCGAAAACTACGTTAATTCTCCCCATTACTCGTTATCAAGTAAGGTTTTATGCTAATAAATATTTTGAGTAATTACCAATAGTGTCCACTACCTTTAAAACTTCAATATGGTTGGCACCAACTTGGTCCTGGAAGTTTGAATATGCGCAAGACTACTGCATTCTTTACCAAGTCCTAAGATGGTAATTTATAACCTAAACTCAATTCTACACAATTCCAAGTACAATATTTATGTAAAGGTTACCTTTATCTTAACAATTGATCCGTGTGAAATGTAAACTTTATTTAAGATAAAATAGCTAATGCTAACAGACTGCCTATCTTAAGACAACAGTGGCAGTAGTAAACCTGTGCCACTACCCAAGGCCAAACGAACTTCAAAAGCAAGATAGAGCTTTTGATAATATGATTTTTTGATGCAAACCTTTTTTTACTGACACCAATAAAATAACTCTAAAACATGGAATTGTGTTTTCTTTTGTTCTCAAAGAAATCATTTTAAAATTTGCGTTGTTGATCTAGAGAAAACTTGCTTAAGGTAAACATTTGGTAAGCACTCTTATTTATGGCAACTAAAAACTGTTGGTCAGAAGCCTACAGCAGATCAAAAGTATAGGGCCTCATCATTTTGAGAAACATTTCACTTCAAAGTAATGTGAAATGTAAAAAGATATCAGTTGTTATACCCAAATTTTAATCCGAGAAGCAGTAGTTTGAGTAACAATTCTCAGATTGTGTATTCTTGTTGGGGATTTGTCTTCCTGCGTCCCTAAATTGCGACCTCCTTTTTGAATAAAACTGTTACAGGTTAGTTTTATGGAATATCTTCATGATAGGATTTAGACAATTTAAAAGTTCTAAGTACAAAAGATATACATTGCCTTTAAAGCTATTGGACCCTTTCGGTATTGAACAGTATTGTCCAAGGCCCACACTTTGTGTATCACAACTTATATACCTGTATATAAAATAACAAACTTGTAAAAATTTAGGCTCAATCGGTCATCGGAGTCGGGAGAAAATAACAGAAAAACCCACCCTTGTATCCGCATGTTTCGCCGTGTCATGACATGTGTTTAAAATAAATCCCCAATTCTCGCTATGTTTTCTCAAAAAGTAAAGCATTTCATGGCAAAATATTTCAAGAGAAGTCTTTCACCACTACCTTCTGTAAACCCTGTAAGTTATTTGTAAATCTGTGAACCTTTTTTTTTTACCGAAAGGGTCCAAGGGCTTTAAATGAACAAGTCAACGCTGTGCTATATATTCCTTTTCAATAAAGACATTCAAGATCAGGGATTTACCTCTGAATCTGTTATCTCTATTAATCTAAAACCCCTGCCCCCAAGCTACCTAATAATAACTCCATCACTGTCAGAATAATGATCACTGTGTAGACATGGTCCCTACGGATTCATCATTATACTACCCACAAGGGTTTGGCCACCTGTGCCTACAAAACCATTACTCACAACGGAATGCCGCCTGTGTTTTGGAAGATACTGTTATTGAAAATGAAGACAAAGTATGGGGTTTTTAATATCAACTTGGGTGATCAAACTAAACAAATTTGATTCCCTCCCTATAAACCAAACCCCAAGAGATAATGTTCTGCTGGGTCAAAGGCCATGGGATTGGATTGCCAATTATAAAAACCTTAAACAAACTTGATGATGCTGTGGGAGCAAGATCAGTTTTGGATTATGTAGGAATAATTTGGATGACTGACTCAGAGGAAAGTCACCGCCATCAGAAAATTATAATAAGTTCCCAGGCCTGCAAGTTTAATCTTTGAGAGGACAAGGCAATTTCCATTTTGCAAAGGGCCCCCAGCGTTCTCCCTTAAAGGCAGTGGACACAGTAATTATTAGCATAAAAACTTTCTTGGTAACGAGTAATGGGGAGAGGTTGAGAGTATCAAACATAGTGAGAAACGACTCCCTCTGAAGTAATGTAGTTTAAAAGCACACAACTTCGTGTGACAAGGGCGTTTTTTTTCTTTCATTATTATCTCACAACTTCAATGACTGATTGAGCTCAAATTTTCTCAGGGTTGTTATTTTATGTATATGTTGAGATACACCAACTGTGAAGGCTAGTCTTTGACAATTACCAATAGTGTCCAGTGTCTTTAACTGATTGCCAAATGCTAGTTATAACACCTGAGGACCAGTGGAAATTCCCTCCAAGTGGTCTGGCTAGCCAGCCAGTGCTCAAAAGCATCCATATTTTGATATGAATATGGAATCATGAATAAGCTGATAGACTAGTGGAATGACAAGCTAACTGGTTCTGCTGGCAGTCACTGACAAGTTTAAAGGCAAACTTTGGCACTTCCATAGAAAAATCTTAAAGTCTATGCTCCTAAATGTCAAGGGGCACTAAGGCCAAGACCAGGGCAACAGAAGCCATGGCATCTGTGTAATTCTAGGGCTGCATTCAGCTCCTGGCTATTTATCCTCTTGCCTGTCTCTCCATCGGCCTGGGCGCTCAAGTCTACGCTCAGCATCCGACACTACTCGCCTCATGGAACCTAACTCAATCAAGCTTCTTAAAGCCATTGGACCCTTTCGGTACAGGAAAAAAAAAAAAAGTTCACAGATTTACAAATAATTTACAGGGTTTACAGAAGGTAATGGTGAAAGACTTCTCTTGAAATATTAGTCCATGAAATGCTTTACTTTTTGAGAAAACGGTAAAACAATATAAGTTCTCGTTAGCGAGAATTACGGATTTGTTATAAACACATGTCATGACACGGCGAAACGCGCGAAAACAGGAGTGGGTTTTCCCGTTATTTTCTCCAGACTCCGATGTCCAATTGAGCCTAAATTTCCACAGGATTGTTATTTTATATATAAGTTGGGATACACGAAGTGTGGGACTTGGACAATACTGTTTACCGAAAGTGTATAATGGCTTTTATGTCGGCCTCAAGTCGCACATTCTCACATTTTGCTCCACACACCTGGAATGCACTCTCCCCTCAATCAGGAAATCCGACTCTCTTCGAACATTTAAGAAGTGTATCAAACATTCTCTATATCCTATCTAATGCACTGCGTTCTTGACGTAGTGGCGCTATATAAATGCCCTATATGTTTGTATGTATGTATGTATGTATGTATGTATGTATGTATGTATGTATGTATGTATGTATGTATGTATGTATGTATGTATGTATGTATGTAAGGGGACACTTGAGGAAGTGGTCCCTGAGATAATTTTAGGCAATGTCATTTTGTTTTATTAAACAATATGTTTGTTTTTAGTTATCAAAAACCTTTCTTGAGAGGACAAGGCAAGTTCCATTTTGCAAAGGGCCCTCAGCGTTCTCCCTTAACCGATTGCCAAATGCTAGTTATAACACCTGAGGACCAGTGGAAATTCCCTCCAAATTCCCTCGAATTCACCCAGGAACAAAGATATTGACAAAATAGGGACACTGCCAACATAGGGCTAGATAGCTCAGTTGGTAGAGCGACGGCACGTTAATCCGGAGGTCGTTGGTTCGAATCTCACTCTAGTCAATTCTTTGTTCAACCCCCAAAAATCAAAAACTTTTCTTGGGATGACTTTTGGACTCTGTTTTGTTTCATACTTAAAAGTTTAAGTTTACTACATTGCTACTACACCTAGGGATTACTGCTTGCAATGAATTTGTTTCTTAAGAAAAACAAGGTAACTTGTTTATTTAAATTTAGTTGTAATACGCATTTTTTTCCCATCAACTGTTTGTGACTAACTTTGGGATAAAATGATCAATCAAAAGAATTAAGAAAAGCTAAAAGTATGCTTTATCAAAGGGGTGATACAACGTTTGACAGCCTGTTTAGTTTCATAAAAAAAAATATTGCAACAAACTTGTAGCAACTGATTTAAAAATTTATAAATTTATAAACACAAACTTTGGATTCAATATCTTCATTCTTGTTTCCTTGAACTTGCCATGTCACCTTTCAGAAAGTTGGATGTGACAACATGCTGGGATCTAATGCTAAGGAAGATGTCTGCCGAGAATGTAATGGGGACGGCTCATCCTGCAAGGTTGTCCAGGGTGTCTTCAAAAGAAGAAAACTACCATTTGGTAAGTTCTTTCCCATGTCGTTTGTGTTGTAAAAAAAAAAGGGGTACATTTTTGGGGAACACTTTTGCAGATAGTTACCAAGTATCTGCATCTGCATCTGCATCTGTCAATTACTGTACAACCGCCTGTTGTGGCTATCCCGTACAGAAGTAAATCATACCAACAGTTTAATTCCAGGATTCTCCCCATGCACAAGCTAGTGTATCAGACCAACACGTGTGTTTTGCATGCCGATACTCGCAAAAAAATTTTTTTGAATATTTATTTGGATTTATATCCTTCTTTGTTTTTGCAACGACAGGTTACAATGATATACTGGTTCTACCGGCTGGAGCTATGAATATCAACATCACCGAGGTCAAACCATCCAACAATTTCTTGGGTAAGTATCGCAGAGATATGCCTCAAATTTAATAGATGTTTATTTTACATCAGAGATAATGAAAATGATTATGTTCTTGTCCGTACACCAACGTAATAAAGAACTGGAACTTGGTACTTATAATGAGTCCTGTGAAATATTCTTTTTTTTTGTTTAATCCACAGTCCACCATACAAAACTGATTTCTGATTTTGTAAATTTCAAAAGAGAGCACTGGGATAACAACAATCATTGCAACAATCAGTGTTAGGAAAAATATAGACCAACAGTCTGACACTTAAGTACAAAGATCTAACTATTTTGGTTATGAATGAGGCGTGCACTCGTTCTCTACTAATTTGTTACAAGAAGTCAAGTTTCAATGCAACATTTGTGGAATGGCAGACATTAGGGACAATAATTGTTACAGCAATGTCCATTCTGTCCTGTTTCTGCTCAGCAGAAATTGTCTTCTCTCAGCAAATTTGTAACCCTGCTTTGGTCATTAACTGCTACAAAGCATATAATAAAACCTTATGGGGTTATTCTACAAGACAAGACTTCCCATCAATCCTCTATGCAAGATTAAGGCACACAATATGTTTTGTCCATTTTCCAATCCCATTTTTGGGGTGAATTGCTTTCTATTTCGAAGCGTCTGGTAAACTGGTTTAAAAAATTGTAGACACGGAATAGCATTTATTTCCTCCTGCACTTGACCATAAGGGACGATTTTACCAGATGTCCAGGCTGTGTTCTTTGCCTAACGGAATTAAAGTTACAGAAGTTGTTTATGAATAAATATAGCACAACACGCATACCTGGGACAACTGAGGCTTGCTGTGTCAGTTATCAGCTGACGCAATTGTGGTTGTTTTTAAAATACTTTTGCAGACTGGGTGGCAGAAGTTTTTAGAATCATCAGAAAATACTGGAGGCTTTTGAAAGCTGGAGGCTGTTTAAAAAGTGCACTTCCTATGGTTTAAAATATTTGCTGATTACATTGTAAACCCAATGCGACTTCATGATTGACATTGCAAACATTAATTCATACTAGAGAAACAGTTCTTTGTTCTGAAAAATGTCCCTCACGAAATGAATCATGGAATTACAACATCAGGACCAATATGTTATATTTAGCAATTTGGTTTGATTTTTCTGGTGGATATTTCTTTTTGTCTACTGGCTCGTGAGAACAGACTTTTCAGTTAATCATGCTTTTTGTTGATAACAAATGTTTACGGTAAAGGTGTGAAAGACATGTCTATTGGTTTCGTAAATTTACTCACGGCTGTATAAGATGAATACTAGTTTATATTATTTTGTTGTTCTCTTTCACAGCATTGCGTAACGCAAACGGACAGTACTACATCAACGGTAATTTCAGCATCGACTTCCCCCAGCCATTCCAAGTAGCTGATACAATAGTCTACTACGAGAGAGACCTGAATTCACCATCCTATGGGTCAGAGGTCATCCACGCCCTGGGGCCAATTTCAGAACCGTTATTTGTTGTGGTACGTGTTGGATTATGAGATAAAAACACCTTTTAAAAAAAGGCCTTGAGCAGAAATCAGATTTGAGTGTTTTACCAGTGTTTTGGGGTTTGGCGGTATCTGTATTTAAAGCTATGGCTCTGACTGTTTCTAAGGGTTTTGCTGTGGACTTTCTATACTTTAATCATGACGACGAGGAAATCTAGCCGTAGCCACCAATCTGGATACGGCCTGATACTGGTCAGTGTTCTCCCTTAACACTGGTCGGCTGGCCAAATGCCAGTTAAAACACCAGAGGACCAACCAAAATTCACCGTAAGTGTTCCGACGGGCTAGTTCTGTTTTTAAAAGCTTTCCTATTTCATTTGAAATATAAATAAGTGAAAAAGCTGTTGGACTATAGTGAAAGGACAAGCTAGTTGGTCGTGCTGGCCAGTCAATACAAATATGAAGGGTAAACCCTTTTATTCAGACAGTCTCTGCCAGGGTCCTTATTGTTAATACCATTCAAATACCAAAGTTTTTTTTTTTTTCTTTTAACACGTTGTCTAAAATGGCCCAGTAAAACGGCAGGGTCATGGCCATTATGATAAAATGACCAAGTAGAACAAGCACCAACTTGCAAATGGGTTGCACAGGACAGTTGCACAAACAATCATTCCTTCTTTTTTTTTAATTTATTTTTAAAATAGATTTTAATTGAGTACCATCATGTATTGAGTTACTCGTTTTCAGCATCTGTACAAACAATATCTGTGCCGATACGCATCCGTGTCATTAAACGGCCATGAGGTTTTTGCTCGGAGGTATTTATAAATTTTCTTAATTGAGACTTTGATGTTCTGATTGAAGTGTCACATTTTCTCGGTGGAATTTCTGAGTTGCAGCAAATGATTGGGAGAGACGTCTGCTTGCTTAAAAACATTCTGTAGTTGCAATTAAGTTATGTGGAGCTGTTGATTGAAACGGGATATCCACACCTTGTCCTGTTTTAAAAAACCCAACCCTCCACACTAAACGTCCGACTTATGTGTGGTTAGCTGAGGAAGAGACAATTTGGCCAAATCAAAATGGTGGAACAGGTGGCGGACATTTTCTATTTGAAACAATTAACCACTTCCTAAATTATGTAACTCAATTACAACAATCGAAAAATGAGATTTATTGCATTTAAAAATATAAAACAAATTGTGTAGGATTGATAATAATTTTAAGAAACATTAGAGCAAAGTTTTACCTTTCTCCTTTTTGGAAGATTGAAATACAATTTGTTATGTTATTATATTTTTTTATTTGACACACAGTTCTACTGGTGTTTTAAAACGTTTCAAAAGTCGCAGACAGATGCCGAATTGAATTTGAAATACAGCATTATTTTTTTTTTTAAATGGCAAGATTTAGGTTGTAAAGCACAAAAAAGTCGGTACACGCAACTAGTACGCGTGCGTATGAAGCGTGAACATAATTACATAACACCAACAGGTCAGAACAGCAACATAACAGCAAGTTGGATAAACAGGGGAAGCCACTCCTTTTCAAAGGAAGGACATTGTAATTTCTCGGTTGAAAAGCTTCCTAAAAAAATTAAGTATGTGCGGGTTAGATTGATTCCAGCATACCTCAAAAATCGATCCAATCAGATTTTGCTTTTAGAAACTTTTTCATTGTGACCGTCCCTTAAAAATACAGTCCCACTTGAAACAAGTCAGTGACTCATACATGTCTGGATGAAAGTCTCTGGAGATGTCAATCCATGTCAATAAAGAGGTATCAAGTTGTCACTAAGCTCCCTAACACTTAGCCCCTGGGATTGGTCATAAGTAGCACTGATTGACTGATATGACCCAGTTTTTTTTTTTATCCAAACCAGACACAAGTCACTCAGGCTATTTGCCGAGAGCATCCACTTCACTTGTTTCTTCTGTTCTGAGGCAATTCTGTTGCTTGACTTTTGACACCACTTTAACGTAGATCATAAAGTTATTATTTGATGATTTTTAAATTGATTTGTTTTCTAAATGAAGCACCCACTGAATCTACTTGATGTTGTGCACTGACATCATTTTGCTGGCATGAAAGAGCCTAAAGCATAATTGATACCTCACCATGCAATGCCTCAAGCGTAGAGCATGCTAAGAGGTATTGCCTTGATGAACAAATAATGTAAAATGTAAAAGAATTTAAAGTGCACGGATATTATGTCCGGGCGCAGTTACGGATGCAAGAGTGATCGACCTACTGTCGTCAATGCCCTCAGCCAGTCAACGAGTATTGTTGACTTGGACTAAGAGTCATAGCTTGTTGTGACTTGCGACTTGACTTAACTTGCACAATAATGACTTCTTGAGACCAGGCATGATATTATTTCTAATTTAGTCTAGTTTCTCATTGTCTTGCTCTTGGAAAAACAAATTGACAAATTGATCTTTAATAGACTGAAATTTCCATTGATGCATATACCATGTGTTTATGTAGGTCTGCCTGCCCTTGTGCTCGGTAAAGTACTCCAACTATTTTCCACGGACCAACTGTGATGCCTGCTCCAGACTTGACTTGCATTTGATTTGTAACTTTGACTTGGTTACAAAGAGTTCATCAAATGACAATTCAACAACCAGACCCGTGGTCTACCTCTGACAAGACAATAGCATCTAAGCTTGTTCACGTTACCTTTGTAGGAATGAAGTCATCAAAATACAGCATAAAAAAATAATAATAAGATTTATTATACCGCGCTTGTTACTACGTTTCTAAGTGCTATGGTGCTGATGTCCTAGAGACTATTTAGTAAAACCAGGGCATCAGCAGCAAAGATACAAAGTTGAAAAGAAAAGCAATAACAAAATCAGATGGTAAACATGAGAAAGGTAACTGTTTTGTTTTGATTGTCACTATTGCAGCTTGTTACACAAGAGAGAAACTATGGGATTTCACACAGCTACGCAGTGCCGACCGGGAGTGAAGGTGCCAAGCCAGACACCTATCGTTGGGTACTCGAACCTTTCACAGAGTGTACACGGACATGTGGTGGCGGTAAGACAATGCTTAATGGCTCAGTTACAAAATCTGCATGCCACACCCTCTGCCTTCCCTCTCCCAAGGCTCCCCCTCCCCCAGGCCTGGATTTCATCTCTAAGAGGGCAAGTCCATTTTCATTTTGCAAAGAGCAATTCAATTGGAAAATCTTAAAGTCTAAGGGACTGATTTACGGGCTAAAACTAGGGGGCAGCATGGCCTCCGTGGAAGTCCTGTCGTCTGCTCCCTCCCCTGAAAAACCACCAATTCATTAAATAAATCAGTAAATATCAAGGTTTATTAGACATTTAACGTATTAGCTGACCGCCTAATTTTCTTGTTTTTCTTCAATTTTTAGTGCCCTAGGAAACTGTAAACTCTGTACAAAGTATTGTGTGCTCCTCAGTTTTCTCTTTTTTGGACAAAACAAATTTACCAATCTGATTGATTGATTTCCCCCTTCCGAGACCAATTTGTTTTGAAACGCACTTGTGCACAGTTTTCATATACCTTGATCAAGTGTTATCAAACCACTGACAGCCAGAACTTAATCATTTAATAACAAGTTGTTTTATTGCATCGTGTTGTCCTCAATCAATCACTCACTGGGCATAAAATGCAAACCTTGGCTGCTTCCTTGGTTGTTTTACCGCAAGTCTGTTATTGAAGTATGGTTTATCTTTGAAGCTTTTTTTTACTGCTTGGAATTGTCCGCGTGTTTGTTTGGTTTGATTTTTTCCCCACAAATTTGAAGATAATTTGTTTTGTTTTTACCTAAAATGTTTTATAAGACTAAGGAATTGTTTATGTCCATTAATAAAAACCTCACTCTTCTGCTGGAAATGTCTGTTTTTGATCTTGTTTTTTGAGGAGAGATTTTCTTTTTCAAAATCTAGATGTGTTAAACAGCTGGATCAGTCTATTATGAGCCTAGGGGGTAATGGAAAGAGATCTTTGGATTATGACCCAGGACTGCACCCCACCCAAACTTCTCAACTGTAATTCCACAAGGCTCTCACCTAGAATTTGAAAATGCTTTTAAATGATTGGTTTTTTTGTGGGGTTTACAAGTATATTGGAAGCTTATGTTATTTAAAAGTTGTTTTCCAATTGACAACTTGCTTGAAGTCTTGATATAGCAGCTTAGTCTGAGGAATGCTAATTCAAGCCGTAACTTGAACAGCAGTTTGTTGTGCCAAACGTTGTTCAAATCTAACTTCCAAATAGTTTATTAAAGGAGCAAGGTGGCATTACAATAATTTAATAAAATATCACTGTAACTGTTACACATTTTAATGTTTTGTTTTTTTAATGTTATGCCTGGGGTGGATTTCACAAAGGTAGTCCTAACTTAGGACTAGTCCTAGGCAATGCTAAGAGATAGGACCAGTCCTAAGTTAGGACCAGTAACTCATCCTAATTTAGGACTGGTCCTATCTCTTAGCATTGCCTAGGACTAGTCCTAAGTTAGGACTACCTTTGTGAAATCCACCCCTGTACCCTTCCAACTTGTTCACAAATCCAGTTAACTTGTTTTCTGTCTGCTGTTGTAGAATAGTGGTGATAGGTTCTCATGCCCAGTTTGATACAGTCCGTAGTAGGACAGTTAATCCCAGTTCATACTTCCCTGTGAATGTGATACATACTTTGGCGTCACAACTTCATTAAACCAATAATTTGTATCAGTTGACTTAAACGCTAAACTCCTGCAAAACATTCGCTGCAAAAACAACCATGTGATGTAAAAATTCAAATAGCATTCGCAGGAAGTATGAGCCAGGCTTCAGTGTATTCGAGTTAACGTAAAGCTTGGACATACATGTTAGTTCGTCCAAGAGAAACTTGACTTTCTGGTACTTGGCATGTATACTGTGTTAATTTGATACCACTAAGTATATTCAGCTCTCTCTCTCTCTGACTTGTTGCAGGTTACCAGCTAAGGAATGTATGGTGTGCAAGAACCAGAGATTATGAAGCTTCACCAGAGTACCTGTGTGACCCTACACTGAAACCAGCAGTTAACCATTCATGCAATATGATTTCATGTCCACCAAGGTATATTATCTGGACTTTGTAGTTTGGGCAAATAAACTTTGGAGAGCCAACTGCACTGCACGCAAAAGGAAAGCTGTGGTAGAATCAATATAGTTTTCTGACAGTGGCTTTACTATATACCGAACTAACTATTTTGAAAATTGGAATATGAATACCTTCCACCTGAAGGAACACTGACTGGATAAACAGGGCCAGCTCCCTTTCTGCATACTTAGTAGGCCTAATGCTTGAATCATCAACCTAAAGGAGATGTGCTAAACCTTTCATCTGCTTCCCGTCACTAGGATGACCTGTTAGGGCACAAAACCATTTAGCTTAACTTTACACTTTAATGTTGTCTTTAAATTACTGCTTATTTTTGAACTATTGTGTATCATACCTCATACTATATTGCTTGTTTTAATTTCGACATGAATGTACATTATTGTATTAATGTTAAGTATGACAGCATTGTGATAAATGTACTGATACATGAAATTGGTGAAGAGTAGGGACATCTTGTAATATATTTCAGCTGTTACCTTCATTTTGATTCTACATAAAAAAGGGAACGTGTGAAACAAAAACAAGTCTTTCCAGTTATCCATAGTTGGTTTAAGGGAGAGTGCTGTCAGAGTTTGATGTCTTGTGACGTCTTGAAAAACAAAACTTAGTTCAAAAAAAAAAAACAATGAAGTTGTTACTTCATTCTGATTCTTCGCATATCAAAACAAATCTCAACTTCTGAGATAAAAATAAGTCTTTCCTGTTTTCACCATTTAGTTTTGAGGGAGAGTGACATCTTTTGGCATCTTGAAAAACAATCAAGCAAATAACAATGAGGTTGAATGAAGTTGTTACTTCATTCTGATTCTACAAATTACAAATCTCAACTTCTATGAACCTTGTAAAAAAGAAATCTTTCCTGTTTTCATCATCAAGTTGGTTTGAGGGAGAGTGGAGTCCATGCTCGACAACGTGCGGCGTGGGACAGCAGGTCAGACTAGTCTACTGTGAGCAGGTCATGCATGGCGTCAGGGCAGAGATTATCGACGACTCCTTCTGTCAGACCGGTAGCCTGGGAGGCAAGCCAGAGTATCAGCAAGAGTGTACGACCGCCGTCTGCCCTGAATGGAAGAGTGGCAACTGGTCTCAGGTGGGTAGGCGAGGGAAATCGCTCAATTACAATATTAACAGCTGCTTATTGTGATAGGCGATTAATCCCTATCACACCCTAAGTTCTACTCAATTTAAGATCCTAAAGATTTTTTTTCTCTTTGATGAGTTTTGCAAGTAAAGTTTGATAATATTTGACTTTGCGTTGCAAAGACTAAAGGTCTTTTCGGAATGAAAAGTTCCTGTTATAAGAAGTGCTTTTGAACGATAAAAATGGATGTTTTTTTAGTCAAATTACATGCAAATGTATAGCAGCTTTTAAGCCGGAAGTAGCGAAAACCTTTGCCCCGAGAAAATATGCACAAGTGTGACGCAATGACTTATTACCAAAATAATATTTTCAAGAGGCAACAGTGAACCTTGCCTGCATTGCTCTTGAGGTGACCCTATCACCTCTCCATTACCCCTTCCTCAATAACTAGGACATCAGAACACTCAGAGTGAAGACCCTTTTTGTTGTTTTCAATTTGTTTTCTTTTTCTAGACTATGTTAAGCGGTGTGTGAACATCATTTGATGAGTGTGAGCACTCTATAAGTGTATTTATTGTGTTGTAATTGTATTGTATTCCATTAAAACTCTGGGAAAAACAGAGAAAACAAAATATAATTATAGCAGAAATCTGATGAAGACCTCACCAAAATCACTTCAATTACATGACTTAAACAAATCCTAACGCCTTTCCTTTAAGGCAAGTATCGAATCCCTCACTCCTCACCGATAAAAGTAACCCAATATTTGTTTTGCCTCCTGTGGTTGTCGTCTCTAGTGCTCCGTCACCTGCGGGCGTGGTGTTCAGACACGCTCAGTCGTCTGTAGCTCTGATGAAGTCCTTGGCGACGCTAGCTGCCCTGCCGACATCCAGCCAGACAGTCAGCTTGAATGTGACTTAGGGCCGTGTGAGAATGTGGACTGGCTGGTGTCTGAATGGACTGATGTAAGTTTTGTTGTACTCGAACTAAATGACAAAAAAATATATTCATCATTTTCTTCTCATGTTGTCTTGATAGTTTGCTTTGCACTCAAAGGGAATGTATACATTTGATAATTACTCTTAATAAAAATAAAAACCTATAGCAGCATTTGATAGAATAAAGTATTTCTGCGCCTTGAACACCCAGCAGGGTGGATATGTGCGCATTACAAGTCTTATTATTATTTTGAGAATTATTTCACTTTGAGGTAATGTGGTTATGTAAAAAGACAGTTTTTATGCCTCATTATTTGAATCTCTGGTAACACTTCTCAGATTGAGTATCCTGCCTGGACATATTCGCTCTGGGTTTTTGGCGATATCTCAAAAAATCCCTTCAGCCTTTTGAAAGGACATTTTCAGATGTTTTTTTTATTTGTGTAGATCTGTATTTGTAAATCAAATGGTTCCAAAAACCAGAAGTACACTTTGCCTTTAACTTCCCTTATTTTGTTTTGCAGTTACAAAATTACCACAGTTTACTTAAGAATTTTTGTCTCCTGTACTTTCTATTCAGTGTTCTCAACGCTGCGGGGAAGGTATTCAAACTAGACAGCTGTACTGTGTGGGTCCCTCCGGCACGATCTATAGTGAGGATGTCTGTAACGCTAAACTACGCCCGGATTCCACCCAGCAATGCTCCTCTATGCTAGCCTGCCCCCCTATGTGGCATGCCTCAAGATGGACAGAGGTAACTATGGCTGAGAAAATTATATTTTGAAACAGGGCCCAATTTCATACAGCTACTTAAGCAGAAAATATTGCTTAACAATTGTCTGCTAAGCAGAAATGAGCAGGATACCAGTCACCATTTGTACACATGACATGGTAGTTTGGCCGGTAACCTTATTCTGGTAAGCATAATTTTGATGTGCTTTGCCCAATTTCGTGATTAAGCAGCTGGGCCCAGATTAACAACTTCCCAATGAGGTTACAATCACTGCACATTGTACAAAATGTGTCCGAATACTGCTCTATATTTAGAACATTTCTTTTATAGAGAATGGTGGTTTTAATCTGATTATTATGTCTGCACTTTTTTCTGAACAAAACCTTTAACTTGTTGTTTTCAATCTTATAAATGATATACAGGATTGGTAGAGCTGACAGCATAGTCACAAACAGTATTTTGTGTGATCAATCATGATTATGAAATAACAACCCTGTACAAATTTGGACTCAGTCCCTTGTGTGAGTCGGGAGAATAATCCATATTTTTTATTAAATGGGAATGCTTTTCAACTCTGAACCAGCTGGTAGTACCACATGGAGTAAATTTTGACTGGTTTTTGGGTGTTTTAACCCTTTGGCTAGCGGACCACTGTTAAAGTGAACTGCTGTAGAAGCTACAGTTCCTTATTAATGTCTTTATACATTCATTTTCTTTGTCTATTTTTTCTTCAGTGTTCAACGGATTGTGGGGATGGTGTACGCATAAGGAACGTCTTCTGTGCACAACTTGTCGATCGTGAATGGAAGACAGCTCCAGATAGTGTGTGCAATGCTACCATCAAGCTACCTACTTCTGATGTGTGCAGTAACGGACGGTGTGTTGACTCTGCATGGTTTACAGGACCGTGGGGAAAGGTAAACCACAAAATCTTTTTGCAAGTTCTTACTCTGTTCTAGTTGTATGGTGTACTGTACGGTGAGGGCGAATTGCAGAATTAAACAAGCGGTAACTAGAGGTTGTATCCCAGATAACCTAATGAAAAGCTAGGGCTAACCTCAAGTTACCGCCTGTTTAATTTTGCATTCATCTCTAGCTCAACCCAATCATGCCAGCTAAGAAAGAATTGCAGAATTAAATAAGCAGCAATTGGAGGAAACTAGAGGTTAACCCAGTTTTAAGACTTCTGCTAAGAATAGTTTGTTATAATAAAGACATTTTGAAACATACAATCTGTTAAAGATAATACTTCTTCTGGTGATATTAAAATGAAAAGAGAAACCGACAGAACTTGTCTCTTTAATAGGCAAAGCCATTGGTGTAGCATTAAGTGAGTATTGTTAATGATTAGCGTGTGTTTTTGTGTTTGTAGTGTTCGCTCAACTGTGGAGGAGGCAAGAAGATTCGACAGATCATGTGCTTTGGGGCTGGCCTCTCACTGGATGGTTCAGCATGCGATATGTCAAGTCAGCCAATAGAACAAGAGTCATGTAATGAACATCCTTGTGACGATGGTGAAGGTATGCCAATGCTAGAGAAGAACAACTACAGGACAGTTTTCAATGCTTCCTTTGTGGAAAGACTGAACCAAAATTTCAATTTTGACTGGATGCCAGATACTTGCAAACTTTGGCCATTACACCAACAGTTTATTTTTAGTTTTTTTATAATTTCACCAAAAATCATGTGAAATGCTCCAGTTTTGAAGGGGGGGAAAAAAAAACCTGCCCACAGCCATTTGTCATTAACAAAAGCAAATATTAGATATTTCTCATCTAGTTTGAAAAAACTCTTGATAATATCTAGATGTATTCTTTGTGAAGAGGGTAGACCTCTTACAAACTTTCGCTTGGCTTCATGTTAGACCTCCTTATACTATTATTAAGCTCCTTTAAAGCTTTACCTTGTGTTGTACTGCCTAAAGCCCGGTCCATACTTTCTGCGAATGCGAAGCCAATTTTGACGTCACAGCCCTGTTTTTGCTGCGAAAGTTTTGCAAGAGTTGAACACATTTCAACTGATTTGAATTATGCATTGCGAATTTGTGACTTCAACATTCAGATCGCCTTCGCAGGAAGTATGACCCGAGCCTTATAGTAAGGAAATAAACCGTAACCTGAGCCTGAACCATTGTTTTTCTTGTAGGAGGCTGTGCAACCACTGCTTATGGTTGCTGTTCCGATCAAACAACACCAGCAACTGGTCCAGGCCAAGAAGGATGCAATCAAAGGTTAGTAATCCACTTAGGGCCAACTCATCCATTTTGGTGCTCGTAACCAAGAACTGTTTTAGTTGCCATTTGTTAATCACTGGCCAATGACCCAAAGAGCTATAGGTTGAGTCTGCCAAATGCACACCATGCTTTGTAAGGTCCAAACTGGGCCCAATTTCTATGTGCATAAATAACATGATAGGCATGAAACATATGACCAAGCAACGTTTTCTGTAACTTAAACTCACATTGACAGTTTCCCTGTTAGTTTTTTGCAGGAAAAAATTGCACCATTTTCTGCTAGAGTATCTTAATGAAATTTTGCCCTGGTTTGTTCATGCAGATACAGGGGAAAAAATACATAAGTATGCAGGCCTGGAATTACACACAGGTTACGCACTGTGTTGCCCCTGATTTTGGCCTTGGTGCCCCTTCAAAAGTTTCATTATAGACCTTAAGATTTTGTGCTCTTTGGCTGTTTGTATGCTTAAATTCACCCAAACCGAATCATTGCAACTTCAGTTTTATTTGATTGATTTGATTTTGTCCATTCAGCTCAACCGTTGCCCCTACTGAGCCCCCAACCTCATTCCCAACCTGCCTTGATACCGCCTTTGGATGCTGTGCAAATGACATAGATGCAGCCTCTGGACCAGAAGGACAAGGTTGTGAGGAGGGAGAACCCCTTGGTAAGCTTACAACGTTTGAAACAAAGAAATAAATCTACATTTTTGTTTCTTAAAAGTATAAGATGTGGAGAGGCTGTGAATGGTCTGAATGAAACACAATGTGGTTTCAGGTGAGGTTTGCGGTAGCACCATGTGTAAATCTTTTTGAGTTGAATCTGAAAAGAACCGGTGGTTGACAACTCAACGTTTCAATGCTTTCCAGGAGGTCGTCTTCCTCTATAAGAGGATCAGAGCATGCTGATCAAAACGTTGAGTTGTCAATAACTGGTTAGAACCAACACTAATAAAAAGAAATTATAAACATGTTGCTACAGCAAACAATACCTGATGTTACTCACACCATGCAAAGTTTCAAATTCTAAATTTTGGTTTGCTGGAGTTGATATTTCCAAACCATGAATAATTATCAACAATTATAATGTTATACAAAAAACGTCAATAAAAGGCATTATACTGTAGACCTAAACAAGCAAACATTTATTTGTCTGGCTTTTTTTGCTTTCTTTTCCGCAGAAACTTGTGAATTGGCGCAGGACACTGGATCCTGCTTTGCCTATGGTATCAAATGGTTCTATGACGTTTACTCTCAGCGTTGTACTCAGTTCTGGTATGGTGGCTGCGGAGGAAACGATAACCGATTCGATTCTGAACTTGAATGCCAGGCACTCTGCGCTATACAACAACTCCCAATGGCACAAGAAGGTAATTTGCATGTGGTAAACTAGTACTGCAATTATTTTCTTACTATATAGACGCGTTGCACAATGCAGAATGCACCTCCGAACAATGCCTTGTTGGGAGTCAATACGTTTGTGCACATTTTGAATCTCAAATTGACTCCCAAATTGGCAGACAGGATGGGCACGTTGCGTGTTGTGTAAGGTGTCTATACAAAAGTACAAATGATGCATTGTGTAATCATGTGAAATGTCATCACAGACCATAATGGGCAACTTCGTTCCAAGTGGTGTAGGATGCCGCTGCATCTTTTTTCCCCAGAATGTCTTGCTCGATCATAACCCCTGGAAGTGTGACTTTGAAATATCCAGATATATTGGATATTTTATTTAGTCCTGTGATTGACTATATTGAGCACTGTATACACTGCAAATTCCAGAGGCAAATCCCTCAGGTGGATTGCTAGACTACAAGAACCAGTTTTCAAGCTAGGCATTGTGGTTAATTGTATATATTAGTATTTGTGGTGCCACTTTGCTTTGGAGTTTTGGGTAAATAAGTAATGGAAATGAGCAATGTGGCTGCCTTGCATTTAAGTTTTAGCAATTCTGGGCTCCACTTGAAACATTTCTTCTTGCATCCTCCCCTCGATGTTAAAAGTTTGGCTCCTTTTTCTCTTGTAGAAATCTGCGAACTAGCCATGGAGGTTGGCCCGTGCAAAGCGAGCATCGAAAGTTTCTTCTACAACATCGAGTCGGGCGAGTGTGAGTCTTTTATCTATGGCGGGTGCCATGGTAATAGAAATAAGTTCCGAACCATGGAGGAGTGCAACATCAAATGCAGTTCAATGAATAAAGGTGAGAAGTTATGTCTTTTTTAATCTTTGTGGGAAAATGATCGATATAAAACTTTAAATGTACCCACCTGTTTTGCAGCATGTGTTGTCTGGTATTGCATTCATTTACATGTATAGTTCAACCTTAACAGTCTCCTGACGATGACTAGAGCAAGCTAGTCGAAATGTTGAGACCAATTCAGAACTGACTCCGTGGCAGTACAGTTCATAACGATCCTATAAGCTAAAGTAGTAGTCCAGTCTTTGTTCTATACCATCTGCCCTGGTAATAGTTAAAAAGCAGGACAGTTCTTTTCAGAACTGAGAAGTCTCCCGAACCTCCGATTATCTACTATGCGGCAGTAGAATATAGCAAGACAGTTCTCAAAGATCAAACTCTACCTGGCAAGTAGATACACACATGGTGTTACCTCAAACAAAATATACAACCTTAATATACTTGAACATGGCCCCTACCTCTTGTTTGATCTCATTTTCAAATGATGATATGGATCTATGAAATGTCATTTTCTTAATATTGATTGAAGACATGAATCGATTAAATAACTCAGGCCACAGTGAAGTTCCCATGAAGATGTTTCATTTTGCTCTTGTCTATTTCATTTGCCTGTTGTCAGACCCATGCTCTCTGCAGCAAGACCGAGGCAACTGCTTCGAGACGCAAGTCCGCTGGTTCTATGATGCTTACTCCAACCAGTGTGAGCAGTTCAACTACACCGGCTGCCTCGGCAACCCAAACCGCTTTGAGGACTCGGCCAGCTGCGAGGAGAAATGTGTTGTGGTCGAAAAGGTACCAGTGGTACAGGATACAGTCGGAGTCATTGTTGGTAAGAACTGTTGATGGTTTAATTAGGTGAGGTCTGCGGTAGCACACTACATGTAAAGAACCAGTGTTTGACAGCTCAACATTTAAGTGGTATGCTCTGATCGTCTCAGGAGAATGAGTTGTCAACCACTGGTTTTTTTTTCAGAACCAATACTACTCAAAAGAGATTTACACATGGTGCTTCTGCAAATCTCACCTAATTATACTCCCACCAGGCTAAGTTTCAAATCCTACCGATTTATGGTTTAAAAACTCTTGGCTTAATTCCTATACCAGAAGAATTTTCACTAACAGAACAAGAAAAGTTAAATTGAGATAGTTAACAGCAAACAAATCATATACATAATTGCCTCAACCCGTCCCCATCGATGACAAGAGTTTTGTATTTTTCTTCATAGATGTTTGTGGACTACCATCAGACACTGGACCATGCAAGGCTTCGATCGCTCAATGGGCGTACAACAAAGATCTGAATGCTTGCCAGCGATTCAGCTATGGAGGCTGTGAAGGGAATGACAACCGATTTGCCTCTGAAATCGAATGTCGACATGCTTGTGTATCAATTGCTGGTAGGTTTCATTTCAGTATTTTAAACAGGCATGATTTAAGTCTGATTTCCGAATTTCTGAAAGTCAGCAAAACTGTCTGAAAAGTCTTCAACCCATGTTCACAATAAATTATTCTCGTTTACAAGGCCCACTAGCATGTCTGTTTAAAAGTTATACTGGACAATTAAATTTTCTGGGTATCATGGGACCAGTGAGTAAGCTGGCTGACTAGTGAAAAAAAAAGTGTTTTTTTCTGGACTGAAAAAGTTAAGGCTCACAATATCTGGTGGCACACTCAAAGGCGCCTGTCAATTAAAAACACAAAGATGTTTCTGGAATAAAAGATTGAAAAGACGGCGCTTCGTCAACAACAGATTTTATTTCCTTAACTCAAGGAGTTCCAGAGTTCTGCGTAGATTGCGTTGCAATTTTGGGAAAAGATGGTTTCAGTGAGGATGAAGAACGGGACCTGTTCATAGGGATGGTTTTCAGATTTGCAACAGGTCCTGAATATAGGATAGAGCTAAGCCATGAATGGCTTTGTAAGAGGGGAACAGATTTTTAAATAATATTTTGTCTTTGATGGGAAACTAGTGAGGAATATGAAAGATAAAGTGCTATGTGCTCAACAGATTATTTGTACATTGTTGAAACAAATCTACTCAGCAAACATTACATGATGCACTGGGTGTTACCGCAAACTGACTACAAATTGATACCTCACCATACAATGCCTCAAAACCAATATACATTACAGGTGTTCTTCAGAAATTAAGAGTGCAATTAAAACACTTTTCCATTGAATGTCTAAAATGAAATAAAACCCTTTAATTTCTGTGTGTTATTTTTAGCTGAAGAGTGTTCGATGGATCTTGACAGTGGTCCATGTAATGACTACCTACCTGCATGGGGATTCAATAAGACTGTTGGTCTCTGCCAGCCGTTTGTCTACAGCGGGTGCGAGGGGAACGACAATCGCTTTGAAACGGAAGACGCTTGTGATCATAAATGTGGACCAAAAGGTAAGAATAGTAATTTTTATTTTACCCATATATATCGATGTGTTGCACTTAAAGCCATTATACACTTTCGGTAAACAGTATTGTCCAAGTCCCACACTTCTTGTATCACAACTTACATATAAAATAACAAACCTGTGAAAATTTAGGCTCAATCGGACATCGGAGTCGGGAGAAAATAACGGGAAAACCCACTCCTGTTTTCGCGCGTTTTGCCGTGTCATGACATGTGTTTATAACAAATCCGTAATTCTCGTTAACGAGAATTTATATTGTTTTACCGTTTTCTCAAAAAGTAAAGCATTTCATGGACTAATATTTCAAGAGAAGTCTTTCACCATTACCTTCTGTAAACCCTGTAAATTATTTGTAAATCTGTGAACTTTTTTTTTTTTTCTGTACCGAAAGGGTCCAATGGCTTTAAAACAGTTACAATATTTACAATATCCAACACGAGTAATATGCCTGTGACTTTGTTCACAGAGCTCGGGAAAGTACTGAGTATAAACACATAAAAAGGATTAACAAATTAAGGGTAACAAACAAAAAAGTTGTTAAGAGTCAGTTCAGGTAAATAATTGACATAGTTGCTCACGGTCAAAAAATGAATTTTTTTTATACTTTGTTGGTGGAAGGGCCTTGGGGTGCAAGTAAACAAAATTGCATTTTCAATTCTATATATAGCCCGTTGCCATGGTTACGGCTCATTTTGTTTTTTGGCCATTTTATGCCGATTTTGGGGTCAAAAAAACTGGTTTTTAGCTCATATTTACAACTCCACCCCACCAAAATGCAACATTATTTCAAAAAACCTTTTATATCACTACAAAGTATCATCCTTGGCCTTCCTTGAGGAAAAAAATTATTGCTTTAAATATCGCCCTTGTGCTATTTTTGCATCATGCATTACAGTATGTTTTTAGAACTTGCAAAATCGACATTTTTACCCTATTTTTGGACCCCAAAATGTCAACTTGCCAGGGGTCTCAGAAAATTTTCCTTTCGGCTGTGATTAGGGCCAACATTGGTCTTTCCATATCTGGTGTCAAAAACTTGGGCAATTGTATCCTGTTGTGACAGTACTGCCTCAAAACTTGACTTTTTTACCCAAAACGTGAAAAATGCCTTTTTAAGGGTCTTTTCACATAATATCGAAATACGTGTCCATGGTAAAAAAAAGGGAGTATTTTTCTTATACTTTGTGGATGGTAGGGACTTGGGGTCCAAATAAACAACATTTACATTTCAAATCATAATATAACACGTTGCCATGGTAACAGTTCATTTGTGTTTAGGCCACTTTAGGCCGATCTTGGGGTATGACAAACTGTTTTTTAGTTAATATTTACAACTCCACACCACCAAAAAACAAAAATATTTCTTAAAACCTTTTACATCACTACAAAGTATCATCCTTGGCTTTACTTGAGACAAAAAAATACTGCTATAAATTTCACCCTTGTGCTATTTTTAGAACGTGCATTAGAGTATGTTTTTAGAACTTGCAAAATCAACATTTTTACCATATTTTTTGCCCTCAAAATTTATTTTTTTCAGAGGTCTCAGAATATTTTTCTTTCGGTTTTGATCAGGGCCAAAATTTGTCTTTTTTATTTCTGGTAAGAAAAACTTGGGCAAGTGTATCCTGATGTTAACAGTACTGTCTCAAAAATAGACTTTTTTCCCCAAACAGAAAAATGCATTTTGAATTGTTTTTTCTTCATATTGAATTTCTAACATTAAAAAGTAATAATTCTATCAATCTCGCAGCTTTTCCTAAGCACTAGTGGATTACCCAACATTGATCAGGAACTGTTGATGACCTTAATTTTACAATTTGCCCGGCCCAGCCCCAATCATATATTTCTTGACATTGCATAAAACAATGTTTTGTGAATAGCGCCTCTTTTTTTGAAAGTGTTCCCTTTCGGTTGTTATTGGTGTTTTCATGTCTTCTGGGTAGAAACACTGTGTTTATTGTATCCTGTTGTGACTGATCATGCCTTAAGTATAGTAATTTTTCCAAAAACAATGCATGCTTGTTAAAAAATCTGGCACTGTTTCCATGCCCTTTGAGTAATGAATACAACGTTTTTATTTAAACATAATGGTATCCAACCAAACCATAACCAATGCTTTGCCACTGAGAGTTCTTGATTTGGCTACTTTACCTATTGTACATGGTATGATTCCCATTGCAAGTAGAGTGCGATGAGCATTCTTTACAAGTTGTCTTTAATACAGGGCCTACTCTCCTTGGTCCCTGCCTGCTACCAAATGTAAAACTTTTCATAGAGATAGAGATCATAAACAATGCAGTTTCTGTGCTTGAGGCAGATGGTTTGGAGCATCCAATCATGCCCAACACAAATGTGGGAAATTAAAAAGCCCGCTTAAAAGTGTTGGAAAAGTTTGCCAAGATCTTATTAAAAACAATGATACTAACGATTTGCAAGATGAGCGTAAGAGATCATTTAAAAGGAACACGTTGCCTGGGATCGGTCAAGTTGGTCTTTGAAATGCGTTTGTAACCGTTTGTTATAAAATGCATGGTTAGAAAGATGTTTTTGAGTGATACTTGTGTTGATCATTATATTCTACTTTTAAAATATCTTTCTAATCATATGCATTTTGTAATAAACGTTTACAAACGCTTTTCAAAGACCAACTCGACCGATCCAAGGCAACGTGTTCCTTTAATGAAACAACATTGAAAGAAGTTGTAAATACTTGCACCTGCTCAACATTAATAAATAAGATGCATTTGCAGTGACAAAAGTCTATTCAGGCTAGTTTGATTATTTTTTTCCATTCACTATCTTACTAATTCATAATTATTATATATGTCTCTGAGAACGATCAACAAAAAACATTGGCAAACATTACCTGCTGAATTGTTTATCACGTTAAATAAACCAACTCTTTTGTTGTTTGCAACAGTACAATTGAAAGGAACCCCACCATAGATGGGGGAACTGCTTACAGAAGGGCAAAGCAGGTGAACGGCCATTTAGATACTTTGGATACAGTACTTGCTCACTTTTAGAGCCTCTTTGTTCTGATAGGGATGAAAATGTTTAGTTTGGTACCGGGCAGGGGACCAAGAAGACTGTTATAAGGCCATGTATAGACAAGAATAGTAAAGAATGCTCATCGCACTACTTCTCTTCTTGCAATGTGAATCATACCTGTACAACTAGGTAAAGTAGTCATGACAAAACAAGAACTCTCAGTGGCAAAGCATGGTTATACACTTTTTGTTTGTTACTTAAAGAGCATGGAAACAGTGCCATACTTATTTAACAAGCATGCTCGTTTTTGTTTTTTATCAATTCAAACTAAGGGATAACTTCAAAATGCATTTTTATTGTTTTTGGAAAAATTACCATGTTTGAGGCAGAAGTGTCACAGGATACAATAAACCAAAGTGTTTCTCCCCAGCAGACATGCAAACCATAATGATAGCCCAATCACAACAAAAAGGGAAATATTCTGAGAACCACCAAAACATTAAGACAGTACAAACTTTCTTGATGTGCAAGGGGAATTAAAAAATGTGACTTTCAAAAAAGAGATGCTGTTCACAAAACTTTTTTTTATTTTATGCAATGTCAAGAAATATGATTAGGCCGGGGCCGGGGTGAGGCCGGGGCGGGGCAAATTATAAGATTTAGGTCATCAACAGGTCCTGATCAATGTTTGGTAATGCACTAAGCCTACAGAGTGCTTATGAAAAGCTGCCAGATTGATGGAATTATTACTAACTTCTTAATGTTAGAAATTCAAAATGAAGCAAATATTTCAAAATGCATTTCTCTATGTTTTCGGGGAAAAGGGTCTACTTTTGAGACAGTTCTGTTACATCAGGATACAATTGCCCGAGTTTTTCTTACCAGAAATAAAAGACAAATTTTTGCCCTGATCAAAACCGAAAGGAAAATATTCTGAGACCCCTGAAAAAATGAAATTTTGAGGGCAAAAAATATGGTAAAAATGTTGATTTTGCAAGTTCTAAAAACATACTCTAATGCACGTTCTAAAAATAGCACAAGGGTGAAATTTTTAGCAATAATTTTTTTTTCTCAAGTAAAGCCAAGGATGATACTTTGTAGTGATGTAAAAGGTTTTATGAAATATTTTTGTTTTTTGGTGGGGTGGAGTTGTAAATATTAACTAAAAAAACAGTTTTTCATACCCCAATATCGGCCTAAAGTGGCCTAAACACAAATGAACTGTTACCATGGCAACGTGTTATATTATGATTTGAAATGTAAATGTTGTTTATTTGGACCCCAAGTCCCTACTATCCACAAAGTATAAGAAAAATATTCCTTTTTTTTTAACGTGGACACGTATGTCGATATTATGTGAAAAGACCCTTAAAAAGTCAATTTTCACGTTTTGGGGAAAAAAGTCTAGTTTTGAGGCAGTACTGTCACAACAGGATACAATTGCCCAAGTTTTTGACACCAGATATGGAAAGACCAATGTTGGCCCTAATCACAGCCGAAAGGAAAATTTTCTGAGACCCCTGGCAAGTTGACATTTTGGGGTCCAAAAATAGGGTAAAAATGTCGATTTTGCAAGTTCTAAAAACATACTGTAATGCATGATGCAAAAATAGCACAAGGGTGATATTTAAAGCAATAATTTTTTTTCTCAAGGAAGGCCAAGGATGATACTTTGTAGTGATATAAAAGGTTTTTTGAAATAATGTTGCATTTTGGTGGGGTGGAGTTGTAAATATGAGCTAAAAACCAGTTTTTTAGACCCCAAAATCGGCCTAAAATGGCCAAAAAACAAAATGAGCCGTAACCATGGCAACGGGCTATATATAGAATTGAAAATGCAATTTTGTTAACTTGCACCCCAAGGCCCTTCCAACAACAAAGTATAAAAAAAATTCATTTTTTGACCGTGAGCAACTATGTCAATTATTTACCTGAACTGACTCTTAAATCTACTTGATGTCTTGTTTTTCCAGCTGTGACAATGTGTCATCGCAGTCGGAACTACGCTTTCTACATTTCCCAGGGAAACCTTGGTGCCTTCATTCCACAATGTACACTGGAGGGTTATTTTGAGTCCATGCAGTGCCACGGTAGCACTGGATACTGTTGGTGTGTAGATATGGACGGCAAGGAAATCAATGGTAGTAGGCGAGCACCGGGGATTCATGTCCAGAGACCAGACTGCGAAGGTTAGTTTTGACCGCCATTCTTCTGATAAATCAGGCCGATACTTCAAGGAGGCAATAAAGGTGATTGCCTCCATGCCCCCTGGTCAATGCCTTAGTGCCTTCAAAATGCTCCGGTAGAAAGTTACAATTTCCTCATAGGGTGCCCTTTGCCAAGGAGAAAATGTCTTGGTGCCACTGCCCTTTCAAAACGAAGCATCCAGGCCTGTGATTTCATGCCTTTAATGGCAGCTCTTTGTGTGGAAACAAAAACTATTTGACTCTATTGGATAAATCCACTGAAAGAAACGCAGATCAATGAAAGAATAAACGCATTGTCTCTCAGTTTGGGAACTTTGATGGAAAACCATCAATTAGAACTATAATTGGCTGGCCAATCTAAGTGGTTAACAAAATTGCTGATTTTCAATTGTTTATACTTGGACCTTCTACTGATTAAAATAACATTTTCTTGCGTTTCTTTTAATAAGCTGAGACAATAAAATTAGGTGTTGTAAACTGCTTACCAAGTGATTGGACATGTTGGTATAAATGTATAAAAAAAGATAATGGCCTGACGTTTCGACCCTAGCAGAGTCTTTCTCAAAGATTTTTATTAATAAGTTCACAAATTGTTTTTATTTTGTTATTGACTAACAGCTTCTTTTTCTGTTCTCTTAAGCACTCCGCCCAAAAATGTTGACAACCTGCCAGCGACATCTGAAACAGGTGCTTGGAAAGGATGGAAGAGCTCCCCCTGGACGCTATGTCCCACAGTGCACCGAGGTTGGGGAGTATGAAACCATCCAGTGCTATGGAAGCACAGGGTACTGTTGGTGTGTCAATGAGAATGGGGAAGAGGTTGAAGGATCGAGGAGGGGCCCGGGAATGGGTTCACCAAACTGTCATGGTGAGTTTAATAGTGTGATTAGAGTTGAGTATGGATCAGCCATTTACCTTCCCTCCCTTTGGTTAGGAGGGCTCAATTTCATAGAGCTTCAAAAACTTATTTCATAGAGATTTATAAAAACTGAAAGTAGCAAAAATAATGATGAACAGACTAGGTTACCAGCCGAAAGATGATTTCAAATGTACTCTCTCAAATGTTCTCTCTTTTACAGTTATCCTGCTCATTCTTGCTCAGCAGCAAGTTGTTAACCAAATACTGAGAAGAAAATTACATTTGTGACATTGCTTTACTCATTTCTCAATGATGGTAGAACACTTCCCTTAAAATATTACTTGCTAAGGTGCTGTTGTTTTTATCTTGTTTGGACAAAAAGTACCCAAACCCTTAAGCAGCTCTATGATGTTGGGCCAAAACTTTTGGGTCATCCTACTCCAGAATTTAAAACTCCCCAAAGAATAATGCTATTTATTGTTTGTTTTCTATTAATTTTAGGAGGACCCCAAGGCCCATGTCCAACCCTGATCAGTGACATGCAGTCTGGCCTGGCTACTAGTGGATTCAACCCCCAGTGCACCCCCGATGGGCTGTTTGTGCGTGTACAATGCGACGGTGTGGCACAGTGTCTATGTGTGAATGAGACAACTGGAGATATACTCAAAGTCCTTAATGAGGTGCCACAGGACGGTGACTTTGATGCTTGTAATGGTAAGAGTCTGCAAAGACCTTCATTTCAGCCTTAAGAATCCATTCATTTCTGTATAAACATCACAAAATGCTACATATGGAAAATTGCATATCTGGACATGACCTTTACTTTGACCTGTTTATTTGAATGGAAGTAGGTCAAACCTTGCGGCCGTTTGTGGCCGCTATGGTAACTTTTGTACAAGCCGCTTGTGACCGCTATGGTCTTTAAAGTAAATGTTATATGTTTAGTGTTTGTCTGAAAGTGTTTGTCTGAAACCAAAATTTATTTGGGTCGACCTAGAGTCGCTCCAAATTTAATTGGTTTGGCGCAACTAGAGCACTTGTCTTAAACGGGTGTAATAGAGTTATTATGAGAAAAGGAAAAAAACCATAAGTTTCTAACCTCAATGAAATAGGAAGGTAAAATACTTTGAGGGAACTTTCACTGGTCTTTGGGTGTTTTTAGTGACAACATTACGGGAGAATGCTGACATTGGGTCAGCATAACACATGCTATATTAGTTATTTTCTTTGTAAATTAGTCTTTGACTTTTATTTGGTGATGTATGTTTTTAAATAAACCAAAATTCAATTGAAATTTTCATATTTACTTTTAGATGCCCATGAAGAGTTGACGCCGTGCCAACAACACAGGAACAGCGTTCTATCTGAGGAGGAACTCGATGGCCACATCCGCTATGTCCCGGAATGCACTGAGTCTGGCGACTACAACCAGATCCAGTGTTATGGAGACACAGGTCATTGCTGGTGTGTGAATGAGGTCGGAGAAGAGATTGATGGAACACGTAAGCAGCCTGGACAAGGGCTCCCTGAATGCACTGGTAGGTACACAGGACATGGGAAATAATTGATTGTTCCTCGATGAACTGGCTTATTGATTTTATGGTGATGTAGAAAGGCTGTAGATATTCAAAGATGGAGTGAGCTTCAGTGGAGAGCAAAACCCATCGTCCAAGTTATGTTTGTGTTGGAGAAGAGAGTCTGGTATTCCAGTAAAATGTGACACCCTGGAGTGTCGAGAGACCTTATTCTGAACAAGTGAAGACCCAGGCCTGCTGCCAACATTGATAAACATTTATTTCTTCACATTGTTACTTTGATTGAGGCTTTGGCTTGGGTACTTGCTAGAGGCTCTGGCTTAGGCCATGCTTGTGGCTTCAACAGTCTGTTTGAAGACCTGTACCAAAAGCAAATGTTTTCATATTAATTATAAAAAGCTAGAGCCCAAGTCGTAGTTTTAAAAAGGAAAACATACTTATATCAATTTGTAACTTTTTCTGGTTGTGTGTAGCTACAGCTAAAGGTTGCAAGGCAACACGTGAGGAGCGTCTGTTAGCCGGACTCAGAGGGTCCTTTGTTCCTGACTGTACTGAAGAGGATTTATACACACCAACACAATGCCATGGTAGCACTGGTCACTGCTGGTGTGTTAATGAAATGGGTGAAGAGATCCTAGAAACGAGACGAGGGCCTGGAGAAGAGAGAATTGACTGTGAAGGTAGGTTTTTCATTCCAGAACTACATTTGTTGTAAAAGGGATTGATACCTTTGGTCTTCCGAACCGTTCGTCTGTTTTAATCATGTAGATAAAGACAATCAAACTAAACGGTGAACATTTCATTTCTAAAGGTGATTGTGTTTTTAAGATATTGCCAAAAATACTAAGTGGTTTAGTCCATGCAGGAAGAATAGTTTCTAATTGGAATACACAGTCTGAAAAAAGTTTCTGACTGTTCTGTTTCTCAAATTTAAGTTTTTGGGTATAAAAACTGAGAGCTTTTTCCATAATCACATAACTTTGAAGTGAAATTATTCTCAAAAATCTTGTTGCTGTACTTTCAACCAAGTAAATTTTTATTGCCATTTCTAACGTATACCTTCCCTTTAAATGTAGAAATTTTAAGTAATGATTTGGAACTTAAAACCAAATTAAAGTGTCATAGGAGTAAAGTGGTTGCTAAAAGTATTTGTTTATGTTGCCAAGTTTTATTCAACAGATGTTTGTGTTTTGGGTTTTGTATTTTTTAGACATCTGCAGTCTTCCAAGAGTAACAGGACCTTGCCGTGGGTTCTTCCCATCCTATGGTTTTGACCAAAGTACGGGCAAGTGTGCTGAGTTCATCTATGGTGGCTGCCAGGGGAACGGAAACCGATTCCAGACGATACAGGCCTGCTTGGTAGCTTGCACAGGTAAGCCAAATTTGTCATTGCTTGTTTCATAATAACTTAAGATGATGTATCAATACCAAACAGGCAAACTGCTGTGGTGCAGTGCATAGTTGTATTCCCACATTGTTTCGCACAGTACATAAAGATTTATGGCAGAACAACAAAATTAAATATATTGCTCATTCAAAGCACCAATGTTACATTAAAGAATACATGATGCATAGCTGCTTCACTTCTCACACCTATGACTGGAGTAAATTTTAAAAGTACTTTGATTAATTTGTTTTGTTTTAAATGAAAAATGGAAGTTACAGCTGGCGCCCCTGAATAATAATATTGACAAAATAGGGAGAAAACCAACATAAGGGCTAGGTAGATCAATCGTTTGAGTGCCAGCATGTTAATCATGAGTTCACAGGTCCCGCTCTTGTTATTTTTTCTTTATTCAACTCAAAAATTTTGTTTAATGAAAATAAACTATAGCAAGGTATTATTTCTTTAGACTATCAACCTCCGACATCAACTGTTTCACCATCACCAGCGGCAACCACATCAACAACCACAAGGAGTTCAGCTGGTGATCAAACTACAACAGATTCTTCAGCTGTCCAGTCTACTACTGAAGCTTCGACATCAACTAAAGAATCTGAACCATCCACTAGAAATCCATCAACAACACCTTCCCGACCATCAACTACAACTTCTAGCACATCAACTACACCAAGCACAACATCAGCTAACCATGCGAAATCGTCAACTGAATCGACTACTACTGTGAAATCAACAACAGCTGAGCAATCCACGCCATCGTTGCCAGATAAACAGCCCGAGCCGTCCACCACCCAAGAGTCTACAACCCACCATTCCTCAATGTGTGAGATTCATCGTCAAGAAGCTCTTGCAAACACCCTTCCTGGTGTGTTCATTCCACAGTGTGCTGAGGACGGCTCGTTTCTACCTAAGCAGTGCTATGGACTGCTTGGTTTGTGTTGGTGTGTGCATGAGGATGGTACGGAGCAAGGAGGCACTAGGGTTGGCACCAATGAACCACTGGACTGTATGGGTGAGTTGAGTTGGCCTCAGGCAAAAAATAAGTATTCGTTTAGTTTTTGTTACTAAAGCCAAGGGTGCTGTGTACATTTTAGTATTATTAACATCATTCAAAAATAATTTTACACCACTCTTGATAGATAGCATTTCTTTTATTCAAACCAGGTTTTCTATGTTGCCCTCGGCATCATGTTCAGAAAATAATCAAAATTTTAACCAAAAAATTCACTTTTCATCTTCAGATGTGTGTAGTATGCCTGAGTTCAGAGGTCAGTGTCCTGAAAATATTGACATGTGGTTCTTCAACGCCAAAGCAGATGTTTGTGAGATGTTTGTCTACAGTGGCTGCCAAGGCAACCAGAATCAGTTTAAGACGCGGGAAGCTTGCGAGAACCGTTGCATCACTCCTGGTAAAAGCTTGTTATATACTTTTTAGACAAAGTTGTTTGAACCCCCAAATCTCACTTTCTCCAGAAAAATTCTTCCCTCTGGAGATATGTTTGCAGTCTTCCTATTTTGTCAATATCTTTGGCACCCCTAAACAAAGATATTGACAAAGTGACTACCATTATAGGGGTAGAAAGCTCAGTTGGTAGAGGGCCGGATCTGAGGTCGTGAGTTCAAGTCCCACTCTCGTAAATATTTCCTTCTTCAACCCCAAGTTATACCTTTACAAAGGGAAAAGTGTCTGGAACATTAGAGAGCAGTAGACTTTACAAAGGGAAAAGTGTCTGGAACATTAGAGAGCAGTAGACTGGAGAGTTTAGGATGATAGGGGGCAGCAGACTTAAAATCCAGGTATCAAAGAAGAGGGTTTCCACAAACACATTCAGAAGAGATTGAGTAAACTTCCAGTGAGGTGCTATTAGAAGAGAAAACAAAACACATTAATTTCTTGATTAATTGACACAAATGTAAAACATGCGGACAAATAGTCTGACCAGAAAGAAATTAAGAGACTGTGAGATATAGATGCCCTATGCTGAAGGAGCTCTTATTAGAACTGTTGAACCATAGATACTAATTTTGTCAAATACATATTTATTTCAAATGTCGGTTGTTCTGTTACCTGTAACTGTTTTTCTTTCTATTTGTGAATACTTATTTAAGGTGATGTAACTATCGGCCTATTGAATATAAAATGCTCCGCTTTGTAAATCCAAATGACATCAATTCATTCATGTATGTTTTAGGTTTTTTTTTATTATTTTTTTTATATTAATTACAGCTCCCACATCTTGCGTTGAGAAACGTGAAATGGCTCTGAGTTCCGAAAATCTGGGTGAGTTTGTCCCTCAGTGCACTGAAGACGGTCAGTTCACATCCCAGCAATGCCACGGTAGTATCGGCCATTGTTGGTGTGTGGATGACCAAGGAATGGAACTAGGGGCGACACGTAGAGGGCCTGGAGAAGAGCTACTGGATTGTGAGGGTGAGTGAGAGTTGACAGACAGAAGTTTCTCATTTAATCTTCTTACTTGTATCAAAACAAATAATAATATTTTAAGCGGATAACATTCTGTATTAGGAAATATTATAGAAAGTACATGTGACGATCAAAAATTTCGGGATACAAATCATGCTTGCAAAACAAATAGTTGTACCTGCAACTATAACTGTCATGGTAGAACTGTCCAAAGCTACAAACTTCACTTGAAAAAAAACATAGAATTCTTCTGTGGCATTTGTATCATCAATTTTTCTCTTTGAATGGCATTCTACTCTATTTGCTTGTGGAAATAATAAAGTGTTGTCTGAATTCTAACAAGTCTTTCCGGTTCTTTAAAAGAAAAATTACCCTTGATTTTTCATTTAGAAGACTATCAATGCATCAATGGAACTTAGGAATGTTGGCTCGTGAATTTTCAATACAAAAATTTGCTCTCTTTTTCCTTTTTTCTTTTTTACCATGAAGGGGATACTTTAAGGACGATGTTGTTGATTCGTTTGTTCAGCAGTGAGGTTTATTAAAATTTCAATTTTTTTTATTTATACATGTATTTTTACATTTTATTTTTAAAGGGGGGGGGGATGGTGTTAGGTGTGCCAAAATAATAATTCATCCTGCTACTGTTACTCAAATGTTGATTTCACCCTAAACTATTGTTCACTATTTAATTCAGATGTTTGCAGTTTGCCCAAGTACAGCGGACCCTGCAGAGGCAACTTTGCCTTGTTCTACTATGATGTCATGGATGGGAGATGCAAATCATTTGTTTATGGTGGGTGCCAAGGCAACGGTAACCGATTTGAAACGTTGGAAGAGTGTGAACAAACTTGTTATGTTCCAGGTAAGTGAAGAGATAGAAATGTCTACCCCTCCACACAACAATAACAAGAAGAAGAAGAAGCACAATTAAATTAAATAAAGTCTCCTTGCTGCACCTTTTAAGCATCCAATTTCTTTTATAAAGCCATTGGACCCTTTTGGTACAGAAACGAAAATAAAAGTTTACAAATAACTTGCAGGGTTTACAGAAGGTAGTGGTGAAATGCTTTACTTTTTGAGAAAACAGTAAAACAATATCAATTCTCGATATCAAGCATCACAGATTTATTTTAAACACATGTCATGACACAGCGAAAAACGTGCGGATACAAGGGTGGGTTTTCCTGTTATTTTCTCCCGACTCCGATGTCCGATTGAGCCTAAATTTTCACAGGTTTGTTGTGATACACAAAGTGTGGGCCTTGAACAATACTGTTTACCGAAAGGGTCCAATGGCTTTAAGTTGTGATAAATAGGTCTGAAAACCTTTTTTCCAAAGACCAAATATCATGCCTGTTGCTTATTTTTTTGTCTTCTTGTCTATTCAGAGTTCACCGGCCGACCCCCAACACCCTGTGAAATAAAGCGTGATGAAACACTCTCTACTCATCAGCTTCATCTCTTCGTTCCGGAATGCACGGCCGATGGCGCGTACACCTCCCGTCAATGCTATGATCTGATTGGTCAGTGTTGGTGCGTAAATGAAGAAGGAGAGACCCAGGGTGGAACCAAGACCAGGGATGGACAGGTCCCCCTCGACTGCAATGGTACGAGCGTTTGTCTTCAGGGTGAACTCATTTCCTTAAAGACAGTGGACACTATTGATAATTGTCAAATACCAGTCTTGTCACTTGGTGTATCTCAACATGTGCGTAAAATAACCAACCTGTGAAAATCTGAGCTCAATTGGTCGTTGAAGTTGCGAGATAACACGAAGTTGTGTGCTTTCAGATGCTTGATTTCGAGACCTTTAAAAATTCTAAATCTGAGGTCTCAAAATCGATTCGTGGAAAATTACTTCTTTCTCGAAAACATGGTCACTTCAGAGAGAGCCGTTTCTCACAATGTTTTATACTATCAACCTCTCCCCATTACTCGTTACCTAGTAAGGTTTATGCTTACAATTATTTTGTCCACTGCCTTTAAGATGGCTTTGAGATTTTTAGACTGATTTCTTCGTGCTGTATATTTTTTTTCCCTTTTTTTTTAAAAGTTGCATTGCTCATGTTTTGGCGTAAAAGATAAAGAAGGCTTAGTCTTAATCTCAATCAGTCTTTTGTAAGTGCAACCCCAAATAATTTGTTCTCATTAGCAGTCGGGACTAATTAAAGGCTGCGTTATCAGAGCAAAACAAATTGTGATAAAAATAAACCATTATTTCTTATGACTTGTGGTGTCAAACTGCACAATAACTTTCAACTGAATGCTCTTGTTTCGTTTTTCATTTTGACAGACAAATGTTCCTTCCCTAAGTTTACCGGACACTGCAACGCCAATCTGGACCGATGGTTCTACAATACGGAGACTGGGGTTTGTGAGGAGTTTGTCTATGGTGGCTGCCGAGGCAATATGAATAATTTTGAATCCTTTGAAGAGTGCGAGCAATCCTGTGTACCTAACGGTAAGATGCAAGTCTGTCACTACCTGTCATGGTATCATTTTTGGTTGGGTTAGCAGAAACATCTGTGTTTGAAAACCAGTTGAATAATTGTAACCCTTTGAGACAATTCACATCTGTATAATCATTACAAAATGCTCAGACATAATCAAATATTGTCAGTTAAAATGTCAATCAGAAATAACATTTAACAGAAAATGTAGTTTTTGTTTAGAATTGGGATACTATGTTCACGTACTACATTGGAAAATTTAATCTCCGGATATGACCTTTACTTTGATCTCTTTTTGTGACCAGAAGTAGGCCGAACATTGCGGCCGTTTGTAAGCCCTATGTTGGCGGTCTCCCTATTTTGTCAATATCTTTGTTTAGGTGCCAGTCAAAATTAAGCCATACAGCCGTTAACTGCTGTGTAGCCAAGGATCACACCAAAGTTTCAATTTTGAACTTATTACAAATTAACTGGTAAGAAGTAAGATTCCTAAGATGTATGTGCGTGTTGTTCCTTAAGGTCATGAGATGCAGTCCTGTACGATGCAGAAGGAGCTAGCGTTATCCAGCAACCTTCCCGATGCCTTCATCCCCCAGTGTACAGAGGATGGTTGGTTTGCACCCAGTCAGTGCCATGATTCCACAGGCCAGTGCTGGTGTGTAACGGAGAGCGGTATGGAGCAGGGAGACACCAGGAGGGAACCAGGAATGGTACTGCTGAACTGTGATGGTAGGTCTGATGCCAGGCAAGAGTGATCTCTTGTGCTTCAGATTCATATATTATTTCCTCCCCATTATTTTGTTATTGACTACTTTGTGGTGATGATATGAGGAACAATGCTTTAGTTGAAATGAATTGAATTGAATTGAACTGAGCTTCAAATTTTAAACACTTGGTTTACCTTTGGTTGGGAAAAATAAGTAAATTTTTAACTGGCCTTTCATCAGCCTGGTGGATGTCAATCCCTCCTGAGTTGAAGATTTTCTTTTTAGCTTCAGATTAAATGTATTGTTTACTTTTGTTGAGCAAAAGTATCTTAGTTTCAACTTGCCTTGTATCAGAATGAGAAAGGGATCCATGTTTTCAGTAGGCAAAGACCTGTAGATAGCCAAGCCGGTGCTAAAAAATCAAGCCTGCTGAAAATCTACCTCGCCAAGGAAAATGTTAATCTGGCTTCAAGGAGAACAATTAAAATACATTCTCGGAAAAAAAAAAGTTATTACGAGTATTTTTTTTCAAATGTGTAGAAAATAAAACGATATTCCTTCATTTGTGTCATCATTAGATGTGTGCAGTTTCCCCAAGTCATCAGGACCGTGCCTAGCCTACTTTGCCATGTGGTACTACGACACTGAAGAACAGCAATGCCGGCAATTTATTTACGGTGGTTGCCAGGGCAACGGCAACAGGTTCCAAACTCGAGAGGAGTGCGAACAATCGTGCGATGCTCAAGGTACAATTAAAATATTCTACTTGATGTCTTAGTCTAGAGTGATTGGTGTGTCAGTGACTTGGACGCAAGCAGTTTGTTAAATACCATCAGTTTTTACGACCCTCAATAACTTGAGGCTTTTCTTTTATGCCATGTTGAAAATAACTTGTAGGACCCATGAAGTAAATTACTTTATGATGATTTTAGGCAGTCAATGTCCAGTAGCCCTACAATTGGATAACATACACAAAATTGTGGAATCGGTCTTAAGAATTCCAAACTTGTAACTTTTAGAGTCTCCATTCTTTATAGCTGGCTTTCTTGTTAACTTTGTTTATACTTTTGCCAATTTTTATCTTTGTTTATTGTTGTAAACCATCTTAGGTCAAAGTTTTAACCTACCAATCATTTGTTGATCAATGTTTTACTTTTTTTCCCCTGACTTCTCTTCCTGCATCTGGACTTTTTCGGGCTATTTTTAAATGTTATATAATCCTGTTATAATGTGCTCTGTTTTTGCAGCATTTTTTTATTGTCTATTTTATCTTTTTGCTGGTTTTTTTTCCTGTAAATCATGAACATGTACGTTCAACTTTTTGCAGCTATGCATGCTAATAAGAAACCCTTATGAATGAATAACTGAATGAATGAAGGATAGACTCAACTGGACCCAGTAATTTATATATTAAATTTTCTTACTATTACATTACTTACATTATTTTGATTGTATTCTTGTGTGTACACATGTGTACAATTTTTATCAGCCTTTCCCGCCACCTTATTTTAATGCTTAGGTCTACTGTAATTATTGATAAGGTTTATTATCAGAGTAACTATTTGATTCTCATAATGTTTATTATAAAAGATTCTAACTCGATGTGAAAATATTATGTTATCATAACATACACAAATGTTTTTTTTTTCTTGGGGACAGTTGTTTTGTTTTCCCATCATACATGTAACTCTCTGAATTAAATTCATCAAAGTCTCTCAATGACATCTGTTGATTTATCTCTCTTGACAGTTTCCACCACTGTAGAGCCATCTTCCCTCTGCGAGGTCACTAAGTCTGAAGCCCAGTCAGGAGGTTTGCTTGGTTCCTTCATACCTCAGTGTTCAGAGGAGGGATTATTCTCTAGGCTGCAGTGCCATGGCAGCACTGGGTACTGTTGGTGTGTGGATGAACTGACCGGAGAGGAGATTGGCAACAGTGCTGCGGCAGAGCGTTTTGTCAAGCCAGACTGTGATGGTGAGTGGGGCTATTTTAAGTATTTTCGTGTTGCACTCTTTTCTTTGTTTTGTATATTGCCCACATTAAAAAGTAAATTGACCTTTTAGGCAGACATCCAAACCACAACAAGGGACATCACCAAGGCAAGTCTAAACGTTGTACAACAACCAAGCAGCAGAGGGCGCTATTATCAAGCACTGTCAGAGCTGTGTATTGCAGCACGGCTCTGGTACACTGCAGGGGGTTTATGCAATAAAATGAAGTACCCATAGTTCTTATAAGCCAAAGGAACTACACTGTGTCTGCAAAGAACTATAGGTTTGGATATTGGAAAAAAAAACTCCTCTATTTTTCGCCCCCATCAAATTAAAATTAAAATTTCTGTAGTCTGTTTTTATTAGTAGTTATTTCAAATAAAAAGTTTCATCCCTGGTTATACGGCAGTAAAGGTTGAATGGCTTCTGACTAGCACCCAAACAAAAGTGTAGAAAAATAGGGAGACTGCCAACATTAGGGCTAGATGGCTCAGTTTGTAGAGTAGGTTGCAAGTTTAAACCCCATCCTCGCCAACTTGTCTTTGTTCACCCCAAAATTTGATTGACAATTTTACTGAAATATTTTTGTATTTCTTTTTCTCTGTTTGTTTAGCATACTACCGCTTTGACAGTATTCCTGATGTCGTTGAACCGATCCCCTCGGACCCTACCGTTGATTTCACCTTAAATCTGAGCCCTCTGTTGGGAGATGAAGGGTGCGCTACAACACCCTTTGGTTGCTGCCCTGATGGGGTCACACAAGCTACCAGAGAAGATCAGTTTGGCTGCCCAGGTAAGAATCTTGCACATCAGTTATGATAAAAAAATACATTTGATGATCACTTAGGCTGCCCAGATAAGAATCTTGCACATCAGTGATTGCCCAAAAAATAAAATGAAAAAATTGATGATCAGTTCATCAAAATGTTTATTATTGTTTAAATCGCTTGGTACTAACGTCATGCAACAGTCGTGCAAGTCTCACACATATTGGGGCATTTATGGACCACTGAAGTCCCACATGCATTGCTTTGTGTAAAGGAAACACCATCGCCCACTATAACATAGCCCAATGTTAAGTATGCGCAAGACCAGCACAGTCTATTTATCAGCCGATCAACAGATTTCCTCTTGTTCTGGGGAATTTTTTGTTTTTGACAATCTAAAAATACTGTCCAAATGTTTTCTTTTTAAATTATAAACATACTCTGTTGTAAATTGCATTTTACAACTGCCCCAGATTATTTGATTTTGCAACTTGAGCATATAAAGAGAATAATCTTGACGATCCTCTTTTGTCCTGAAGGAATTTCCCCGCCCATGGTGGAGGTTGCTCCGTCAGACTCTACAGTCATCCTGGGAGACACACTGACCATAACCTGCAACTCGGCTGGAAACCCGACCCCTACAACCACCTGGCATCGCTATGACAGTAACGTAGAGTATCTACAAGACGCTAGGATCACCGTGACCGGAGAAGGAACTCTGACTATTGAGGGTGTTACTGAAGAGGATGCAGGCCCTTATGTGTGTAGGGCGTCGAATGGTGTCGGACAGGCAGCTAAAGTAGCTGTGGATGTCAAAGTGTTCAGTAAGTATGCGTTGAAAAATTGATCTTATTAAGTTTTTATAATTGTTACCAATCACAGAAGGTAATTTTTGTATCACATAATCACTAGACAAAGCCAAATTGCAATTCTTAAACATTTATGAATTGTGTTCCTCACTGTTGGTTTGGAGAATAAATAAAATACAATACAATACAATGCAGAACAATACAAATACTGATATTTCAAATTAGTAGTTTTTATCAAACACTAGAACGGAGTGGACAATCATTGGGGGCATATGGGTGCATAGTCACGGAATATAAATCACAAGGTAAATTCACTAGGAATGGAATAGTCCAGCAGATTGCAGAGTGATTATATTTCGCAACAATAAACAAACAAAATGCATTGAATATTTGTTTAATTATAACTCCTCACGCATTTTTTTTTGTTTTGTAATCTTCTTCCATTTATTTTAAATGGAGGCATTAAATCTTCCTACAATCATAATTAAGTTTAGACAAGAAATTTTCAGGACTTCAAAAGCTAAAGTCAACCATAGTAATAACATAGAGTTAAGTCCTATTTCCACTGTTGCAAATGATCCGTTGCGAATTTGTGTAGTCAAGATTGGCATCGCATTGGCATCGCAAGTTTACCAGAGTATTGATGTGTTGTATACAGTGTGGGTTAATTCTGAGTGTTTCTGTTTCTCCAATAGCTCCAGTTGAAATTCCAGAAACCAGCCAGCATTCCCTGAAAGTGAAGGAGGGCGATCTTGTCTTGTTGTACTGCCACGCCATCGGTAACCCTAAACCCACCGTGACCTGGATGAGGAATGATGACCTCTTGCCCGGTGATGACCCCAGAATGACCCAGCAGGAAGACGACACACTACGCATTGAGAACGTGGACCTGGGTGATGCTGGAAACTATGTCTGCACTGGACGTAACATGTTCGGCACTGTCCAGAAAAGGACAGTCACTCTGATTGTACAAGGTCATTATTTTCTGTTTTTTTTAATCCATAATTTGTTGCAATGTATGCCCTGAAATATTACATTGCCAAATTTTGTATTTTTGTTTTCGACTGCTAAATCATTTTTAAAAATTTTTTTTTTTCTAACAGCTAAAGTACAGATTGTGACGAGACCTGAAGACACAGTGGCCAGTATTGGTGAAACAATCACGCTGCCGTGTGCCAGCATCGGCTCTCCTAAACCCACAATCATGTGGAGGGTCAATATGATTGATCTGCCATCAAAAGATCGATTTGAGACCTCGCCAAATGGTGACTTGACAATAAGAGGTATGTATCTGTTTTTCTATTTCTATGAGGATTCTCAACAAAGCCTCTCTGTACTGGGGTCTTTTATGGGCATTGATAGTTTTTAATAATAATAATAATAATTTATTCATTTATTATGCACAAGTTTCATAAAAAATATGTTCAGATGCGCATTACAATAGTACAAAAATACGGATGTTAACAACTATTTAAGAATATTTAAAAATGGAATATACACTGTAAAATACACAAACAATACATGTAGTTAAAAGCTATCAACAAAAATTATACATCAGCAGGCCAAAGTCTACATAAAAAACTAATAAAAACATAATACAAAGCAAGGGACCTACAGCTTTACATACCATCCAAAGGATGTAACAATAATGGCTTTATAGTGTCCCGCTTAAAGCCCGTGTACCCTTTCGGTACAGAAAAAAACAAAAAAGTTCACAGATTTACATATAACTTACAGGGTTTACAGAAGGTAATGGTGAAAGACTTCTCTTGAAATATTAGTCCATGAAATGCTTTACTTTTTGAGAAAACGGTAAAACAATATAAATTCTCGTTGACGAGAATTACGGATTTGTTATAAACACATGTCATGACACGGCGAAACGCGCGAAAACAGGAGTGGGTTTTCCCGTTATTTTCTCCCGACTCCGATGTCCGATTGAGCCTAAATTTCCACAGGATTGTTATTTTATATATAAGTTGTGATACACGAAGTGTGGGACTTGGACAATACTGTTTACCGAAAGTGTATAATGGCTTTAATGCCACAAGTGTCAAGACTGAGCCTTGAACCAACACATTTTGTCAGGAAAATGTTCAAAATGTGAAACGCATTTGAGTCAGGTTGTTTCTCAACACATTGTCTCTGAACAAAAGTCCTTCCAAAATTCTTGAAATTTTTATGTGATGTTAAAACTTCTTAAAGCCTCGATTAACCTCCTATGTCCCTGCTGAAAATGTTAGTGCTAAAACATGTTTTGTACATTTATTTATGTTTGTAGTAAAAAGAGAGGAACAAATCCTGATCAAGTGACTGATATCATCAGTGATATCTTCATTGATAATAGTAACAACTAGATTTTATATAGCGCATTTAACATTAACTGTCGCAATAAACTTTACATTAGTGTCCTGACAAACAGTTTATAGATGTGTCAATAATCTGAATTGATTGTTGTGATGTTTCAGATATTAAAAGTACTGATGCTGGTCAATACACATGTACTGCTGCCAATGGAGAGTCTGTTGAGACTGCTGCTGCTATGGTTACAGTCACAGGTAGGTAGAGGTTTATGTTTGAGGTCTGCAACATCTTCAGTAACGGAGTAGTTCGGCGACATTGTTGACGACGGTACAACTCTGTCCATTAACGGATAAATTCCAGTATAAGTAAACAGTACATAGAATTTATTTTCACCTTACACCAATGTGTATTAAGCACTGTAGTACATAACTGAGTTCTGTGAACAAAAACCCCTCAAGCAAATCACTCGGGTGGGATTGAACCCACGACCTTTGCATTGTTAGAGCAGACTTTGGATGTCTAAATTTTAGTGTGCTAGTAGATAGATTTATGATTTCTACTTAAATTAACATTATTTGTAGCTCCCGTAGTTATAATAATAATAATATCGAAGTCTTATATAGCGCACGTATCTACCAAACAAGGTACTCAAGGCGCTGAGTATATACAAACTTTCAGAAAGAAAGGTTATTGCAGTGATATTGAGACCCAATTACTTAGCACCTTATAAGAGTTTACAAGGTGCTACGGCGCATACAGCAGCCACAGCCAGGAACACCGGGGCGAACCCTTCTCTTTTTCGAAAAGTGCACTGGGTTCTTTATATCACAACTTTATTGGAGAAGCTTATGTTTGAATGGTTTTGAAATAGATATATGTCACAATACAAATTATGGGAATCATCATCATCATCATCCTCTACTTTGAATATTTGTAACATTTTTGTTTATTATTCTTATTAATGGTTTATTTTATCTGTTTGTGTAGGTGCCAACAGTGATCCAAATTGTCAAGACAACAGTGATTATGCCAACTGTCGTCTAGTGCTAAAGGCTGGGATGTGCACCCAGCCACCGTTTACCAAGTACTGCTGCGCCACCTGCAGGGACAACAACCACGCAAAGCGCCGCCGAAGACGCAGACGATGAGTGCTTAGATAGGACGTAAATATATGTAAAAATATAATATTCAGGTGGATTAGTCAGTTACTCCACTGCACAATGCATTAAGGCAGGGAGTCTATGTGTTCTCCTGGTGGTTGTATATTAAATACAGCATGCGTTTCCAACACTGCGTGGAGCATGTTTTATTGACCCATTGTGTAGCACACTTACACGCACCTATTCTGTCGGCCATTTTGGGAGTTGAAATGTACACAAAGGAATTGACTCCGGAAATGGTAGGCGCGCACTTTGCTGAGGTGCGTTCCTCATCGAGAAAGGGGTTAATAATGGTAAAGGGACACATGGATTCCCAGTCAAAAGCCCAGTTCATACTTCCTGTGAATACTTGTGCAAAGAAAAGTTGACGGCACAGCTCTGTTTTCGCTGCAAATATTTCGCAGGAGTTGAGCACTGCTTAACTGTTGCAAATTGTTTGTTGCAAATTTGTGTCGTCAAAAATTTGCTACGCAAAAAAGTATGAACCATGCTTCAGGTACCTCTGTAATGTCAAAGAGAATTCTCAGAGGTCTAATATTTATATAAAGAAATCTTTCTTTGCACCCATTGACTGGGTCAGAAGCAGTTAAGGGACTTTTTGACCTGAACCATAGTTTGCCTTACACAAATCCTCTCAAGTTTTTCAAATTTGTAAAAAATTCATGCATGAATCCCCAATTTTTATTGTATAAAAATAAGCTTTCACTGACTTTCAAAATCATTTTTATACTGAAGGATTTTATTAAAACAAAATAATGTTTAAAAACTTGTTCATACCAAAATATATTTTGCGAAAAAAGAGAGGACAGTTTTGTTTTTTTAAAGGGTTGTGTAAAGGTTTTAAGGAGAGATAGGTTCTTAAAATAAAATAAAACTTTTTATATCAATTTGATGGGAATACAAAACCTGCTTCTATAAAATGTTATCACAAGGGAAGAACCCCCGAACAAAGATATTGACAAAATAGGGACACTGCCAACATAGGGCTAGATAGCTCAGTTGGTAGAGTGCCGGCAGGTTAATCCGGAGGTCGTTGGTTCGAATCCCACTCTAGTCAATTCTTTGTTCAACCCCAAAAATCTATAAAATATTGTTATTTATTGAGGAAATATTGCAAAAACAACTGAAATGTAAGGTTTTTGTATACAAAAACAGACCTCAGTTATTTCAAGTGGTGCTTTTATAAGCATTTTTAAATGCTTTTTTTTATGCAATTTCATGTGCCTTTCCTTAACTCTTTTCGTGTAATGTTCCTTCCCAAAGTGACTTAATAGGGTCTATTATATAGAGCCCTTAGCTTTGTTCATTGTACTCTTCTTTTTTTTGTAATTACAATTTTGACATTTCTCCAAAACAAAGTAGAATTCCAATCGTTTTCTATGTGGAAGAAAATACAAGCTAGCAAGTTTTCTATACTACCATTGAATTAGACCTTTCTCCCGTATCACCCTCTGGAAATCTAACAATCGAGTGTTAGATTTTATTTTCTTGTTTATTTTGTGTTTTGCCCAGTTTTTGTTAGCTGCATGATCAACCAGAAGGTGTGTCAAGTATAAGAATTTAAAAAACCCATGTCACTGATAATAACAGAGCCATTGATAAAAAAAAATATCCAGTTTGTTTCACATCCACCTCTTTTAATTCAGAGGCTAAAAACATCTTTTAAGAGCTGTATGGGGTGAAACTTTTCCACATTATGGCCGTTTTGAAACGATAGTTTGGGCTTTAGGCCCAATTTATTTGGAAAAACGTACCCTTCCCAGGGGCTTTAAATGGGCGCACGGAGCCCAAGCCCGAGACTGGGTCCTCGAACATGTCCTTATCTGGTTGCTGCACTTCAATCCTCCACCAATTTAAATCAATGTGCACAATACTGGAGGTTGAAATGAAAAAGTTAGGCTGCTCCCCTTTTTTGAAAAGGAATCGGTATTCCGTGTGGCTTGTATATATACAGGAAACATTATACAGATTGGGGCCGTTAGTCTATTTCAGCTCCTTAAACTTAATAATTCACACAAAATTTTGAGGGATTTGAATAAATTAATTTGCGACCTTTTTCTCTCATAGATACTTTGGTGGGTAATGTGCAATTGTGTCTTCAATGTAAACACATGAAGAAGTAACGAACATTATCCTGGACAGGGTATATTAACCTTAGTTTACAGCTCTTCAATCGCTTTTTCATCCACATAATATGTAACTCATTTTAGTTTTTTTTTCCGACAGGGTATTTTAATGTTTTTAGTATGCATTTTTCTTGTAATTTGTTCTTCAGCGTTCTTTCACGAGGTGCCAAACCCATTCACTGATGTGTCTTTCCTGTAGTTGAATTTAATATTCCGTTTGTTCAGGGGGAAATATAGTTTTACTCCCCATAACACAAGAAAAACTGCCAAAACCTAGGGAGCTTTTTCTTTTTACAGACTTCAGACTGCATGATAACGTCTTTCATAAGAATAATCACTTTCGGTGGCCGTTATAGTAAAGTTACATGACGAGTCAAAGCGATTGCACTATCTGCCACTTGGCCAGGAGCTTTCTAGTAAGCGTAAAATCAATAAGAATGTTCCGTGACGTCAGTAGAAACTGATTCTCCCTGTCACCTTGGGCAATGACCTGATACTTCACGGCTCCGCATTATTCATTCACTATATTCACATGCACGAATGTTCATGACTAGAAGCCAGTTCTGTTGAATTTACCGAGCGCTTGTTATTTGCTTAGCAGAAGACAACTCTGCTCATAAGAGACAAGTCACCAGTCAGAATGTCACTGATATGAATTGATTGTCACTGGTTCCCCAAAATGTTTTTGCATAGCAATTGAATTGGTCAAGCAATAATTTCTGGTGCACAGTTTCTTTTATATCTGGGCTTGTTTATTAGGCATCACAATATTTTGTATATGAATGGATAATTGCAGCACTAAATATTTTTAGGCATGTCCGAAAACACAGTCCGTTTAACGAACACATGTTTGTCTTTAAAAAAAAAAACAATTATAACACGATTTTTTTGTATAGATAAAACGCAAGCCAAGATTTTAAAATTGCCACGATATTTTTTAACATTGTGGAGTTTGAAGTGAGTTATATTTTTTAACTAGTTGTTTTTTAAAATACACATGCAGTTTTTTTAAAATCATGTTTTTTTCTTTACATTTATTTCTTCGTTGCCTTCTATAAATATGTTTATTTTATTATCATAATCTTGGTAAAAACTTGAGGTTGAAGAAGGCAAGACCGGTATCACGAAATGACAACACTGTCCCTTTATTTTAAATGGCAGGAAAACTTGGAATTGGCCTTGAACAATTAGTTGCAGGTTATCAACTATTTGTTGCAACACAATCCAGGCAAACCATATAAAAGCTACTCTTTTCAACTGACTTCAGTTTTGAACTTTGTCTATGACGTAGTTTGTGACGTCTTTTACTGAAACAGGCACATGTATTTGTGTTTAATTTCGATGTTTTGTTTAACTTGATAACTTTTTTTTATATCTTAGATTAGGATATAGGATCGTAGAACACATGTAGATTTTTAATTAACTAGCCTATATATGAAGAATTATTACCTAAATTATTTAAAACAGTAAATGTATTCCCAACCATGTTGTTGTGAGAGATATTTACTGCAGACGACTGCAATGGTGCTTGTTTACTGTACGTGAAATGTAAGGGTTTTCCCCCATAAAAACTACTATCTTTACATGGTACAGAAACGGATATTTTTGATGTGTAGATTACGGATTAGAAAAACACAAAACTATTTATATAATAGCTGAACGTGGTATCACGATGAGTACAAATAACAGACAAAGTGCCTAGTTTTGATAGCGAAACTCGTAATTTCAGTCTATATATATATTCCAATTGTATATTTATCTTTGAACTGTTGATTAATAAAATTAAGTCAGTGAAATTAATTGCACAGGATGTCGCGTCTATGTTTTTTTGTTTACCAAAGCAATAATGTTTCTCTCTGAATGACGTCACTGGACATATTGACACTGAAGTGTGTGATGGGATCCATGGTCAGAAATCGACCCGGTGTCCCCAGGACAAAGCGCGTATTAAAAGACGAACTTGACGGAAATGACGTCATAGACTTGACAGGTCTTTTGTTCATCGACAAATCGGCAGTGGTAGATTGGACACCTTGTGTAGACCATTGTGCCACGTGGCATCACGTGTTAGTAAAGATTGCCCACTGGGTGAGGGGGTGGCGGGCAAAAAGTGTACATTTTCGTTATGAGAATATTGTTAGAATATTAATTTAGGTTTTACCTATATACACCGATGTGTATTAGCACTGTATACTCGGTACTTTCCCGAACTCTGTGAACAAAACCACAGTCATTCTACTCGGGTGTGATTCGAACCCACGACATTTGCGATTCTAGAGCAGTGTCAGTGTTTGGTTACCAAGTAGACGCTGATGGTTTCAGAGGCCAGAAGCAGTTATTTGAAGTTGGAACAAATCGATGTAGTGATGCTACAAACAATTGTTTACGAAGATATTGAGACACTTCTTTCTCGGTTACCAGCTCAGATAACGACGAGTCCGATATCCAATTTTTGTTTTGTCCCTACTCTGCAATTCAATTTCCATTTTATGCTCCACAGCTTGAATGAATTCGCTCTGTTCATCAACTCACGTGTGGTATCTGCAGGAGACGCTTGAAAAAAGTTGTTTATACTTAATTGTTATCACAGCCAGATGATTTCTTAGGGTTTTCTTTGATTTAAAGTTTTCTCAAAATCCCCTTTTAGCCTAAAAATGTTTTTGACGATGTAAAGCATGCACCAAAGGGAGAAAATGTTTTAGAAAGAACATACATTCGGAAGTGTCGTGGCCGAGCGGTTAAGAGCACCGAATTCAAACTCTAGTGTTTCTGATCAGCAGAGTGTTGGTTAGAATCCCCAGCCGTGACACTTGTGTCCTTAAAGGAACACGTTGCCTTGGATCGGACGAGTTGGTCAAAACAAAAGCGTTTGTAACCGTTTTTTATAAAATGCATATGGTTCAAAAGATGTTTTAAAAGTAGAATACAATGATCCACACAAGTTTGCCTCGAAATTTTCCTTCTACTGTGCGAACTAACATGGTCGGCCATTTATGGGAGTCAAAATTTTGACCCCCATAAATGGCCGACGTGTTAGTCGACGAGGTAAAAGGAAAACCACGCAATTTCGAGGCATGTTTGTGTGGATCATTGTATTCTACTTTTACAACATCTTTCTACCCATATGCATTTTATAAAAAACGGTTACAAACGCTTTTCAAAGACCAACTCGACCGATCCAAGGCAACGTGTTCCTTTAAGAGAGACACTTAACCATTGCTTCGTCCTACGGATGGGACGTAAAGCCGTTGGTCCCATGTGTTGTGTAACGCATGTAAAAGAACCCAGTGCACTTATCGAAAAGAGAAGGGGTTCGCCCCGGTGTTCCTGGCTGTGACTGATGTATGCGCCGTAGCACATTGTAAACTCTTATAAGGTGCTAAATAATTGGGTCTCAGATTTCATCACTGCAATAACCTATCTTTCTGAAAGTTTGTATATACTCAGCGCCTTGAGTACCTTGTTTGGTAGATACGGCGTGTACTATATAACACTTCGATATTACATGTACTTCACAGTGCGTCCAACCCTGTACTGGTGATGCACATCAGAAAGCCTATGTGCGATAAATCTGAATGGTAACATCTGGGAGGTTGCTTTAGCATGTTGGAGGAAACCGGCCACAAACAATACAAAATCAGGAATGTTCACATACGTCAAATTCCATCCTTGGTTAATATTTCAACACAAACATATGTTTTTAGATATTAATTTGAATCAACATGTATCTTTGGAGCTGTATCGAGAAAAAAAAAAGATGACGACACTTTTCCGAAAATGTCAACAGGTGCGACTCGTCCATGTGCTATGTTATTAGACGACACGTGAACACGTGTTGTAGGGTCGTTCTAATGCCACTATTTACGTCATAAATTCATTTATCAAAAACGACCGGATGTAAATTTAGCTCTGCAAACAATGGTCTACGCTTTCGTAGCATCCGTTATAACTCAGTGTGGTTCAATATCGAGAGAGACTTTCAAGCAAGACAACTTCACGTGATTGCCATTTTTAGACCCATCCTGTGGGTTATACTTAGATGACAAATTGTTATGTCGTCATTGTACACAAAAACATGTCTCCTCGTTAGTCAAGTGAAACCCGTTATGGACATAAATAGTCCCAATTAGACTGTAAATAATATTCATTATACTATTAACCCTTTTTGTCATTATCTGGGGGAATATTAGTCTTGCTATAGGTCATCCAAAAAATAAATGGACTATAATTTATCATTGGAGATAAATCTAGAGATTATATACGCTTCCGATACACTGAATCATCAAACTGTATATATATATATACCTACATGAATATGTATGTATATAAAGTAATTGTAGCTATAAATGCATGAATAAATAGATGACTACGGCGTTCAATTAATATCCATTAGGTTTGAATCAGTATCAGTTGCAGGTGTTTAACATTTGTCTTAGTTCCCTGTCCTTTAACGGTTTGAATCGCTGTTGCCGTTGGCCTCTACTGATGCTTTAAGGGCAATTATGCTAATCGGAAGACCTGATCGCACATCTGCAAAAGGGGATAATTTACAGAAAGATTGCCATGGTATTTTGTCAGGTTACATACTGCAATAATGATAGACAAACTAACAGCTGTTTTAAAATACCAGCTCAGAGCAGTTGCACGTGCAGGCTTTATAGTGCATGTCCACCGACGTGGGTAGATATCGCCCACTTACATGTGACTATACAGTTCGTCAGCAGTAGATAGCCGTGCATTGGTCGTACCAATCACTGTGGTATCGCTATGAGTTCACCATGGCCGCTGTTTCAATGCTGTTTGTGTTGGCCTCTCTCTCTATCTCTCTGTTTGCGTCATTGCTCGATACGTGACGTCAGCACGAGCACATTAGTAATTCATTGGACTGTCTGTTCGCCACCGTAGTCGGGTATTCGTCGGGTCAAGCTATAGGTAGCTACGCCGTGTTTATAACATCAAGGTATTGGCATCCTCAATCACTGCCAAAGAGGGGTTTTTATCGACCAGGGGGAGTTAAACATCAGGTTGAGGAACCGGTAGTATGCGGAGAGAGAACAATCTTGTTAATGGCTGAACGTCGATGCAGTATTCTGACATTTGCGACTAAACGAGAAGGACATCTAGTATGGTGGCATGCTGCCTCTCACGCAACCTTCGCCTAGTGCATGTCTGGAAGTGCCTTGTCCGGATGTCCGTGCAGCAGAGACGGACCGAGATGTATCCGAAGATGAAGGGTCACTACAGGATGGATACACGTCCGGAGATGGGGGTCAAACAGATACCGACCAGGTAGCATCTAACTGGCTGGTCAATGTCTTAGCAACCGTTGATGCTTGTCAATTCAAGCAGTTGGAACCTTACCCAACGACACTCAATCACGTCGAGCAAGACAGCAACAACAACAACCTGTGTTACTTTGAGCAGCTACCAGTGGAGCTAACCACCCGTATATTCGGCTTCTTGCACCCCATCGAAGATGCCCTTCCCCTGCTAGCCCTAGTCAATCGAAGATGGCGAAAGATACTTCTAGATACACCGAAGCTATGGAGGAGCATCCATGTCCGTTCGGAAGATTACTCTTCATTACAATACACCGTGGTATCCATAATATTCCGTGTGTACGGAGCCCACGTGCGTGAACTCACGTGGCGTACAGGCTCCCGTGTGTACGAGTCAATTTTCTGTTTGATCCCCAAACTCGTCTCGTTGACAACTCTACGGCTTCCTATTCTATGGAATAAATGGGTGGTCGACCAACTCGCCCCTCTGTCAAAACTCGAAGACCTGCAGATCAACGGTGGGTTTGGCCTGACGGATGCAGACCTAGCCCAGATTGCGGACAACTTCCCCGAGCTGAAACGGGTGGTTCTCAACTCATGCTGGGCCGTGACGTCCAAGGGTGTAGGGAGCTTCCTGGACACGCTGCCCAAGTTGGCAGACTGTAAGCTAAAGATAAATGAAGGTTTACCCCTCTGTGACATGAGGAGTGACTTTGCAATGCTGCAGGGGAGCATGATTGCTAGGAGTGTTGGGGATGCGGCAAGAGCTAGCACGCTCACCGTCTTGAGTCTGAACTTTGTACCGGTTGAGATGGAAGATGTCTGGGGCGTGGTCAACTGCCTTCCTCGACTCAGAAAGCTGTCGATCAGCAACTGTGAGGTAAAATAAACTTTTAAGTGGAAAATATTTACACAGTTGTAAAGCTATAACCGACACTACTATATCGTATAAATAATGTATATTATGTGCCCCCTCTTCTTCCCCCTCAAAAGTGCCCGACCCTCGCTATTTAGTTTCCTTCCTTTATAGAAAAAGTTCAGCCCGTAAAAAAATATAATTATCTCGGAATTGTGAATTCACCAATCTGGCGGTTGCTATGACACAAAATCAGAGTCCCGTTAACTGTATGCATTGCCCCCCTCGAGTGGTTATTAATGGTTGCAGTGCACCAGCTAAAGTTGTATGCTTTTCCGATAGAACCCGCCTGCCCCCCCCCCCCTTACCCACCCACACACACCCACACGCACCCTCACGGACCCGCACCCAAGCTTCACGCCTTCAATATGGACCTCCTATTGTCCCTCTTTTGTTTTACTCTTTTGCAGCAGCTCACATTGGTTTGTACACGTTTTCCAACTGTGGACCTTTATCCGAACCACGGACTCCATTGTCCTTGTGTGTGATGGGTCCTCGGTTTGAATGTGTATACCTACTCACACGCACACTTTAAAACTTGCAGACTTGAAAGAAAAACCTTCATATGAACTTTGATTTAAAAAAGAAGAAGAAACATTTGAACGCGCTTTTGAAGGGGCTTAGTTAAATTGTATTTAAGCTGCTTCGTGATCCTCAAACATCCGGGGAGGCGGATTGGAGCAGGATGGGAGTGGGTGGTTGGGATTTTACTTTTTATCAATCGTGCACAATTTTGTTCACCCCCTCCCCCCCCCCCCCCGTGATGTTTACGAGTGGGGCCTCAATATAAATGTTGATACTTAAAGGAGCAATGTTCCTCCATTGTTTGTCATATTTGCACCAGAGAGGAATTGGGAAGAAAAGCAATGAATGGATTGTAAGAACAGCGTACGAACATTATCTGAAAATGTGGGTGTTATAAAAACCACCCACTTCTAAGCTTCCCCTTGACGTCAATTATTACAGTTTATCATGACGTTTCCGAGAACAAAGTGAACGCGTATTAATTGTTCTTAAAAAATGTCTCAATTGTCAAAAATAGTACAAAATACAAAATAACCCTTAGGATAATATTTTGTCTCAAAGTACAATAAGTATATGTCACACACGTCAAGATAAAGTATTATATCTGATAGTGGTATGATCATCCTTCAATACTGTTAAAATAGACTTGCCTTCCTATTCCTTTCCTCAGTGAACCACGTGGTTTTTCAGCGGTTGTCATAGAGTTAATATTGATCGCTATGCTATATGATCACTGTATTTAATAACTTTGTATACTGTAACCAACTTCATGATGATGTTCAGCACAACCCAATCTTTAGGAGGGAAATGGAGCGGGAAAACCCCGTGAGAAGTTCCCGTCAATATCCGCTTCAGGTGACCAATCGTTCACAACAGCATTATGTCCACCAGAATTATGGTTACCAGCCAAAACACATCACACCATTGTGATAGCTTTCTGCTTTTTTATTCGCTGAGCAAAAATTTGTCAGCATTATTTTCTGCCTAAAAAGCTCAATGAAATTTAGGCCTATCCAATCATAAAGCAATCTTTATAGCTTAGCAATTGCTTAGCAATTTTCTACCAAGCAAAAATTAACAGGATACCAGTCATAACTGATACATTGGGCATGGTATTTTGGCTGGTCGGTAAGCATAATTTGTTGTGCAAGTGAGATTTAGTGCTTAATAAAACAGGCCCTAGCTCTCGCGTGTGCAAGATTTGTCTGTGCTCAGCACATGCCCATTGGCATAAAGCTTAAGCCTAAGCCGGGTGTGAACAATAGCAGCTTTCAATTAGGAAAATTCGGAATGGTTTACAATTTTTAACCCCACGAATTAAATTTTTCAATGAACAATGCAGTTGATTAACAATCCCTCTGGGAAAAATATAATCGCTGTCTGGTGCTCTGGATTAAAGCGATAATAGTTAGATTTTAAGCTGTGTCAATGTTGTTTGTGGATTAGAGCAAAGCTGCATCGACTGTATAATTTTTGTTGCCGAAAAATTGTGATAGCAATAGACTTTTTGCATTCAAAGTATGAAATCATTCAAAATACACTAGGTCTATGAATTTCCTGTCCATTCCAATAGCGTCGAATTCCCGTGGTATTTGCATTGACAAAAAAGTCCTGAATTTCCGAATTCTTATAAAGACCTGTGATATTAAGAATCCTAATGTCAACAAAAATAGCATCGACCCTTTCTTTCGTGACTTCAATATGTTGGATAGAAGCCGGCTGTATCGACAGGGTCTAGTTAACATTTCCTTCCTGCCCTTTTGATTCAGATTTACCACAAGACCTGACACCCCCCCCCCCTTCCTGCCCACCCCCACATCAGCAGACTCCCAATAAATACAGCTGCGCTGTGACTGACACACACCGTGCTTCAAAACCAGTCATGCAAATAAAAGATGGCGCACAGATTTTTATCACGCAGGGCAACAAGCCTCGTGCAAATCTTGCTTTATTAATGAGCCAGCGGCCCATCTACCCCCACACACACGTAAATTCCTGCAACATAAACATAAAGCTTCAAAAACACGGAGGTTTTTATTCTATCACAGTCCCCCGTATCCATAGCAACGGCTAAATCTGCATTGTAATAAAATTGAGCGCGAAGTCTCGTCACTTCAATGCATTGCGAACCGTCCATGATTTGAGCGGGAAAATGTTTCTTCACTAATAATTCAGAGTTGTTTTTCTTTGTTTTAAAGGGTAGACGTGGGTTAAATATTTACAAAAATACCACGGTGTATCAAATGTCAAAGTTAGCCGGCAAAGTTGTGCTCAAATGAATCCGATGAGGTCTTTTGAACTTCGGTGCAGGTCAGGGACCTGACTGAGCTATTTTGAGCAGGATGTTGCCCTCTTCTTAAAACATAGAACAGTAATAATATTTTGATTGGCTGCTAAAAAAAGGAAATGCCGAGCACGCAAACCGATTCTCTCCCCATCACTTATTGAAACATTCCATGGCTTACATGATTAATGCTGGTTAGAGTAATTCTTGCCATACTACAAGATGCTCGCTTTACAAGCAGGAATCCTGGATTCAAACAGAAAGTAAAATGGGTGCAACACAAATTTCACGATTGCTACTATACTTGGTTGTTGCCAAATTGTTTTATGGTTTGTTGCTATCTCAGTATAACAAACAAAGATTTCGTTTGTATATTTTGCAAATTCAACTCTCTCCTCCTCGTGTATTAATTTCTGTTAATTTATTCAACATTATTATTTTATCTAATAACCAGTCATTTATAGTTTTTTTTCTGCTTTTTTTGTGTTTCTCTTTTTTTGTAAACTGTCACACATAACAGTGGTGTGACCCTGGGCAGGGCAGAGAGCACGTGTTCCCGCCTCCTATGTCCCGTGCACCTCCGCCCCCGGCTTTTAGTTCTGATTTACAGCAGTTTCATTTTAAGTTCCCCGTCAGATTTTCTTACAATTTTTTTTAAAGGCCTAACTAGAAGGCTATGGCTTGTTGAAGAAAAATGCAAACACATCGGCAGTTATAAATATCCAGAGGTGCCCCTTATTAGAACTTATACATGTTCCCCTTACATTTTACTTTATTTTCGCCGCTGTAATTAGTAATTAGCCTATCGTCAGCTTTCTTTTTGTTCCTTTTATCATTCTCTTTCCTGTTTCCCCACCCTCCGTTTGTTTTGTTTTTTTGTTTTTTTTTTTGGGGGGGGGCATAAAGGGGGGGTTAAAAGTACCCTTTTTTAAACTGCAATCTAATCTTTATTATTCATTTTTCCCCCCTCCTTTCCCTAATAGTCCATTTTTTTTAGTACACAAACAAAAACCCAACAACAAAACAAAAACACACGCCAATAAATTCCCCTTCCCACCCCAAAATTGTCCCTTCTCTATTAATGTTTAAGCCTGTTTCACATACACGTGCCTATAAATCCTGCGGGGTGGTGTGAATCAAAGCTTCCTCTCCTACTACCTGTGAAACCCTACCGACGTCATATCTGTTTGTTTGAACATCCCCTACCCTAAGGAGATCCAGCGATTTCTGGGTACTGCAAAACCCAAGAGAGACATTGCGTGTTTAAACCTAAGCCTTGCATCCCTGACTCGAGTGCCTTCGAGTAGTTTGTATTCGTGGTCCGGTTTCGCGCTCCGTTAACACCTTCAGAGGGCATTCAAGCCCGCTGTCACCCAGAATAGCAACAGAATCATGATTGTTAGTACCTCGTATAGGGGGAGAATTGCATACAGCGAGACATCTACAAGTTTCTTGGAGACTGTTGACATTTAGAGATGAGGGAATTCAGGAGTATTATAAACAGGGCGACAGATCAGATTTTATACCCATTCGCCCCCATCCAACACTTCAGATTATTATTGTGATGTGCTCGTGTCAAGCCCGTTGTCACGCGAGCGCCTCTATTCATTCTCACCAGTTTAAATGGACCGGGACAAGGGAGAATTCAGCATTTCAAAAATTTGTGTTTTGTATTGACGTCACTCAAGGAACAAAAAGACAAATTTTGTGTTTTGTATGAATCTAGGGACCCAGTTTGGCCTGTGAAAGATGTACCCACGTAAAATAATTTTGTGCGAATTTTCTTTTTGTATTTTAAATCTTACCGTGCTTCTTTTTACATCGTTGTACGTCTACAGATGCATTTTCACATTTTTACGAAAAGGATAGAATTTGACGGTACATTTTGTGACATAGGATGATGTGGAATCAGCAAGTGGTGGTGGAAAAATGTTGGGTTGAAAAGATAATTTATAACCATTTTCTGTTTTGTTCTCGGCATCCATAAAGTTGTCAATGCAAATCGAAATACGAAACCAAATCTTTGATTGAAACAAAATCCGTTTCAATATGGACAGGTGGAACAATATGACTTGTGCATGTCTAGTAATGGAAATGTCTGTATTTTTTACTCATTTATAAGCTTTTCAGAATTGATCCAACATTTGCCATCCTCCTAAAGTCATCTGTATTTTACATAGCGCATTAGGCAATCCCTATATAAACGAAAATCTGTCTGTGATTGTATAGCAATAAATGGATGCAGGTGTCTATAAATATGTTAATGTTGTGCCCAAAAAGTCAATGAAATTTCACAGAAACTTTGTTTCTGGTGTACTTTTTCTCGAATTATCTTATGGAATGTTTTCCTGGTATGTGCCCTCGAACTTTCTGGTCCTGGAGAGCACAATGTAATAGATTACTGTTATTATTTTCAGCACAAAACTGCAAGGTTTACGCTTTCGGTTGTTAGTATAGGGCCGACAGACCTTGGCAAACTTTGGTGTATTTTATATAACACATCAATAACAAGGTGAAGTGTTTACACGTTGATGAAAGTGGCACAAGATATTGATGGTGGAGGTATTAAATACATGATAATTATCCCAATGGTTCTTCTTGTATTTACAGGGTCTACATGGAGTTCGCTTACACTCCTCTTCCCTTCAGAAGATTTATCTTCTCAACTTATGGTCAGTTCTCTTCGTCAGCATCAGTGCCCCTTCCCTGCGGTACCTCCGTGTCGACAGTGGACTGGAATCCAACGAACATCTAGAAGTATACGCCGGGAAGCTCAGAACCCTACAGGTAGATGGCAGCGGTGTCCTCCGTACGTTGGCCGTCCATGGAGGCCGCCTCACCACCGCTGAGATTCGGAGCTGCCCGCTGTTAGACCCAAGAAGCTTCCGTAGTTTTTTCTTGGAAAACCCTTTCTTAACTGATCTCCTGCTGGGCTGCGTCTGTGGTGACGAGCTGGTCTTGGACCACATTGGCTGCCCTAGTCTGGAGAGAGTCTGCATTCAGGGTGACTTTGCATGCAGTGGGATGCTACTGAGATGTCCCAACCTTAGAGTGGTTCAGACGGCTGAGGAGATCGAACTCCCAGCTCTACGACAGGTCATCATCGTAGCCGACCACCTTCTCAAGGTATCACTTGTGGGGTTGCCCGGTTTGAGTAATGTCATGGTACAGTGTGACAGTATTGAACACATTGAAGCGAACATGTGCAGTGACGACGCCCTTTGTTTGCGCTCATTTGTTGTCCAAGCCAACCGCCACATCGGGTTCCTACGTCTGTTTGATTGCTCTATAGGTGCCCTGATGCTAAGCACGGCCAGAGCTCACACGGTCGTTCTCTACCGGTGCCGAATATCAGACTACGCTCTGAAGATGGCTATAAGTTCATGTCCTAATATATTTCATCTCAGCGTTGAGAAGTGTGACACCCTGACACGCGTCTCTATACCATCTCAATCGTCGTCCCTTAAGTACTTGAATTTATTCGCTTGCAAAAGCTTGGTCCAGGTCTCCGTAGACTGCCACGGCATTGCAGCAGTGAACTTGGGGCAATGTTCGAAGACCAGGTTTTTCGCCAGAGGTCTGGAATACGATCTGTCCTTGCATCCTGTTGCCAAGTACCCAAAGATAGTTCTACCGCATCAGTCTCTACGATGGAGCCATGACCGAGTGCCACAACTATTTCTCAATGCGATGTAGAAAGTAGACATGAACTAGTAAAATATCTACACAGACGTATGATGGCGCCCTGCACCTACAGCTGCATGTTTTGGTATAGGCCAATGATATCCGTAATACTATTGCCTTGCACTGACGTCACACGTGGGTACAGTCGAGTCCACCGTTGGTCTGCCATTTTGAGAGTAGTTAAATTACATGTAAAAGTAAAAATATAAGTGCACGTTTTACCGCGCGCGTCACCAACCATAATGCACAAACACACCGGGACTCCCAAAATGGTGCAACCAATGTACTGTGATGATGTCAGGCGAATTTGGTATAACATTTAGTGTAAACCGAAAAGACTATAAAATAGAGGGTACAAGTTGACCCAGTCATGCTGCTGCCAGACTTATTGCAAGGATTGACGAGTGAGAAGTTAGTAGAGCGCTAGCACATTAATCCGGAGGTCTTTGGTTCAAATCCTTCTCTAACAATTTGTTTCTTTGTTCAACCCCAAATCAGTTATTTAACATTTTTTTGGCATGCTTTGGTGTTTTTTCCTCATCTGTCCACAGCGAACACAATAATCCAGCTCTTGTCAACGTGTCAATCACTCCACGACGAATATTTTGTGTAAAAGGCACAGGGCACCTTTTGTAATTGCCAAAGACCAGTAGGCCATATTCTCACCTAGTGTATTATATACCAACATGCATAAAATAACACACACAAAAACTCTACGTAAATTTGGACTGCAGGAGAATAATTAAAGAAAAAGACCCTTGTTCCACAAATTTGTGCGCTTTCAGATGCCCAATTAAAGGCTTCAGCTGAAGTCCTTCACTATTAATTGAGTGAGAAATTACCTCTTTCTCAAAAACTACATTACTTCAGAGGGAGCCGTTTCTCACAATGTGTTCAAAAGCTCTCCATTGCTCGTTACCAAGTATTTTTTAATGCTAATAGTGTCCATGCCTTTAACGACTGAATTTCATTGCATTTGAAAGCTATGATGTTTATGGGCATCTGATAGATCAAGAATTGGGCAACATTTGAAAATCTTTAAGAAACACTTGCTCAGCTTTTGTCAAAGTGTCAATCACTCCACAATGACCGTTCTGTGTTCATCATCAGCTCACATTACAAGGTGATGTTTCTATGACTGTCAGTGTGAAGTAAGGTGCGAAGCCTAATTAATAAACGTGTAGCTGTAAACATGCATTGTTGTATTGCTATAAAAACAACGGAAGCGAATTGATTGTGTGGTTGCTTAGATTGGGAAAGTGTCATTCTCAATTGATTCGTGGATGGTAACGTGTACGAAATACTCAAAACACTAAGATTATTGATAGGGCTTATCTCCTTATTAATTGAAACACACTCTTAATTAATTTATGTCAAACCAAGGCTTTGAGTACAGCTCTTCAACGGGGGAGGGCGCTCAGTCATTTAAGATAACCTAAAGCATGGATGTAGAAATAAGGTATAAAGGCACAGGCACACTGCAGCGATAACGAAAACGATAACGATAACGCATTCTATTGGTTGAATTGCGACACACGTTTATCCAACCAATCGAGGGCGTGCATTTTTATCGTCTCGTTTTCATTGTCGGTTTCGTTCCCGTTATCGGGCCTGTGTGACCGGGCTTTAAAGGCAGTGGACACTATAGGTAAATACTCAAAATAATTATTAGCATTACACCTTATGGGGAGAAGTTGATTGTCTAAAACATTGTGAGAAACGGCTCCCTCTGAAGTGCCATAGTTTTCAAGAAAGAAGTAATTTTCCACGAATTTGATTTCGAGACCTCAGATTTAGAACTTGAGGTCTCGAAATCAACCATTTAAACGCACACAACTTCGTGTGACAAGGGTTGTTTTTCTTTCATTATTATCTCGCAACTTCGATGACCGATTGAGCTCAAATTTTCACAGGTTTGTTATTTTATCAGATGTTGAGATACACCAACTGTGAAAGGCTAGTCTTTGACAACTACCAATAGTGTCCACTGCTTTTAAGGATCATACATTGGTTTCTGAGTGTCCCCAGAAAACATGCTGGATTAAAGGCTGAAAAGGTGTGTCTACTTTTTGGGACAGAAGAAGAAAAAAACGGGGGGGGGGGGACTTTCGCGGTAATTTCGTCAGGAACGTCGAATCTTTACACGATTCGCGGCTGACAGCCTGTCACAAACCTCTGGCCCGCAGCATTTACAAAAAAAATACGTATGTTGTAAAATATTCAGCGTAGGCTTTTATTTATTTATATTAAATGGGGGCACTTCGGACGAAATGTTGTCACATAATAACACCAAGGTCAGCGGGATTTAGGAAGGGGGGGGGTCCATACCAATAGGGCCCCAATATACCTTGAAGTCTTGAAAATAATTGCGATTAAAACATAGGCCGGTAGTAATTTTGTATAAAGAATCATAATATAAAGCTACACAAAGAGATATATATATATATATATATATATATATATAAACATATTTTACTTTATTAGGGTGGACTTTGAGAAAAAAAGAGACGCCCAGTTTGGCAAAGTTAGACTGATATTAAACTCAACGCAAAGGCCCTAATGTAATATTTATAATGAAAACAAATGTCAACACCCTATCAGTTCTATCAACTGGGACTGTAGAGGCATTATGTAAACCACATAGCAGCTGACAATAATTAAGAATTTTGAGACTAATATTTGTCATAATAATTGTATCGCATAATTAAAGTGTGTTTTAAAATAATCACGCCAGCCAAGCCGCATGTACGCGCAGGTCGCACCTATGGTGCGGAGAATAAATTAATAAAGGGAGCTATGAGATTGCCAATCACAGTGAGGTTTCTGACTGGTCTTGTTTCTTAACTCTCTTGGCTAATGTTTGGTAATTTTTGAGGTTTTAGATGGGACGTGTTCGTGTTTGTTTGTTTGTTTGTTTGTTTGTTTGTTTGTTTGTTTGTAAGTTTGTTTGTTTGTTTGTTTGTTTGTTTGTTTGTTTGTTTGTTTGTTTGGTGTGGGTTTTTTTTTGTGCAGTGGGATGTTTGTTTGTTTGTCTGTCTGTCTGTCTGTCTGTCTGTCTGTCTGCTGTTTGTCTGTCCTTTTTTGTCCGTTTGTTTGTTCGCGTTCGTTCGTATGCTTATAACAGTGTTGATGTCAAGTTAATTATTCAACTATGACCCATTTGAGCCGTCGTTTTTTAAATTTGAGGGAGACCCTAATAAGTATGCACGTTCGTTGACAAGTTGAAACACTTTTGTAACTTGTATGGTTTCTGTGAGAAACTTGCTCATGGAGGACGGTCAGCTGTCGATTTCACCAACCTCTTCCTAACTTAGGACTAACAGGACTTAGGACGTGAGTTAAGTTCCGTATCAGAAGACGTTAGGACGTTGAACCCATACGTGGCACAAGTTACTCTTCCCATGCTCTTCCTGCCGAGAGGATATCTTCAGTGGCCTCAGTGTTTCGTGAAATCAGCTGCAGGAATCGTTTGTGATAAATGTCGCCCGCTAGAGTCGAATAAAGGAAATGTTCAATCTCTTCAATTTAAAACGCACATTTGGTGACAAAATCATTCGTTTAGAGCAATGACTTTCCCTATAATTAGTTAGTTTCTGTTTTCTAAACAAGTTAATCTAGCAAAATTATACAAGTACTGTGTTTTTTTAAGTTCAAGAAGAAGTTTGACAATTCTTAAGCCGACAACCACTATATATTGCCTTAACACGAACTGCATGCTTGAAACTAAAACTCGTAAACATTGACATGTGGCTATGGCGGGTAATGGAGGACACTTTAAATTCTTTCGGGTTTTGTAAATTTTGTTTTACAACATGTTGTTGGCTAAAACAGTTACTACATTTGCAAGATTAGTGTCAAGACCACTGTCCTCCAGAAGTTTTTCTGGGATTTGGTTTCAAGAAGGAGATACAGCTTCAATAACGAAGACATTTTCGTCACAAGACGTGCAGAAGTTTGCGGAACTGAGTGAGGACACAAACCCTATTCACGTAAATGATGAGTATGCTGAAACTGCACGGTTCGGGAGGTGTATTGTCCACGGGATTCTGGTAAACGGGTGAGTATCTGCCTGCTGTACTGTCCAGAGTGTCTCTGAATTCATATTGCACAAGCCACCTTGTGACCTTTGGCTCTAAGTAATCAATTGAATAATAAGCATTCATAACAAGCAGTGAACTGTGTTTTTGTTTATTTTTTGGGGTAGGCTTACTAGCCCACCTTGTTGAGCTGTTAATGGCTCCGCTTTTAACATCGGTCTCATCACTGTCACCATTACTATAATGGTGACGGTGATGAGACCGATGTTGTAACGGTGACAGTGATGAGACCGATGTTAAAAGCGGAGCCATTAGCAGCTTAACAAGGTGGGCTAGGCCTAAGCTATTTCTTAAATCTTTGTTTACATTTTGGTCTTACTACTTACTACCCAAGTATTAAAACTAGAAAGTGTGTTGACCAGATGAACAAGTAAGAGTAAAAAACCCATGATGTCACATGGATGTTTTGCAGCGAATATTTTGCAGGAGTTGAATATGTTGCGAATTATTCAGTGTCAATTGTGACGTCAAAATTTGTGTGGTATTGTTCCCATTCGCAGGAAGTATGAACTGACTTTCCTTATCTACTCCTTCTGCAACTGTGCAAGCCCTAGACCCAGTAACTTGGGCGCTGTGTACTCCTTTTCGCTCGACGACTGAGAATGTCAAAATTTCGAAAAAAGGAGTACAGCGCCCCAGTTTCTGGGTCTATGCAAGCCCATTCCCTTGTGCACCTTAAAACTTACACCTGGGTGCATCAATAATGAAATGCAGTCATTTTAGGATGGATCCACAATGCCATCTCAAGATATGAAGGTACAAACAAAATAAACCAGGCTGTTTCGTGTTAAGGTAGCTCTACCTGCAGGAACCACAGGCATTGTAGCTTTAATTTAACATGAAACAGCTGTAGAATTTTGTGTGTACCCTCGACACCATTGATTCCAATGTTGACAATTGGAGGTTAACGGTCAACATTCGACACATCCAGTTGAGTCGGTCCATTATAAAAAATAAATGTGATGCATTCAAGGTAGTTATTCTGAGCAAATAAAAAAAAACATGTGCAACAACTTTTACAAAGGCTTAGTAATTTCAACAGCCAAAGCACTGTAGGGAAGGCTAAAGTAAGACTAAGAGGTACTGTAAGTGGACACACCTATAGGTAGGGGCCTAGTTGGTTAAATCCCATGACCTACCCATAGGGGATGCATCCCAATATAATATGAATGGGCTGGCAGTGTGGGTATAGGGTTCACATTTGCCATAGTAAGTATTTGACCTGATTGACTAGATTGACTAAGTTGCAGGTCCAAAGTTACAGGTCCAGTCTGGTGCACATGTAGCACTAGCTGGAGATTCTGTTCCCTGATAGCGCCCTCTTTTGACTCAACTTCCTTCAGTCAGAACTCTCTGCAAGCATGGAGCATGTTGCAAATCACCTGTCTGGCTAGTTCATTTCAGTGTTGAAAAGCTTTCCTACTTCATTTGAAGTAGGCCCCCCTATTGACTAGTGAAAAAGCTTAATGGAAGGGTGAAATGACAGGCTAACTGCATGGTTCTGCTGGCCATTCACTACAAATATTATGGGCAAACTCTGAGTTACCAGTTTTAGTATTTTCACTGAATTTTCCCTTCTTTTGCAGGTTAATCTCAGCAGTGTTGGGAACCAAACTGCCAGGGCCAGGAACCATCGTCTTATCACAGATGTGTGAATTTCCAGCTCCTTGTAAGTTATTTAGTCCACAAGAAAAATAGCCAGATAGCCTTCATTGTTTCTTCTACAATGCCAACAAAATATGTTTAGCCCGAAAGAATTCCTTTCAAAGTTTCATTCAGACTGAGACTATTGGTGTAACTCATGAAAATAAGTATGTGCTAATATTTTGTTAAAGAGAGATGCAAAAGGAAACTTAAGTTTTAAGTGCCCCCCCCCCTAAAAAATATGTCCCCTTGTGCCCCCTACAAATTTACCCTAGTTACAGTGCTGCTACATCCTTTAAGTGCAAAAAGTTTAGTATTTTATATCAAGTCCAGTCTCAACTTCTAAAGGTTATTGAGACAATAAGAGTATTATTTGCATGAGTGACACAAATATTTAAAAGAAAAAAAAACAAAAAACAAACTGAGGAATGTGGTCAGATCTCCCTCCTGTGTTTCACCATTTACATTCATGCACTAAAAAAAAAGACAAAAATAGAAATAAATCCAGCGGTGCATATATGTGTCCATGTCAATTTCTCAATGTTATACAGAATGGTTTCATTCCTTTTACACAGTGTACATAGATGAGCCTGTCACAGCAAGTGTCACAGTAGTCAATATTGATCGGCGTCTGGTAACCTGCTCTGCTTCATGTATTGCCAATGAACGGAATGAGGTATGCATGTTAATGTAAAATGACAGTTCAAATGGTAGTTCAAGGGTCATTGTGCTGAAAGGGGGTCAATAATTCCCCATATTTGCTTTAAAGGCACTGGACACTATTGGTCATTACTCAAAATAATTGTTAGCAAATAAACTTACTTTGTGAAGATCGATGGGGAACTGTTGATAGTGTTACATTGTGAGAAACGGCTCCCTCTGAGCATAGAGAAAGGAATTTAGTTTCTGAGAAAGAAGTAATTTCTCACTCAAATAATAAAATATTTTAGGCCCGAGGCCTTTTTGAGGCATCTGAAAGCACACAGATTTGTGCAACAACGTTTTTTTATATTTTTTTATTAAACTCTTGCAACTTTGATGGCCAATTGAGTTCAAATTATCACAGATTTGTTATTTTAAGCATTAAGTTTGAACATGCCAAGTGAGAATACTGGTCTTTGAAAATTACCTTAGGTTTCCAGTACCTTTATGAAGTAAAGAGTCAGAATACTGACCCACTAGATAATTGCTACAGAACTGGAGGTCAAATGGCCTGCAGGTGTGTACATACCAAACACACTCAGGGTAGAAATGATGCGACTTCCTTGACCTGTTATTACCTTCTTGGGACGTCATGTGCGAGGTGTCCACATTAAGATAACTTAGTGTCTGTACAACCATGGAGTTGCAACTGGAATTCCATCTTTGAAAGGACGAGGTCATTTTCATTTTGCAAAGGGCACTTCCATTTGAAAATCTTTGTCAATGGGAAACTTTTGATGGGCACCAAGGCTATAGACCAGGGGCAACAGAGGGCGTGGCCTCAGAATCAGCATCCCTGTTTTATCCCTTTTACTTGTCATCAACACGCACCTTTCATTACATCAATTGAATGTCCGATAACAGCCATCATCATGTCACCAGAGCTAATGTATCTTGGTGGTCATTAAGCATTGATATCCCTGATTCTAACATGTCATGATCATTTCAGTGTCATGACCTCACCTGGCCTTCTTTTATAAACCCCCTACCTTTTGAAAACCCTTCTCCACCTTTTGAGACCACCCGAGGGTTGAAATTGGGTGATCATTCTAAGCCCTAATTCACTGATGCCATGATCAATTTGATGTTACCCTACCTACCCTCGTATGGAGAGTGTCCCTCCTTTCTTGTGGCCTGTTCCACCTTTTGAGACCACCCTAAGATTGCTGGTACACGCCATCATGATGTCAGCAGAGGTAACATACTGGGTGGTCACTTTCAACCCCAATCACTCTGATTCACTGTGATATCACAATCAGTGCAGCAAGCTGTGTTAACATCTTACATTTCACATTCCATTTAGAAAAGACAGTGGGAATCTGTTTAAAGTGATGCCAGGGCTATTCAGCAGATCTTTAAAGATATCAATCCATGGTGATTATATGGTTTACCATTTTTTATTTATTTTTTGCTGAGGGATCGTATTGTGAGAGGGGAACACTGTAAACCGTGCACAGCTTGGTTGTAACTTAAAAACAATACTGTGTAATTGTAGCATGGAGAGATATTAACAAGTGCACTCCCAATGAGATGTTCACCAGAACCTAGTATTATTAACTTCATGGGCTGAAAATTTAAGACAATGGGAACGTCTCAGTTTAAGTCACCCATACGTCTGTCTGGCTTACAGTATGTAACTGGCATGACATTCTACCTGCTTTAGTCTGTTTTTTTATTTTTATGCCCTTAGAAAAACAAAACAAAAAACTGTTGTTTAATAGAATAAACAGTTTTTTAATATCTACACCATGTGAACAGGTAAGGTAAGCCCTTATGCTCAAAAAGTCGTTCCTACTTTTTTCCAATAACCAAAAAAAACATGCCTGGTGTAATTAAAAAAAAAAAACATTGTAAGTATTTCTTTTAACATTAACTAGCTCCTTCATGCCATGTGTAGTTTCCCTTTGACTGTTCTGATTGAACTGACCACTGAATTTGTTAATGACAAAGGTCAGAGTGTGATGATTTTGTTCAGTCATGTGACTGTTTTGATGCCCTCCATGTGTTCAGAGCAAATCTTGTTTCAAACACTCCGCTCACAAACTTTGTATTTGACTTGTTAAACAGCCAATAAAGGATGATCTCAAATATATAGATATTACAGTTCTCTTACAGCTGCAGTCCATCCAGGAAACATCAAAAATATAACGAGTCTCTTACCTCACGTTAAACATGGTAAAAATGGGTTTTTCTCCAGAACCAATTTCTGAAAAACGTGGGGTCAAACAAACCCGCGTGACAAAGGAATCGTGACGTCAGTGGCGGCTATTTGGTGTGGAAATGCCTGAGCTGGAGAACTGTGTTCAAAACCAATAGGGGAAATTCGTCACTGGCGTCCAGGGTCATTATAATAGATAAGCCGTTTTTGACTCTTGGCTGAAAAAGCCCCGCGGCCGGGTGCATTTTTGACTCAAGTTATTTATTACTAAATGCAAATTTTGAAAGTAAAATAGTTATTAACCGGTATCTGCGATGTCTATTTAGCCATAAAAAGGTAATAGTTGACATATTGAGATCATCCTTTATTGGCTCTTTAACGTTTTAAATCAATTGTACTAACAGTTGATATTCTCGTGTATACGTGCAGACTCATAGACGACATTGGTAATTTTCAAACACCAGTATCCATATTTTATGTGACCCCAACATTAACATGCAATAACAAACATGCAAAAGTTCAAGCTTAATTATGGAGTCATAATTAAGAAAATGTTAAAATAAAACCTGATTTGTTTATTGTTTTCACCGTTTTCAAACAGCTTCTTGTTTGGACAAAATTAACTGTTTCAGTCATTTCTCAAAAACTAAAGCATATCAGGCAAAACTATGTAAATGGTAGTTTTCCACCATGCCAATCTTATCTTTATACATTATTTCAAAATTTACCAATTTGTGCAAACTCTTTAAACCACTCTTTTTTATTTAACTTGTATCTTTTACATTTCCAAACAGAATGTGTTAACTGGATCAGTAAGGCTTCTTGTTCCAAGGAGAAAACCAAGTATACCTCCTCGACAATAGAGGTAATAATTTTTTGACATGTTATTTTAATCAATCCATGTCTAGTCGTGGCTCGAATTAAAAAAAACCCCCTAATATTAGTCGTCAATGACAAATTCATCTTTACAAGCTTGATTGGTACTTTTTTTTCTGTATTTTGTTGGCCCTCAGAAATATCAGTAAATTTGTTATTAAAGGCAGTGGACACTATTGGTATTTTTCAAAGACCAGTCTTCTCACTTGGTGTATCTCAACATGTGCAGAAAATACCAAACCTGTGAAAATTTGAGCTCAATCGGTCATCGAAGTTGCGAGATAATGAAAGAAAAAAACACCTTGTCACACGAAGTTGTGTGCTTTCACATGCTTGATTTCGAGACCTCAATTTCTAAATCTGAGGTCTCGAAATCAAATTCGTGGAAAATTCCTTCTTTCTCGAAAACTACGTTACTTCAGAGGGAGCCTTTTCTCACAAGGTTGTGTACTACCAACCTCTCCCCATTACTTGTGACGAAGTAAGGTTTTATGCTAATAATTCTTTTGAGTAATTACCAATAGTGTCCACTGCCTTTAAACAGCCCGAAAATTCTTTATATGAAGCATTTACCAGATGCAGGGCTCAAAAAGTAATTTTAGCATCGGGCCAGTAAAGTTATGACCATACAAGTTAGGCAGTCTTTTTTCTTCTTCAAATGAATAGTAATACCTAAATGTGTAATATCTTGAAAATAATATTTCAAAGATGTTCAAATGCTGACTTTGAGATAAATATCATTCAACTGAGTATCAAAGTCTACTGTTTATATTTTCTTCTAAGCAAGGCAATCCAGATGATAATATAAAAATAAAAGAACAGATTAACACTATCAAGAAATGATTTTGAATAACACAAGGCCAATAAATATACAAACACAATATGCAGGAAAACGATTGGGACTCTAATAGAAACATAAGTACACCATAACAAATATACATAGCTTCATGCCGTACCAAATCCACCATTCGACTTGGTACATCCAAAATGAAGCGACATCGAAAATTACAAGTTGATATTATTGGATAATGGATGCTTTTGTAACCATCAACACAAGGCTGTCATACCAATGTCTACAATAGTGTCTTAAAATGTATACCAATGTTCTGTGCTGGCAGTCTCAAGTATCACAAATTATACGCCTGGTTTGCAAAAATCTGCCCTTTTCATAAAACATGTACAAGTACATTCACATTTTGTTCCAATGAAGAACGTCTACTACTTTTTGTTGCAGGACAATTGATTTTATCGATTCTTGTTTAATTTTAAAGAGTGATGATATGACCCCTGCACTTTTGTTAAACACAGGGTGATACCTTGGTTATATTTTTGGTTCATCTCGTAATAAATATAATATACATTTAAGCTGATATCCCTGAGATAAATAGCCAATCATTAAGAAGAATATCACTACATAAGACCAAGTTACTATTTGTTTTTGTTAAACTGAGATTATGGGCTAATTACTTAGTTTAGACACAGGGGTTGCTGTATCCGCTCCGTTGCACAACCGTTGATGGCGCCCTGCTGATTCTAGAAACTGTTATTTTCTTCATTCAAATTGTCATACGTATTCTTTGCTCCGTAATAAGGATGATTTGTTTGACTCGGGCCACTATACCAGACCATCACACTCGGTTAAAAGTAATGGTGTTTAAGGTACAACCAAGTATGATTTTGAGTCATGTTGACGTAATGGAAAAGTTACATTCTTTCTTCACTGTTGTTAGTCATTTTGACCGCGTGTTTCGAAAAGGACTGGTTGTTGAATATGAATTATAAAACGTTCCCTTCCACGCAGAACGAAAAGTGGTCGTAGTTCAAGCGTCATGGTAATTAACGCTCCTGGTTTGGTCAACTTCTTCACCCCAAATGACCAAATTGTGGGACAGATACCCTCGGAGAAATGAAATATGTTAAGGAATTGTGCCTTTGAATTGTACAAGCTTGGATGTTGCCACGCAGTCAGAGTATGTAATAAGAAAGATATTCGGCTAATCGCCAACGCACATTGGAATTCTGAAATCTTGTCGGTAGAATCAGGCAGTTTTCAAAATGCTCACAGTAGCATGCCATTGCTTGACTTATATATACATGTATTTTCCAAAAGACAAATATGCGATCATACTATCTAGATTCTTTTCTTTCCCATAACATACTCGTGACTGTGTGCCGAATTCCATGTTAATATCATCAACGGCACAATCCCATCACCTGCCTGTCGTACTAAATAGAGATTTTGTTGATGTTCACATTGATGTGAGACTGTTTTTTGGCGTTACCTTATTACGCAAGTTCCATAAATGCCATGCCACAACCCATCCGACGCCGAGCAAATTTTACCGCCAAAAAGAAGGGGCTTCAATGCACACGGAAAAAAAGTCAAATAGTGTTATAAGGTTTTGTTATCTTTAAACGTTTACTACAAACAAAAATTGTTTATAAATATTTACAGCCCGTCCTTTGTGTGTTATTTTTGTACATTCAACCTGTGTTACTTTTATTGCATCGTTTTACTATGGTCCAAATGTCATTGCCCTCTCTCGCCTCAATAGCGGTCGTCGCACTTGGTATCCTCACGATGTCCGTATGGTCATCCAAAAAAAGACAGTCAAGACAACAGCAGTGGTGCCCCCAGGGCCATTATCAAGGCAAGTAATGCCTTGCACCCGAGTAGCGTTGACTGATCGGCATACTAGCCCACGGGTTACCGTCATTGCTACGGCAGGCTGCCCCCTCGGGCAGCCCAGGATGGACCATTGCGGACTTTCACCCCAGTGTTATTGTCATGTCATCAGTAATTCTTCGCCTCTTGAAATAGCTGGTAGAAATCGGCTTGGATGGGATTCTCCTTGCATTCCCACATGTTATTCGGGTGCCTGACTTTGTTATATTTGGTCCAGTCCCCTTTACAGATGATCCACGGCATGACGTCGATTTTGTAGTGGAGCTCAGGTGAGATCTCGGCGCTGATGAGTTGTGGGGTACCAGCGCCAGGCCCGCGTGTGATCAACTTCTGGTTGTCATCATAGCAACACTGCTGTGAGGCAAGGCTGGTACTCGGTGGGGAGAGGGTGGAGATGATGCAGTACTCTGCCGTGGGTTTATAGACGGGGAGTTTGGCCTCGTCGCCGCTAGCGTCCTTCCAGTGAAACATTTGCCGCTTTTGCAGATCCCAGATGGCGTTATTCTGACGGATGTTTGTTGGGTAGGAGCACGGACAGTTTGGCAGGTCTTGAAGCCGAGCTAAGTACGAGAGGAGAGTCTCACTCCGACATCCCATCCATTCCTCACAGCTGTCAACATCTTGAGAAAATAGGAAAACAATTTCATTTGTATTTGTTCTTTTGGTTGAACTGGCACAATCAAACATGTGATTATCATTAATTAATGGAGTCAGGTTTCTTGGCATAAAGTTGGTACTGAATCGCTAACCCCTGAGGGAAATGTCCGTCCGAAATCCCGTGTTTGCGTTTATACCGTGGCCTTTGAGCAGTGTCCTGTTTTCTCAAAAACTTTCGCATCCGTTATCTATGAATTATATATAGGTTACCAACCCATTTTGTGAAACTTTTCAACAAAGGAGGTAAACGTTTCGCACGAATTACGCGACCGAATTCTGCACGAGCTTTTAAACAAAATTTCGAACACATTTAACAAAACATACCAACACATATTTGTGATTTAGAAAACAAATTTTTTCACCGGGCCATCAATGAATTAAGACTGCTCGATACATTTTTGAAAACTCACCGAAATTTTCTGGTGTTAAAACCATGTCGAGATACTCCTCGTTGAGGGCAGTAAGCTGGGGCGGGTCTTCGGTAACTATCTCGGTGGGTATCGCACTCTTACCAGGACCTGTTTCGAATGAAAACCTTGTCATTATGCTTGTTTATGCACGTACTAAGTGTTATAATTTTCTTCAAAGAATGTAAACATGAAGCACGAGATCTTCTAGAGGTTTTGAAAATACGTTTGAGACAAAAGATAGTTGTTTCACAGGGGTCACTCATTTGTCTTAAAAAGGGCGACACAATGAAAGACTTTTCAGACGATAGCGGGCGTCCCATTCACCAGTCATTATCTATTGTTTTCGGCATTGCCATCCATATAGACCTTTCCATTGTTGATAAACTAAATGCACTCCCGTGGAATGGCCGGCCGAATGTTAACAAAACCATCAATCATGTTTAAAAAAATGTGACCACATTCCACATTTTCTGGAAAGATTCACTAGCTCGATATTTCTTTTGATTTGTTGATTTGTTTCCATCAAATTCAACTAATTAGTAGGCTAAAAAAATAGTTTTGTCCAATTCGTACAATCTATGTCTACTTTGATTTGCAATCATAGCTTTCCATAGTGTTTCAACCTCGGTTGGCAAAAACTTGGGCTATGATGTTGCAATAGAAATGTCTTTATATATATATCTAAATAGTTATAATTAAACTATTCTGTGACGTCACTCTGTTGTTGAAAGTGTGGATTACTTTTTCGAATCTACACTTAACTGTAGATTCGTTACGAATCTACAGTTAAGTGTAGATTCGTAACATAATCTACAGTTGAATAGATTTATTACAATTTGTGACGTACGTGGGCATGATTGTTGGTTACAATCCCTTGACTCTGTAGCGGTACAGGAGAATCCACAGGAGCGAGACCTCTCCGATCTACCGCCCCCACATGACGCAGAGCAGGTAGTCCAGCCGGTCCATGTGCCTTGTTTCTCCTCGTTTTCTGTCAATAAGAATAGAACATACGTGTTACTCATTGTACACTACCGCCGAGTTCTGTGAACAAATCCCTCATGTATATTGCTCGGGTGGGATTCGAACCCACGACATTTGCAATTCTACAGCAGTGTCTTACCAACTAAACACAAATTATTCTTCTTTATGCCATATGCAATTTTAACATCTATTAAAGACACTGGACACCATTGGTAATTGTCAAAGACCAATCTTCTCACTTGGTGTATCTCAACATATACATTAAAAAAATGTGAAAAGTTGAGCTCAATTGGTCGTCGAAGTTGCGAGATATTTATGAATGAAAAAACACCCTTGTCACACGTAGTTGCGTGCTTTTAGGTGCTTGATTTCAAGACCTCAAATTCTAAATCTGAGGTCTCGAAATCAAATTTGTGGAAAATTACATATTTCACGAAAACTACATTACTTCTGAGGGAGCCTTTTCTCACAATGTTTTATACTATCAACAGCTCCCCATTACTCGTTTCCAAGTAAGGTTTTATTTGGTTAAACATAATGTGAGAATAATGTTTTATATAATCATCATTGAGTTAACAATAAAATGAAATAAACGATTAATGAACATGCTGCGTTCTACGAATGAATGTCCTCCATTATTGTCACGCGTGGTTGGTGTCTAGAACAATTATCTCCCTCAAAGTGGTTTGGATTTCCCTCTCCCGTAGTGCGTGGTCATTTTTATGTCATGTCAAGAGCAAGGAGATCGGGGGGGGGGGGTGAAGTAAATTACGAAAAACTTAAAAAAATTGTGCGTATTGCCTTAACGTTTCGCACGAGTTTGCAATAATTTATTTAAACAAAAACACGTTGAAATAGCCCGGATGTACAAACAAAACATGTACGCGCCGAGATACGACGTTTCTGCACGGAACATTTTATTATTACGATGTGTATGTAAAACGAAAAATCGCGATCCTAAGAGTCTATAATTATTCATAAGTGTACTATGTTGCCTTTCTGGTCAGATGAAATAACTGCTGGATATTGTCTGTAGGCTTATTGCTTATAACACACATCTTGCTATTCATAGAAATTATTAATGTGCCATGTTTTTTACCAAGGTGTATACGACTCTAAAAAAATCCAACAGCGCCGGCCTTGGCTTTAGCACCTCGAGCAGCCGACAGCTGAGTTTTGTCAAATTGTGGAATTATTGGTGATCAGTCAGCGCATTCCATAACGCCCGCTTATCGTGAAAAGACTTGACAGCAACCTTGGTACAGGCCCTGGCTTGGTCCCTGGTCGGGTGGGAGGCCTATTACCCACTGTTAGTCCTCTCAGTAGGGTGACGTTATATAGGATCATGTTAGGATGTACTCTTGCCCAGCAATGCTCACCGGAAACATGAGGGGTTGTGGTAACAAACTCTGGCTTATCTTTAGACTGTTGCTCAGATAATGATACGAGAAATATTGTTGGGCTGTTTACATGTGGCGATTTTAACCACGATATAGCAGAGTACAATGCTGGCGATTGAGAAATGCCGACTTATGTTCAAGACTTAAACCGCAGAAGCATCAGAAACCCTCTGGTGATTGTCATGAGGAGGAGTGACAATTTGCACATTTTAAACATTAAAGATCCTGCAACCATATTTTCACTCACTGCACTTACTGCTGGTTGTGTGCGTTCGTTGAATGAAGTCAGTGGACGCCATTTTGAAATTCGCATGATAGCATGAACACGTGTTGTGAATGTTTTATTGCAAGTTTTCAAAACTAGTAGGCCGTCCATTTTCATATTGAAAGATTTAAGTGTCATTCTGTTAAGCTTTAGGAGTATAGTAATAGACGTGTTGATGAATGAAAATCCCCTTCCATAATTCACGTCGACTTTCTTTTTTGCGAGTTTCAAAATGGCTGCAGCATCATGCAGCATGTGTGTGACGACTTCACAGTCCCAAACGCTAACACCTGACCGGCTATCCACACATAGATTGCAAAGTCTCCATTTTTTTCTTTAATGTGCTTCACTGTCATTTATTTAACCATTTTGTTTTTTCTTTGTACGGTAAAAAACTAACCTGCTTCAAATCCGTCCCCTGTGGGAACAGGTATCCCGACCAGAAATGGCGCGAATTCAAAAGAACTCCACTCCGGTTCATCCCTGACCGAGTCCTCCACACCTGTCCTTATCGTGGGTCGAGTTGGTCGATCGTTTTTACCTTTACCTTTCCCCCGTCCACCATTGTTGTTAACTTCAAGAGTATCCGTATCGCCTCTCTCTGGGGATAATGGCGCATCATCTCTTAAATCCATAGATATCACGACGCCATCTTGTTTGACGTCATCACCGTTCACCACCTCAATGGTGATTTCTATATTCGGGTTGGGTGTGCCGAAGTTGACCAGTCCCATGGGGGCGTTAGCACCGGTCACGATGTCGGCAAGGCGGTCCAGCTTCTTGGGGTTGCTCTGCGGTGCCGAGGAGGTGTCCTTCTTGCTCCTCTCAACCGAGGGACCAGTGTCTGCTTCCTCGTCGGTGTCACCATCAAAGTAATCATACGTGTAGTAATCATCCCCGTCTATAGGGGAGTCCAAGTCGGTCGGGATGACCTCCTCGTTCCAAAGCTCCTCCCATGTCTTTAAGCTACCACCTCCAACATCTTGTTCTGACGAAGATAAATTCCCTTTCTTGTCTAATTCATCCACCTTCTTGTCTCGCCTCTCAAGTAAGATATCACTTTTGTCATTTCCCTGCACATCCTTCTCTGAGTTTGTTTGTAGTCCGTGCTGTCTCTCTTCCTTGGTTGGTTTGTCACTACTACCCGTTCTCTTCTCATCGTCTTTTAAGATTACCCCATCAGCATCCTTGAGTTGCCCTGGTAACTTCTCATCAGAACCCGTAGCTGGTGATTCCATGGTTGTAATTTCTTTACCTGAAGGAACATTGAGTGCCTGTGGAAAAAGACAAGAACGGGGACGATTTTCAAAGATTTAGCATTGAATGAAAATTTATAAATAAAGTATTATTACTTACTCTACAAAATGGCAAAATGTGCACTTTTATCAATGACATTTTCCATATAATCTTCCAGGCCTGTATGCTTCGTTTAGAAAGGGCAAGAGCACCAAGGCATTTTGTCCTTGGTAATGGGCACTCTATGACGAAATTGTAAATTTCTTTAGGGGCATTTCAAGGCACTAAGGCAATGACCAGGGGGAGGCAATCGCCTTCGTTGCCTCCGTGAAGTATCATGCATGTGACGAATTGACTTAGATTAGCTTAAGATTTCCAACGGAAATCACTGTCTTCACACATTTTATGCAAACACTAATAGCTGCAACTGGGAACCTTCTTGTGTTTGTCTTCAATCTCTGAGGCAACAGCACTCCTTAATGTATATGGGTTTCGTACACACTTTCCAACTTGGGACTGCTATTTTTGTTCTACCCATCCCAGCAGACAAACACAAAGATGAAACAATTTTTAAATATAATATAACTCATTCTCTTATTCGATGATTTATTTAAACAATACTTTAAGTAATGCATTAAATACTTGCACAAGTAAAACGATCAATTGTTACTATTGTTTTTTTAAAAACATTATCTTTGTTATGAAGTAACTATGAAAATAACTTGCGGGTACAACCATGGAGGAATAAATGTATTCCTCCATGGTACAACCATGTATAAGATCTCTTTTGAGGGAGTGTTGGCTCTGTAAAGAACCGGACGGGTTCATTTGTTTAAACATTTCGTTTGAAATTTTGAGACAATACCAAACTTTTGACACAACACTGATGAGCCCTAAGCATAAATTTTCGCGCTAAAATACTTTGATATAGTCCGACGATTCCTGATAATCAGCATATTACGACGTTAATACCACACAACCTATGGTAGGAATCCAGAATACTTACTATACATATCCTATGTAAATACACATCAATAGAATGGTATCTATGTCGGCATCAATCAAGGGGGGTGATAACAAAATTGTTTGTTTGACCGTTTACAGCAGAGTAAACAACCCATGACTGCAATGCACAAACCCAAAATGTTCATGGACTTCTGTAACAATTTATAACTGTCAGTGCTTCATTTCTTTCCTGGACGTGTTTTTTTTACCATGTTTATAGTTAAACTTTGTGCCTCTTTAGCCGAAACATTCGGCCCTGCACCTGTTTGGGGAAATTGTAATGGTCTCTGGAGGGTATAGCAGTGATCCAACTTCTGCTGACAGTTCGCAAACATCCCTCTCCTGCTGCGGGTACACATGTAGATAGATATTCTCCCTCCGCAGTTTCAAAGGAATTGAACAATGGCATGTTGACGGTGAGATCAAACGGGGTGTCCTTTTTTTAATGCCCATATCGATTAACAATCGGTATCTAAACGGGTATGTACCATTCTGGTGATCGCAAACATGAGAAGGCAAAAGGAAAGAAAACAATCTGTGGAGAAATTAGAGTGGCGAAGGTCGGCGAACAGGGCCGACACGCGACCGCGGCGGTACAAACCGGTTTGTGACGCCGACCAGATGCCGTGAGAAGGTCGGCCCGGTCGGTCGGGTCGGTCGCCGAGTGATCACGGAAATCCTCAAGGGATGAAAATGAACACGGAAATTCAAACCATATTTATTATTATTGAGATATATTTATTTGAAGGAAACCATCTGGGCTTGAGGATGAGTCATTGGGAAAATCTGTTCTGGTTATAACTCCACCAATCTCAATCGTATATAACTTTGATGGCATTAAAATAGTGCCTAATGTTTATACAAATTAGGAGACAGCATTAAAATTATACTTTAACTCAACTACAGACCATGAACATCGTAAATCGTAACAAAAAAGTGATGTGTTCCAAAATGTTCCTTAAAAAATCAACAATTAGAGGTTTGGCAAATACATGTAGATTTTAAAGAGAAAAGCACAACTTCAGATTATTTAGTAAAAATGAAGAAGAAAAAACACCAATAGTAACAGATTGAAGGAGCAAAGTCACTGCTTGCCCAACTCATTATGTTGAAACTTACTCTAAAATCTACTCGCTCGCATAGACACGTCGACCAGCCCATTCTAACAGTTTGTCATGATCATGACCCAGCTGAGTTTAATGATGAAGAGACCTACTTTTACAACTGACTTGAAGTCATCCGTAAATTACATTTTCTCCAAACTCTCAATTGACGAAAATTGTGTATGAAAATATCCCCAAGGCTACGCTGGCTTTGTCGACTACAATGCGGAAGTTGTTTTGTTTATTCGCGTTTCAACGTGAAGTACTAGTGTAAATAAAACCACGTTGTGGGGTAAACAAAAAAATTGTGTGATTTTGAAAGAAAAACATTCTGCTGTCATTCAAACGAGAGGAAATGATTAAAGGAACGTTACAGAATTGGTTAGAAAAAAGCTCGTCTAAGATCAAAGATTTACATAAAACTTACACGGTCTTATGATGATATAGAAAACATCCATTGAAATATTTTGTCTGAAAAGTCGTTATTCAATGAGAAACAAATATTTTTTTCCCGTTTCAAGTTTATCGCTCAGTGAGCGTTTTATACATTTTTTTTAATCGATGTCATGCAAAATGTGTAATCGGTTTTTCACTATTTTCTCGTGACCCAGGCGACCGGCCGATCGATCTCAAACTTCAACAGGTTTGTCAGTTTATGTATATGGTGGATTACATAAAGTGCTTACACTGCAAGCAACTGTTTTCAGAAAAAAAACAATTATGTAATGGTCCTTTAAAGCGGTTTGTAGACATTAGATAAGTTTGGGTGTGGGGTGGGGGAGGGGTGAATTCAGTTTACAAGTTCATTTGTCAAAATCAAGAGCACGGACCAACGAGGCACTCAAAACAGATAATTAATAGTTCTTCGCACATATTGTTGATGATTGACATCTCCATTTCCAGATGTCTAAATTTGGAAAAAATGAGGAAGGTGGTATAATGCATTATTATTGCAACAACTTTCAAGCAGGTAAACAAGTTTGACTCTGTGAACAAGAAACATATCTATACCGCATAAACATTTCGTAGTGAAAAATCCGTGCCACACAAGTACAATGAAGGTAAACAAAAAACCGCTGGCAAAAGGAGTTAAACGCTTATTATTTAGAAGGAAAAAACCCGAAACCAAACCAACAAGCCGCGTGAAAACGGAAATAATTCACAAACCATTCACAAAGGCAACTGAATGGAGATTGTGTGGTGATTGTGTAGATCAGCGCAAGGGATCAGTGAGTCCCTGCAAATCGTTATTCGAAACCATCTGGCTCATTCTATTTTGTATTTTGTGGAAGTTGCCAATCATAAAAACCGTAAAAGCATGCCACTGGTGGAAGCTGAAAAAGAGGGGGAATAATACAACGGAAGAGTAAAAGTAGAAAGATGACTGTTGATAGGCATGTTACTTCAAACGAAGGCAACGAAGGCGATTGCCTCCATGCCCCCTGTGGTGCTCCTGTAGAAATTTACAATTGTCCCCATGTGCCCTATGCCTTTACCAAGGAGAAAATGCCTTGGTGCCCTGCCCTTTCAAAAAACGAAGCATATCCATCAAGGGCTACTATGTTGATTTGCGTTTGGATTGGGACAGGCTATATCAGACAGTGAATCAGGATTTCAGGTAGTAAATTCCAATAGACTCTTTAAGAAGGGTGCCATTTGGCACCCCTCATAGCCAAACTGACTTTATGGTATGCCTTTTTGTATTCAGTATAAGGCAGAAAGAAGGAAGCTTGATTGGTATCACAGACTAGCTGTGTGGATGAGGAAAGCCAACATGATGCGAACGAGCAGAGAAACGTGTCGTACGTGCGGGAGGCCTCACTGTATTCTGTAATGATTTGATCTTGAAGGTGTCTTGTCCCGTGGAGGAAGGATACTTTCTTCAATTCGTGTTCCTTCCCGTTTCCACAACTTTCCGGGAAAGAAGAGGAAACTTTACTCTATTCTCTGTTTGGATCGATAATCAGAGTCTGCAATAATGTAGTTCACGCGAATTTATAATTAGTGTAATGATTGATTTGGCGATTTTTGTTTTAAAAATTTAAGGTTGAGTGAATCTTGGAGGTACAAAAGAAAGTTGGGGTGAAGTTAGAGCTTTACACAAAACTTAGTTTAGTGGACAGTGATGCCCTAGTATTTTTCTTATTACAATAAATATGTTGTCCCTGATAAATAAACGATTATAGAAGAGCTCAGGAGGGTCAGCTATGGTTTCCCCCAAACCTTATCTTACCATTGAGGCGATCTTTAAAGCAAGAATAACTTGAGCTTACGTTTTCATTGAGTTGAAGATTGGAAGATTGCATGCATCGTAATCTTGGGGGTCCTCTTTGAGCTAAACAGTGACCCTGCATGATGTTTCAATTGTGTGCAAAGGCACAATATTGAAGTTTATCTTTTATGGTCTTTTGTTCACAATGGCCGGGATGTGTAATAAACTTAAAGTTTCTTACTAATCAGTGATTGTTATAACATAACTCTATGTTGTAAATAGTCAACATCTCTATATAAACAAATTCTGACACTCAAATTTCACAATCCGTGTATCTCAGGCCGGTTATACTCAGTTCAGAAGAACTTTTTAAGCAGTCTTGATTTAAATGTGACACAATATAATTGGGTATTATATTTACCTTTATATGTGATGTAAACATCGACAGAGAAATTATACAAACGATGACCCGTAGTTCCCAACTCGCCACATACCGCCAAATGTTTCTGTTCGGAGATAAAATAGTACAAAATCCTGCTGGCTTATCGCCGTACAAAGTCGTCAGTCGTGCCATGATTGCGACATGCGAGCCTATGCCGTCCGAGCGTTACATCAAACGCCACACTCGGCGGTCTTCTCAACGGGTTTAGTGGACTGATCACTCGGCGGTCGGTAAATCCACGGTTTTCGCTTGATGGTTTACAACTTGAATTCGATGTATAACTTGGCGAAAAGGGCTTACTCCATGTTTGTCTAACTTGTCGCTTGTATGTTCACAATAACTTATGATGTTGATGTTCCTCGGGACAGATTGGATAAAATGAACTTGTGAGAGCAAGAAGTGTATCGCTGCCGTTGGCGTTTGCTCAAACACTTGCTCTGATGGTGCTGACCACTTGTGCCGTCACATACAGCCCGTGCGTGTAGCCAGTGTTTTACCAAGCGAGACCGTTGCGTCTATCCTCATGGGACACGCACGGGGAAGATTTCCCCGCAATAATGTGAACGGCCTGTAGCTCTCGACACGCTGCGACCCCGAATTGATAGCTTCAATTTACTTATCTATAGTTGTAAATATTTACACGTTTTCTCATTTTTATCTCACGAGTTGTTTCTGCTGAAGTGATCCCTTGGTGATTATCTTTGAGAATTGTCGTTAAAGTTGAGTGCACTGGGGATAAATGTCCTCGATCATCATAAAATATTTTTTTATCGGCTGCAATTTACGGTCGTCAGTCATCGGTAATTTTCAATTTACGGCGATTACAAAAGAAGCTGTTGAGCAATAATGGGTTGGCACTCTGGCAGTCAAGTGTACTCTCTGCTCGCATCCGGGGGGCTGTGGTGGTTGGAGTGACGCCATAAGTTACGAGGCACCATGATAGCTCCGTAGAAACACCCAATGGTTCTGCTGACTAATGGATGCTCGTTTTTTCTTTAATAAGGCTGTTACTGTTCTCCCCCTATAGGTTTCGATTTCGTAGAAATCTTCAAGTTCAATTTTAGTTGAACCCTTCCGTCTGTTGCATGGGTCGGCTACACAGATTTGGGGGATTATATTTAAGTGTTTCCTTTACTCTTTTCTTTTTCGAAAGAAAACAAAACCCGAAACACAGATTTGGTTATTTAAGTTTCTCCTTTGCTTTTTCGAAAAAAAAAACGACAACATTATTTGGCTTTAGCTGACGTGGAGTTGTACTTAACTTATTTGATGCATTAATAATTGTGGTTTAGAGTTGAACTGAAATTTTTAGGCCTATCGCTTTTTTAAATATTTTTTTAAGCCAACGATCAAACTGTTGTCTCACACTATTTGAATCGTGCGTTAGGTCAGATGTCTAGCACATGCGTCAGATTAAGACTACCATTATTTGTTCACACTTTCTGTTCGAGAAAGACTCTGCTGGTGTCGAAACGTCAGACCATAATTTTTTTTTGCTCTTTCTGCTAAAGCTACATCCCACTTGGGCCAGAGGGGAATTCAGTCGTAACATTTATTGAGGTGTGCGAACATTTTTACCATTGTCGTGAGCATAACATAAAACATGTAAAATTGTGTACGCGGGGTTTTTGTTTGTGTTTTTGAACTTATTCCCTCCCCTCGGGCTCAAGTTTGGAACCCAGCGGTATCGGAATGTCCGTTTATATTCTGGTCTTCCCATCTGACATAACAACGCTCGTGTTTTCTTGTGGTTTGACACGTTAGCCGGAAAACATCACCGGACCGCGAATTGAAGCCAAGCACCCCGCCTGAAATGCCAACGTTTGATCCCGGGCAGCACTTGACGCATTATTGCTTCCAATTGACACCTACGACAATCCAAGCCCAGGTCATGACCTATATTATAGAGTTCACTGTTTCTTTGAAACTCACAATTTATGTTGAAAGTTAGTCCTAAGAAAATAAAACTGGAAACACCTTTAAATCTCTTGAGCCCGTCACGGATTTGTAAAGGAAAAAGAAAATTCCCCTTGACTGGTCGATTGAACCCCAAGAGGTTTAGCAACTAGCAATCAATTTGTGCCACATGATGGAGGGATTGTACTCGCTTTTGAACCTGTCAGAAAAGGCTGGGATAACTTTGGAGTTGATGTGGATTTTGCCACGAGGCCACACCAATAAAAAGGTAGCTAATTGCTTCAAAAAAGATAAGCCCAACTAAAGGGAGGTTCGTTGAACCACGAAAGTCTTAAAAAAGGGCCGTGGAGGAACCGTGGGGGTGGCAACTTTACTTTGTGGATTACAGGCTTAAGTCAACAGTGGGTCTTTTCAAGGGGGAGGAAGCGGTGTACCGTGCGTCTGGTCCTGGAGTCCCGTAGATCAGCTACTCGGGAGGCGGCCTTCGAAGTCCCACTTAATTGCGTGGTATACGGGTACTTGGAACTTGAAGCCCGTACTTTTTTCGATTTCGTGGCATCGCGAGAAGCCGACGATTGTCTTGAAGGGGCGTAGAGGTGCTTTGATCTCCATGGTGGCATTGCCTCTTGAAGATACTTGAGCTCTGTTTGGTCGGAGGATGTTTTGGTCTAATTGCTGCTCATATGTTTGCTTTGGTCAAGATTCTGATCCGGATCATGCCGCCTTGTGCATTGAGAAAACAAACAAATACTTCAGTGAATTGTTACATCTATTTAACTTTCGTAAAAATCTATCAAACTATCGTATAGAGATCCATTAAAAAATACCACACTTATAGCATCAACACCAACGCACTGAAATGACAAACCACGCATTTCGTCGTGCAAATCCCACAACACCGGGAACAAAAATGAAAACACAAGATCAACAACATTTTCGGAGCAAACAAAATGTTTATGTGCACTTTTATATTAAAATCAATCAACCAACCATTCAACACTTAAAAGCACCGGTACAATGGGAGTACATATAGCATAACGCCTTACGTCAATCATTTTTTGGTAAAAGATTTGGGCCGTATAAAGGTCCAACATTGCATACTGATCACGTACGACGACGGTTAATACACAAATCAGCAGCAGTTTCTTTGCTTGGTATTGAAGCTCGACTACTACGAAAAAAGAACACCCAATATATGACGAAGTTCAACTTGAACTTTAAGAGTGTTGTTTCTGCCTCTTTTGGTCCCGTTCATAAAACACCGTTAATTCATCGGTGTTTGTTATTGTTTTGCTACAATTCTATCTACACTTTGAAATATTTTGGTCGATGGTCTCAGGGTACACGACAACTGCGTCAACTTTTCGAGCGGTGTGTAATGCCTGATAACCTATCCTTTGAAAGTGCGGGTTGGATGTTTGACATTCAAGTGGGAACTTACTACCAAATCTCAAGAGACTTTATGGGTGTGGCATAACAGAGGGGCATGAGAGAGGACACCGCTTCTAACAACACCTCTCACACCTGGTCAACTTCTCTACTTTGAAAGCCTCTTATCGTGGATCTTGTTCAGGTGACCCTTGACAGGCTTTCATGTGATCTGGCCGGCCTGCTGGTTGTCGCGGTTTGGTCTATGGGTGTCGGCGAGCGGGTGACCTTTGATGGCCGCCAAAATGAGTGACTGTCACACCGATGGTCCGATTGGTCACCGTTGTCACTTGCGATTTGTCATTGGTTGGTTATGTCAGTGTAGTGCCAGCCACTGTGTGACATGATTTCCCAAAGTGGCCGGTTTGTGGCGTTTGTATATCAAAGGATCACTCAGATAAAACATTGATTTTTATAAGGCAGAAGAATGGCAGTTTAGTGTGGTGGTCTTTGCTGCTGTGCAAAAATACTGCATACATTTTAATAGAACTGCATTTATTTATCCTAAAGAACCGTTGGTTGGGTGGGTTTAAGTTGATGTGTTTTGAGGTAAAGATGTACAGGCAGTATCACAGGTACCATTGTTATGTGTAATATGTATTGTTTTGGATTTGATAACGATGACTGGTCTCTATATTTACGAAAAGTTTTAAGCACACACTCAAACACTCGAACACTCAAGTGATGTCACAAATTTAATAGATGTTCTTAATTTTTTTGAAGTGAGGTGGGAATTAATTAGTTCAGATTTAAGTTTGCGAAAAGTTCATTGATGTCAGCAATCAGAGTAACTGATCTCTGATTCACAAGACCTGCTTGAACGAAAATGTCAAGTCGTGAACTTTGCTGAATTTCATTTAAAATGTTTTCAATGAATAAGGAAATCGAGTCATATGATTTTAAATAAATTTTAATTGTGTAAAAAACACTCATTTCGAATGCTCTTATCCAGCACTTTTCTGAGAGATTTGCAAAAAGCTCTGTTACGAAATCACTCTTAAAACATCATAGTTGGGAGCTCCAATTTGTAAAGCCGCTCTGTTAAAGCGTGGAGGTATAACAAAGCAAACTCACACAAATGACGTCAGCGGCATTGTCCTTTGACGCGCGCTCTCAACGGCAGAAGTGTTTTTAGTTTTTCAAAACCTTTATATTGGGGCCTGATTTTTTAATCGATAATTACGAAAAGTTCAGAAGTGTACACATATCAAAATTACATTAAAATGGTCAAGGCAAGCGCATTATAAACAAGGTAAAATACCATTTCCGTTAAAAAACATTCCGCTCAGGTAGCTGTTAAAAGGCAGTGGACACTGTATTGGTAATTACTCAAAATAAGAGTAATATAGAGAGGTTGGTAGTATAAAACATTGTGAGAAACGGCTCCCTCTGAAGTGGAGTAGTTTTCGAGAAAGAAGTAATTTTCCACGAATTTGATTTCGAGACCTCAAGCTTAGAATTTGAAGTATCGAAATCAAGCATCTGAAAGCACACAACTCCGTGTGACAAGGGTGTTTTTTCTTTCATTATTATCTCGCAACTTCGACGACCGATTGAGCTCAAATTTTCACAGGTTTGTTACTTTATGCATATGATGAGATACACTAAGCGAGAAGACTGGTCTTTGACAATTACCAATAGTGTCCACTGTCTTTAAACAGCACGAGTTCAATCAGTTCTCATTATGCGGCTTTCTCTCTATCCCGACCATGGTATCCAGGAATGGGTCTGGTATCCCGGAATAGGTCGCATTGTTTGATGGCAAAACACCCGTGGGATCATCCCATTGGGGATCTCTTTCATAGTTGATCAGGTCAATCTGAAGAATCCACTCAGGAGTCTGGTCAGTTGACAAGTTCACGCAGGTCACTCTGTTACGTGACGGTTTACATACTCGCCGTATCCATACAAACGAGAACCAAGAAGCGTTACACGGTTAACAATAACTCAATGAGTCGTATTTAGTTTTCACAAACAACAACTAGCATACAATTAGGACTATGGTATGGTGACTGTACCACACCCAAGTTTTAACAGGGCCATCTCATTAAAGGCACCGGACACCTTTGGTAATTGTCAAAGACCGCATAAAACAACACTCTGTGAAAATTTGGACTCAATTGGTCATCAAAATTGCAAGAGAATAATGGAAAGAAAAAAACACTCTTGTTGCACACAACAAAATGTGCGTGCTTCCCGATGCAAATTTCAGTACAAACTTTTCATGTTATTGACAACATTAAAATTCATGCATTTCCCCCAATCCACTCAAAAACTATGGTTTCGTTTCAGCTAATAATATATGCATTTAATTTCGTTTTCGTTCACACGTGATTTCGTTTTGCTCATATAGATTCGTTTCAGTCGTTTGTATTTCTCTTAAAGGCAGTGAACACTATTGGTATTTGTCAAAGACTAGCCTTCACAGTTGGTGTATCTCAACATATGCATAAAATAACAAACCTGTGAAAATTCGAGCTCAATCGGTCATCGAACTTGCAAGATACATGTAATAATGAAAGAAAAAAACACCCTTGTCACTCGAAGTTGTGTGCGTTTAGATGCTTGATTTCGAGACCTCAAGTTCTATATCTGAGGTCTCGAAATCAAATTCGTGGAAAATAACATCTTTCTCTAAAACTATGGCACTTCAGAGGGAGCTGTTTTTCCACTGTGTTTCTCACAATGTTTTATACCATCAATTACCTTTCCCCATTACTCGTCACCAAGTGAGGTTTTATGCCAATAATTAGTTTGAGTAATTACCAATAGTGTCCACTGCCTTTCAAGGCATTCAAGGCTACACTTCTACTACCTATTTACAGTGAGTCTTGCGGCCTTCTTGGATTGAATGGTCTTTATGTGTCCAGTGAGTGCTAAACTGGTTGAATGTGATATAATTCTCTTCTTTTGACCGGAACATATTAAGACTGAGTTGCTCTAAAAATCAAAGAAGTGGTGGCAGACTTTCAAAAATGGATTTTGTTTAAACTTTGCACAAGTGAAGGCCATCAACCAAAATGTAAAAATAAAGCATAAGTTTTGCATTTTCACCTTCGTTGCCATGGCAACGGTCAAAAGTAGAAAATTACCATTTTTCACCTAATTTAGCTCTTTTCATGAGTAAAAATTACCCAAAGTTGAGGGCTCCACTGTGTAAAAACCAAATAGTGGACCTACCTCTCAGCTGGATATGATAAATATGCATCCTTAATCTTTCTAAAAATGCGTTTGACAAAAGTACAGTTAATTGTGAATGGAAGGTTCCATTATTTCAAAAAGTGGTGTTTTGAGGAAAAGTCAATTTGGGAAATACATGGGGTTGCTAAAATTGTCAGAAGTCCCAAAGTGGCATATTTAGGAAAGTTTTGCTTCCAGGCATGAAAGATAAGATACTGGTCTGTAAGAATTTCAAAAAAGAAGTTTTGGTATTTGTTGTACTGGGGAGCAGTGCAGCCATAAACATCGTCCTTTTTCGGAAAAAAACGTGTTTATTTTCAAATTGTATAACAAAAAATTATGAATTTTTGTTTTCATGGATTTTGTTTACTCTTTGAACATGTTAATTCCTTCAACCAAAGTGTAAAAAGAAAGCATAGTTTTTGCATTGCACTTTGGTTGCCATGACAACGGTTAAAAATAAAACAAATTGCCATAGTTCACCTAATTTAGCTCTTTTCTGAAAATTACCCAAAGTTGAAGGCTTCACTGTGTAAAGACCAAATATATTATCAACTGAATATGGTAAATATACACCCTTGGTCTTTCCAAAAGTGCACCTGACCCAGGTACAGTCAATTGTGAATGGAATAATCCATTATTTCAAAAAGGGGTGTTTTGACAAAGGTTCAATTTGGGAAATAGAGGGGGTTGCTAAGTTTGTCAGAAGTCCGAAAGACGCATATTTAGGAAAGTTGGGCTACCAGGCTTGAAAGATAAGATACTGGTCTGTAGGAATTTCAAAAAAATGTTTTGGTATTTGTTGAACTGGGGAGCAGTGTTGTCCGAAGCTTCATGCTTTTTGGCGATTGGATTGTATAGATTTAAAGTTGTAAAATAATGTATTTTATGACTTTCTACATGCTTAACAATGATGAAGACTGACAAAATATCAGGACAAAATATAATAAAGCATTTTATGACAACATAACTCCCAATTGTAAAAACAGCCATCACATAATTAAAAAAGAAAGTTTTTGTATTTTTTGAACTGTGGAGCAGTGTTGCTAGAAACTTCATGCCTTTAAGAAAAGGGTGTATTTTGCAAATGTCATAATCATATGAAAAAAATAATGCTCTCTTATTACTTTTTACACGCTGAACAATGATGTTGATTGAAAAAAAACAGGCACACAATAGAGCAAAACAACTTACAAGTATAAAACTATAACGCTCAATGGTATAAACATGCATCACAAAGAGATTCTGTGGTATGTTTGTGGTCATTTACGTTTGCCTATATACAATCTTAAAGTCACCTGGAAGTGGTATTTTTTACAAACAAAGCTTTTGTCATTAATACATGTGTTTTGATGAGTGGAATGTGAATAAACAGTTAACTAAGGTTTTAAAAATATCAGTTCTTATGTTATTTACAAATTTAAGAGTAGACCCCGACCCGGCAAGGGCGCTGTTCGTGACGTCAATCGAGGCAGACTTTGCCTGTAATGCGTAGAGTAAACACAATTGCAAAGTACATGTACGGACCAAGTCGTGAGTTTGTACGTTTTTTCCGGCAATGCCAGGAAAAACTAGGTGTATTGCGGCTGAATGCAGAAAAACACTTTTTGAAATGTACCAACTCACGACTTGGACGTACGTGCACGTGTGTTTACTATACACATTGCAAGCAAAGTCTGCCTCGATTGACGTCACAAAAGGGGTAAGCGGAGTCAGCCCCCCAACAACTTTATACATTTTTTAAACATATAAATCGTGACAAACAATTACTAAAAAAATTGTTTTATTGTTCGTAAGCATATACTCTTATGTTTGAAGCAAAAAACATTCTATTTCCAGGTGACTTTAAACAAAATGTTCAATTTTCTTGACAAAATGGACGTTCACAGCTCTTCGTTTGAACATCAAAAATGTCTAACACGTCATTAACACTGCGCAGAGGCATCACATAATCAGTGACTGCGTGTACGATTAATGGTTACGTAAATCAATTAATTTCCAAGTTCCCTGATGGAACATGGCCGGATAACACTATTACCAGCCAAATTAGCTTCGGGTGAGTCTTCGAACTATGCATTGTAACCAGTTATATTTTTTTCAATCAACATCATTGTTCAGCATGTAAGAAATGCCAATAAAGAGAATAAATTCAAATTTTACCATGTTAAGGCAGTGTCACTACATGATACAGTTGCCTATTTGTGCTCCCCTGACATGAAAACACAAATAATCGCCCAATCACAACCGAAATGGCAAATATTCCCTAAAGGTGACTGAATACAGCACAAACTTTCCTACTATTAATGATGTGCAATGGAAATTTTAAACAGGGACATTCAACAAAGGAGGCGCTTTGTAATGCGTTGTCAACAAAATTTGATATGCTTGGGGGCTGGGCATGCAGGGGGGGGGGGTAGTGTAAAATCCAAAACTTAGGTCATTAAAAATATTCTTGATCAATGTTGGGTAGTCCACAAGGCTACAGGGTGCTCATGAAAGGTGCCGGATTGATGGGAGACTTTATTTTGCAAATTTCTAAAAACATGCGCTAATGATGTTCTAAAAATAGCATTAGGGTAAAAGTTAAAGCAATAAATTTGTTGTCTCAGGTTAAGCATAGGACGACTCGATGTATTGATGTGAAAGGTTTTATGAAAAAAAGAATGCACATTGGCTGGGTGGAGTTGCAAATATATGCTAAAATACAGTTATTTTGACCCCAAAATTGGCAAAAAAATAGCCAAAACACAAATGAGCTGTTACCATGGCAACGGGCTATATAGTGATTTCAAAAGTTTAGTTTGTTTGAATGCACCTCAAGTCCCTTCCACCCATTAGGTTAAAAAAAAAAAAAAAAAAAAAAATCCCGATATTTTAACCTAATAATAATGTATGATTTTTTGCCATTTGTTGAGTTTTTGCCCTGCCAAAGTGCTAACTTTCCGGCAAAACTGTGTTCGCGCACTTAAAATACCAAAACATTTTATTGCATTTTTATGTAGGTTGGTACCTTATCTTCCAACTATAAAAGTGTCATAATCAACAAAGTGTCGCTTTCGAACTTATGGCCCCATTCGATACCCCTGTTTTCCCCTATAAGAAAATATGACAAAAACACCCCTATTTGAAATAGTGGTTTGATCCAAAGTTGATCGCACACTTAATTTTTAAAAACATTTTCTGAAAGAGTAAACATGGTTGTGCAATAATTATGTGTGAAAGAAAAACTTCAACGTTTTCCCATTTAGACGTACCAGTGTTTTCAATTTACCTATATTTTAACTCTTAAAAAGGGTAAAAACTTGGAAAATTTGCTGAAAATCTTATTTTGGCCGTAACCATGGCAACCAATGTCTGATATAACTTTTTTTTCGATTTTTGTGTATTGTGTACCCATACCTACTCATACATGGAGTTTTGCCAAAATCCATTTTTTGAAGTCTGCCACCATTTTAAAAATATCTTTGATTTTTACAGCAACCCAGTCTTAACGTTAAAGTTCGCCTATATATTTTTTAAACGACAGTACAAAACGTTGTCAAAAAAAAAATCCATTGGGATTGTCGCTTCAAACAATTTTCCAAGAAATTCAAAAAAGAAATATGGGAGTACCGAGTGGGTAGTTTCAGTTTTCCCGAAAAAAAGTCAAATCGCCCAAATCATTCCTTTAATGAAAACAAAATAGTATTTCATGTTCTTAAACCCTGCACCTTTTATTAATTTTCACCATGGTTGTGTCCACAGCGGTCTTTCTTCCCCTCCTCGCTTGCATGAATCAAACAGAATTACAAGTCCTTTTGAGTTTTGACCAACGTACTAAAATATCCCGGGGGTGTTTCCTCTTACCAAAGCAACGTGACTTCTTGGCCCAGCAAGCGGATATGGTACAAATCGTACGTGTCAAACAAGAGATTCAGCGAATTCTACAGAAAATGCTGAAAATCATTTCGATATGACAATTGTTGTTGACGCATACAAGCCAGTAGTACCCCGAGGTAGGATAGGGAAGGCCAGTTGGAGTGCTTTTCGTGTTGTATAGTTTTGTGTGATGTGGGGAAAAAGCTACAGCTGGTATAACCTACCCACAAAGGTTGAGTGGAAAATGCCTCCAAGGTGGAGCCAAATATACCCGAAGAATGCAAGGCGACCTTGTAGCATGATGCAGAACATTAAATGAAAACAGTTTTTGCCCTGTGGGAAAAATATTGTGTGCTTGTATAACAGTGTCGTAAAATATGATTATGAGATAAAAGGGCAGAGGACTCCTTGCACTGTTGTAAGCCTATGGGAACATTTGAGAAAGGATAAATTATCACAACAAGCGGAGAGTTGTATCAGCACAATGGGAACTTTTTTTTTTATAGTTTAAGTAAACTTTGGAAGTGAACAAAACCCTGGAAATGACCCTCTAAAAAGAATCAAAAAAATATAATTGTCTTGGCCACTTTTCTTGGTCCAGAAAATAATTATTGACTCAAGAATTAATCCATAATCTCATTTTGGTTTAATAGAAATATTCACATCTTGACAAAAATATCAAATACTGAAACAAATAATTCAAAGCAAGCAACCATGACACATTAGGACATTGAGTTTTGAACACCTTTTTATTTATTCCTGCTGACTATACACGCAATTTGTTAATAACAATTTGTACATCCCATAAACCCTGTTTTTGCAGAAAAATACTTAAGTACTGACTCAATAATTATATACACCATATACCAGACATCACAAAAGGCCGCATACTGCATGTATTTATATTTACTAATCTCCCCAAATTAGGACAAATTATGTTTAAATAATCTACCACCTCATTGCAGCTTGATATTCTACTAATCTTGGTTGCACCATTTTGGGAGTAAATGGCCCTGTGTGTACAGTGGTGTGGACAATTTTGTCAATGCAGCATTAAAGGAACACGTAACACGTTGCCTTGGATCGGACGAGTTGGTCTATACAAAGCGTCTGTAACCGTTTTTTATAAAATGCATATGGTTGGAAAGTAGAATACAATGATCCACACAAGTTTGCCTCGAAATTGCGTGGTTTTCCTTTTACTGTGCGAACTACCACGGTCTACGAGGTAAAAGGAAAACCGTGCAATTTCGAGGCATGTTTGTGTGGATCATTGTATTATACTTTTACAACATCTTTCTACCCACATGCATTTTATAACAAACGGTTACAAACGCTTTTTATAGACCAACTCGACCGATCCAAGGCGACGTGTTCCTTTAACACGATTATCGGTTAGACCCCAAAGTGGTGAGCATGGTACATTAGCAAGGGTCAATTAATACTCATTACTTTCCCCGAGTCCTTTGTGACCAAAAGAAATCAGTTTACCATTCACTCGGGTGGGATTCAAACTCAAGACCTATGCCATTCTAGAGGTGGTCATACCACTTGACCACCAAGCTTGCCCGGCAACCACAACCAGTTTGAATCCTAAATTTTAGCACTCGGTATTGGAACACTTTAATAAGCCAGCAAGACTGTCATATTTTTAGTTTTAAATATAATAATAATAATCGGCCTTCACTGTACTTGACCCATAGTCGACAGTGGTTGCTTAGGTCCAGTCAGTAGCGATAACAGCTCCTCAGCATAATTGCCACAAATTTCAACAAATATTTTGACTCAGTGTTGTTTGATTAGAGCCACTTGGGTGAACCAGAAACTAAAACCTAAGCATTAGCTACAAGACCCTTGCCGAATACTTAAAGGAACACGTTGCCTTGGATCGGTCGAGTTGGTCTTTGAAAAGCGTTTTGAAACCGTTTGTTATAAAATGCATATGGGTAGAAAGATGTTGTAAAAGTAGAATACAATGATCCACACAAACACGCCTCGAAATTGCGTGGTTTTCCTTATACCTCGTCGACTAACACGTCGGCCATTTATGGGGGTCAAAATTTTGACTCCCATAAATGGCCGACCGTGTTAGTTCGCACAGTAGAAGGAAAACCACGCAATTTCGAGGCAAACTTGTGTGGATCATTGTATTCTACTTTTAAAACATCTTTCCAACCATATGCATTATATACAAAACGGTTACAGACGCTTTTGTTTTGACCAACTCGTCCGATCCAAGGCAACGTGTTCCTTTAACCGGGCTGTAACTGTAATTTGGGTAATATGGGTTTTTATATACTTTAGTAAACATTTTTTAAATTTTTATTTGTGAACTGCCTATGGTTGCGAGTATTTTAGAGTCACATCAACTTGGTAAACTGTAACTGGCAACATTTGTTTTTATAAAGTTGTATGAAGTTATATATTGTCTTGGCAAGGTTTTGTCAAGTTTAAAATCATGTACATGTGGTGGTTCCTTAAAAATACAACTAGCTTCCAAGGAAGTACAATTATAGCAAAGTGGAGTTTATACACCTACACCAATGTTATTTTACTTTGTAGTGTTTTCAAAGATAATCTTGAGTGAACTGTACTTCTATTAAAAAAACATTGTCCAAAAAAAGACTGCAAGTTTGATTTGAAGAGACTCAAAACCTCTCCACTTGAGGCCTAGAGCTTTGTTTCATGAGTTTATCCAGCATTCCTTGTCCAGCCGTTGAGGCAAACATTGAAATAATAGCCTCCTCCCCTCCTTTGATTGCCAGATCATAAGCCGTTTCATCTCTAGAGTTCTTCACCTTGGAGCTTGCCCCAAGACCAAGTAGTTCATCCACCCCGGGCTTGCCGACGCTACCCAGTAAAACAGCTTCATGAAGCGCTGTGTTTCCCCTCCTGTTAAAAAGACAATTGTAAAGGAGCTCAAGTGACATAAATAACGGCAGAAGAGACCGAGAGAACACTTGAATGGAAACAGTAAGCAACAGCATTAATTTTTCATTTCCACAAATGAAGTGAGTTTTTCCCTTTATACAAACAAATCAGTTTAGGTTTCCCTGCCAATTTCAACAAAAATCCATTCAATTTTATTTGAAAATGAAGGTTCCTTTGAATCAGCATTCGCCAATCAAAAGGAGTAACTCAACATCACCAGTTTAGCATTGAAGTGTCGTATAGATCATCCAATTTCATTAGGCTGCACAACTCATTCAATTACGAAAAAGTCAGCAGCAAGAGCTGGTCAACCATTCAATTTCATCAAGCGTAAATAGGTAGTAGAAATTCAACTCAAGAATGGTCAAAGTGTAGTCTTGAAGGTCTATAAATTAAATCGAACGACAGAAACCAGTATAATAAGAAAACCAAAAATCATGTTTGCACGAACGCTATATTGAAAGCATTTTTAGCTAAAAAGAAACCCTTGTCTACATGGGAAATGCATGAATTTGAATGCATGTTAATGAAGCCGATTGAATTTTTGCCGAAAGTGGTAGAAAAAAACATGCTTTCTCTCTTGATGAACAAAATAGTTGCATTCTGTTAAGTGAAGAACAAACCCTATTGAAGGAGTCATGAACAATACTTACGGTCCTGCTTTTTTATTGACATCAGCTCCATTGTTGACTAGACTCTCTAAGCAGTCCCAGTTTCTATTCATGATGGCCATTGTTAACACAGGTATACCATCACTACTCTCACACATAGCACTAGCTCCCTGTAGAATACAATTGAGAAAAACATACCCAAATTAAAATGAAATGAAGAAGAAACTAGAAACAGAAAGGACAGGGATACAACACTTTTGAGGCGAACAAAGTGATCTTATGACTAAAATTTGAAGAAAAAAATATCACTGGAACAACAACAGACCTCTATCTTTGAAGTTTGTCAAACCACAGGATGAGGCCAGTAGTTTTGGTATAAGGCCACTAAACGTTGTTTTTAATTGTATATAACGAGGTATAATACCTCACTGTGTAATATCTTGAACAAAAATAGTATGTTAGAATGTTGACTTTGAGTCTGATAACACCCTTCAATTCTACTGAGTAGCACTTATTCAAATAAAAACAGTTATTTTAAATGCATGTTGAACTTGGTGAGGAAGTATTGTTTGAAGCTTTGCATGGTGTGGATAAATAGTAAACTTGCGGGTACAACCATGGGTAAATCTCTTTTGTGGGAGTGTTGGCTCTGAAAAGAGCTAGTGCTCTGAAAAGAGCTAGTGTGGTCTCGACGTTTGGAACATTATACTTTGCTCCTTTGGGTCAGGAAGTTATCTTATTTTTGTTCTGGTCATGTGAAAAGAATTCTGGTCGAATAAGCATTTTGAGCCCTGTGGTCTTGTGGGTTTCCCCCAAATCCATGCCTGCCTCAAATCTAAAAATGTAAAAAGGAATACAGGTATTAAGTGTGCATTAGACTGGCTGGGTGAGCCTTTCTATACACTTAATATTTACTTTCAGGCATGATGGATATTTTCGAGTGTGTGTCTTTTGTACACATTTCTGGTATCTCATTTCTGTGGTGCATGATCAGGATGGGAAGTAGTCGTAAAGGAATATGTAATCTTTACCTCATCTAGAAGACGTTGCACTTCTTCATCATCACCATCTCCATTTGGTCCAACCTCTCTCATCAAGTCCTTATCTAACGGCTGCCAGATAGTAAGAATATTATGAACATTAACAACACCTAGTACAGTTACAGGCCTCAAGTTAACCCAAGTTGCAAGTAAACAACCCCATGTCAAACAAAGTTTCTACACTGTATAAGATTTCATTAGGATTCTCTCAGTCAGTCTAGTATAGAATATTTTGAGGGCCTACAAAATATTCACGAGACAATGTTTTCCTGGTCTCTCCCCATTAAGTGGGGTGCAGTCACAATGGCATTTTACCTAGTTTGTCTGCTGCCACCTTGTGTTCTAAAGTATCTCATTACCCCATGGATTTCACTTATTATGTATTATTGGTAGCAACTGCAAGGTGTTTAACAAAAATCAAAGGCATCAAATAATCTCAGATATTGTATTTTGATGTTGATAGTCTGTGATCCATGTTTGGCTTCTAGAGACTAGAACAATGCCAACTGTGTGTGACACAATTGAGGTAGCAATAGAAATACACGTGAAACTAATCCTTAGCGCATGCTCATGTGTGGCTTTGTACCTACTGTTCAGTACCTACTGTTCATTTCAAGAAAGATTTGGCTTCGAATCTTAAATCATCTGCAGAGATAACACGACAATGTGCATTCAATGAGAATGCAAGCCAGCAAACAGCAACCTAATACTGTCCACAGAACGGACTTGGGAAATCATAGTCAAAGTCAAGACACATTTTAACAAACTTACCGACAGTTTATCATCAAGTTGTTTTTTCTTCAGCTTCTTCTTGGGCGTGCTTGGTTTCTCAGATTTACTCTGAGTCACTGGAGCACTAGTACTAATCTTTTCTGACATCCTGTCTGTAAATACAAATAACTTTCTTTCTTATTGATAGAACCAAAGAGTTATATCGACTAGAGGGCCGAGTCATGATTCCACATGCACAAAACTGTGAGGTCTCTTAGGACATGTTGGGGGCATTTGTCTGACTGAGGAACAGATGAATTTTCATAAAACTTAGGTTTGTGTTGAAACTGGCGCCTTTGCACATAAGGGTTTGCGTTATGCGAGCGAAGCACACATATACTAAAGATTGCGTTCAATTTAAAGATTCCATAATTCATAAAAAAAGCAACAACAAAAAAGCATGAATATTATGCAAGTAGCCATACAACAGCTGCATTAAATGTAAGCTTTTACATCGGTTTAGTTTGTACACAAACATGGTTGTGTCCACACAGATTCAAAATGCAGGGCTACTAAGCATCTAATCAAAAATTAAGATGGAACCTTTATTATACCGCCAGACAAACCAGGACATTACTCCAGAGACGAGGCAACATAAAGATAGCCAATCCAATAATGCTGTTATTTATGCCCATAAACTGTGAGTGTGTTATAATATTGCCATTAAGGTTGTGTTTTTTAATGATAAACTAACTGCCAATATAAAAATGGGTAAATGACCTGTGAATGATCCAAGGCTTTAACTTTCAGTAAGAATAGAACAGAACTATCATCCTTACCATCACTCGTATCACTGAGGAGACTTTTTTTGGTGATGCCGAGCGGTTTACCGGTGAATGTATCCTTGTTACCTCGTAAGATAAAGCAAGCTGTGATGCTCAGCTCATACCCATCTTCATGTACAGTAGCTCCCTGAAGCTGAAAAGCCAACCAAGAACCATGTTGTTTATAATGATTTATACTGAGCTGAAAATTTGTAGGTACTTGAATTGTTCATCTTGAGATACAGTCCCAGGATCTGAATCCACTAAAAGCAAGTACAAAAGCAGGCTCTGGAAAAACACAAAGGTCATGACCTCTGTTGCCCCTTGTTTTGACCTTGGTGTTGGTGCCCCTTCAAAAGTTTCCCATAGACTTTAAGATTTTCCAATGGAAGTGTTCTTTGCAAAATGCAAATGGCCTTGCCCCCTCAAAGATTTGATTTGAGAACTTAATGTAACGGTTATCATGAATATCTTAAACCTAATTATCTAATTTTAACCATTAAGGGCAAAAGTATCAGTTGTGCTGATGTCAAATTAGTAATTACTGACATGTCATTGAGAAAGAAGAGTATTTAATATTCTAACAATGGCAAAAGAGCTCGGTTTCACAAAGCGCTAAGATTGATCTTAAGATGTGTGTCAATCTTAATTGCTAAGCAAAGTGTTAAGTCACAACACAAATCACCATGACAATATTGATAACTCTCTTAAGATGAATATTTAGTGCTTTGTGAAACTGAGGGCTGATACTTCACAAAAGTAAATTGCCTCCATGCCCCTGGTCATTGTCTTGATGAACCTTAAGATATCTTGACTCACCTTAAAATAATCCATCACAAATTGACATTTTCCCTTATTGAGGAGCCCATTAAAGGCAGTGGACACTTTTGGTAATTACTAAAAATAATTATTAGCATAAAACCTTTCTTGGTGACGAGTAATGGGGAGAGGTTGATGGTATAAAACATTGTGAGAAACGGTTCCCTCTGAAGAGCCATAGTTTTCGAGAAAGAAGTAATTTTCCACGAATTTGATTTTAAGACCTCAGATTTAGAACTTGAAGTCTCGAAATCAACCATCTAAACGCACACAAATTCGTGTGACATGGGTGTTTTTCTTTCATTATTATCTCGCAAGTTCGTTGACCGATTGACCTCAAATTTTCACAGGTTTGTTATTTTAAGCATATGTTGAGATACACCAAGTGTGAAGACTAGTCTTTGACATTTACCAATAGTGTCCACTGCCTTTAAAAGGAAAGTATGCCTTACCATGACAAGAACAAAGTACAAGGCTTGCAGGAAATACAAAAGTTACTCTTAGAATGTGATTGCAAGTGATCAGTGACTCACCTTGCCCATTCGTGGGTCTCCAATCAGATTCCTGAAGTCCTGGTTGTTCTGGGCATAAGCTTTCAAATGGCCACAAATGTGATCCATTTGCTGTCGCCAGTAACCTATTTTGTCCAGCAGAGAACGTAATTAGAAATGTGTTTTTTTTGCGAGGTAATTGACAATTTATAACATAAACCATTTGAGTCGATTTGCATTGGGATATTACATGTGAAAAAGCACTGTGTACTGAGTGCTTTTCGAGGCACTGGATGGGGGCAGGGTTTGCCCATAACCTATTTTATTGACTGGCCAGCACGACCAGTTAGCTTGTCATTTCACTAGTCCAACAACCTTTTCACTGGTCAAAATGAAATATGGGTGCTTTTCAACACTTTACTAGTCAGCTGGACCACTTTAGAGATTTCAGACTGGTCCTTAAGTATTTTCACTGGCATTTTTTGTAAACAAAACCACTGTTTAGGGAGAACACTGGGGGTAGGGTTGTGGGTTCAAATCCCACCAAAGTAAGTTCTCTGCCTGTTTTGGTTTTTGTTTTCCACAGATACAGTGGTTATATACAGTGCTTTTCACACATCAGTGTTGGGTAAAACGCAAATGACAAGCCATTCAGTTAATAAAATTATGCAAACCAGTAATTGAGCAAACTTTTGGGACCCCCCCCCAAACAAAAGAGTACTCATTGTTGCATTTACCTTTTCCAGGACTTACGGCTGTTAGTACTGGTTTCTTGTCACTCATCGCGTCCATAATTGCTTTCTGGTCACCAATACCTTTGCCTTGCTGCTCCAACTTCTTAGTAGATGGGAAGAACAGACCAGCAGTCTGTGTACCGATGGCAAACTTCTCTGGTTCAGGCTTAGGCATTGACATAGGTACCCAAGCTGCCTTGGCTTGCTTGTCTACCACCTAGTGAAAAGGAAAAACAGTACTCAAGTACACTTGAAGGCAAATTATACCTACTCGTTACACTATTATGTATGTATAATATACATATTCATACTTTACAATAAAACTATCATGTGAAAATTTCATTTCAAAAGGTTTACACGTTTTTTTTAATATCGTCGAAAATACAGAGCAAAGTCCAAGCGGAAAAATAATTCCTATAAATAGGAATACACAAGCGTTACTGAGAAGCGTTTCTGTCTCAAAATTAAAATTTTGGGGCATAAACAACTGATAGCTTTTTCACAGCCCTGTTACTTAGAAGTGAAATGTTTCTCAAAATGCTTTATACTATCAAAAGCTATTGTAGATGATTGTAAATGATGATTCAATTAAAATTGTTTTTTCAGCCAATGAGTAAAAACAACCATGTGAACTTAAAATATTAGTCTCACATCATAATGAACTTACTAGTGGATAGTTCCTTAAAGCAATGGGAAAGTAAGAAGGGCTTACAGCATGGAACCTAATGCATATAATTAAGTACCAGATACAAACCTTTCCTTATAGCATGGTTAATAACACTTTAACAAGTTCGGAAAGCATGTCAACTGAAATTTTTCCTGAGGTTGGTTTCTACCATGGGTTAACAGAAGCTTCCACAGTTAGCTTTGAAAGTACTTGAAGGGTTGTGGACAAAATGTCTTGATCATAAGATAAGGTTACCTGGGCGGTGCTCTTCCCTCCAACGGTAATGGTGTTATTGCGAGGATCTTCTCGTAGAGGCGGTTCTATAGAGCAGCCACAGGAGTGACAGAAGGTTGCATAGGCTTGGTTTCGTGACTGGCACTTGGAACAGGTTAGTAAGTGTGTTGTTGGCGCAGGCTGAGGATCAAACAAATTAAAATGACTTTGATCACAAAATGTGTACTTAGAGAGTGTCACATTAACAGGACGGAAGACTTGTCGAATAATAATATTGAACACTTCTAGAGCGCCATGTCTGTCAACAATGACACTCCTGGCACAGATGTTGAAAAAGGCATCCCCAAGAAATGTAAACGATGTAAGATTTTTAATTAAGTGTATAATCTGGCTAGACACAGGACTTCATTTAGTTCCTCAATACTCTGAAAAACTTGTGATTTTCAATTGACCTTAAAGTTTAGTGATCTTTCTACAAAAAGGCTTTGATTTTGGAGAGTAAAAGCTCATCTTAAGCAATGGTAGGCAGAATAGTATGAGGTGCAATGGTAGGCATAACAATGAGGTGTTAAACAGCGTACCTTGGCACCACACCAGTCACAGAAGCGAGCGTCACTGTTGTTGACCCGTCCACATTTATTACAGCAAAGAAGACGCCCTCCTTTCATTGGCTGAGGTGGGGCTGACATTCCACTGTATGTTGCCTAAATTTAAACAGAAAGATAGATTTAAGTTCTCTGTGGTTTCCTTTTATGGAATGTACATTGACCGTTTTCACTATCCATTTTTGGGTGAAAAAAGGAGGGTAGCAATGGACCCCTTGCGCCAACCCAGATTATTGTTAAAATGATGTCTGGTGAATTGGGTCAATAAGTCAATATATTTACAGTGGGCTTTCAGGGTCGTCCCAAACAACTACATGTATGCCACAGGTTACCATTTTGATCATGCAGACGAATCATGCAGTAATAGCACAATGAAAAACAAAAACACATGACACATCTACATGTACATGTATACGTTTTGTTTCGTAATCAGTTTCTTGTATGTGATGACCTTGATACTCTCGGTCGGCTACTCAGATCGTTCTGACAATCCCTTTGTTTCATACTTTGTCAAGATGGTCTGGGCATAGCTACCTCCATGGTCGGGGGGTCGTCCGAGAGTGTCAGGGTTATCCTGTTTCTTTATTTACGTGTTTATGTCCCTTTTACTGTATATTTGATGTAATTTTTATAAACCTTTTTATCCTCTCCATTTTTGGAGATTTTGAGGAAATAAATGACTAAAAATAATATGGTAATGGCACAGAGATTTTCCTTTTCCTCAATATATCAAGAAATCACAATTTTAATGTGTAGATAAGGTAACCACCAGTCTGTGCAGGATCATGGTTCCAAAAAGTTTAAGCATTTTGATTGTTTTCCCTATAAATAGTATGTGTCTATTAGCAAAAAGAAGCAACATAGTTAACACAAAAACAATCTAGTATTTTTGTATTTCTAAAACTAATCTGGTTTTTGGGGTGTTTTTTATTTTTTTAATTTTTTTTTTTTATGTCAAACTTTGTAGGCCCTACAGATTTGTTTGTTCTTTTCGTGGCTTTATTGCATTGGTCTGTTTAATATTTGGGATCAGGTTTGCTCAGTGATTTCTTTTGGAGCCTTTCACCTTTCACCTCCATGGACCCTGGTTTGAATCCCACCTCAGACCGGAGCCTTGCATATGGAGTGGATTGCCTTTCACCTTTCACCTCCATGGACCCTGGTTTGAATCCCACCTCAGACCGGAGCCTTGCATATGGATTGGATTTTCAACCCAACTCCTTCAAAACTTCCCTTTTAACCCACCTCATGGTAATTGCCTACAAGTAGGGCACAGTTCAATTCTTATGTCTTGTTTTTCTGTTGATTGTTAATTTATTTTTGCGCCTTGAGCGCCTACTTGTTAGGTAGATATGTTGCGCTACACAAGTGTTATATTATTGTTATATTAGTCTGTATTGTAAGAAAGCACAATATACATGCAACTCAGGTTGTCCAAGGTTGTCCAAAGAGCAGGAAATGTATCTTAACCCTTTAGCCCGCATAACGCCCGGAGGCGCCCTGCGTATGACCGCGCATACCGCCCGCACGCGCCCGCGCAGTTTGACATGGTGTAATTTGAGTTATACACATGCGATTACAACGCAGCAAAGAGCCGTAGATAGAGCGCGATCTCAAGATGACAACAGTTCAAAAATAGCACAAGGTCCACATAAGAAAAAATGACGTAAGTTTCAAAGGTCGAAAGTCATTTCACAATCAAACAACGCATGTATGAGTGGGTGCTTTTTCTCTGTGTGGAGCCGTACGTTTTCTCTGTGTAGCCGGACCGTATAGGGGATGTACCACGTACTACGCGCGCATGTACACAGTAATGACAGTCAAACTTTCTGGTGTTTTTACACACGGAATACCGCAATTTGAAAGGATTTTACAAAAGATTTTAGGTACAGACGGTATCTGTTGATAATAGAGGCATTCATTTTCATTTCTCAAGGTATGTTGTGATTATTTTCAACCACTTTTTGAAGCTTTGTTTTCCTGTCGGACGACAGTAAACTTGAGAAAACTTGTGTGCACAACTTTCCACGTAAACAAACCTTCACTTGATACGCAAACAAAGTTTTCAATTTTTTGTTGATCTCTCTTGTGTTTCCAACCTGAAATCTTGAATTTTGTGAGACAAACAAAGCAACTGTGACAATCATCCGAAAGATAATTTCATCCTCTACAAAATAAACCCAACTTGTAACACAAGAAAATAATCACACAGACAGTTATCCGACGATTTCTGGATGGGACCGGAAATCGATTGAATATTCCTGGCGCACTAAGGAGCGTGTGACATTATGTTTCATGTTGCGTGCGTGCTAAAGGGTTAAAGAAGGCATGTTAGTAGCCACGTGCATCCCTGTAATTGATTGTAAGCTAAGAAGAAGTATACTTTACTAGCCACTAAGAACCACCACTTAACAGTACACAGCCACCATTTTTTATAGAAAAAATTGCTTTAACATACCTCTGGCCAGTTCATCTAAGATGTAGTCGGATAGAAATTGCAAAGACATGGTAAACTGGTATACATTGTTGGGCAATATAAGTTTTTAATCGAAAGAGAAAAATCACAACATGTTGGGAGATTGCATTGAACGGTCACCAAACTTAATCAGTTGTAGATTCACTGTGAAACATAAACTGAACATTATGTTAGAAAATCAACGAACTAAAACAAGTAATATTACAAACTTGTATCTTAAAGATATCACATCAACTGGAATTTTGTGGTTCAGATGTTGAAAAAAAAGCCCAAAGGTATTGCTCTCTGGGACATGAAAGATTTTGAGGTTTTTCATTTAATCAATCTTTAGAAAAAACACACAATATATTTATAGTTTCTTGATGTCTTTTTTCAATACAAACACTTTGCAAAAGCATGCATTGTAAACATGAGGAGACTTGGGACCGCTGTGTTGCACCCGATACACAAATGTCAATTCCACTGAAAATTTCCACGGCTGCATGATTTGCGTATTGAGTACCGAGTATGCGTGCATTTCTAAGAACAATGGATTTACCCCTATCAAAGTCTGCTGCCACCAAGTGTCCCCATAAGTCTCCCAATGACACTTACAGTAGGAGTAGAGTTTATGTGTTCAAGAAGAAGTGTTTTTTGGGAATTGGAACAACTTATCATTTATTTTCATGTAAGTACTACAAGTGAACGATCATCTCTTTTCATTTTCAAAGCAACTTTGGACACCCTATTTAGAACCATCATTGGCTAAAATCCTGGCAGTGAGTGTGTGGTATTAGAGGGCTTACTGACTTACCTTAAGATGTCTGTTGCTTCCAGTCAGTCTGCATTCACATGTAACACAGTACTCCATATTGGCTGGATTACCTGTTCCGCATTCGTTACAAATCAATTTGTCCTGGTGTGGAAAATATTGTTATAATGGAATATTGGTTTAATATGAACAAAAAAAGATGAAAACATTTATACGACAAACTATCCAAATCATGTTTATAACTTATTCGCTGGTAGTTTCCCCGACTACCCCCAGGCTCTTTTGACAGACATAAATTTTCACCAACCCATGTGAGTTTTATTTGATAGTCTCATGTTAAATATAGATGATGTGACCAATGTTTACATTCAAACCGCCCGGTTGACAAAACACTGTATACGTCATGTTTTGCCGAGCAAAAAGACGCGTAGTCATGGTTAAGATTGCATACACTTTCTAGCTGGCTGCCAAAACACAAAGGTTTTGCCCGGCTGTATGCGCCCGAATCATGTTATGGTTTTCGAGTGACGTCAGAGGTCACATTGCCTAGATACATGTACATCATAGAGGTTGCAGGTTTGGCTAGAATACCCGCCAACCTGTATACAAAATTTATAACTCTTGATTATAACAATGCCTGTATTTAGTGCTAGAGAGCAAGTAAAACCCTGCACTTTGCCATAAGGTCTTGTCATAAAGAGCAATTGTTACAGGCATTTTCATAGCGGCAACCAAACACACTGCATGCACAAGGAACACTTTGGGAGACATGTCCTTCATTTGATAACTACCTTTAGTTTGACTGAAGCTTGCGGAATGAGCTGTGGAGCTATTGGCATCTCACATATCAGGCAGTTGGATACATTCAGGGGTACCATGGCATTGCAGCCGACACACATACCAAGCTGGAAATAAATCACAAATACAGTGGACACTATTGGTAATTACTCAAAATAGTTATGAGCACAAACCCTTACTTGGTAACGAGTAATGGGGAGAGATTGATATTATAAAACATTGTGAGAAACGGCTCCCTCTGAAGTGACATAGTTTCGAGAAAGAAGTAACTTTTTTCAAATTTGATTTTGAGACCTCTGATTTAGAGTTTAAGGTATCGAAATCCCGCATCTGAAAGTGCACAACTCCGTGTGACAAGGGTGTTTTTTTTTAAATAATCCAGTGGAGAATTTGTATAGTGTCAGAGTATAATTTCCTGGGTTTACCTACTGCAGAAATCTGTGCTTTTGACCAATAGTAATACAAGCTGTACAGAGCGTCATAAGCACAGAGTTTTGTGGCAAGCAGTGCCATGGGAAAATGAGCTCACTTCTACCAGGGAATGATTAAATCAAAAAAATGTAAAAAAAATTGCACACTGAATTCTAATGTTGCCTAGTGATGATGGTGTTTGATACAATGTGTAAAATGTTGAGAAAGACAACTAACTCACATAAAGAGGTAAAAAAGACAATGATCTTTCCATGTTTTCGTGTATAAAACATCGAGCTGCCGCACCCCAGCAATGGCGGCGCAGCCACCAGCAGGGTACAGCACTTGCATGTGAGGGCTAAAATGGAAGGGTCTATACAAGGGAAATTGTCCACAGACTTACCTGAGCTGGTTCTGGTGGTGGTAGCCTGGCATTGGGAAGTGGTGGGACTGGATTACCACATGCTATACAGAATCTTGCAAATGGATCTGCCGGACGGTCAGCTCCACAAAATATACACCTGTAATGTACAGAGCAATCATTAGGTTAGATGCGAGACCAATGGTTGGTTGAGACCAATTTAAGAGCTGACTCCGCGGTAGTGCAGTTAATAACGATCCTATAAGCTAAAGTAGTCCAAGCCAATTTTCTATACCTACCGCCAAGATAGTAGTTAAAAAGCAGAACAGTTCTTTTCAGATCTGAGAAGTCTCACGAACTATACGACGAACCTACTCTGCAGTAGTAAAGTTCTCTGAAGAACAAACTCTACTTGGCAAGTAGATACACACATGGTGTTATCGCAAACCAAAAATATGTATTGATACCTCACCATGCATTGCCTCAAATCATATATAGGTTGGATGTAAATGTGCGAGTCTACAGAGAGCTAAAATTTGTGCCGAATTTGAGCTTATGTCGCTGACAGTTGAGTTTTTTCATTATTGCCAATGTGATCTATATTGCAACATGAAATGTGCTTTTAGCAGTTTGGATATATTCATTTGCTCATTATAAGATGGACACAGACCGTAGTGCTTTATGAAATCGGGCTGTAGACTGGAGCTGCCCCATGTCAATAACAGTCCTGTGTTTATTTGTTAGTCTAACCATAGAGCTAGGTCCTAGCTGTATGGTCTAACTTAACACTCAAAGGTTTTTGTGATCTCTAAAAAGGGGTCTGGCACCATACCAACATGAGGAATGGCTTTGCAAGTGCACAACTTAATTCATAAAATTTAAGTAAAACCCAGGCATTTGGCAGCAGCAGATTTGGGCCATTTTCAGGTTTGAGTTAATAACACTGACAGTTTAACTTTGGGTATATGTGGGTACACAAAATCTGTTAACTACATTCATTCAATTCTTATTATGAAAGTGATTCTTACTTGAGGAAATCTGTCTCTCGTTGCAGTCGGTTAGCCTGGGTCATGTTTTTGGGTGGTGTCCTACTCGTATCTTTAAGGGTTGATGCTATTGCTACTGGCTGCCAAAGAAAAACCAAAAACAAAAACATGGTAACACTTCTCAGAAGAGAGACCTGTCATCAAAGCACTAGATAGCTCAGTCAGTAGAATGCTGGCATGTTAATCTGGAGGCCACATGTTCAAGTCCATATTGTAAGTTTTACTTTGTAAAAAAAAAAAAAAAAAACTACTGATAAAGGCTGTGAGTGTGAGACTGTAAATCTTTAGATGTAAAACCTTAGAGATGGGACTTTAGACCTGGATTTAAACAGATGCCACTATTGTACCGACCATGGCCTTGATGCCCCTTCAAAGGTTTCCCATGAAGACATCAAGATTTTCTCAATGGAAGTGCCATTTTTCAAACTGAAAATGGCCTTGCCCTCTCAAAGATGCAATTTTTTGCCTGGGAATTATCCTTTAGACCAACAGGAGACTCCTTTCTAGAACAATAATGAAATAAGCTAAACTGACTACTGACACCCTTTATAAACATAAAGACTTGAATGAGCACTCCTCAAATGTCAATGAGTAACAAAGTATGACAGTCCAACTTATATCTAACCTGGCCATTCTGTTTAGCTTTTTCTCCAACCGATGTGCTAGCAGTCTTGTTGCCGAGTCTTCCCTCCATGAAGCGTGTTCCAGTGGTGGGCTTGCGATAGTTGGAACCCTTTACAGGTTTCTGGGACTCCTCCAATACCTTCTTCATAAGAGCCGCTGTTGTCTTGGTTGAAGTGTTCTGTTAATTAACAACATCAGTCCCATTGTTTAAAATAAATCATTTAATTAATTATCACTGCAAACATAATAGTTTACTATATTGCCAACTCGGGACCAAAGGTCGACAGTGCAGAATGTATTAATCTCATCAAATTATTGCATGTTTTAGAGAGCACTGGTAAGTCAGTTTATTGATGAAGAGTGGTTTCAAAAGTAATTGTTTACCCCAAACAAATATTTGTTTTTTTCTATATAAAAAAATTATTTGTAGATTTTTTATTTAGGTTTACAATTGAATATGCATTTTTAATTTAATACCCTTTTGATCATTACGGATGTAACATTGCAACCAAACCTAGGCCACTGAGTCAACGAGGCTGTATACTCCCTATAGGGAGCTGAGAAAGATTGAAGGGATGTTATTGGCCCAATGACCAGGGGACTTATGTAAAGCGCATTGATATGGTTTATTGTGAAATGCGCTAAATAAGAATTTGTTATTATTATTATGCACAATATATTCAGAAATACCTGCACACAGTAAGATGGAATTGGAAGATCCCATACTCTACAATCTGCAGGGTCTCTTACTATATTAAGGGAATAAAAGAGTAGGCAAGCGGTCTTTAAGGGTCCAATAAAAACGTGCAGGGTCGTAGCCAAGGAATCAAGGACCAAGCTTAAAGGCACTGGACACTTTTGGTCATTACTCAAAATAACTGTAACAAGCAATGGATAGCTAGCTGTTGATAAACTATTAGTTGACCCTGCTTTATGCAAAGTAGTTTCTTCTGTACTGTACAAGTACATCAGAATCCAGCCAGGCAGCTTAATTGTGATAAATATAGGGATTGTGAATTAGTTCCAACCTGCAATGCAGAGGTCTTGTCGCGTGATATCCGATAGTTAATGCTTTCATCATCGGTCTCGTATTTCTCCTGGCCTGGTGCCCACTCCACAGTGAAGGTCTTACTGACAATATTACTCTCTCGATTTCTGAAAGAAACATCACAGTGAATTACTTTTTGTTATTAAAGCCATTATACACTTTCGGTAAACAGTATTGTCCAAGTCCCACACTTCGTGTATCACAACTTATATATAAAATAACAATCCTGTGGAAATTTAGGCTCAATCGGACCTCGGAGTCGGGAGAAAATAACGGGAAAACCCACTCCTGTTTTCGCGCGTTTCGACGTGTCATGACATGTGTTTATAACAAATCCGTAATTCTCGTTAACGAGAATTTATATTGTTTTACCGTTTTCTCAAAAAGTAAAGCATTTCATGGACTAATATTTCAAGAGAAGTCTTTCACCATTACCTTCTGTAAACCCTGTAAATTATTTGTAAATCTGTGAACTTTTTTTTTTTTCTGTACTGAAAGGGTCCAATGGCTTTAATGTCATAAAACATTTAAAAACTTACACTTTAAAAAGGCTTTAATTGTATGAGGGCCACAGGGGGTTCCCCATGCACAAGCTAGCGTTTCAGGCTGATATCTGCAATTTGCGTGCTGATACACCAAAGTTTTGATGCCACTAAAATACAATAACAAATTACTACTAATTTCACAAAATTCAAGATAAAACCATTTAAAGCCATTGGACCCTTTCGGTAAACACAATTGTCCAAGGCCCACACTTCGTGTATCACAACTTATATATAAAATAACAATCCTGTGGAAATTTAGGCTCAATCGGACATCGGAGTCGGGAGAAAATAACGGGAAAACCCACTCCTGTTTTCGCGCGTTTCGCCGTGTCATGACATGTGTTTATAACAAATCCGTAATTCTCGCTAACGAGAATTTAAATTGTTTTACCGTTTTCTCAAAAAGTAAAGCATTTCATGGACTTATATTTCAAGAGAAGTCTTTCACCATTACCTTCTGTAAACCCTGTAAATTATTTGTAAATCTGTGAACTTTTCTTTTTTTTCTGTACCGAAAGGGTGCAATGGCTTTAAAATGCCCCAAAATGCTCATCAGGGCATTTGTAATAAACTAAAACAAGAGAAACACCAAGTAGAAAACATTACAAAGAGCTTGTTTCAATTCAGTATCGTTTGGCCAAACTTCAAAAATTTGGGTCCAGAATGCCCCATGGTTTGACAAAATCCAGGGAAGAAACCTATAGGTGCTAAAATAACTTCCATTCCATTGTACAAAAGTTATTTTCTTGACATTGTTTTACTAGTTTCTCAAAAACTACAGCGCCTCAGCGAGAAAAGTTTTAAGGGAAGCTTTCTACCATCATCATCTCCAAGCCATGTAAATTCAATGTCAATCTGTGGCCATAGTGTTTTGTGTCCTACAAAACGTACCCAAACCCTTTAATGAGATTCAAACTGGACAGAGTGTTTGAGTCCATCAAGTCTTACTTTGTTATTGCAATTGCCTTGACTGTTTTCTTTCCTTCTTGCAACAAGAACGGTTTTCGATACTGCTGTGTCTTACGAAGCCCTATCTGCTGAAATGGATCCGGCTTGGAACCATCGATGGTAAAGTGGATCTGAGCTTCAGGAAAATCTGCAAACAAAATACAAAGAGCAGAAAATGGTTTTCCAAGGCAAGAGAGATATAAACAATTTGGTTTTGACCCAATTCAATTATCGTACAAAGCACTTAAACTCGGTACTTTCCCAAGTTCTGTTAAAAAAGGCAAAAGAGATAGTACCTCCATGGTTATACTATAAAAAAAACTCTCAAGACTAGCGCCAGATCAAGTTTATCATTAGCATTTTAAGTCCCTTTAAATCTTTTTAACTACACAAAATTGTTGTGATATCTCACGCACTTGTTCAATAACAGGATTTGCTTGGTGCAGTGTTTTACTTCACACCAGAATGCAACGTTTTGTGAAGATTTGAAATAAAAATGTTTTTTACAAACCATGAATGTTCTGGAAGCCATTCAAACTGTTAAAGTTATAATTTTATAGGCACTTTCAAGGTTATGCGCCATGTTGTTCATAGAAATCTTTGATGTGTTTATTTCGAACACAGGTTGCCACATTGCACATTGCGACTCGTCACTAGAACCTTCCTGCACGCATTTTTGAAATTATTTTGTCCCTTTAAAAAATTTAACAAGATGACCCATCCATACAAAACCGGGAAGGTGCATATTGTTTGATACATTACCTGTCTTTAGTTCAATGTACGTGTTGGTGTCAATCTCGGTCTTGGATTTGCCAGCCACTGGAACCCTTAGAGGGATAATAGAGGGCGGTGATACTGCACCTGCTGCCATCGTGTCCTGCCAGCTGTGCATAACTCAGTTGGAAATTAAGTACAAAACAAAAAGTTACCAAAAATATTTACCAAAGAATAAACTTATATGGCCTATTTACAAATTTAAAAAGTTTAGTTTTTTAATTAAATTGGCCACATTTTCGTATACTGTCAAAAAGATAAAAATAAAGAATTTAGGCTACTCAATATGAAAATTGAGATATTCTTTTTTTTGCAATTTTTGTAAAAAACAAAATGAGTCAGTTACTCAGTATTTTCATGGAGGTAGAATTGTTATTTATAACGATAAACGAATGAAAAAATGTTGGCATGATACAAACACGTTTCCAGAAATCTTTACAAACACAAACACCCTGTGAGTATAAACTGTAAAATTGAACAATGTTTTACCTTAATTAAAACTGTTGAAAGCGCTTGGTAGAAAATACATCACCCAAACGTTCAAAATGGTTGGGCGTTTGTTGTCATCGTAAAAATCAATTATGACAAAAAAAAAATGTTGGACCGATCCATTTTTAAAAATAGGTTTGTTAGTACCATCTATTTATTAGTTTGGGTAAATCGAATAAAAATTACCCACCAATTTGTATGCACAGTGAAACCATGTTATGTAGGAAGAACTGAACTTGTCAAACTAAGTCATAAGGCAGTTAATATTTCCTACTGCTAATTATTTCAATCTTGTATTTCTGTGGAATTCACCCAGATTTCCCCCTACTTATAATGTAGTAACCTCACCACTCTTGAGGTCTCTTGAGGGCGCTGTGTAAGTTATGTGTTGCAGAATTGTTGTGATATGATCAGGCAGTCTACTTTCGAGTTGGTGCGGTGCAGAACCAAATCATGGTCATTTCTTCTGTCTCACTTGACCAGATCATCACACCCTTGATAAAGTTGTTTAATATCTAGTGCTGCATAAGGCCCTAAATAATGTCTGCCGTGTACTGCAGTGAACCTTCCTTGTACCGAACAACCAACCACCTGCCTGATTTGCTGACTCAGTGACTGCTGAGTGTTGTATTTACTTCTAATTTTTGTTCAAGAGAAGATGTCTACTTCAGCCAAAGTTTCTTTAGCTGCCTCTATAGTGATTGCAACAGGGATCATTACAGGTGTCCACTACAAGAAAAAGACTGATCAAGCTGTACGTTATTCTACCTTCATGGTCTCAAATCTAATTGTCGACTGGTCGTCACTCTTTCATTCGTTATGAAAAAGTAGTATCTAAATCACTCAACCCAAAGTGAGATACTCCCTTTTTATTTTTTATTAGTGAACTGAAAAAGTGGTGTCAGGAGGATACAGAAAGTTTTCCGCCACTAACTGATTAACCTATGACATGTCTGTGTACTATTTTAAAGGCTGATTCACACTGCGGCAATAACAAAAACGATAAGAAAGACTGGATCATGGCGCAAAGGGAACGCATTCTATTGGTTGAATTGCTCCACGCAGAATACCCCCATGCTCATTCAACCAATCGAGGGTGTGCATTTTTAGCGTTTGTTCTCGTTATCGAGGCCTGTGTGACCGGTCCTTTTAGTGTAACTTCCATAGCGAGGGATCACATACAAGTTGACAATACAACCTGGGAATACCTGTGCAAGTCTTTAACTTTAAATTAACATAATTATTTCCTGTATTTTCTCTTTTTTTGTAATCAGAGTCTGCATCAAGGTGTGGAGAGAGACTTGGAGAGGCAACGCAGAAAACGACAAAACCAGATAGAGCTAGAAGAGCAAATTGCCCTGACTAAGAAACTGACTGAGCAGAGAGATCGTGACAAACAATCAGTGAACCACCCTTCGTCATGTTCGTGATACAGATAAAGATTTATTGACTGGACATGCCACGAGAGAACTAACCTTGTCATCCAAAGAGGGTGAAATCAGTTTCTCCTCCAGAGAAAAATGATAAAACCAGATAGAATTAGAAGAACAAATTGCCTGACTAAGAAATTGACTGAGCAGATCGATTGTAAAAAACAATCAATTTACCATCCATCATGATATTGATCAAGATTCATAAAGGAATGACTGAACATGCCATGAGAGAAGAACTTGGAAGCTAGTCAACCAATGAGCGTGAAGCATCAGTTTCTCTTCAAGAAAAATCAACAAAACCAGATAGAATTTAGAAGAACAAATTGCCTGACTAAGAAATTGACTGAGTATAGAGATCGTGACAAATGATCATCAAACCATCCGTCTTGATACTGATCAAGAAAAGAACCTAGTCACCCAAAAAGTGTGAAGTATTTCTCTTCCAGAATACGTTGACTCAATTGGAATTTGGATGGTCCAAACACTCTCTTTAAAGCATCAACATGATAGAGACACTCCTCAAAGCCCTAGTTTGGGCTGTTGTCTTCATTGTTCAAACACTTCTTAGCTTCGTAGTTTGGGGTGTGGTCAACGTCCTACAAATATTCATCACAGCCCTAGGTGCAGTTGTGGTCAACATCATACAGAGACTCCTCAACAGATGAATTTACATTACAGGATTTGAAAATATCAGCTCTTGATGTTATTTGTAATCTGAGCCCAATTTCATAGAGCTGCTTAAGAGCAACGGCTTACCACAAAAATATTGCTTACCAGAAAAGGAAACCAGCTAAAACATGTAGTGTCAGTGACTGGTATCTTGCTTAATTTTGCTAAGGAGAAATTTTGTAAGCAATATTTTTAGCTCTATATAATTGGGCCTAGATTATATGAAACATTGATTTATTGTTTAAAGACTCTGGACACTATTAGTAATTGTCAAAGACTAGCCTTCACACTTGGTGTATCTCAACATATGCATAAAACAACAAAGCTGTGAAAATTTGAGCTCAATCGGTCATCAAACTTGCGAGACAATAATGAAAGAAAAAATACCCTTGTAACACAAAGTTGTGTGCGTTTAGATAGTTGATTTCAAGACCTCAAGTTCTAAATCTGAGGTCTTGAAATCAAATTTGTGGAAAAACACTTCTATAGGATTTGAGGCATTGCATGGTGGGGTATCAATGTATATTTGGTTTGCGGTAACACCATGTGTGTATCTACTTGCCAGGTAGAGTTGTTCTTAGGGAACTGTCTTGCACTTCTTTCTCAAAAACTACTTCACTTCAGAGGGAGCCGTTTCTCACAATGTTTTATACTATCAACCTTTCCCCATTACTCGTTACCAAGTAAGGTTTTATGCTAATAATTATTTTGAGTAACTACCAATAGTATAGTGTCCACTGCCTTTAAACATGTACAATCCATGTTATGGTTGGTTCTTTTAAAGACACTGGACACCATCAGTAATTGTCAAAGACCAGTCTTTTCACTTAGTGTATCTCAACATCTGCATTAAATAAACCTGTGAAATTTGAGCTCAATTGGTCATCGAATTTGCGAGATAGTAATGAAAGAAAAAACACCCTTGTCACACGAAGCTGTGGGTGCTTTCAGATGCTTGACTTCGAGACCTTAAAAATGTAATTCTGAGGTCTTGAAATCAAATTCGCGGAAAATTACTTCTCTCTCGAAAACGACGTTACTTCGTAGGGAGCCGTTTCTCTCAATGTTGTATACTATCAACAGCTCTCCATGGCTTGTTACCAAGTAAGTTTTGATGCTAACAATTATTTTGAGCAATTACTAAGTCCAGTGCCTTTAAGCATCTAATAATAATAATAATAATAATAATAATAATAATAATAATAATAATAATAATAATAATAATAAGACTTGTAATGCGCACATATCCACCCTGCTAAGAACAACAGCTGAGTAATATTTAGTGATTTCCCCTATTCATAATTTAATAAACAACCACTTTTCAAAAGTTTCTTATTTTTTTCAACAGCTACCGAGTATAGTTTTTATAAAACTGAAAAGCTTCATCAAACAATTGACTTGTATTTACTCTACATGAATCATCAATTCAATAAACAATTATTCAAATGATATTTAAATACCAAACTCTTGCGCCCTTTTGTGATGTCCATTTTGCTCACTTTTAGTTGTTTTTTGAGTTTTCATTTGATAAAGCCCTGGCAGGTCCATCCGCTCCTCTCATTTGGCCAAATTTCATAGAGCTGCTTAAAAATATTGTTAAACAACTGTCTTCTAGGTAGAAATGAGCAAGATACCAGTCACAACTTGTACAAGTGACATTGTAGTCTGGCTGCAATGTTATTCTGGTAAGCATAATTTTGTTGCGCTTAGCTCTTATGAAATTGGCCATGTGAGGAGAGTGGGAGGGGCTCTTGTAAACAAAATTTGATTATTTTGCCTCTAAACTCTCGATGGCGTTTTGAAATGCCGCCCTCCTGTGTTTTAGTGGCAGTAATGGTCAGGTCCCTTAAAAGTGATATTGATTAAGGCTTTGGTTTGTGCTCATAACGTCAAGGGGTCTGTCCAAATGCGCAAGCAAATATTTTTACTTTTTTCTTCATCTGTGTTGTTTTTTGCTCGCGGTGCACTCACTGTTCCCTGCTCTAAATGCACACACCTTACCGGCTGTCATATACACTGCAAAAAGTTGAAGTGAATTGTTCTGTCAGTTTAAACATCGTAATTGTCTGTTTTCCATGTTTGGACATGATACTTAATTGCCCGAGGATTGTCTCAACTCGCACATAAAATCACTGTCGGGGATCTTCGCGAGGATTGTCTTGCAATAATTTGTTAGGTGAGTAAAAATACTATGTTTTAACTTTTAGTTTTACTGTGAATAATTTTGTTTTTGAGTTGACATTGATGTTTGAATGATCATCAGATCAGACAGTCAATTTGGATAGGATTTGGAGTTTTCATATTCGCATCCTCTGCTGGCAGTTAGGCAAGCTGATGATTACTTCTGGAAACTATATCAATAAGGCTCACAGGGGAGCCTTATTAGTTTCTAGAAGTAGCTGGGCCAAATTTTATGGCTCTGCTTACCGCCAAATTCTGCGCTTACGATCGCGATTCCCCGCTTTCGTGCAAGCGCCAAATTTCTGCGCATCGATCAAATGCTAATTCACTAACTTTTTCCTGCTGTAGATGGCCCTACTCTACTGCTGGAAATATTTGCAAAAACATCATAATGCTAGAGGAGAAAATCAAATGATTGTTTTTCAGGTTTCGCTATTCCTATTGGTAGAGAGTGCGTTTTTAAACCTTTGATAATGACCAGTGTTTATAACTGGTTGTGAGCAAATACTCCGCGCTAGTCTTGATGTAAGACGTTTCTTGTTACGGGCGATGCAGGAGCTGTCGGTGAGCTGGCCGCGCTGTGTGTGAAAGGAAAACCAGAACATATTGCACCAAGACTATACGCGCATGCGCACGAACGGAACTGGAAACTGTAGGAAATAGGCATGCAAATATAAATAAAAATCTCAGCTGCCCAATGGAAATGTTTTCCCTATTTCATGATCAAATGTCAAATTCTAAATATCTTCCAGAGTGTAACACAATCTCATGGCTACAAATGTTGTCAGCTCTGCGTCGCAAATGGAACATAATCATGCTTTTCTTGTTTCACTGCAGACTTATAAATCAAAGGAGAAAATTAAAATTTGGTTGATTGCAAACTGCTAACACAACAGTAAACCAACTAAAGAAGGACAGGTCGTATACGTGTACACTATATTGATCACACTAAACTACCGGGCGCTACATTTATGTGTACATGTACAAATACATACTTACTTATACAATGCATTAACCACATATTGATTGGATCAAGATTGTTGTGCTTGAGTACTTAAAGGGACACGTTGCCTTGGATCGGGCGAGTTGGTCCATGAAAAGCATTTAAAAACCGTTTGTTTTAAAATGCATAATTGGTTGGAAAGATGTTTTAAAAGTAGAATGTAATGATCCACTTAAAAATGCCTTCAAATTGCACGGTTTTCCTTACACGCCATGCACTAACACGGCACATCATTTTGTGGAGTCAAATTATTGACTCCGCAAAATGGCCAAACGTGTTAGTACACTAAATAAAAGGAAAACCTTGTAATTTCGAGGCATATTTGTGTGGAAACATCTTTCTAACCATGCATTTCATAACGAACGGTTTCAAGCACTTTTCATATTATAGACCAACTCGCCCAATCCAAGGCAACGTGTCCCTTTAATTTTTATTGGCTAGCACAGTAGCTGTTTTTTGTATTAAAAGAATAAAGCTATATCATCCAATGCATGCACAGATATATTTTCTTTAGGGGGGGGGGTGGTAATTGCTTAAGACTTCATAGGGAAATCCCCAAGACTTCAGCGGCTTGTAGCTTTAAATCTTTACTAGACCACAAATTTCAGACCACACATAATGATTGATTGGTCTTGAAGTTAGTTATTAATACGACCGGCTTTAGTATTCTACTGTGTACCATGAAGATTTAAAGCAATACATTGTATGCTAAAGGCAGATGAATTTGGTGGGGCCCTGTATGTCGTGTTGACACAAATGTTGGCAAAATCTTTGCCTACAAAAGCCAACAAATTTAAAACAAAATTGCACTGATTTATATTGTTTGCAGGAAATGGGACCCTACTAAATTCATAGTCTAAGTCAACTCATCTGGTTGAATTCTATCAAATAAGCTTAAATTCATGCTTCTACCTGTTTTAAAACTGAGTTCATACAGCATGACTCCATTTTTGGTTTCTACCAGTGTGTTGTTGAAAGCCCAGTTCATACTTCCTGCGAATCAAAGTTAAAGCGAAAGTGAAATTAATGCCACAACTCTGTTTTCGCAGGGAATGTTTCGCAAAAGTTTAACCGCTCAACTGATGGCAAATTATTTGTTGCGAAATTGTGACCTCAACATTTGCATTCGCAGGAACCTGGCTTCACACAGGCACTTGCTCATTATATGAAACCTTTGATGTTTAAACAAGCGCTGTGCGTCATCATTCATTAACGCTGTTCATTATGATTTGATTGCACACTGTCAATCTTGTCTTTAAAAACAAAAGCCTCTTGAGTTCTCTCATGCTTTGAGTCCAATGGAAAATGGATCACTGTGATGTAGGAGTGGAGGTGTTCGGTTATTTGTGTAGATTCACTGCGGGAGAGGAGGGGCTGGGATGGGTGTGGGATGAGTGCAATCTCTGTTAATGCTGAACAAAACTTTTTTCACCAATAAATTTATTTTTTTCCTTGAGTAAAACGTGTACAAAATAAGGACCATGCATGAAAATGCGATAATATTACTTGGCAATTAAATGTCAATTGGCCTTGAAGAAAATCCTGAACACTTTGTATGTTTTTCAGAACATCACATTAAGGGGTTTCTTTTCTTTATAGACCAGTCAAAAGGCCGAGTCACACTGCAGCGATAACGATCACAATGCAAAGATAATGCATTCTTTTCTATTGGTGGTTGAATTGCTCCATGCAGAATACCAAGAATGAACCAATAGAATGTGTTCTCTTTGCGTGGTGATCGTTATCGTTTTGGTTATTGCTGCAGTGTGACTCGACCTTAAGTCTGAACTTTCCTTTGCATAGGCCCTCTACTGTGCTGAAGGAATGAAGAGTGGTCAAGTTGCAAATCTATGTAGAAACAAACACTTCTAACAGGCCCTTCTGATTTTGGTTGTATGCACACAGACTTTGTCAGTACAAATTGATTTTAAATTAATTTCTTTTGAATAAGGTGTGTATCAACTTCGGTGGTGCATGTACATGTATGTAAACTGTGTTTAGTATTTGGCAAGTACATTCCCGACCGGAAAAGTCCAGCAGTCTAAATTTTTCAATTTTAATCTACCTTGCTGTATAAATCTTTAAGAACAAAAATATTATAGGTAAATAAATAAATAAATAAATAAATAGGTAAATTTATGATGTTCAAATATTGAATTTTAGTTTGAGATCTTACAATTCTGTTGAGTACCCCAGTGTATCCTTAGGCCTACTCACAGAATAAGCTAAATGAGAAACGTCTTTTCTTAGTGCTTGCTCAAATAAAAACAGTTTATTTGTTGAACTGTGTCAATATTTTTGTCCCCTCATTTTCATTCAGGTCTTGTAAAAAAGAAAACAAGTTTGCTCCAGTTAAAGTGTTGACCTACATGTAGGAAGCCCTGCAGTCCCCTTCCTAAGTTTGAGTCCTGCCCCTCCCCCTTGATCCTGCACACGGCCATTCCAACGTGATGTTGATAATACTATGTAAACTACAGTAAGGTGTATAGGCCTACATTTACTGTCTGTGCTGAGGAATTCAAGTACCGATTCAAACCTTCCATGCACGTACATTTTAGACTCAATAATCCTGTAAGACAATTTGTACAGCATCAGACTTTATTAAACCCTACTGTCTCTTCACGGGAAAACAATATTGAACTTGTTGTCCAAACAAAAATCCTCCCCTTCAATTGATTCTGTCATTGATCTCCCAACAAATTACCTCCAACCCAGTGAAAATGCCAGGCGAGGGGAACGGTGCATCGACCAAAACAATCCTGTGGCATTATCTTCCCGCTCCCGTCTCCCATCCACCCCTAGCATACAGACAGCTTCTCGCATCATTGAAAGGATAAATCAATGTATGAGGATGCAGGGTTAGGCCATTGAGGAGTGAATGGGAGATTGATACTTGAGGGATACTGTGCGAGTTGTGGGCCTCCATGTACTTAATAAGGTTGTGCAGTATTGTGTGAATGTAATTAATTCAGTGGGCAGTGGTTTGCATTAGGGATTGTGCATATAACACCTGCAGTCGTGCAATGTGTTAAATCCTTGGGGGGGGGGGGGGTAGTTTCAGTCTGATGTTCTCCCATCCCCAGTTATAATGTAGTTCATTCCCAAATCCTGAGAACAAACTGTCAGACGAACACTCTACTGCATACTTACAGCTTAAATAATTCATGTAAAACTTTTTCCTGATGTAAATGGTACCCACAGCAGCTATAACCTTAAAACGAAAGGCAAACATAGTTCTTCCTACATTATGAACAATTTTTGGGCCCTTGGAAAAATGTCCTATGAGGTCTGAAAAGTTTGTTAGATATTTACAAATGTCAGCCTTAACTGTTACTTTTTTTCAATAAAGTAACAGTTATAATTACATCAGCTTATATCCACAGTGTACAAATAATCACATCAAGCTAATTACACAAAAATCTACTTGGCATACGAATACACTCAGGAGTACAATTTTTTTTTAAGAACTTTTTTTTGTAAAGACTTTCTTTTAATTTTCAAGATTATTGCTTTGGCGTTTTATTTTATTTGAATTACATAGCCACTGCCAAGACAGTAAACAAAATTAACAAATGTATTGAATAAGAAATAACCACATTTTTCTTGACAATATTGAAGGACTTTTAAAAAAACTTATTTGAAGGTTGTATAAGTCAATAATAAGGGAATCAATGTGTGGTGAAGTGGTTTTCAACTAGTGGTTTAATCCCAACGAGGCCTGGTTCTTGATAATTTTACCGAGACGAAGTCGAGGTAAATTATAAAGAACTAGGCCTCTGCGGGTTTAAACCTCAGCTTGGTTCTGACATGATTCTGACATTTAAAAAATGTCTGAGTGACAGTGAAATACAAAATACCAGTAATGTATCAGTGCAGTGCTACATAATGCACATCCTGTTCACATCCTGTGCACAGGAGACCAGGAATTGATTTAACAACCTCAGGCAGATTATTAATAGTAACCCACAATATTTAATTTATATATTTAATTAGTAGAATGTACGCTGTGTGTGGTGGCCCTCTCCTTGTGATTGAACAATTATCATAATGTTATGTGAGGTGTATACAGCCCACTCACATATTGTATGCCTTCAGTACTGATACAGCTCCCAGGTAATTCATCTATGCTATATTATCGACTGACACTCGCAAATAGCTGTCATCCTTACAGTATCATCAATACATAACATGTACATATCATGTGGCCCTCTTAATATGAAACTCACAGGAAACTGTCTTTCACTTTGTGAAATTACACATTTTTCAACGAGCAACTGGAAACTGTCTTTTCATTGTGAAATAAAAAATATTATCAAAAAGAAACTGAAAACTGTCAAGATTTCACTTTGTTAAATATTATTACAATTTTTTTTTATTTTTGTGTGAAATATTATTACACATGTTTTGTCAGCACTTAGTGAAATAACATAAGGAACTGGAAGCTGTCTGTCACTTTGTGAGATTACTGTACACACTCTTCTTAGTCTTTCCATTATTAGTCTGACTTCATTATTAGATTGTGAAGACATGTATTTCAAATGTCAAAGACTCTCCTTGGGGAAACGACAATAATTGGCTGCCTCAGGTGGTCTGCTTGGACTGGAAATTCTAAATATTCACTGTTTGTAGAGTTTCATTAAAAAACTCTTTAAAAAATATACATGCATGTAAGTTTATGTTATTGACAAATAAATGTATTATTCGTTCCAAATACAGACTTGGTAAGTGGTATTTAAATGTCACTGTAGACTTGTGGACAAGTCGTTTTATGTGATGTCGCGGTGATAGCGTTTTGACTCTCCCCGTGATTCCCGCGGTATTCTTGCAAGACTGCTGGCCCCACGAGACTACTGCTCTCCACGACTACTGAGTAGAAGTCTGGCAACCAGCAGTTCGCGCGAGAGCAGTAATCTTGCAAAAGCACCGCCACAACTCGACTATCTCAACGCATGGGACCATTAACGGCTTGTCCACAAGTCTAATGTCACTGTGAATGTCATTAATTCAAATCCATAGTTTTGAAAACCCTCCTTTCTTCATTAGCCTTTTGGGGATATGGTGGACACTATAGGAGTGTATGGTTTGGTTTGTGTGGCTACATACAAATTTACCCTAACCTAATAGTGCAGCTGTACTTCACCGTACCTCATAGGAGTGCACCGTTTGGTTTGGGTGTCTACTGATTCTACCTAATAGTGCCGCAGTACTGATACCTCAAAATGGCTTATTGTTTGCATTGCTCTTTGAGAAATACGGGTCTGCAAGATGAAAATTTTAGACTGTCATTTATTTATATTGATTTCAATTTGTTTTAGATCTGCATCCCGTGTAAGGTGAACCATCATGTCTGTGGAAGAGAATTGCATCCTGGCAGGAAAGAACAACACTTCAATCACATTCCTAGAGTATGGAGGTATCCCGGCTAACATCGGCTATAACATTCTATTCTTTGTGGTAAGGGCCCTACATTATGGTCAATTATTAATTTCAATTTTGCCAGTAAGGTGATTATTGTTTTGAAACTATTATTGTGGTTTCTTTGGGATAATAAAATCTATTGGATCTTCAAAAGCGAAAAAAAAAAAGAAAGGCTGTCACTAAGCTTTGGCGGTACCACGATATCGAATATCGCGATATTAATTTGGAAACTATTTTGATATCGGATCGAGTTGGTTTTAATCGAAATATCGATACATCGCGATATCGATTAAGTATTGCAATATTGCGATGTATTTCCTAGCTGAGACATCTTGCACCCCATAGGTTTGGAGTAAAACCAGAAGAATAGGTCATTAGAACACCTCTCTTATGCTATGACTGTCTCTTCTACAACTTTCACTGGGAGTTTGAAGACTGATGATGTCAAATTTAATTAATCGCGATTATATTGAATATCGCGATATACATTTGTATTGTCGGCGGTATATCGTGAATAAAATAAGTCGATATCGCCCAAGCTTAGCTGTCACAGTATTTTTTACAAGGATGTCAAATCCTTCCACGTAGCGTTTGCAAATGATGGACACCAACCCTCCAAAAAAATATGAGAAACATTCATGCATGATTCTTTTCTCAGATTCAGATGTTTTGGGGTGAATAAATAAATTCAAATCATTCATATTTCAGAGAATCTTTTTTTAGATTTTCAACAGCTGTAGTGCTTCACACCAAGTATGTTTTTTAGTTTTTTCGTCATTTAGGTTTGTGGTCATTATATATTTTGGAGTACTTGCATATATACCACTCTGTGACCCTACCTCAGCATCTGCTAAGTGCAAACTGTCTGAAAGACCAAATCAATTAGACAATGGTGCTGCAACATTAATAGCTTTCCTCTGTATTATGCATAAGAAGTGCTTTAAATCTCTGGGATGGCCTCGTTTGTGCATTACTCTAAGGACATGGAGGGATACCTGTAGTGAGAAGGGTTGTCAATGAACAGGAGATCTTATTGCCCTAGTGTCCATTAAGGACCTTGGTTCTGCACTGGAGGGAACTAGACAGCTGCTGAGATGAGTGTCACTGTAATGTATTCTGAATATTCTGATTACATGCATACACAATCCATGTACATGTAGTAAAGTATGAAAGTATCATAAAAAATGGCTATGATTTTCAAGCATAAATCACATGGCACTCCAGGGCCCAATTATATACAATGTAGAGCTGCTTACATGTAAGCACAAAATTAACTATAACGCAAAACAAGTTTGCTCAAAGTTTAACTCCAGGAGTTACCAAAAGGTGGAAATGCCATCATTTCAAGATACTACCTCTGACAGTTTAAATTTATACATGCAGGCCTGAGTACTTCACAGAGGCAACGGAGGCTATTGCCTCTATGCCCTCTGGTCATTGCCTTGGTGCCCTTAAAATGCTCCAGTAGAAATTTACAGTTTCCTCATAGGGTTCCCTTTATCAAGGAGAAAATGTCATACAGGCGCGCAATTAGTCCTTCATTTGAACCTCTTTTTTGTCAGCGGTGACTCTCAGCCCATAACAGTTACAAGTTACATTCTAAATTGTCTAGATTTGGGAACGAATATTATTTAGAAAAGTGCAAATTATTGCATTGGTTTCTGGAAGAGTGACAGCCTTCAACATGTGTACAATAGTTTATAAGAATGCACATCCATTGGATTGGTAACATGCAATGTATGTGTCTGTCACCAAACATTTTGACAGTGTAATAATTACCACTCTTTCCTGTGCAAAGGGATTTGTAAACTGGTTTCCAGACTAAATTACTGCAAATTTGTAATCATGGTTATGACTTGTATTTAAGGAGTGGCTTTAGTTGAGTGAATCATAAAGGTAAAAGTATGTGCATTCTGATTTTTTTTGAAAACTCAACTCTGGAATTATAGAGTGTCCATATGGCTGGAGATTCTGTCCCCCCGTACAGTGAACTGTGTACAAACTTCTTCTGATGGCGCCCTCTTTTGAATTGACCTCCTTCAGCCAATGACATATGGGGGACAGAATCCAGGGGGGGGGGAGATTTCCCTGTGACACCACTTAAACTTACCACTTTTTAAGGGTCAGACTCAGGTGTGTTACTGTGGGGTGCCGTGTGCATGTTTAGCAAAGTGCAGGCAGTTAGACACATCATTTAATAAATGGCAGATGTTAGGCAGTAGTCCTATTTCTTGGTGTTACCTTTTGTAACTGATATTCTAAAACATACTCATTACATGTAGGTCTGATTTTCAGTCAACTTGACCCGCAAATTTGTATTTGTAATAACAATTTTTATAGAAAATAGAATGATAAATATATATAGTTGGTTTGCGATAACACCATGTGTGTACTTGCTGGGTAGATTATGTTCTTTTGAGAACTATGTATTACTAGTACTACCTTGGAGTAGATTTTTCGACTGTTTTACAGTAGTTTCGGAAATAGTTTCATAGTTCTGAAAAGAACTGTCCTGCTTTTTAACTTCTACCTTGGCAAAGGTAGGAAATCGGCCGAGACTATGTACTTTGCTTTCGTGGATCGAGATGACTTCTCGTTATTAACTGCACTACCACTGAGCGAGTTTTTAATTGTCCCAAGGTTTTGATTAGCTTGCTCTAGTCATCGTCAGAAATGAGGAAGTAATTAAGCTTTCATTTTAGGTGGTAAAATCTGCCAATCATAAGTGATAGTCAATAAAAAAAACAATTTATTGTCGTGGTATGATAACGTGCATTACATTGTCTGCATCAGAAATGAATTTAGTGAAAGTAATTAAGTTTTCATCTGAAGGTGGTATTGCAGTTAAATCTGCCACTCATGAGTGGTAGTTAAATAAACACTAAAAATTATTTTATTGTCAGCGAATGACAATTATGCATTCGTATTTTGTGAATTGGCCATGGCATACATGCGAAGGTTTTGTTTTTCATTTTTCTGTCAAAATTTGTTCAATGAAAGACATTCAAAAGTTAAATAAATAATATTATTTGGGGTTTATTGAAATCATTAAAATATAAACAATATAAATTTGTTTCCACGAAAATCAGGCTGTGCACCTTTTCAACTGTAAAGTTTGTTCATAATATAAACTCTAAAAAACTACATTATTCATTACCCTGCATATTTTACAGGAATTAAAACCCATAATCTTCTGCACTAAATATGAATGATTGATTCATTTTTTTCAATTGGACAGATTGTTGTGATGTTGTTTTCTGTGTTCCGGAAAATTGCTGGGGACTATGGCCGCATTGCACTCATGCAACTGGGTGAAGAAAGGTATGTTCTGTAATGATATAACCTGTACATATATTCACTGTAAAATAGAAAAGTTATTGACTGGTTGAAAGTTGGTACAAATCACAGAGCTGCCAACTCTCCATGATTCTGCAGAAAGTTCTCTGAAAAATAAATAAACCAATCGTTACATTTTCTGATGGTCAAATTTGAAAATCTCTCCCTTCTTTTGAAAAATTTGTCCCTATTTATGTTGAACATTTCTTGATTTCAAGATGCAAATATTGGCAGCTCTGACACCAAACAAACATGTTTTTGTTGGGTCCAACGATACATGAGATGTTACATTAAGCCTCCCAAATCATGCCAACTGGGCACTTTAATCACAACGGAACATGTCTGGATTTACGTGTATCGCTAGAGGTTTCAGGTTTTTCACAAAAGGTCAGCAAGTGTCATGATTGAGAGTAAAAATACATTGTGACCCATTTAATGTTCTGTTCCCTATAGACTGTGCAAGTCTCGCGAGAAATTAAACATCCGGGACCATTGTGGTCCCAACCTAATGGAGTTTTACGTTGGGGAGATTTTGTTCTGTCAATAATTTTAGTTTAACATAAGTTATGACTCTAAAAAGTGAATATGTTCTTGGGAATGTAAAAAATAAGTGATTAAAAACAGAAAAGTAAAATCAATTCAACAAATTAACGAAGAAAACTAAAGAAAAAAACTTGACCTCCAGTTTCCGGTTTACTCTAAACAATTAAGAATATTACCCAATTGACGTTCCCATTATCGCTGAACCTATGTGATGATCGCACCAATTGGACGTGATTCACAAACGGGGTTTATTAGAAAAACCATCCAGGTCGATGTCGAACAGCGATCCTCGTCCCGATAAATGTATAATTTTTACGTTAATTTAAACAAAACAATTATTATGTACACGAATTAAAATAATAATTATACGAAAAGTATGTTAAAAATAATAATCGTTAAGAATTCTTTTAACAAATAACAATTTTAATACAATTTGGTTTTGTACAAAAATATACTTTTTTCGAATTAAGTTCTCGTTTTCGCTACGTGGGAGACTTGCACAGTCTATTCACTGTGTGAACACATGATGAACTAAACATGTAGTCGTCAATGAAATAATAATGTGATCACAGTGTGAATTCACTATATGAAAACACTCTGTCATTCTACTCTGGGTGCCGTACTAGAGCAGGTAAAAGTTCCGGATTTAATAATGGTATTGTTCGAGAGGAAAGCACATTGCGTTAGAGCCTTTTACACTAAGCTGATAATCTCAATTGACGCCATCCTGTATTCACATTGTTTCCTTACATGTTTAGATTTCTTCGAGGAAATCCAAGGTAAAATGAGAGGCCTTAATATCATTCAATTAACCAACTAATTCAATTCCATTTGGATTTTTCTTTCAGTAAACTGCATGTCCCTGATTTATCTTAATGTACAGTAGTGGTTTTTAGAGTGTACTAGATTTGGTTTCAGCTCACAAAACTCTGGTTTCTAATGCTTAAAAAATATTATTACTTAACCCTTCTTTTATGGTTGGGGTGGCTGTTTTTTTTTCCATTTTGAAGGAGTGTTAACGTTTTTAAGCAAGTGATAAATATGCAATCTCTACAATAATGAGATCTTAAATGTGAATTCAAAACTGTGTCTCAAGAGTTTTTCCGCTTTTAACCTCAAGAATTTTAATATTTCTGTTCTTTTTTTTTAGCTGTTCCCAACTAATATTGTATAGAACTGTAGCTCAGCAAAGTAGACTTTGTTTTAATCATGTTTTGTAGTACAGTAGACCATGAGTAGACTAACACCGTGGCTACAATCTGTTAATTATTTAAGCAGTGTTGATAATGATCGATCAGGTCATGGAGGTAGAAACAGGACAAGTATCCTGTTATTATAGGCAAGTAAGACAATAGCAGTCATTTAATTGCTTGTGTTGTTTTGAACTAACATTAAATTTGATTGTGACAAATAACCCTGTCCTATCCTGGTATGTAGTTTCAGGGTAGTTTTAGATGGTACAGCATTGATTTTCAGAACAGGGCCCCATCCCAGTCCTCTGTTTTTCATTCATTAAACAAAAATTATGAGAAGAGTTGTTTGCTCTTCTTATGAACAAACTTCAATAGTCTGGATAGTGAAACTTAATCAACAATTTTGTAAAATAATTGTTGAAATACTTGTAAAATGCACATCATACCAGATTGTCAGATTTTATCATTGTGTTACCAATACCGGAAGTTCATTTTCTGCTGTAAAAAAGATTGTTTTCCCCAACAGTAAATCAACTTTAAGTTTGAAGGAACGCTATTTCTTGCGCTCCTTGTATACAATTATATTTGGGTAAAGAGTGCAGAGAAGAATGATTGCGCATTGGCACTCCTTAATTAAAATGAGGGTCTGAATCAGACAATAACATATAAACTCTTATAAACGATGCACTTTTACAACCAAATTTTTTTTCCCAAATTAGAATTTTCTTTTTTTTACAATTTCGATCAATTTGTCTGAGGATTATCTGGTACCAGTACCAATTCCATGTCAGATAAAAAAAAAATTAATTAGTTTTCACCCGGTGATAACTTTTGTAAAATTATAAACATTTTCTGTACCTGTATATTCCCTGAATAAAAGAATACATTAGTCGGCTCGTTTATTCCTCCTGATTGACAATTTCATTAACTCCTCAGTCAGTGTTTTTTTCTGGGCAGTAAGCTGCTAAAAGCAGGTGGCAGAGTTTTGTGTGATCAGGGAGGGTTGAATTAATACAATGTCATCGTCATTGTTACTGAATTTTGTCATCTTTAATGGTTTGGGCTGTTTACACACGTAAACATGTATGAGATGAGAGAAAAGTTTACTATTTCAACCTGAAAGCTAATCCTGGTGTGAATTTTTGTACTAGAGTAGTACAATTGGCATGACAAATATTTCTAAAATGTTGGATGCATTGTCGCAGAATATACTCTAGTGGGGAAATTTGAAGTAGATTCTTCTTCAGGAGGCGAAGCCGAGTGAAGTGGAAAAGCCAGGTTTCACCCATACCTTTGATTATATTCTGTAACAATAATGCTCTAACTACATCCAAAATGTTTCCAGGGATTTGTGCATAAAATAAAAGATAAAATCATAAAAGTCATTCAAGATGTCACAGTTTTTACTTTTCACAAGAAAAACCCAGAGTCCTCTCTAGTCACAAATGAAAACTTTATAAAATTTGTTTCGAGTATGGATGAAATTTATGAAGTACTCGTAAACTTTTATTTTAATATACCACATTACATGTACTGTTTACACACACCAATAACACAGCTACAATGTACAACCATCTGATCCCATCCAAAGGTAGTGATAATAATGTAGTGGGCCGTTGCATAATAAGCTTTTAAAGTGCTACTGGATTTTAATTGATGGAAAATAACAAATGCCATCATTCACTCAGTGATGATGTTAGATTCTGCAAACAGTGTACACTAGGCCCACACACTAGCCAGCCATACAGTATGGCTGGCTAGTGTGTGGTGTAAGTCCTCCATGGCAGTATCAACCATTTTAACACGCATCATGGAAGAATTTTGTACAAATGAAAACAATTATTTTTAATCTAATGACTTGTTATTCAGTGAAACATTTCCTTTGGAAAATTTCTGTTTGAATCCACGTTGATTAAGATGGACGATAGAGTTTCATCTTTGAGAGGGCAAGGCGACGGTGTAATGGTGCACATGTACCTTTAAGAATGGCATAGATCTGTCGGGGTACTATCCTGAATAAATAACGTGTTTGGTGAAGTGATGTGATCTGATCAATGCTGCCAAAGACAAGTGTCTACCTTCACAGTCTACATGTCATCCATGTAGTGTTATTCCAAACCAAACCATTATTAAAGCAAGGAAATATATATACATGTATTAGACTGATTGCGCTCCTTGCGTCACGTAACCTTTAGTGGGTATTAATGTAAACAAACAAGGCGTGCTGCATAATATCAACATGCGTTTAAAAGACATGATTACTGTTGCAATTTTTTGTTCAATAAAGTCTTTATTTAAAAGACTCCATTCTCAAAATCACTGAAGAATATTCCGGAGTTTGTAACATGAGACCTTACCGGGGGCTGAACAATGCCAGTAATGGGTAAAACACAGTTCCACCAACTAGGAAATTCCACGAGAATGTTCACGCGATGTGATGTGTTTGTACACGGAAAGTTCGGTTTTATATTGTCCTCATTGTAATGATTTTGCTGCCAATACTTTCAATAAAAATCTCCTGAAGAAGCTGCAAATCCCTTTATTTTCACCCACAAATTATTTGATTAGAAGGGGTAGCTGTCAGCTAGAGTCGGACAACTACGCGGTCTCCCTTGGCACAGCCCGACTTCACGCTGTGCACAGCGCGAAATCCAGAAACCTCTTTTGTAGTAGAATACTGGAAATATCAAACAGCAAATGTGATTTAAATCAATGTCACAACATTCAACTTTATAAAAGTGTTATTTATTGAAAATACAGCCAATTATGGTCCATCGGTACGAGCCTTCCCATGGCTTATGTGTAGCTGTGTTTTTCTATACCCACAAGAGGTCACATGATCACATGTAAACATTGGTAGCGCAATCGGTCTATTATAAAAGGCACTGGACACTATTGGTAATGACTCAAAATAATTGTTAGCATAAAAACTTACTTGGTAATGAGCAATGGAGAGCTGTTGATAGTATAAAACTTTGTGAAAAACTGCTTCCTCTGAAGTAATAGTTTTTGAGAAAAAAGGTAATTTCTCACTCAAATATTTAAAGACTTCAGGACTGATGTTTTTCAAATTAATGGCATCTGAAAGCACACAGATTTGTGCAACATGGGTGTTTTTTCTTGTGGATGACCAATTGAGTCAAAATTTTAACAGATTTGTTATTTTATGCTTATGTTGGGATATACCAAGTGAGATTGGTCTTTGACAATTACCAAAGGTGTCCAGTACCTTTAAAGACTTGATACCAAGTAAACTTAAAAATGCATTTTGAAAAGTAGAATGTTTGGATGGCTAGGCTCTCCCAGAGACTAATGTTATAGACCTTTATCATGCTGCCTCCATCTTGGTCATGTCCCTCGTATCGAATAACAATAATGCATGCTAATAATCATCTTGCAATTAGGAACCAGACTATTTTGTTCTTCCAGCCTCGGTTTGGTAATATTGATATCATTGGGAGAAATTCAAGATGAATGCACCAAGCTTAAGGTCTATTAACACCACCCTGTAGTGTACTGAGAGAGATTTAGTCCCGGTATCTCCCGGTTTAACCAGAGCTATCTTTTAATATGTGCTGTAACCTCCCACTGCTAACCCCTTCAAGCCTATTTTACCCTCCACTGGCCCAGCAGGTGTTGGGATTAAATTATCATCTTCTTTTATGGAGACCTAGAGTTCTGATCCAATTTTTAAAGTTGCAGTGCAGATTGGATTCCTTTATTTTGCTACTGATTGCTGCCACGTAGGAAGTACCAGTGTGCATGGCCCTGTAGACCTACCTCTTGAAAAACTGTTGGATATTTAGGTTTTGGTTTGTTGTTCATTGAATGTAAATGAAAGCACTTACTTTCCTGGTTTCTTACAGGGTGAGGTTAGAACCCTAGCTGGTAGCATTTTATAGCAAATGCACGGTTTATTGGTTTTAAAGATCTATTTAGAAGGTCTCTTGTCTTTGCCCCCCCCCCTCTCTAACCTCCAAAATATTTATATTTTGTGAGTATTCTTGTGATTCTGGTGTAGACCGTATTGAATAACCCTATTTTTGCTATGAAAGTAGCCATCTTGTAGGTCAAACCGTATGTGCATCCAAACGCGTACATCAATGAAGCACGCAGCACGCAGCATTCCCGGTTTGATTTCTAAGGCACATGCTTGCACAAACCCACGCACACGCGCACAGTTGCCAGAATGGTGACGTCATATTCAATACGGTCTATTCATGATGTGTAAATATTTGTAAAATTGGATGCCAAACCAAATCCAGTTTTATGAAGCAAATTGATCTTTTTTCTACAGGTTGTTTTTGCTGATCAATGGACCCGTCTAGGTGGTTAAAATAAATTTGTGTTTGAACCAAAATTCATTCCGCATGCAGGCCTCATTCATTGAGGCAGTTGCCTCGGTGCCCCTTGAAATGTTCAAGCAGAAGGAAAACTGCCTTATTGCCCTTGTCCCAGGAGATCTGTCCACCAGAGATTCTGTCCCCCATATGGAACATTAGCATGGGTTGAAGGAGGATGTTTTAATACAGGGCGCTATCAGAAGAAGTTTGTACACAATTTGCCATTTGGAGGACATAATCTCTTGGGAGACAGAATCTCTTGCCACACCCCTACCAGAGTGAAGTATCTTGTCTGCACATACCCAGACAATTTTTTCACCGATTTAGAGTGTGGGAACACATTTAAAAAAAGTTTTAGATGTTCTAAATTGACAAATCTTCATGGCCATGTAGTGATATTTGCAAATTGAGCAAGGTTGGCTTTTGGTGTCGGTGATACAGGCCACTTTTTCTGACAAGGGGTAAAGGCTGCCTGCCTCTTGTTACTCTGTAAGGTTTTGTTTGTTCGTACCATCTATAGGTTATTGTTTTTGTTGTTCCCCCAAACCCTACAGGAAATCATTGAACAATGAGGAAGAGAAACCAACCAACGGATACAATGTGTAATGAAATGACAAATTTTGTCTGTCTCCAATCTTTCATTCTTTCTTCTTTCATTTGAATTGCACCTTTTTAATCATTTTTGCAAGCTACATTTAAATTTTCACTTTTAATGCATAATAAAGCATGGATGTTAACTTTGTATTATGAGGGATGAGAACGGTATAGAACCTAGTTCTTTGAGAAACAAAATTATTGTTGTGAATTCCAGCTTTCATCGGCATAATTACACATGCAGGTCTTCTGGTGAATGACTGACAAGGGAGAGGTCAATAAAATTGCCCCTCCCCCAAAGATGGTGCCTCATCCTAAGTAAAAAAACGTATACATGGAAGAATTATTTTCAGGATATTCATATACAGAGCTACTAAAGGCAGTAGACATGAGGAGGGAAGCCAAGTATGTTTCCACTGTGAGTTTCTAAACCTTTCCATCCCTTCAAAGTTAAGATGCCAAAGTCAAGGTTTTAGCATGTACTCAAAACTTACATTCTTTTCAGCGTAACCCTTAAAAGAGATCATACACTTCCGTACAAATCATCACCATTTTATCACTGTGTTTCTGTCACAAATTCCCACCCAAAGAAAGGTGCAACATTTCTAGTGTGTCAGGTATTTTTGTCAGGCCTGATACTTCATGGAGGCAACAAAGGCGAATTGCTTCCATGCCCCCTGGCCATTGCCTTGGTCTTAAAATGCTTCAGTAGAAATTTACAATTTCCTCATAAAGGGTGCCTTTTACCAAGAAGAAAATGCCTTGGTGCCCTTGCCCTTTCAAAAATGAAGCGTACAGGTTTTTTTTGTGAGAATAATTCCAAGCCAGAGAGTTGTTCAATTAACTGGATGACCTGAATCTAATGACCTTTCCCCTCTCAGTGAGGCCACTTCAAGAGCTCACCTTGGATAGTGATTATACGGATGCTATGATCTCTCAAGGGTTAGGATTTAACCATCTCATGCTTGAAATTAATTGGAATGGTACAACATCCTTTGTTTTTCTATCCTTGAACAGTTCTCCATATCCTCATGTTTTCAAGAAACATTATCCAAAAACACAATTTGAGCCCAACTCTGCAGTTATGTTTTTATACTGTATATACGGCAAACAAATAATGACACTGATAATTGCTCTTGTCAGTTTATGTGGACGATTAGTACTGATTTAACATCCATTGCACTTTAATATACTAATTTCATAAAGGGGGGTTGGGGAGCACTTCATGTAAGTGTTTATATTTTATAAGTTCAGAAAATATCTGATGTTATAAATACTCATTGCTTTAATCTGAATACAAAAACGCAAGCTTACCAATTCAAACATTGAGATACCATGTACCAGCTGTTTCCTCAAAACCACTCTAGATTTGATTTTTGTTCAAAGTTCAACATTTGAAGAACATATCGGTCCGGCGTTTTAAAAATTTGAGGATGTGACAAAACTGATGTTGTACTATCCGGTAAGATATATTCTGTGGAATGTTTTACTGCCAAAACTGTTCAAAAAATGATTGCCTTGAAAACATGATGGGAAAAACATGATTATAATCACACAGCTTATGAAATGAAAACAATCTAAAAGATTAAATTATGTAGTTAGTGGGTAACAACCCTAATGCTAAAATAGTTCCTTCAGGAACCTGAGGTAAGATTTTTAAATTGTTTGAAATGGTAAGACTTAAAAGTCTGATCATTTCAAACAAGTTGGTCTTCTCTTGCAAGACAGACAGAGTATTTGGAGTAATCATGTCTTGCCCTCGGCTATGGTTCATCACAGAACCCTTTGATGCTGTGCGTTTCTGGGCATTTTCCCTCAATTTTTGTTTTTTTGAATGGTTTTAGAATTTGTGAAACACACAGAATGTTTGCCACTCATTAGTAACATTTATTTCCTCTTAACAAACATAAGGTGACTGGGACTGCTATGTATAAATACACATATGCTTGTTAAAGCATGGTTTGCATTGTTTCTTTCTTTTAATTCAAACTCTTATCAGGTTTGTTTATGAGTTCTTATATTGTAATTTTGCTTAACAATCATGTGCACCTGTGGTCCAATCAAATGAAGATGCAGCATTGGTTTGTTAAGCAACACAGAGGAAAATTCAGACAAACATATTTGTACTGGAGAACATGACCTTTAACCTACGACCTATAGAACCACTCTTAACAAGAATAACACCCTAAGCTCAGATGGGGGCCGTCAATTGCAGGAACTTTGGTGAGTCTTCTGAGAAAACTACTTCAAAGCTTAAAATTTAATCTTACGATACTATACTTGAGAATCTTGTATGTCAAATACTTTGATGATCTATAAATCAAGGATGAGAAACGTCAGATTCTTATCTGAATTTGGTTTTCTTATACCTGGGGGAAACATGATTTATTCTCATAACTTTCAGGTTGATCTACATCTAGAGTGCTGAAGGTGCAATTCCCACAAGCTCCTTTGAGTCTATAACTCCAGGGATTATACGCCACCATTTCAACACCTGCTAAAATTTGGATCCTACCTTCATCATCTCAAGATACCTCCTTAAACTTGGGTCATGAATTCAATATTTAAAATTAAAAGTACATCCTGAAATTTGGATTCTAAATTCATCATTTCAACAAACCTCCTAAAATTTGAGCCCTAGTTTTATACCTTTTTGTCAGTGATGATTCTCATCGCTAATTAATGGCAATGCAAAGAACTAAGAAATTGAAGTAAAACACTTCTTGCTTAGATTCATCAAATGCAAATAGAGAAAAAAAACAGTCGGCTGATGAGATTGTTGTCAAAAGAACCAAAGCTGCATCTCCTATAATAAGAAGCAAATTGACTCCATACATGAAGGAACGGCAAAGCAAAGCTTTTCATCACAATCATAATCACAATCATCTCAAAATTTATTTTGGATGACACAGTTGCTTCACATCACTATTGACTGCATTCACAAGCCAGATATCAAAGACCATTTTAACAGCACATTTGATCTTATCTCTTTTCTTTGTATTGCCGAGTTTAGATTGAGTTCCAAGTTTATTTTGTACTTGATAGAACTTTTTCTAAAAGCTCGAGTCTGGGTGGAAGGTCTTTTACTAACTTGCTCTTCTTTTTCAGCATTTTTTGCACACGCAGTTTGGTTTGATTTTTCATTAATGCATTTTGTTTGATATTTCCTTGCATCTTTGAGGCATTTTTAACTGTACATTTTAACTTTTACCATTACTTCATTTTTAATATTTCTGCTCACTCCTTTTCTGTTAATGTGTAGTTATGTTTACTGTATTAATTTGGGCTTTTTATTGTTGTTTGGGTGTGGTATAAGGAGTCAATGAGTGCAAGCATTCACAGGTCAGTTTATTTTATGATGATGTTCTTACATTTTGTAATATTGCTGACATGTACAGGGTTGAAAAAATGTCAGACTTTTATGTGTCGTACAGAATTACCGGAAGGTGTAAATTTTTCAAGATAGAAGTCAATCATGCTCTTTAAATCTACTTCTCTAGTGCTGATGAGACTGTTTATAGAATCTAATTGAAACATAGCTACATGATCCAAAAAATAGAAATGTCACAAACATACCCCTTAAAATTTTGATCCTAGTTTTGGACCCTTTGTCAGCAATGTCTTTATCATTGTTAACAAAAATGACATAGCACATAAACAGGCTCATACTTTTGGATAATAAATAGCCATGTTTATGTGAGATCAGCTGAAATAAAAAATTGTTTTTCTACAAATTAACGTCGTGGGCATTAAAATTGAAAACCCAATATAATTTCTTGCGAAAAAAACAAACACGTGAAAACATTATGAATCTTTAACCACATAAAACTCATTAAAGATACAGCAAACCGCGATCGCACTTGAAAGACATGTTAAATAGAGAAACAGGCAAATGGACTTTTACATTATGCCCAATCCAGTTCAATCCAAAGCAAATCCTCAAATTGAGTTCCACATCAGTTGACGTCAATCCAACATGTTATCAGGCGGTTTCTCATTCCCACAGAAGTAAATCAAATTGCTTGACTCTAAATTTGAATTTCCTATCCAAACAACATCAGCCCACTCTCCATTTGCCCGACTTGTCTAGTGTGTACTGAATCAACTTGTTCCAATACAAGCCACGATAAAACAACCATGTGGTTTACCTTAAGCAAAGCAGAGTACAAGTGATACGAATTGTTTAGCAAGTAGCCGGGTTCTGATGAGCGACCATTTTTATGCCATTTGAAGGTTATGTGCAGTCTGTCCAGCAGTGGGTTCTGTTCACCCTCGTGACCATTGGCAGTGCGCCGTATCAATACCACTTGTCACTTACCCCTGGTAGAGAAGCACTGAAAATCAATGCTGATTGGCTCACCAAAAGTTACTACTTTGCGCATACGCTTGTTAAAAACATTCGAGCACTTGTAGGGCACTTGTCAGGCGCGTATGTGTCAAAATGCAAAATTTCGTCGCAAAACATTTCAAATAAACCATGTTTTTATGTGGTCACCCTAAACAGCATACAGTTTAGACATATTGCATTTTGAGAAAGTTTGATTGTGTTGTATTATGTCATCTTGGCTTAATAACTTAAGAAAATATTGATGATCTGAAAGCTGCTTACCAATAAAGAAAGTTTTGTGCTTATTTTATCACGAAAGAGGTTTTGATGGCAAGTGTACAATGTACTTGCGTTTAAAAAGGAATTGCAATAATGCGCCACACTCATCTGCTTACAAGAACCACCTGCACGTTAAAGGAACACGTTGCCTTGGACCGGTCGAGTTGGTCTTTGAAAAGCGTCTGTAACCGTTTGTTATAAAATGCATGGTTGGAAAGATGTTTTAAAAGCAGATTACAATGATCCACACAAATATGCCTCGAAATTGCACGGTTTTCCCTTTACCTCGTCAACTAACATGGTCGGTCTTTTATGGGAGTCAAATTTTTTACTTCCATAAATGGCCGACCGTGTTAGTTCGCAAAGCAAAAGAAAAACCACGCAATTTCAAGGAAAATTTGTGTGGATCATTATATTCTACGTTTAAAACATCTTTACATCCATATGCATTTTAATAGATGTTAAATTTGCATCGGGGATAAAGAATATTAATTTTCGTTACTACCCATACACCGATGTGTGTTAGCACTGTATACTCAGTCCTTTCCCGAGAAAAATATCACAGGCATGTTACTCGGGTGGGATTCGAACCCACGACCCTTGCAATTCTAGAGCAGTTTCTTACCAACTAGACTACATGCATTTTTTAATAAACGGTTACAAATGGTTTTTATAGACCAACTCGTCCGATCCAAGGCAATGTGTTCCTTTAATGCGCTATGTAAGCAGCAAGCATCCCCTTACAGCTTCGTGAAATTGGTCCCTTGCCATTTGTATGATAAACCCAGAAAGTCTGTGGAAATCTTTTAAGATACACCTGGCTAATTGGGGGTCGTTGCCACTGTGTAAACTCCAGACAAATTTATTTCCACACTTTTTCTAATAACATTACCACATAATCTTTCATTATGATACGCTGGATTACTCTAGGGGTATCAACACACTGCTTCTGAAAGTGACGCTTGCAGTAAAATCTCCTTTGAGAAGTGTTGGTTCAGAGAAGAATCGGCGGTTGACAACCATAGCTTCTGAACGATCACTCTTTGCTGAATATTTTACACGTATGAACGCAAGGAGCAGTGACCGAGTTATACTGCACTGAGCTTCCATACAGAAAACCAATTTACGAAACTCTCATATGTAATGAGGATTATCTGTGCGGTGCAGTCGGGGAATTTAATGGAAGTTCCAGTTTTGGAGAGAAGAGCTCCCGAGCTTTTACTTCTCTGTAGCAAACCATTGACATCTTGTTGATGGTTTTGGGGTTATGATAAAAACGTGGATTTAAAAAAAAAAAAAATTGTGTTTCAAGGTGAAACAATCGTCTAGCCACACATGTTTGTGAATCCAGCTTGTTGACTACTTCTCCCACTGTTTTGATTTAGTTTTTGAAGCGACGTCCCCATTAGTTTTCTACCTGAATGCTAAGGGAGGATGCCTCGCTCTGTCAAACACCCGGATCTCTTTTGGTAAAAGTCCTCGGTTTCAACGGGTAGACACAGACTGTACACTAAGTAGTCCATATGGCTGTTGCCAATTACATGCATCATATTACTCGCCAGCATGCCATGCATTATGCATGACCTATACGTATGCTCACCATTATGAGAAATAGTCCTCTAGCGCAAAATATGTTATGCGTGTATTTGCCAAGATTAATTGCAAAGTATCCTTGATGGTGAAACCAAGGTTCAAGTTGGCCATTAAGATTTGTATTTCTGCTACCCGTAAAACTCTCAGACGTTTTGTTTTAGTGAATAATATCAGCCCATGTCAATGACAAAAACCATGGTAACCGTCAGGCTTATGTTTGAGGGCCAAAACTGAGCAATAATTATTACACTGCAGGGGGGTTTAAAGTTGTTTTATTTAACCCAGCACTAAAATGAGAAGCCATTTAGCGAAGGAAAAATTCCTTTCCTGTTTTCAAAAGAAAAGATGAACCAATTGTAAGTTCTTCAAGTCACAGTTCTTTCTGGAGTTCTCCCAATTTACTCACAGACCTTTATTCCTTTTTATTCAATAGTCTCTGATCTTTTTCAGGTATTCTGGTTGTATATCCTGTCTCATTTTCATTTATACAAAGCATCCCTCTGAATTACCTGTGTTTATAATCCAGCTTTGCTATTTGGAGAGCTACCTTATGGCTGCATAATACTTTTATTGGTATTGCGGGATTATGTGTGTCTACTTCAATAAGGCCATTAAACCGTTAATATCAAACTAAATGGCGAAGCGCCCAATAACAGATTAATGTTCAAAATGACTAAACCTCACTCCTATCAAGACTGCAACATATGGTCTGAAAATAATTAATTTTGAAGATGACATGTTCATAAAAAAATTCATCCTGCAAAATATTAGTTTTTGGCCTGATGTTTTGGTCCGAACAGAGTCGTCCTCTTTAACATTTGAGAAAGACTCAGTTCAGGTTGAAATGTCAGTTTTATTTGAATTTATTAAAGATGTATTGTATAGTGCATGTCAAGTACTCCATCAAGAACTACTCCATCATTTAACATAAACTGTTTAAAACCAGATAGCTAAAGCGCAATCGGCATTCATATCACTTCGCGCATATTGGCACGCAAGCATACGCTGGCACAAATAAAGCATAATGCAATCAAGACGTACGGTACTCAATATGAAATTTATCGGTATGCATAAAAGAGTAGCTGTGAAGCATCCCTAGCATCCTATATTTATCGCTAGAGGCCTCCTATATTAGATTTTTGGAATGTCTGAAGACTCATGGCGAACTAAATTATGACACTTGACACGTGTTCCATCAATCAAATGACCCAAGTTATTGGCGCAGTATTTTTGTGGGTAATGCTCAAAACATTAGATATGTTATGATTTATAGATTCTTACACACTTGCCTCAAGAGGAAGCCTATCTATGAGGAAACCTCAACACTACTTGATAAACACTTTGTCTCTAGTTTAAAAGATTTGTTGAGTTGAAGGAAGTAAGATTAGCATTTTGAAAGAGCTAGTCAAAATGTTCCCTCTCTATTCAATGGGTGCGTTCGTTTAGCTTCCCTGGGTCGACCCCGGTCTGCCCCGGTACGTTCGAATAGTTTTGACGGGGCTCACCCTGGTCAGCCCCCAGTGCCCTGCTTGTGGAGTGGGTCACTTGGGGGTGACCTGTGGTGCATGCCGTCACCACGAGAGGGCGAGTGTGATCGTTCGATTAGCTCTTGTCAGGGGCTCACCCGAGTGAGCACTGCGGGGTCGACCCAGGGAAGCTAAACGACAGACCCAATATTCAAACAGGAACTAGTACAGCATGCTAACAAAATATTTAGACTGATGTAATTGTTGTAAGAACACTAAAATTATAGTGTACCACAAACCAGAATCCACGTTAGTTTTCCCCAAAACAGCCTCGGATCTTTTAATTGTTGCTGTGAGTTCCTCACAAACCATTGCAGTGGCCTTCAAGGGAATCAATACTCTTACACGGATTGGGGAGATTGGATGGGACAAAACGTTTGCAGCAACCTTACTCTTTCATTTCATTTCATTTATTCTGGTTGTGAAGTCAATGACTTTGAGAAAAGCAAATTAAACACTGTACTAGCCAAGAACCCCATGGTGAGAAGACAAGGTTTGAAGTCTCAGTTCTAGATGTGGGAGGGAAACCCCTGGGAATTATTCCAGGGAAACCCCACGCAGTCAGGTAGGGACTGGAGACATCCACATAGTGCCCTCGGCGTGGTTTGAACTGGGGTCCTAGAGGTGAAAGGCAAGGAAAGATACCACTACCTCAACCCGATCAACCTCCCCTATGATGTCTCATAACCACTGGGTATTTTTTCAGATGAATGCATTTTTATCCTGATTTAAAAATAATTGATAATAACTAGGAAACACATCAGTAAACATCCACAAGTTTGTTATTTTCTGGTAAGTGATAATGACCATATTTAAAGATTGGGCTTTCATTTGTGGATGACGGCTTATAGTTTCAGAAAACGGCTGGATCATGAGTATAACTTGTCGGTCTGTCTGTCTGATTAATTTTCTCCTACCAGATGGACGAGTATGTTTTACGGCGATCACAGCAAGACCAAACAGGACAAGCCGTCTGTCAATGCAGATGGCCCTGCAGTAACGACACAGACTGAGGAGCTGCCTCACAACAAAGCACCGGTAACATCTCCCTCCCTACCCCCATCCTTTTCTGTCATTCCTGACTCTTACTACGTGTCAAACTCTTGTGTTTCTGATCAGCAGAGTGTGGGTTCGAGGCCTAGTCGTGACACTTGTGTCCTTAAGCAAGACACTTAACCATTGCTTCGTCCTTCAAATGGGACGTAAAGCCAATGGCCCAGTGTGTCGTGTAACGCTCATAAAAGAACCCAGTGCACTTATCAAAAAGAGTAGGGGTTCGTCCTGGTGGTCGTGGTTTGATTGGCAGCATATTGCGCCACAGCACATTGTAAACCATTGCATGGTGCTATGTAAAAGGAGCAAATCTCATAATTCAAACACAGTCCCACATACCTTGCAGAAAAATACTGCATATTAAAGCGCTTTGAGAGTCACTGAGTGACTGATATGCGCGCTTCATAAGAAGCCACTATTTTATTATTATTACCTACGCATTCTTCATAGGAGCTTTCCTGAATACATGTACACTCCGAGTTCAAATTGTGTTGATTGAAGCTAAGATATCTCTCTATTTCCCTGCAGACATTCTTCGATTGGCTTCCAGCAATGATTAAAATCAAGTAAGTTAAAATGATCTCAGCCAAACACTTGGCATACAATAATAGTGTTTCAAGAGTATTGCTTAGTATTCATTCAGAGTTTTTTAAACGGTCAATCCTTCGAAAAATTTGCTAATTTAGGTTCATTTTGATTGATGTAGAATGTTTATTCGGTGTCCGGTAACACTAAGCAAGACCTATAGTTCCAAAAGAACAAAATCTACACAGCAAAGTGAATATACATGTACACTAATGTTACCGTAAACTAAATATACATTGATAACTCGCCATGCAATGCCTCAAAAACTAGAGAAGATTGTTCTCAGCTACCACACCACTTTTATCTTACAGGGATGAGGACATCAGACTGAAGTCGGGCGTTGATGCGGTGCAATACCTTCAGTTCCAGCGATACCTGATTTTGCTGACTATTATTCTATGTGTGTTGTCTATTGGTGTCATACTACCAGTCAACTATAGCGGGAGTCAGGAACTCGGACCTGAGAATTTCGGTCGGACAACTGTTAGTAATATACCAACAAAGTGAGTAGATTATGATCATGTGACTCATCAGCTGTTTTAAATCTGGGCCCAATTTCATAGAGCTGCTTAAGCAAAAATTTTTGCTTAAGCAAAAAATTCATTGCTGAGTAAAATCAGATTACCAGCCAAGACTCCACTCAATTGTTATGCTAAGTAAACAACAGCTAAATACTAGTCATAAGCAATGTATATGTCATGACATTTTGGCCAGTAACATGTGAAAAATAAGCGAGCTATTTTCGTGCTTAAGCAATTTTTTTGCTTAAGCAGCTCTATGAAATTGGCCCCTGATAATCAGTCCAAGAAGGAATGAACAATGAGACAAACTGCATATGATTATTATTCTTAAAGCCATTATACACTTTCAGAACAGCAACAACAAAAAACACATGTCATGACTCGGCGAAACGTCCGGACAACAAGGGTGGGTTTTCCCGTTATTTTCTCCCGACTCCGATGACCAATTGAGCCTAAATTTTCACAGGTTGTTATTTTATATATAAGTTGTGATACAGGAAGTGTGGGCCTTTGGACAATACTGTTTACCGAAAGTGTCCAATTGGCTTTGAAGAAGTAAGAACTAGTTTTTTGAACAGTAGGTTTTCAACATGGCATGTCAGTGTGTACATAAGGGTGTTTTGGGTATTTTTTTTTAGAGGGCGGAAAGGGTGCAGTCCCTCCCACCCCACCCCAACTACTCCCACCCCACTACTCCGACCCAAGTTCCTGTTTACTCCTTTTTATCATTGGCCAAGAGTTGTGTGCAGTGCATACACACCCGCACTTTTTTATTGTTCATCATCAACTAAATGGCGGTCGATGACGCTTTTGTGCAATCAATCTGTTTTCTTTAAGAAGGTTGCTGAATTGCAAGGGCCTTGTGTCTAATCCACTGTTGTCTTCTTTTGTCTCTGTAGTTCAGACAAGCTATGGGTTCACACCATCTTCTGTATGCTGTTTTTCCTCATCACTGTTGGAATGATGAGGCATTTCTCAACACATCTACCGTACAGGGAGGAGAATGATAATGTGAGTAGAAACTTTTTTATTTATTTTTCTTGAGAAAAAAAGAATTAGCTGTTGCAAACAACTAGCCAGGATTTAAATGCGGGTTTAACTAGAGGGTTTAAATGCAAAAAATAGTTTATGGCCTGACATTTCAACCTTAGCAGTGTCTTTCTCAAAGGCTTTTTAAAAACAAGGCAGGCCATTAACTATTTTTTTGCATTTATTTTTGTTATTAATTTTTTTATTTATTATAACTCTTCACTCTGGCAAAGTCAATAAAAGGTACTCTCCACAAAATAAAAATGTGTTACAGAGACCCCAATAACTCACTGTTAATTATTTAAATGGGAGATTTAGTTAAACTAGGTAGCAGCCGTCGATTTCACCACACTCGTCCTAACTTAGGATTAATCTTAGTACTTAGGATGTTTTAAGTTCTCTATCTGAAAGACGTAGGACGCATTGAACTCTTCCTAAGTTAGGACGGGTAACTCGTCCTAACTCCAGATAGGATTAATCCTAGCGTTTCGTTAAATCGGCCGCAGCAGACTTGCCAGTTAAATTTAAATGTTTTACCTAGTTCTGAGCATGGGTGCAATTCTGAGAACGATGGATTTACCTGGTAAGTCTGCTGCCCTCTAGTGTCCCCAAAAAGCTCTCATTGTAAACCTGGTATGAACCTCCACAAAATAATCACTGACCTACTTTCCATTTAATGTATCCACATAGTATGTAAGAGCACTTATAACAAAACTTGATGGAGGGGAACGTTTTGACATTGAACTGGTGTTGACATTATGTGAAATGGTTAATTTATGAAGTATAAAAAAAATCACTTGTGGTAAACCATTGAATTAAGCAGGCCGTATTTCATGGCCCTGCTAACTGCAGGCTCTTGCACCTGCAGTCATTATTATTCACTTTCAGTGTGAGCGCAAAATGTCTGCACATGAAGTGTGAGCAAACAGAGTGCTACTAAATGACATTCCTGTCTTACCCATGAAGTATGCTAAAGTTATGCAGGGATTTTCTGTTTCCGTAAGTGCCTATTTTTGTTTTTACTTGCAGTAGGCATTGGAGAAAATAGTTGACTATTTTGAATTGTCATTTCTCCTGATAAATCTTCACTTTATATCTGTTTCCTTATTATTTAGGTATCACAAACTCTCTTTGTGAGTGGCATACCACTAGAAAGGACAGATGCTTCCCTTATTAAGCAACATTTCCAGTAAGTATAAGAGCTACCAGCATAAACAATTCCCATTCTTGGTTTTCTTACATGCTCTTGAATTTGAGTAAAGGTACGGTTATAGCTTGGTAAATACTCCATTCCAAGTTATTTATTTGGTGAGAAGCACTGCAGCTGTTGACATTATACTATTTTGAGGAAGGATTCCCCTCAAAGTAATACAGTCCGGAAAAAATTTCACCCCAAAAACATTTGAAACTGAAAAACAATTAAAGCATGAACTGTATTTCAGATTGTTGAGAGTTAGTACCCTCTGGCACCTCTTTAAAAAGGGATGATTTGACGTTCTTGTGAAAATTCTGTTACAGCTTTTTTGCTTTTCTCAGCATTTCACACAAGACTTTTATTACATAGTTCTTTATAATTGTTGCCTATAACTAAGCATTACGATGACAAAAACCAATCTATGACCCTTTAACTTGTACTATATAATGGTTTACATTATAAACATTTGTCACTAATCTATGTGTTATTTTGTGCAAAATTTTCATGACACAAATCATTTTGTCTCTCATCCTTGTTACAGAATTTGATTAATAACTTTTTGTTTGGATAGATATATATACTGTAATGTACCGGTACATCTTATTTTAACTGTGTTGTTATTTTGCTGTTATCTCACCATGCACCTGCAAGTACAAAGATCCTTGCATTGAGCAGGTGCAAGGAACTGTAGAAGTATTACCCCCTTCGGGGGGAACTTTGGTCTGCATAAAAAGAGGAATTAAGATTGAGTGGGCATTAGGGAGACGTATTACTGCCTGCTAAATATTTCAACTCAGGTTCCCTGTACTCTTGTTGGGGGTAATCTGAATTGATTTTTGTTGCAATGCAAAGACTGATGTTGTTAGGTTTGAAGAGCAGGGCCCAATTTCATAGAGCTGCTAAGCACACAAATTTGCTTAGCATGAAATGTTTTGCCTTGATAAAAACAGGATTACCAACCAAATTTCCATGTGATTTTCAGGATAAGCAAACAACAGCTGAATACATGTAACAAGCAATATGCAACAATAGGAAATTTGGCTGGTAGACATTTCATGCTAAGCAAATGTTTGTGCTAAGCAGCTCTATGAAATTGGGCCCTGGTTGGGATTAGAGACAGTCCACAGGTCTGAGACTTCAATCATTGCTCATTCAAAAAAAAAAAAAAACATTTTATTCTCTTTATATAATAGGCATGATTTTCTTCCTACTTTAGTCTGATTTTGTTTGCTCTTAAAAAACCCAGATAATTGTGATAAAAGAGCCTGAAAAGTATACTTAAAACCTACACCATGCGTACATGTACAGGTCAGCCCTTGTACATGTACTTACTAGAGTAATCCTACTTTTGTTTCAAGGACCAATATGAAGCCAGATCTTAACTATTCATTAATGGAAAATAGAAGATGAAAACAAAATAAATATAACCGACAGTCATCACATTGGAATTGCTACAGCTCTTTTAAGAGCTTAAAGGAACACGTTGCCTTGGATCGGACGAGTTGGTATATAAAAAGCATTTTGTAACCGTTTTTTATAAAATGCATATGGTTAGAAAGATGTTTTAAAAGTAGAATACAATGATCCACACAAATTTGCCTCGAAATTGCGTGGTTTTCCTTTCACTTTGCAAACTAACACGATCAGCCATTTATGGGAGTCAAAAATTTGACTCCCATAAATGGCCGACTGTGTTTGTCGACGATGTAAAAGGACAACCGTGCAATTTCGAGGCATGTTTGTGTGGATCATTGTATTCTACTTTTAAAACATCTTTCTCACCATATGCATTTTATAAAAAACGGTTACAAAATGCTTTTTATATACCAACTCGACCGATCCAAGGCAACGTGTTCCTGTAAAAGTGTTATTTTTGCTGTTGTATAGTTTGTTTTTTAGCCTTATACAATGTGTATTAACCACTGTTCAATCAGTACTTTACTGAGCTCGGTTAACTAATCCACAGGCAAATCACTCTGAAGGGATTCAAACCCACGACCTTTGCACTGTTAGAACAAATGTCTTTACTAGACCACTAAGCTAGAGTCAGTGCAAGTCCTTTGATTTGGCAGTCTCAGTACCACAACTATTTAAGAACTCAGGAAAGTACTGACAGTACTTCAAACACATCAGCCTAAGGACAAAGAAACAATGCGAAATTAAGATTTATTTAACTTGTTAATGTAATTATCAATATTTATAGATTGAGGTGTATTATATTTTCTGAAGAGGCAAATCCTAAATAAAAAAACATTAAGTTAGTCTCCGATTATAGGTAGCCTTTTACAGGAATACATATAGACTAAATTCTAGTGGCTTAGATTTCCAGAATCCAATGACGCTCATTTCACTTTCTCTTTCTTTACAGGGAGGCCTATCCAGATGTGATGGTAACCGATGTACAGTTTGCGTATGATATCGCCAAGCTCAAGAAGCTAGATACACAAAGGTATGTGATTTCAAGTGAATCAGATACAATTGATAAAGACTCAGTTTATTTTTATTTGTGGAATGTTACGTCCATGAAGGAAGAATAACCTGTTATCGGAACAGAACATTTGAGAAACATGTCATGCACGAACTGTTTCTCAAATTGAGATTTTTAAAACCCCTCTGTTTTAAATCAAATACCTTAGGAGGGAATCTTTTCTCAAAATTGTACACGTTATCAACAACTGCAGTGCCACAGGCATTTTACACAGTTGGGATTTAAACCCATGCCAGTTGCCATTCTAGGGCAGATTTTCATTTCATTTCCTTTCAGATACATTTATTTCATATCAGCATCAATCAATATATGCCAATACACCACTGAGCTTGCCCTAAGTTCCAAAAACCCTGAGGATTTGTTTCTACCCGAGAAGTTATTGTTAAGTGTGTGATCACAAGAGTTGAAAACCGCAGAGATTTCTAGAAAAGCCTTCAGTTGACATTTAAGGTATTCATTTGCTGTCCTTCAGGCGGGATGCTCGTCTGAATCGACTCCACTGTGAGGGGATCTACTCTAAGACCGGTGAGAGACCCAGACTACGAGAGGGAACATGCGGGCAGATTGGCTGCTGTGACTGCTGTGGGGGACCTAAGGTACCTTACCAATAAGACCTTTATCATGTTAGATTCAACTTTGTTCCTGTTTCATCAAGAAGATGTGATCAAATTGAGTCTTGAAGGGAAAACTGTTGTCCCTGTTTGATATTGCAAGAATCAGGGCACAACTTCATAGATTTGTATAAGCCCAACAAGTAGTTAAGGACAGCAACATTATGCTTACCGGAATAAGGTTACCAGCCAAATTACCACTTAACATGTATCATCTGGGACTGGTATCCTGCTTATCATTGCTTAGCGGAAACTTTAAAGCAGTATTTTCTGCTTAAGCAGCTATAGAATTGGGCCTAGTACTTAATGCCGTTACACGCTGGAAGAAGATCATTCAAGAGGATCGCACCATGTGAAATTTAATTTTGTTAACTTGAATCCAGGATTCAGTGGGTCTGTGGAACTTGAGTCCAGTGTACTAGCAGGCCTGGAATTCCACGAAGGCTATGGCCTTTTTCCCCGCTGCTCCTGGCCTTAAAGATTTCCCAACGGAACCGCCAGTTGCAAAATGAAAATGGCCTTGCCCTCTCAAAGACGACATGCCATTGGCTTGTCATTGCTGAGCGGGTAAGAGCACCGGACTATGTCCTTAGAGCTGTGTCCTTATTAAAGCAAGACACTTAACCATTATGTCTGCGTCCTTCGGATGGGACATTAATTAAGCCGTAGGTTCCATGTGTTGTGAAATGCACGGAAAAGAACCTAGTGCACTTTTTGAAAAAGAAAAGGGGTTCGCCCTGGTTTCCAGGTTTTATTGGCTGCATATTACGCCGCAGCACCTTGTAAACCATTACATGGTGCTATGTGAAGGAATAGGTCTCATACTTCAAGCTCCACAATACCTTAGGAAAATGCTGAGTCTCAAAGCGCCTTGAGCGTCGCTGGGTGGATAAGAGCAAGTATAGTTGCGTGTCTTGCTCAGGGACACAAATGTCACGACCAGGACTCGAACCCACACTCTGCTGAACAGAAACACCAGAGCTGTGCTCTAATCTGCTCGGCCCATCACACCAACAGAAGTCACCATCTATATTATAAATTTAAGTGTGAATACTTTGTGTTTATCTCAGGTGGATGCTATTGATTACTATAGCGGTTTGGAGGAGGAGTTGACGAGGCAGGTGATGAGCGAGAAGGGTAGAGCTCTTCAGAGTAACCTTGGCATGGCATTTGTCACAGTGCAGAATGAAGTCATGGCTGGCAGGTAACTTTAATCATATATAGCTTTTAAACAAACTTCTACAGAGGTGCTGTGAAGAGTACCAACTACATTTATTTTGGATGGGACGTAAAGCCATTGGTCCCTAGTGTTGTGTAATGCAGTTGAAAGAAGACAGTGCACTTATCGTAGAGAGAAGGGGTTCGCCAAGTCGTTCTTGGTCTAATCGGCTGCATATAGACCGTGTTGAATAAACCCTTTTTGCTATGAAAGTCGCCATCTTGTAGGGCAAACCGTATGCGTGCCCAAACGCGTATATTATCGAAGCACGCAGCATGCAACATTCCCGGTTTGATTTCTACAGCACATGCATGCACACCAAACGCACACCAAACGCACACGCGCACAGATGCCATCTTGTAGGTCAGATATTTGATCGGTGACGTCATATTCAATACAGTCTATTGCACCAAGGCACCTAGTAAACTATTACATGGTGCTATAAAGGAATATGTCTCATACTTCAAAAGCATAGCTTCACATACCTTGCAGGAAAAAATACTGAGCCCTTTGGTACACCCCTTGTATCGGGGTGTATCAAAGGGCTGTACTGTGTAAGAACCTGTTAAAGGAACACGTTGCCTTGGATCGGTCGAGTTGGTCTTTGAAAAGCGCTTGAAACCGTTTTTTATAAAATGCATATGGGTAGAAAGATGTTGTAAAAGTAGAATACAATGATCCACACAAACATGCCTCGAAATTGCGTGGTTTTCCTTTTACCTCGTTGACTAACACGTCGGCCATTTATGGGGGTCAAAATTTTGACTCCCATAAATGGCCGACCGTGTTAGTTCACACAGTAGAAGGAAAACCACTCAATTTCGAGGCAAACTTGTGTGGATCATTGTATTCTACTTTTAAAACATCTTTCCAACCATATGCATTATATACAAAACGGTTACAAACGCTTTTGTTTTGACCAACTCGTCCGATCCAAGGCAACGTGTTCCTTTAATCGAGAGGTCACAGGTTCAAATTCTAGTCTGGTTCTTTAAAGCCATTATACACTTTCGGAACAGAAAAAAAATACAAGTTCACAGATTTACAAATAACTTACAGGGTTTAAAGAAGGTAATGGTGAAAGACTTCTCTTGAAATATTATTCCATGAAATGCTTTATTTTTTTGAGAAAACATTAAAACAATTGTTAATTCTCGACATCGAGAATTACGGATTTATAGTAAACACAAGGGTGGGTTTTCCCCGTTATTTTCTCCCGACTCTGATGACCGATTGAGCCTAAATTTTCACAGGCTTGTTATTTAATATATAAGTTGTGATACACGAAGTGTGGGCCTTTGGACAATACTGTTTACCGAAAGGGTCCAATGGCTTTAATCAACTAACTTTAGTCTGAAATAGTGTAATTTTGGGTTGAACAAAGAATAATTGACTAGAACATGATTTGAACCTGTGACCTCCTTATTACCTGCTGGTGCTCAACCAACTGAGCTATATAGCCCTAATGTTGGTGGTCTCCCTATTTTGTCAATATCTTTGTTTGGGACCAGTCAGAAGCCATTCAACCTGTAACTGTCATAGAGCCAGGGATCACACCCAAGTTTATGATACAACATAAAAAGTGCTTCGAGAGGGTTTGCTTTAAGGGGATGTGACTTTGTTTTCAACTATCAAGTAAATCTAATTTCTTTGCTTATTCCTAAGTTTACACAGTCAGTTTCCCTTGTAGTTTATTACTTGACATTTGACAACAATTTAGAAAACAGCACAAGATTTCTGACACACATAAACCTTTTTTTGATTTTTTTTTTTTTTTTCACAACAAAAAGAACCACCTTATTGGAACACACACTGGTTGCATGATGTGTTCACTGAAAAGTAGAGGATGGCAATGACTTAACCCTTCCAAACTGTTGTGAAATATCTTGATTAAAATCTTTACATTGATTTTGATTCGAAGGATTGTGAATGACTATGCAACCCTGAAGACTGGTCCCCCTACCGTGTCTAGCGTCAGCAAGCAGCTTCACTCTACAGTCTGGAGTGTTGACTTTGCTCCTAAACCTGATGACATTGTCTGGTATGTTGCCTAATGGTTGAAGTTATAAGTCTGCCGAACAAAATTTTTTTTTCATTGACAATATTTGTTTAGACTTCGGGAGTGTGCTTTCATCAAGGAATGTCATGCATCACAATTCAGTTTCACCTTAGTTAAATTGCCTCGATTTAGTCTTCTTGCGTCAATGATGAAACACACAAACAAAGTAGTAACAAACATTTTTTTAAACATGTTTGTTAACTGGTTTTTCATCTTGTGAAATTGGTTCACATGCTAACCCCCCCCCCCTCCATCTCAAAGGTAAAACAATGATGAAACAATGGGAAACACAGGGCTATGTACATGCAGAGCACAAGATGTGCCAATGAGCTACCTTCTTTTGACCTCTAGCTGAGGGCACCCTACTCAAATTATTATTATTATTATTATTATTATTATTATTATTTATTCGGCCAGTGTCAAAAACAAATACATACAAGTAAAACAAGGATAATAAGACTTCAAAAAAGGTAACTTAAATACAGGGTAACTAGAGGAGCGGGATTAGACAAAAGGGGACAGGACAGGTACGGGATGTGGAGGAAGGAAGAGGAAGGGACAACAATCCATTCTAAGACGGCCAGGATAAACAAAAGCGTAAGACCTATTAATGATGTAGGAGTGTTGACGAGTCAATATGTCGCATGCTCGTGCTTCTGATGTACATGGTAAAAGGTTTGTGTGTTGTTTTTTTACCAAATTACACTCATTCTATCAATCAGAGGCATATATATGGACCTGCTAAAAAGGGCGATGCACCCTCTACAATTGTCCATCTTGTAAGATAGTCATGTTATCATTATGCATTCATTCTTTTTCACTTTGTTGATTATCTCACATAGGGAGAACCTGTCTGTTGGGCCATTGCTGTGGTGGGGCAGTGTCATCTTTGTCAATATTGGTGAGAGGGAAATCATTAAAGCTGTTTGAAGCTTTGCGTGGTGTGAAGGATAAGAAAAAACTATGGATAATAGTAAACTTGCGGGTACAACCTTTTCTGCTGAAGACGAGCAGAGTATCCTGTTTGAAACATCAAGACCAAACCGTCTCTTTTCAGAGCCAACACTCCCTCAAAAGAGAATTATTACATGGTGTACCCGCAAGTTTACTCAGTATTATCTTTACTTTATTCTCATTAAATTCTTATTTGAAGACATTATTCAATCATCATCAATCACAAACCTCCAACATTCAGGGCCTAATTCATAGAGCTGCTTAAGCACAAAAACTAGCTAATGCAGCAAAATTGTGCTTACCAGAACAAGGTTACCAGCTAAAATACCATTTCATATGTAGTATCTTTGACTGGTATCCTGCTAATTGTTGCTTAGCAGAAATTTGTTAAGCAATATGTTCTGATGAAGCAGCTCTGTGAAATTGGGACCCTGGTGGTCACCTCACCTCACCATAAGAAAACACAAAAGAGTTGTTGCATTTTGTTTGTGAATATGTTCAGCTATGAGCAGTAAATGTTTTAGATTTAATTTTTTTAGATACCTTGTAAGGTAAACTGTTACAGCTTAGCTTTTGTGTGTTTCTGGTTAAAATGGAAGTAATCATTTGATTATTTTGCTAGAAGCAAAGTTACATTCGATGCACAATTCCAAACACTTACATGTAAAAGGACATAAGACATGTCTCAACTCTCTGGCACAAAACAGGATCTTAGCATTGCACATGTTCAAATTATATCAGTTGGCTGGAACATGATGTAAATAAGGAATCCAAAATAATGAACCAATTTGCACAATAACATCGTGTGCACAAGTGCAAAGGGACATGTGTTTGACTTGCAGCACTACCTACTGGCATTGTTACTGTACACTCAACTCGCTTGTCAGTAGACTTACTAAGATGAAGTTTTCATTTGAGGGTTTTAACATTTTGTTTTGTCCATCCCCCTATCTTTTGCAGCCTTATTTATTCTCCTGTTCTTCCTGACGACACCATCTGTCATCATGACAAGTCCAGTTGGAAGTAAAAACATCGAAGATGCTGTCAAGGAAGCCAAGGTTAGTCTAATTCCTTCAAGATCATCACAATTCAAAACTGGGTTTTTCTAAAATAAGGGTGGACGGCCATTTCAATGTGACGGCTGTCAACCCAATCAACTGTCGCGAGAGGCACTTTACCACCTACTCCTGGGGCTGAAACAGGGTTACTACCTTCACAGTCCGTAAGGATGTAGGCATGGGTATCATCCACTAGGAGCCTGGCTCGTTGAGCAGAATTCCGCGCTTAGAAGTAGATTACACGCTGTTTATACTTATAGCTATGAATTGCGTTCAGCATGATAATAAGTAGGATTTGAAACTTTGCATGGTGGAGATAAGATATAGAAGAGTTTGCGGTAACACCATGTAATAACAATCTCTAAATGAGTTGGGGTGGTTCTAAAAAGAACCGTTGGGTTAACTCGACGTTTCGATCAGTATGCTCTGATCGTCTTCTGGAGAATGCTGGACTCTGATGCTGCATGCTGCTTAAGTACTAGGCGGTGGATCAGCGGTGAAGCACGAAGGCGGGAAATGTAGGCGGGAAGTGAACTCGGTGATGCGTGGTGAAACCTGTTGTGGAGCCTTGGGGGTTGTGTGGGGGGTGTGATAATGTTGCGTGCCTGACACGCAGAAGCCAGTCGGTTATAAACACTGGTCATTATCAACCGTTTGCACCCCTACGTGACGCGCTCTCCACCAATAGGAGAAGAGAAACTGTCTGGGGTATTTATGAATAATGGTTTAAGTTAATGTACCCTCATAATAACCAATGTTGTAGTCTACCTTTGTATGCAATATGATTATGATATACCATTCATATCTTCTCTGTCACAGTCTCCTTTCATCTCGCAATTCTTGCCGACTCTTCTTCTGTGGACGTTTGCTGCCTTGCTTCCCTTATTGGTGATCTACTCCAGTTATTACTGTGAGTTCCACTGGACACGCACCAAACTCAACCACACCATCATGCGTAAAACCTTCCTGTTTCTCATATTGATGGTGCTTGTGCTACCCTCGCTTGGTCTGGCTAGGTAAGTGTCTTAAAGAAACAGTGAAGCACTTGTTATGTATCAATTGTTTTGTTTTAAGACATCTGTGTAAAATTGTTTCTATCTCTAACAAATGTTATTTGTATTGTATAATATTATCTGTACTTTGTTTTATCATGTCTCATTCAGAAAGATTTTGAATTGTCAATGTATCCACAGGTTTATATTTATCTGTCAAGATATCAACACTTTGTGTATAGTGAGTGCTTTTTCTGTTGTTTTAATAATTTTAAAGGTGCTTTAGAAACATCTGCATATTATTATTATTGCTGTTATTATTATTCTCAAGTTGTATGAGTAAAAAATGTTTCATTGAAACCGCTGAAACTAGGGACATTTATATGGATTGAACCATTGCAAGGTATATGATGCAGATGTGTGGGAATTATCCGTAAAGCAAGAATGCATTTGTTGAGACAATGAGGTTGAATTGACTAAGAGTCCAGTATCTGGCCTTGTTTTGCCGGCTTAATATCGTCATCACTAAAGTCTTAAATTCAACTAATACTGTATAGCGATATTTCAACCCAAAACCTAAACGTTGAACGTGGAACTGTAACTTCTGAACCGAAGTTAAGCCAGTGTATTACTCTTCGAAATGGCATTGTATCGAGCAAGTTGATGATATGTGACAAGGTCACTAAATATTAATGAATTAAGTTGTTAATTTGACTAAATTGCCATTGCAGATGAGAGACACTAGTAAACATTGTCACTAACACTATAATTCTTGTTAACTTAACTATAACTATCACTGTTTTGTTCAATGTTAACTCTTTAACCGCGCAGTGCACAAGCTTTGTTCGAGTACTGGATCAAATCAAGCAACAAGGATGTGCCGTTGCGTTGGGGGTAAGTCTTCTTCTTGTCGTTCATGTGAACATGAAAAGTAACGGCCCTCTTGTGTTTTTTTGTTTCTTCGCTGCATTTGCAGCGCCCAGGCCCTCTTTGAATATTGGTTGAAAAGTGCCGACGAAATCCGAGTCCGATGGGGGTAAGTGGGGGACCGACTTCAGGAGGGAGTCATTTTTTGGTTTTCGTTTGATCTCACCGTTTCTGGCTAAACTTCATGACTTTTCCTCCTAACTCATTTGCCAATTTACTGATATGCCCTACCCTTCTCTCATCGCATCGTGTATTGAAATACTGACTTGGTTTTCATGGTTACTACTAACCCCTGACCTTTTGAGGTGGTGCTCTTCTTATGATTGCTGTGGAGACTGTCTCTAAATGGGGTTTTGGCCTTGGTGAATGCTGGATACTAGACTTCTAAATTTCGATCTGTGTCTGGTTCTTTGAGGACTACTGTATGGGAATGTTTATCTCTTAAGATAAGCAAAGGCTACTTTAAGTAGGATATGAAACTTTGCATGGTGAAAATACGATATGGAAAGGTTTGCTGTAACACCATGTAAAAAATATCTCTCTAATGAGTTGGGGTGGTCTGAAATAAACGGTCAGAGCTTACTGATCGAAATGTCGAGTTGAAACCAACAGTTCTTTTCAGAATCACCCATTCTCATTAGAGAAATAGTCATTACATGGTGTTACCGCAAACCTTTCCATATTATAAAGGCTACTTTGTTTAAGGAAAGGTTGTTGTTTGGCAATCACTCTTAAAAATAATGGCAGTAACAACATTGGGTCAGAAGCCAACAGCAGCTTTCGGTAGTATAAAACAATTTTTTTTAAACATTTCACTTCAAAGTAACGTGGTAATGGAAAAAGATTGCAGTTTTGATGTACCTCGATTTGAATCTGAGAAGTGGTATTGCAGAATGGCTTCATCAGATTGTGTATTCCTACATGTATTATCTTCCTGCATGGACATAAACGGCTTTGGATAGAAACAACATTTTCACATGTTAGATTTAATGTATACATCTTCATTCACATAGGTTTAAAACAATCGGACAGTTCTAAAAACCAAAGGTTTTTTTTGCCTTTAATTACACACTAAACTTAACTTTGAAGGAATTGTCATGTGGCAAAACATTAGGAAACAATCAGCAGTGTTAACATCGTTAGTAATCGTCATTGTATTTTTTTTAAACTTTTTAAATCAATATTTGGACAGTGCCTCAATTTGCTTCTTAAATTGGTAATCGTCAAAGACCAGTCTTCTCACTTGCTGTATCTCAACATATGCATAAGATAACAAACCTGTGAAAATTGCAAGATAATAATGAAAGAAAAAAACACCCCTGTCACACCAAGTTTTGTGCTTCCAGATGCTTGATTTCGAGACCCCAAATTCTAAATCTGAAGTCTCAAAATCAAATTCGTGGAAAAATATTTCTTTCGCGAAAAGTACATCACTTCAGAGGGAGCCGTTTCTCACAATGTTTTATACCATCAACCTCTCCCCATTACTCGTTACCAAGTAAGGTTTCATGCTAATAATTATTTTGAGTAACAACCAATAGTGTCCACTGCCTTTAAGCACAGGGAGAGTTTATTGTTGTTCCGGTTGTTTTTGGTGGTCATAACCAGTCAGAGGAACATTGCAAGTTTCTGAATTGAAGGCTTCATGTAACAAATTCAATACTGATGTTAGTATCAAACAGCATCCTTTGAGTCACTTGAACTTTGAATGAATCTAGTTTACATTTTTATCATTGCATGGTCTCTGGTAGGCCTGCTGGGAACTCCTATGCCAGAGTATTCTTCCTTGGCAGTGATATAAATCTCTTGCAGATGCCTCGCATTGCAAGAAGTAGAACGGGGAGAATGCTTAGCTCAGTCTGTGTCTCCTCTGCACGGACTCCCTCAGACTTTGGGGACTCTAGGTGGCAGCAGATTTACCAGGTAAATCCACTGTTCTCGGAGTGTGAGCATGCTCAGAAAGATATAAAAAATGTAAGTTTACCTGGTAAGTCTGCTGCCACCTAGAGTTCAAAAGTGTCTCATTGTGGACAAAGTGTATCGATACCACCTGGCATTTGTGCCTACATTAACCAGGTCAACCGATGGGAAAGCTGGCATTTGCCATACAGCTGAAATGTCAGCACGTCAGCATGGATGAATTGGCTCCAAACACGGCCAAATTTCTTAGAGCTACTGAAGCAGAAGACATTAAATAAGCAGACTACCAGTCACAGAATGTACATGTGACATATGGTATTTAGCTGGTTACTTTTCTGCTCAGCATAACTGTGTTGTTTTTGGCTACTTTTTGTGCTTAAAGGCAGTGGACACTATTGGTAATTACTCAAAATAATTATAAGCATAAAACCTCACTTGATTACGAGTACTGGGGAGAGGTTGATAGTATAAAACATTGTGAGAAACGGCTCCCTCTGAAGTGATGTAGTTTTCGAGAAAGAAGTAAATTTCCGTGAACTTGATTTCGACACCTCAAGTTTAAAATTTGAGGTCTCGATATCAAACATCTGAAAGCACACAACTTCGTGTGACAAGGGTGTTTTTTCTTTCATAGTTATCTCAAACTCCGATGACCAATCGAGCTAAAATTTTCACAGGTTTGTTATTTTATGCATATGTTGAGATACACCAAGTGAGAAGACTGGATTTTGACAATTACCAATAGTGTCCAGTGTCTTTAAAGGCACTGTACACGTTTGGTAATTGTCGAAGACCAGTCTTTTCACTTGGTGTAGCCCATCATAAGCATAAAATAACAAACCTGTGAAAATTTGGGCTCAATTGGTCATCGAAGTTACGAGAAATTATGAAAGAAAAAAAACCCTGTTGGACTAATTTGTGTGCTTTCAGATAGGAATAAAAGACTTCTAGCTAGAAGTCTTTTATTATTGTAGTGAGAAGTTACCTCTTACTATACTATCAACAGCACTCCAATGCTTGTTACCAAGTCAGTTTTTAAAGGAACACGTTGCCTTGGATCGGACGAGTTGGTCAAAACAAAAGCGTTTGTAACCGTTTTTTATAAAATGCATATGGTTGGAAAGATGTTTTAAAAGTAGAATACAATGATCCACACAAGTTTGCCTCGAAATTGCGTGGTTTTCCTTCTACTGTGCGAACTAACATGGTCGGCCATTTATGGGAGTCAAAATTTTGACCCCCATAAATGGCCGACGTGTTAGTCGACAAGGTAAAAGGAAAACCACGCAATTTCGAGGCATGTTTGTGTGGATCATTGTATTCTACTTTTACAACATCTTTCTACCCATATGCATTTTATAAAAAACGGTTACAAACGCTTTTCAAAGACCAACTCGACCGATCCAAGGCAACGTGTTCCTTTAAGTTAATAGTTGTTTTGAATAATTATCAAACGTGTACCTTCCCTTTAACAAGCTCTGGGAAATTGTGCCCAGAAAAACACACTTGGCATCTTCTGAATCTATTCCTAGAGGAGTTTGATTTTAACTCAGCTTACATCACTGAGCACATGAATCAGAATTATCAATTCATCAATTCACTAACACCATGACATTCTGCCTTAGTTGCACTGACTCGTACTTAAACATTATGGATTAATCTCTTTTGGAATAAGTGGTTGCTCTGAATAGAGCCAGTTGGTTTGTTATCAACGCTTGGACGAGTGTGCTGTGGCCATTACTGCATTGAAGCAAGAGACTACACTGTCAATGCAGACTAATCTTTTCAGAGCTAACACTTCTTCCACGAAAGATTATTACATGATGAAAAGGAGGCATTCAAATGACTAACTTGTTAGATCATTCTCTAAAAACATGTTCGCTTAATCTCACTTGTGTGAATTGAATTATGTGAGTATTGAAGACTCTGAATACTTTAATGGCTCTAATAAACCACTTCTATAACAAGAACAAAATAACACAACCTCACTACCATGGTCAGTGCGCCGTATCGTAACCTCTCATCACTAACACCTGGTAGGGATGTACTGACAAATGAAGCTGATTGGCTAACCCTTGGTAGAGATGTACCGACAAACAATGCTGATTGGCTCCTTAAAGTGACTGATTTGCATGCACGCTTGTTGAGAACCATTTGAGTGCTTGTATGGCGCTATAGCAGGGGCCTTGATACATTAGCGTCAAAATGCAAGTATTTTTTCAAAATGCAAATGTTTTATCTACAACGGTGATTGAACAAACAATAATTTTTTTTAAAGGTTCATTTTGCATATAGTGGATGTTCTGGAATAGAACGGTGACTGCGCCATTGTTCGGACACCCCTATGTTCCGAAAACCTCTACAGGAAACTAGTTGTAAAATGATAAATAAATAATCGCACGACCAGACAGTTTTCAGAATGGGAAAGAGGACTCTTGATGAGGTTGGTATTGTGACCAATTCTGGAGGGATCGCAGTTTAAAATAAATAAAAAACACATTAATGTTGATATACATTTATCACTTAAATAAGGGTTAATAAAATGGTTCAATGCTTATATTCCAGTTTGTTTATTGGATTGGTTTTGTTATTCTTTGAAGAAATGGAGGTAGCTTAGAATAGCGGAACAAACTATTGCCTGATGCTAGGTTTGTGCATTGAATGCATTATGGCTTGAAATTTCATTTTTCTGGAAGTAACCAATAAATGCATGCAACCTTATTTGTAAGTTTCCTTTTCCCCCAAATGTTTGAAGCTGTATCTTCCTACCTGAGAACGGAGCCTTCTTTGTGAACTACGTGATTACATCAGCCTTCATTGGGACAGCGCTAGAGCTCATCCGATTCCCAGAACTCTTCCTGTATGCAATCACTATGCTGTGGACGAGGTCTAAGGCCGAGAAAATCACCAAGAGAAGTGTAAGACAAGTTTGATGTTTCTTTCTGAATAACCTCACCCCTTTGTGTCTTAGGGTCATAATGCCACATGAGGCAATTTACAGGCAACCAGTTCCAGGTTATCTCCAAGAAGAGAATCCAGTCACATTTGAACGTTCACACATGTGACCCACTCTGAAAATGAGTCAGATGTCGCCCAAAGCATTGATGAGTTATGGACGGTTTAATGTGGAAAACATAAGTTTTTTTTTGTCAATAAAGCTTATGAGTACAACAATTTTGTGATCATACTTTAATCTAATTTGAATCATTTTGCGCGAAATGTTAGTTTAAACATCACTTTACTTGTAATTCGTTTTTAACCAAAAATTATGTACTGGGTAATTTCAAATGGGAGCAGCCACGCGATACACCCCAAAGCTAGCTTAGACATACATGTATACCAAATAACTGCTGCTGGTGCGTTTTTTCCAGCCATGCTAATCAATGTAACTCAATTTTTTAAATTGTCAACATCTGACTTATTTTCACATAGCGGGTCTCTTGGGGATGTGGACATTGTTTAAAAAATTACTACCAAAGTGGTCTTGCTGAATGCACTGCAGTTGTTTGCCTCCAAGTTGCCTGAAAAGTTGCCTCCTGTGACAAGGCACTCTGGCTAAAGACCCTCTAACATCCTCCGATTTACTCCATTTTGTGGTAACGCAACAATCAAATGTTTGGACTTACTTGTAGTTAAGATTGGAATGCCCTGTTTTAATGATAAGCAATTGTGATGTGGGCTCGCTGTACCATGTTCTACACAAGCATACAAGGGTCTGGTTTTGTACGAATCAACTATATAATCACAAGACTTAAGCCCGGTTCATACTTCCCGCAAATGCGAATGCGATACGAATGTTGACGTCACAAATTCGCAACAAATAATTCGCAGCAGTTCAACTTTGCTCAACTCACTTGCGAATATCGCTGCGAAAGGAGGGTTGTGACGTCCTATTCATGTCAAATTCGCTTGGCATTCGCATTCACAGGAAGTATGAACCGGGCTTAACACCAGCTTAGGAACGATTCTCCCATTCAGCTGTCATAATATAGTATCAGTAAGTTTGCATTTGAATGTTGATATGCTTTGTAAATATGGCACTAAATTGTTTTTTGTGTGTGCAGTTCATTCATAATTATTCACTAGTTTACTAGAAACCTCTGGTGTCAGGGTTTTTGTTCCCCAGTGGGTACGTATTTAAACTGGGGACCTATAACAAAAGGGACAATAGGTCCACGGTTGCTATCACAAAGAAAAGCATTGTGGTCCATGGTTGCTATCACAAAGAGTTGAACAAAGGAGGGTCCCCGGTTGCAGGTGTTTACACACTTGTGTGTGTGTGTCTCAGGGTAAATTAACATGGGCTGAAGGAAGTTAAGTCAAAAGAGGGCGCTATCACTGTATGGTAGACAGAATCTCCAGGGTACAGCATATTCTGCAACGCTGGCATAAAGGCCCGGTCACACAGGCCCCGATAACGAGAACGATAACGATAAAAATGCATGCCCTCGATTGGTTGAAAGATCGTGGGCGTATTCTGCAAGGAGCAATTCAACCAATAGAATGCGTTCTCTTTGCGTCGTTATCGTCATCGTTTACGTTATCACTGCAGTGTGGCCGTTAAGCCTGTAAAAAGTGTTTTCTGAAGATTTGTCAAGTGGTGAAAGAGTAGTAATGTATAATCAACAATGTTCTAGTGTTTAGTACACATTCAACCTTTTTTTTTTTTTTTACTTATTTGATCAACTGAGAGTTGTATAACTTTACACTAACATTATAATTGAGATATTGAAATTATTGTACTCTTTCAGTTCCTTGTCTGTAAACTTTTGACACTGCATCTTTACAGACATACATGTTGTGTAGGATTGGTGTTGATATTTGAATCTGAGATCTTAATAATTAGTACCAAAAAGTACCAATACAAAATATCCTGTCTTGAAGTGATGCCACTTAGAACAACTTGTGTTTTAAAGACAGTGGACACTATTGGTAATTGTCAAAGACCTGTCTTCTCACTTGGTGTATCTCAACATATATGCATAAAATAACAAACCTGTGAAAATTTGAGCTCAATTTGTCGTCGAAGTTGCGAGATAATAATGAAAGAAAAAACACCCTTGTCACCAGAGTTGTGTGCTTTCAGATGCTTGATTGTGAGACCTCAAAATCTAATTCTGAGGTCTCGAAATCAAATTTGTGGAAAATTACTTCTTTCTCGAAAACTACGTTAATTCAGAGGGAGACGTATCTCACAATATTTTATACCATCAACCTCTCCCCATTACTCGTTACCAGGTAAGGTTTTATGCTAATAATTATTTTGAGTAATTACTAATAGTGTCCTTTTCCTTTAATCCATTTTTATGTTAACTATTTGGTTCAGGCAGTTTGAGTTAGAATTATACATTCACAAACACGCAAGTCTACAACATAAACTGCAGTGGGACCCCTATGCCACTTTCTCATTAACCATGGTTCCATTTCAAAACGGGTTAAAATTGTATTTATTTATTGTTTTACCTAATAACTAGGGTGAGCTTGTTCTCAAGAAACTTACAATGTACCTTTCCATTCATATAGATTTAACATTGTTACATTGCAAAAAGAAGTTGATAACAGTAACAGCCTCAAGTTTTGACCCCTTTGCATTTAGCCATTTTAGAAAGACTCTGCTAAGGTCGAAATGTGAGGCCATTTGGCATTTATCCTGCATGTCATTTTGGTTGGTAAGCAGTTTGCAGCAGCTTATTTTATGTTGTCATTGTTATTACAGCGACTAGCCTATGAGTTCCAGTATGGTGTCCAGTATGCATGGGTTCTGACAACGTTCTCTATAGTTCTGGTGTACAGCATCACTTGCCCACTAGTTACTCCAGCAGGTAAGTAGTCACCAAATCCCATGTAGTTTACACAGAATCCAAATGAGATCAAGGTCTGTGGCCCAATTTCACAGAGCTGCTTAAGAGAAAGTATATTGCTTAACCTATTTCTGCTAAGCATTAATGAGCAGGATACCAGCCACAAATTGTACATGTGACGTAGTAGTTTAGCTGGTAACCTCATTCTGGTACTAAGCAACATTTTGTTGTGAACCCTAACTCGGCAACTTTTTCTGCTTGAGCGGCTCAAAGAAATGAGACCCTGGCCCTATTTGATAGCAATCATAATTATTAGGCCATGGTTACTGTTACTAATGGCTTTGGTGCTGTCGTCCTTGGAGACTGTTAAGTAAAACCAGGGCAACAGCAGCAAAGATACAAAGTTGAATAGAAGATGGTGAACAAAGTTATAGAAACGTGTACTTGCCAAGAAACCTAGTTATTTGTCATCTTGAAGTCTAGGCTGTTTACATGAATATGATTTTTCCCGGACTAATGATCTTCCATTTCTAATTAAGACACATTTCTTGAAGTCTAGATGGTTTAACTAAAAATGAATGTGCTCTTCCAAAAACTTATATTGCCTTGTATGAAATTGGTAAGACTAAAATTAAGTTGTCTGACCCTGGACACGGTTTGGTAATTGTCAAAGACCAGTCTTCTCACTTGGGGTATCTCAACATATGCTTAAAATAACAAAATTTGAGCTTAATTGGTCGGCGAAGTTGCGAGATAATAATGAAAGAAAAAACACCTTGTCACACGAAGTTGTGTGCTTTCAGATGCTTGATTTTGAGACCTTAAATTCTAAATCTGAGGTCTCTCAAATTCGCGGAAAATTACTTCTTTCTCAAAAACTACGTCATTTCAGAGGGAGCCATTTCTCTCAATGTTTTATAATATCAACCTCTCCCCATTACTCGTTACCAAGTAAGGTTTTATGATAATAATTGTTTTGAGTAATTACCAATAGTGTCCACTGCCTTTAATGTACACAAATTAAAAAGATAACTTGCATGGTATAAAGTTTGTCATCTTGGAAAAACCTCTCTTCCAATATTTTTCTAGAAATGTTTTGCTTTACATTTGATTTATTTTGTGTGTGAGAAGTGGGAAGTCTTGGTCCTGCACATCGGAAATCCGATAGTTTGAAAACAGTGAAATGTTGATGGGGTTTTCATGCAGAATAGAGGATCTTAAAGATGCTCACCCAAAAGTCAGTCTTTTGATGATGTCCACTGAAAAGAGCAAGGAGTAATGGGAGCATTTCTACTTCCCACTAGACTGAATTGTTGATTCCTCTAAAGGTGTCAAACACACACACCTAAACCCTTGAATTTGAATTTCCACAATATTATTGTTAATCAAGTCTTATCCTATTTATCCCCAAAGTGCAAAAATGAATGAGATCATGTAATGAAATTTCCCACCTTGACAAAATGAGATATACTTCGGGGAATGTTAGGTCGACGCTGGTTTCCAAATATTGGCATACTGAAACGAGAGATGGTGCAATTTATCAAGCAGACGCGAGAACAATTCCCACGGCACAGCGAATGGCGCTGCGATTAATCAAGCGTGACATTGCGGTTGTGGATCGGAGCTATTGATGATGCACTTTTGAGAGTCTTTAGGTGTGGTTCGATGGGGTCGTGGATTTTAGATTTTTTTTTCTGCATGCATGATTTTCCCTGTCATGTAAAATCCGTCAGATATTCTCTCATTTCAGTTTTAGAAGTTGAGAAAACATCACCTAGGGGAGTTATTCCGCATTCAGTCATGTGTTTAATTGGTTAATGTTTTTTTACCAGGTTATGAAGTTATTATAATTGCTGCCATATTTATTAAGAACAATAGCATTTCATCAGTAATACATGTACTTAGCAGGATGATGGTACACATCACCAACTGTATACAAAATTCAGTTTCCAGATTAAAAATCATCAATTAAACTTTAAAAAAATACCATATTTTAATTCTAAAATTTAAATTGTAGATACATGTAAGTTTAATTTTTACCCTCCCATTATTCCTCTGTTACTCCCAGTATATCTGCATGAATTTTGCAGACCGCTGAATACAAGAATTCATAATTTAATCTGCTCGATTATGAAAGTGCTGAGAGATCTATTGTACACAGGTGTTTTGTAAAGACACTACACGATTATTTTCACTCTCCGCCCCCCCCCCCCCCCCCCCTAATGGACTATGACTGTACATCTCGCTGGCACCTGTTCACACTGTAAGGGAGGGAATCAATACACACTATATTTCTCAAATGTTATTCATTAATTCTGCAGCACATTGGTGCGTGGGTGAGAATCAAGAATGTTATAACATTCACCACGGCCCAATTTCAGAATGCCTGTGATGAGCAACGGTTACTGCTTTACGGAGCACCCTCTAGCAGATTAAGGCGCGTAGAGAGGCCATTTTTTTCTTTGGGAGGGTGTAATGGAAGACCGTTTGCCGACTGCAATTTGCTTTCGGGGGGGGTGTATGGAAGCCAGTTTGCCGACTTTCTGACTACTAATATTCTGTTACCTATATCAAGAGAGACTAGGGGGCCTACTAGCACGGAACCAAACTGTAATAGAATATTTTAAAGCAACAAAAATGTTATCAACTGACGTTTTATTTTCCCGAACCGACACTTTACTAAGAATGTTCGTATTTTAAATAAATTAATATGTTTAAAGGAAAATAAATGATTGCCCTTGTTCCACTTGTCTTCATGCTTCATTTGCAAAATGAGCCTAAAATTTTGAAGACTGAGAACAATAATATTGGTGGGGGGGGGGGGAGTTCACACCCTTACAACCTCCATGTCGATACATCCCTTGGCCCAGCTTTATACAGCTGCTTCAGCACAAAATGTAGCTAGGAACAACAAAACTAAAGCACAACACAATAATGCTTAAGGTCCCCGGCAAAAATATATCACATGTACTATATATATCTGGTATCCTGCTCTTCTTTGCTTATCTGAAAATGTTTAAAGCCACTGGACACTTTCGGTAAACAGTATTGTCCAAGGCCCACACTTTGTGTATCACAAATTATATATAAAATAACAAACCTGTGAAAATTTAGGCTCAATTGGTCATCGGAGTCGGGAGAAAATAACAGGAAAACCCACCCTTGTTTGTGCACGTTTCGCCGTGTCATGACATGTGTTTAGAATAAATCCGTAATTCTCGATATCGAGCATTGATATTGTTTTAATGTTTTCTCAAAAAGTAAAGCATTTCATGGAATAATATTTCAAGAGAAGTCTTTCACCATTACCTTCTGTAAACTCTGCATAAGTTATTTGTAAATCTGTGAACTTTAATTTTTTTTCTGTTGCGAAAGTGTCCAATGGCTTTAAGCAATATTTTCTGTTCAAACAGCTCTATGAGATTGGGTCTTGTTCTCATAGAGCTTCTAACAGGAGACCGGGTAGGAAGTATGCTTAACCAGCTTGATGTTGTACCCATAGTCAAGATAAAGGATGCAATATTGTCAGCAACTGAACTTGCTCCCTGATAGTGATATGCAATAACTCAAATTTATCTCCATTCAGAAAAAAAAAAATCTTTTTATTCTTCTACAAGACTATAACTTTTCCTGTCAGTATAGGTTTAGTGTGGCATTCATTAATTGAAGACTTGATGAAGGAAATTGCTTTCCAGAAAAGAACGGGAGGAATTACTAAGGGGAAAAAACTGAAGATATGCAAATATTGTGGTCAAAGTTTATGAGTGTATTCATGATTTTTGATTATCAATTTATTTACCTTCTGATAAAACCTTATTCCCTTGGGGTTTCCAGGTTGTTTTAAATCAGGTCCTACCAATGAAACATTTCTACTTTGCAAGCCAAGGTGGAACGTGTCATGGTCTTGGACTCGGTGATCATCGGCAAAATATTGGCAACTTGCAAAAATGAGCAATTTTGAGTTTTTCATCTATAAAAATCAATGGAAAAATCTCATAAATTACACAAAAAAAAGCACATTTTGTTCATTAGTAATTCTTTAGTCTCCTGATGGCGATGACTAGATCAAACATTTAGACCGATTAAGAACTCACTCCGCGGTAGTGAAGCTTTTAAACAAGAAGTCCCCTGGATCCACTAAAGCTGAAGTAGTAGTCCTGGCCAAATGTACCTTCCACCCAGGTAATAGTTAATAAGCAGGACAGTTCTTTTCGGAACTGAGAAATCTCTTGAATTCCAAAAATCTACTCCGCAGTTGTAGAATCTAAAGCAAGACAAGTGTTTGGTAACCTTGTACAGTTGAATGGTAAGGAGGAACACCGTCTCCACCACCTTCAATCCTAAAATAATTAACAAAATACCAATTATTTATTTTTTCATCCACACAGGTCTTGTCTACATTATTTTCAAGCACTTGGTTGACCGATATAACATCTACTTTGCCTATGGTCCGTCTCGTATTGATAAGGACACCCATAACACGGCTATCAACTTTGTGGTCATTGCTGGCATGCTCCTACAGCTCTCTGTACTCTTCTTCTCTGTCCTCAGGCTCGGTAAGTCGCCATATTTTTTATTCTTTCAAAATCCAGGCCTCTGTTGTTTTCACCAAACTCTTCCTAAGCTAGGATTAATTTTAGGTCTTGGGACGAGTTTCGTATCCATAGATGTTAGGACGCATTGAACCCATCCTTTACTCATCCTAACTCAAGATAGGATTAATCCTAGCGTTGTGTGAAATCGGCTGCTGGTTCACAGAGATGCAACTCATGCAAGTTGATAGTACTTTTTTTTGCTTTTTGCAGTAATTTTACTAAGCAGAAATTGGTTGTACCTGTAAATAAAATGATGTTCCTTTTTTTTACAGGGGCAAGATAATTTGCAAAGCAATATTTTCTGCCAAGCTGCAGCTCTGTGAAATTGTAGCTCTTTAAAATGGAGAGTTTTACCACAGCCTCCTTCAGGTCACCTGTGTTTTACTTGCGCTGCGACGGAATCTAACAGAAAATTTACACTCAAGGTCACTCCAAATAAGAAATTGTGTGAATGTCTTGAAAGACGAGTCACCCTGAACAAAACCATGCTCATGGTTGCTGAAACGTGTTCAGTGTTAATAGCCAAACTTGTGTTAGTGTGTACATTAATGCAGACGTTAGTAACGCATAATGTGATCGATACATACGCTACTCTGTACAATATATGGATTTGTTCCACCTGTCAGGAACTCATCCCAGAAGTAGGAAATTATCTACTCTCGCGACTGTTGATTTTTGTTCTGTCAGTAGCCTAAAATCATTGTAGTTAAAGTCATGTCTTAAACAATCCGCAACTGACAAGTTCCTGACGGTCTTAGCTCAGGCAATCGCAGAAGTAGGAATTTAGCTACTCTCGCGGCTGTTGGTTTTTGTTCTGTCAGTAGCTTAAAATCATTTTAAATAAACTCATGTTGTAAACAAATCCGCAACTGACAAGTTCCTGACATTCTTAGCTCAGGCACACCATCCTTGAAAGTTAGTCTTCGTAAGGTCGATCTGAGGGTGACTTGAGGGTCAGTCCATTATGTTGGCAGTTGGAGCGGCAACTTTGTATGGAGCACATGGCAAGTCAAGAACTATCAACCCAAATCACCGGACGTCGTCTTAATAATTGCGCTATTTTAGGAGTCAATGTCCCTCTGGGTTATGAGGTCACATGGCAATAACATGCAGGTGGACGCCTGAAATGGCGAGCATTGCAGACAGTAGCGACATGTGATATTTCATTTTGTTTTCATGTATTCTGGTTGTGATGCAAAGCAAAAGGAAAAGCAATCAGTGTTTTAGCAAAGAAAAGACAAGGAAAGCAGTTTCAGTTCTAGACATTGGTGTAAGTGGTCAATACAGCAAAATATGCTTTCTGGTGACCTACATACATAATAGTGACATTACTGTGACATGACTTGTTCAGAGAAGTAGCACCTGCTTCTTTAAATTCAGCTGTCAAAAAGCTTGATTGGATTCAGTTTGAGGTACTTTGAAGTAATCGTATGTAAATTGTCAAAGGAATGTTTTTTTGGATCTCTAATAAACTCCAATCCTTGACTCCATCAGTATGGTTTTTATCTACTCACTGTAATTTGTTTTTGTAGCGAATCGCTTAAATCGTGCATATCCAATGTAATCAGGAACTATAGGCTGTGTTTTTATGCCGAGTCAGCAATCTCTTGTGTTTTGTGTGAATGATCAGAATATTATGCTTCGTTGTGTTCTGTTGGATCTTGCTATTGTAAATAATGTTCATGGTGCATGAGTCATGGTTGGTTCATGTACATCATAAGGAATTAATCGTGAAATGTTTTTTTTTTTTTTTTTTTTTTGAGGGGGGGGGGTTCTTCTTTGTATTTCTCTCAGTGGTGAGTTTGCTGACAAAACCATACATTTGATGTATTCTTACAATGAACAATAGTTTACCTTCTCATTAAAAATTACATGTGTCATTTTATGCCACAATTTTTTTGATAATTTATTTCTTTTAAAGTGTCTAATTGTTCAGAACGGCATATGGCGTGTCAGGAAGGAGCAGTTTAAGAGCACCTGACTCGAGCTCTGATGTTTCTGAACAGCGTGGGTTCAACTCCCTTCACTTGTGTCCTTCGGTAACATACTTGACTGTAATTGCTATGTCCTTCGGATGGGACATCAAGCCGTATAGGTCCCATGTACTATACTTGATAATCCATGAATAAACACTGATGAAGGAATAGGGTTTAACCCAATTGTTTTTGGTTCACTTAGCAAGCACACTTTTTCATAGGTTTCCCAAGGTTTGCAAGCTTCACTTACAAGGCATCCTTGGTATCATTAACAGAAATGAAATTTTGCCAAATTGCAAAAACCAGGGCCACAGTAGTGTGACACATATCATGATGTCTAGATCTGGAATATGGGAATTTGTTTAAACTTGGGGAGAATGCTTCTAAAAGATCCCAGAACACTTATCATACAAAAGTAGGGGTTAACCCAGGTGTTTTTGGTTCACATAGCAATCACCCTTGTTCATAGGTTTCTCAAGGCTTGCGAGCTTCACTTCGGAGGCATCCTTGGTTTCTCCACCAGAAATATATAAAAATGAAAACACAAAAATCTTGCCAAGTGCAAAAACCAGAGCAACAACAATGGCAGTATGACACATCATGATGCCTAGATCTATAATAAGGAAATTTGTTAAACTTGGGGAGAATGCACACAAAAGATCCCTAAACACTTACATGTGTATACTATAGAAAGTAGGGGTTGAGGCACATTGGTTTCATTGCCTGAAATAAAAATGAAAACACACAAATCTTGTCGAGTGCAAAAACCGAGGCAACTAACAGCAATGACAGTATGACACATAGCTTGATGTCTACATGTAGATCTTGAATATGTAAATTTGTTAAAACTGGGTAACATTTAATCATGTATCCATGGTTTGTCCCTCGGGCCAGCTATAGAGGTAGACAAATGTGCCCGTAATGAAATAAAATCACATTGCATTAAATCAAGGGAACTTGAATTGGGTTAACCTTACAGCGATGTATATTTAACCCAAATCTAGGAATGGAGACTCGATGTTAATAAAGAAATTATCTGATCAAATTGCAAGAGATACACACCAATGTGAATTGGCAACTTTTTTTAATTGGACTTAACTCTGTAACTGGATTTGTCTTGTGTATGACTAACTTTAAAGGGTGTCCAAAAACAGAGTGTTTATGTGTTGTCCAGATGTTAGTATTGTTTGAAGGTGTGGCGAAATGGTGTGGCGAAATAGGAAGAAACTAAGTGAATTTTTTACCTCAATTGGGGTGAAAAGTGAGGTTAAAATGGAAACATAGAAAATCTCCAGTGCTCTTTTTCTTTCATAACCATGCACTAGTGAATCTTTACATGTTTATCATTCCGTCAAATTTATTGTCGTCATTTTAGATTATTCAGATAAATAGCCGACGGTATACACATTACTCCGTAACTCATGTCTAGCGATGTCTCCGCTGATAAGACCTAGACTATACTAGCAGTAGCTTCATGAAATAGCTTCATCATAGTGTGACGTCAAGTTAATGTGACTCACTCCCGCCATTACCAGATGATTCACAAAGCACCCATATCACTTGTAGTGTATTGTCTTTGTAATGTGTCTATCTGCAATCGAGCATCTCAATTTAAAGCCCCCACATGTGGTTGTTATTTTCTACAATGATAGGCAAATTTGACTGTCTTCATTATGCATGTCTGTTTGCTGTAAGTGTCCATGACAAACTGATGTTGACATTTCAGTCGGAATAAACGATGCAAATAGCATTTGATCATGGTTCCGTTTGCATTTTTGTTAAAGGAAGTTACAGGATTTGTATTTGCCTTTAAAAAATAACCTATTTTGATCTGAGAGCTCATATATTGCCAAAATTCATACCAGTACCAATCCTCCAGAGAAATATTTCCAAACAAACTACTTTATGTGTCTCCATGACAACTAGAGCATGTTATTGTATAACACAAGCAGATCCCTGTCTCCATTACTCGTTACCAAGTGAGGTTTTATGCTGATAATTATTTTGAGTAATTACCAATAGTGTCCACTGCCTTTAACATCTGCATAGAGATAAGCCAATAAGAGTTAAGCTATCTATCTCTTTCATGTGAAGCCTAATATTCTCACTGGATGAACTTTCAAAGTCAAGGTGAAATCAGTTCGTAATTTCAACAACGCTTAATATTTTGATTGTGGCAGTAGAACCCTGTACTTGATGACGTCTGGGTCTGTTTACTGCATTGTGCATTTCCGACAGGTGTTCGGAGACACAATCACTTCCTATTCTTCTGCAAATTGGTAAACAAACTGTGACGTCATCATTAGTACTAAGGTCTATTGAGATCAACACGTACTAACTCTTTGAGTGCTTGTTATTTCTTTTGTGTTTTGAACCTCAATTGCCCAGCTTTCTTTGTGAGGTTTTCAAAAATTGTGTATTGAAAAAAGGTCTCTCTCTGTATCTTGCTGATTTGTGTTGCCTGGGTACATCACAAAGTCAATAGTATTCCGTGAGTGATAATGACCTCTCGTGATTATATACAGTATGGGTTGAACCTGTACGAATGATGACACTTTCTGAGTATATAATATAGTACATTTGCGATAATGGCACATTCGGAATACACTATTCCGATCGTACATGTATGACTTTGGCACTGAACGAAAGAAATAATACACAATAAGGCACAAAATCCTTACGAAAAAAATTAACAAATTTTGGGCTGTTTTCAGTAAAAGAGATCACTTTATGTTTTTGAAAAAGTCCTGGTGATGAACCAATTCTCTTCAAGGTAATATGTCTGTGAACAACAATACTGTTTAAAGGAGATACTCATGTTGTATTATCCCTTTGCTTAGCATCTATGATTTAGACTGGCCAACATGGTCTTGGCAGGATTTTGTCTCTGGAAGGGGCCTTAGAAAGGTGTTTTTGCTGGGTTATCTTCAGTTAGGTACCTTCAAGTGTGGGGAAGGGGTCATGTGGTGCAGAACAGCAGATGTTTTGACGCGCCACTGGATTTGCATTAGGAATTTTTTTATTTTATACAGCTGTTTCTTTCCTTTTTTTGTTACAAATGTTAGAGACCATTCCCTGAGCATCTTCAGGTGCATTAACTACATTAGTAGTCCTCCCTCCTGGGCATGTAAGATCCACGAGCGACAAAAAAGGGGAAAATGTCAACGGGACAAATAATTTATGCAGAATTGACAGCTGTGTTAGTCCAACCAAGCAGTGGCGACAACATTCATTCAGTTGACTTTCAAACTGTTTTGTTTTGTCTGTTGCTTTGAATACAAATAAGTGAGTATACAGAACAAGGTTAAATCTTATAAAGGATGGTTGCAACTGCTCCTATAATTAATTGTTTTTGAGGTAACTCTTGCAAAAGACTGCCCTTGATTAAGAAAAAAAAAATGATGAGGTGGCTGTTTTGAAATAAGTGATGTTGTGTAAAGGAAAGGTATTCATTTGGTAATTACCCTTAGAAATAATGGCAATAAAAACATATAAACCTACAACAGCACTTTAAATTAATATTCCTATAGACGATGTGACCTCTGACGTCACACGAAAACCCTAACATGATTCGTGCGCATACCGCCCGGCAAAACCTTTGTGTTTTGGCAGCCAGCTAGAAAGTGTACGCAATCTTACTATGACTACGCAACTCAGTGCCCGGCGAAACATGACGTATATAGTGTTTTGTCAACAGAGGGCGGTTTGAATGTAAACATAGGTCACATCGTCTATATGGAAAAGATATTGGCTTTTATCCCCCCAAATTGTAATATGAGAAACCTTATGAAGAATAGTTCTTCTTTTTGAAGATATATCAAAGTGTTTTGAGATGTTTTGTATTCCTTCCAAATCTGAAGTGTTTTTTTCAGATAAAGGTCAATTTGTTGAAAATTGATTTTCTTCTTTTCCGGTGTCTGAGGAAGAAGTTGGGTGGGAAGACACTTGAAGTGTCGTTTGTAATTTGGTGCCCTTAGTGTAGCCACGCAGCGAATACAAAATATATATGTGTTTGTCACGACGAACTCACATGGTTTGCCTCGATGGAATTCCCTCTCAAGAGAGGTCGTGAACCCATCCTGAGGACCTCACTTGTAAAAAAAAAGTCGATATTTTTTCATCGCTTGGAATCTTTCTCCGGGATTTTCATCCCCTTGGGCCAGACAAGCTAAAGCCTGCTACTCGGGGTTTGAAATTCGGGATGTTTTCCTGCCGTAAGATTTGTTTCTGTCAAGGTTTTTTTTTTCTTGGTGTGCACTTTTTTTGAAATTGCAAATTTTTGCTTCCCTGTGGATTATTAGGAAGAGGATAAGGAAGAGTTGCTGCATAAAAGTGTCTTGATGTTCATCTTAGATGCGAGATTTTGCTTTTTTTTTCTAGTATGGACCGTTGAGAAATGTTAGTTTGGAGGCAGATAAATGGCAACATATTGTTGTTCAACTCTGTCTATAGCAAAACAAGTTTGTTTGTTTGTTTGTGTTTTTTGGTGTTGTTGTATTTATTGTTGGTTTTTGGGGGGGAAGTGGTCCTTTTTAGATAATTTATGTTACCCTTGCACCAGAGAAACGAAGAATAAATATTGATACACAGTTTTTTAGGTAATATCAGTAATGTATTCAATTTGTTTTCTTAAATGTTCGCATGCTGGTAGACCATTTTAAATTCTACACACATTCAAATTGATTCTGAATAAAATGGCAAAATTACAGATATTTTCGTTCCACCATAACAACCTTCCATTCGAATGAAATTTGTCCCTTAAAGTATTTCTTTTTTTCAGGGTAGGGGTCAACTTAGTGTTGGTTATCAGTTGGGAAAGGGCAGTGTGTAAATCCACCTCAACTAGCCTTCCAACCACTGCATGGCATTTCTGCTCTCTTCTAGTTTCGCTCTCTGCTCGAAAACAACCCCCACCAAAATAGAAATTCACTCATCGACTACTTAAAAGCGAACCTGTCAAGGGCCCCCCACGAGGGGGTAGTCTTGACCCAAACTGATTGAATACCTGTGGAATAAATGAATTGGAAGTAAAACACCAAGGGAGCTGTGAGCTGGTTGGCAGCGGGTCATTGAATATCTGTTTCCCATAGAGTGGCCACTTGATTCTTGTGCAGTTATTCTCCATTTTGGTTTAGAGACCATTTTGGTTTGCGCTCTGGCTTTATTGATGCCCCGCTGCCAATCTCGTGGAGCTGCTTAGCACAAGGAAATCCTGCTTAGCAAAAACGGCCGGCCATGACATATGATCTTGTTGCCAATGCCTAAGTATATTGTCCTTGATCAAAAGTACATAATTATACTGTAGGTACATGTACAAGTACGTTGGCTGGCCCAATTTAAATATTTTGGTTAGCAAAAATAGGTGAACAGCCATGATATAATGTTATGTAAAAACAATTTTCAAGAATGCTACGATCATTTTTGTCCTTAGTCCTACATGTACATTTTGTACATCTATGGACAGATACGTGTGTTTGCTTGTATTTGTTGGCAACAAGTTAAAACTTGCAGGAACAGGTGAGCAGCCATGATAAAACGTATTGTATTTTTCATGTTCTGGTAAGCAGCTCTGTAAAGTCTGGCTTCAAATTTCATGGCACTGCTTACTTAAAAAATTGTATCACTAGTTACAGTAGCCTAAAACTCTTCTCTTGATCGGATTACATGGGTTACATGTAGCAAGAATCTGGCAGGGTGCATACTCAACTAGTGTAGACATTAAACACTAATCCTGCCAACATAGAGTGAGTGATCACAGAATACAGCGCTGAGGAAGTGCTGCGAAATCATATCCATTACCTCCCTTAAATAAAAGGGCAACATGGAGATGTATGCAACTTATAATGTAGCAAGTATTTTACCTGAATACATTGTAACACCTTCACATCAGTTTGTTATTGTACCGTTAAAGAGTCAAGCCGAGTAAAATTGACATGTGGTGAGGTGTCTTGCCCCGAGATGTATCTGTTATAGCTTGTCTTTGCAAGCCCATTAATTCTTTATACATTATAGCTTGTGTCTCTCCCTACTCTCGCCTCTCCACAGCACACACCCACTCTGAGACGACGCAGGGTGACTATTTATCAAAGGGGCCTTAAGTAGGGGGAGAGGTGTATTATAATTCGATTCGGAATTTCTGTCCCCAATTCTCAACAGATTGTCAAAATCTGGAGGTGTTCGATTATCAAATCATCTGCATTCTAAGCAATCATAGAGACTTGTGGCCAGTACGGGGTTTGTCAGTTTGTGTGTGTGCCCAGAGGCCAGGCCAATTGTAAAGTGGTCAAAGCGTCAAGTGTGTCTGGATTTGTAAGGTTGTTAGTAACCACTCTTCGGGGAATCTCCTTGTCTTGTGCCTTGTTTCTCAAGAGGTTTCACAGGACTCGGGAAAGTACTGAGTATACAGTGCTACACACATCGGTGTATATGGGTAAAAACCAAAAATTAATATTCTTTATCCCCGATGCAAATTTAACATCTATTAAATATTTAATCGTTGTTTCCCAAATGATGTCGGCCTTTGAAGGATTCCAGGATGAGTCATGATTATGTGGCTGTTAATTTGTACCCCTCTTTATTAGGGTGGTTTGGCCATGCATAAACAGGCAGATGATTATTTACACTCTCTCTTTCTCCCTCTCCCTCCTATTTCTACGCTTATTTGAGGAACTCAAGCAAAGCTAATAATTAGTGGATTGAGGTTTTATAATTTAAATGATAATTTCGTGACAATATGTTTGTCGGTAAAAGTGGAGAAAAAAATCTTCATGGTGATCAAATGTGTATAAAGTGGATTTCAACCCGGCGATTTCTGACAGCTGTGTTCCTGAGCGCTTAAGTGAAGTCACGATTCAAGTGTTTTTGTACCAGTTGATCAAGCCTGGTCCAATGACGTCACTCTTCAACAAGTCATTAAACGATTCAGTACAAATCTGAGAATGTGACGTCAAGTCAATTCGTTCTTCAATCCATGATGGTTTGACTTTTTCATTGGATGTAAACAATAGACTTTGTTCAGGCATATAAGAAGGACAATTTATAATGTGAACAAAACCATCACAAGTCTTTGGATATTTTGTGTTTGTGTTATTTGTACTTAAATAAATATTTTTATATTGCTTTATGTTTTTCTGTAACACAAAAATAAAACATTGAAATACAAAGTATGTTTGTTTCTCCAAAAACGTCAGCACCTGTTCTCGCTAAAATATCTCAAGTTGGATTTATGGTTTTTGAAGGTGTTTTTCCCATATAAAACTTCATGAATAGAGAACTATTTTAACTAAAAGACTGCTGTCCCATTCCTCTAAACATGTAAGCGGTTTGGCCAAGGAAATTTTCTCAAAATATTTCCCCCTTGGATTCCCTCCAATTGCTCCTCCTCATCTTTTATTCTCATTCTCCACAAGTGTCAGACCGGATTTATTCTTACCTGAAGGTTAATAACAAGTCATACGTGATAACCCAGGCAGGAGCGAGAGCACTACTAATTGTGAAACACCCCCGTACTGCCGAGATTGGAGCTGTCAGGAATGAGCTTAAAGGAATTGTTGTGAACAGTTATTTTTTATTTTATTTCTTTACTTAAAGACAGTGGACACTATTGGTAATTGTCAAAGACCAGTCTTCTCACTTGGTGTATCTCAACATATAGATAAAAGAACAAACTTGTGAAAATTTGAGCTCAATTGGTCGTCGAAGTTGCGAGATAATAAAGAAAGAAAAGACAACCTTGTCACACGAAGTTGTGTGCTTTCAGATGCAAGTTGATTTCGAGACCTCATCTAAATTTGAGGTCTCGAAATCAAACTCGTGGAAAATTACTTCTTTCTCGAAAACTACGTTACTTCAGAGGGAGCCGTTTCTCACAGTGTTTTATACTACCAACCTCTCCCCATTACTCGTAATCAAGAAAGGTTTAATGATAATAATTATTTTGAGTAATTACCAATAGTGTCCACTGCCTTTAATGCAACATTTTACGTTTCTGGAAATATTCACTTTCTGAGGAGCAGGGTTGTAATTAGACCAATTTTATTGGTGGGCTATAAATTCATATTTTTCAAAGTCCACCAAGGGCGAGCAGATCAACAAAATTTGCAGTTTAATTATGGGGCCTTTATTGCTGAAGTGCAAGCTTCAGCTTCAGGCATGATGCCATGTTTCCCAAACTGTTTGTAATATGGGGCCATGCAATAAGTTGAATGGCATTTTGACTGTGTTCTTTCTCTGTGATATTTGACACTCATTATTTTTATTTTTAACTTATTTTAAATCTTTAGATGTTATACACAATGATTACAAGTTGGACAGGGTTGAACACTCTTTTAATACCATGAAGCAGGAGCTTAAAAATAAATGAATTCAGAGTACAATTAAAAACCACTTGGAACACTAACATAAAAAAGGTCTCCCCTCAGCTTTATTCCAAATGACTTTTAAAACCATGAAGCAGAAATCATGGAGGAAGGCATCAGCAGAAACTAAACAAAAAGTCATTATCTGCGTCTCTGATCAATTGGTTCCCAAAATTTGAATAGGCGACAGACTTGCACAGTCTATTAAAAATGAAGAAATTGGTTGCAATAAGATATACAGTGTTTTTACAACCTGTGTCAAAGGAAAGTATGTCATCATTCTATAAACATAATGCATCCCCTCTGTTTGGTGAATGGTGTTGCATCCATGCTATGTGAAGTTGGCGGTTGACACCAACTGTCTTTCACTCTCGGGTGGACATCTAATTGAACTAGCTTTTTCACAAGTCGTCTGGCATTTTCAGTGGTCAGGGTCTTAAATTGTTTGCCCTTGATTTGTGACCTACATGTATAAAAGCATACAGCACTTAAAGGCAGTGGACACTATTGGTAATTGTCAAAGACTAGCCTTCACAGTTGGTGTATCTCAACATAAGCATAAAATAACTAACCTGTGAAAATTTGAGCTCAATCGGTCATCGAACTTGCGAGGTCATAATGAAAGAAAAAACACCCCTGTCACACAAAGTTGTGTGCGTTTAGATGGTTGATTTCGAGACCTCAAGTTCTAAATCTGAGGTCTCGAAATCAAATTCGTGGAAAATAACTCCTTTCTCGAAAACTATGGCACTTCAGAGGGAGCTGTTTCTCACAATGTTTTACACCATCAACCTCTCCCCATTACTCGTCACCAAGAAAGGTTTTATCCCAACAATTATTTTGAGGAATTACCAATAGTGTCCACTTCCTTTAAAGGCATTGGTTGCTATTGTTAATTACTCATAATAACTGTTAGCATAAAAAACTTACTTGGTAACGAGCAACGGAGAGCTGTTGATAGTATAAAACATTGTGAGAAACAGCTTGAAAACATATTTTTTGGGGTAAAAAGGTAGTTTCTTACTCAAATATTTGAATCAAATAAAGGACTTTAGGTCTGAAGCCATTTTTAGTTGTTTATAAGGACAAGCCAGTGGTGTTTTTTCTTTCATTATTCTCAAGCAACTTGATGACCACAATGAGTCAAAATTTTCACAGATTTATTATTGTATATGTTGGCATACACCAAGTGAGAATACTGAAATTTGACAATTACCAAAGGTGTCCATCCCAGTACCTAAAGCACACATAACTTAAATATTTGTCTTCACTTTGCCAAAACATATCTGGGAAACAATTTACCCCTAATAAGGGTTTTAGTTTAAGTGAATTTGTACTTGTTTGATGTGTTTTTAACAATGGGACAGGATGAGTATTTTGGTTGCAGATTCTAATAGAATCTGGATAAAACAACCATTTTACACTTTCACTGACATGTTTGTCCAATATTATCATTTGCAGGAAAGCAGCAAACTTTTAAGTTAACCAGCAAAAATGCCTCATCAGGTTTTCCTTTTTATGTCTCTTTCCTGACTCGTTTGTGCTTGCCAAGCAATATTCTACATTTAAATTAAAAAATTCTTGCACTGGCAGTATAAATCAATGATTTTATGTTTTTAAAGGGCCATGTTGCCTTGGATTGGGTGATTTAAAAACATTTGATAAAAAGTGTTGGTTATGAATTGAATATTGTTTGAAAGATGTTTTTAAACAAGAATGCTTTGATCCACACAAGTATGCCTCGAAATTGTGTCGGTTTCCCTTTATTTTATTTTTAAAAATTTACTCTTAGAATAATGTTTTATTGTCACTTGTAAAAAAACAAATATTAGTACAGTGAAATTCGTTTTGGTTTTGCGTGTCTAAAAATATTATGTTGTATACAAATTACACTAAAAATTTACCATTTACAAAAATACATGGAAATATAATATAAACAACTCTGAAAAGTATTACAATACGAAAGATAAAAATAGATCTAACGAGGTCCACCATTTTGTAGAATCAAACGGTAGACGGGTGCATAATTTCGAGGCATTTTTTTATTGATCATTATATTCTACTTTTAAAATATATTTCCAATTGACAAATGCTTTCAAAAATGTATTTATTCTCCACAGCCCCCAGTTCAAGCATAGAGCAAGTTCGTCCTAAGAATAATTCTAAGCAAAGGGTTGCTTTTTAAACACTTTAAGTGAACCCCTTTAAAGAACTCTTAAAAGACCCCCCCCTTTCTCCTTACCTTGAATTTATATACAGACACTACTAGGGAAAATCAAATCCACAAACCTTTATTTTTCATAATCATCATAGTAATAGAAATTTATAAAGCGCCCATCCATGAAACATGCTCCTGGGCACTTGACAATTAAAAAAAACAATAACAATAACGATCCATACAGTTTACAGAACCTTAGAGAAAATACAGTTAACAGGTAAATTTACTCAGTACTCAGTTCACTTGAATATCAAATCAGTAAAAACAATAAGGATAAACACTCATTCAGAAAACTGCAATTGCTATAATAAGATGTTTGGTAGATTCAAAAAGCATTTTTTCCCTTTTTTTTTTTCTTCTTCTTCTTTCCCAATGTATACTAAAAATGCTCTTTGCTTTAACTTCTTCTGTCAGGGTCAATTATCCTAGTAGTAGATGCAGAGCAGAGCTCTTGCTCCTTGCTTTATTATTGTCTGCTTTATGACCCAAGGATAGGGGAAATATTGGTCATCAGCTCTGCAGTAATGACACTGCATTATTAGCTCTGGAATCGCTGCTCATCAGTCGCCCTGGGATTGCTTTTCCTTAACAAATGTTCGTTTATCTCCTATGTGAGAGAGTTTTTCTTTGGAAATGCAGAAAAATGTTGTTTATTTTTATTCATTTACATGTGGTTAAGAATTTTTAAAGGGTCTATGTACTTTTTTCCTAACACAAAACACAATGTCCACAGATTTACATAAAACTTACACAGTTTGAAGTTTATGATAGTAGAAAGCTTCCCTTGGAATTTTACTTGAAAAAGTACCTGAATCCTTAAAGGGCAATTTGTAAGATTCAGAAATTTACAAATCACCTTTCTATCAGTTCCAGTGACCCTATTCTTTAATAGATGTTGAATTTGCATCAGGGGTTGTGTTTTACTCTTAACACCAGGTACACTGATGTGTATTAATCATGGTTTACTCCATACTTGTATAAGTCCTGTGAAAAATTTTCATTTTGTGTGTGAAATCAGTGCTGTATTCTGGTTCTTGTTGACCAAGTCCTATTCCAAGTTCGACTCCAGTTGTCCGAGTCCGAGTTCCCTAAGTCCGAGTTCCCTAAGTCCGAGTTCCCTGATGTACATGCCAGTCTGGCAGAGTGGGTATCAAACCTTTATCAAGTTCATACTTTTGAGTGCCTGTTCGACATAGTAGCTGTAATTTTCTCAGGAGAAAAATAAATCATATGCTTTGATACCTCTCCAGCACTAAGAATACTATTCTTAGACATTCCTTGTACTATATTCCTTGTACTATATTCCTTGTACTATATTCCTCGTACTATATTCCTTGTACTATACTATCTAGCTCCAGAGGTTACCAAAAGCTGGAAGTTGCATCATTATTGAATGTATTTTCTCATCTCCAGGCTCTGTGGATCCCAGGTCAATCCTTATCTCAGTGTTCCTGGTCCTATGTATCGGACTGTACATCGCTAAGGTATGCTTCAACATCTGGATGGGCTATATCCCACCCGCCTATGATGAATTCACAAATATTGAAGACCAAGCTCCGTCTGCAGATGATGATGCAAAGGTGAGTGTACCATGTTTGAACCCACAGAGAGTTCAGGCATGCAACTTTTCAGCTGATTTCCTCTTTTTTTCGTTTCAAAACAGTGCCTTAGAAAACTGAAAACACTTTACAAAAGTTAAGTGTGATCAGCCTTTTCCTTCTTTTTTTATGAGAGAGTTGCATGTCTGAGAGTTGTTGTGATTCAAACTGTTTCAATCGGGACAAACTTGGGCCATGTCAGAATTGGCAGCTGGAGCTACGGCTATGGCTTGATCACTAAAGGAACATGCATTGAATCATATGATGCTCTTAGCAACAGCCACAGCCGCAGCTGCCACTTCAGACATAGCCTTCCCCAGATTGGAATATTGATTGCCTACAATTTGGGAAATCCTAGGACAGTAACAACCAAGCCATCTCATCTGTGATGATTGTGTATAATACCCAAATTTTGAAATTGTTGATTTATGATAACAACCTTACTATAAAGGCAGTGGACACTATTGGTAATTGTCAAAGACTAGCCTTCACAGTTGGTGTATCTCAACATGCATAAAATAACAAACCTGTGAAAATTTGAGCTCAATCGGTCAATGAACTTGCGAGATAATAATAAAAGAAAAAACACCCTTGTCACACAAAGTTGTGTGCGTTTAGGTGGTTGATTTTGAGACCTCAAGTTCTAAATCTGAGGTCTCAAAATCAAATTTGAGGAAAATTACTTCTTTCTCGAAAACTATGGCACTTCAGAGGGAGCCGTTTCTCACAATGTTTTATACCATCAACCTCTCCCCATTACTCGTCACCAAGAAAGGTTTTATGCTAATAATTTTTTTTGGGAATTACCAATAGTGTCCACTGCCTTTAAACCTATCAATATATTTGTGTTTTCCATAACACCTTGTGTGTATATCTACTTGCCAGGTAGATAATATTCTTTTGATAACTTGTCTAATTTTCCCTTTTAAGTCATGTGTTTTTACTGTTTTTGATGATAATGTTTTTCTTCCAATGATGATATCATCTCTCAAGGTTTTGAATGGTTCTTCTTGCTTACATCCAGAATGCTGCTCTTCTCTGCCCTTTTCAAACCTTTCTCAGTCAAATTAAGCTCTTTGCTTCACTCTCATATATTACATGGAGAAACCTGGCTTGATTGTTACCATTTTGTGTAGCTTTATGGTTTTGCCAAACACCGTGGCTTGTATTACTACTCTTGCCATGTTGATCTATGTCATGACATGACACTTTGCCAGGCAGTTAGGGTTGATTTATTGTCTCACTTGTCTTTATTAGTACCTTGATGAAAATGTTATGCTTGTATACATGTATATTTGTTAGACATGCTTTTTACTGTTCATGTATCTAGGCCTATTTATGAATTTATAGAAAGTGTTATTTATGTCAGTGATCACTGTATTGTCTGTTTCTTAATGGAATGGCGCTATATACAAGCCCAGTGTTATGTTTGTATAAATAATTCTCAATATAATAATAAAATATTAATAGTAGGCATATGTTAAGCGGCAATTCAATCTAAGAGATGTTCAAGGCACAGAGACAATGTTCACCAAAACAAAGCATGTTTCAGAAAGATGATTAGTTTGTAACATTTTTATTTTTTTGTAATTTATGTTTAAGTCTAAGGCTATTCCTTCATGTGTTATGTTAACTGTAACTTTGCTGTGTGAGGATGTTAATGTAAGAGTAAGATAAGATATAGTAGTGTACTGGACAGTGGAAATGTCTCCCTAGGTCCTGTTCTAAGTAGGCCTACATGTAGTTGGTATTATTATACAATTCCGTCTGAGGTTACAAAAAATCTTACATGTGATGTTTAAGTCAAGTCAGGCAAATAGTTAGTATTATTTTACAACTCTGTATAGATTACAAAACTTCTTGCATGTGATGTTTTAAGTGAAGTTGGGCATCCTTGGCATACTTCTGAAACACTCTTTTCTTTCTTTGTCTCGTCTTAGACTTTCATCCCGGATGTCCTTCAAGAGGAAAGAGACGTCACAACCGTCGAGCCAGGAGAAGCTGCAACCAAAGGGATCGCAGCCCCCAAGCACGCATACGGCACCATGGATGGACCCACGAGCGAGCGCATACATTACACGCACAGGGACACGCCGGATACGTCCGATGAAGAATGATGGGAAGAGGTGGAGAGAGATGCTGACCATCTTTTCTCACGGCAGAGAATCGGTTTCCATGGGGGAAACACAAAGGTAATACTGATATGCGGTGGGTGAGAAAGTGTCTAATTGAAGGACGGAGTTATTGGAAAACCAAAAAACAGACTTGTTTAAAAACGACAGAGAAATAAAGCTGAAACCAAAGTGGTGTGTTGACAAGTTTACGTCAACATTGCTCGGTGATGCTAGGGATGGTGAGGGGAATTCTTAAAGAGCACAGTGCAATGTTAGAAAGTTCGAAACGACCTCTCTCCCTTGTTGAGGGTTCATGGTTTAGCTCAATCATTTGGTAGATGTCTGATAGGCTTGTTAAGGTATATACCACAGATGAAAATGTAAAACTGTAGTTTTGATACGAAGTATTTGAGTAGTTAATCTGGCGAAATTTCTACTGAGAAATGTTGTAAAGGGTCAACAAATATGTAAACGAATTTATAAAAAGTAGTGATAATGTGGAGGTTTCTCGTACATGTAGGTTCATACGTAACCATGCAAAGCATCTGTATATATATATATACAAAGATGACCTTAAGAGTTGAAAATCAAGGTCTTACAGAGGTCATTGTTTACAAAGATCATCAAAGTGAGAAGCAATATTCTAACAGAGTTTCGGAATGAAGTAGGATGTCTGTAGAGTAGAATCTCGAAGTGGACATGTTATATAGAAAATGATAACTGTAAATATTGTGGGGGGGTCATCAAAATCATCAAAAAGGTCATCAAAATATTCACAAAGGTCATCAAAATCATCAAAAAGGTTATCAAAATCATCAAAAAGGTTATCAAAAACCTTTAAAAGGTCATCAAACTTCTCACAAAGGTCATCATAATCATCACAAACGTCGTAAACATTCTCAAACGGTCATAAAAATCCTCAAAAAGGTCAGTACAATGCTTTAGAATGATAAAGGAAACTTGTTTTAGGTTTAGTCAGTATTAAGTTCATCTATCTTAGGTGTTTCGGTTTCTTCACATTGAGCCATATTTTTCTCACTGTAGTCAGAAAGAGGATTAACTTTCTCGGATTGCAAATTTCTTCAATGAAGGCCTTCATTGGAGCTGCAAGCTGCCAATGCTCTCAAACTGGATATTAGATTCCTTGGTCGTGCAGTTAGATTGGCTAATTATCTACTTTAGTATCACCAGTTTGGGAAATGCTTGCCTTGTTTATGAGATTTCACTTTCAGATATTCGATTAACGGATTTCAAAATCTGCCATACCTGCCGTGCCAAGATTGACTAATGGTTATCAAGAGCTTAGGTTAATTCAAAGCACATTTTGCTGACCCTTTCTAACCAAATAAAGGTCATGCACCGGGGATTAAGCCATGAACTAATGCAGTGTACATGATTGAACACAGCCACCCAACCCCAGAGTGCTGATTGTTGCGGTACATGAAACGGTTACAGGGGTTGAAAAAGGAATGTACATGAAATGGTCAAGGAGATACGTGCAAGTATGAAATGGGTCAGTTGAATAATTACGAGGGACAGGCAGGAAGTATGGTGGCACAAAGGACGGTCAATTTAGCGGTAAACACTTCATACGCCTCAGAGTGAAGTCAGTCACGTTCTAGGGACAATGTTGATTTGAAGGTTGAGCGTTTACAGGCGGTGTACGCTCAGAGTTGATTGCAAATGCATTGAGTGTGAAATTTGTATAAAACACCAATATAAACTCTGAATAAACACTAAAACAATGGAAAGTGTCAGCTTTTCTACTGTTTCTCAAATGGGGATAAAGCTTGAAGCATTGTCAGGACTTATTTAAGATTGTTTTTATGCCAAAATGGTTTCACAAAATTGTCATACATTCCATGCTTCCTTGAAAAAAATTATATAACTGTAAAGAGAAACTTAGTAAAACACAGTCAGGTTTAATACATACTTGGGTTAGTCAGTACATTTTACAATTTCATCCATGTCAATTATTGGATGATGTTTTGCAAAGAAAATAACAAGAACTTTTATATGTTGTATAAACTATGTAAGTAAACATTTCATTATTATTATGAAACACAGAAACAATAGTGCTGAATATTAAGTAGGAATGAGTTTGTACTTCTTCAAAATAAACATGTATGTATGTCAAGAATGTATATATAAACTTGGTCACATAGATAGGCAGATGCCATAGGTTGCATACATGGAGTTCTGCATTTGTATATGTCCTATTGGTGTTGATGCAAACGTTTCTAAACAAAAGTGGTGTTACAATTATACTAAGGTCTTACAACACAGCCACGTTTAAACAAAGGTGGTATTAAAATACTACAATACTAAGGTCTTACAACACAGCCGCCTTTAAACAAAGGTGGTTTTAAAATACTACAATACTAAGGTCTTACAACACAGCCGCGTTTAAACAAAGGTGGTATTAAAATACTACAATACTAAGGTCTTACAACATAGCCACCTTTAAACAAAGGTGGTTTTAAAATACTACAATACTAAGGTCTTACAACACAGCCACGTTTAAACAAAGGTGGTATTAAAATACTACAATACTAAGGTCTTACAACATAGCCACCTTTAAACAAAGGTGGTATTACACTATTACAATATTAAGGTCTTACGCTTCAACCACGTTTAAACAATTGTGGGCATTGATGTTCTAAAATGTCTGAAAATCACAGCCAAGGCTGGAAAAGTCTTCGATTACTAACAGCACCACCTGAACTACTTATAAAGTCAAGTAATTTTTATATAGATGTACTCTGGAATAACAGACTGTTCGTGTTGTTTTAATTTTACTAAAGCTAATAGGGGATTTAACAAATTATAAATACCCAGTACTTTCACAGAGTTATGCAGGGGGGGGGGTGGGGATTGGTTTGAGAAAAGCATTGAGAATACATAACTGTTTCATTATGCAGAGAAGAACACAATTCAAGGAAACTTGGCTAAATGTACTGTACTAGTGTTTTTCAACTACAAATTCGTCCAAATAATCAAGTTTGTATATTGTACTGCCGTGTGGTAGAAAAGGCTCTATTATCACATCATTTCTTGTTAAGTTGAAACTTAGTGCTAATAAGGTTGGGAGAAAGTAGACTGATACCAAGACACTGCTCTTTCAGTTTGAGAACTGCATTCCATTAGGTACGAGACATAACTCCCACCCATGCATAGTCAATCAACCATCATAGTAGACACACTATAAGTTCTCATCTTAACTATGTAAATAAATGTGTTATCCATTCTTTCAATTGTTATAGGTTGCTTGTGTAATGACTTAATCAACTTAGTGTCAAATTAACACCAGAATATAAATTAGGGGGTATATAGACTTAGTTAACAATTAGTGCTAACATTTGAAATTAAAATGTCAACTATTTTCTTAAACCCTAATCCTAGCCTGTAAATCACCAGGGGTTTGTCAGACAATAGGCCCTATGGTGTCAGAATATAGAGCAGTCACCGCTGGAACAGTATTGACAATTTTATTTTCAGAAAATTTCTCCTTCCAGTCTTCGGTTTGGGAATTGAAATTGAAAACCAAGATGGCTGCACCCAAGGTCTTGGTACCCACGCCTAAATAAACAAAACACTGTGTTATGATTAAATCTACACTGTGTTTTTCTTACCAGTGAGAAGGCAGTTTGGGAGTTCCGAGGTGGCAGCTTGTTTACAGAATCCATAGCTAACAAAACACATGCTCAACCTCAAAACTCAATTATAGAACTTGAAGAGTGGGTGGCTTCTCCCTCCATGTTGCAGTTCCATATCGAATTTCAAATCAGATGATTATTTTGATTGGTATCAAAATATAGTTGAATGATTTTAATGTTAAAGGCAGTGGACACGTTTGGCAATTGTCAAAGACCAGTATTCTCACTTGGTGTATCCTAACAGTAACACTTTGAATAAAATAACAAATCTGTAAACATTTGGGCTCAATTGGTTGTCGAATTTGCAAGAGAATAATGAAAGAAAAAACACCTTTGTTGCATTTCTTTGTGTGCTATCAGGTGCACAATAAAAGGCTTAAGCTGAAGTCTTTTATTATTTTCTCAAAAACTGTGTTTCAGAGGGAGCCGCTTCTCTCAATTTTGTATACTAGCAACAGGACCCAATTTCATAGAGCTGCTTAAGTAACAAATTTGCTTAAGCACGAAAATAGCTTGCTTATTTTACACATGTTACTGGCCAAAAGTTCATGCTATGTACATTGCTTGAGACTAATATTTAGCTGTTGTTTACTTAGCATAACAATTGAGTGGAGTCTTAGACGGTAATCTTATTTTACAAAGCAAAGATTTTTTTGCTTTATGAAATTGGGCCCAGCTCTCCATTGCTTGTTTACCAAGTAAGTTTTATGTCAACAATTTATTTTAGTAATTACCAATATTGTCCAGTGCCCTTCAGATGTAATAACTCTAAAATGTTGGGTTATCCGACTACTTTATTGAAACATGGAAAACTACTACTGGAGATTTAAATTGCGAAATCTTTTTTTCATATAATGTCTCGTGAACTACATTACTCCTATGGATAGGGCCGCATTAGGAACAGTCTAGACCATTTCAATGGGTTTATAGATCCATACAAATTAAATTACTGTGGTTTATATTGTCGTCTACTACTTTGAGGTTATATGATAAATTATACTCTAATAATGTTATATACTGTCTCTCTCTCTCTCTCTCTCTCTCTCTCTCTCTCTCTCTCTCTCTCTCTCTCTCTCTCTCTCTCTCTCTCTGAACTATTCGGTTACTGTTTGGTGATTCTTGATCGTAAGATAAAAACATAGCCAAGGAAGATTAACATTCCCAGTTTTGGCAAGATACTTAAGTCAGTGGTTAATCTCTGGGGGCTTGTGGTAGTTCACAAGCCTCATATGAAATCATTATAACATTATATTCATATCATTGTGATAGTTTAGAGAATTCATAGATAAAAAATTTGCATTCATTCCGTTTTGTACGAAGTTTTAAGAAAGAGGAATGTTAAGATATGGTCCTCTGTGTGATTCTTAAAGATAAACACTGAAATGCAAATTAAGGTTAACAATATTATATTATGTACTACAGATATGATGTATTATCTTTGAGAAGGAATCTGCTTAGTACTATGCAGGTGTTTGTTTTGTAAGCAGTATTGCAACAACTTACCGTAATTTCCATTCCAGTTCAATTTCACCTTTGTGCACAGCCACAATCTTTGATTTGTGACAAAGACTTAAAATGAACAACATACACATTGAGTAACTCTTTGCAGATTTTGTATGCCTATTCCACAAACTCAAGCACTTGTTCATTCATCATTGACTCCGCGATTGTTAATTGATCTAATAAATAACACTGAGATATCTGCTACATCAGTGGTTTTTCAAACTGTTTATTAGAAAATGAACATTAAACAAATATGTTATGATTGTGGCTGTCTGTACTGCAATACTGTGTGATGAAAAGGGTATTTTAAAAAAATGTGTTGCGACTGGACATGTGATGGCTGTGCTTTGACGTACTGCACTAAAGACGTGATAAAAATGGTATTCGATGAAAATCTAACTTGTGTTGGGAGTACCAGACTTGCGAACATGACTCATGGTTTACCATTCACAGTCGTATGTATTTCCTGAACTCAGCCTAGTACTTTTGAGTTCACCGAAATGAAACCACTTGCCAGCAACCAATGCCGACAAACAGACCACTACATGTGATATGCCGACGGTCTGTATACTTGCATACTATAACGCCTTGGGAACTGTACCTCAGTATGAATACATGGTAAATGTGAAAGCATGGTGTCTGGCCCAAAATTAATAAGCTGTTGATGAGAAATTAGCCTGCTTCACTTGATAAGCTGCCCTACTTTGAAAGCTGTCTTCATATAATGAAAAAGGGAACCAGACCTGCAACGAAGAGGTACAGTGGTCGGTTAGGATTCTAACCTATGTACACTGAACCATCATATTAGTGCTTCACTAACAACATTAGAAAGTAATATTCATTAAAATAGCTTGTTTATGTATGACTGTACGAACTTGAACTTTTTATGTTTAGCTTTAAATTAGTTTGAGGGTTATCTGCTGATAATCAAACTTATTTTATTCTAATAGGTCACATTATTTGGTATATGATTAATATTATTAATTCAGCTTAGCCGACTGTTTTTGTTGTGACATTGTGGATCCAGATATTTTCTTTTTAGGCTCTCTGAATGTCATGACTTATTATCGATGTTTATAGACAGGAAAAGGTAGAATATTTTAAAAAGTATTTAGATGTGTTTTTCCCAATTTAATAGTACAGATTTATCGTGCAATACTATTGTAAAGGCTGTTGTAACATTGTTTAGTGTGTATTCATTTTTTGTGTATATTTTGCTATGATTTTTAATGCAAGTATATTGAAGTGTACAACACAACATGTTAATAGAATTGTTGTAACTGTTATTTTTCTCATGTACTGCTGCCTATATTATACGATGATGAATAAAAGCGAGAAATGATTGAATCTCAAAAACCTAGACTCTTCCTCGAGACGTTTACCCTTCTCTTTTCTATCCAGAGCTTTTAAAAAAAACAATTCCAGGAAGTAATTCCTGGTAGATTTGTTTTTTTCACTTAAAGCCATTATACACTTTAGGAACAAAACAAAAAAATAAAAGTTCACAGATTTACAAATAATTTACAGGGTTTACAGAAGGTAATGGTACAAGACTTCTCTTGAAATATTATTCCATGAAATGCTTTGTTATTTTATATATAAGTTGTGATACACGAAGTGTGGGCCTTGGACAATACTGTTTACCAAAAGTGTCCACTGGCTTTAAAGACAACATTTGTTTTTCTTCTTCTTCTTATTGATCTCCATATACTTTTCTTCTTGCGGATACGCTTGTCATTGCAGAAGCATTGCATTCGATAAATTAGACGTGACGTTACACTATATAACATAGAACGCGTTGTTGTCATCTCTGGCCCGGTTGAATCCAGAAGAGAGTACGTGCGTGTTCAATCCCTTCCGAGTCAGAGTGTCATATCAAAGCTAACACCAAAAACCGGTAGACTGTCATAAATTAAATTGCAAGATAGTAAATCCCGCTATGTACACCCACACGCTCAAAATGTTGTTCGTGTGTGCACATCACCCCAAACATGGCTTTGATGGGGGGTTATTTTAACAGTTCGTGTGAACGGCGACGTAACCAAATCTCAAATCCATAGTTGAAGCATAATATAACATGCTATTGAGTTTACCTAAAACGTACTCCGACAAAATGTCACTTAATGAAATTCAAGTTATACACTGCTTTTACCAAAGCCTACCATGTTAACGGCTAAAGTACGTGAATAACAACGATCTCAATCACAACTCAGGAAATCTTGTTATGGATCTTGTGGTGGGACTGACTTCGCAGAATCTATATCTAAAAGCAAGATACCTGATACCATGATGGCAAATGATGACTGCATCTATTTAATACATTTCGATCTTAAGTACAGTATACAGCCCCGCAGACCTAAAACTTGTTATCGTAAAATCTCGTGACACTTCAGCGATAAAAAAGCAGTTCATTCACACACACGAATAATAGCCCGGCCCCTATTTGTAGACCATCTTCAGCCGCAAATCTCACTTTGAAAGCCATATATTTACTTATTAAGTCAAGTGCTAAAGTCTGAAGCATGCCATTAAGCAGCGCTCGATAACTCCTTAGGCCTAGCTAATATCGCAATAGCCCACGCCCAAGTGACATGATATAACAAACATTTCGCATCAGGCATATTATAGAAGCCTCATAATTAATCTAAAAAATATCTCGTTGAAACCTGAGCCTCAACATTCCAATAATCCGTCATGATTTTTATTTTTAAAAAGAAATAGGCCTCGAGCTCTGATCATGAAGCCCTGCATGAAACGATTTCTTTTACAATTGCGTGTAGCCGACTGATTTTTAGACCTATTAAGACACTCGACGCTTTTGGTAATTGTCAAAGACCAGTCTTCTCACTTGGTGTATCTCAACATAGGCCCCTATGCACAAAATAAAAAATGTGGAAAATTACTTCTTTCTCGAAAACTACGCTACTTCAGAGGGGGAGACACGTTGCCTTGGATAGGGCGAGTTGAAGCTATACAAACGCCATCTTGTGGAGTCAATCTTTGACTCCACAAAATGGCCGACCGTGTTAGTTCGCAAAGTAAAAGGAAAAGGGCGCAATTTCGAGGCATATTTGTGTTGATCATTGTATTCTACTTTTGAAACATGTCTAACCATCATGCATTTAACAACAAACGGTTAGAAACACTTTTTACATACAAACTTGCCCTATCTAAGGAAACATGTCCCTTTAAAAAGAAAGTTTGCTCCACAATAAATACCGCTACTCATTATTGTCAGTATGCTACAGTTCGTGAAATGCTGCAAGAAGAACTTTATTGACTCAAATAGTAGCTCGTGTCTACGGTGCTCGTGTTATGTTACAAAACGGTTCCATTTTAATACTTTAACCTTACCAAGTAAAGTTACTGTGTGTTTTCTTGACAGACATGTGAAATAGTTGTCACCTACATTAAGGGTGCTACATTTTGTACGTTCAAATGGGTGTGTAGTAGTTAATTATACATTCTTGAAATTTCAATAAATAGGCCTAAACCATCTGGCAGCCTGTGATAAGAGTTGTGTCATTCAGAAGGGAAATTGTCTCTTGATGCTTGGCATTAATAGAAATTGTTATACGAAGTGAGATTTCAGACTGAAACAAAATATAATTTGTTCATTCTAGTCCTTGCGTGTTTGTCCACTTAAGCCCTGCAACTTTTATAGTTCCGTAGAGTTATAACTCTTAATATGGCGGTCATCTTAATGAATAGCTTGTGTTTTGAAATGGATTTTGTTTTTGAGTTGTGTCAATTCAAACGTTTTAATCTTGCTACGATTGAGCTGCTTTAGCAGAAAATATTGCTTGCCACATTTCTGATAAGCAGTGATGGTGGTTAGACTGGTTAACTTTTTATCTAGTAAGCATTATTTGATATTGCTTTTTGCTCCATGAAATTGGGCCCAGGTGGTTCACACCGGCTAATACCAGCCGTGCAAAGAATTTGATAAAAACTCCCGCACGCGTCATTTATGCAAAACGCATAGTTGTGCGTTAAAACAATTTATTATATCATTGCATGTAAAGATGGCCGTCCTAACACCATGTGCCACATGGGAACTATCTGTACAAATTACATGTATTGAATTCTGATGTTAAACCATAATGACTGGTACTATGTCACGTGTAACTGTGTCATACGAAACGCGGCAATTAACCCGATAATTCTTAAAACACGATGCACCGAACATCAGCATAATACAACGGGATGCGTTTTATTTACAGCTGTGTGCAATGGTCCCATGGCGATGCAATACCCATGATTTAAGGATTATAACTTGAATGCACTAAACACTATTGGTAATTATTCAAAACAATTGTTAGCATAAAAACTTACTTGGTAACGAGCAGTGGATCGCTGTTGATAATAGAAAGAAAAAAATTTGTGAGAAACGGCCCCCTCTAAAGTAACGTATAATTTGTTATAGAAAGAGGTTAATTCTCATCCAATGTTTAGGTTTGTTCGTCATCCCATGTGGGTGATACAAAACAAATTCACCTTTTCTCTTCTTATGTCATGATATTATCAGGTCTACCCTAAAGGAAAGTGTTCCTTCGAAATTAATGCCCGGTTATTTGAGACAAATATTGTGGATTCAAGTGTCTAACTGATGTAAGAAAATATGCATCGGGGATAATCAGTAGTGGTTTGGGTTTTACACCGACGTGTAATAAGTACCGGATAAATGCTGTTTTGAATCATGCAGCAAGTCCACAGAATACTTGGATGGGATTCGAACCCACGACAAGTTTAAAGTGTAAGGCATAATCTGGGATAATTTAACCCTTCCCCTAAATTAACAACTATTGTTATTCAATATTGAATATCGGAGTCAGTGCTCGCATATAGGCCTACACCGTTTTTAGTTCATGTTATATCATGGGGATCAAATTAAGAACCGATCGTATCTCAGTTTGAGCAGCATCAGCTGCTAATGGATTACACCATAATTATTCCAGAGCTCTGTACTCTGCGAATTTTTAAATTGATTTACAGGTTTGGTGTCTACAAAACTAACCTAGCATCTTAGTCCACATCAAGCTAGTTTAGTCTACTCTGCTACCAACCACCGTTCCCAAAGTACTCTTTATTCATTTTGTGATCGTCTCGAAAGAGTTGAATGGAATTATTGGGTACTAAACTTCCTCCTATTCAGGCCTTTCGTGCAATAAATAGCTTTGGTTAACCCAGTTTACCCAAAAATCAATCGTTCACGCTGTCTGGGAAAACACTTGCCCTATTTCTTGAGATTGGGTATAGACTCAGCTAGACGGGTTGGCCTAGGGTAAATTTCAAACCAGAGCACGCGTTGTTCCTATGCCCCATGAGTCACCCACACATAATTGCTTCTTCGAAAGAAATTTACTGCTTCTTAAAAAAGTATCGTCGTCTTGACGAAAAATATTGTTGTTTGTGCTTAATCGAAAAGCAAATTGGTGAATTCCCTCTGCGCGAGTCACCCTCCCTCAGGTGATGTATCGTGAACACTGCAGAAGGTGGTGAACATGAACCCACCCAGGCTCATGTCTGTATCAATTTATGCGACCACACCTTACTGTTACGGAAATGGCCTATGAGCACACTGTAAAAGGAAAAGTCTTGATTATCCAATATGGACCGAGCCTATATTGGACGGCAAAGCCCGAGCTTTTGCCAACCGAGGTTGTAAAAACAATGGAAAGCCATAAAGGCAGAGCAAAAACAGATAGATATACTGTTTAAAAAGATGTTACACAAATATTCAAACATCGTGTGGAATTTATTGCAACGAATCATATTGGACGTATTTTATTTAGTTGACAGTTTTGCAGACTCACATAAGGTCTATAGAGTAGAGCGGCCTCAGAGTTGCTGCCCATCCAAAGATGGTCGTTTTCTCACATTTATTATAGAGGGCACCAAGGCAACGTGTTCCTTCAGGCTTTCCACAAGTAACTGTCCGGTTTCAATGAATGTATTATATGAACATATTATTTTTTGAGGAAAACTGCAATAAGCTCATGTCGGACCTTGATGGGAATTTTACAAAGCATTTTTAGACATCACAATTTCAATTTCACGTCATCTTCCTTTTTTGAAGTGTCCGAAATAAAATGCCATGCACATTATCAATCAAGATGAAATATCAGACGAGAGTTGCTGGCGTTCCGTGCCGCTGCACTAATTACAAACCAACGGAGTCCGCCGACTGACCATGGTCAAATGTCGTCTGTAAGTTATTAGCCGTCTCCGATGTAACAAGGCCGGGGCTGGCGGGGCGCGAGGCCGGGGCAGCGTCTTGCAAGACGACCCGCTGAACTCGTAATATCGAACTAGATTAAAATGTCACGATCGTAACTTGAGGGTTGCTATCGAGCCGATCGTGCCCACTGAGATATAATGTCCGAATTCGGGCAATGAGTGGTGTCCTTTTTTATATAAAAGTAAACGTACAAAATGCGTGGGAGATATCTTCGAGAAATCAAATTTCTTTTCTAGCTTTTACATTTAAGAAGTGCACAATTTAAAAACCATGGTTAGTATAATTTTCTACACAGAGACATTGCCCGTAAGAGGTTGGATTGGGTTCCTTGAGTAGAGGATGGGAATGGGCTTATTGTACGGCGTTGGATTGGGCTCCCTGAGCTGAGTACGATTGGAGGGAGCTCCTTGAGAGGATTGGAGTGGGTTCATTTGGGCTCCTTTATTATGATTATTGGGCTCTTTGATGCGCAGGATTGTATTGGGTCCTTTAGTAGGACTAGTTTGTTATCTCGCGTGTGATTTATTGAGCTCCGTGTTGTATTGGGCTCCGTAACTATGGGAATGGATGGACTGCTCTGTAAGAGGTATTTCAGTCATTCCCTTTCGACAACTCGTCACCTCAAGTCTTCGTCACTCACCATGAAATAGTTAGTCTATCCCTCCAGCCACTCTCGTTATCGGCGCTCGCGAGAGAGTCCTTCATTTCGTACATAATAAGACAGGGATGAAGTAAATAACGACTTCATCCAGGTCACGTTTTTGGTCGGTCCACACGACCGGTCTTTACTCGGCGGAGTAAGTGAGTGGAACGGGTACGTGTGGTATGGTCGCCCGCCAGGGAAACACCGGGTTGTGTTTCGTAATAGTATATTGGGTTACTATTAAAGGAAAAAATATGCAGGTATTTGATTATTAGATGTATTTTTGATTCTTATTTACTAAGTGTTTTGTTGCTTATTTGGTAGCAAAAGAGCAACCGATGTTTACACTCTAAAAACTCCCGGGTCAGAATTGACTCGGATTTGGGTCCCAAGGGGCTCTAGGTCAGTTTGACCCGGAATCCATGACATTGTGACCAGAAATTTGGTTAAAAGTGGGGATTTTGTCTAAGCTAGGGCTAGTGATTGTTGTCAAGGTTGTTGCTCAAAAACGGCCCACATATTCCAATGGTGTGAAGCGGTGATCCAGCCATAGCCGGTGTCAGATGCAATTGTGTCCGCCATGCAATACTGTCCACTTCGGACACTTTTGCATATGCAATCGTGTCCGGGGCTATGCATAAACCGTCTGGCGGACCGGACATGTACTACATGACTGTATATGTATGTGCGCGCGTAAGCAAGCGTGCATGCACTAAACCTACGTATAAATATTCACGTATTTTATGATAACAGCGAATACCCAACGGCCGAACATTTCCCATGTCATTCATGACACATGCACTTAGCTCGAAACAAAATGGCGAACGTGTTCCGTCGACCAAGGGCGTTTAATCTCAAGGACGGTTTTGCACGGGGGCGGACCCGACTGCATATGAAAATGTGTCCGGGCGGACACAATTGCATTATGCAGCAGCGTCCGGGCGGACACGATTGCATATGCAAAACCGTCCGGTGGACATTCTTGCATTGTGCAACAATGTCCTCCGGATAGTATTGCAAAGAGGACATAATTGCATGCGACACCGGTACGCACAAGCAGCCAATTGGGACACGTTCGGCATCATTTGGAATGCCTTTTATTGAATTACTGATACTGTAACGCATGTTTCGTTTTTTATACAAATAACGTTTTGCGCTCGAAACTTACCGGACTTTTATGACGACTTTGCCAACTTTTTAGGCCTCAATCAAATTCTGAGATCTCATAAATTTTAACCATATATTGCTTTTCACGGTTTAACGAAAATGATGCAAACTATGTTTTTCCTTTTTTTTCTTTTTTTTATTTTTTCTTTTCGTAAGCAAATAAATGCCTTATTGGCACTGACCATGCAACCAACTGTCACTACATTGTTCAAATGCCATATATTGAAATGTAATTAGATGTTTCGCATCGGGACGGTTTAATATAGTTTGATGCCCGAACATGGACATTTATCCTTATTTAATTATTTCCAGGAATTATTGAAGCCCCGTGCTTTTTGACATTCCATATTAGTGTGTATGCCCGGAAAATCTGCACTTGGAATCGAACATCGAACACAAATCAATTATCACAGCATCGTTTATGATCAACCATCCACGTGACTTTCTAACGTTGCAAATACACAATATAGGCACAATACTCATGTTCAAATTTTCAAACTTCGAAAGCAATTGCTGGACAGTAGGCGATGTTATGTTCTAAAACACTCAAGGATCAATGGAAATCCGATTGCGAAATTTCAAAAAAAACACAATAATATACTTAAAACATCGTACGATAATTCCAATTGGTTCGTTTCTACGACTGCGGATGGAACAATGTGCTTTCCCCTCATATGTGTATTCCTATAGGTCTTTCAGCGTGAGTAAAATCAAAATCACTGCCTTCAGCAGGGTATCTTCGTGTGTTTGTGTGAAAAGGCTCGCCCTTTTTTATTCCATGATGCGTGTTGTAGGTTTTGCAAAATCGTGACCATACATACACAAAGTCTGAATCGTGGCCGAACAAAACATAGCGATGTTTAAGATAATGGCTTAAATATGTATGCATACAGTGAAGCATACGCCCATGTAGGCCTACTTGTGAAGAGTTTGTTGTATTCAGGGGGATCTAGCAAGCAAAGAAAATCATAAACGGCAAAATGAAGTACTCAAATTTCTCAGCATACCACTTCATTTCTTCGTGCTCTTCCCCCTCCGTGCATCACATGCAAATTCTCGATGCATTATGCCACTCGCAAGCGACCACCCACCCCTCAAGATACGTGTAGTCAATGAGCGCGCTGCTAACCAGTAATTTCGAATATCCCCGTGGGGCACAAGCGAGGATTCGCGCCCCGTGCTGCAACCGGCTACGTACATAACCCTGGGGGTTGTGAACAGTGAATACGACTCAGAACCATAGGAAAGGTGTCCACACACATGATCAGTAATGTAGAATTAATGCACTGGGTTGTTATCCACTCTCGGGCCTAGCAGGGTACGATAGCACAGCTTTGATATAAATATAACTACCACATGCGGCCCCTGTATATACACGCAACCTGACTGATATCTCGTATGCATTGGCACTATATATTGGACATTACTTGCTAAAGCTGCCGAGTTGTCCACGCAGGCTGTGTTATGACTAGCTGTAATGTACGTAATACCTGTTTGATCGACGGCGTTGCTCTTTGTACAAAGGCCAAGGCTGATTATGTGCACTTGATTCCTCTTGGATTTACAGACCGTTAGAACAGCGTGGAACACCCGGCTTACGTAAATACATACACAGCCTCATTTTACATTCAAGTGCACGGCATTTTGAAAGATTCGGCGCGGTAAACAAATGCATGTTTCTAATGAAAATGTTCCAGTGGTGTTCTTATCAGAGGTTGTGTTGACGAGGTGTGGACTTGTGGCCGGAACATAATAGATGCACGCATGATATGACAAGGCGTTGCTTAAGTATCGCTGTCATTAATTACCCAGCTAGTCTTCATGCACTAGAAGGTGTCTCATCTGCCCTTTCTTATGCCTCCTGACACGGGTATCTCGGAGGTGACAGATGTAACCTCCCCAAACCCCATGCGTCAAAGATAACCTCGTGTGTGCTCCAAATCATCAGCATTCTTCCTCGGTATAGCAACAACGACAGCCGTAGTCTTCACCCAAACTCCGGATAAGATCGTGTTCTTTCATCGTTTTTTCTCTCTACAAATTGCCCTGTGGATTATTTTGGGAGTGTTTTTACCGTGGCGGCACCCGGTCGGGAGTCCCTAGCGTCTAGGCAAGCCGTCCGCTATGGGAGACGCTGGCTTTATTGCGGGCGTGGTGTTCGGTTCTGCAGCTGCGTTTGGATTCGTTGCTGCTTGTCTATACTCGGCCTACAAGGCTATCAGGCAAGTCTTATTACTTCAATTGTTATCTCCTTCCTATAAATCACAAATTATCAATATAATTTAATTATTTGTTTCAGGACAGGGTTATAGTGCTTTACAGTCATGTCTCACTCCATCCATTAGTGTATGGTACCCCTGTTTTAGATTTAAGGTATCACTTTTCTTTTTTGGTGAAAAATACAAAATATAATATTCGTTACAAATGTTTTCCCACCTTAACCTCTGGAGCGATCACCCCCATCACTCCATTGCGGTACCCCCTTAAAAATAAACTACTTGAAAAATTCAAACGAAAGGTCCCGCTCGAAAACCTGCCTCTCAGAACAGGAAGTGAAGGGCCCTGCCTTCAGACACTCAAACCATCGATGCGTGTACATTCATATACTCACACAGGCAACCTGTATGATTTCAAAGAGAAGGAAACCAGACTAAGTTCCTTGATTAATATTGATCCATGAGATTCCACGAGCTGGGGTCTAAAAGGAATGTGAAATGGTTGATTAAAGGAACACGCTGCCTTGGATCGGTCGAGTTGGTCTTTGAAAAGCGTTTGTTATAAAATGTATATGGGTAGAAAGATGTTTTAAAAGTAGAATACAATGATCCGCACAAACATGCCTCTAAATTGCACGGGTTTCCTTTTACCTCGTCGACTAACTCAGTAAAAGGAAACCACGCAGTTTCGATGCAAACTTGTGTGGATCATTGTATTCTACTTTTAAAACATCTTTCCAAGCATATGCATTTTATAACAAACGGTTACAAACGCTTTTTTATAGACCAACTCGTCCGATCCAAGGCAACGTGTTCCTTTAAAGGGGAGTTTTACAACCATAAGGTCTGGCTGGTTGTTAGTTTATCCATGCAGTGCTTGTTTGTTTGTTTGTTTGTTTGTTTGTTTGTTTGTTTGTTTGTTTGTTTGTTTGTTTGTTTGTTTGTTTGTTTGTTTGTTTGTTTGTTTGTTTGTTTGTTTGTTTGTTTGTTTGTTTGTTTGTTTGTTTGTTTGTTTGTTTGTTTGTTTGTTTGTTTGTTTGTTTGTTTGTTTGTTTGTTCAGATGATCTTCCCATCAAGGGAACTCAGCAAACTCCCACATGAGGATATAAACGCCAAACTGGCAACAGCCAATCTCTCCCTTACAAACATCGGTTTAACATCTATGATTATGAATTGCAGAAATCAATAACTTGTGATTCAGTTACTAGACGACAATACTTATTCTAGTCATTGTGAAACTGTGGTTAGACGGGGAATTGTTTAAATAGATTTTAAATTGTTTAAATAGATGTTAAATTTTGTCTGAGATAAAGAATGTTAGTTTTGGTTTCAACCACATCGGTGTATACGGTTAAAACCAGAATAAATATGCAGTATTGTGTTGGTACAATTTTTTTAATTTTTAACCAAGATGATCTCAACAGGGTAATTTATTATTGGCAATATAAACACTTTACGGCCATGTATATTGGTAACCACAATGTAATTGAATTTCATAGATGGAAATTTACATACGGGGATAACGAATATTAATTTTTGTTTTACATACACCGATATGTGTTAGCACTGTATAATCAGTACTTTCCCGAGCTCTGTGAAAACAATATAACACCTTTTTTGAAAAGATGGATTTCGTTGCTTTGAGTCATTCAAAAGAGTCTATAATTACCTATTCAAGCATGAGTTATAGGGTATAACGCAGGCAGTTTTACCAAGAGTCGTCGCGCTCATTCACAATTTCACTTCAAAGATCATCATGCCCCTTTAGTATCTTTTATATTTTAAATTCACAACAATAGCAAGATACAACCGCTGATAAAGCTACATATAGACCAAGTCAATGTCTCGCACGTCACCAATACAACTCTCATTGTGTGTAGGCATAGGCCTCCGTACCGGAGACACATGCTATATCCTTTCATTTCATTCCCGCCATAACCGACTTTCTTGTACCGAAAGGTTACGTCGGCCAATATTATCGTCTGCGAGCGAACAGTCTCCTGGGACTCCTTAAAAACACGAACGCACAAAAGCTACTCCCCAAACCCCTGCCGTTTCATTGTCGAGACGTTACGGCTATTATATGGCAAAGGCTATTGATAGTTCTCTGCTGGCTTTCAAAACGATACCAGAATATTGTCTGTTCAGTTTATTTAAGAAAATGTGTCTTCCGGTAGATACATTCCAATTTCAAGAGTCGCATTACCGACTATGACGCATTTCCTATACATTTGAGAGTAAATCAATTCAATTCAATTATACAAAAACGTTTATTTTTACACTCTTATACAAGATGAAATAATGTAACGAATCATAAAAGTCAAAGAACCAAAATTAAATTTCAAAGTAGATACAAAGAGTAGAACAGATCTGGAGAGGAGTTTGGAGGTTGGTTACGGAAATCTAAACTTGTGATACCAGCCCTAAAGGCCAAGACGGGCGGTCAAAGAGGCAAAAGATTAAGACAGACATTGGACTGGACAGACAAGCATGCTTACACGAAGAAAACTTTAATTATTTAGACATATATAACATTAAACATTGTTAAAATAAACAAACATTATTTTAAGAAAAACTAATACTAGAAATGTCATTGAAGTATAGACAATGGTAATCGATCAAAAGCAATCCACAGTCAATCGATTGGTTTATTTTGGCATCCTAAAGTTGCATGATTTTATTTCCCAATGGCGCTTCTTCTCTCCGCACAACAACATCTCGATATGATTCTTCAAACAATATTGAGTAAATTAAGCATAATAAATTACTCATGGTTATGTTAGTAATTAACTTACCATAAAGGGTCATACCACTACTCAATTCTAGCCTCGTTATTAATTTGTGTCTGAGATCATTAAGATGGCTAAAACTGTTGAGACAATGTGATATTCTCGCGGAGACGAGCAGATTATACTGTTCGAAACGCCAATACACCAAACCGAATCCTTCTTATAGGGTCAACACTTCTCCCAAAAGAAGTTGGTTATCATAAATTAAACAACGGGACTGGAGCAATGTGCATGGGATTTTATAAACGGCGCACAAAATTCAAGTCCATCACAACACAACTCCATTGACAAAAGACGGCAGCAAATCTTATACAAGCAATCGGTGTTGATGTTTAGATATCCTAACCTATACATTTTGTCTACGCGAGCGAAATCACATCTGTTACGGTTTACATTAATTTCAAGAGGAACAACGACATTGAAAACATATGAAATGGGCCACTGCGTGCCTTGCTGCTGATTGTGCCAAAATAATAAATGAAAGTTTGCATCTCGAAAAATAGGGAATTTAAATTAAAAATCAGGTTATTGTGCAAGCATTGTTCTCCTACTTAGGTTCGCCACAAATAAATTAATTGAATGGTTCCATTCTAAAGATTGCACAACAATATACAACTCCCCAATAACTTTTAATAACTGTTAATAGTGTCATTTACACAATAATTAATGAATTAATTTTTATTATTTTTTATATTATTTTTATATATATATATATATTTGATTAAACCTAGAGTGATGACGTATCGCAAGCACAGCTGGTCATTTGGAACCGTCACATTACATACAAGTATTCAATAAGACTTGGCAGAGAGGGCACAAACAAGTAACTAATTACATGAATAACAACCAGACAGATTGGACAAAACCTGAATAAATTGATGAAATAGCACACCCTACCATACAATCACCTAATTACAAAAGCGAGAGAGAAAGATAGATAAGAAAAAAACAGAAAAAAAGCTATACACGTGCACCGATCTACCACGGTATGTGTAAACCTTTTTTACAAAAAGAGCGAGCTTTGACATTTCGTGACATGAGTCAAGATACTTCATGCGTAATAATTTTTTTGACAAATTTAATTATATGTTGTATCATAGTATCATATTGAAACATCGTGGTATTCATAGAAACCACAATGAGTCAAAATGTTTTTAGAAAAATAACAACAGCTGAACTTTATTTTGAAATTTGTCCCCTTTCTTGGCCTAAAGAGTGGACACAAACCGTAAGCTGCTAATTCCACACAAAATCTAAGCTTTGATGTTTTCTTCCGTTGTTGAACCATGCACAATCGTGCCTTCAGGAAATTCAACCTCTCTGGCTCTTTTGTAAACATGGGATTGTGATGTCATGGGTTGCTCGTTCCGTTCATCAACACACTGGATATTATTATTAAGCGGTGCATTTTAAAGGCACTGGACACATTTGGTAAATGTCAAAGACCAGTCTTCTCACGTGGTGTATCTCAACACAAGCATAAAATAAACCTGTAATCTTTTTAGCTCAATTGGTCGTCAAAGTTGCGAGAGAATAATGGAAGAAAAAACACCATTGTCGCACAAATTGTGTGCTTTCAGATGCTTGAATTCGAGACCTCCAAATCAAATATTATTTTACTGAGAAATTACTTCTTTCTCAAAAATTATACGCTACTTCAAAGGAAGCCGTTTCTCACAATGTTTTATATTATCAACAGCTCTCCATTGCTCGTTACCAAGTAACAATTATTTTGAGTAATTACCAATAGTGTCATGAAATCGAATATAGTAACGACGGATCTGACAAATTGCTTCCACCATAGTCCATAATATTATTTACACAAAATGGGGGGGTCTACACATTTCCAAGGTACAGAAATCCACTTTGAAGCCAAGCATATTATTGTTTGCCGACAAGTAATGGACTTAATTTATCACGAGCAATCCAGTGATCCTGCAATAGACACACGAGCATGAGATGAGGCTAGTCCTATTGGATAATAAAGACTTGACATTCTCTCAAACAGGATTAAACGACTGCGCAAAGACACACTATAATATGCAGCCAGTCCTGTCGATAATTAATTTAGATGATATCTTTGCCAAATAGTCAGGCAATTTGCTCTCTCTCCGCAAACAGGACGTACGGGCACTGCGTATTATACTGAAAGACGGCTTAATTATCATCATTATTAAACAAGTGCTTAATCTGCGGTGGATTCCATTAATATAATGGTTAATAAGAGCATCTTGGATAAGGCATGGTCGGTCTTGAAGATAATGATAGTAGAAAGATTCCCGTAGAATATTACTTGCTGGGGTGCTGTAGTTTTTACGAAATTAGTAAAACAATCACACACAAATAACTGTCTTCTCGGTTTTAGCATGTGACACGTATTTACCAGTTATGGTGTTTTACCATGATGCTAAAATAACTTTCGTCTTACTGAGATGAACATTATTTTTGTGACTCTTTTTACTCATTTCTAAAAAACTACAGCACCCCAGCTAGCAAGTTATATTTTAAGTGATGCTTTCTACTATCATTATCTTCAAACCGTGTAAGCTTAAAGGCAGTGGACACTATTGGCTTAATTACTCAAAATAATTATTATCATAAAACCTTACTTGATTACTAGTAATGGGGAGAGGTTGATAGTATAAAACATTGTGAGAAACAGCTCCCTCTGAAGTGGAGTAGTTTTCAAAAAAGAAGTAATTTTCCACAAATTTGATTTCCAGACCTCATGTTTAGAATTTGAGTTCTCGAAATCAAGCATCTGAAAGCACACAACTTCGTGTGACCATGGTGCGACAAGGGTGATTTTTCTTTCATTAATATCCCACAACTTCAACGGCCGATTAAGCTCAAATTTTCAGAGGTTGGTTATTTTATGCATATGTTGAGATACACCAACTGTAAAGACTAGTTTTTGACAATTACCAATAGTGTACAATGTCTTTAATGTAAATCTGTGGACATTGTGCTTTGTGTCCTACAAAAAGTACCCAAATCCTTTAAGGTAAGGTCACGCCATGTGAGAATCTTAATCATGTTTGCCGCCATTTTGTCTACTCCACGTCTGTTTATATTAGCCAAACGAATGATCCAGACTATATAGTCCAGCAGCTATTTGAATCCATCGATAAAGAACATAGATCATCCATGGTCGCTCAAGTTATCCCTTAAATACACCAAATCAATAGTCAATTCCCTTGCTTAGTATTCCATCGATAAACTAAAGCGTTTATGCAGAGAAAAACCGTACAGAAAAACGTGTGCACTGTAATGGTTTAATTAAACAACACATCTAAAAATAAAGTCAACAGTATATGTGAAATCAGCTGAATTGAGCCCGATGTTGGGCATTGATACTGTGTTTCACTGTTTGGATGGAATCTTGGGAATTTTTTAATCAGTTGAAGTTTGCGGTAGCACCAATAATGTAAATCTATTTTGAGTAGTGTTGGTTCTGAAAAGAACCGTTGGTTGACAACTCCAAATAACTCTTTAGATTTTTATCGAGGGGGCGACTTCTGTATACAAGAGGAAGAGTGCACTATTTCAAATGTCCACAGATTTACAATAAACTTACAGGGTTTGAAGATAGTGATAGTGGGAAGCTTCCCTTCAAATATTACTAACTGAGGTTCTGTGGTTTTTGAGAAATGAGTAAAACAAGTCACACAATAATTTTCGTCTCAGGAAGGTTGAAAATTATTTTAGCATGTAAAATCCCATTAACCAGTTATGATATTATACCAAAACCATAGCATAACTGGTTAATACGTTTTTACACGCTAAAACTGAGACGAAAATTATTTGTTTTACCAATTTCTCAAAAACAACAGCACCTCAGTAAGTAAAATTTCAAGGGACGCTTTCTACATATCATAATCTTTGAACTGTGTTTCTAAGTTTAATATAAATCTGTGGACAATGTGTTTTGTGTTAGGAAAAAGTACATAGACCCTTTAAAGTATGGGCACATATGGGACCCTCTGCCTCATATCTGACATGGTTTGAATAATCTGCATAACTAGAAATAAACAGGACTTTATTGAAATTAAAAACTGCATTCAGGGAAGATGGTTGGGTATACAGAGCATGCGCGGACTTTTTTAGTCATGGTTATTCATGATTGTAATGTGACGTAGGAGCGAGGATGGTTGAAGTAGGAACGGATGTCTAACGTTACGTTGGGGGAGAGCGTGTAGTGTCTTCATTCATCTGTTTTCCCCGTATGATATTATTGTTTGGGTTCAGTTTAATGAAACGTGTCCAGATAATATATTTTTTATTAGGCCTAACACAGTTAATTTAGAATTTCGGGATGAAATGTTATCAGATTGATAGCGATTATTTTCATTTCTAAAGCAATGCCGCGGGGGGGGGGGGGGGGGGTGAGGGACAGCGCCTACCATTCCATGCATTAGGGCCGGATAAGTCAATGTTCTCGTGTTACTTTAATTTGCCACCTTTGGTAATTGTCAAAAATCGGTATTCTCTTTTGGTGTATCCCAGCATATGTAGAACATGGCAAACCCATGAAAATTTGGCTCAAATTGGTCATCGAATTTGCAATAGAACACCCTTGTTGCCTTATTTTGTGTGCTTTCAAATACATAATAAAAGGCTTCAGCTGAAGCCTTTTATTATTAAATTGATCGAGAAATATTCAAATTACCACTTTCTCAAAAACACTACTTCAGATGAAGCCGTTCCTCAACAATGTTTTATATCATTAACATCTCGTCATTACTCGTTCGGCTACCAAGTAAGTTTTTATGATGACATTTATTCAACAACAACTCTGTTTTGAGAATATTATGATTCTAAAAATCGTTTGGGTTCAGGATTTTTCTGTTCTCATTTTGATCTTCACTTTCAAATAATGACAACGTCCTGACTGCCTATATTCTCTCTTACCCATCAGTTTGGAGACAGTCGTTCGCGTTATCTCTTCAAACGAAATTGATGATCCAGAGATTTATTGTGTCCTTATGCTCTACAGAGAATAGCAGAGTCACATTGGTGATGAAATGATAAAATTTTGATGACTAGGAAAAGGCTTTTTATTGCAACCAATGATCGAGGTGACTTAGTACACGTTAATGATTAAAAGACACGTCTACACGTCCCAAAAGCTTATCGTCTGGGCAAGGCCCAAGTGTGTTCATACGAACCTTTTTGCATTATACCCACTGCGCAAGCGCTAACCGTTGAATGAGATGCATTCTGGTCTAGCTAGCGATCAAACTTGATCGCTATGTAGCTAGACCAGCATGCATCTCATTTCATCTCTAAATGCTCGCGTACCGATTACTTGCGATAGGGTTTTTCCAAAAATATAGTTTACAGAATGCAAGTTATTTATTAATTCAGTACTCCATTTTTACGGATGCAATTTCAAGAAATCAAAATCACATGACGATTAAATGCTATCTCTTCTTATCAATTTTATTATTGTTTACATGATGTTTTACGCTCTTGACTAAACCAAATCCCAGAGAGAAACAGACAATCATGTAAATGATGGTCACTGCGTCACTTTTTACATTTAGTAGACATTCAATGACTTTAAAGAAAGATTTCATTTTCATTTTTACATTTAAAAAAAACCCCACCTTGATACGAGGACCGTAAACTTTCTTTTTTTGGTTTTAAATTTTAATATTTGTTGATGATCTTTCAGTACAGTATGAGCATACTCGTGAATAGACGAAGCCTATGATGTAAGTAAAATCATTTTAAAATAGACATGTCCTGTTTGTTTGCTTATATGCCATTCTATTTATTAATTTTATTTATTTATTGTTATTTATTTATTGATAGGCCTAATTGTTCTTTGAATTAAGTTTGATAGAAGTTTTTTATGTATCTACTTCTACTTCGACTTTACTACTCGGCAAAGTCCCATGAAGGGATATCGCGCCAAGATTACAGTTTCCGTATTTTTATATATTATTTGGGCCTTATTATTTTTTGTATAATATATGTAAAGTTTATATTTTTTGGATGTTACATGTTAAAATATAATATCTACTTGTTCCCTTTTTCATGCACTCACCTGTAACCGATTAATTCTTGCATACTAATATTTCTAACATTTCCTCCATCTTTGTTTTGATTTATTTATAACAAAACAGGTCCACTATTTTATTCTAAAACATTTTGAAATATCCCTGAATGTCTCAACTTTTGCTTAGAACTATTTTTATTACATAGCATGTACACACAACAAATACAGATATGTCTTAATACTATCGTTGAGTGAGGTCTTGATTTTATGTTATCTTTTTTATTGTATAATAAATGAGAGTACATTAGCAGGCGGAAGCAGAATGCAATCTCGCTGCACGATCGCGCATAATAGACGCTGAGCATGACATTCAATTCTGAATCAAGTAAGAATCATTCGAAGAGAAATTGACGATCAAAGATTGCGTCCAAACCTTCCATTAGGAAGGGTCGCCTCGCCCGAGTTCCCCCAAAGAGAATCGCAGATTCGAGGAAATTGGATATTGAAGATCGACTCATGTTCCCGATGTCCAGATAACGGTGTTGATATTGTCGACTCATGGATGGGTTGGGTACAAGGTACAACTGGGCAACATAAAACATGAAGGGCTTTTGCCGATCAAAGATTGCGTCCAAACCTTCCATTAATAAGGGTTGACTCGCCCGAGTACCCGAAAAGAGAAGCACAGATTCGAGGAATTCGGATATTGATGAACGACTCATGTTGCCCATGTCTGGATCGTGGTGTTGATGTTTTTCGACACATGTGTGGGTTGGGTACAATCATAGAGCAAGGGTACAATTAGGTACAACTGGGTAACATACAACATGAAAGGCTTTAGACGATCAACGATTGCGTCCAAATCCTCCATTTGGAAAGGGCCGCCTCGCCCGAGTTCCCCAAAGAGAATCACAGATTCGAGGAAATCGGATATTGGTGAACGACTCATGTTGCCCAGGTGTTCGGATAATGGTGTTGGTATTGTTGACTCATCAATTTGCACTGTGGGTGGGTTTGGGTCCAAGGCAGCCTACAACTGTGAAACAAATAAAACATTCATGAAGGGCCTTGGAAAGCTCATTTTAAAAACATTAATAAATCATTCATAATTAAATAGCTTAACATAATGAAGGACCTTGGAAAACTCGTTTGATGCATTTCATTCATTCATTCATTCAATGGTTTATTAAAATTCTATTCAATTCGCTGCCAGCAGCAGAATTAGATGAACAGTTACATAGTTAAAAATGTTGAGTAAAACATAGTTAATGCATAGTTAATTAGCCAAACATTTATTAAGCTTAAAGTTTGGAAAACTTATTTAAATACATTAGTACAAAGTGGTAGCTAAACATTGAAGGGCTTTGGAAAGCTGATTCAATTTTTTGTTGCTGGTATAATAAATCTCAAAGGAAACTGACTGGGTAGAAATTAACGGGAAAATAAAGGTTTGAATGCAGAGTAATGTGCCGGTGTCGCATGCAATTATGTCCTCTATGCAATACTATCCGGAGGACATTATTGCGTATGCAATAATGTCCGCCGGACGGTTTTGCATATGCAATCGTGTCCGCCCGGACGCTGCTGCCTAATGCAGTTGTGTCCGCCCCCGTGCAAAAACCGTCCTTGCGGTAAGTTAATCGCCCTTGGTCGAGGGAACACTTTCGCCCTTTTTTTTCACATGCTAAGTGCATGTCATGAATGACATGGGAAATGTTCGGCCGTTGGGGTATTCACTGCAATCATAAAATACGTGAATATTCATGCTGCATATCCGCTTACGCGCCATAGAGCTATTTTATATAAAAAATACGCGCGCACATACATGTACAGTCATGATGTCCGCCGGACGGTTTTTGCATAGCCCCGGACACGATTGCATATGCAAAAGTCTCCGGAGCGGACAGTATTGCATGGCGGACACAATTACACACATGTAATTTTCGTACAGTCACAGTATATCATGGGAAAGATTTTTCCCTACAGGGCCATCCATCCCAGATATTTTTGTTCTTTGAAAATATTCTACGAAATGGCAGCCATTCTCCTTTTTTTTCCAAGTTCAAATCTGCGATGTTCATCATAGCTTAATATCTTTCCAGTGACATACCTGAATGTGTGCGAAATTCCATGCACGTATAATAATCAAAAAGCACATTCCCCCTAATATTCCCCTGTCTGCCCACTAGACAATGTTTCTGTTGACGAATGAACATTCATGTACTTATGCTACATTTTATTTGCGATATTTATGGCCACCTTTTTTTGTTTACACACTACGACACCATATTACATTTGGCAGTTTTTCGTATCAGAAAAAAACGACAACATGCTTGGCATTATAATTTACCCGTTCTAATTTCCTTTTTGTAAAGATGTTTTTTGTTTTGTTGGCTTGCACATTTGCTTTATATAAATATAAACATCATCTGTATTGAACGATAATTAGTTTCTTTTGTATGCAGTGAGTAGGTCTTGACGACTCTTCTTAAAAATGCACTGGTTCAACAGTTGAGGGCGCTATGATATGAAATCACAATCGGAGATTCAGCCATTAAAGAGAAGGCGTATAACTCAATTAATGGCAATATATAACTTTTGATTAGAAGCCTACATCAGCTTTATGTCTTCTGGTGGACATACCTAATGTCATTTGGAGTTGTAGATTTTCTTGCATGAAGGCCACGTAACCGAGATATACTAACAAACAAAATACAGTGGTGTAGGAAGATACACCGGGGGTCGATTTCACAAAGAGTTAGGACTAGTCCTAAGAGATATCAAAAACGTACAGCTAGTCCTAAGTTAGGACTAGTACTCGTCCTAACTCAAGATAAGACTAGTCCTAACTCTTTGTGAAATCCACCCCGGGGTCGATTTCACAAAGAGTTAGGACTAGTCCTAAGAGATATCAAAAACGTACAGCTAGTCCTAAGTTAGGACTAGTACTCGTCCTAACTCAAGATAAGACTAGTCCTAACTCTTTGTGAAATCCACCCCGGGGTCGATTTCACAAAGAGTTAGGACTAGTCCTAAGAGATATCAAAAACGTACAGCTAGTCCTAAGTTAGGACTAGTACTCGTCCTAACTCAAGATAAGACTAGTCCTAACTCTTTGTGAAATCCACCCCGGTCATATTGGAACACAAGTACAAGCGTTATAAAAGTAACAACTGAACAAGTTTTGAGATTCGTCCTTTTTTATAACATGATAACAACAGTTGATTAAATGTAAGCTTATGTTTTTTTTCCACTAAGGCGGTATGGAAGTCGTGCTTGCAGAAAGTCCAAGCTATGTGACTCTTCGTCTCTGTTATTAAGACTTTGTCACAGGTCACCCTTGCATAATCTCAGAACGCCAACAAAAGTATGCACCAAAAAGGGATCCGTCAGTAATACTCTCAGATATAACATTTGTTTTTTGTGTTTTGTTTTTTTAATTACCATTCACTAATTATAACACATTAAATATGTTTGATTGCAAGAACAACTCTTAATAAGTATAAGGAACACCCTCAAACGTGAGATTTCGTGAAATCTGAAGGCAACGTGTTCCTTTAGAGGAACACGTTGCCTTGGATCGGACGAGTTGGTCTTTGAAAAGTGTTTGAAACCGTTTGTTATGAAATGCATATGGTTAGAAAGATATTTTAAAAGTTGAATATAATGATCCACACAAGTATCACTCGAAATTGCGTGGTTTTCCCTTACCTCGTCGACTTACATGGTCGGTCATTTATGGGAGTCAAATTTATGGTCGACCGTGTTAGTTCGTAAAGTAAAAGGAAAACCACGCAATTTCGAGGCAAGTTTGTGTGGATCATTGTATTCTACTTTTAAAACATCTTTCTAACCATATGCATTTTATAACAAACGGTTACGAACGCTTTTTAACGACCAACTCGACCGATCCAAGGCAACGTGTTCCTTTAAGGCATCTCATGTAAACTCAAATATTTACCGCAAACATTAAGTCCATGTCTGCGTCACGCGTGGTGCTCAAAAAGTTATTATAGGAGTCATATAATGATAAATGTAGAACGATTGGACACTTATTTGCTGAAGCGTCGTTTCCAAACTGAACGTTCCCGCCCGTTCGTCCCAACGAAACAAGGTCGTGTCACGGAGGGCAAGGTTGTGTCTAAGCCTACATGGATTCGTCCATGTTGTTTCGAAGGGAGTTTTAGACTTCACAGTGCGGGGGTGGATGAGTTTTCATGTTAGAATCTAAGGTGTGAGCAATGGTTAATATAACATTTCAAAGAAGTTCGTTCGTGCATTGCCTCAAGTTTTCTATGAAATGAGAATGACAAATTTAACTGAGTGATTATATTTTGTGACACTCATTAACATTCAATATGTTTAATGTTCGCATTAATTACAATCAGCTATGAACTAACATTAAAGATGCACCGTAAGTGACTGTTCCCACATGTCTTGAGCTATTAGGATGGCCAGCATGATAGTAGGTTGGATGGAACAAAAATCCGCAGCCTTTTGTTTCTCAAGGGTGCATTGTTAAAGACACTGGACACTATTGGTAATTGTCAAAGACCAGTCTTCTCACTTGGTGTATCTCAACATATACATACAATAACAAACCTGTGAAAGTTTGAGCTCAATTGGTCGTCGAAGTTGAAAAAGAAAAAACACCATTGTCACACGAAGTTGTGTACGTTTAGATGGTTGATTTCCAGACCTCAAATTCTAAATCTGAGGTCTCGAAATCAAATTCTTGGAAAATTTACTTCACTTCGAAAACTACGTTACTTCAGAGGGAGCCGTTTCACACAATGTTTTATACTATCAACCTCTCCCCATTACTCGTTACCAAGTAAGGTTTTATGCCAATAATTATTTTGAGTAATTACCAGTAGTGTCCACTGCCTTTAAAGACATGAGGTTACTAAGTTGTTCACATACACACCCTAACTAAAACGCCACTCCAACCTATAAGTATTCAATTAATGGGAACCACAATGAGCCTGCTGGGCAAAATTCTGTTCCGACCTTCAAGAGACAGCGTGCAGTTCCCATGTTGATACAGGGGGAAGGTGTTTGAAAAAAAACCACATAGTTCTTCGTTTACCATTCACCGAGGCAGCAGAATTTCTTTAGTATTAGTGTGTGCATAAGGCAGTGATGTAGTCTTAGAAACTTAAATGTCAAACGTATACGATTAGCATATCGTACAGCACGGGTCTGTTACCCGCCGGATCGCAGTGCACTATGCAAACCATTTCCAGGGAGTCGTGAACCAGACTGTGGAAGCTGCGCTGTGGAAACAGCAATTTACAGCGTTGATAGTTTCACAATGAAACCAAAGACCAAAATTGCAAAAACAAAAACAAAACAAAACACAAAAACCAAAAACATAACCACAACCACAAACACACGACAACGGCAACGACAACCACAGCGACATCAACAATGACAGCGACAAAATACATCTATCACCACAATATACAGCAACAGCAACAACAACAGCACAACAACAACAACCACAACCACACCACTATTTTATGATTCGAATTTGACAAAGTTAAACGATACAAAACAAATATTATTTGTCGTTTTCCAACATATACTCACACACAATAATTATTTACAACTGTTGTTTGGGTATACAAGCTTGTAGGGCGAAGAAAATAAACAAATAATTGTAAAATGTTAGTAGTTGTCATTGTGTGAGCATCCTGAACCAGGAGAAATACAGTCCTTCTCTATTAAGTGAACATTGCGTGAATAACAGATTGGGTTAAAACAATTAATTCGTTCACACAAAATAGATACCATGTTGGCAATCGTGCTTTCATCATGTGTGCATATGGGTCTCTCGACCCCCCCCCCCCCCCTTTGCGCATTATGACGTGTGTGCGGCACCATAATGTAGCCCGAGCCCTAAATGTAGCCTGACATGTTTGGGGCTACATTTAGGTCCGGGCAACGTTTAGGGCTCGGGCTACATTTAGGTCCGGGCTACATTTAGGTCCGGGCAACATTTAGGGCTCGGGCTACATTTAGGTCCGGGCTACATTTAGTGCTCGGGCTACATTTAGGTCCGGGCTACATTTAGTGCTCGGGCTACATTTAGTGCTCGGGCTACATTATGGTGCCGCACAGACGTGTGTCATACGGTGTTTTATAATGTAAGTGTTAACAGACATTTTAATGGTTTATTGTATCCAGTTTATTATTAATTTTTAAGAGGTAACATTGCTTTCCAATAATGCTTATCTTTTACTTAAACGGCATAGCTGTTTCTGCGGCTTCCTTTTTTTAATGAAATTGTATCTTTTATCAAGTTTTTTCTTTTTTTAAACCACGGCTCCGGACTTCGGCTACGGTTGGCACTTTCTGCCTGTTTAAAGTCCCGTAACCGAAGTGTTTTCAAAATGACTTACGGAGCCAAAGTCGGAGCCAAGTCACAAACACCTTTACTTTCTCATTTCGAGCCACGCCTGTGACGGACCTCTATCTACGAATCAAATACGGCGAATCAACAGTAGAAGACTCACTTGCCATACCCGAGTTACTGTCCAACAATCCCAAAACGGTATTTATAAGATCTGACATCAAAATGACAATCCTTTTGTGGCATTTTTATGGTGCCAGTTAAACTCTACAAAATATTGCCAGTGTAACGAATGCGTCTGTATTATTAACATTTATTACGTGGAAATAATGACATAGAGAATTCCTTTATAAGAAAGTATTTATAATGGAAGTCTGAAAGATTAGGCTTTGGATACATGGAGTAGGCCTATACAAGTTTGGTAATTTGCATATTCAATTTTAAGATGCTGTAAATAATATTGAATTTGTCACTCTTCCCTTTCGAGCGCCCGAAATCACACCTGGATACACAGAAATTATGTCCACGTTCTGTATTTAGCTTTTTGGAAAACGCATACAAATATTTTCCTTCTTAATTTTATGTCAGGAGTTTTAATTAACACGCGTTTCCCCCTTGTACCATATACAGCAACCATCTATCCGTTAGTTCTGCTTGTCGACTATGATGCACAAAATAAAAAACATAAAAAAAATTGCTGTATAAAGGGAGAAATTGTGCTCCAGTTACAAGGTGTGAAGTTTAATTAAATATTTATGATAAAAGCACAACCCGAGGGGCGGGTTTCGCGTTGTGTCTCGCAAGAAACAAGTTGCGTACCACGAAGAGGCTAAGGCCTACTGTGTTAAAACAATGTAATATCCTTTTTTGATAAACTAAAGTTAAGAAATCTTGTTTTTCGTTCATTATATCGAAAAAAAATGTAAGCTGTTTATTGTCTTATGTATAGTTGGGACATAGCTCAATTTGTCATAGAGATTTAACAAAATTAATTTGTGAAATGGAGATTATATAAATTCTTGCTTAGTTTAAAAAGGGATGGCTTCATCCGATGAATCACGAGAGTGAACAAAAATTATAAATAATAAGTCTCACTATGCCCAGTCTTGATTCATATTGTTTCACAGATATCTTTATTTTTGTTTACACAGATTTTTGCTATTTTTTTTACACTTCACTGTTACACTTTGACCCATAACAGTTTTTATCTTCTCAAAATACACCAACAAACAAGAACACACAATTTTATTGAATTAAAGGCTGCCCTTTGTCAAACTGAGCTATTGTGATGCATATCATTTTCCAAACATACTTATACTCACGCAAGTGAAGAAAAATACAAATCCCTAACTCAATTACAGTTATGTGAAATATAATTTTATTTCGTACTCTTTCAGAGCGAAATTTGAAACATGATGTCATCGGAAATAAACAACAATGTGACTGTACATTCCAAAGGGGAATTTCTTTGCCAGTCATAAAGTCAAATTCAATGCCATTTTGATTGAAGATACATTAAAATTCAGGAGTGAACTAAAATTTCTTTGTACAGACCATTCTAATTTGAAATGCGACGACATCGGACATACACTGAAGGGTATCACACACAGTGACATTTTACAGCATTTAAAGGAACACGTTGCCTTGGATCGGGCGAGTTGGTCTATAAAAAGCATTTGTAACCGTTTGTTATAAAATGCATATGGGTAGAAAGATGTGGTAAAAGTAGAATACAATGATCTACACAAATATGCCTCGAAATTGCGTGGTTTTCTTTTTATCTCGTCGACTAACACGGTCGGCCATTTATGGGAGTCAAAATTTTGACTCCCATATATGGCCGACCGTGTTAGTTCGCAAAGTAAAAGGAAAACCACGCAATTTCGAGGCAAATTTGTGTAGATCGTTGTATTCTACTTTTAAAACATCTTTCTATCCATATTTATTTTGTAACAAACGGTTACAAATGCTTTTTATAGACCAACTCGCCCGATCCAAGGCAACGTGTTCCTTTAACGTGAGGCTAGAGACTTTTCTTTTATTCCCATTTCATGAGGACTCTATCCATTGAAACATGACGGGATCGCAAAACTAAATTTGACCCTTGGAACACCTCTTTAATACTAAAGGTCACGCCTTACAGTTGTTCATGCACCAAGCTCTTTAAACAAATGCATGCCACTGCAGCTGTGTATGTTCCTCACCGGAACTCAGTGATGTTCGCAGTCGGTTTTTGCAGAGCAGAGAAAACGCCCCCAGCGGTCACACATTATCTCTATTTATCAACTACAGTTGCAAGGAGTCCAGCCAATATCATACCTCACATTGCTCCAAGCACATTCTCGCAAAGCTGTGGCTAGAAATCGTTATTTTCTTTGACAGGTCCCCGCTAGTAAGACGAAGTGCTGACTAAAGTCTGGGCATTGAACCATTGAGATATGAAACATGGAACATTTAAATGTACAAAAATTAGGGTTTGATTTCGAATAATTGAAATAAAAAGAGCTGTAAATTGAGTGTTGGGGCGACAATGGAGTTCGGTTACTCACTTTTCTTTGGTTTTCCTCGGGTTGAACGCTAGTGGGCTGAGGCTGTTAAAGATCGAAATATGACCCAGCCAATATAAATAGAAATTGCTTGTGAGACATGTGTTGTTGGATGTATTGATTTACTTTTGTCTGGAGACGTGCAGCCACGAGTTATACAATACCACATTTATCGAACTTTTTATTCCCATCTCATTTTAAACCGTATGGATCTCAATTGTAATTGAAGCGGGGGCCCCTAATGTTTATGACCATTAAATATGTAAAGAAACTGTGAAAATGTCAGGAAATTTAAAAAGGTGTTTGTGGAGGTGCAGTTGTTCTGATGGTGGGTGTGGCTTCACGCTAGGGGTTATTGTTCATGCAATAAGTGATCGATTTAGACCATCAATCATCTACCAGTTTCCAGTGAAAGCTATACATGAATAGAATAGAGAAATAGTATCCTGAATTCTTAAAGGCGCTGGACACCTTTGGTAATTGTCAAAGACCAGTATTCTGACTGGGTGTATCCTAACATATAGGCAATGCAAAAAATATTCTGACTTGGTGTGTCCTAACATAATTATAGGCCATGCAAAAAATAACCAATTAATCTGTGCAAATTTGGACCGAACTGGTCATCCAAGTTGCAAGAGAAATGAAAGGGAAACCTTGTTGCACACATTATTATTGTGCTTCCAGTTGGCCTAACAAATATATTAAAAGACTTCAGACCTGAAGCCTTTTATTATTGCTTTAGTAAGAGGGAGCCGTTTCTCACATTGTTGTTTACTATATCAACATCTCTCAAATGCTTATTACCAAGTAAGTGTTTATGTCTACAATTAAAATACATTAAATACAAGGTATACTTTCGCTTTAAAGGAACACGTTGCCTTGGATCGGTCGAGTTGGTCTTTGAAAAGCGTTTGTAACCGTTTTTATAAAATGCGAATGGGTAGAAAGATGTTGTAAAAGTAGAATACAATGATCCACACAAACATGCCTCGAAATTGCGTGGTTTTCCTTTTACCTCGTCGACTAACACGTCGGCCATTTATGGGGGTCAAAATTTTAACTCCCATAAATGGCCGACCATGTTAGTTCGCACAGTAGAAGGAAAACCACGCAATTTCGAGGCAAACTTGTGTGGATCATTGTATTCTACTTTTAAAACATCTTTCCAACCATATGCATTTTATAAAAACGGTTACAAACGCTTTTGTTTTGACCAACTCGTCCGATCCAAGGCAACGTGTTCCTTTAAGTAATTGGTTCGAATTGAACTATTCAATTTGTATTTTAGCGGATGAACACATACTCTTGGGTTGTAATTTAGTTTTGTTCACTGTTCGATGAATGTAATTACTCGATTAACATTTAACAATTTCACACGCAGAGTTTGACGGGGCTTCGGGCCATTGAGGTAATCTCCATAAGTGACTAAGTTGAAGTGAAGATTTTAGGCTTATTAGTACCCGGTATTTAAAGGTACTGGACACTATTTTTTAACTAGCATAAAAACTTACTTGGTGACGAGCAATAGAGAGCCGTTGATAGTATAACACAGTGTGAGAAACGGCTTCCTCTGAAGTAACTTAGTTTTTGAGAAAGTCACTCAGATTAAAATACTTCAGACCTGTAACATTTTCAGGCATCTGGTGTTTTTTCTTTCATTATTTTCTTGCAATGACCAAAATGACCAAATGAGCCTAAATGTTCTCAGATTTTATTTTATGCATAATGTTGCGATAAACCAAGAGAAAACACTGGCCTTTAGAAAATTTAACAAACGCGTTCAGTGCCTTTTAAGAGTTATAGTAAGAAAACAAAACATTAAATAGTATCCGAACTGAGCGAAAACCGAGACAGGGGTATGTAGCAGCAACGTCATGGCTACCATGGCAATTTTTATTCAATTTGAAGAATTCCAATTGAATTTTCCACACTGTGATAAAAATAGAAAAAGGTACATTTTCAGTCTTTATTGGTGCCTTGAAATGACTTGTCAATTGGTCGAACGAAATTCGAGTCAAGTGAAACGCTGCGAGGCATTTTTGACAATCTTCAATTGCTTTCAAAATGAAGAAAACAAATCCAAACTTCTCCATGGTTATTTATGAGCATTGAATCATCTCTTGCCTCTGTAGTCATTAATCGGCATCAATGTTTTCGTGACTAGAGATAAGTATTACATTAAAGTGCTGTTTCTGTATTGAATGTTAGCAACAACTACCACAATAATGTAAACCCCTCTATAGCGGAAGAATAAGGAGTTGCTTATCATAACTGAAGTAATACACAGGACAGCACAAATGTAAGGTTTAAATCCAAAAGGCAAACGATGGCAAACAAAGACCCTTAATCCATAGCGGCGCCTTAACCCTGACAGCGAATGTGATGTAGTCTTATCGCTTGATTGGTGATGTCACGCAGGGGTCGATTTACGGCCCACTGCATTCATACCCTGTTCAAATTTTAAACAGTTATATATGGATGTTTATTTTTCAATTAAATCAGCGTACACAGTCGAGAATCATTTTTTTAAGGCAGTGGACACTATTGGTAATTACTCAAAATAATTATTAGCATAAAAACTTACTTGGTAACAAGTATTATGGGTAGCTGTTGATAGTATGAAACATTGTGAGAAACCGCTCCCTCTGAAGTGACGTATCTTTCAAGAAAGAAGTAATTTTCTACGAATTTGATTTCGAGACTTCAGAATTAGAATTGGAGGTATCGAATTCAAGCATATGCAAGCACACAACATCGTGTGACAAGGGCGTTTTTTTTCTCTTCATTATTCTCGCAACTTCGACGACCAGTTGAGCTCAAATTTTCTCAGGTTTGTTATTTTATGCATAATGTTGAGATACACCAAGTGAGAAGACTGGTCTTTGACAATTACCACTAATGTCCAGTGTCTTTAAAATAAAAATATAAGGCTATCTCCTGTTAAAATATACTGAAGATTATGAGTTTCGGCGTTTGTTCGTTCTATCATGAGCGTGAGTTCAATAACATGCACACTACACCAGCCAGCCTAGACATGGAAATGTATGAATTATTCACCATGAAGACCTGAAATTATTCACATTCTAACCTTTGGAAATATTCTTCTTGGAGTCAAGACGATTTGAAATAAAAAAATACCCCGCTAAACACTGATGTTGTACCTTTCATGACGTGTTGAAGTCTACGTGACATGGACATGTACTAGATGTTACTGAATGTTGTGTTAACGGAAATTCATCTGACAATACAGTTCCTTTGAAAAGTCACGGCCGTTCCAAGTGAGAGAAGCTGTTTAAGAAAACGGAATTCATGAGCATTGACTTGCAAATTTAAAAGACGAAACTGTCTCTAAAATGGGTTTGAATCGACATCGGAAAGTGCTTAACACACAAACTCAATTCAGGAGCGAGATATACTCACTGCTGGGAACTCTATGGTTAGCTTCTTACCTCGAATATTGACTGGTGAATTGGGCCCAGAAACACACGGCTGTATTGTAAATCTAACTAAAATTTACCGACTTTTAGCGTGATTGCTACCCTTTTTGTCACCTTTTTATGTGTATTAAAACTCTCTATAGAATGCACGTCAGTGAATAAATGTCACTTACAATACAAACGTTGAAGGTCAAAGACGTTAAGGCAAATTCTGAATCACAATATTTCCTGATCTTTATAATGTTAGAGGCAGTGGACACTATTGGTAGTTACTCAAAATAATTATTGGCATAAAACCTTTCTTGGTGACGAGTAATAGGGAGAGGTTGATGGTATAAAACATTGTGAGAAACGGCTCCCTTTGAAGTGCCGTAGTTTTCGAGAAAGAGGTAAATTTCCACGAATTTGATTTCGAGACCTCAGATTTAGAACTTGAGGTCTCGAAATCAACCATCTAAACGCACACAACTTCGTGTGACAAGGGTGTTTTTTCTTTCATTATTATCTCGCAAGTTTGATGACCGATTGAGCTTAAATTTTCACAGGTTTGTTATTTTATGCTTATGTTGAGATACACCAACTGTGAAGGCTAGTCTTTGACAATTACCAATAGTGTCCAGAGTCTTTAAAACTCTCTTAGAATGCACGTCACTGAATAAATGTCACTCATAATACAAACGTAGAAGGTCAAAGACGTTTAGGGCAAATTCTGAATTACAGTATTTTCTGATCTTTATAATGTTAAAGACATTTCTTGTAAAAGGGAATTCAAAATTCTCAACACATATTCATTATTGACACGGTATTGGGTGAATTGTATGTATAAATCGATCATAAATACATTGATAACAAAAATTACAAAATACAGGATTTGAAACTTTGCATGGCGGAAAAACAATATGGAAAGGTTTGCGGTAGCACCATGTAATGACTATCTTTGTGTTCTGAAAAGAACCGTTGGTTTCAACTCGACGTTCTGATCTTTATAATGTTAAAGATTGACAAATTATGGATTACCTCCAGATCTCTTTATTTGTTTTAATGTGTCAATCGAATGGATTATATTTAAAGATTTTACTTTGATTAAACCCCTAACATATTATAACCTTCTTTCCCCTAACACGCCAGAAAGAAATCCGAACTGAAAATAATCATGAGGCCCCATTAAGCCGCGCATTTACATTTCTCCGCTCTGCCGTGGGCTTACTATGCCCATCTAGATTATTCACGCATATTAACACGTCTGCTTGATTAATGCCTTCAACCAGTGCCTCTTTAATTTAGATCGCGCGGTTTCGTATTTCAAAAAATGTTTTCTGCATTTCATTTGATTATGCATGTCCATTATGTCCAAATTGGAAATAGTGGCCCCATGATCTTATTTGCTTTTTGGCGTGAATTATCATAGCCTGGGTTTACTGCTGCGTATACGGCGTTAATGTACGCTACTAGAAAAAAGTAAGAAACTACCAGGCTATGTAGTACGGGCTTTGAACCGAGCGGATTGGCAGACTCCGCGCACTAAAAAAGCAAAATTGCAGACGGAGGTAAAATGCTGAAAAGATTTGATGAATTGTGAAATGGCCGACTGAAGATAAGGCTCCAGGGCGCAGACGACATCTTCGCTCAGCCCCTTCGTCATGAAAAAAATAATGCCGGCTAGAATATTTGTTTAAAACCCCGACAATATTTGGTTTAAATATGCGGGATGTGTTAAAACGGAACTGACTTTATGAGTAATGTATTATTGCATTCATTGACAGTGAGTGTGGAGAGCGGGGGTACACAGTCTACCGCAGCGGTCGGCCTTGCCTCGTGGGTCGCGCATTCAAAATGAGCCAGCATTCAATGTAGACATTCTCGTGCATCATGTGCAGGTGTTACTAGTCTGTCTGACGTGCGCGTCGCCTCAAAACAAAAAGTGCTGTTATGATTCATTCTACTGATTGTCTTCGCTCGAGAAGGATCAGGATGTTTTATGTTGCCGTGGTGTGCTTGAAATGACTCATCCGTTTCTACTGTCTTTCTCTCTTGTTCACGACAGGGACCATAAACGCATTGCCGAGAAACAAGCGGAGAAGAGGGAGCAGCAGCTGCTGGCCATTAGCGAGCAGACAGCCACGGCACTGTCGGATACAGAGGAACCCCCGACCAGGACATCTCGCTCCCTTAGCACACCAGGTCTCCTGCTTGAACAGAGGCGACCGTCTGCCTTCGCTCCTCCTCCACAAGCTATGGAGAGGCGCTGGACACGCGCCGGGCTCGAGTACCGCCATGAAGGAGGCGTGGTACACATACATAAATCGGAGGACAATGCTCCGGACTCTGGAGACTCCGACTCCAATATTGCGTACAAGCGTCATCATGATAGCGGTGAGCCACCGGCATCACCAAGGGGCAAATCAACCCCTGGAACAAAACCAAAAAAGCTTCCATGCGTACCGCCTCCGCAGGTCCAAATTCAGGTGTCTTTGACCCCACAGAGCGACTCCAACGGTGACACGACGTCAGTGGAAGAAGTGACCGTTACACCGAAACCCGTAAATGTATGCACATCGGGTGACGGGTCCCGAACTCAGACTGTAACGGAGATATCAAGTAACGAAGGAAGTAGTAACGTCACTAAGACCACTAAGGTGGCTGCGGACTGGGTTTAATGATAGTATTGGTCACAGCAATTCTATCAGATCAGACTATGAAACTGACAAAATCTTCGATGGGTTATCTATGGAAGTTCATTCAAAGTACGCCAGCTAACAACCAAGTTGGATTATGTTAAACGTAACCTACTGTCTTCACTTCATTATGCATTATGACCATTCGGACTCAAACCAGTTTTACATAATAATGCAAAATAAACGCTTCAGACTTCAATCTGTGAATAACAAAAGTCCAAAACGAAAATGTAACAGACTGTTAAAGGTCGAATCTACTTCCCCTGACAATGAGTCAAGAAGAATCATCGGTTTTTACTTAAAGCTTCGCATGGAATTGAATGTAATTATCATCGATCCAGTATTGGGCACGTCTGGCTATTCCGCCGCAATCGAGCAATCGTCATGGACAAAGGAAAGATGCACGAACTACACTCCATGGTTACATCGTACATCACGGTCAGGGATGCGTCTGTAAGATGATGCCTCTATATTTACGAGCTGAGCATCATTATGGATGAAAGACTGCATGTTATGGAGATGAGGGTTAGACCATGGAGGAAGAAACCTCCATGGTTAGAGCTTGTCGTATTTAAATTAACTCAACCTTTATAATGATTTATACAGTGATCAGTGGGGACTGAAGTGACTTAGGGCTGTGTGCCACGTGGGTTGCGTCAGCCATTTTGAACGAATTCGTAGTCTCGTTGACTCTGCCTGGCAATGGCGACTTGATGGCTTCGGCTGTGGCTGTAGACAGAATGGGCCGTCCAAGCGCATTGTCATAGCCAAAGCCACCCAAAGTCGGCCATAATTTTACACGTTAAATTAGCGAATTGATGTGGAAAGCTATGGCTGTGATGCGATGATTTGGTTCAAAGTATCAGTAGACCAAAAGATCTTACAACTTTGCGTCCCCGCAAAAATTCATAATGATAATGTGTGTCTATTACTTTGTCCGTCTCCATCAGCGTAGCGTGTTAATATGCTAAAGGTGCATTTCCGCATACACAATTAATGAATGCAACTTCAAAACGTGCTTTAAATAATGGTATGAGTGCACTCTTTAACCCAGCCGGTTGTTTCTTCTTGTAGAATGAGATTACGTTTTGCTCTATCGACAAAACATTAAAGGCACTGGACACTATTTGTAACTACTCAAAATCATTGGGTTTTTTTGTTAGCATGAAAACTTACACGAGCAATGAGAGCTGTATAAAACATTGTGAGAAACGGCTCCCTCTGAAATAGGAAATTTTTCACTCAAATAATAAGACTTCAGGCCTGAAGAATGATTTTAAAAGGCATCTGAAAGCACACACGTTTTGTGCAACAAGGGTGTTTACCAGTTGAGTCCAATTGAGTCCACAGATTTGTTAGGCCTATGTTTTACATGTGTTGGGATACACCAAGTGAGAACACTGGTCTTTGACAATATTGTCAAACGTGTCCAGTGCCTTTAAAGATGTAGCAAGTTTATATTACAATTGAATCCATTTATCTAATCAAACAAATCTAATCAAACAGTGTAGTTTTGATTGAGTAGATGAATATTGCTTTATAATTACAGGTTCTGTTTCACAGGGTTCGCATTTCTAACCTAAACTAAACTGCAAACGACACGTCGAGAGACCAGTTTAGGCCCTTTTCACTGTTAAAGCTTTTGTTCTAATGCATGAATAACTAAAACATCATACATTTATTGCTGGCATGGTTTGTTGGCAAAAGTAAATGCTTTGAGAAATAAAGCCAAAGTTAAAACATTCACCGATATCTCCAAAATGATATCTTTTTACTTTGCTAGCAACCTTATGAGTGCTTTAATAGTATGCACATCGGTGGTATTTGATAAGATCAAAGGGCTAATTTTTCCCACTATAACTTGCTGATATCCTTATAATATAATGTGCAAATGCTATCGTTGGTATCTCAAAAATCATGATTTGAATCCTATTATAATCCTGTATTAACCCTAGGAACAAGTTCGTAGAATTCTATAGGATAATGTATAGGATTCTATGGAAAGGTTTTTTGTCACTTCCTATAATAGGATTTATCTATAATTCGATTATTTTTTGTAGATTCCTGAGTGATTTGTATTTTTTTTTTTATATAAAAGGGATCATTAACATTACTGTAAGAGTACTATCCCAGCCTTGTGTAGGCCTCGTATTTTATATTGTGTAGACAGTTTACAAAAAAATTAACATTCCATTATATAGCCAAACATAAACTACTTGGGAGCCATTTTGTTCCTTCAAAGCAAACACTTCTAGCTCTAGACAGTTACAATACAAGCTTTGTACAGTATGGCACTTTTGCTGGTTACTATTATGGCTTCCATGCTAATAAATGAAGATAGATTTGTGAGTTACACTCTGGGGAAAAAAAACCCTGGCTGATTTCGAAACACCAATTATCATGACTCCGGATTTCCAACATTGTTTTGAAAAGGTCACCAAGCGTGTGTTGAACGCACGTATTGATGTGTCCGTCGGTGTTTTGGACACTTTCTCTCTGCGGTCGCAGAAGTCAGACATGTTGATTTAGCGTTTATTTCTTCGGCTGGGTGACATAACTTACATGCACTCCGGACGTTTGACATTTCTCCATCCTCTAAGAGGTTGAAAACAACAGCACTAAATCGCCCACGCTTTCTTAAGACACAGGTACCGAGCCTCTACACATTGACAGATTTAACGGGAGTGTATTAACCGAAGGCATATTTTGTGCAAAACTGCTTCTTGAAGCTTTAGGCATACCGCTACTTCTCTTTGAAGTAAAGTCGATACCGCAAAATAGTATTTTCTGAGAGCCTGTCGGTATCGTAACAAGCAGGCATATGGATGTTTTCAAACTCCTGTATTACGTCATAAATAATATTAAGCTCCATAGTGGCGGTAGTTAATGCTAAATGTCTCTAACCCATTTCTGAAATAAAAAGGAAAACATTATTGACGATACTTCCCTTTTTGTTAAGTTATGCATGAGCACGATGAACAAATTTGTTCATTCGAAACAATGTACTGCTTTTGTTACACACATTGTTTAACAGGATCATCTGTCTTCTCAGTGTCTTAAATATTTTGTACCTTCTAATTTATCTAGTATGGTTTGATGATAACGCGTATAATAATGTCATCAAAATGGATAGATTGAAATGTTGATAACTATACAAGATTGACTCGTAAGATTCGCAGTATGTTTTTGCAGATCTGCTTTGATTAGAAATAGCAAATTTCATCATAAATTTTGCTTTATAAAAAACAACACATCAGAAAAACTTGCCGAGGTGTTTTTCTTTGACAGCGAAATAACATTGAAATTTGCCTTAATTAAATTTGTATTTGTGTTTTCTACGGGATGACCTATTTTAAATTTAGATGCCAGTCGTTTCTTAAAAAAACACCTCACAATTTCCTTTACACCAAACAATAACCTTTTTTAATCAACGCACGTGGGACTCAAATTCTATTTTATTTCGGAAGTTCAAAATGACTGATTGTTTTTCACCTGAATAACTTGATCAAGTCTTCTCGATCAAACCAAGGAATGACCAATGGCACAATCAAGTTAACCATCAAAACAAGAGCCACTCTCGCTTGAGTGGTTCCTAGGAAAATTTAATAAAAGGTGGGCTGAGCTAGTAATGGTCTTGGCGGTCAACACCTCTGGGCCGATTTGTTTATTTATATATTTTGTTCGAGCTACTATGCAGAATATTTCACTGATTGCAAGTTAAAGTTCTGATCAAATTATAAACTGGTTAAACCGGTTACGTTAAAGGTTGGTCTTTAGTAACGTTCAGTTGTTTAAATACAGGTGGACACTGTTGGTATTTGCCAAAGGCCAGTCTTCTCACTTGGTGTATCTCAACATATGCATACAACCACAAACCTGTGAAAAATTTGAAGAAAAAACACCCTTGTCACACGAAGATGTGTAATTTCAGATGCTTGATTTCGGGACCTATAATTCCGAGGTCTCGAAATAAAATTCGTGCAAAATTACTTCTTTCTCGAAAACTACGTTACTTCAGAGGAAGCCGTTTCCCACAATGTTTTATAACATCAACAGCTTTCCATTGCTCGTTACAAGTTAATTGTTATGCTAACAATTATTTTGAGTAATTACAAATAGTGTTCACTGCCTTTAATCCTGTAATATAGATACAATAAAAGTAACATGTGAATTCATTTCAAAGGGTGTAGTATTTTTGAGATGTTCTTGCTCAATTTCTGTAGCGGTTATTGTTCATGCAGGAAGAATAATTCGTGATTGGAGTACACAATCTGATAAACATTTCATGCAAAAACATTTTTTCAGATCGAAATATTTTTGGAATCCCACTCTCTAATACCACATTCTTTGTTTCTCATAATGCCATACATTATCAACAGCTGCAGTGCTTCTTATACCAGAAGTAATTTTTAATAGTCAATATTTTTGGAGTAATTACCAAAGAACAAAGATTCACATTGTGGCAAACATTGAAAGGAATCACGTGATTCTAAAACTGGCAAAATACTGTCAGCAGCTTGCTTAGCACAATGCTTAGCACCAATACTCACCCCTGGGGGAGCGTTTTCTTATTCCACTGAACCAGAGTGAAATGTGATATGAAATTGACCCTGTGTAGCTTAAGGGGATTATCTGCTGGGGGTCAATATGAGATTAAGGACTTAACCAGAGGATTATTCCTGAATGCATTTCCCCAAACGGATTAAAATTAAATCTTGAAGAAACTTGTTGGGTTACGGAAGGTAAGGGGTGCATAAATCAAAACAATCAATGGAAAATAGAAAAAACCCAAAATGCAGTTTTCGACTTCAGTAAAATCTGTATGCTTTTCAGAAAGTGTGTTCAACGATTTCTGGATTCAAAACACATCACTGGGTAATTTCCTTTCATCAACAACCTGCTCTTTAATTGTCAATACACCCTCGGTGTCGTCAAACCAATGTGTTCAATTACACCGCAAAAACACAGAGGCTTCAAGACGGTAAATTAATAATATCCCGACTACAACCGAGTTTGAGATTTGACTTGGGGCTATGAAATCATCCGTGTTATTTACAAACGAAATAGAGTACACAGCGTTTTATTACTTTTGTTAGGTGAGAACACTTTCGGTTTTTTCCCGCCCTCAGCGTGAAATCGTCCGTGAATACCGTACTCCTTGTGAAGTGTATACCTGAAACAGTTGATATGTCCTTTACGCAGACATAATAGGGCCTACAAAATTTCTAATTTTTCTGAACCTTTATTTTATTAAAACATAATGAAGCAGTCATTTTTACTAGACCTATGGTGGGACTCGAGGGTTAATGTCACACATGCAGGGATCCCTTCATATACACTATAATAACTGTGTTTAAAGTTTAAACAAATATGTTGCACCCACTTTTTAGACATGTTTAAATGATAAACATGTTTATTATTCTGAAAGTTCCGAATGTGGAAGTTGTAGCAATCAAACACACACAAGAATCTAAACATGTTTTAGAAATGTGTTGAAGATCTGACATTGTTTCTATAGAGTGTAGTTATTATTCGTTACTCGCTGAAAGTGTTGAGTTCTCTAATGTTTGATCCACCATTTCCAGAACCAACCACTTCGGTATGGATATGGCATGGTCTATTCGAAAGATGTATTAGTTGTTGCATTAATTGACATGCAATACTTATTGGAATGCAAACTGTTAAATTCTGGATATGGCTTCACTGTGGGCCCATTGGATGTATAATCACACATGATGTTATGACGTCTTATGCTTTTATGTCTGGCTCCCTGACTCCTTTTAAGGGACACGTTGCCTTGGATCGGGCGAGTTGGTCTATGAAAAGTGTTTGAAACCGTTTGTTATAAATTGCGTGGTTAGACAGACGTTTTAAAAGTATAGAATAAAATGAGAAATTGCATGTTTTTTTCTTTGCGAACTAACACGGTCGGCCATTTTGCGGTCTGAAAAGTTTGACTTGTAAATTTCGAGGCATTTTTGTGTGGATCATTATATTCTACTTTTAAAACACCTTTCTAATCATGCATTTTATAACGGTAGGCTAACAAACGCTTTTCATAGACCAACTCACCCGATCCAAGGCAACGTGCCTATACACCTTTTTCATATAGACGCTATAAATATAATATGAACAACAAAGTAATCTATAATTATTTGACGGTCTGATGCATTATTTCCTTGTGATGACAAAGGCTGTTAGATGATTTGTAGATAATGTGCAATTCGGCCTCACTTAAATGCTTATTGAAAGAATGGGCGCACAATTTCCATTTAAGCGTACCGCTAAAAACCATTATATTAAATATATATATGTACATGTTGTAAATGTAAATATTTGTTGTTAAAGTAAATTAAGTCATTCTTTTCTAAAATGGTTTTGTTACTGAATTATTGAAAAAAGGTGCAATATTGTGTAATGTGTTTATTTATAGACTTTAAAAAATGTAATGAAAGGCCTAGCCTACAGTGTAAATAATCGGAACGTGTTGGTACCTATTACAGCCCTGTTGGGAAACACAAGTTGCAACGAGCCATTTATAACAAAGCCTAACGTCCACCTTGGTACCCTGAAACTAAAAGCGGTCTAAAGCTACTGTGTAATGGTGGTTTTTATGTGTCCCCCTCAGTTTGGGGGTGGGGCGGTAGGGGGCACATGTACACACCGAAACACATGACGCATGCAATTATATCCTCTATGCAACGGACAGTATTGCATATGCAATCATGTCCGCCGGACTGTTTTACATATGCAATTGTGTCCGCCCGGACGCTGCTGCATAATGCAATTGTGTCCGCCCGGACACATTTGCATATGCAGTTGTGTCCGTCCCCGTGCAAAACCGCCATTGCAGGTAATTACACGCCCTTAGTCGACGGAACACGTTCGCAATTTTTTTTACAAGCTGAGTCGATGTCATGAATGACATGGGAAATGTTCGGCCGATGGGTATTCGCTGCAATCATAAAGTATGTGAATATTCATGATGCATATATGTAGGTTCAGTAGATGTACAGTCATGTACAAGTCCGCCGGACTTTTTTGCATAGCCCCGGACACGATTGCATATGCAACAGTGTCCGGAGCGGACACTATTGCATGGCGGACACAATTGCATCTGACACCGGCCGCATTAGGATTGGTACCTAACCATTGTCTGAAGCACATCACTGCTCAGCTCAGCTGATGTCTTAAGCAACAGGGGTCCGTGGTTTGGTTCAGGAGGGTCAGGCGAAAAACTCTGTCAAAATCGGTAAGGCCTACGTCTGACTGTTTCACTTATCAATGGTGGATAAGTACAGAAAGAAAAAATACTAAAATTATTCCATGCAATACACAGACAATGTAAATAGTACACTCGAATAAAAAAAATGTGTTTTTTGGGGGAAGTGCAAAACAACACTCTAAATAAACTATGGGCAACTTAGAAGCATTTATAGGCCTACTGGAGTTTCAACAGCGACATTGATGGGCTGGTGTCTATAGGTTAACTCGTGAAGCTCACTGCCTCAAGTTCCAGTGAAACATTTATAATTTGTTCAAAAACAGTTGCTGATTATTTTCATTATCGTAACCTGTAATTATAATGTAATGCCTTTGGTGAGAATTTAAAATTGTTGTTAATCCTGTATAAACGACCCAAGAATTAAAAACAAATTTATCCACAATTTACTAAGTGTGGTTTCGTATTTGTCACTGCTTCTCACTCTTTCTCTCCAGCTGTGTTTCTCCAAATTCCTTCGTCCCTGCTCAGTTGACTCGGTGGTAAACATGGAGCAATGGTGATCGAGATCAATACCCCAGTAGTAGTACTTATAAACCGTACTAGTTGCTGGAGTTCACAGTTTGATTTAGAAACAAAGTAACTCAAATATTCAACCTTCTCTTAATCCCATTGCTCCCTAAATCCCTACAAAATGTTAGTCTCAAAACCAAAATCGAGTTTATGACATTTTTTTAAATGGAAACTTTCTGTGCGGGATATCACTCAAAAACCCCCAAACTGAGGCCCATGTGCATTATACACTGCAACGTTTACGCTACGTTTAAAAGTGTGCCATGATTATTCAAACGAGCGTGCGCAAAATGTGAGGAAAACAAATCGAAAATGGCGGACCGTGAGAGTTTTTGCTCAAGATGTCCCACTTTGGGTGCGCCGTTTTACTGCATTATGGACACTGTTATTCATCCTAGAAAGAATGAACATCTACCACAACCACTGTGGCTCAGGTAAGTTATGATTTATGGTATGTAGAAAACTTGGAACATCTAAGAAAATCCAAAACCAAGTCAAAAGTAATTTGAAATTGTATCATCCACACACACCCGAGCCATGTTTCGCTGGTAGTTCGTATAGTGATGTTATTTTTGGGCGCCTTTTGTTGATTGGTTCACATGATTATAAACAGACGTTACGTAATGAGATGGGCTGTCAAAATCACTGCTTGAAATATTTCTGAAAAAATGAGATCCAGTTACTGGGATGCTTTACCATTTTTCTTCGGTCGTACGACCAATATAAAAAGACAAATTTCGAAAAAGGAGTAAGACCCTTACAGCGCCCCAGTAACTGGGTCCAGGGAGGGAACAATTACTGTAGCAATTTCTGCAAGTTTTTAAATTAAATTTTGAACTTAAGTTGAAAGTTGCTTTTTATATAAAGGCGCTGTATACGCGTTTGGTATAATTTCCCCCAAACCAGTGTTCTCACTAACTTGGTGTATCCCATCATAAGCATAAAATAACAAGCCCGTGAAAATTGAGGCTCAATCGGTCATCAAAGTTGCGAGAAAATGATGAAAGAAAAAACACCCTTGTCGGACGAATTTGTGTGCTTTCAGATAGGAATAAAAGACATCTAGCTAGATGTCTTTTAATATTTTAGTGAGAATTTACCTCTTTCTCAAAAACTGTTACTTCAGCGGGAGTTGTTTCCCACAATGTTTTATACTGCCAACAGCTCTCCAATGCTAGTTACCAAGTCAGTTTTTTTTTAAGTTAACATTTGTTCTGAGTAATTACCAAATGTGTGCTAATATCAGATCAAAATTTAAATAATGATGGTTAAATGAATAATAATGATATCTGGGGAAAATGGAGAATTGAAATCTGTCAACATTTTCATTCAAGGATTCAAAATCACTGGAGTCTGTTAAACATGGAACTGTATGACTAAACACAGTATAACTTGACCCAATATGACTAGATCAGAGTTCAAATTTTTAGTTGAAAGGGTTGGAGCAGACCATTCAAGTGAAAAGAAGAACAACATCATTCATCATTGAATGGGGGTAGAATCCCCCAAATTAGGGGCTTTGTGGTTGATGTGCCTTGAAAAAACATTATGACAGTTGAACAAAATGAGAATAGAAGTAGTTAAACTATACAACAATAAACAGCGGACTGACAAAACAACATATTAGAGTATGCTTTAAGTGAAATCCCAATAACAAACTGGGAAGGACTAGGCCTAAATCATGTCAGTTGAGCTACACAATAAATAAAAAACAAGAACCAAATTCCCCCACCATTCTGTATTTCTGGTCTGCACCTGCACGTTTCAACAACACATTGAATCAATTTTAGGGCAACCATAGGTCATCTGTCTGGGTGCATAGACAACGACTGTTCTATGAACAGCATTCACTACTTATTACATTTTGAATACCTTAATACAAATAGTTCCAATCCATAACACTTTTTCTCTCGAATTGAAACCATGATCTAACTGGGGTGTTTGAGTTGCTCTTTTATTAGCTCTGTCTTGTCATTTTGTTTTATTTTTAATTTTTCGCTATTCAAATTGCTGTTAATTCAGGGGGCTTAAACAGGCCTGCAGGAACAAGGGTTGATGTGGGTGCAATCATCATCAGCCCCAACATATTGGAGAGGCTGCTGCAATATAATACAGTACCCCCCCCCACCCCCCCCCCTATTTTTTGAACATTCTAGCAATTTAGGACTAGTGTTTCAATTACCCCCTCTTGAAATTTTTGAAACAAAATTATATACATTTATAAGGAAGTCTTATATAGCGTAGGTATCTACCAACAAGGTACTATATACACTTATTCAGAAAGAGAGGTTATCAAAAGTTATGAATTCTGAGACCCAAATATGTAGCACCTTATAAGGGTTTACAAGGTGCTACGGCGCATTCAGCAGCCACAGCCAGGAACATCGGGGCGAACCCCTTCTCTTTTCGATAAATCCTTCAACATCATTTAGCTTACAGTGCACCAGTGCACAAGTAGGTAAATTGGATCAGTGGATGAGACTGGACTTCATAAATCCCTGAATACCTGACCTCGAATCAACTGGAGAATCAGGGCATGATGGTTTAGGGATTTGGTTGAATTCTTTTTTTAAATAAGCTTCAATGATGGGAAAACTTATTTTTATTTGCGTGAAATATCTTGCACCAGTAATATTTTAAATACCTTAAAATTTGAAAAGACCTAAAATCCTCCAGAATCCTTCAAAATTTAACAAGGGCATTGTAATGTTGGTTTTATTTTAAGGTATAAATTGGACTTTTTAATAACCCATAATCCTAGATGCATAAATTTGTCGGTAATCTATAATGATATGATATAGACATTATGAGCGTGGGTATCATAAATAAAATTGCAATTGCTTCATGCTTATTGAGTCCTAGTGATGCATGAAATCAAATGTCAATTTCAGAAAAAATGCGAGGCTTAAAGGTTGACGTACTTTAAAGAGCAGATTTGTGTGCACTGTGCAGTATGATGTATTCACACTAACCAGCAGTGGCCCCATACTTGATTTACTTTTAACATTATTTTATTCAAATGGAGGGTATACACTCATGGAAGTTGCTCAAAAAATAATGTTAAAAGCTTTGGAATTGAGAGAAAAAGAAAACATTTTTCACAAATAAATTTGAATCTGAGAAAGGCTTCTTCAGGCATCTGGAAGCACACACTTTTATGCAACAAAAAGGGGCTTTTTTCTTTCAATAATTTCTTGCAACTTCAACAATCGGGCCCAAATTTTCACTTGATTGTTATTTCTTGCACATGTTGGGGCACATCAAGTGAAGACCCTGCCTTTAAATTGGATTTCACAAAAAAAAAAAAGGATTTGCAGAAACAATTATTAAAATAAAACTTTAATTTTTTATTAGTAATTAACATTATTTTATATAAATTAAAAAATATTTTGATTAATTATTACAACGTTGTACTACAACAAAGGTTTCATTTTAAAAACACAGCACAAGGCCGTGCATTCAATTGCAATCAATCAACAGTGTCTACAGCTTGCTGTGTTATTTATCACATGCACACTGTTTTACCAGTGTATCATCCTTTATATTATTCAGATGATGTGAGATTCTAACCTACTTAGTCTTCTGGCTGCAGCTGAGACATTTTGGTCATCTTTAAAGGGTCTGTACAACATCGGTAAGATAGAAAATTGAGATGTTTACAGATTAGCACATATGGTGTAAAACTTTCCTTAAAATAATTGTGCTTGTGTGCTATTATTTGAGGTAAGAGTAAAACAAGTTAATAAATTGATGTTCGAAAACAGAGAAATAAGAGTTTGTTTGAATCGATGGAGGGTTAACATCTACTAGGGTTGCTGTTTGATGTTGGGTCACATAATGTGCAGGAACTGGCTTGAAAAGGATAAAAAAATAAGACATTCAAATGCAACTCCTGAAACTACTTCCAAGAGGGCAAGGCCATTTTCATTTTCAAAAGAGCACTTCCATTAGAAACCAAGGCCAAGACCAGGACCAAGTGTATTTCCAGGCCCGCTGTGTCTATTTTGGAAGGTCTGTCCAAACAATCTTTAGGAGTTTAACCTTACTATGAAAATCACATTTAACAAGGACAAAAAGAGCCAGGACTTCCTGCAAGCTCCATGCACACCCTACACTGCTGGGGTTTCAGTTGAAAAAGCAGCATATCATTTTTATCAACTTTGATAGTGAAGAAAGCGGCGTGTCTAATAACCAGCTGTTATAACAATTCTTGAATTTATGTTGAAAGTACATCATTTCAAAGTTCCTATACAAACAGTGTAGTGTTTTGCCTGCAAAGTAAAGTGCCAAAATTGCAAAAAGTCTGTATTTTTTGTGTGGACAAGGTTAGATGGACTAAAGCTTTCACTGAGTGGTTTATCATAATAATACATGTATCCTGCCCTCTCTATTCTCTTACTGATTAGATCTCAGATGAACTCTAACTTAAGGAGGGCATTCTGGAGTTTTCCCCTACAATCAGCAAGCCTAGTTTGGTTGGATTTGGTGGAATGTTCCAAGTTTATTGTCATTGTGTCAAAGTGAGTAACATTAATGTCAACACAAAGCCTAAGCATATCTAAACAAGCCTTATTATCTTAAAGGCAGTGGACACTATTGGTAATTACTCAAAATAATTAATAGCATAAAACCTTACTTGGTAATGAGGAATGAGGAGAGGTTGATTGTATAAAACATTGTGAGAAACGGCTCCAGCTGAAGTGACGTAGTTTTCGAGAAAGAAGTAATTTTCCACGAATTTGATTTCAAGACATCAAGTTTAGAATTCGAAATAAAGCATCTGAAAGCACGCAAACTTTGTGTGACAAGGGTGTTTTTTTCTCTTTCATAGTTATCTCGCAACTCCGATGACCAATTGAGCTCAATTTTTCACAGGTTTGTTATTTTATGCATATGTTGAGATACACCAAGTGAGAAGACTGGTCTTTGACAATTACCAATAGTGTCCAGTGTCTTTAAGCATAGACCTTATGTGTATACCTTATACTCAGTACGCACAAGTTCGACAGGGAATGAGGTGCATGCTGGTCTAGAGTGATCAAGTTTGATAGCTGGCTAGTTGATCGCTAGCTAGACCATCATGCACCTCATTTAACAGTTAGCGCTTGCGCAATGGGTATTTGCCTAAATGTCTATAGACAAAAAGGTCTATATATAGACCTTTTCGCAAATACCATTGCGCAAGCGCAAACAGTCGAATGAGGTGCTTGCTGGTCTAGCTAGTGATCAAATTTGATAGCTAGCTAGACCAGCATGCACCTGATTCCACGTCTATTATGCGCATACCGAGTATTTGCGATAAGGTCTATGGTAAGGTAAAGAAGATGCATGGTACAAATCTGTGCGTTTCCATTGTTTAGTCACCGGTTTACCTCTAACATGGTGGCTTGATGAGATCGTTGATGACATCAATGCTTAAGGTTTATTGGTGCAGGGAGGGGAGGGGGGTCCTCAGACAAATTAAGTAAAAATTGCCATTTTCAATTATTTTTTTTGAACCTAGCACCCGTAGGTCAGAAAAAAACAAGTTACGTTGTGCTTGGAGACCTTTAAACATTAAGTAAACTGTGCACAGCTAATTTTGTCAGAGTTAGTTTATTTCACAATTTGTTCAAAATTTCATATAATTTTTTTTTTAAACTGGCTTCTTTTTCAAAATAGGAAACAAATTAAACAAAAATGTTAAGCAAGATTTACAATTCATAAAGTAATTAACAGTGCTTGAATAGTTACAGTGATCCAACTTGACACTGGACTGCTGGCTTAAGGCCAGTGATTTTTGCTTTGCGCCAGCAAACTCATGACTGTACAAGTTCGGCAGGAACATTTTTTTTCTTCAAATGTTGACTTTCAGTTTTATAATAAAATTGTTCAATTCTATTGAGCATTGATGCATAAATGCCCACAATACAAATGAGTGAGGTATTTTTCTCATTTCAATTCAGCCTTGTTTAACCAATTTAAACCAGTGGTTTTTGGAATTTCCCCAAAAGTCCAGCTGTCGATTTCACAAAGAGTTGGGACTCGTCTTATCTCGAGTTAGGATGAGTTACTCATCCTAACTTAGGGTTAATCTTAAAGTCTGCATGCTACAGTGCAGGGTTGGCACTTGTCCTAATTCATAAGATTAATCCCAAGTTAGGAAGAGTTTTGTGAAATTGACAGCTGGGTTACCAATAACTGCTCGGTTAAGTTTCCAAATAATTAATTATAATAAGAAGCGGGTAAACATAAACCCTTTTATTAATGGGGAACATAACCCAAACTAAATACCACCTCAATCTGAAAAATCAAATATTAATCCATTAAAACTTAATACATTTGTAAGGAACCAATAGATATGGTGATTTATATTCTGTAGTGTAAAATTTCAACTGCGTAGTTCAACCCAAGATGAATAAATTACAAAATTTGTATAAAGTAATAATGCTAACCAATCTCCTCTTGAACATGAGATTATTAGGCTGTGTCAGAAATGGCGACTTTGGCTACAGCTTTGGCTAGATCGCACGTGTCTGCCTATTCTACAACACTGGGAGATGCACTGATCTAGCCAGAGCTGTAGCCGAAGTCAACGTTTCGGAACTGATCTAGCCAGAGCTGTAGCCGAAGTCAACGTTTCGGACTCGGCCTAAGATTGTTGACTGTAGATCATGATGCAATTATCTTCATTTTCTTTCCTGAGTACAGCAAATTATATGAATACTTTAGTGAATAAAAAAAAAAAAATAGCCATGTTAGTCTGACAGATAAAACGTGGAAGGAAGATAGTAGCACTAACTAATTACATGATAAAAAAATGATCTTTTATGAAATTAGTTACTTAAAGTACTACCACTGCATTCCTTATATTATTTATAAGTGAGTCAGACTTTTTGACCTGTAAGCCTCATTTTGGTTATCATTGTTTTAAATAGGAGGAAGATCCAAGATGGCCGCAACTTGATATGGGTTCAACCTTTCCTTACTGTAACCCAAGTCCAAGTGAGGTGAAGACTTGTTCACTTTGAACAAAAAGACTTGAGAGGAGGACCATATCACTGTACAGTAAACAGGTTAAAGAATCCTGAGTCTTCAAAGGCAGTGGACACTATTGGTAATTACTCAAAATAATTATTAGCATAAAACCTCACTTGGTAAGAAGTAGTGGGAAGAGGTTGATAATATAAAACATTGTGAGAAACGACTCTCTCTGAAGTGACGTAGTTTTAGAGAAATAAGTTATTCTCCACGAACTTGATTTCAAGACCTCAGAGTTAAAATTTGAGGTCTCGAAACCAAGCATCTGAAAGCGCACAACTTCATGGTCCGACGACCAATCGAGCTCACATTTTCACAGGTTTGTTATTTTATGCATATATTGAGATACACCAAGTGAGACAACTGGTCTTTGACAATTACCAATAGTGTCCAGTGTCTTTAACCTGTCATAAGTAATCAATGTAAATGTTGTCATTCTAGATGAGAGGTAGTTTCTTCTTTCAACTGTTCACACACTGAGCCAAGATTGTGCTGGTCCTCCAGGTAAATGAACCTCTCATGAAAGAGTTCAGTCACAGAACCTACTTTCTATTAACTAGGACTCTGTTTACTTTTCAAGGCGTTTGCTTTGTGCCTAATATCGGAATATAATTTTGTTTACCCTCACACTAATGTTTTTGGAATCCCTCTCTCCAACTCTCTCCTTTCAAGGGAATTGTTTCTCAAAATGTTATATATTATCAATAACTGCAGTACATCTTACTAAGTTCTCATGGTCATCAATTTTTACCAAAGGTATATACTTCCTTTAAAAGTGTTTTGTTGTGTACAAAACAAGGGACATTTTAATTTGTAGTTTTATCAATTAACAAACTCATGGCTGTTTCTTTACAGAAGCTCATAATTGTTTCCTTAAATATGAAATTGCATCAAAGGAAAGCGGTTTCACTTCACACTAGGTGAGCTTTACACAAAAATGATTTATTTCATTTTAATTTCTGCCAAAACCATCAATTTCATTTCTCTACACTTCCACAAAGATCTGCCAAAAGTTAAAACAGGTCAGTCATGCCCTTAACATCTGACTCCCATATTGCATTTAACTTTAACAGTGACATGATTTTGTTTGGTTAACATAAAATGAAACTTTCCATTGTTAAATCTTGGTGGTTATATTTACATGTAATCAAGAATGATTGAAATAAAATGGTCGAAAAGAAAACATTTAATTTTAAATCAGAAAGAACATAGTATATCTCCACTTTAAGAACCATATGCACTCAATAAATGGTTTAATTGAATAATATTTAAAAAAAATAGTTAATGGCCTGACGTTTCAACCCTGCTAGACCAACTTGGGTAATAACCAAACCTATAGTGGTTCAGGGGCCAAACTTCATGGAGCATAACAAGTAACTATGCAAAAAAACAATTTTGCTTACCAGAATAAAGTTACCAGCCAAAATACTAAGCCACATGTACTTGTGTCCCGCTAATATTTGCTTAGCGGAAAATTATAGATCAATGTCATATTGTGTTACTGTCTGCTACCCTCTCCATTTTTGGAGTCAAATTGCACTTACTGTAAAAGTTAAAGTATGCGTGCCATGCCTAAAATATGAACTACACTGTACAACAAACTGGTATGTCGACTCCCAAAATGGTGCAAGCAATATTATAGTAATGGGGACACCAGGTGAATTGGGTCAAAAGAAATTTTGCTTGAACCTTGAAGGTTTGAATGCAGTAAAAAATCTCGTCATTTAAGCACCAGTGTGCACACACCTACCCGATCCTCTCTGATCGACTTTTAAGATTGCAATCCTTGATCTTTGCAAGTACAGGGTCAGTGCCACATGTCCATGATGGTGCTGAAAGAATCCAATAGTCAGCCCTTCAAAGCATAGTCTCACTTTAGTCAAGCTCATATTCATCTGGAACTATCAGCTGTTTGACCCAAGGATCCTCCATTTCTTGTAGAGAGCAGAATATACATCCTGCACCCTCCCATGATCTTCAACGACACAAGAACTCACTTTCATAGGATTGGAACTGCCTCTAGCTACCGGGCAATGGAGTCAGTCTAGCTGGTAAGACACTGCTCTAGAACTGCAAGGGTCGTGGGTTTGAATCCCACCCAAGTAAATATGCCTGTGATATTTTTTCACAGGACTCGGGGAAAGTACTGAGGGCTAACACATCTGTGTATAGGTAATAACCAAAAATTAATAACTCTAATTCTTGTAAATGGATAAGTTGTTTAAATTGGACAATTATTCCTGATTATTATTTGTCAAGTCAAAGCTAAACTCCATAGTTTGTACATTTGGTGGCAGCGTGACTGGATCATCCAGTTGATGTATTTTCCCGATTTACAATTGACAGGGTGGCATTAGCAAGTATTAAATGAACTATACAAATTTATTGACTACTTGTATAATACACAGTGGGTCTATGTACCTAGCTCTACTAATACATTGGTGAACCCATTGCGTAGCATATCTGATGTCGAACTCAAAGGCTCATGAATAAAGCTAGGTTTCACAGATTTGTCATTTTATGCATATGTTGGGATACACCAAGTGAAGATACTGGTCTATGGAGCCCTGAAACCATTTAAAGGCAGTGAACACTATTGGTAATTGTCAAACACTAGCCTTAACAATTCGTGTATCTCAACATAAGCATAAAATAAACCTGTGAAAATGTGAGCTCAATCGGTCATCGAACTTGCGAGATAATAATTAAAGAAAAATAACCATTGTCACATGAAGTTGTGTGCGTTTAGACAGTTGATTTCGAGACCTCAAGTTCTAAACTTGAGGTCTCGAAATCAAATTCGTGGAAAATTACTTCTTTCTCGAAAACTACGCAAATTCAGAGGGAACCGTTTCTCACAATGTTTTATACCATCAATCTCTCCCCATTACTCGTTACCAAGTAAGGTTTTATACTAACAACTATTTTGAGTAATTACCAATAGTGTCCACTGCCTTTAAGCCTATAACCTAAACCTAGTATATACATTGTAGTCTATGCATAGTAACAAGGAGACACTAATAGATTGGTTAAGACTACTAGTTGATCATCGGTAAACTGTTGTTTATGTTCATGCCAGTTGTCATGATGCGTCCTTCTGAAGTCGGATAGAGTCTTTCGTACAGTCATCTGTGTAAGAGAGAGCAAATATCAACAAATAATAACTGAAATATCAGGCATTTCTTTCAGGTTATTAGGTAATGTGTCATAGTTTTTAATGTCTGCAAGCATTTCAATTACCCGTGTTGGGATAAAATAAAGATTAATTGAATTAAATTGAAAGGAGCTGCCGCCTGCGTATTCCTGATTCTGCAGAAAGTTCCCTAACAATAAACCCATTTGAAAAGTTCGAAATCTCCCTTTTCCAACATGTTATATTAAATATGAATCTCAATATCTCCCTTTGTGCACAAAATCTCCCATGACTGTAAGCTGCAAAATGTTGGCACCCCGGGGTTATGCAGATTACCCTTCCAGCCCCCCTCCCCCAAGGTAATTAAAGAAGAGGGAGTTTGGGCAAGAGCAGATCATAATTGCAACATTCAGGAAGAGACAACCATGTGAATTATGAATGACTTATTAAAGACCCTCTTTTGAACAACATGTAGCAAGGTACGAGAACGATAGATGTACATGACATGTCATTTGGGGAGTTGTGGACATTATTTGGTGTGTAAGTCGTACTGTGAAAAAATAGAATTAGCTGTTGCAAACTACTTAACAACCAAAAGAACCAATGCTATGATTTATGATAGCAATAAATTGTTTAATGGCATGGCATTTCAACTCTAGCAGGGTCTTTCTGCTCAGGTCAACATTTCAGGCCATTAACTCATTTGCACAATGTAGGACAAACTCACCTCTATGGGTTGAGGGTCGTGTAAATGACCTGTAAGATCCATGAGTATTGCCGGCATCCACTCAGGTACATCATAGGGGTAGGCCTGCACACAGGCACTCAGACCAATGATACCTGCATGACGCTGAACCACTGATGCTGAAAACTCTGTTATTAAGAGATGATCAAGTCCACTTGTTATAGTAACTCGGGCATGATATTTGGCCTTAAGCCTGGTTCACACTTCCTACGAATGAGTTACCATCTTTGCAACACAAATTTGCATTAAATAATTCGCATCAGTTGGCTTATGCTCAAATCCTGCCAAACAATCACTGTGAAAACAGCCCTGTGATATCCTAATTTGTGTGACATTCGCATAAAGTATGAACCGAGCTTAACACAGGTGCAGGAACATTTTGTTGAATACATAGGCATTTATAGACTTTTTAACAGCCGTTTAGGGAGAAGCTTAAAAATTGGGCACCACATGGGCCCAAAATAATGCCACTGTGGGCACTACCCACATCCATTTGACCACCAGATTGTCCAGCTATACTGCATCATCGTGCCCAAGCACAGGAGTAGTCCTGCATTAGTACTCTGAGCATTTCACTAGAACATGCACTGGAACACTTTTCCGATCCAATTATAGCATACCACTTTAAGATGTTCCCAGAATAAGTATGTGGTGTACTAGTTTGAGTAGGTTTGGACAAGAAACCGATGGTGGACTAACAGTTGATGGCTGAACTTGCTCACTGACAATCTTGTCCCTCTGTTCAAGTCAAGATACTGGGATTGTCTGGGATTTTTTCCACAAAAGTCTAAATTATTCTCACAGTGTCTTATCAATCCTCACCACACTACCAGCAGAGCCAAAGATTTTGCCATTTTTAAATTATGACTCCTGTACATCACAGTTCCAGTATCATAGTGAAGAATAATAATAGCCTACGGTAACCTGCGAAGCAACCAAGTTTAGCAAGCTGGGTCCAAATAGCTGACTAGAAGAAGACTAACTACAGGCAACTGGACATACATGTAGTTAAGTAGACACTGGACACTATTGGCAATTGTCAAAGACCAGTCTTCTCACTTGGTGTATCTCACCATATGCATAAAATAAACCGGTGAAAATTTGAGCTCAATTGGTCGTCGAAGTTGCGAGATAATAATGAAAGAAAAAACGCCCCTGTCACACGAAGTTGTGTGCTTTCAGACGCTTGGGTCTCAAAATAAAAGTCATGCAAAATTACTTCTTTCTTGAAAACAACGTTACTTCAGAGGGAGCCGTTTCTCACAATGTTTTTATACTATCACCAGCCCTCCATTACTTGTTACCAAGTTAGTAGTTTTTATGCTAAATATTATTTTGAGTAATTACCAATAGTGTCCACTGCCTTTAAGTCAAGTTAGTACAACAAATGTAAAAAACTAACCTTCATTATTGAAGTTACTCTGAAGACGTACCCTCTTGGCTGGTAGTCTCGTCTTACACAAACTCTCAAAGTGATTTTGTAGTTTAGGCTCAATGGAGAAGACTCCACAGTGAAAGAGTCCACTTAGGGTGGTACCTGCCATTTCTCTCACCTATGAGCATTGGAAAAAAACAATGGTAAACCAGACAGAGGGAAAGGGATCATGACTGCTTTAAACGGTTGCCATGTAACCGATATTGGTATTTAGGAACCAAGAACCAATGGGAGAACACCCCCTGAGTCATTGTCGAGTGGTTCATGTATGGAGCATCAAACCCGAGTTCTGACAGCTGAGTGAGGTCTACACTTGACCGAATGGGTGCTGAAACAGTGTATTTACCCCTTTACAGTCTGTAATGATGAAGGCATGGTTAGAATCCTCTAGGAGCTGGTAGAGCATAATGCACTACCTTTTCACCTTTTTATAAAGCAAATGCGTTGCTCAAGGACACAAGTGTCATGGGTGGGTATTGAACCCTAACTCTGCTGCTGACATCACTAGAACTAGAACAAAACTCTGGCTCTGGTGAACTAGACTGCTCGGCCACGACACGCTAAGACTTTCAAAGTGGCCTAAGCCCAAATTCATGGATAACAGATTTGTGCTAACAAAACCAAGCTCTGATCAACTAGACCACTTCGCCACGACATGCCACAATTTGCAACACAGCTCAAGCAGATGTTAGAGTCCAAGCTCAAGGTCATGGATAACGGATTGCGCATTATTCACACTTGTTTTCTTACCTCTAGTCGGTCATCCTTGAGCAGGTCTAGCACTAATTGATGTATCGTTGCTACTGACTGCGACTGGTTACTCACAGTGAAGAGGTTATAGTACACCATCACTTGAAGATAACCTAGGAGTGTCACTTTGGCTCTCCAAGATGTACCAAGGGCAATCTGAAAACAACAACAAAAACAACATTCAGGGGGGTTCACGTTGGCTCAGTGGTTTCTTTCCCTGCTTTTCACCACTATGGATCCCAGTTCGAATCCCAGCTGAGACCGAAGCCTGTCTAGGTTTTCCCAGTATTTTTCCTTTTTAGTATCCTAGCGCTTTAGTAATTAATAACACTTGGTACAAGCTGCAATCACCAAACTGTGCTCCGTGTAAGAAAACTCGTTTATAAAAATGAAAATGTCATGCAAACATTGGACCCTTGTATCAAAGTTACACTCGGCTACTGAACTCAATGCTCATGTCAACAAAGATAGAGCTTATGTAGTTAAAAAAAAAAAAATCTTGGGAAGGGGTGAATCACCCCTGCCGTGGTTAATGGAAATAGTGTTGTCAAGATTTTAAAACAGATTAGCACCAAAACTCTGATTGGGCGGGATTGTAGATGAAACATGCACGTGTGAAAGGCTTTTATTGGCCGAGAGTTGTGTGTAGTCCGTACACATGTGAACTTTTCCATTGTTTATCATCAAAGATGTTGGTTATTGACACCGTGTGCAGTCTGTCTATTGCCTGTTAGGAACACTCAGTCCATTAACCCTTTATGTTGCCACTGAGAAAGGTACTTGCTGAACTGAGAAGAATGTTTCATGCCACCTGTTCGGACATATAATCTCTTGTCCCCTTGTCAATATGCACATGTCACAATTATGGGTAGACTTTTTATTACAAAGACATCAAACGAACTTTGCAGATCTTGGATTCAACAAACTCAAGCACTTTTTATTCATCATTGACACAGCGGTTGTTAATTGATTGAGAAAAAAAAACCCATTGAGATAACTACTACATCGCAGTTTTCACACTGTTGCTCATAAAATGGATAAAAGAAGAAATTGTGTACGCATTATTGTGGCTGCGCACCAATGTAACTCATTAATAACTACACCCCCTTACCTGTTGTAGTGAGCCAAGCACTATTGGGATAGTCTCAGGTTGAAGGAGAGCCTGGGCCATGTAAGCCATTAAGACTTTAGCTAGTAGACTCAACTCCTCATCACTCTCAAAACCCTCCAGAGGAGCAAGCTGAAGAAAATAAATAGACAAAGCAACGTTCTTAGTTTTCATCCAAAGAATATTATGTAAAAATTGACGTAATATGATTGTTCTTTTCTTCTTGGAGCTTGCCTGGAACTGGTTGCCTGTAAATTGCCCTGTGTGACACGACCCTACGATGCCCTATTTAAATAAGGTGTGGCAAAGTCTCTTGATTTAATTTTCAGAAAACCCATACCATAAATAGCAGGATTTACCCCTCTATCATGAAAAGTGTGCTACGTTCTTTAATGAACATCAATACACAAAACGCCTAAGAAGCCTACTATCTGGTTTGACCTGTACACTGATGTGTGTTAAGCACTGTAAACTCAGTGCACCCCCACCCAGCTCTGTCAAAACACAAAACAACTTTTAACTGTCTAAATCCTGTGTACAACAAACTAAAGCATTAGCTGACCCTACATTCAGAAGAAAACCCCAGAAAATTGAGAAAAGTTTCGACTTACTAGTGGAAGAAATTGGAATATCACAGACGGAGTAGATGGGAACATTCCTCCTAGGGTACTCACGAGCCACTTCATTACTAGAAAGAAAAAAATATATTAGTTTCAAAAACTTTGTAAGAGCAGAAAAATAGAAAGGAGACAGTCTGACACTCGAACCTTTTTACAGTGTTTTTGTGGGCCACTTCACAACAAATGATTTTCTTTTCAGAATTTTGGGGGGACAGACTTGTTTATATCCATTCAGAAGTTTTGCAGGTTCTGCGAATCACAGTGAGTGTCTACTCAATGGTCTCTCATGACAACATCAAATCCCGCTGCTAATTATGAAAACCTTTGTAAACTTTCCTTTGTTAAGTCAGGGCAACGATATTTGGAAAGTGATTACTCAAGAAGCTCCAACCAGTTAAAAATAAGTGCTGCGGGTGGACACGGAAGTTGTTCTTACAAAACTGTCATGAGGTGGTTCAGTTGTGGATGGCACAATTGAATTGCGCATTATGAATTTTCTTTATTTATGCTTTCACTTTTTTATAAATGATAAGAAACACATATAAGTGAACCACTTGGTACCCATCACATCAGCAGTTTTTCCAACGGTTGCCAAATGGTCAACAACAGGTAGGCAAACCAGGGTAAACTCACCTGTTTTACATAATCTAATCGCAGCCTCTTTTTCTGCAGACACTTTATCATTCAGCGCTGCTGTTCCATGATTCAGGCCCTCTGTTGACGGTGAAGAGTCCAGGTTCTGAATCGGAGCCAATAGGGGGATCACACGGTCCACAAAATTCTTTGCGTGAGGTGATGAAGGTTTTCCATTGGGCAAAGCGAAGTCATACAAGAATATGGTCGCTAAGGTACTGAATATACACACAAAAAACATCCGTTATCATTTAATTGAAAAAAACGCTTCTCTTTTTGTCACAACTTTTGAAAGGAAAGTTTACATTCCCTCAATGTTTCACTATTTATGAAAAAGGAATTCTTCAGAGCAGCTAAGTAAGTCCAGGCTTGAAAACATGAATTTGCCAACAGAGTAAGTAATTGTACCACATTATTTAGCCTTTGAGAAATACTCTGCTAAAGTCGAAACGTCAGGCCATAATTTTTTTTTTTTGCATTTCTACCATCGGTTCTTTTGGTTGGTAATTTGTTTGCAACAGCTAATTCTATTTTCTCAAAATTGTTTAAATCTAAATCGCAAATATTGTCAAGCTGTCTGGCTGCACCAATGCATGACCTGTGCTTAACTTTTGGTAATCTGTGATGAAATCACAACGTACTTGACGTTCCCGTTCAGAAGAACAGTGCTTTGAGCATAACCCAAAACAAAGAATTGATTCCCTCAACAACGAAGTAGCGTTGTTAATCATACCTGCCGATATGGTCTCTAACATTCTTATAGCTGTGTGCCAAGTTCTGCTCCAAGTACTCCAACAACCCTCGGAGTAGTTCAGGTATCCTCCATTCCTGCTGAGCGAAGCCACCTTGGAGTATGTACAACCAACTGATGAAGATACAAGGAAGTAATAACGGGAAGACAATATTAGGATATTATTTCAGAAATAAATACTAAACATGTTCATTGACTACAGTAAATATAGACAGGAACCTGATAAAAACATTATATCACATGACATGTTACTCATTTTCAGTTTCTGCTGTGTGTCTATGCCGAGTCAATTTGTACATCTATACAATTGTCCCAAGGAAATGTCAGGTGACTCTGCGGCAGAACAGTTAATTACAATCCTATAAGCTAAAGTAGCAGTCCAAGTCTATTTTCTATACCATCCACCCTGGTAATAGTTAAAAAGCAGGACAGTTCTTTTCAGAACTGAGAAGTCTCCCGAACCCCTGATTATCTACTCCGCCTCAATAGAATAAAGCAAGACAGTTCTCTAAGAACAAACTCTACCTGGCAAGTAGATATACACATGGTGTTACCGCAAACCAAATAAACATAAATGTCAGGTACTTTGTAAGAATTTGTGGTGATAAAACCCCATGCAAAATATTTCAGAATTAAAAAACAACTGAAATCAGATGCACGACTATTTAATGAAGTAATAAAACCATCTCTACAAAGTAGCTACATGTACATACCGTACACAACTTTCAAAAATTCTTGACAAGATTCAGATCCACTAAACTCCCATTTGGGACAAAAACTGAACCAAATTATTACCACTACACAACCTTGAAAACAGTAGGCATTGAAATCTTACCTGGCTTCAAGGAATGATCCTCCTTCCACATACGTTGGGAACTCCATCAGCGTCTCAAAGAGCCAGTGTAGCTTACGTGGATCTCTGCTTTCACTCATTGTAGAGACGGCTGTACCCCAATCAAAGAGAGTCTCCACCGTCACCTGGGAGAGGGCGCTCTTCAGAATGGGACTCAGGAACTCCCACAATTGGGATGTCTGGAGGAGGAGAAGAGAAATAAGTTCAGGAGGGTAAAACAAATTATTTGATCGGGTTTTTTTTCAGACCATCTTTTCTGATCAGGAAGGGTACGGGTAGATTTTTCCCCCATAAAATGTTAATTATCTCACTAATAGAAATATGGTATGGGTCTCTTAAGCCCGGTTCACACTTCCTTGGTATGCGATGCCAATATAGCGTGAATTTGACGTCACAACTCTGTTTTCGCTGCGATATTCCCAGAAGAGTTGAGGACAACTCAACCCCTGTGAATTATTCGTTGACGTCAACATTTGTATCGCATTCGCAGGAAGTATGAACTGGGCTTTATTTGTGTCGTGGGTAGTGCATCAGACTGAAGTTCTAGTGGTTACGTCGTCAGGGTGTTAGTTCAGGATATTATTAATATAATTAAGGATGAAGACACCTTGAACCTCCTGGGAGTTGAGGGGAGTGTCATTACAGCAAATTCATAGACTTTCCTACTTTCCTACCAAATAAGAAACAAAAACAAATCAAACAAATCTGGGAATTCCAAAGGAACCTCTCAAAAAATGAGAGAAAATCTCAGGAAAGACTGTTTGGAACGTGTAGGACATTGAAATATAAATCTTTCAAAAAAACTTTAAAACTTCAAAATTAGTAAGGCTCAATTCATAATTAAACACTGTGTGGATGTAACCCTTTAAGCATAGGTTGAATTGCAATCTGCCAGTGTTTGCTAAATTTCGCCCATTCCGTGTACTTTATTCAAATAAACTGTCAGCTTACCCTATATTATACCTTGATGAAGGACAGTACGACACATAACTATGTTTACACAACTCAAGTGTATACTCAGCACTTCTATTTGTATATATGTAATACAAATAGAAATGCTGAGTACACATATGTAAGACAAATAGATATACACCTGTGTAATATTAAAGGAAACGTTGCCTTGGATCGGTCGAGTTGGTCTATAAAAAGCGTTTGTAACCGTTTGTTATAAAATGCATGTGGGTAGAAAGATGTTGTAAAAGTAGAATACAATGATCCACGCAAACATGCCTTGAAATTGCACGATTTTCCTTTTACCTCGTCGACTAACACGGTCGTCCATTTATGGGAGTCAAATTTTAGACTCCCATAAATGGCCAACCGTGTTAGTTCGCAAAGTAAAAAGGAGAACCACACAATTTCGAGGCAAACTTGTGTGGATGATTGTATTCTACTGTTAAATTATCTTTCTAACCATATGCATTTTATAACAAACGGTTACAAATGCTTTTCAAAGACCAACTCGACCGATCCAGGGCAACGTGTTCCTTTAAGCATTGAGTGTCACCATAACAACCATCAACACTACTCTAATTCAACCACTTAAGGCTTCATCTACTCTTTGCTTTGTACAAATAAAAGATCTGGGCTCGATTTCACAAAGCAATAACATTCATTGTAAGACAAATTGTCAGTATAACCAGACTGATTTGTATTGTGACATATCACTTTACATAGTAACTACGATTGACTTGCAGTTACGATCAATCTTAGATCTTTGTGAAATCGGTCCCTGTATAATTAACCCCAAAGCTTAATGATCTCAAACTACTCCACTCGTCTGCAGAGAGCTATTGCTGGCAGTAAAAAGGAATAGGCGCTTTTAAGCAAAAACATTTGTTTACACCTTCCTGAGGTTTTTATCAGAGGTTATAGTGTCCAGTGTCTTTAAACACAAAAATGTATTGTTAACAAATTAATTAGTCTTCTCACTGGGTGTGTCCCAACACAGTGCATAAAATAACAATGAGCTCAATTGGTCATCGAAGTTGCAAGAGAATAATGAAAGAAAAAACACCGTTGTTGCATAATGCGTTCATGGATACATAATAAAAGACTTCAGGTCTGAAGGCTTTTATTATTTGATTGAGAAATGACCTCTTTCTCAAAAACTATGTTACTGCAGAGGGAGCCATGTTTTATACTATCGACAGCAGCTCTCAATTGCTCGTTACCAAGTAAGTTTTTATGCTAGCCATTATTTTGAGTAATTACCAATAGCGTCCAGTGCCTTTAGGTATGATCTAATAAGTGATTTGATGTGGTAAGCTCCAGCTGGGCTGCGTTCTTACCTTGGTGAATCCCCAGTGTTTGCTGCCTCGTACCAGACCAGTCATGATCTCAGCCAGACACCGCTGGTCACTCTCCTGGGAGCTTTGAGCTAGTCGACTCAGATGAGGCTTGAAAACTGGCAAGAACGCATCTCCAAAGTTCCGGAACAGACCCTGTGTGCCAAACGCAAAATGAACATGTCATCGTCAAGATTATCCCCAGCGCTCGCCTCTCACCAAGGTGACCCCGGTTCGATTCCCGGCCAGGGCCATAAGTGAGTTGAGTTGTGCGTTGGTTCTCTGCTGTGCCACAAGGGTTTTCCAGACTATCCGGTTTTCCTCCCTCGGGAAAAATCAAACACTTTCGATCTTGGCTGTGCTCCCAGGTCATAATGGGTTGATGTGGCCCTGGCAGCCAAAGGCGCCCCTGCATGCCTGCTTCTCAAACACGTTGCAGCCGCGTTCTTCGCAATTCAGCTCTTAGCTGCGAGTAAGGATGATTAGCCCCCAAAATTATTATTTTTTATTATTGAAAGTGTCCACTTTGAAACCTGAGCCTAATTTAATACAACTGCTTAAGCAGACAACATTGCTCAACAATTTTCTAAGCATTTTAGAATGTGCATGATAAACGTTATAAATGGTACATATGAAATGGTAGTTTGTGGGGTGACCATATTCTGCTAAGAAAATTGTCTGGCGCAAGTTAACTTTTGTGCTGAAGCAACTTCATAAAATTGGGCCCTAAAAATCTGTGACTAGACTGAAAGGTCTGAATTGAGCCTGACTTAGAGACCCCCCCCCCCAAAAAAAAAAAAATTAGACATCTACTTGGAAAACAAAGTGAAGTATTTTGATTGGACCTGTACTTCCTGCAGGACGTTGGGTGTGGGGGTAGGGGTCAGAAATTGGGCACACAGGGCTTCATAACGGCTTCAACAAATGGAACACCAAAATTAATTGTTTAAACATTTTAACTAATGCTACATTGTAAATAGATCGTTAAACTTTTCTTAAAACTGGTCAATCATTATTTCTCATTATTATCAATCTAACCACTGATTATAGAATGACTACAGTTAGTATTCTCATCTAGTTACTGAATCACAATTTTCGTGATTTGTGCAATGCTGTTGCCAGCTTGGTGTTAATATCCCCTTTTGGGAGTTTGCCGGGAGGATTATCTCAACAAACAAAACTGTTTCCAATAAATAAATAAATATGAAAAAAAACAGTGAGATTTATCATGTACCTTGAAAAGGATGAATCTCTTGGTGTTAAATTTGTCTCTGCCTTTACGATCCTCTAATGATAGAAACTCAATCAATTTCTTGACAAACTCTTCGCTGGAGAAACAATCATGTACTGCTCTCTCACTCTATAATGAAAGGGGGACAAGAAAATGAATGGATTAAATTACCACAAAATGATCAGATGTTTGTTTTGGGTTATAAACAACAAAGGAAACTGATGGGTTATCAGTTTCCCCTGTGGTTGATTACTTGATATTTATTACTAAAAAAACAAATCCTCTTTGGTGATCCTCTGGCAGGTTGTATCGTAAGCTTGAGTGTTATCGCTGGTAATGTGGTAGCTAACACTTGGCTTCTGACTGCCATGTCCGAACAAAGATATCGACTTAAAGGGAGACCGCCAACATAAGGCTGGATAGCTCAGTTGGTTCAAGTCCCACTCCAGTCGATTATTAAGGGAATCAATGTGTGGTGAAGAGGATTTCAACTAGTGGTTTAATCCCAGCGAGGCCTGGTTCTTGATAATTTTACCGAGACGAATTCGAGGTAAATTATCAAGAACCAGGCCTCGGCAGGTTTAAACCACTAGTTGAAAATCGATTCAACACACTTTGATTCACTTTCATAAATACCTTTTCGGTCAAAAAACATCAACGTTTTTTGGTCAAAACGTAAAATAAATGCAAAAATAATAATTTTAAAATGATTTCTTTCAACACAACACCCCTCCAGCTATGAACTGGTAAAGCCCTCTGCCGCCCTTTGGTAAACTACTCCTTATAAGGGAATGCTGTGCGCGTCGCGTGATGTGGCACAACTGTTTTAGCCGTTGCTCTCGACCAATAGGAATGAAGAAACTGTCTTATAAGAACAGGTGCAAGGTCGCGTGTCACGCCCATGAATTAACACTTTTTACCGGTCATAAACAAAGGTTTATACACATGACCCACATGACGCACTCTCCACCAATAGGAATAGCGAAACTGTCTGAGGTATTAATGAATCATGGTTCAAACCCAAAATGTTTGTATACGATTATAAGCAGAAATGCAAGTAAAGAATGAAAAAGAAACATAGAAAAGTGTGTTTTTTTCTAAATGGATAAAAATGGATTAAGAGAAGCACAGAAAATACCACTACTAATGGAACTGTTGTAGGACTTGGGACTAGGTGAGGTATTTTTAGAACTTTTCTTGCTATTTATTCTACTGCTAGTCAGCAGATTGAGAATTCATTTATAATAATAAATGAATATGCTGTGAAAAGCAAAAGTGCACACCAAGTACCTCAGATAACTCATCCACGGTCCTGTCTAATTTAGGTTGCTCACTTTCACCTGCATACACCTTCATGTCCCTTCAGATACAAAAAAGAAGAAAAGGAGTTATTCTCAAATTCTTAAACATCCTTTCTCAAGTTTATGATGGTCTTTTTGGATTTTGTGCATTGAGAGTTTAAAATAATGAAATTCAGTCACAGCTCAGTGGAATCATGTATACAATATAGCAACTGAATTAATTCATAAACTTAACTTGTGCCCAAACATCTTTACAAGTTTTAAACGGTTCAACAAATCCTGTTAACCCCTGTAAGTTTCATTAGGAATTGTCAGGCTGTTAAATTGGCCAAATGGTTTAGGTCTGATTAATTGTCTGATTTTCATGAGGCCAACCGATTGTGTCCACTTATTTTTACAAAATGATACGTCAACTCTTCCTCTGGAATGAAGAATGCACCCGAGGTCAGACAAAAAATGCATGCCTTTATCATACAAGTAAAATATAACGATTTCACTCATACAAACAAGGATAAGAAAGTAAATTTTGATTTGTAATCGACTATATCTGTGCTCAAATTACTCAGTCAAGCGTGAGCAGATAAAATAAATAATCTGAGATCAGTGTTATCAAGGTTTATTTGGGCCATATAAAAAGGGCTTAGAATGCGTAACATAAAGTCTGTGAGCTTTACTTACTTTGGCCAGGTATAAAAGCTCCAATGTGTCTTCTCCACAAAGACACATGCGTCCCACTCTTCCTGCGTTTTGGGTAACGTAGAGGAGTTGAAATGATGCCAGGCGTTGTCTGGTCTGACCCCTGGGGTTATCGTTGCCGGTGGGGTGCTACCAGATACCTTGTAGGGGTCTAATGGGATCATCTTGTGAGGGCGCTTTAGGACTTTTAAGATGGCACCAACTGCTGCAATAGCCATCTATGGAGAGATAAGAAAACACTGCATCAAATTTAACTAACACGGTGGCAGCCCCCCTTAAAATAGTACTTGCTGAGGTGCTCTATTTTTTGGGTAAAGTTATTTTAGCATGTTAGACAGATTTCCACGACTCTCCTAAAAACATTGCTCTGTGATTTTCACTTTTTTTCTCTCAACAACTTGATGACTGCCAGTAATCAAACTGAAACTTCTAAAGGTAAATTATATCTACATCTTCATATCTTCATTCAGTTAGTAGGGACTCATGTCATGGCCAAAAACTTGATCTACAAACGGTATCAAAACCCTTTAAGGATTCGTCTGCTTGTTTGTTGATCATACCTTGCGTACATGTAGAGTCTCATCAACCAGGAAGTTGACAAACAATCGGACTACTGGTGTAGGGGGTGGGGTGTCATGTCTCAGAAGCAGCTTCAACATGCCCGTCGCCATCTGAGAAAACTTCCAACGTCTGAAACACAAAGAACAAATATTCAATAATATATCCTTTCCCAATATGTAGCAAGTGGACACTTTCTGTAAATTGTTTGTTAAGTCTACTTCTTTACACTTTCTGTAAATTGTTTGTAAAGTCTACTTCTTTACACTTTCTGTAAATTGTTTGTAAAGTCAACTTCTTGGCCCAATTTCAAAGAGCTGCTGCAGCACAAAAACTGCCTGGGCACAACAAATTTATGCTTACCAGAATACAGCTATCAACCATAAAGTATTTCACATGTAGTGGTATCGTGCTTATTTTATTCCGCTTAGCAGACAGTTGTTAAGCACTATTTTTCTGCGAAATTGAACCCAGGCTACACCCCAAAGAATTTGGATAAACAAGACATACGTGAATTTCCAGCTTCCCAAAATGTTCTTCATCAGATTTGACACCGTTGAAATAAATAATTAAGACTATGTAAACTCTTATTCTTATAAGGTTAGGAAATGGAATATACTTACAAATTGCCGCGTTCTACCAGCTCCACTAACGTCGTGCACATGTTGGTGTAGATACTGCAATGAACCAAAAAACAACTTCCAAATGAATACACAAGAAGTACAACCCATGTTAGCAACCCACATGGGTTCGAATCCCACATGAGTGATATGCTTATGACTTATTTCCTGCAGGACTCTGGAAAGACTCTTAAAAACATCAAAGTATGCAGTACTGATCGCACTTGGGTGAAACCAACAATAATATTACAGAGAACTTGTTTTGTCAAAAAAGGGGTCTATCCAAGAGAAGTCATTGCAAATCTGACAAACCAATAAGTTAGCAATGACAGATTTGCAGTGATCCGTTATGACAATTTTTGTTGTCACTATAACATTGAAGACTAACTTGCCTTTATATCTTATACATCTCCTATATACCTTAGATTTTTCTCATTCAGCGCATTCAACCTGACGACTGCCTGTTCCATTTCTTCAGCAGTTGGTGCTGCAATATCTGTGGAGGGGCAACCAGACATCAGAAGCTGGCCAGCCACATCTACACATCCTTGTGACACCTGTTCACAAAAAGTTGAATACTCGTCAAATCAAGATATTGACCAATGGAACTAAAAATGGAAATTGTTCTTGTTTGTTAGGAATCCAGTGGTTTCCCCAAACAAAAAATATTTCTACGCATTGTTTGCTAAGTTCAATAACCAGAAAAAAGCGATTTTCTTTTCGAACAGACTTATGGCAGACATTTTTCAACACCTGAAACAATTCAGGATTTTTCTCAATTGTTTTGCTGCCAGCTTGACGGTACATGTAGGTGTTTATATCAATCTAGACTTTCCAGTGTGTAAGGAGGCACCTAACGTGATAAGCTTATAGATGCACACATACAAAGAGTGACACAGCGTCTTGAAAACACCCCCTTCTAGCCACACCCCTCTTACCTTATGAGTAATAGCCACCGTGTCATACACCCTGTGAATCTTCATGACAATCCCATCAATCACTTTCATGATTGACAGCTTCTCGGAGTGACCAGCTTGCACCAACGCAGTCCAGCATTTCTGCAATAGTTCCCAGTCGTGTACGCATGCCAAGGTCCCCATACTCTGAGCATGTAGTATATGCAGAGCACCCTACATGGATAGATGAAAACAAAGTAAGAGGAGCAGTCTTGACAATGATCTTGATGTGATGCCATCTCACTGATCAAATCTCTGGTGAGCTGTGGTCATTCTATTATTAATATTTAACAAAAATTATTTTACCAAGATTTCAAAAACCATACAATACAAGAAACTAAAATAATTTACTCTTAAAGTCTTAGGATAACTTGGAAAACTGTCAACCAAAATGCATTACTGATGTTGGAATGGAACAGTAGCACTGACAGATCAAGGCAAGAACTATTGGAATCAGATTACAATACAAGCCCATTCAAAGTTGGCCAAGATTAATCAAACCTAACCACTGTGACTCAAGCCTACTACAATTCAATCTTAAAATGGTACTCCATTGTGGATTGCAATTGATGAAGTAATCACATGCCAGTTGTCAACAGACCGTCTTAACCACTCGCATCGGATGATTTTAATCAAACTATTTGGAACAGACTTATGGCCAATGTTTTTTTAACGCCCGGAACAACTTACTGCCTGTTTTGTTTATGGATTTCCATTGTGTAGCATGCATAGGGCTGCACCTACTGTGGTACACAGAAAACAGGTTCTGAAAAACACCCCTTCCAACCGAGGAATGAGGAACTTCAAAACTTGCCCTCTTGGAGCCCCTTATTGAGTTGGAGAAATGGTAGACTTGGGACTTGTTACTACAAGCTGGAGATGACAGAGTGAAATCCAGATCATGACTTACCTTGAAGGTGTGATGTGAGATGTTTTCATCTTCCTTCAGCTGATCAAGCACTATAGGGATGATGTCATAGCGACTATACATCAAACGATCTATGCTGGAGAAAAGGACATTCTGGGCAGCCTTACGAACCTAAACAATAAAGATCATGGCATTTAGTGTCAGTACAGCAATGTTGTAAAAACAAAATGCTGCCTATTAATAACTAAAGATAATAAGATGACTGGGTTAAAATTGATCTGGTTCAACATTTAAAACAATAAAATTAAAAATATGTGACCCGCTCTGACGAAATGAGGATTGTCTAGTGAATTTCACTTTTGCATTTTTCATAATAATCCAATTAAGCAAGTCTTAATATTTTAAATGAACTAAAAATCAAGACCATACGACCTTCCTGTCTGAAATAATGTGGAATTTTCGACGACCTTGACGCTTAATGTTATGACGCGTTTTGGAAAAACACAAACTTCAGAAAAATTAATTTGAAAAAACGCGACGTCTCACACACACTCATTAAAATAATAATTTTTATTTGTTTACGATAATGAAAACATCAATTTTTAACCCCCCGTGGTCAGGCAAACAAAATTACCAAAATGAACAAACAACTCAACGAGAAGTAAGATTATGATGAGTAGACAATTTCAACAATAAGTTTGACAATGTTTACCTGAAATTTTAGAGCCATTTGCGTTGATATTTCCAACTTGAAATGCGAGTTTTGTTTGCGTCAAGTCAAAACATAGTAAAGACAGCTGTCACTCAGCGCACAGCATCAACCCCCACGGGTATACTCGGCTTGAAGACGAGGGAACATTCGCAATTTCCCCGTGCATGTTTCTCATGATTTTAGCGAAATTTCTCACCCAGCATGAAGTTTAACTGAAAGATTATTCCTTTAACATTCAGAATTATTTGGGTTTGGAACAATTCAACCTTGAAAAACCACGAAACAATGATGGAAATTAGACACTGTTTTCCCAACGTTTGATAAACATTCCACTGTCCACACGTCGTACGTGTAGCAAAGTTTGTGCATGGTACCCGCGCAGTGTCCGTGTGTACATTGCGTATTACCAGCGCTGCAACTGCATGGTACCCGCGCAGTGTCCGTGTGAACATTGTCGTATTACCAGCGCTGCAACGAGCTATGGCAACAAGACCGGGTCGGGTGACGGACTCTCACGCTGAATGGATAAACATACGCCTCGGTCTGTAAGCCATACTAATCTCGCGACGCGGATTTATGAATGAGAGATGTCATCGCTGATAAAACAGGGGTTGCCTTTGGTGACCTTTGAACCCCTTTCAGTGTTGACACGTGTTTTTGGTGGCTATATTTAGACAGCTCGGATCTTTGGCTTTCCAATGGTACTCTTGGTGGCGCTATGCAAGTTGTGTGAAAGGTTTTGCGACAGCGCCAAATTTGGTGTTTTCAATGAATGTTCGCTGTCTGTCCCGTGGGATTTGGAACATTTTTGGATAATTACGTCAAGAACATGGCTCAGAAATCGTCTGTTTTTACATCTTTAGTAATCTTTTGACGAAAAGGTAAGACCATAGTAAGTTTCATCAAGATTTAGGCAACCCAAAAGTGTAGAAATAAAAAAATTAAAAATTTCAATAATTTTCAATAATTTTTTTGTTATGATTATGTTCGGTGTCAAATTACACGAAATGAAATTTTACTAGACATTCCTCATTTCGTCAGAGCGGGTCACATATATAAAAACAAAACTTGACAATATTCATTCATAATTTCCTCAAATATCTCCTGCAACCACCTTTGCATAGTGAGACTTGCTTAACATTATCTGACATAGGATTTTGTATGGGCACTGAACTTTATCAAAAATAAAAAATGCAAGCTTCAATCTAGATCTCTACAGAACAAATGTGACTTTTAAGGTTTGAATGGACTGCTTTGAAACTATCAGGCCTGGAATTTCATCTTTGAGATGGCAAACATTTTACAAAGAGTATTTCCTTCGGAGAATCTTAAAGTAAATGGGAATCGCTTGACGGGGCACCAAGGCAAAGTCCAGGGGCAAAAGAGGCTATTGGTCTTTGTGGCCTCCATGTAATTCCAAGCCTGCACTCAGCCTACACGTCAGGTTGGCGTAGTGGTGTCTTTCCTTTTCTTACACCTCTAGGACCCAGGTTCGAATCATGCTGTGGCACTATGTGGATTGGGTTTTAAGTCCATAAATGACTAGGTGGGTTTTCCCTGGACTAATTCTTTGGTGTTTTTTCTCTCCCATATCTAAAATCTAAAACTAAAACTTCCTTCTCTCCATTTGGTTCTTGGCTAGTATAGTGAATAAGTTCGCTTTTCAGAGAGTCCTTGGCTTCACAACCAGAATAAATCAAATGAATAAGAGAAACAAACGAGGCCAACTCACCATACTATATCTACTCATTGACAAGTTTGTCAAGTCATGAGCAACGATCTGGTCCATCTCTGTGTACACCACTTGTCTTAGTTGTTGCTGGAGTCTTTGCTCATGTTGGAGATGTACCCGGTCAACTAGCAATGCTCGCATCAGGCTTTTATTGCCATGTAACTATCACAATCAAAACAACATTACGTTAATCATAACTAGAACTGTATAAAATGATATGTCAGCTCGGTCTGCTGATGACAGACAGAGCATACCGTTCCAAGACGTTTTGAGTCCACCAGTACAAACCACACATTATACCTGTAAAACTTTAACTTGCTTTCATATTTGTGTAAAGCAAAAGGGTAATAAATCAGATAGCAACAATAAAACACTACGGTAAAGTATATTCCTAAATTTAAAAAAATGCATGTTTTCCTTTGCCTAAGAAATATATTGTAAGAAAGCTGTATCACCAATAGACCTAAACGAGACATGTAATTGATAAAAGATGAGTTAGCTGAAAACATACCTAAAATATTGCAATTCGGGAATCCCAACCAAAGAGTTTACAAAGGTTTTATGAAAGGTTCTAAAAAGCCACTCTCTTAAAACAGTCTAGATTGTAGGATAGAAGCATGCACTAGGAAAGGAGTTCAGCCTATGTGGAACGAGGTGTTGGAATGGTGTACCATTTTTAGTTACCTTATCTCCCATGGCTTTCTTAATCATCTTGAAGTTCTTCCAGCGACTATCAAAGTTGTTCTTGAATGTGCCAGTGTACCACAACAATGTGTTGTGAATCTGTTTGAAGGACAAAAAGAACATAACTTAAATCACACTGACAAAAGTGAATAAATCTCTTGGCCGGTGACCAATTGACAACTTGCGACACTCAACCGCATCCATCCAGCTATTACCAGCCTCTGATCCAGAGGTGATATACAAAAAAACAAGATAAAAATAAAGGAAGTATGTTTCTATTAGAAAAATAAAGGACAAAGATGACAATATATCTATTGTGAGACAATTGCTGCAGAATGATCGGTCCCAGACCTTAGTCCCCTTGTAACACAGATTTCATAGCATGCAAGAATGGACAAGCTGCCACCGTTGTGGCATTGTATTTGGCTCAATGAGAGTTAAGTCCGAGTTTTCTGAAAATCAAGTTTACCATGTCAGATTATCAGCCAAGGCTTAAGTCTGGGGTCTTGCAATTCACGGCAAGTGCCTACTGATATTTACTCATAAGAGAACAAATCTTGGTGCTTCTTATGAGAACCTTTGTCATCTTATATAAGCATCTGAAAGCACACAACTGCGTGTGACAAGAGTATTTTTTCTTTCATTATTATCCAGCAACTTATTCTATGCAAATGTTGAGCTACACCAAGTGAGAAGACTGATCTTTGACAATTACCAATAGTGTCCACTGTCTTTAACTAACCACACCAATCCCATATCATCACCAACCCTGGAGTGTATCTTACCTTACAGATAAGCTGAAGTGCTTTAGTATCATCCTCGCCTGTTGCCAACATGTGTTCCAATAGATTGTGATTCATATGAATAACCTCTTCCCTAATGCCGGTGAAAGCCTTGCTAAACTCGGCCGTTCCCAACTGAAGCTGGGCTGACACCTTTTGCTCCATCACGCTCTCAACTCTGTATGGATCAAAATAAAATTATTATAAGGTGTCCTTTGCCCTCAGAGGGTGTGCAAAACCGATAGATTCCATCTGCAACAATTGTTTTGGTTATACTATGGTAATGGATTTTTTTTCTTTGGAGTCCATCTTCCACCATTATTGTGAGGAAATTGGCAATGTTAAAGCCATTGGACACTTTTGGTAAACAGTATTGTCCAAGGCCAACACGTTGTGTATCACAACTTCTAAATCCGTAATTCTCAATATCGAGAATTGATATTGTTTTAATGTTTTCTCAAAAAGTAAAGCATTTCATGGAATAATATTTCAAGAGAAGTCTTTCACCATTACCTTCTGTAAACCCTGTAAGTTATTTGTAAATTATTTTTGTATGTACCGAAAGTGTCCAATGGCTTTAAGAAAGCAGACCAACAGACGCTAACAAATTGAAAACCACAAAGTGGATCGATGACGGAAATACTGGTTAACCGCTCTCTGTGGCACATCGCACAGGATGGAAATCGCTTTACCTAGTACCAGCCTAATAAAAACCTCAAACCCAAGGCTATTTCTATCACTCTTGTTCCCCTGAGCTATGTACATGAACATGTAAATTTGTAGAAAATCACTTGATTGGTTCTCCACCATTACAAATTCACAATCTAACCGACAAACATTTCTCTTGCAGTTTGGATGACATGGCATGCAGTTTGGGTGCTAGCTGCATACTGCAGTAACAACTGAACAAACTTGAAATCCTTATGTGAAAATTGTTATCATAATAGAAGTTGCACTTACAAATTGGGTACAACGGGCTTGTTCCATCTGGGGATGATTGAGCCAGCTCCCGTAATAGCTTCATGTATTATGGTTAAACTTTGGAGAAGATGCTCTCTATGAAAGAAAAGAATAACATAAGAGAACATAAACAATTACTAAATGGACCTCAGTGGTGAGTTTGTAACTTTACTTTTAATTCCAGAAACACAAGAGTTTTACACACATTTCTGTTGGTGCGCAGGGCTTAAATATTTACAAGCACAAGTTTGTGATTTAATCAATGTCGAGTAATAAACTACATGTACAAGGAAAACTGACTACGTGAACAAAGAAGAGTTAAGAATGGAATTTGAACTTGCGACCTCCGCTAAGACTTCTCAAAAGTGTAAACCAAACAATGATATTGACAAAATGTGGAGACCACCATAAAAAGACTACAATATAGATAAGTTGGTAGATTGGCACATAAACCAGGAGGTTGAAAAATCAGATCCTGTTCTTGTAAATTTGTTCGTGTATAACCACAAACCTAACCATTTTAAGAATGACCAACATGTCGGTTGGAAATTAAGTGTTAATCGTTTGAAACTAACTGTGGAAACCTACAGGTTTACAACTCATCTCACGGACACAAATGGCCCGTGCTTTTAACTTCTGGTGGCAGTTGCACTGCTACCACTCATTACCTTGACATCTCAGCACCCTTGATGAAGTTTTGTATCTTTGTAATCTCTGGATAGTAGAACAGCTTCATTAGATCCTTGATTGCTGCTATACTGTACTCTGTTGGAAGGTGCCACTTAATATCCAGGTTGTCTATATCACCAGATGTACCCCAATCCTAGAAAGAATAAAAAGTTTGACATGCCGATTGTTAAACACTGCTTATGGTGGAAGAACACAAGAGATATATTAAGACACTTCAGGATAAGCATTAAGTCTGCATTCATAAATACGCCAGCCAGTTTTGCTATTCTTATTGGTGGAGAGCGCGTCACGTGGGGGTGTTTAAATGGTTGATAATGACCAACCAGAGCTGTTGAAAGGGTCTGGGTACTTTTTGTAGGACACGAAACACAATGTCCACATATTTACATTTAACTCACACAGTTAGAAGATACTTGATGACGTGCTGTAGTTTGTGACAAATTAGTAGAACAAGTCATGAAAATAATTTTCTATAACAAATGTTAAATTTGCATTGAGATAAAGAATATTAGTTTTTGGTTTTTAATAAAATGGTTTTCGTCTCATGCAGTAGACAAAAATTGTTTTAGCATGTAAGATTGTATTTTCTTGACATTGTTTTACTCATTTCTCAAAAACTACAGCACCTCAGCAGGTAATACTTGATGGCTTTGTAGGATGGTTAGAGTTGTTTCTTTGTTTCTACCTTTTTGTCAGACAAAGCGACTAGTATACACTATCAACAAATATTCCAACACTGTTTGCGACTCTAGCTAAAACCAAAAATCATACCCCGTCTTACCCTAATTGGTAGATACTCCGTAAATGGTCGGTCTAGTTTCCCAGGTACACTGCAATGTTCCAGTGGGTATGTAGTGCAACAAGCCTTCATTATGTGCCTCAGCAGTACACAGCCTAACTGGTAACCCTCCTTGCAGGTTAGATGTAGCGTTGAGCGTAGGACGTCTTCAAGAATTGACCGGTACTCTAGAAGTTCCTGACTTGGGCACCGAACAATCTGTAAGGAAATCAAGGTCAGGGTTTAGAGATTTTGGATCATGCCAAACCGATGTGAATTATTAGCATCCTGAGCGCGCATTTGGATCCTGGTGCTGCATACTCCAAAGCAGTTGGGGTGGTTTCAGAACAGGGGTACTATAGTGTAAAGACTGATTCTATTTCCTAGGAGAGTGAATGCGATACAAATTGTCGATGCCACAGGGCCGTTTTCACAGCAAATATTTTACAGGAGTTTAAATTATAGATTTTGGATCTTGCCAATGATATTGGAAAAGTTTGATAATGCAGCTTTTATCTTCAAGAAGGGAAAATGTCGAAACAAATTTTGCTCACAGTAAGGACAAAACAAACACAGAAACTTTCCAACCAACATTCTGAAAACTATAAAAACCACTTCTAAACATTGGCGATTCCAAGAAGACAGCAACTTTGTCCAGTGTGCGCTTGTCTCGTTTGGACACACAGGCTGTGACCAACTTTTACGCTGCCAAGTACTTACTAATAGTTATCCACATAGGACGCGGGTGCCTGACCAACATAAACTATTGGAGTAACTCAAGTAAATGGCAAAATAATGGATGACACATGACGCGTTTTCCACAAATAAAATAAGAATGTGGTAAATAAGAATAAGTATTTTGGTTGCTACCTCTGATAGAATTTGAAGATTGAACAGAAGCTGGCCGTCTAAATCCTCCTCTAGTTGAACGTCTTCAGATGAAGTAAGATTCAAGACAATGCCACTACAATGAGGGATAAACTTCCGTAATGCCATCTTCGCATTGGTCTGGAAATCAATCAAGTTAGGATTATTATTTAAGTATCTAAGAGATAAGTGCACTGGGATATTTGACAATAAACGGCTGTACATCTCATCTGAAAGACAAGGCAAAAAACTGAAACAAATCCTTAAAGGCAGTGGACACTATTAGTAAGTACTCAAAATAATTATTGGCATAAAACCTTACTTCGTAATGAGTAATGGGGAGCTGTCGTTGGTATAAAACATTGTGAGAGACGGCACCCTCTGAAGTAACGTAGTTTTCAAGAAAGAAGTAATTTTCCACGAGCTTGATTTCGAGACCTCAGAATTAGATTCTCGTAAGCATCTGAAAGCACACAACTCACACGTGTGAGAAGGGTGTTTTTTCTTTCATTATTATCTCACAACTTCGACGACCAATTGAGCTCAAATTTTCAAAGGTTTGTTATTTTATGCATGTTGAGATACACCACGTGAGAAGACTGGTCTTTGACAATTACCAATAGTGTGCAGTGTCTTTAAGGACACAAATGAATAGCTAAATATTTGAAGACATGACTAGGTGCAAAAAGAAGAGAGGGATACGACTTAAGAAGTATGAAAAATGTAAGTTGTTACCTTAGTTGCCGATCTACACATATGAGCAACCATCTTCCCGGCTATTTTAGTCTCAAGAACTTTGTTAGCGACAAAGGAGAACAACTTATCAAGAGCAACCTGTATCCAAAGAATACACAAGATAAAACGTTATCAAAGATGAACATTGGTAACAAGGTGGCTCTGTTACCAACTCTTTATCCTAATTCAGAATTGTTAAGAAAGAAACATAATAGATGTGGAAATAAAGAAACAAGCATTTTTAATAGTATGATATCCTGATAGCTTTACTGGTTTTTGATAACACCATGAGAAAACTTTTCACATAAAGAAACAAAATCAATCCACATTTAGCACTCAAAAATCAACCACAAATCCTAAGAATGCTCAGATTCAAATGGTTTAGGGTGAACAAGTATCCAAACCAGATGACTTCAAAGGGAACCCGTCTCCTTCTCATGGAGTACAGTTGTTATAGTCATTCATTCTTGGAGTATTTACCAATCTACGACTCTACAGAGATATGGTCTGCAGTATTGTTTTAAGCTTTGCATGGTGTAGAGAAATAAGAAGAAACCAGAAATAAATAGTAACTTTTGCTACATGGTTGTACCTGCAAGTTTACTATTTATTTATAGTTTTTGCTTATGGTCTGCAGTGTTGTAGCCGCGGTGGGCGGAACTAGACAGTTTTGCTGAGCCCTCTAAAGCAAAATACCCTGTGTGCAAACCAGATAAGCAATGATGGCCCCCTATCTTAACATGACGGACTAAATTGGATTTAGAGCCCACCACTGAAACTGGTCTAGCTACAACACTGATCGCCTGTTGTTGCAAGTTCACAAAGATTTACACAGCATCTCACACATCATCGAACAGCCCTTATTGATCAAGCTACCCCCTACAGTGATTATACAAACCTTAAACAGTTGAGGTGAACATTGTGATAGGACTGTATTGAAGGTGGATGTGAGACCGACGTCCACTAATTTCTCTTGGTTGTTGGCTCTGTTGGGGTTACTGTCTTGGGAGCGGATTTGCTCCATGCAACTATTCTCAATCAGACTGAAGCATCTGTAACAAATCAAAGGTTTATTGAGATGTTATCCAAGACAAAAAAGGAGAACAGTAATTCAGGTTTTGAACTTTGCTTTTGAATGGGCACGGCAACTTCTCCTGGTAGAGGGCACTACTGTTATGGGGAAAATGCATAGAGTTATATATCCTCTGCTTACCAGTTATCACGCTATTATGCCTTTTTCTTTGAATTGGGAAAAAAATAATGATGCAATATATCAACCGATGCCCTAATTATCTTCATTTGTTAATACGAAGTATGCAAACATATATTAAAACTTGATGGACATTGAAATGTTCACACCACACACCGATCTTGGATGACTTCAACTGGCCCCATTTGCATTGAATTTTTCCTATTTTCACGGCAAACAAGAAAGTATGGTTTCCCGGTGAAGCCATACATGGAAGAAACATCTGCAGTGACTACAAGTGTCCTTTGAGACTCTGTGTATGACTGTATAGCCAGCAGTTGCCTTCATTTTATTCAAAATATTTTTTTATTAAATTTTTAAAATTACCATGCAAAAAATTAAAAAAAAAAAAAAAAAATAAAAAGTGTGAATAATTACTGGCTTCAAAATCTGATTTCTATTTATTTTTTTTCTACTTTTTTTCTTAATATTTATAATAAAGCGTATTAATAAACAGTAATAATTGAATCAACAAGCTGATGTTTAAATTTTAATATAAATAATAGTATTGATACGAGGGTTACAAAATAAAAATCTCAAAAAATATTAGAAAATGATATAAGGCACATGGCTTCTTTAAGCCTCTGTATTTTTCTTTAAGAATGCTCAGCAAAACATTCAGTCACATGATTTTGATCATCATGAATTGTGAATTGAAATAGCGTTTGATGAAACTTTTTCGGTGGGCAAATATTTTTTTATGGCCTCAACATTATGACATATTTTTGTACCTTGTAGAAATACCTAAAATACCAAATGCAAATGACCAGTGGAGCATTACGTGTTTCTAAGTTTTGGTCAAAGAAGAGGAGACTCTTTGCTTGGCAAATAAAACCACACAATTTTTATCTAGGGACTGTTTACATCGCGCACAGAGAGGTAAAAGATTTGCCACGATATTAGGGACACCTCGAAAACAGGACCTCCTACGATATAAGAACTAGAGGGCACACTGGTGATGCTGCTTGCACAAACGCAACGGGACCGCAAGATGACAAGCGCGCCATTCTGTACGCACGTTGAAAGTGAAATACACGTTTGAGTTTTTTTTATTGAACGCTCACGCGGCGCTGCTTGTTCAACTTACAAAATGGCCGCACAAACACACGCTGTGAGATGGCTGTTTTGTCAACTTAGAAAATGGCCGCCTGCGCGCATGCCGGGGCGCGTATATAGGCCAGTGCGCCCTCTAGTTCTTATATATAACTCTATGGGAAAATGTAATATGTATAGGAACGTTGCAGAAGGCACAAAGTGCTTGGAGTTTATCCCTCAGTGAGTGTTTTATTTATTTAAACAAAATTGAGGTTTTCGTGACCCAGATGGCAGATCGATCTTAAACCTCAGTTTATGTATATGGTGGATTACCTTAAGTGCTTACACTGCCAGCAACTGTTTTCCTAGCTAAAACCAATTCTGAAATGTTCCTCTAAGTGTCTTGCTCTGGGACACAAGTGTCATGACTGGGATTCAAACCCACACCTTGATGACTTAACTTGAATTTGATGCACTAAACCGACCTTCCAGGACACACCATATTAGGAGAATGATTGTCTGATGTCAAATAATATGGTCCGTACTTTTCAAGCACCCTTTTCAGAGTACATAACCCATCTCTTACCGATCCATAAACATGAGTATAAAGTCTTCAAATCCTGCCGTTGCTGAGCACAGATCTCTCTCCTGCTCAGTGAGATCATTCCTCACTAAGGGAGCTTCAGAACAATCCACCAACGGCACCAAAGAGACAAATGTTGAGATGGTCTGAAACGTTATCTATAGTACACAGACAACAAGTTAAATAGGAATAATCAGATTGTCTTCAAGTGTTAGGCTAAAGAAAAGTGCACAAACAATATCCGAGTCATACTTCTGATTGATATGAAATGGATCTATTTAATAGGACTTGGGAAAGTGCTGAGTGTACATTGGTATATGTGTAAAACTAAATAATATTCTTTGCAAACTTCAAGGGTCCTGTAATTTTTGTAACACAAAAAACACAATGTCCACAGATTTACATTAAATTTACATATTTTGAAGACAATAGTAGTAGAAAGCTTCCCTTAAAGTATTACTGGCTGGGGTGCAGTATTTTTTAAGAAATAGAGTCAAATAAATAATTTTCGTCTCAGTTTAAAATGTATTTACCAGTTAGTTTACCATACATGTAACTCATGAGACGGAAACTATTTTTGTGACTTGTTCTACAAATTTCTCAACAACTACAACACCTCAACACAATGTCCACAGATTTACATTAAACTTACACAGTTTGAAGATAACGATAGTGGAAAGCTTTCGTGAAAATATTACTTGCTGAAGTACCGTAGCTTTTAAAAAATGAGTAAAACAATGGAATGAAAATAATTTTCGTCTCAGTGATCATGAGACGAAAATGATTTTATCAAGTAAAAACGTATTTTCATGACATTATTTTACTCATTTCTCAAAAACTACAGCACCTCAGCAACTAGTATTTAAGGTACGCTTTCTACTATCATTATCTTCAAATGGTGTAGTTTAATGTTAATCTGTGGACATTGTGTTTTGTGTTACAAAAAGTACCCAAATCCTTTCAGGGAAGCTTTCTACCATCATTTACTTCAACTTGTGTAAGTTAAAAAAAAGTACCCAAATCCTTTAACATCTTTCACAATTTCTGTGACCACCTACCCATGTTTATGGCAATTGATAATAAAGCAAAGGTCCCACAACACAAAGATAACAAAAGGTGTAACTATATATTATACAACATGTGGAGCACTTCACCAAAGAAATGAGCAACACTTACTGGGACTTCATACAATTGTCTTAAAATTGAGAAACTCAAAGCTCAAAAACTCACCATACACTTTGAGAAATCATTAGGGTCGATACCAGGTAGCATGGCACTAAGGATGGGAAGGAGATGACTGGGTCCCTCAGGGTAGAGCTTGCTACTAGTGAGTAGACTCTTGGAGACAGAGACCATACAGCTGACTGTAGCTACCAGCTGGTGAGGCTCAATTAGTGTATCAAGAGCTGTGTACGTCCTGAAAGTAGCCAATTGAGAATACATGAAAAAAAAATTGTCAAAATGGACTGACGTTTCGACCCTAGCAGAGTCATTTTTTAGTCAAGTTGACTGCTTCCATCACACTATGTGTGTTGTGTTGTCTTTTTGCCTTCAAGAAAGACTCTGCTAGGGTCGAAAGGTGAGGAAGTAAAATATGTTTGCATTTATACCATAGGTCATTTTGGTTGGTAAGTAGTTTGCAACAACTAACTTTATTTTCAAGAATACAACAATTCTCAAATGAATAAATTTGAGGGGAAAATTTCAGATTTAATTTGAAAGAACCCATTTGACATTCAATCAACATTCAATTTCATATTGGTCAAAAAAGGAGATAATACACCAATTAAGTACTTTTATTTAAGTCAAAGTCAATCAAGAACGGCTCAAGAAAATAATTAATGACCACTGGGTCAAAAGAAAACTTGTCATTCATACTAACTTCTCTAATAGCTGCGGGAGGACCAGCTCTGGTCTGACCTGTGCCATTTGTTGCAGAGCTATCGCAGCATCCATGCTTCCCATCTTGCTGTACATTGAGAGAAACACGGCCGCTTTGAGACACTCGACGAACGATGTGATGTCATCCTCGCTTAATTTATGAGAATCTGGGATGGGATGCTTCCACGATGGTTTCTTGAATCGCTCTCTATAATGTGTGAAAAAAAAAATAGACTGAATGGGCCTAATTTCTTAAAGGGTGTCAGCGGGTCACATATGCATGAAATAAAAAACCTGTGAAAATTTGAGCTTAATCGGTCGTTGAAGTTGCGAGTAGTAATAAAAGAAAAAAACACCCTTGTCACACTGAGTTGTGTGCTTTAAGATGCTTGATTTCGAACCCTCAAATTCTAAATCAGAGGTATCAAAATCAAAATCATGCAAAATTACCCCTCTCGAAAACTACGTCACTTCAGAGGGCACTGTTTCTCACAATGACTTATACTACCAACCTCTCCCTATTACTCGTAATCACGAAAGGTTTTATGATAATAATTATTTTGAGTAATTACCAATAGTGTCCACTGTCTTTAAAACACCCATAAAGTAAAGGTATTATTTGAAATTTCTACCCGTATGTCAGTAAGACATATTCTTAAGGCAATACCTTCGTAATCTTCTTGTGAATGCATTAGGAAGAGCCGACAGAAGCCGCTGTAACTTCATCTAAAAAAGAGAGTAAAAAATTGTCAAAGTTATCTCCAAATCATGCAGGACCTTTAGTTCGAAATGACAACAAAATGTATTGCTGTTACTATGGATATAGGTCTGCTACATGTGAACACACAAACACAGACATTCCAAGTGAAGAAAGTAACTCGTCCGTCTTAACTCTTTGTGAAATCCAACCAAGGAGGCATGAAGAAACACAACTAAACCAGGCCAACATGACCATGTATCCAACCCTCGACTCTGTGGATGAAGCGACATTAAACAGTGTTGCAGTAGGAAATGTATGGCTTTCTTACCGTGTACTTGCCAATATTTGATGGATGGAAATAGGACTCCACAGCATTGAAGAAGTTTGTAAGGTGCTCCTGACATAGCTTGGTGTTCCCCTGATTTAAATAGCAACGCAAAAAGGGGTTGTGTTAATGTATGTACCATCATTCCTCCTCATTAAACACAGGAGTACATTCAGGCATGATATTTGGTCCTTAGAACTATAGGGAAATTATATATAGTACAAGGGCTGACCTTTAATGTACATGTGGTGTATGATGTAATAGACTATTTAATCACAGTTTTTTTTCCAGATTTTTCCCAAGGGCAAAAAATCATAAATCATACTCAAGTAGGAACAATATAATGCCTGACTTTCCATTGGCATGCCTCATATGTATCTAGGCACTAAGACCATGTTGAACACCTTCATATTCTGCTACACCTTTTTTCAAATTCATAGATTCCAGGAAATGTTGAATGAAATTTTGTTTCCTTTGTATTCCCACTGTACAACCGCAATGTTTCATGCCAAGTCCATCAGTCACAATATTGTTAGTGTTAAGTCTGCTGCACTCATAGAAATAGAACCTTGTGAACGTTGTGTGTAGATATCTGTGTGTCTGTTTGAGGCAAATCGTGCAAGCCACTTTTTTTTTATGTTTGACAAACTGCAGACTTCACATCGGTTGATCAGGGCATTATTTCACAGAGCTGCTTAAGCACAAAAATTAGCTAAGCTAACCAAAACTATGCTTACCAGAGTAAGGTTACCAGCCAAACTACCATGTCACTTATGTACAATTTGTGACTGGTATCCTGCTCATTTTGGCTAGGCAGAAATTGTTAAGCAATATTTTTTTGCTTACGCAGCTCAATGAAAATGGGCCCTGGTCAGATGCCTAAAACATATCATTGTATAAAATGCATTGTATACACCAGGGGGCTCCATTCAAAGCAGCCACAAATCTTAAGAAATTATACCAAAATCCTTGGCCTACCATCATTGATACGATCCAACAAGAGGCAACCTGGATGTCATACCCTTTGCTTGCACTACCAACGATGCGCTTCTTGGATCCAACTGGCAAATTAAAGCCACGCATGAAACGCGTGAAAATCTGAAGATGAAAAAGTATAAACAAAAATATCAAAAACATCAAAAAATACGAAGTCACCGAGGAATCCTTATCGAGAGAGTTGATAGTTTGTTATTTTTGTTTACACATAATTTATTAAATCTTAACTTTAAAGAAAACTTAAATGTAATTTTTAATCCAAATGTTCATTTAGTATAGCTGCAGTCAATCATTTTTAAAAATAGTTTCCTATGACGGCCTGCTCTGAAAAAGTGAGTTTGAATCCGCTTATTTTAAAACCCCTTTTAAGACCAAGGCTTTTTGAAAAAAAAACATTGCTAATTGTGCTGATTTGGGAAAATTGTCTCTCAAGTGAACATGCTCGAGAATAAAAACAATTTCATTTTACAAAATATGTAATGAAATGTTCATTACGCGACCAAGGTATTGGACTAGACCTCTATGGGTGTAATGGTGTAAAGTGTAAAAACCATGTCACACAGGCCAACCTTTTTTCAGGCAACTGCTTATAAAGAGGACACTGCAGAAACACAAGAGACGCTCTGCTAGCAGTTGTTTATCCATAGTAAAAATTATGAGGAAACTTAAATATGAATACATTTTCTTATTGGAGATTGCCTGGAGCTGTTTGCCTGTTAATTGCCTCATTTGACAAGGCCTTAATGGAAACTGTAACAACTGACCAACTCCATACAGACCCTGGAGTTTCCGTGTTTTTCTTGCTCTTGCCATTTCAGGCAGTATGTTAGTCATCATTTCTCAAGCCTTTTAATCAAATTTGACAAAACTGACCGAAGACATTGGACCAGGAGTTCAACCCCCAAAGACTTTGTTGAAGAACAGAGAGTACGTACCTTTGCCATGAAGGGTCCCCAGTCAATGTATCCAATGTTGTCATTAGCAACCCTTGCGAAGAGCTCGACCAGTGTCTATTAGAAACACGATATTACATTCAAGGATAAAAACAACATTACATTTAAAGGCAGTGGACACTATTGGTAATTACTCAAAATAATTATTAGCATAAAACTTTACATGGTAATGACTAATCGGGAGCTGTTCATAGTATAAAACATTATCAGAAACGGCTCCCTCTGAAGTACTGAGTTTTCGAGAAAGAAGTAATTTTCCATGAATTTGATTTTGAGGTCTCGAAATCAAGCATCTGAAAGCACACAACTTCACGTGACAAAGGTGTTTTTTCTTTAATTACTATCCCGCACCTTCAACGACCAATTGAGCTCAGATTTTCACAGGTTTGTTATTTTGTGCATATGTTGAGATACACCAAGTGAGAAGACTGATCTTTGACAATTACCAATAGTGTCCAGGGTCTTTTATAGAGTCAAAATAGAAAGATAAAGCTTCTTTAATAAAATACTTAATTTTCTATGTTGATTATTGTCTTCTAAATCAAAGGATTCAGGTTCAGTTATAATTCTGACCTTCTGACCTTCAAGCCCTGCAGTCCTGTAAACCCCGGACCCCCAAACTCAAGTCTTTGTATACCTGCACAGAATCTCAAAACAACCGACTTTTTGGGGTAAGATTGACGTTGGTTGATTTGGGATACCTCCAGGCTGACTGCCTCATAACTATTATTATTAGTATTATTTCTTATTATTATTCGGCATAACAAAAGAACGAACAAAATAAAGGAATAACAAAACAAAACATTACGGACAATAAGCCAATAAGCATTTTTGAGGTATGGCGGCTGTGATACGCGCGCGTCACACGCCGCAACTGATGCCACGCTCAACCCGCGCTCACCATGTTGGTGGTCATTAGGTTTACGTGTAAACGCCACGTCGCCTAAAATGCTCACTTCACTGAATAACATACATTCTATTTCTATGGTCATTACGTACAAATTTACCACAACTTTACAGTGTTGTAGCATTGTGTCCGCCATACCTCAAAAAGGCTTATGGCACATGCCTGGAATATAAAAAGTTAACTAAATAACTATGACTTGGAAGCCTTCAAGTCCAATGCCACTGGCATTCAAGTATTGAATGAAATACTAGTCTATGATCAAGAATCAGACATCATTACTTACTTCTTCCCATGAAAAACAATTGTGTTGAGAATCCCATATACCAATCATCTCATCAAGCCACAACCTGGTAAAAAAAAAAGAACATTCTTACAATCAACCAACATGGAAACTGCTTTGACAAGAGAAAACATCTGATAACCAGTCAAGTGGGTTATTTATCACATGCTTTTGGAAGAGACGCATTTAAAAAAAAAATAAATGACTGCTACAAAAAAGAGAGCAAATGGCCACCACACTCAACTTAAATGTAAAATGTTTTCCCGTTTTTTGTATGCCAATATTGTTACCATTGCTTTTATATATTTTAATATTTATTTGGTGATAAGCACTGTATACTTTGTGCTTACCCCAGAGGCTTGTAGGAGAAAAAAACCCAGACATACTACTTGGTTGGGATTCAAACCAATGACCCCCCTAAAAATATATTAAACACTGAGCATGCCCAGTCTCGATTTCGCACGACACTAAGATTCATCTGAAGACGAGTTGCCATTGTTACCATAGTGATTTGCATCGCAACATCACACTTTACTTCTCGTCTAAGATGGCTCCGCACTTCCAGATCAATCTGAACGCTCTGTGAAATATAGCCAAGGATATTTAACATTTTCAGACTTACTTGAAACCAAACTGGTGATGTTCAGGGGGTAGGAGTGTAGGGAGGAACAGCTCCAAGCAACTTATTCCTTTACTCATCATCTCATCAAAGGGACAAAGAAGAGGCCTCCATTCATCCAGCATCTCTTGAGTACTTTCAACTGAGAAATATCTGATGGACCCAAAAAAAAGCCATACATTAAAAAAAAACTCTTCAAGGGAAAAACTAAAAAGAAGCAAGACACATTGACTCATGTGCGCATGGAATCAGCAAGATCTGATGTGTTACGTAGGTAACAGAACTGCGTTGTTTTGCAATGCTGGTTTCCCTGCTTTAGAAACAGGACACAAATTGTGAGAGGGCAAGGGCTTTACAGAAAACTTCCATTGGAAAATATTAAAGTCTATGGGAAAAAATGAAGAGGCTTCAAAGGACCAAAGGCTGAGCAATTGAGGCTGTGGCCACAGTGGCCTGTGTAAATCCAGGCCTGGTTAAGTGACACAAATGCAAGACCACTTTGAAAATGCAAAGGTGCCTTCCATACTTCTTGATCTTTTGGGAAAATTCACTGCTGATTTAACACTTTTTGTCATATAGTAAGCACACAAATTTGCTTTATGGTAAACAATTTTATACAAATCCACCTTCAGCAAAATGCTTTATAAGTTAAACCAACCAGATCAACATTTACACAGCAGAAATAATAACATTCCACTTTCACATCAGCATTAGAAAAACCTTCATTTATGACCAACCAGGAACTATATTTTAAATTGGCACATCCTGTATGCGAACTCATTTCAGTGATGAGGCATTAAGGAGGGCAATGTGGTAGCAAGGCAAACTCCCTCAAGTTTAGAAAACTATGTTGTGGAAAGTGACAAACTTGGAAACAATAGTTAAAAATGATAGGCTTCTGATGTATTTATTGTTGATACTTACGGTCTGGAAAGCTTGACCACACTCTTTAAGCTTCCTTCCAAGGTCCTAATATAATATATAAAAAAAATAAAAGATCTTGGTAAGATAGTTAAACATAACAATTGGAGTGGCTTTAACCAAGTTAGCCTGATCAGTAAAATATAGGGGAAAATATGATAAAATTAGTTTTAAAACCTACATTTTGATAGTACTTTTTATTCGTGGTCTATTTTAAATATACAGTATCTCAACCACAGACCTTGTAGATAGTAATGAGATTGATTTGACTAAACCATACTAAGCATGCTTGATGTCACATTTTGTTTTAAAATTTCACTAAATTTCAGTGAAAACAGAGATTGGAAGAGGGTACTTCTTTAATTCACAGCAGGGGAGTTCAATAGATATTATGCAATAATGCAAGGTTTAGATAAACTTACATTGTATTACTTTAATTACCACAAAACATATTCAAGTTACAATGAGATAGCTCCTAATAAACCCCATCTTTAGAGATGTTTTCTTTGGCTTTGAGCTACGTCAACTTTTTAATGTTTTTGCTTTTTAGCCAAGTGGTTCATCAATCATGCAACGAATTTGACAAAACTCAAGCAGTTACAGATGGTCTGCCTACAGGTACATTTTGAGGCAATGTGACAAAGTGGAGCGGTAGAAGTGTAGGAGAGCTGAGAAGAGCAGCGATTAAAAGAGAACAGGTGATGACAGCGACTCCAAGAGAGCGCCCCCATTACAATTTGAGGACGAGGCAGCCATGGACGTACATGTTAAGTGTTTGCCGAGTGATGACGAAGCATGCTGCACAAGGTATTTACACATAGCTGTACAATACAATCAATAACAAAGTGCAGATAGTTGACATTACACAACACTGTGTGGAGTCAAATGGGATCTATGTATTATCAATTCTTTATCAATAGTATACCCTTTACCTTGGGGTCCACTCCAGACCCAAAATCTCATACTGTGAACACAAGATTCGCTCCAACAATTGGTATAAAGGTTTCCATGGCAACACCAGATCATCTCTTGAAAGCAGCTTACTCTTTCTAAATTGAAATAAAGAAATGTATTTTTTGTGATAATAGGCCAGCTCATATGCTAAGTAAAAATGAGAGGGAAAATTATATCCAATAAAATCATGTTTTCCTACTCTGGTTATTGGAGGTTAATTTGTTAAGTTAATGAGTGTGTTCAGTGAGAGTCAGTGAGAGTTAGTTAGACCTTGTGAAACTGTACGTCATAACTTAAAATGTATTTTTGACAACTTTTTTAAGTCATCTAATAACATCCCAAAAAATGCACAAAAAGCTCAGAAAGTTTGTTTACTTTTTCATTGGCAGTTTCTCTATCTGTATTCTTCATAAACTCTGAAAGAAGTTTTTATTTTTTACCATTTAACAATTGTACTCTTCACAAAAGTATGAGATTATCTTTTGATTTAAAACATTGTAAATCCAATTTTTGTTTTTTAACCCAAATATGTATCGAGTTCAGCAAAACGATCCCCTACAATGGCAAAACCTTTTACATTTCCAGTTGAGTATAGACCACATGGGTTTCATTTTGTGTTCAGATTTTTTTTAAACCAAGTATCGAGTATGAACTCTGAGTACGGATTTTTAGTATGAGTACGTTACGTCCAGTACACGTACAAACACCATCAATCCAGTACTCCAGTACGAGTACTGAGTACTTCTACTTCAAAACCAATACTTCCTTTTTGTAATTGAACTTACTTCAGAAGCCAAGTCAGGGAGCGAGCGAATTTGTCGAGAAGTGCAAGCTCCAAATCTGGCATAATAATGAGCTCAAAGAGCAGCTTGATCAGTATCACATGATCTTCCTTGGAGAATTTATGTCCATACAAATTGATGTACCTGCAGAAATGTAAGTTTCAAAGAAAAAAAGTTAAACAAATAACCAATGCACCTACACAATAATCATATTTATGTACATTCAGGTCTGGCAAATTGTAATGAGGTTGATTGCTGCAGCTGATTCGCAAACAAATTCCAGTGACAGCCCCAGGTAGTAGTAGGGTAGACCCAGTATTATCTGTGGCTCTGTACGAATAAAAAAAAAATTGCCATTTGCATTTTTGAAAAAATATTATAAAAAAGGTATGGAAATGCAAATGTCAATTTGTCAATTTTTTTAAAAACAAGTTCAGAGCCCCCATTTCTGGGTGTAAGTAGTATTCTTTATTCGGTTACTAAGGCGCTGCACTGTCTGTACCCTTTTTATTAAAATTTGACATCTGTCTGTGTTTGACCGCATACTTAACTAACTACCGATGTCAAAATGTTTTTAATTTAAATCCTTAAGTTCAGTCTCACATAAGATATTACTATAATGCAGCTGAATTTTCAATTACATAACATCGTCATCGACGCCAAGGCCCCGCCCACACCCCTTCCATATGATGATAGGCGCTAACTCTTGTTCTTTTTAAGACTTCTGCTGTTCTGGTTCTGTTCTTCCCCTTGTCTAGTTGCGATAACCTAACCCTCCTGCCGACGGCGTAGCCGGAGGGTTACGAGCCGCTTCAATGGATTCAGGGCGAAATGGTCAAACACGTACAATTTTGACAGCTAGTCAGCAGATTCGCTCCATTTTTACCACTTTTAAAAATCATGACAGAAATTCTAGAAACACGAACTTGATCCTCAATGTCTAACAATATCACTCAAAACACCATTGAGGAAATAAAAGTCACAAAAACTTACCAGATTCCTGAGCGAAAGACCCAGGTTGAAAATTCGAACCTGAGGGGGGCAGAGCTTCGGCTGTTTGTGCGCGTCATGGACTCGCTGCGTGTGTGGGGTGCATTCTGTATCCCTGCAAATGTGCAGCAGTAGTCTTGTACACGCGGTGAGATGCGGAAATCAGAGAAACAGAGCGCCCGCTAACGTTCGGTTATAACAAGCGTGTACAGTTTTCGCCGTGCATAGATCGGAACGTTGGTTGTGTGTGACCGCGCAACATCAATGGTCTTGGATCAAGACTACGGCTACACAGTTACCGGGATACACAATGCACCACACGCAGCGCTGAGTCGTTGACCCCCCCGGTGACGTGCACACACGGTCGAAGCTCCGCCCCCCTCAGGTTCGAATTTTCAACCTGGGTCTTTTGTGCCTTTTCTTCAAATTAGATCCTCAATGGTGTTTTGTGTGTTATTGTAGGATTCATTAGACATTGAGGATCAAGTTTGTGTTTCTAGAATTTGTGTCATGATTTTCAAAAGTGGTAAAAATGGAGCAAATCTGCTGACTAGCTGTCGAAATTGTACGTGTTTGACCATTTCGCCCTGAATCCATTGAAGCGGCTCGTAACCCTCCGGCTCCGCCGTCGGCAGGAGGGTTACGTTATCGCAACTACCCCTTGTCATGCTTGTTTTTGGGCCGACTAGACATGCTAGACTTTAGCCCCCTTGTTGAGCTGTTAATGGCTCCGCTTTTAACATCAGTCTCATCACTGTCACCATTCCGCTTTTAACATCGGTCTCATCACTGTCACCATTCCGCTTTTAACATCGGTCTCATTAACAGCTCAACGAACAAGGTAAAGGTCAAGGTGGGCTAGCTAGACTTGATTGATCAATCAAACAAAATCTGTAAAATGTTAAAATGTGATCACATTTTTGTGCTAGCCAGGCATTAAATAACATCAAATCATCCCTTTGTTTTAGTATTAAAACTGGTGTTACGTATGATAATTGATTCCCAAGGCCAGGGTCTTACGAGTTGAGCCTTGAAGTCCAATACAGCGCACCAGGCCGGAGTTCCCTCAACCGGACAGCACGGCCCAGGTTCCCCTTGATTTCCGCCAACTGCTTAGTGGACTCCTCGTCCAAATCCTCGGCATACGGAAGAAGTTTATTATACACAATTTCTTTCTGAGGCTTGAAACCAAGCTGTCGTGTTCTGTCCTCCTCTGCATCCATCGTTCTTAATGATTAGAATTCAACCAGCACTTAAATTCCACCTTTCCAGAAAACCACTCAAAATAAAAATATCACCGTGAAGAGGCAGATTCTACTTCTCGATAGAAAGCCGCCATGTTGGACTGTTCAATGTGCTCTTCTCATGTTATTAAACAGGGTGCAAGGGAAACATCATATTTTAGTATTTAAGAAACGAGCATTTGAAGACATGCCAAAGAAGCAATTGTGAAATTTACTAAATAATATTTACTTTTCAGGTAAATCTACTTTATATAGACTATATTATTATTTATTTATTTCTACTGATCCCCCTCCCATTTGAATAGTTTAGCCCGATATATAATACACGACAGGTACCGGACTCGCGGTGTAATGCCCTCAACATTCTCACATACACATCTAGAGCCGGCCGTGTACCAGGCTTTAAAACAAAATGGCTGCTAATGTGGTGAAAGCTGCGTCGTCTGCGTTGGTTTCAGTTGAGTTTGAGGTTTTTGGTATAGTTCAAGGTAAATATTAAATGTCCAAAACGAGTAACCTTATTAAGATCATTGTGGATAACTTTCCGTATGGCGCCACCACTTTTTCACTCATTTTTACAAAAAGGGATATATCAATCAGGTAAATTAGATACTATATCGATATGAAATAATATAGTACAGTCGTTTGACCAGTTCTGGATCACTTTTTGAATTCACATTGTTTTTTGTTACAATCTCTTTGATATTTTAAACAAAAAAGTTTATCAGTTTACCTAAACATGACATAAAACTCACCAAGTATTCACTGACACAAAAAGATTAGTTCTTTTGAAGAGGCTTTAAGAAAAGTATTGTCACCTGTTTGACCAGTTCAGGATCAGTTGAATCTATTCTGAATCAGTAGAGTGCCCTTTGTTGCAAACCCATACTCCCATTCATAAAACTGTCTCTCAAGGACACGAAACTTCAGAGGTGTGTTGGCATGGACTTGGACTTCATTTGTTTAGTGAATGTCATGCAAGTGTCTTCAATAGCAGCGCAAAAAACCCAGTGACAAAACCACAAAACAACAGCAAAGGCAAATGAAAAAGTGAAGCGAACCTAAAAAGCATTATCGACCCCTCCAAGTTTAAATTTCTCAAAAAAAAAAAATCTAAAAGAATTTGTTGAAGTAATGTTTCTCAAAATCATCTGAATAAACATTCTACTGCAGTAGTATGATTTTACCATACTTAGTAAGTTAGTGCGGCACCATTTGACGCAATGAGATGTTGAGTGATCTCGAACTGGTCAAGGGTAAGTTGCCCCCCTAAAGAAGATTTTGGTAACTTCGTCTCCTCAAAAAAACAAGATGTCTGCACAGTACTTACAGGAATGTTTTTTTACACATTTTTATCATTTTACATAAATATTTTTTGCCCCGGCACTCCAATTCTAAAGGTAAGAAGTTTTAACAGTGTTTTTCAACCAACATTTTTAAACAAAAAAATGATAAATTTCGCAGACAACCTTCAGGAAAACAGCCATAATTTATTTGCTGATGATGTTTGGCACCTTATTTTGGGTTTGTTGGTTTAATGGGTGTTAATCTTCACATTTATCAACAGAAATTGGTAATAATGAGAAGTGATATAACTATTTGGTTATTGCAAAGTTGAAGTGATCCCGAACTGGTCAATGATCCCGAACTGGTCAAATGACTGTATCTAATTCTAACTAATTTACCTGATTGATATATCCCTTTTTGTAAAAATGAGTGAAAAAGTGGTGGCGCCATACGGAAAGTTATCCACAATGATCTCCCATTGACACATAAAATTATTATGCAATAAATAGTCAATACTTTTTTAGTTTTTAAAGGAACACGTTGCCTTGGATCGGTCGAGTTGGTCTCTGAAAAGCGTTTGTAACCGTTTTTTATAAAATGCATATGGGTAGAAAGATGTTGTAAAAGTAGAATACAATGATCCACACAAACATGCCTCGAAATTGCGTGGTTTTCCTTTTACCTCGTCGACTAACACGTCGGCCATTTATGGGGGTCAAAATTTTGACTCCCATAAATGGCCGACCATGTTAGTTCGCAAAGTAAAAGGAAAACCACGCAATTTCGAGGCAAACTTGTGTGGTTCATTGTATTCTACTTTTAAAACATCTTTCCAACCATATGCATTTTATAAAAAACGGTTACAAACGCTTTTGTTTTGACCAACTCGTCCGATCCAAGGCAACGTGTTCCTTTAATGAATGAGATCATGATGAGATGTATGATTATCATTATAACTGCTGTGGTGGATATCGTGCAGATAGATGATGTAGTGTTTTAAAACATTGTGTTTTGGGGCTATCAACACTCAATCAATAAATCAATCAACTAGTATTCCTCACTTATTTGTGTTTTGTGTTGTATATTTACAGGTGTGTTCTTCCGAAAGGTAAGTTTATACATTATTATTTAAATATTATTATTATTTTAATATCACTATTTTAAACATTATTTTAAACAAATGTTTTTGAAGGTTTGTTTACCTTTTTTTGTGTATATTTTGTTTACATATCGATACTAAGTAAGAGCCTCATTAATTGATATAGTTTTCTTTGGATTTAATTTTGGTTAGAGTCCCTTAAATTGTTTTAGAATAGATGTGTCAAAATCCGAGAAGAATTTTGTTTTGCTTGACCATCAAATATTGTCAATTTATGGACCTAAATTCATCCAGTTTAAAACAAGTTGCCTTCTTTTGTGTAATTAAGTACACAAACTATCCGCCCACAAACCATCAGTCACATCATTCATGACTGCCCTGACTTCAGACTACTCCTAGAACTGTGAGGTTTCATTCCCCTATCACCTCCCTGATAGTTTTAGGAGTATTTTCAGACCATCAAAAGGAGAGCAGGGACTCAGATGGACCCGGATCAGAGAGCTCGACGAGGATACAGTGATTGAGTGAATCAAGTGGCTTGAAGTCATCAAACTACCATTTTAATTTTGTTCAATGTTCACCTTTGTGCAGAGAACAATCGAAAGAAGAAGTTCAAATCAATTTTTGTTTCTTATTTTAGTATACTAAAAAGAAAGCTATCGAGCATGGCCTTGTAGGCTGGGTCAAGAACACAAAGACAAACACCGTAGTTGGACAAGCTCAAGGATCAAAAGACAAGATAAGCCTGCTGTGAGTATATTTTCTGTTGACCCTCCTAGTGTCACCACGTCAAGTTGAGAGCTGTCCTTTACTAGTTTCAAAGAGCTGCAAATGTCATAACCTTCCAACCTTCCAATTGTCGTAGGGAGGATGGAGGGTTTTGATTGTCTCAGCTCTTTTTTATAAAGCGTTTGTGTCAAACAAACGATATTTGTTAAGATGTGCCTTTCTGATTGTGAAGCTTGAATTAATTGAGAGTATAATTTTTTAATAAAACGCAAAAAAAAGAACATATAAATTTATAGTCTGAAGAGCCAAATTTTAAGAAGCCTAGTTTACTATTAAATGAATGTTGGTTTAACAAAAATGGCTATGGAAGAGTTTTTATGGTGTGGCAAGTTTTGTATTTTCTTCAATCATCTTGTAGACTAGCCAACCTTGTTGGGCTGTAATGGCTCTCTTTTAACATCAGTCTAATCACAGCCCAAGACTGATGCTAAAGACAGTGGACACTATTGGTAATTACTCAAAATGATTACTATCATAAAACCTTTCTTTATTACGAGTAATGGGGAGAGGTTGATAGTATACAACATTGTGAGAAACAGCTCCCTCTGAAGTGACAGAGTTTTCGAGAAGAAGTTGTTTTCCACGAATTTGATTTTGAGACCTTGGATTTGAGGTATCAAAATCAAGCATCTGAAAGCAAACAACTTTGTGTGACCGTGGTGCGACAAGGATGTTCTTTGTTTCCATTAAAGGAACACGTTGCCTTGAATCGGACGAGTTGGTCAAAACAAAAGCGTTTGTAACCGTTTTTTATAAAATGCATATGGTTGGAAAGATGTTTTAAAAGTAGAATACAATGATCCACACAAGTTTGCCTCGAAATTGCGTGGTTTTCCTTCTACCATGGTCGGCCATTTATGGGAGTCAAAATTTTGACCCCCATAAATGGCCGACGTGTTAGTCAACAAGGTTAAAGGAAAACCACGCAATTTCGAGGCATGTTTGTGTGGATCATTTTACTCTACTTTTACAACATCTTTCTACCCATATGCATTTTATAAAAAAACGGTTACAAACGCTTTTCAAAGACCAACTCGACCGATCCAAGGCAACGTGTTCCTTTAATATCTCTCAACTTAGACGACTAGTTGGGCTAAAATTTTCACAGGTTTGTTATTTTATGCATATGTTGAGATACACCAACTGTAAAGACTAATCTTTGACAATTACCAAGTGTCCAGGTCTTTATAAGAGAGCCATAACAGCCCAACAAGGTGAGCTACCTGTAGGCCTATGACGCCTATTTCATATCATGGAGGTACAACATTTGTACACAGCGCATTTACTAACTTTCTTTTCCAAGGGTTTAGGTTTACATCTGATGTCCTTCATTAGACCAGCGTTGTTAACCCTTCTTTCTTTCAAAACCTTTTCTAGGAAGACTTGGCTTCGCACAAAAGGCAGTCCACGCTCGGTTGTCAAACGGGCAGTGTTCAAGAATGAGAAACCAATTGATCAACTCGTCTACACACAATTTGACATCATATGATGAAAAGAGATTACTGTTTTTTCCTACATTTGTAAATGAAAGTGTAAATATTATTTTTAATATGAATATGGATGCTGGTTACTGTGTGTTGGTGTTGTGTGGCTGCAGTGAACAATTCTGTGTAAACTACATGTATGTTTTATCCCAACTACAATTTAATACTATTTATTTCATATTTTAATAATATGAGGCACACACAATGCTGTATATTGTGTCTGCAGAGGGCGCTATTGAAACTTCCTTAGAAATGCAAGAAAGTATGACTAAGGTGTTTTTCTATAAATGGTTCAGATTTTGTGTCGTAGACACCATTTATACATCAGGTCAACTGACAAGCGATCACTTTTTAGCCTCGTTGACAAATCACACTTTGAATACTTGACATCGTTGGGTTTCAATCAGTTGTGCAAATTGGCATACACCATAGATAGAACTAAATGGAAGTGCCTGTGGGATTTGTAAACAAAGGCATCTGGGTTTTGTATTCACACCGAATGAAGTATTCCAGACAAGCAACATTTTTCATTTGCGTGCGATGCTCGAAGATAGATTATAAAAAAATTATATTTGGTAAAAAAATTAAGTTTAAGTGTCAGTACTATTTGGATCAAGGTCAGTTTTAATGTCCACATTGTGTGATAAAACAAAGTTTAATTCTTATTTGTAATTCTAATTTTGTGGGGTCAACTACAGCCTTGGCTTCCGACCTGCAGTAGCTATTATAGATCTTATGCATATGATGTCATGTAAGTTAGGCAACCTTGGCTAGAGGTTAAAAGAAGGCTGCTAATGGGAGACTTTGGAATGCTAGTTGGCAGCAGATTAACCAGTAAAATTTCAACAATTATTAATTTTAACATAGTTTTGAGCTTGCACACATAACCTGAAGTCTGCTACCATCTAGTGTCCCAAAAGTCCCACATTGGCTCATCTTGTTTACCTTGCATACATAAACGTACGGTTTCCATTGTTTCATTCTACATTGTTTTACCCTATGACAGTGGCATGATTACTTCAACAAAAAGGTCTTTTGTGCTTTCATGAGAGTCATGGAAATAAACGAGCAATCCAGACAGAAGTCCATGTTGTTTTGTGTTTTATTTTCCTTGTTTACAGTCTGATACATAAATGATAACATAAATCTTCAAAAAGAAACACATTGAATGTTAACTATTACAGGCACCGTGATAGTCCATGTAGTTTAGTTTTTTTGAAACTTGCTCGGCAGAATTTTTTACTTGACAGCTTTATGAAATTGGGCCCTGTTGAACAGGGTGAATAGACTTTTCTCACTGATGCCACATATCTGTAGCAATCTGGGATGATGGCTGGAGTACTACAGGAATGATACATACATGTAGTGTCATCAACCGATGGGTTTCAAGCACATGTTCATAGATTTACATGTATACTAAAAAGAAATGTGCATGACTTGCCTGTGTAATTACTCCAGCATGACCGGAAGTCATCTGAGAAGGATCAACATAAATGTATCCTTGGCTTAAAATGATTCAGATCTACAACTAGTGGTTATTCTAGCTTAGCTACATGTACTTCACATCAATATTAACTCTCTTTAAACACTGGTTAGCTGGCCCACTGAATGTATTAAACTCGTGTACCATATGCTCCAACACTGCCCTCTATAGACCTTTATCACGCTGTCACCATTGTTGGTCATGTTCCTTGTTTCTGATAACAGTAATAAATGAATGCTGACATTCATTTTTAAAAAAGGGCCCAGACTATTTGCCCTTCAAGCCTCGGTTTGGTTACATTGATTTGAATAGGGGAAAATCAAGATGACCACACCATGACAAAGGTATATTGGTGATCTCAACACGGTGGTACTTGAACTACATGTAAAAGTTATGTTGCAGTATTAACATGTAAAAGGCCATGTACAGGCTGGCCATGTACAGGCTGGTCATGTAGGGCCACTTTAAGTTGACATCAATTACAACATGCATACAGAACATAATAAGAGGATAGGGACAAGTGAAAATGCTAAAAGTGGGGATAAAAAAAATGATAAGGCTAACTACCTCAGAAAATCTGTTGAGGCTAACTACTTCAGCCAACTTTTGTTGGGAGAGACAGAGGGTGGTTGGAATATTAAAAAAATAGATGCAAGGACATCAAAATAGTGGAGTTGTAAAAACCACAAGTTCAATGAAATTCAGACAAGATCTGAATATCACAGAGGTTCCATTACTGCTCCAGGATGTACAATAATAAACAGGTACTAATCTTTCCACTTGGAGTTAGCGATGTAGTTGTTTGGGTTCAGTTCCAACTGTACTATGTAAATGGCTAAAATCCGTGAGGTTGCCTGCAGATCATGTGTAGTTCTCATCTGCATCCTGTTCTTGGCTGGTTTCACTGGGACAATTTCATTACTGAAGCAACACCTGCAGCAAAGAAGCATAGAATACAAACACTTTTAACAGACTATTTTGTTTCCCCTCCAGTATTTTCAAAAGGTACTGAAAAATGCCCCAGAGATTAAAAACAATGAATAGTCAAATATCTGAGACTTGTAGCCATGGTGGGAGGTGCTTGGCGGGCCTGCCCAGAACTAAAAAAATTCACCCAGCACTCATATATTGTCCTGCTCAGCACAGATTTCCCCCCCATTGCACAACAGCAACGATGGCCCCTTATCTAAACATGAATAATTTTGTTGATCTGCTCACCCCTGGTAGATTTAGAGCCCACCCCTAAAATTAGTCTAGCTTCAACAATGCTGAGCAGTCCCGTTTTTTTGATTTAAGTTTGGGAGGCCAAGTTATCAGAGTATGGGATAGAATCCTTGTCATTTGCTTTATGCAACTTGTTCCACTGAGTATCATTACTACGGGTGCGTTGGATAAGCTTCCCTGGTGGACCCCGCAGTGCTCACTCGGGTGAGCCCCTGACAAGAGCTAAACGAACGATCACACTCGCCCTCTCGTGGTGACAGCATGCACCTCAGGTCAGCCCCAAGTGTCCCACTCCACAAGCAGGGCACTTGGGGCTGACCCGGGTGAGCCCCTGGAATGACACCAAAGCTATCCGAATGTACCGGGGGCAGACCGGGGTCGACCCAGGAAAGTTAAACGAACGCACCCATTGTTCATCACTTGCTTTCGTTCACCCAGACATAGGGATGGCCAGTAGTCCTACAAAAGTCAAGCCAATGTCTGCGCAGTGGTAGAATATTAGCTACACAAATTCTTACGAGAACAACTGACAGACCAAAGTAGACACAATCACATGGCTTTACTGCAAAACCAAATATTAACATGTACTTACTTTCAAAGCTAATCTTCTCTGTGATGTTCTTAGTTTTAATACTCTCTTCTTGTTGGCTGATAAAGACTCGGTTTCCATCTAACGGCTTCCAGCCATACTTGTTCATCCATTGGTTCAGCTCCTGGTCGCTCAGGTAACCTAGTAAATCTCCCAACTGCTGCCTATCAATTGTTTGGTATGTGATTCGTAAAATGTGACAAATATCTGCAAGAGGGGAAGACAAAAACCAGTAAATATTATACTACAGGGTGAGCCAAAGTTGACTGGGATTGGTGATGTTTTTCAAAACAAACATGACACTCAAAAGTTCAGTAAAGCATCAATCACTCTTTCCTGCTTATTACAAAGAAAAAAAGAAGAAAATTTATCATTCCTAAGAAAGAGAAGTTATGTCAATTTTAAAAAAAGGTACTCATTTTGCAAGCTGAACACAGTATATGTATTGGTTGCATTGCGACAACCTGCAGGCGATCAAGAATTCTGGTTGATTTGCCGGCGGGCGATAGAAAAACCAAGTTTTGGGAAACCCATGCAAAAAAAATAAAAGTGATTGGGTTAGCATAAACAAATCAAGCCTTCACTCACATTTTCTAATGGAATCTTTAAATCCTGTTATTCCTGCAAACAGTGTACTCGTTGCTCCATCACACTCGCTCTGAAAATAAATAAAAAATAAAAAAACAGTAAGTATTTCAAAACCATAAACAAACGTAAATTCACGCACAATTGATACAAAAAACCTGAAACATTGACACCATCACACAAGTCAAGATGTATTAACGATGAAGAAACAATGCAAAAACGCAACACTGTGTAAGAATCAGCCGATGAAACCTATTTTGACCTCTACTCCAAGGCACCCTACTCTAATGAGGTCAGGTGTATAAGGTTTATAGCTAACATTCTTGACTTACCCAGAAGCTCTTGAATTCACAGGTTTCCAAAAGGTTCGCAAGATACATGATGGTAACCAGAGGAGGTTCTTGTTGCTGAAGGAATTCAAGATTGTCAAGGAAAGTCATCAAATTCATTAGACGACAGAAGGAATTTTATTAGAATAAATAAATTATTTTAACTTCATGAGGTGGGTATCATATCTGACTGATCAAACCAAACAAATTGATGAGTTAGGATTAGGAATGATGTAAAAAATAACAACTGGTCTGTGAGACTCAGTGAGTCTCAGTACTTAAAGACATTAACTGACTTTTCTTGTGCGTAATGTACAATTCGAATTTAGATTTCTTGACTCGATAGTTCTTGTCTGTATTGTAGCATGCAAAGTAGCGACACAACAAAGACTACCATCACATTTATGCAGTCACACTACACACAGAGACACAGCCAAACAAAATTGGACACTTGAATCTTGAGACCAAATCAAACAGTACCAATTTAAAATTGGCTAGGTCAATGAAAAAGCGAATATCATCAAAGATTTTGCCGGCTTGAGTAAAGGATACATGAATCTCATCTATGAGACATTTGCAGAGGATGAAGTCTGTGTGGGGAAGGTTCGTCAGTGCCTTTAGGAGGACTGTGGCTGCTGTGCTGACCTTGAATGTGCCTGGATTCAACTGGTATCTGGTAAACAAAACCCACAAAATTAGTTGTGTTAGTCGCGTAACTTTTTCCTAATTCAGCTTTGATGTGAAATGTAAGCTTTAGAAATTGAACTTTAAATAGTGTCTTGCTTAAAATAACCCAGCTATACAAAACAAAGTCAAAAGGCCATTTGAGATATGGTTGACCCACTCATGTGATACCATTAGGTTTGAGGTACACTTGTTTGTATACACCCAAACCAAACAATGCACTCCTATAGTGTCCAACATAACTCAAAAGGCTAATGGATACATACAATGTTTGCATGAGAAAGGACTTTTCCCAAAATTAAAGGTGCTTATTTTTGAAAGCATGCATTATCATGTGACCCTCAGGTACGAAAGAGCACACTGAAAAAGAGTGATCTCTGATTTTGCATGAGCATCTCACTAAGGAAAACATAACTAACTTTCAAGACGCAGAAAGGTTTCTTACAATTTCAAAACAGCTAAGTTGGCTTCAAGATCGTATCTGTTCTCTGTTGCCTGAATCTCGACGTATCTTTCCAACTTTCCAAGATTTTCAGGGTTGTATCTGTTAGGAGAAGGCAAACAGAGAAAAGTGTAGAGGCACAACATATTTATTATGATCAGGCCTGACAGAGCGTAATCCTGAAATTTTGTAACCGGCAAATGCAATGTTTATATTAAAGGTTAAATAGGATTCCTCTATGGTGGAATTAAAAATTATTTAAATTGGTTTATAGAACTCCAGGTGCGCACCGTGCGTGTGAAAAAATTTCTCCTTTTCCTCTCTCAGCTATCAGACCCACATTTTTTACAACAAATGAAATTAAATGAAATAAGTTATGATGTTCATAATCGTTCTGTCTTTGGCAGAACAAAAAAGATACAAAATCTGGCCCCAAATTTTTCATTAAACAAATTGGTTAGTACTAAGACATTTTTGGTCATTCTTGATTCTTGGTCATGACTGAAATATTGATGTTTCAAAAGACCATCTTTCATGGATTCTAAAATTTTAAGTTGAACACCGTGGATAGAGTAAAACACAACTTCCAAGTAAACATGGTAAGTAAAAGTGGTGCCGCCATAAATATTAAATATGGAAATCCTTTATTGCGTTTATCACTCATGACTCAGGATGTGTACTGTACTAATAACTATATTATATAGGGCCTTGAATAACACATTACTTTATTTAACCACATTTTACTCGCTTCCAACAAACATCTTTGCTGACCGGTGCTGAAATGGGAAAAATTTTCGTATGGCGCCACCACTTTTTTATTATAATAATAATATTAATAATAATAACTTGGGGGGATAATCGTCCTTACTCGCAGCTAGAGCTGAATTGCGAAGGACGCAGCTACAACATGTACGAGAAGCAGGCATGCAAGGGTGCATTCAGCTGCCAGCCACATCAACCCATTATGCCACGGAGCACAGCCAAGATCGAAAGTGTTTGATTTTTTCCTGAGGGAGGAAAACCGGATGATCTGGAAAACCCTTGTGGCACAGCAGAGAACCATCGCACAACTCAACTCACATATGGCCCTGGCCGGGAATCGAACCGGGGTCACCTTGCCTTGGTGAGAGGCGAGCGCTTTACGCACAAGCCAACCATTCATTCAAAATGAAATAATATAGTATCTCATTAAACCTCAATGAGATATCCTTTTTTCAGGCATGTGAGTATCAAAAAAAAAGGGGAAAAGAGAGAACCGGGAAAGAAAAAGAGGAAAAGATAATATTCCTATAATATACTTTTGTACACAGAAAGTGAAGAAAAAAAGAGAACAATCAAAACCCCAAAAGAGGAAATCAGCTGAAAAGAGGAAGTCTCACATGCCTGCTTTTTATAAAAATCGGTGAAAAAGTGGTGTGCCATATGGAAAGTTATCCCTGAAATGTCCAGCGTATTCGGTAATAAATGCTGGTCACATCATGTTTATCATCTCGCCAATAAAACACAACTCCCATAAATGGCCGACTGTGTTAGTCAACGAGGTAGAAGGAAAACCGTGCAGTTTTGAGGCATGTTTGCGTGGATCATTGTATTCTACTTTTAAAACATCTTTCTACCCATATGCCTTTTATAACAAACGGTTACAAATGCTTTTCAAAGACCAACTCGACCGATCCAAGGCAACGTGTTCCTTTAAGTTTGTACCCTCAGAATTTGTGTCATGATTTTTGAAAGTGGTAAAAATGGGGCAAATCTGGTGACTAGCTGTCGAAATTGTACGTGTTGGACTAGATTAACCGTTGCCGCTCGAACCTATCTCGTAACCCTCCGGCCTGGGGGTCGTCGGGAGGATGGTAACGTTATCGCAACTAACCACCAACGCCCCGGGTTGTTGCATGGAATTTCTACCTCCATCCATGGTTGTTGCAAAGTCGCCCCAGTCTGACATTCCTATTCTTTCCTCCATGGTCACCCTAAACAATGTCGCCCCCAACCAAATGTCGCCCCAACCAAATGTCGCCCCCAACCATGCCAAATGTCGCCCCCGCTGTCTGTAGCAAAGTCGCCCCATTCGTTTACACACAACAAAACCGCCCCATTCGTTTACACACAACAAAACACCACACAGCTGGATCCAGCTCGTCGGCAAAAGCAGTTGAAATAAATGAACAGAGTTAATGAATTCAATAATCTTTAGGCACACTGGCGATTTGTAACAGTAGTGTGAAATACGCGGAATCCCACGGAAAATAAATACTTCTGCATAAACCAAAGAACAGCATGTTTACCTATCAATTCCCTTCAGCATGGAAGTCACTGTCGCACGAGCCTCGTCAAACGCCATCTTGAAATTTGAACTGGTACTACTCCCGAACACAACCTGCCAACACACAGGGATTTGGAAACCAGCTAACTTTTCCCCTGCAATGCACTACACGTGTGTGTCGCCGCGAACTCAGCAGTAGTACGACGTGTGGGGCCGGTGTCAGATGCAATTGTGTCCGCCATGCAATACGGACACAACTGCATGTGCAAATGTGTCCGGGCGGACACAATTGCATTATGCAGCAGCGTCCGGGCGGACACGATTGCATGCAAAACTGTCCGGAGGACATAATTGCATGCGACCACGGCCGTGTAAATCAACCTCATTCCTAATCCTCTCGCACTCGCTCGGCGTAAAGTGGACAACGTACATGTCCAATTTTTTGACTGAGTAGAAAAAAAGAATTTACTTTCAAGTAAAAACATTTTTTCAAAATCTTCATTTTCTGCTAGCAGAAATTTTGAATTTATTTTTTGCCAGTGACTGGCGGTCGAAAAGTAGAAAACCCAAATTTCCAAACTTGTACTGCTGTCTTACTGAGCAGAAATTTGAATTTTACTTTTTGGACCAAACCAATTTTCCAAATTTGTACTAGCAGAATTATTGATTTTACTTTTTGGACCAAACCATTATTTCAAAATTTCTGCTAGTAGAATTTTGGATTTTACTATTTGGATTTCACTTCGGTCCTCGACCTTAGCCTACACGTTTTCTCATTGTTTCTGCAAAATGTCTTGCCCAATTAAAAATTTCGCCATAAGGGGATCACACAACAATGTCACACACAAATGATGGTTGGCTGGACCTTAATTTCAAGATCACGGTTATCTTGTCCCCAAATTTGGAAATTCGGTTTGTCTACTTTTCGAACGCCAGTCACTGGCAAAAAGTAAATTCCAAATTTCTGCTAGCAGAAAATGAAGATTTTGAAAAAAAGGTTTTACTTGAAAGTAAATTCTCATTTTCTACCATCAAAAATTTGAAAATTGCGTTGTCCAGTTTCCTCCATTCTCGGCGGCACAGCAGGTCGCTATCACTACTGGTTTCTCGTGTTTTACTACTGAGGAATCAGTTGATAGGGGTTGTGGATGGGAGTGCCCTCCCTCCCCCCCCCCCAAATTTAACCCCGTGACGTGCTTGGACCCGCCCCATAGGCCCTATAGTGATTCCTTCAAAGTTGTTTGCATAAAATGTAGATGTATAGGCGCATAGGCCTATAGGCGCCTTTTGCCTTATGCGCCTTGATAGGCGATCTATTTGGGAAGCCCTATTCTTACCTGCACATCATATAACAATATTAGAGACAGTTTAACAAGGGCGCTGAATATAAAGGAGATTTGTATGAAAATACATTAATTTTGTTCGGAAGATTGGCAAGCAGTAGACCTACGTTCGGCTTTACTCAATCTGGTGCTTTCTCGCCAGGCCCCCACTCGCCTCTGGCGTTCCATTGCGAGGTTAGTGGCAGTGATTATACTGCATTGGGCGGAGTCGGTGGGGGGGGGTGGGGGTGAACAGAACAACGTCATAAAGTCATTGCCCGATACCCCCCCCCCCCCCCCCGCTGTTGAATTGAACCGCACTCTCACGATCTAACAACCATGACTTGAGTAGTGCCACATTGCTTGAGCAGGCACACGGACAAAGCATCCGAACACCTGATGTAATGTTCGTCCCTTTTGTAATTTACAGATCTTAAACTATGGGTCACGCATCCCTAAGTTTTCGCTATGTTTCGTATTGTATACTTTAGCCGTGAACCCTTTCACATCGCTAAATAGTGTCGTATATCCAACAGCGCTGTTTTGTCTAAAATATCGAATAACAATACCCATAACACAATACCAGTGAATTAACACATATTCCAGACTTCCGTTTGCAATAATATCGACTACGATCAACACCTCTTCCTACAAAATTGCGTGCTCATGAGAGTTGAACGAACTTGGATAAAAACACTAAAACAAAGGCATCTGCAAAATTTATAACAAGGTGGGAGGTTTTGCACTTCGCAAGCCCAATTGTTTCTCTTTCACGTGGAAATGTTGAAATGTTGCCCTGTCACACCCCCATGCCCCCGCCCCCTCCGTGGTAGAGTTTCTCTTTCGCATGGTTAACTTTGCTTTGAAAAAAACAACCTTGTCACACATGTGAGGTGTGTGAATCTAATTCTGAGGTCTCGAATTCAAGCTCGTGGAAAATTACTTCTTTCTCGAAAACAATATACGTTACTTCAGAGGGAGCCGTCTCTCACAATGTTTTATAATATCATCCTCTCCCCATTTTACTCGTTACCAAATAAGGTTTTATGCTATAATTATTTTGAGTAATTACCAAAAGTGTCCACTGCCTTCAAACGCCACTTAAAGCCAGACTAGCCTTCACTGTTGGTGTATCTCAACATATGCATAAAATAACAAACCTGTGAAAATTTGAGCTCAATCGGTCATCGAACTTGCGAGATAATAATGAAAGAAAAAAACCATCTTGTCACACGAAGTTGTGTGCGTTTAGATGTTGACAAAACACTATATTTTTATACGTCATGTTTCGCCGGGCACTGAGTTGCGTAGTCATAGTAAGATTGCGTACACTTTCTTGCTGGCTGCCAAAACACAAAGGTTTTGCCCGATCATGTTATGGTTTTCGTGTGACGTCAGAGGTTCGTTTCTCGTTACCAACAAAAGGCTTACGGATTCATGTGTGGTGAAGAGGTTTTAAACGTATCCGCTCGGCCACGTCACCCTACTGTATACCATTACCACCAAGAGACCCTTAAAAGGTGTGGTACTTTTGTGGCAGTCTGTGTTGTATGTTCACTGCCTCAAGCTCATCCCAACCTCAAACCAATGTATTACTTCATATAAACTGCTCACAAAAAGTAAGGACACTTTTTTCAATCCAGTATATTTGTTATTATTTAATACTCTCTTTGTATATGGTATATATCAATGCAAAGCTGAACTGTTCCTCTTTAAAATGATACCACATTTGCAATGGTTACATGTTGCTGAACTTGGCTACACGAATAACAATGAGGCAAAGTCACAAATCAAATGTGCCAAAATTACCGTTGTCTGTGAATGGTCAATAGGTAATGATCAATAATCAAACCGATGCAAGCTTTTCAGAACCATTACGCAAAGATTTGCACCAGTGGACACAATTAACCCTCATCCTGCAAAAACACCTTTTTTGATGGGTATTTGCAAGACGATATTCTTCAGCCAAATGCAGTCCCATACTTGCAGACTCTTGGACCAAATGCCATCTTTCACGATGAAAACGCTCGCCCCCATCGACCCCGACTGGTGACTGACTACCTGAAAAATGTTGGGGTGCACCGGATGGATTGGCCCGCTAACAGTCCAGACCTGAATCCCATGGAACATCTGTGGGACCAGCTTGGCCTCGCTGTCCGCGCCAGAACCACCAATACATCAACTGTGGCTGACCTAACCAGGTTCCTTAGTGAAGAATGGAACGCCATCCCTCATCATCAGCGCATCACAAGACTTGTGTGCAACATGAGGAGAAGGTGCCAGGCTGTCATCAACGCCTTCGGATCGTCCACTCGTTACTGAACTTTTGTATCAATAAAGTATATTATAAGATCAGTAAGTTGTCTTGCTCTATTACAAACTTCTTGTCTCAATAAAGTGGATTAAGATCAGTAAGTTGTCTTGCTTGTTTGAATTACGGTGTCAATTTGATTGTTCACACAGTAACACAAAATTGCTAATTTTGGCACATTTGATTTGCGACCTTGTCTCGTTCTCATTAGCGTGGTCAAGTCCAGCAACATGTAATCATTGCAATTGTGGTATCATTTTAAAGAGGAACAGTTCAGCTTTGCAATGATATATACAATATACAAAGAGAGTATTAAATAATAACAAATATACAGGATTGAAAAAAGTTTCCTTACTTTTTGTGAGCAGTTTACAACATGTTGAGAATAGGTTCACTTTGGGGTAGGCCTAATGTGCTAATGGAAACCTTTTGGAGTAAAGTGGTTATGCAAAAAGATACCATTTTTTATCCCCCCCCAAAAAAAAAAATGAATCTGAAAAGCGTTTCCGTCAGAAACGTTTTTCAGATTGTGTATTGAAATTTCGGGTTAATCTTCCATGCGTGGCGAAACTGCTCCGAATTTTCGGCTGTGTGTAAACAAAAACGCCACACCATATGAAATTAAATTTGCACAGGTAAGTGCTGTTGTATTTTATGATTGATGACACTGGACACTATTGGTAATAATTGTTAAAGAAAAGTCTTCTCACATGCATACAATAACAAGCCGGTGACGTTTGAGCTCAATTGGTCGTCGAAATTGTGAGAAAATAATGGAAGAAAAAAACACCCTTGTTGCACAAGTTGTGTGCTTTCAGATGCTTGATTTCGATACCTCAAAATCTAATTCTGAGGTATCGTAATCAAATTCAAATTAGCAAGAAATTGCTTCTTTCTCAAAAACTACGTTACTTCAGAGGGAGCCGCGCTTCTCGCAATGTTTTATGTTTTATATTGATCGTTGACAAGTAATTTTTATGCTAACAATTATTTTGAGTAATTACCAATAGTGCCAAGTGCCTTTAAAACAATCGAACGAATCAAAAAAACTACTGGTTGATGTCTATTTCATTTCAAGTTGTTTTTCTCCATTTTGCTCAGTTTGGTCGACCCAGACAGCAATGGTATTATTTTTTTCCCACGATAGAATTCAATTCACATGCGTCACACAAGTCATCAAAACAAACGAGTTGTGATCGTTATCCAAACGAGGCAATTATGAACATCTGTGTACATTCATGCAGACAAGGTTAACACCTGTGCACATACAGGTGTTCAAAATTGCATATTAATTTTAGACTTTCATGTGAACAAATTTAAATGCATTAATGAAAGAAAAACACAAATGCTGATTACATAAACACTGCCCTGTAATAGAGGCAGAGTTGATTTCCATTGTCGTCTCAAGGTGCTAACTCCGACTTTCTGTTATTCGTAAGTTGCCCCGAAAATTTGCATTAAAACCATAATTATCTCTTTCCTAGACGGGCTAATAAAACTAAAAAATGATAAGTGGCAGATAATTAAAAAACGAAGAACGGATCTCACGTCCATAAAACCAGATGGATAATTTTTACAACGCGCCCATTGCCAGCTACAACTATAGTCGTACACATTTAATTGCCCCTTCTCCTGATGATTTTCGATTAAAAACAGCATCACCTGTCAAAGCTCTTTTAAAATTGTCAAGTGCAATGGACAAAAGTGTTTTATATGTCTAACACATTTCTAAGCATAACTTTTGGACCCACTTTTTCACATGTTTAACCTAAAACATGTTTATATTTGTGTGTGTGTTTAAACCAAAATAAGCAGGTGCCAGAATGATACACATTTAAATGTTATTATGTTTCAAAGTGGCCACAACAAATATGTTTAAACTCTTAACGTGCACCGTTTTTACACTGGAGTATTTCTGATCAACAGAGTGAGAGTTCGGGTGTCAATTAGACACTCATTGCTTTAGTCCTTTGGAAAGGCGGATGTCATGTTTGGTCTGTAATACACGTAAGGAACTTTAGAAAAAATAAAATATTACACTAGTCGCGGCAAGAGAATGGGTTTGCCCCCCTTGCTTCTGGCAGTGGCTGATAGGCGGACCCCAGCACACTTTAACTCTTTGCTATTATAAATCGGTACAATAGTTCAAAGACTTGCCTTTGAAATGTTTCTCTTTCCTGTGCCTTGTCCACATTGGTAGATCCGTGAGTTATTTCATCCTTTAAACAATCTCAGCTCATGTGGAGTATACAGCCGGTGCTGCAAGTTACTGCACTCCAAGCTAATTATTCACATAAACCATCTCTGCCCTCACAGGTACCCATTTTACCCCTGTGTGAAGGGAAGCAATGGTTAAGTGTCTTGCTCAAGGACACAAAAGACACAAGTGTCAGGACCGGGATCGAACCCACATCCCGTTGACTTTACTATCAGAACTTGAGTCCGATGATATCGGCATTATTTTATTTATAAAACATAAAAATTATTTCGGTGGAAATCAGGCATTGAAACTTTACGAACCAATTGAAATAAAACAAAGGTTGTACATGCACATTTAAAAAAGAAAGGGAAAAAAAGGCCTATATGGATTGTTAAATAAGTTTAATTACAAGCCATGGGTGAAGATAATGCCGATCGACAGCTTTAAGATTCCATATTATGGCAAACACAAAACGTCAGTTTTCGGGTGCATTTCACAAGCTTCGGATCCTCGGCCTCTAATTGGCCCTTATGGGCAACTGCGCAATCAATGGGCGTGGTTTGTGTGGGTGTCATGAAGAATGAAACCTTTACTGCGACGGTTCAGCTTTTCATATCATCGGTGTGTTCTGTCAACTCAACAGGTAAGTGAACAACTCAGCTTGTAATGCTTTTATCGTCATAGAGTGATAGCAGACAATTGATACAATCGATCGGGTCTGAATTGTACATTATTCGGGGTCAGGAAAGCGGGGAGTGGGGAGGGGGAGTGGTGGTCAATTTGTCTGGCGTTCCAGAATGACTCGAAATACGAGTAGAAATTACACGACCTTGTGGATTCCTTTATCCCAGTACGCTATCTTCTGCCTGTAAAGGTTTACACATTTGGGATCTGAATCCTGGATCTGTATGTTCTGGTAATATCCCCGCGTCTCTATACCGCACGTCTGTTTCTTGTGTAATTTTACAAACAAATCAAATCTTCAAAATTTTAGTATTGGTTGAGAACATTTTGAGTTTTTTTCAGCTGAAGTATTTTTAGCACACAAATTTCTGCAAACAAGGGTGTTTTTCTCTCTCATTGTTAATTGCAACTTCGATGACCAATTGCGCCCAATTTTTAACAGGTTTGTTATTTTGTGCATATTATGTTGGGGGTAGCCCTACACCAAGTGAGAATACTGGTCTTTGGCAATTGCTAAAGGTGGTGTCCAGTGACTTCAGATTGGAAGTAAAAGGTTTCAACTGACAAGATGCTTCTTTACAATTTATTCCGGGCTTCCCTTACTTATAAACATGTATAACTGTTGTTTTAGGTTTTACTGGTAACACGGCTGGGCAAGATGATTGAACTAACGCGTATCCTGGTTGGGTCTTTGGTACTCCTAGTCATGATCAACGAATCCTATGGTAAGACAGTGTAAACTGTAATCCCCCGGTCAGAACTTCGACCCGGATCCCCGTGGGACCTGATCCGTTTCCGAGTCAGTATGACCCGGATTGTCAAAATGACACAGAAACGTGTCAAGTTGACGCAGAATCCGAACTGAAGTCCAATTTTTAAAGGCACCGGACTAGTCACACGTTTGGTAATTGGGACCGGAACCCGGATCAGGAGTTTTAGAGTGTGTTCAAAATAATTACTGTACACAAACTCTGAGTGTAATTTTGTTATTATATAGGCTAATAATAATCTCTGAAATTTAATTAAATGTCGTTTATGATGGGCCGAGTCAATTAAATGGAAAAGTGGTATATAATATGCATTGTGTCTGCATAAAACCATACATAAACCTAATTTAACAAGCTTGAATGTACAAACGCGCGGCATACACATTATTCTTTATTAAAGGAACACGTTGCCTTGGATCGGACGAGTTGGTCAAAACAAAAGCGTTTGTAACCGTTTTGTATTAAATGCATATGGTTGGAAAGATGTTGTAAAAGTTGAATACAATGATCCACACAAAGTTTGCCTCCAAATTGCGTGGTTTTCCTTCTACTGTGCGAACTAACATGGTCGGCCATTTATGTGAGTCAAAATTTTGACCCCCATAAATGGCCGACGTGTTAGTCGACGAGGTAAAAGGAAAACCACGCAATTTCGAGGCATGTCTGTGTGTATCATTGTATTCTACTTTTACAACATCTTTCTACCCATATGCATTTTATAAAAAACGGTTACAAACGCTTTTCAAAGACCAACTCGACCGATCCGAGGCAACGTGTTCCTTTAATAAAGGCAGTAGACGCTATCGGTAAATACACAAAATAATTGTGAGCATAAAATCATACTTTGTAACAAGCAATGGGCTGTTGATAGTTATATAACACATTGTTAATGTTAGAAACGGCTCCCTCCGAAGAAGTAATTTTTTACGAATTTGATTTCGAGACCTCAGAATTAGATTCAGATGTCCTTAAATCAAGCATCTGGAAGCACACACAACTTTGCATTCGCAGGAAGTACAGACCGGGCTTTTATATGCGGGCTTGGAATAAATAAAGAAACAATGCTTCATTTTCAGCCGAGTGTTATGACCGTGATGGCACCGTAAACCCCGATGGCCTCTTCTGCTTTAATAGCGACGAACCATGTTGGTCCAGTTTGGACCCATCTCGTCTGGCAACCATGGACAACCAGTTCTACCTGTTCACTCGTGAACTGACGGGTGAAAACAAGTGCTCGGGCGGCGGGAATGAGCTTTCCTGGGACGATCCCAACACTTTCGGCGATATCTCCAACTCTAGAGAAACAGTTGTGATAATCCACGGTTGGACGAGCAGCAGTGGAAACGAATACGAATCTGCGATGTGCGATGCGTTCATGGAATTGGTATGTAGCCTATATAGGGTGCGTTCGATTAGCTTCCCCGGGTCGACCCCGGTGTGTGGCGTTTTATTTTTCTAGGACGAACATGTGCAGATAATTACCCACATTCGTCCTGGAAAAAAACGCCACACACCGGGGTCGACCCAGGGAAGCTAAACGAACGCACCCTTATTATGTTGTACATAGACTTGTTCCAATAAGTCTTTTGCGTATTAGATTTGAATGTTGTTTGGTAATGGCGTGTGGATCAAAAGTCACCACCTAAGTTTGAATTCCTCAGATTATAGAGACAGTTGCTAAGTCACATGATTAGGACAAGCTTTTGCGTAGACGTATAAGAGTGGCATGGTGATACCCTGGATGTTGTCCCGCAAGGATTGTTTTATGGCTGTTAACCTATAACACAGTTCTGTCTGAAAGGATGTGTATGGCACAATATGGGTCTGCTCATCTGATGGAGGTTAACCTTGTTTGGAGCGGAATTGGATAAAAAAATAATAATGAAACAATCATCTGGTATATTTGCGAGTATAGTTTGGCGAGCACATGGCTATATGAACGTGAGATAGGTAGGCCTATCACATGAGACTACAACCTCTCTCTAAGATTGATCGTAATTAGCTGCAAATCAATCGTAGTTGCTAAGAAAAGTGTGATGTCACAATACGAATCACTATGGTGATACCTCAAAATTTGTCTTGCGCTGGATTTTATTGCTTGGTGAAATCGGCCCCTGGTCACACAGGCCCCAATAACAAGAACGAAAACGAGAAAGAAAACGAGAACGATAAAAATGCACGCCCTTTAATGGTTGAATGAGCGTGGGTTCTGCATTCAACCAATCGATGGCGTGCATTTTTATCGTTCTCGTTTTCGTTCTCGTTTTCGTTCCCGTTATTGGGGCCTGTGTGACCGGGTCTTTATGTCAAATTAATAAGTACACTGTTAAAAAAAATGTTGTTAATTTACAGTAGTTTGTTTTGTCAATTGGCATTACGGAGGCTACTTTTGTCTACAGAAGATTCAACTGTGATTTTCCACTGTGCATCAACATCAGAATCTCCTGTGATGTGTACTGTACCTTCACAGCACAATCCACTGTAATTGATGTTGGCTAAAATGTAGAAGCTCTGTGGCACAACAGTAGATTTATTTGAAGGATTTTGTTCATCAACATAGTGTTTTGTACACGAACAACTCTCTGTGACAGAACATACACTGCTTTCTGCGCGTTTACGTTGAATCTCTGTTATGTCACATAGGATGACCAATCTTCTGTGTATACACAATGCTTTGTTTTGCTACCTTGACCACCCTCTCATTAATATAATTCAAACAAGAAAATAAAAGACATATCACACACGTTTTATCTCAGTTTCACAAAACATTAACAGTTTTTTCAACTTTAATTGAAATTCACTCAAAATAATGCAACTGTCGTCATAATGTACACAAGGAATAATACTTTTAAATACTTTTTTTTTACATTATAATTTATTGTTTAAAATGACTTAAAGGAAGGGAAATGACCAATTCAATTTTGGTAGAGTCCCCGTGTGATTGGGGGAAAGTTACAAGTCTCTACTCTTGTAAAATGGTGTAAATTGCCATTGTATTCGATAACCATTGCCCCGGAAAGTTATCGAATACAAGGGCCATTTACATCATTTTAAAGTGAGGTTAGAGATATTTTTCCCCACTGATCACATAAGGACTCTATCTATTGAAAAGAAGGAGTACATCACAAAAATGAATTGCTCATTTCCCTTCCTCTTTAAATAAGTGAACAACTCTGCATGTTTTAACTATTACACATTACCGACTTCAACCAGTCTCTATTGTCCATAAATATTGCATCAATAACAAAAACACGATTCGTACTACGTTTGTGTTCAATTCATAATGGAAATTGTTTCAAGAGAAACTATTAATTAGGGGTAGGTTCATACACTGGTGATGACCTTGATAACAAATGGTGTAACATTTTCAACCTAAAGACTACTGTTACAAAGATGATCATGGTTGTAAGCATCCTGCGAAATGTTTTGGTCTGAAGTGCCCCTTTATCGAAAATCAATCAAAGTTTGCCAAAAATTTGAACCCCCAAAGGTCGGCTTGAGGCAACTTACATACAGTTTCAAATGATCGGACAATGGAAACACTGGCTCAGTATTTCCAACTTCATAAGTATAGGCCTTTTGTCTAAATTTCTGCCAGTGTGCAAATGTGTACTGTAGGTGATGTTTTTGAATAAAATTGTGTTTTTCACATTGTTTAAAATTACTTAAAAGGGAAGATTTTTTCAGTCTTTAATGATTATACAATTTCAATCTGTCTATTATAAGCATTGCAGCAATAATACTTATAAAAACATTAAATACAGTACATACTTGAACTGGTTCCAAGAGAAAATGTTCATGTTAATTTTGCATCGGTGATAAAGAATTATAATTGTGTGTTTTTATCCATACACTGATGTAGATTATAAGCACTGTATACCCAGTACTGAGTATGCAGTGCTGAACACATCAGTGCATGGAGAAAAACACAGATATTAAGCCCAACAGGGTAACAGCGAACATCTGTAAAAAAAAAATTCCCCCAGTTAATGTTTTTTTTTTACATGTTTGTCACACCAAGTAAATTTTATGAAATTTCAAAGCTTATTTTTATTTTATTTATTTATTATTATTATTTTTTTTTTTTTTTGGGGGGGGGTCATGAACTGAGACAAACCTATCCTACTTTATTGCTTGTTAATTCAAGAGTGAAACATTTAAAAACAGTTAAAGCGTTCACTCTAACAAGAAAACTAGCTAAAACACTCAGGAATTTTGTTACATACACCATGTAGTGCTGTTTAAAAAAAAAACATTCAACTTTAGTGCTATCTGAACTGTTTTACTTCTACACCACCCACATTTCTTCAAAGTCTTTCAGCTTGGTACAAAGTTGTACAACTTTGTTATTGGGCCCTCCTTTGGTGTTGGAGGACCTCTTGCTGCCTCTTTCCGGTCTAATCTTGAACAGCAGTCTGCACATAAAAAAGATACAAAACTGTACATTATACACATCAATCTAATTCTGTATGCCAGTATCCACTTTAAAGTTGATTTGTATGATTATGCTTATTTGTCATACTCGTTGATGGGCATTGTTCTAAACAGATTGTAGTCTTAAAGGAAGTTAACAGTAGTAAATACTCTTGAGGGAAAATGTTTGTTAAAAAATGTTTGTTTTCTTTTTTGACTATTGCTCTTAACCCTGCGCTGCACCATGCCAGTCAAAAGCGTCTATCCCCCCCCCCCATCGTACAGTCAGCTGCAGTACGGTGTGAAATTGCGTGTAAAACTAATTTGGCTGCTCACAAACTCTTCTACCATGGTACCATTAGACTCAAAAACGTTCACTGAATCCACAGAACAGAAAAAAAAAATGCAAACAAAATGTTCATGGGGGGTAAGCACACTCAGAAAAAAAACAACAACTAATTTTTGCAAAAATCCAACTTTTATGCTCCATTACACTATTGCACTGTTTGCTGCAGTACCGTGTAAAACAAGTATTCATTTCGGTTTACACTTGCATGTCTTAAGTCACACAAGTTTGGCAGGTAAACTAACTGGAACAAAAGCGGTTGTATCTTTGTTGGCATTTATGAACAAAATAATTGTGGTTGATTTATTCCAATAGTTTTACTGAATTTATTGGATTGTGCACTGTAGACTTAATCACACAGTTAAAGAGGGTCTTTAATGTCAAATTCAATTTTGTGATATACTTATTTTCCAAAAAATGCCTCCTTTGATGGAAAAGACTCATTAGTTGTTGATAATCCAATGACGTCATGTTTCAAATTGAAGTCACGAATGAACCAAAACAACCGGTACAAAAATGAACCCATTTTTCTCTTGAATGATGTCATGTAGGATGTTTTGAACGTTGACAAATTTTGCACTGGAGGGTATCGAATAGAATGGCAATTACACCACTTTAACATGAGGTAAGAGACTTGTAATTTTTTCACCACTCACATGAGGACTATATCTATTGGAAAATGAGTACGTCACATTAAAGCCGCTCTTTAAGTGCAGTTGAACTGCAGTTGTTTCCACTTGGCCAAAATGAAGAATAATACAAGTGCTTCAAAATAATTACCTTTGCATGAACTCAGGAGTAGCTGCAATATTAGGTGGGTATTGTAGATTGAAAACATAGAACACCACGAACCACATCTGAAGACCCTTGAGAAGATCACTGCAATGGAGTAGTGGATTCCTTTCGATGCAGACTGCACATTTTGCGCTCAGGAAGGGGTTGTCACCTGCAGCAGAAACAAGCATTTAAACAAACATCAACTTATTTGCAAATGCAAATAACAAAAGGACCAGTTTAGGTTATAAAATGAGGTATTTTTTTTTACCAAATCTTTATTTACATCTACCCACAGTTAATATTTTTAAGACACACGGGGTAAGTCTAATGAGCATAGGAAATCTGTGGGCTTAAAATGTTGAATCGGTGACATTTTTTGTTGACCACAAAATATTGCAGTATTTTTCAGATGATCCAGGGTGTGGGAGTTTAAGTTTTTAAGAAAAATGTTGGCAAGTTCACTTTACAATTTCAAATATGAGCACAAAGCTGTAGACAAAATGTCTTATTGGAAACAATAAACCATCTGATTTAAGATTGATTTTATTAAGTATGGGAAACACCATAGTTCCATCAGTAATACTATACTTATCCTTGTAAGCATATGCACAAAAATTTAAGTATGATTGATTTTCAACTCAAATGTACTTCAGGTGAGAAAATTATCATTCAATGTTCAAGTTATTATTAATGGGGAAACTAAATTGGGGAACTAAAATGTCAGTTATTTTCGAAGGTATTTTTTACCTGCATAGGCCAGTACAGGGCTATCCGTGTCACAGTCAAAGTCAGAGCTTCTTGCAGTTTCCTTTATACAGAAAGAAAAAGAAAACAAATCACAAACATGTATATTATTCAAAATATATAAATACCAGAGGCCATTTACAACATTGGTAATTACCATGACACTGCTATACTTTGTGTCCCTTTAAGCTGTTGTCAGCATTTCTCATAACAAGAGCTTATAAAACGCGATGAATTTTTCACTGGTTATTTCATGATATTGAAAAGTAAGGGTTTAATATTGATGTTGTACTTGTACCTTTTGTCTATAAACAAATGCCGAATATATCTGGTTAAGTCAGAACTGGAAGATGTTCCCACTTGAAAAGTATTTAAAGAAAACTTTCAACTGATCCATTAGTTATTAAATAATTGGCGCACTACTTGAGATCGCGGCACAGTTTTCATTAACGGAAATTGGTCCAGCGCGCGCAGCGCCCTCTAGCGGTTGTGAACAAACCTACTACTACAGAACAGTACTACACAGTACTACTACTAGCAGTAGCACTCAATCGACAAAAAGATACATACAAAATGGATCGTCACTTACTATACCATTACCAGACCAGAGGCCGATTTCACAAAGATCTCAAATTGATCGTAACTTCAAGTCAATCGTAGTTGCTCAGTAAAGTGTGATGTCACAATACAAATCTCTATGGTGATACTGAAAATTTGTCATGCGATGAATTTTATTGCTTTGTGAAATCGGCCCCTGGCAGGCCAGGCTAAAAAATGTGTTTTAATGCATCCTCATCTGCTCATATATGTTCACCATGAGTGAGTTTAGTATAAATCAGCTTGCCAACCAAGTAAAAAAACAGTAGTAAGGTTAATAGGTAGGCCTAGGCCTAGTGTAGGAATTTTTAGTAAAAAAAATTGTGACTGAAATAATCACATTCATTTTCATTTTACTGAATTAATTTGCTGATTTTTAGTTGTATTGTAATGTTACTAAGAGTAAGACATCTATGTATTGTCAGTCAGATGATCGACTAGACATGTTGTAAAATACTACTAGTAAACTAGAGCCAGAGGGTAGGCTAATTTTAATTAACTGAAATTGGAAAGCTAGTAAAGCAAAAGACAAGACATTTCCAGAACCAGAAAAACAACTTTATAATTCATGTCCATGGACCATGGCAAACAACAAATCATCCCAAATCCACATGCAGCCTGTCTGTGTGTTGTGTTGACGTTATGCATGCACACACACAAACACACACAATCTGTCATCTATCACGTCTATCATCGATCTGACGATCGTCTGTCGCTAAACATGATAAATTTTCCAATTGTCATATTTTATGTTCAAGCCTAACGAGCGTTAGGCTTATGTTAACCATGTGACTTACAATAATAGTAATAATATTCATATTAATAACACAGAATAGTGTTCTTTATCTTACCTGTAATTTTTTTGTCGTGGAAACTGATCAGCAAAGGTCAAGTACAAACTCTTCCAAAAGTTAAGTGAGCGCACAATGTGACGTGATGGTGGAGAGAGCGCACGCGCACAAACGACGGCGGAAGATCCAGCCGGTCTGAACCAGTTCCTGCTGATCACTTTTTCCCCTTTTTGCCGCGCACACGCACAGAAGACGACAAGAACTTCGTAATGGTACCCGTCTTCTCTTTGTTTAATGCAAAAATTTGAGGGCCACCAGGGAAAAATCACTGTAGTGTGATACGCTAGGGGGGACGATCTCTGTTAAATGAATTTTTTATCAATGAACCAAGGAAAGTTCAGAGCTTTCTAGTCCGACACCACAATGTTCCTATGATAGTAAATGCAATGCTTTTTTACATGAGTAGGGGCATATCCTGTAATCTTCGGACGAAAATTAGCTCTAGGCTACTAGGGCCTACGAGTCTTCATTGCAATTTTTACTTTACTGAGTAGCCTACACCACACATGCCCGCCCGCGCCACACCGATGATGAGGGCCGTAGTTTTCCCTTTCCAGCACTGATATTAAAGCCTAAATCCGCAGTTTATTATAGTGGCTAAGAATGGAAGGCAATTAGCTGCTATATCAGAGTGCAGTTAGTTCTGTTAGAGGACAACCCGGCTGTTCAGAAACAGCAGAATGTGTCAAATCCTCAAGGGTTCACTGTACCGTCACAAAATGTTCCTACAACAGCAGACTTACTTTAAATTTACAGAGAATAGGAGCACACTGTTTAGAGACTGCATATGTTTTGTATATTCACAGAGAAATAGGAAAACGGCAACTTCTGCTGTTCATTTTTGATTCTTTCCAACAAAAAAGCTACTGTGAATTCACACAAATTTTTTACAGTGTAGTCTTTACAGGCTGGTCCAGGTAAGTTTGCCATGATTGCTTCTCCGCTCACTGGAGTTGTTGTTCCCCCTAGGTTTAACACAGTATGTCATTTACAGGGCGACTATAACATCATCATGGTAAATTGGGAGTTGGCGGCCGATAATATAAACTACTTTCGGAGTAAGATGGATTCCAGACTAGTTGCAAGGGAACTTGCAGTACTACTGAAGAAGTTGCACGAGCATCCAGGATTAGACCTAGATTACGCAAACGTTCACTTGGTGGGGCACAGCCTTGGTGCCCATTTGGCGGGCTACACTGGCGATTTCTTACAAGGACAGATCGGTCATATCACAGGTAAGGATATATAGACATATAGACTTGACTTCAGTTCTGAGGTTGCATTTTTTTTATCTACATCAGCCACACCCCCTGCGTTCATGCATACGAATTTCAGGAAGATTTTCTTTTTATGCTAAAGAATGAATTTTATTTCACAGACGCAGTTTCCCAGATCCACTTGCTCCTAATAATTGTTGTACAAGTAAAAAGTATACTGAAATATGTATGATGAAGTACAGTAAAAACAAATAGAACATGTTTATTTTCGGGTGAATTCGATATTACTATACCTCATACATATTCATGACCGAGAGTCGAGTTCTCAGCATCAACATCACATGACCCGATTTATGCCAAAAGACATTTCCTAAAGATTTGTTTCTCGAACGACGAAAGTGACAATGAATGCTGATTCAAAACATTTGTACATGTCTGGTGGACGTGAGATAATGTCATAGCAATAATTCATTGTTTATAACACCGTTAACAATTGGCCACTTGTTTTGTTTTTAATGCAAAATAAACCTTAAGCGAATGCTTTCATCCAAATAATTTGAAAACAAAATAGCTTTTCAAAAATTTAAATCTCAATTTTCAGGTAAAATCGGCCACCCAATATAGTTGGACCTTGCGTATGAAATCAGAAGGAAGACTTTGTTTGTTTTTTAACTGTTCGATTGTTTAAGTCATACAATGAAGATAATATAATTTACTACATTGAAAGCTGCTGCACTTCTAACCAAGTCAGTTTTTGTTGCCGTTATTTCACGAGTGATAACCAAACAGTTGCATTTTTGACGTGAATTATAATCTTGTCTTTTTGTTGGTTAATTTAACAAATTCTCATGTACAATCTAATACTGCTGGACTATGAATTATTACAGTGGACACTCGGTAACTGTCAAAATATTAATCTTCTCACCTTGTGTATCTCAACATACGCATAAAATAACAAACCTGTGAAAATTTGAGCTCAATCGGTCGTCGAAGTTGCAAGATAATAATGAAAGAAGAAACACCATTGTCACACGAAGTTGTGTGCTTCAGATGCTTGATTTCGAGACCACAAAATATTTCAAAATCCGAGGTCTCGAAATCAATGTTGTCGAAAATTAATTTGTTTTATCGATAACTACGCTACTTCAGTGGGTAAGCCGTTTCTCGCAATGTTTTGTTATCGCCAACAGCTCCCCATTACTCGTTACCAAGTTCGGTTTTATGCTAATAATTATTTTAAGTTATTACCGATAGTGCCTTTAAATGTGTGCAGTTCTAATGTTTTTGATTTTTTTTGTGTTAGTGTGTATGTGTGCGTGTTTATTTGATATATTTATATATTTGATATTATTGTTGTTGAGAGACGACGTCGTCTTATATCCAGCTTTGGATTTAACAATGTTATATCTATCTAATCTTTCAAATCTACAGGCCTTGACCCTGCGAGACCAGATTTCAAAGATTATGTGGGAAAGCCGGAGTGCGTTTTGGATAAAACTGATGCCGACTTCGTTGACGTCATCCATTCGGATGGAAGCCTCCAAGCGTATGGACTTGAGGAACCGGTAAATCTTGTTTAAACCGCCCAACCCTTTCATAATAATAATAATAATAATAATAATAATAATAATAATATGTATTCGGGCAAACACATTTACAAGTACGTGAAGTATACTTGTAAACAAATATTTAAAACAAAGTAAAACAACAGCGGGATACCAAGAAGAGCTTTTAAAAACTAAAAAAAGTAACAACAAAATAACTATCGCCGAAAGGCGTATGTCTCCTAAATCCGAGAAATAAAACAAAAAACACATAAAAAGCACATAAAAAAATACAAAACCAATTAACAACTAGAATACGAAAGGCCCAACAAGCATAAAAAGGAAGCGCGTCTACCAGTATTGAAAAATAGCAGACGCGCGCGATCTAGCCGTAGCTGTAGCCGAAGTCGCCGTTTCGGACACGGCCTAAGTTAAAACTGTGTACAAACTTCTCCTGATAGCGCCCTCTTTTGAATCCTCCTCCTACACCTACGTTAATCCGACCCCTACGTTAATTTCCAATGAGGAGGACTGAATTTCCGGCAGACAGAATTCCCTGGTACCCGGCACTGATCTCCAGGGGGACAGATGTCCCGCCACAACCCCACTCAACGAGAACGAAACCGATAAAAATGCAAGCATTCGATTGGTTGAAATGCTCCACGCAGAATACGTCCACGCTCATTCAACCAATCGAGGGCGTGCATTTTTATCGTTCTCGTTTTCGTTCTTGTTGTCGGGGCTTGTGTGACCGAACCTCTAATCAATGTTCCTTCTTTTTACAGTTGGGTCACCAAGACTTTTATCCGAACAAAGGAACCTTTATGCAACCAAAGTGTTTGTGGAAGGTCGCTTGCAGTCACATGCGGGCATATGACTTCTACTTATCCAGCATAAAGAACTTCGACATTCAGCCCGGCCAAACCTGTTCCTTCGTCACTGAAGCGTGCAGCGGGACGACATGCAGCGGTACATGTCCCCGGATGGGCATCCATGCTGAGAAAGGAGACGGCTCTGGAAGTTTTCGCATCACGATGACATCAAGCAACTGCGGGTGTGCATACATTGTCTAGGAGACGTTTGGATGGGTTATTAACAACAACAAAAAGAGGAAGAAAAACCCAAGTATGCCTACACTTTGCCTCTGCCCTTACTACCAAATTTAATTATCCTCTAAAGTACATTGAGCTTATTTTGGTGATGGTATTTTACTGAGAATTTAATTATATTAGAGGATTGAAATAAAGTTTGTTAGGACGCACACTTATTACATTAATGTGGGTGAATTTTTTGGGGTTAAATAAAGTTCAGCAATTAAGTGAAAATTGAGAAATAGGCAATGATGGGCAAATTCATCAAAAAACAAATACATTGCCCTATTTGCTTCTGGTAAACGGTGGATGAGTCAGTTTAAATAAAGGGGGTGGGCGTGACCTATAGTGGGATTGCGTCTTTACCATCTCTCTCAATGTAAAAGTGAAAACTACTCGTTTTGTCCGCCATACCACCGTTGCAAAAAGCCATAATGACATACAAATATTTTGAGAGTGAACAACGGGTACTTTTAACACCATTTAGAGAGCAATTCATACCACTTCATCGAAGAGGAGTGGTGCAGATTTCACTCTCAAAAAAGCGAAACTGACACAACTCGGAAGAGAGTGAAATTGTTCACTCTTTTACCTACGGACATAATACTAGTTTACATTAAAACAGAAACTACAGGTGCGAATGAATCTGCATGCCATTATACACAAGTAAATGTTATCAGTAAAGGAAACGTTATCATTATTATAGATCTGTCCATGACATTTTGAAAAGATCAAGCATAGCGAAAATTATGTCAAATTTTTGACCGTGATACACTTTATAATCGACTTGGAAATCGAAAATTCAACAAGTCAACAATTTTACGATCTGTCTGTTCAACGCTAGGTGGCAGCAGACCAAAATAATTGTCATAGACCCGTCGAAATACCCATTGCGCAATGAGGTACATGCTGGTCTAGATAGGGACCAAGCTTGATAGCTAGCTAGACCAGCATGCACCTTATTTCACGGCTAAGACGCGTGTACAGAGAATTTGCGAAACGTTCTATGTTTACGTCGCTGGACATGTTCACATTTCCGCTGGTAAGTCTGCTGCCATCAAGTCCCCCCCACCCCCATTGAAATTATTCTTCTTAGAACACGACTTTTAAGAAGGATGAAATTATTTTACTACGTGGTTTTATTTGGCACTAACAGTGATTAAAAAAAGGAATGCGAAATAGTAACAACTACAATTGTACGAGTCAGTTATTGAGCAATCCTGTCTAGAATCCTAAATTGTACGCCTTTTAGCAAAAATAGGGTTTAAGCCAAAGTGCAAAGGATAAGATTTAACAAATTGTGAGTGTTGACTTATAAAAAAAAACTAACCTAAACAAACTGATTTATTTCTTTATGAGCCAACTTTCACAGTTTGCAATTTTGTTAAGGTTTATTTTATTCAAAAACCACAAATCGGGTCCAAAATGCCAAATTAAAAGACACCTTACATCAGAACACCTGATATTGCCCTACGCAAAGCAAAGCAAACGCCAACTTCGCTTGAAATTCCTTTAAAAATATATTCAGCCCGTTGTAATATACAATGACGTAGTTGTTCAGACTAATCACACTCTCGTACTTTGGTGTCCATTCGACAATTTTGTAGTTCCATTCAAAGTTTGATTATTCTATTTTACCCTGGTTTTAGCTAGTATATAGTCACTAAACTACAATTAAAGAAATACTTGTTGCCTACATGTAATTATATTTAGCTCCACTCCTAAGATCAACAAAACAAACTATTTTTTTGTTTAGTCTTGCGCATTATTTTCGGTATATGAGGTGTTGTGACGTATGGAACTATAATATGAGAACAGAGTGCGTTCCTTCTAGGCCTATTTCTGATAACAGTGCGGAGTAGTATCCATTGAGTTTGGTTGCAGTTTGCTCACAGGGGGCCTTCATTTCCCACTGGTACTTCGTGCAACTTGGTAAGGTTGTGGAGTTGGTTGTGGATCTGGTGAGTTTATTGCTTTATTAGCTAAATCATAAATGGAGTTATTTCACTTGTCATTGTCTTAAAATAAATTGGCTTGCCTTTACCATACTTTGTAATGTTAACATCCATATGTTCCAATTACAGCTTGGCGTAGTGAACATAGTAATTGCTTGCCACTTTGGTGTTAGGCAAGATAGTTGACTTTCTTAGACGCAGTTTCTCATAAACATATAATGAGCTTTCATAAAAGATTATGGGACTCTGTTTTACAACTTGGATTGTAATTGATTAAATTTGTGTAGCTTTACTTAATTTAAATGAGTATACTGTCTAAAATATGGTTGTTCTGATTTTCGTTAACAAAATTGTCTGTGTTTGCTTTTTGTTCATCATAACTCGTCCGAATGATATGAAATTGTAATAACCGAGAGTCGAACAAATTAATTAAATAAATTAAATCAACAATCAAGAATTTTTGTAAGTTTCATCGATCCCTTCTGAATGAATACTCCAACCCTTGACATGGTGAGGAACACTAGCTCGACTCACAAGCGAACCCTGCCTCTTTTCGATAAGTGTATTGGTTTTTTTTATATGCGTTACGCAACACACGGGACCAACGGCTTTACGTCCCATCCGAAGGACGAAGCAATAGTTGAGTGTCTTGCCTAAGCAAACAAGTGTCCAGACTGGGGATTCGAACCCATACTCTGCTGATCAGAAACACCAGAGTTTGAACTCGGTGCTCTTATTCGCTCGGCCACGACACTTCCACGCATGCAAAAATACTAAGAGAGGCGTATAGAAGTACCCTGTCCTTCTTCTGTCATTTTTCTTTAGAAATCCCTTGTGGGGTATTGTCCACTTTCGATTTACTTGTGGGATACCAATGTTCGCTTTGTTGAGGTACCCCACAAATAGGCATTATGTGAGTAGGGTATGGAGTGTAAATATGCCTCCAATGTCCTTCTTTTGCTAGACTTGACTCAAGTCCCAAGCCCGTGCCATCCCCAGAAAACTACTGCTTTGTGATGCTCTGCATTCCAAAACCTGTTCCGCTTGCGGGACAGGGACTTGACGATGTCGCAGTCGCCTGATATGTAAATGTATTCACTTATGAATATGTAACATTGTTACGTGTTACGTTTTGACCAATCAAACGCACCCAAAAAGAAGACTAGTTCATTTGTCACTTGTGGGTTAAGTACTTAGTTGATGATTGAATTACATTTTTTAATAACAAATTAATTATAAAAAAGAAAGCACTTAATGTTCATTTGAATTTTAAGTAATACGTTGTAACATACATTGGGGTCGGTTTTGTTTGCAAAATTTGAATTTTGGGAAGTGCAATTAAACGACTTATGACACCGACACCCCCTTGCCTGCTAATGAGTTTACCCGCCCCACGTGCGTGCCGCGTATAGACGCGTGCCTTACAACGTCTTCTACTGTGATGTCACAGAGTATAATGAATATTTTACCGGCAGGTCAGCGCTTCCACGCTCCCATTGGTTTTGTACATCTCCCCATTTGGGGAGATTTTCCAATAACAACGTGCAGAGTAAGAAACGACTTCGTCAAGTCCCATTCTCGGGACCACATTTTGACGGCGAGCGCGCACTGTAATGTACGACACGGGGTTGTTTCATAGTAAGTTGAGGTAATAGCTAGGGACCTCTCACACGAGAATGGGACTTGAATCAAGTCTATTCTTTTGCTAGTCCTAACATTTTGTTAACAGCTCCCATGGGATTTGCTCACATTTTCCAACCTGAACCCTTTAATTGTTCGGCCATTGTCCTCTTTTGTTTTATGGATTAGTTTGAACTATAACCACCGATCTGGGGACCTCTTCTTTTTCCTCTTTCGTATTTTCAGTATGGTGTTTGTTTTTGCACATGAAGAGATTTCCCCCATCATCTTCCTGAGGAAGTTACAAACAGAACTTGGCCTTGTATTTTCAAACAAACACTTCCTGTACGCGAGACTGGTACCGAGTAGTAGAAGGTTGAAGTATTACACCCCCCCTCTTTATGATGGGTTGACTCTTTGAATAACCAATATTGTAGGAAGGGATGGTGGGGAAATGCAAAAAGTACAAGTATGCAGTGGTACCAGACTTGATGGCAGGAAACAGGGTTGGATGACAACTCCAACCCTTGGCATTGTGAGGAACACTAGCTAGACTCACAAGCAGCCTTAGCCAGGAACCGGGGCGAACCCTTTCTCTTTTCGATAAGTGTACTGGTTTTTTTTTATGCGTTACGCAACACACGGGACCAACGGCTTTACGTCCCATCCGAAGGACGAAGCAATGGTTAAGTGTCTTGCTTAAGCAAACAAGTGTCACGACTGGGGATTCGAACCCATACTCTGCTGATCAGAAACACCAGAGTTTGAACTCGGTGCTCTTATTCGCTCGGCCACGACACTTCCACGCATGCAAAAATACTAAGAGAGGCGTATAGAAGTACCCTGTCCTTCTTCTGTCATTTTTCTTTAGAAATCCCTTGTGGGGTATTGTCCACTTTCAATTTACTTGTGGGATACCAATGTTCGCTTTGTTGAGGTACCCCACAAATAGGCATTATGTGAGTAGGGTATGGAGTGTAAATATGCCTCCAATGTCCTTCTTTTGCTAGTCCTAACATTTTGTTAACAGCTCCCATGGGATTTGCTCACATTTTCCAACCTGAACCCTTTAATTGTTCGGCCATTGTCCTCTTTTGTTTTATGGATTAGTTTGAACTATAACCACCGATCTGGGGACCTCTTCTTTTTCCTCTTTTGTTTTTTCAGTATGGTGTTTGTTGTTGCACATGAAGAGATTTCCCCCATCATCTTCCTGAGGAAGTTACAAACAGAACTTGGCCTTGTATTTTCAAACAAACACTTCCTGGACGCGAGACTGGTACCGAGTAGAAGGTTGAAGTATTACACCCCCCCCCCCCCTCTTTATGATGGGTTGACTCTTTGAATAACCAATTTTGTAGGAAGGGATGGTGGGGAAATGCAAAAAGTACAAGTATGCAGTACTACCAGACTTGATGACAGGAAACAGGGTTGGACTACTGATGTTTTTTAAAATATTTTTTTTTCATTCTACACAAGACATGGTCTGTGTTAACGTCATTACTTTGAAAGCCTTGAACCCTTGCTCTATATTTGAACAAATACGATACTTCATAAGCAATAACAACCCTTCCACCAAAAGACGCCGTAAAAGGACGCCCTCTTTCGGTGCTTCGACAATGCCGACATTCTCGTCAAGTTTCTGTCGTAACAAAATGGTGCCCAAAATCACAGCCATTAAACAAATGCAATAGAAAAGGACCACGAAAATATCAAGACGATCAGAAACATAGTACGAAAATTAGCACCAAGATCCGTTTTTTTCGCGGGCCGTTATAGGCATGGCAGTGGTGAGGTCTGTCTATTTGAAGACCATTAAAGATCTTTACTTGAACTTATTTGCACTGTTTTCGAACTTTTGGGGTGAGTGCAGATTTTATACCAAGATATATGTAGTGTTAATTTTGTCCAAATTTTATTTTTCTCTCTCACCCTTGGAGCACACTGATGAGCGTCTCATGCGCCTATCTCTTTTTCCTCTTTTAAACTCACAGGAGGCGCTGGTTTGGTTTATTTTTGGTTCCCCTTTTCCCCACTATTTTTGTCTGTTGTTGTCTCAGACTTTTTCCCAAATGACGAGCGTGAGTTTTGTCTGTTTCGTGTCTAGGAGCTTTGGGGTCGGGTTTGTTTGCTGCAAAACCCCGGGGTAGCATGTCGTGCGGAAAGAGGAAGACCAAAATCCAGATTGACCCTATCTAGGCCCTATGGTGTTTCCTTTACAAAAGTCTTCTTCACAAAACAGAAAGCGTATTGTTCGTATAGTGATAACACGTACTTTTTGTCCCTCCGTTGTTATTGACGTTCTGTTTCACCATGCAATCTTTCGATACCCTCGATAAATTTCCAACCAGGCAAAATGTGTATTTTTATTATTTTCCTCAAGTCAAAGAACTTTTCTGTGTAGAGTTCGCTTAAGAAGATATTTGTTAAGGAAACACCATAAGCACACAAACATGCTCGTTCCGGCCGGGGCAACATGCCAATATGGCAAGATGTATAGGACTACTTTTAATTTCTGATTGCGCCAAAACCATAACCATATAACTTCCTTCATCGAAACACTATTTATGATGTAATGTTTTCTTATTCTCCCTGAAACTTTTGAAATGTTGTGAAACAGATTTGAAGTTTTACGTGTTCTTAGACCTTATAATGAAAATGCTACTTTTTCTGGTAATGATGAGGTCATCGAAGACGTCATAACATAAAGTTTAAAGGCAGTGGACACTATTGGTATTTACTCATTATAGTTATTAATATAAAACCTTAATTGGTAACAAGTAATGGGGAGCTGTTGATAGTTTAAAACATTGTCAGAAACGGCTCCATCTGCATTAACATAGTTTCGAGAAAGAAGTAATTTTCCACGAATTTGATTTCGAGACCCCAGATTTAGAAATTGAGGTGTCTGAATTAAGCATCTGAAAGCACACAACTTCGTGTGACAAGGGTGTTTTTTCTTTCATTAATATCTCGCAACTTCGACGATCGATTGAGCTCAAACTTGTACAGGTTTGTTATTTTATGCATATGTTGAGATACACCAAGTGAGAAGACTGATCTTAGACAATTACCAAAGTGTCCAATGTCTTTAACAAATATGTATATATATTTATATCTAGAGAACAATAAACGATAGACCTACAAAGTATTTGCACCATGAAAGCTCTTGATGCATGCATAGTACAAACTTTACAATCACCTCTACTTTCGGCCGAAACCGGACGTTGAAATACATGTATGCATGGATGTATGTATAAATTGAAACACCTATACTAAATATCCGTAACCTACGCCATCTTGGATAAAAAGTGCGCATCGAAAAGTTCCCGGCCTTTAGACTTGCCATTTTTTCTATGATGTCTTAGATCAGATTGTATTTTTCCTTTGAATGTTAATACTTATCACATCCTCATGTTAAAGCCGTTTTGCATAAATCACCAAGCTAGATGCAACTCCTATGGCCGTCTGGTAATCAGTGGAGCCATCTTGCGTAAAGTGGCGCGGCTTACAGTGAATGGAAAGAAGCAGACCTTTGAAGACCCCTTACTTTCCCCCAAAAATGTTTCTATGAAGCAAAGAGCACATCACCAGTCTTCATTTGTTGTTTGTTAATGGACAGAAATACTTGGTTCTTAATGTGCACTTAGTTCTTCAGCCTGTGTAAGTAATAGTAATAATAGTAATAACTATATAGCGCATTTCATAATAATGCACTTTACTTGTGCCCTGGTCACTTGGCCAGTAACTTCCCTTTAATTCTTCTCAGCTCCCTGAAAGCCCTGAGCTGCCGTGTTGCCCCAGGGGCTTTTTCGTACACAATATCAACATCTACCTTATCAGGTACCCATTTATACCCCTGATGGGTGAAGAATAATAAATCATTTTGCTCAAGGACAAAAGTTCACGACCATCACGACCGGGATGTGAACCGTCACTCCGATGATCCTAACCACCAGAACTTTAAGGCGAAGTTCTAAATCATTCGTCCATGCCACTCTACAGTAGGGCTGAACCTTCAATATTATGCTTCGTTACTAAGCTTCAATAATCCAATTTATTGTTTAATTAATTACCTGCAATCATCGACATATCGGTATCATTACTGAGTCAGTATGACATAAATGTTGTTGTTGTTGTTGTTGTTGTTGTTGTTGTTGTTGTTGTTGTTGTTGTTGTTGTTGTTGTTGTTGTTGTTGTTGTTGTTGTTGTTGTTGTTGTTGTTGTTGTTGTTGTTGTTGTTGTTGTTGTTGTTGTTTTAGTTGTTTGTGTTGTTTTTGTTGTGGTTTTTGTTGTTTTTGTTGTTGTTTTTGTTGCTGTTGTTGTTGTTTTTGTTGTTTAGGCTAATGTGATGTCGTGATTTTGAGGCACTTCACTGCTTCAATTATGCAGGCATATCAAACTATATTGTCATGTGTTGTTCCAGGTTTTACTGGTATCAAGGCTGGACAAGATGATTGAACTAACACGTATCCTGATTGGGTCGCTGGTACTCCTGCTCATGGTCAACGAATCCTACCAGAGTAAGACAGTGAACTGTATTTCCAAATAATTACTCATATAATAACTGTGAGGAATTTTGCTAATTTGAAATTCTAATTCCACAATCCTGTAATCCGGGATAGAGCTCGCCATGTGTTCTGAGAAGGGCGTTCTTCATGTATGCAAGGATGTGGAAGATCTATACTAAATAAATCTGTAACCTACGCCATATTGGATAAGAAGCACGCCATCAAAAAGCGCTCGGACTTAGACTTATTTATTTTTATTTTTTTGTGATTCTTATTTGTTTTTCTTCGATCAGTTATACGATTTTCATTTTGCCCATTTCTCATTATGCCCCTCATAATGAAGACATTGCGTTATATCATGCCCCTCATCATACCTGACTCCTTTGATTCAATAGTGAGGTCGTTCACACGCCGTACTAAAGTTGGTCTAAGTCCACTTAGACCGGTTCGGGTTCAACTTTTGTGCGTGTGAACGCAAATAAAGTTAGACCGGATCGGGTTTAAACCCCAAAACTTAAACCGTCCAGCGAGGCGGTCTAAGTCTAAACCGGTTCGGGTTTATCTTTTAACACTGCGTGTGGACAGAATGACATCCGGTTTTAACTCACAACGGACGACCCATTGTGTGGTTCAATGCACACGCCCGGGACCCGGAGTGCTTGTATACGGTTTCTGTTGCCTCTGATGCTGAAAAGCACCGAGTATTTATATTACTTTCTTGCCGCTTACCGAGTTGGCGAAACCCTCTCGATCGGTGTATGCAGTTTAACACAGGCCCACGCCCATGATTTATTAAATTCTGAAACAAAATTATATTTTCCAAGCTTTTTTTGTTGAGTGTCCTATAATAAATTGAAACTGTTTTTCATGCGTATACTACGAGCGCAGCGAAGAAGCATATTTTTTAATGCTTCTCACATGTACAGCGCTGCCATCCCATAGTGATCACTCTTTGATATCCCATAGTTATCCATCACCGATCCCGTGGATGTGCCTTTCTATTGCCGTCACCGTTACTAGCGTGCTGTACTTTCAATCTAGGAGAATGAACTGCAGTGGGCGCGAGGCTGTGTGTAGGGGAAATTCCCTACGCCAGCAATATCACCACGTTGTTGTTGGGAAGTTGGGAAAATACTGCGAAGTACATGTATTTACGTAACTTGCACGTGTATAGTTGTGTTTATGAACGAATCGGAATAAAAATCGCGGCACCAGCTTTTGAGAGATCACAGCTTCCAATCGAACAAACTAAAAGTATTTATTAAATCGGAAACAGTAGTATAAAACAAAACGCACAAATGAAACGTGTGCTGTTTCATGGAATATGGACAATATTTTGGTGAGTTTTCTCGGCGGTTTGTATCAATATTTTGTTTGTTTAAAAAAAAAAATTCGAGTCGTGTTCATGTTTGTTTTAGGTGCCCATATCATCCCAACGGTAAAACTGTTACCGCGTTCGATTTGGCCATTTGTATCCAATAATTATGCCCTGATGATCATCCAGGGCATGGGGCACTCAGTATCTCGGCATACTTGGTGCATGAATCTGATGAATAAAACCGGATGTTAGAGCAACGGGGTCGCGTCTACTTTGACCTCTTAAAACCGAAGATAAACCGGATCGGGTTTAACTCTGTGCTGTCTGAACGCAAGGGGTTTTTATTTTTACGACCACCCCCCGCTGCTCGTAAAAGTTAGACCGGTTCGGGTCTAAGTTAGTACACTGTCTGAACATACCCTGAGTCATGTTTCATTAGAAGAAATAACATTGTGATTCGCACTACTTAATGTTCTTTCTTTATTATGATACATTTCTAGCCAGATGTTATAACAGTCGGGGCGTCCGCGATACCGATGGCCGCTTTTGCTTTGATACCAGCCTGTCTTGTTGGTCCAATAAGTTGGAGCCAGCTCACCTGTCAGACATAAACAACGAGTTCCACCTGTTCACCCGTCAGGGTAACAGTGACAGACGCTGCTATTACCGACGACACTTATACTGGGACGACCCCGACACATTCGATAGTTTCCACAGCTACAAGAAAACAATTGTTATAATCCATGGCTGGCGAACAGGGTTTGAGGACAGATACATCATGCCACTCTGTCATTCGTTCATGAAATTGGTATGTATAACTTTTGTGTCTAGATACCTTCCGCAGCGTTCTCATTGGTTGTTCGAGTGATGTATGAAGTGCGTTTTGGCGACCCCAACCAAGCCCAACCGAGAAACGAGTCGGTTACCGTTTGGTTTGAACAGCCTCTCTATCGCGGTTTAAACGCGAAAACGCTCAACCGATGACTAAACAGTTTCTGGTTTTGGGTCGCCAATACGCACTATATACAAATACCCTTTCGCACTCCATTGCTCAAGCGCTTACTGTTGATTGGGGTGCATGCTGGCCTAGCTAGCGATCAAACTTGATCATTTATAGCTTAACCACAGTGCATCTCATTCCACGTCTAACGTGCTCGTAACGAGTATTGACGATAATATGTGCGTAAATCCGGGGTGGGGATATTGAGGATTGCATCAGTCACACTTCGTATTACATACGGCAGGCCGCGTATTTTTTGCCCAGGACAGATGAGGCCACTTACCATTTAATGGGCGCATGCTAAGTGGCCTCATCTCATCTGGGGAAAAAATACGCCAGCAGGCCAAATCTTATAACACTTATAAAACAATACTGTCACATTATACAGGGCAACTACAACATCATCATGGTGAGTTGGCCATCGTACGATAATTATGAACGGAGTGTGATGGATATCGTACTGGTTGCAAAGGAACTTGCCTTACTGCTGGAGGAGTTGCACGAGCATCGAGGTTTACAGTACGAAGACGTCCACATGTTGGGGCACAGCCTTGGTGCCCATCTGGCAGGGTACACTGGCATGTTCTTAAACGGACAGATCGGGCGTATTTCAGGTATACAGCTAGACTTGAGTTAAAATCTAGCTGAGATCGCGATTGTTTTAGCTGAATCGGACAGGCAACCCCAGCCCGGCACCTCGCGCGTTTTGCGTACTAACACATTATGGATTGACGATAAAAACTATTTAAACATTCAATATATTTCGATACTTTCAAATCACACTTCCAGTGGGTTCTGGGAAAGAAAAAAACATGGCCAGGCAAGGTTATACACCGATGGGAACGAAGTTGATATAATTATCTATGGTGAGAACTATTATGTGCCTTTTTTTAAATTTATTTAAATTTCGGGTCAAATTGATCGGCCAACCCAAAATTTTACACATAGCAATTATTATTTGGCTTTTATAATTGTGAGTTTACCCTATACAGGCCTCGACCCTGCGAGACCTGAATTCAGGGAGTACCTCGGCACTTCAGATTGCCATTTGGATAGAACTGACGCTGACTTTGTTGATGTCATCCATACGGATGGACCACTCCATCTGTTCGGACTTTATGAACCGGTAAGTTTTTGTTTAGCCCGAAAATAAGCCCCAAAAGAAGATGTGTTCGGCTGAAGCTAGAGCCCCTAATTAAAAAGTAATTGGCATATTGTGCACCCAATCTTTTTGTTAAATTAATGATATGAATGAATATCTCTGACACAGGTGGGTCACCAAGACTTTTATCCTAACCATGGCGACCTCGACCAACCAGGCTGTTTTTTGAAAATCCACTGCAGTCACATGCGAGCAATTGACTACTACTTATCCAGCATGAAGAACTTCCACATTCGGCCCGGTCGAACCTGTTCCTTCGACACCCTGACTCGGATGTGGCCGCCCCGTTGCAGCGGGACATGCCCTCGGATGGGCATCCATGCAGAGAAAGGAGACGGCTCTGGAAGATTCTTCATCAGGATGAATTCCAACAACTGCGGATACCGCTTCATTATGTAGACGTTTGGATAGGTTATGTTTTGATATATTAGTTGTCTTTTTTTCTCGTATAGAGACCTACTCAGAACTCGGTTGAGTATCTTTGTTTGATCAGCAATCGTAAACGTTTCTATTATTCTGCAAGTTTGATACACAGATATTGTTTAAAGGCAGTGGACACTATTGATAACTATTCAAAATAATTATTAGCATAAAACTTGTTAACGAGTAATGGGGAGAGGTTGATGGTATCAAACATTATGAGAAACGGCTCCCTCTGAAGTGACGTAATTTTGGAGAAAGACGTAATTTTCCACGAAATGGTTTCGAGACCTCAGATTCTGAAATTGAGGTCTCGAAATTAATCAAGCATCTGAATGCACACAACTTCGTGTGACAAGTGTGTTTTTTTCTTTCATTGTTATTTTGCAACTTTGACCACCGATTGAGATCAAATTTTCACAGGTTTGTTATTTTATGCATGTGTTGAGATACAGCAAGTCAGAAGACTGGTCTTTGACAATTACCCACAGTGTCCAGTGTCTTTAAAGGTTTTGTGTACTTTTTGTACGACACAAAACATAATGTCCGCAGGTTTACATTTTGTTTACACAGTTTGAAGATAATGATGGTCAAAATATACCCGCTTAAAATAATTCTTGCTGAGGTGCTGTAGTTTCTGAGAAATGAGTAAAACAATGTCACAAAAGTAATGTTCGTCTCGGGAGACGAACATCATTCTAATTTGTACAACGTATTTACCAGTAGTGTCATAACGATAGTCTCCTGAAAACATCACTCCCTGATGTTCACCTTTTTTCTCTAAAGAACTTGACGAGACAAGAAGCTGAAACATCTACAGGTAAGTTATATTACATACATCTACCATGAGTTTAGGGATTCCTGTCATGTTCAAAAACCTACAAAAGGAACCGACACCCTTTCAAACTCTTAGCCTATATTATTTACTCTAATATAATATAACTTTGACAATATTTAGCGGCATGTTAATTGGCTTGTTACTTTACATATTTAGTCTTAAGCGCATTTGTCCTATAAAAGGGGGTGTGGGTGTCTGGTATAGTTTAAATAAATAAACGATAAGGGTGAAATAGTGTGTTTAACAACGCAAACATAATTGCATTAATATGAGTAGATGGTCTTGGGTTCAATTACATTTCGATCATCGGGGGAATATGTGTTTAAATGGAGGGCAAATTTGGTTGTAAACGGAGGACTCAAACGGCAAACTATGCACACACTTCTTCTGTAAGCGCCCTCTTTTTAATTGTCTACCTCCGTTAAGCCCGGTTCATACTTCCTGCGAATGCGATACGAATGTTGACGTCACAAATTCGCAACGAATAATTCGCAGCAGTTCAACTTTGTTCAACTCACTTGCGAATATCGCTGCGAAAGGAGGGTTGTGACGTCAAAGTTACGTAAAAGTCGCTTCGCATTCGCATTCGCATTCGCAGGAAGTATGAACCGGGCTTTAGTGTACGGTGGGGGAACTATCCCCGGCGTACAGATTTCCATAAGACACCATCACGTTACAGGCACAGGACACAATTAGTAACTACTCAAAATAATTGTTAACAACAAAACTTACTCGCGGTAACGAGCAATGGAGAGCTGTTGATTCTTTTAGAAACGGCTCCCTTCTGAAGATACAGTTTTAAGGAAAGAAGTTATTTCTCACTCAAAAATAGAGGAGTTCAGGCCTGAAGCATTTAAATAAGCATTTTAAAGCACACAAATTTTTGCAACAATGGCATTTGTTCTTTCACTATTCTCTTGCAACTTCGATGATCAATATGGAGTCAAATTTTGGCAGATTTGTTTTAATGCATGTGTTTGGATACACCAAGTGAGAATACTGGTCTTTGACAATAATTAAACGCCAGTGCCTATAAACCGGAGATTTTTGATTCAAATTACACTCTGTCAATTTGTTTTTGTTAACTTTGAAGTTATTTAAAAACAAAAGTTGTAATGCATGAATTTGTCTCCCCCTGACAGTTGTTATCATGGCACCTTCAAGAGTATGACGCAAGAAAACATTAAACAAAAGAAAAGACAATAATAGGCAGTATTGAATTGAGTTTTAAAGGTTTCTATTAAGCTTGTATTATAATGATGCAAAATGTATAATGAATTCCACAAACAAGTAGCATACGCCCTCTAACACCAACTTTCTTTAGTGCGAACGAGGCTCAAGGACGTTTTGAGAATCTCGATGATCGTAAACCAGGTAGAGGGGAATGAATGAAGAACAAGTATATCCAGGGGCTAAACCATTGAGGGCCCGAAAAGTAAAAACTAAAATTTTCAAAGAAATTCAATCTCGAATTATAGGAATCAGGTTAACAGATTTTACTAAGCAACACGTTGCCTTGCAACGGTCGAGTTGGTCTTTGAAGAGCGTTCTGTAATCGTTTGTTATAAAATGCATATTCTCCAGAAGACGATCAGAGCATACTGATCGAAACGTCGAGTTAAACCAACGGTTCTTTTCAGAACCACCCCAACTCATTAAGAGATTATTACATGGTGTTACCGCAAACTCTTCTATATCTTATCTCCACCATGCAAAGTTTCATATTGTTAGAAAGATATTGTAAAAGTAGGTTACAATGATCTACACAAATATGCCTCGAAATTGCGTGGATTTCTTTTTACCTTGTCGACTGACACGGTCGGTCATTTATGGGAGTCAACATTTTGACTCCCATAAATGGCCGACCGTGATAGTTCGCGACGTAAAAGGATCAGTGGATCAGTATAATATTTTACTTTTAAAACATCTTTCCAACCGTATGCATTTCATAACAAACGGTTTTAAACGCTTTTAATATACCAACTCGTCCGATCCAAGGCAATGTGTTCCTCTAGTTTGTCACAAGAAGTATCACATCGTTTTGTACCCAGTAACACTCGATTTTAAAAATAAATCACACATGTTTTAACAAGCTGTATACCAAGGACTGCTCTTTGAGTTCCGATTCTTGTTTAAGAGTGTTGTTTGATCATCTTATGAAGCGACGTCCTAATTTGTACACGAAAGCGCAGCAAGGACCCAATCCGTAAGATAAACCGGATCCATGTTGGTTAAATTCCCCACTCGGTTTCACTAGACAGTATAGACACTCACGGTCTAAATGCATCCCGAGGAAATGTCTTTGAACCTTCCTATTGTCCATGTACTTAACATTTTCTCATATACATGTGTGTACTTTGTACACAAATTTCCCTTTGGATCATCCAATGTAGGCTTCAGATTTGTCCACTTGGAGACCTTTTATTTTAGGTTTTCTTGTGACCTGATTGTACCGAATAGAGCACACAAACACACATGTTTTAAGACATACGAAGTGACAAGTGCGTGAAATAGCTGTGCTGTATTCAATTTATACGAGTAGTGCAGAGGTACATGCAGCTGGCCAAATTAACACAGTAGGCAATAAAGTGGTAGCTCAAAGACATTGTTGAGTTGAAAGTTGCCTGATTTTAAGCTTGATCGGCCAGGGATAGACCAAGGTACAGGCAAAAAGGAATGAATAGTTCTGCTGAGTTTTGTTTGTATCCTCATTTATAATAGAAGGTATGTGATGGGATCATGCCTCAAATTGAAGTTGGCACACGGTTAGTGTTGCGACTTTGCGTCTCGGGCGGCAGAGGGCGTGCTTCGTGTGCGCAATAAAAAAACGAATACTGCGCTTTAGGAAGCCGTTGTTTAAAAGCACGAAACAAATCTGATGTAGTCGATAACTTTCACGCTGCACAGAATTGCAGGTTTTTAGGGTTCAGAATCAATCATTATTGGCCTAAAGTCCAACTGCAGCCAGGGAGGGTCGCTCAAAGGGAGGGACTGCTATTAATATTGATACAGATTAAACATCCTGCACTTGTCATAAACCAGGCAACGAGAGAACAGATTAAAACAGAAGTACAGTAGGCCTACTACTCTGGTGTGCGACGGTGTTTTGCTTGGTGTATGTATCACTATAAATAAGTTGGGCAACTTAAGGTCTCTGATTAACAGTTCTATAGTTAGAGTGCCATGAGAAAGATATTTGAGTACAGGTCCATTGCAGATTTGTATTGAAAGAAAACATTAGGATAATAACAAGAAACAATAATTCAACTTACATCAAATGTATATCAAACATTTCCCCTTATTTGCTTCACTTTTTGAGTTTCATAATACAACTTGGTGTTGTTCCACGGCCAAACGCAGAAAAAAATACTTTAGTGATGATGGGAGTAAGTAATTTCCCATGAGTCATTTAAACGCCCCCACCCCCCCCCCCCCCATTTAAACCAACCTCTGGTAAAGGAGAAAAATGAGTTTTATACTATGATAACTTTTGTGACTTTTTTTCTGTTTTATTTCTATTTGAATTGCTCCCCGAATAGAAGCCATTAGGCCCAACAGTATATGACAAAAGGGAAGAAGAAGGTGGAAAAAAGAAAGAAAAAAAAAGACCGAAATGGTGAAACTTAAGTTAAAATCAGAAGTCTTTGTGTGAATCTGTTTGGGGGTATACCCCGTTGTAGTGCTTGTGAGTAGGTATACATTATTCAAACCGGGAGGCGTTATAGATACTAACTTGTGTGCGTGTGAAAAGAATTGTTGATTTGCCTCGCTAATTATCACAATTAGATAAAACCATGCGAGTAAACCGATGGAAACAGAATGATAAGGAGGGGGCCTGGGACTCGCTAAAAGAAGATTGTGGTTCAATGGAGAAAGTACTTCGGAATCCACAAAATGTAGCTAGTTTTACAAGCACATATTAATTTTACATAAAATTTGACGAGGGGAAACGTACTCTGTTTTAGCAAAAAGCACATAAGCCTAATGTAGATTGGAGATCTATCTATGCACCATGTTTTGATCATTCTATCAACAACAAACTTCACACAAAAGTCTCTTGAATTGTCTTTATATCAAACAAATAGCGGGCTATATATCTGGCACGACCTAAAATGGTTAGGAAACCTTCGTAGAAATAATGATGAAAGCCAGTATGTGACATAGTATAACTATTTTGTCCTGATTGTCTAGGGCATGAGTAGACCATAGATTAAAGGGACAATCGGACGAGTTGGTCTTTAAAAAGCGTTTGTAACCGTTTGTTATAAAATGCAATGTTAGGAAAACCATACAATTTCGAGGCATGTTTGTGTGAATCGTTGTATTCTATACTTTGAGAACATCTTTCTAACCATATGCATTTTATAACAAACGGTTACAAACGCTTTTCAAAGAACAACTCGACCGATCCAAGGCAACGTATTCCTATAACATGAAAGAAAACAAGCACCCTCCCCGCACCCCCCCAAAAAAAAAACATTTCAAAAGAAAATTAGATAAACCTCCCCTATATGGATGATGAAAGGGTGAATGGGTATATACAGTTCTTCAAGATGTATATTTCATCCATTGTGTTCGCTCCATATTTCAAGGTCAGTATGATTATTGTTATGGTTGATATAATTACTTTAGTATTATTATGTCAATGTCTAAGGATGCGGCCGTTGTCGGTGCTCCTTACTTGGGTGCGGACGCGTTGTGGCCCAATGTTGCTTGGCGACGCAATCCTCAGTATCATGATCAGTATTAGTATATCCCTTGGGTGTGTAATGCAAATAATCTTCCTAGTTATATTTTGTGCGCGTGCCATATCCAAAGCTTGTTTCATCAAATGCAAACCCCCATAAAAAAAATACATATAATAATATTAAATCCCATATGTGCCCGGCAACCTCTAAAACAACGACTTCATCAACAAAATCATAATAATAATATGGAACACCCGCGTCTGTTGGAGCAATATTACAATGCAGAAAACTCAAATATTCGTTGGTTCGAATTAAACTATGGAAGCCTCGGAACGTCATATTGTTTTAAACAACAAGTATTTTTAAAATATACTGATCAGGCTATATTTCGGCGTGCCTAAATGTCAAATGAAACACAGTGTGAACTCTTGTTATGAAATGATTTCGGGGAAACGAAATTATATTTCGAGGTTACGAAACAATATTTTGAAGGAACACGTTGCCTTGGATCGGTCGAGTTGGTCTTTGAAAAGCGTTTGTAACCGTTTGTAACAAAATGCATATGGGTAGAAAGATGTTGTAAAAGTAGAATACAAAGATCTACACAAACATGCCTCGAAATCGACTGTTTTCCTTCAGCCTCGTCGACAAACACGGTCGGCCATTTATGGGAGTCAAAGTTTTGACTCCCATAAATGGCCGACCGTGTTAGTTTGCACAGTAAAATGAAAACCGTGCAATTTTGAGTGATACTTGTGTGGATCATTATATTCTACTTTTAAAACATCTTCCTAACCATATATATTTCATGACAACAATCTAAACTGTACAATTCCAAATATTTTGTGTCCTCAAAGGAAGACGTTGCCTTGGATCGGACGAGTTGGTCTATGAAAATCGAACTACATAGTCAATATAAGTCATCAGAACGCTTTTCATAGACCAACTCGTCCGATCCAAGGCAACGTCTTCCTTTGTGGACACAAAATATTTTGAATTGTACAGTTTAGATTGTTGTTAATCTTTCTCAGAGGGGCTCCATAATACCTTAGCTATATTATGTAAACATCTCTGAACATATTTTCGAATTTACCTTTTAACCACAAAATTTCGATTGTGCTGCGACATCCTTTAAGTTAAATTAAAAACATATTACGGAACGTCTTTTGGCAACAATGTCATGTTAAACATAGTGGTGCGTGTCAGTTGGTGAGTATTATTGGTTCTGATCAAATAATTACAATGTGAACGTTACTCTCGTTGTTTTAAGCTTTCAATGCGATTATTCATGTGCAACCATACTATATTTCAACAGTTTGTTATAATATTATGACTATATCTAGATAATATGTTTCGAACTACATAGTCAATATAAGTCATCAGAACTTGAGTTTAAAATAGCATAATTTTCGAGAGTTTCCAAAAAAGACTCTAAGAACGTATTAGGCATACGAAGAATTGTGTCATTAGTTTTAAATCAAATTGTATGCGCATATTGTACGAAGAATGGGTTAAGTTGTACCTTTCGTCAAATTTGAAAACACCTGTGTCTGATGACTTTATAAATCGGGAGTCCTTCATTTACCCCCCCCACCCCTCTAAAAGTATGTTTTAAATACCCGTATCAAATAAGCACGGTCATTAAGAACCAATCGATCGGTATACCTGCTATAGCCAATCCACGAATGATAATCAACATTTCAATATCATTACTTCACTCAATTAAAGAGTAATTCTCACTACTGATGTACCTGTTTATCGTTAATGGCAATTAACATAAGCAAGGTGTAATCACGGAGCAATGTATAACTAGAGGTCCTGACTCTTTGAAGGTGCTTCAGCACAAACAAGCAGCTAAAGCACAACATTAGGCTCACCACAATAAAGTTACCAACCAAAGTGCCATGCCATGCCATATTTGTATTGACTGCAAACATTCATGCAAACTAAAGTTTGGAAACGTACACCAGGTATAAGTCACTCAAATTAAACGTGCCAACGACTATCGAATTACAAATTTTACACTCGGCACCATTATGAAACATTGTGTGATAAGCCCACGGTATCCAATTTTACGGTCCACAATTACCTCAAGCATTACGTAATGACGTCGAATCGGGTAGGCGTCCCTGATTTTGACCCCTCCCCACACAAACCCCACAGCCAACCATACAATATCGTTGCACGTTTTTCTATATTATTTGGTGTATTAATTTGTATATTTTGTTGTTCCTATATGTGCCAGTTTTACTTGTAATGTGTTCGTGTTGGACTGCCTGACCGCCATTGTCAGTTTATTCAAGCTTTAAAAAAAAAAATAACAAAAATCTTGCAATTAATATTAAAACAATAACATTTTTTATGTTAATTTTTTGTATTACTATATGAACTATTTTTAACTTGTAAATGTACTTTTTCGCCTTGTTACGATTGTTTAGTATGGATGATTATTGAGCCACGACTTTGGACACTTAAAAAGCTTCATTTATGTAACATTTATATATTTAAATCTTGTTTTCAGATTATTATACATGTTTTAATTCTATTAGTAAGAACTTGAGTCCGATGATATCGGCATTATTTTATTTATAAAACATAAAAATTATTTCGGTGGAAATCAGGCATTGAAACTTTACGAACCAATTGAAATAAAACAAAGGTTGTACATGCACATTTAAAAAAGAAAGGATAAAAAAGGCCTATATGGATAGTAAATAAGTTTCATTACAAGCCATGGGTGAAGATAATGCCGATCGACAGCTTTAAGATTCCATATATGGCAAACACAAAACGTCAGTTTTCGGGTGCATTTCACAAGCTTTGGATCCTCGGCCTCTAATTGGCCCTTTAATGGGCAACTGCGCAATCAATGGGCGTGGTTTGTGTGGGTGTCATGAAGAATGAAACCTTTACTGCGACGGTTCAGCTTTTCATATCATCGAAGTGTTCTGTCAACTCAACAGGTAAGTGAACAACTCAGCTTGTATTGCTTTTATCGTCATAGAGTGATAGCAGACAACTGATACAATCGATCGGGTCTCAATTGTACATTATTCGGGGTCAGGAAAGCGGGGAGTGGGGAGGGGGAGTGGTGGTCAATTTGTCTGGCGTTCCAGAATGACTCGAAATACGAGTAGAATTTACACGATCTTGTGGATTCCTTTGTCCCGGTACGCTATCTTCTGCCTGTAAAGGTTTACACATTTGGGATCTGAATCCTGGATCTATGTTCTGGTAATATCCCCGCGTCTCTATACCGTACGTCTGTTTGTTGTGTAATCTTCAAAACTTTAATATTGGTTGAGAAGATTTTGAGTTTTTTTCAGCTGAAGTATTTTTAGCACACAAATTTGTGCAACAAGGGTGTTTTTTTTCTCTCATTGTTCTCTTGCAACTTCGATGACCAATTGCGCCCAATTTTTAACAGGTTTGTTATTTTGTGCATATGTTGGGGTAGCCCTACACCAAGTGAGAATACTGGTCTTTGGCAATTGCTAAAGGTGGTGTCCAGTGACTTCAGATTGGAAGTAAAAGGTTTCAAGTGACAAGATGCTTCTTTACAATTTATTCCGGGCTTCCCTTACTTATAAACATGTATAACTGTTGTTTTAGGTTTTACTGGGAACACGGCTGGGCAAGATGATTGAACTAACGCGTATCCTGGTTGGGTCTTTGGTACTCCTAGTCATGATCAACAAATCCTATGGTAAGACAGTGTAAACTGTAATCCCCCGGTCAGAACTTCGACCCGGATCCCCGTGGGACCTGATCCGTTTCCGAGTCAGTATGACCCGGATTGTCAAAATGACACAGAAACGTGTCAAGTTGACGCAGAATCCGAGCTGAAGTCCAATTTTTAAAGGCACCGGACTAGTCACACGTTTGGTAATTGGGGGCGGAACCCGGATCAGGAGTTTTATAGTGTGTTCAAAATAATTACTGTACACAAACTCTGAGTGTAATTTTGTTATAGGCTAATAATAATCTCTGAAATTTAATTAAATGTCGTTTACGATGGGCCGAGTCAATTAAATGGAAAAGTGGTATATAATATGCATTGTGTCTGCATAAAACCATACATAAACCTAATTTAACAAGCTTGAATGTACAAACGCGCGGCATACACATTATTCTTTATTAATAAAGGCAGTAGACGCTATCGGTAATTACACAAAATAATTGTGAGCATAAAATCTTACTTTGTAACAAGCAATGAGCTGTTGATAGTTATATAACACATTGTTAGAAACGGCTCCCTCCGAAGTAACGTAGTTTTCGAAAAGAAGTAATTTTTTACGAATTTGATTTCGAGACCTCAGAATTAGATTTTGATGTCCTTAAATCAAGCATCTGGAAGCACACACAACTTAAGTGTGTTTTTTCTTCCATTATTATCTAGCAACTCCGACGACCAATTGAGTTCAAATTTTCAAATTTTTACAGGTTTGTTATTTTGTGTATAATTTATGTTGAGATACACCAAGTGAGAAGACTGGTCTCTGACAATAACCAAATGTGTCCAGTGTCTAATTTATATTCATCAATACACACAATAATTTATGCAACAACATGCAGATAACATCTATTTCGGTGGACACCTTTTTGCCTCTTAAACAAGAAGGATTACAACATTCGTATTGCATTCGCATTCGCAGGAAGTATAGACCGGGCTTTTATATGCGGGCTTGGAATAAATAAAGAAACAATGCTTCATTTTCAGCCGAGTGTTATGACCGTGATGGCACCGTAAACCCCGATGGCCTCTTCTGCTTTAATAGCGACGAACCATGTTGGTCCAGTTTGGACCCATCTCGTCTGGCAACCATGGACAACCAGTTCTACCTGTTCACTCGTGAACTGACGGGTGAAAACAAGTGCTCGGGTGGCGGGAATGAGCTTTCCTGGGACGATCCCAACACTTTCGGCGATATCTCCAACTCTAGAGAAACAGTTGTGATAATCCACGGTTGGACGAGCAGCAGTGGAAACGAATACGAATCTGCAATGTGCGATGCGTTCATGGAATTGGTATGTAGCCTATGGGTGCGTTCGTTTAGCTTCCCTGGGTCGACCCCGATGTTGCGTATTATATTTTTTTCCAGGACGAACGTGGGCACACAATTACCCCAGAACCAGACAAAAAACCCCGAGGTGCACTGACGTCACCACGGGAAGGCTCACGTGGTGACGTGCCTGGTTTTTTTTTCTGGTTCGAGGACGAACGTGGGGTAATTGTGTGCCCACGTTCGTCCTGGAAAAAAATATAATACGCAACATCGGGGTCGACCCAGGGAAGCTAAACGAACGCACCCTATATAGGGTGCGTTCGATTAGCTTCCCCGGGTCGACCCCGGTGTGTGGCGTTTTTCTTTTTCTAGGAGGAACATGTGCAGATAATTACCCACATTCGTCCTGGAAAAAAACCGCCACACACCGGGGTCGACCCAGGGAAGCTAAACGAACGCACCCATATTATGTTGTACATAGACGTATTAGATTTGAATGTTGTTTGGTAATGGCGTGTGGATCAAAAGTCACCACCTAAGTTTGAATTCCTCAGATTATAGAGACAGTTGCTAAGTCACATGATTAGGATAAGCTTTTGCGTAGAAGTATAAGAGTGGCATGGTGATACCCTGGATGTTGTCCCGCAAGAATTGTTTTATGGGTGTTAACCTATAACACAGTTCTGTCTGAAAGGATGTGTATGGCACAATATGGGTCTGCTCATCTGATGGAGGTTAACCTTGTTTGTAGCGAACTTGGATAAAACAATATTAATGAAACAATCATCTGGTATATTTGCGAGTATAGTTTGGCGAGCACATGGCTATATGAACGTGAGATAGGTAGGCCTATCACATGAGACTACAACCTCTCTCTAAGATTGATCGTAATTAGCTGCAAATCAATCGTAGTTGCTAAGAAAAGTGTGATGTCACAATACGAATCACTATGGTGATACCTCAAAATTTGTCTTGCGCTGGATTTTATTGCTTGGTGAAATCGGCCCCTGGTCACACAGGCCCCAATAACAAGAACGAAAACGAGAAAGAAAACGAGAACGATAAAAATGCACGCCCTTTAATGGTTGAATGAGCGTGGGTTCTGCATTCAACCAATCGATGGCGTGCATTTTTAACGTTCTCGTTTTCGTTCTCGTTTTCGTTCCCGTTATTGGGGCCTGTGTGACCGGGTCTTTATGTCAAATTAATAAGTAGTCTTTACAGGCTGGTCCAGGTAAGTTTACCATGATTGCTTCTCCGCTCACTGGAGTTGTTGTTCCCCCTAGGTTTAACACAGTATGTCATTTACAGGGCGACTATAACATCATCATGGTAAATTGGGCGTTGGCGGCCGATAATATAAACTACTTTCGGAGTAAGATGGATTCCAGACTAGTTGCAAGGGAACTTGCAGTACTGCTGAAGAAGTTGCACGAGCATCCAGGATTAGACCTAGATTACGCAAACGTTCACTTGGTGGGGCACAGCCTTGGTGCCCATTTGGCGGGCTACACTGGCGATTTCTTACAAGGACAGATCGGGCATATTACAGGTAAGGACATATAGACTTGACTTCAGTTCTGAGGTTGCGTTTTTTTACATCTACATCAGCCACACCCCCTGCGTTCATGCATACGAATTTCAGGAAGATTTTTTTTTATCCTATAGGATGAATTTTATTTCACAGACGCAGTTTCCCAGATCCACTTGCTCCTAATAATTGTTGTACAAGTAAAAAGTATACTGAAATATGTATGATGAAGTACAGTAAAAACAAATAGAACATGTTTATTTTCGGGTGAATTCGATATTACTATACCTCATACATATTCATGACCGAGAGTCGAGTTCTCAGTATCAACATCACATGACCCGATTTATGCCAAAAGACATTTCTTAAAGATTTGTTTCTCGAAAGACGAATGTTGAAAAATGATGCTGATTCAAAACATTTGTACATGTCTGGTGGACGTGAGATAATGTCATAGCAATAATTCATTGTTTATAACACCGTTAACAATTGGCCACTTGTTTTGTTTTTAATGCAAAATAAACCTTAAACGAATGCTTTCATCAAAATAATTTGAAAACAAAATAGCTTTTCAAAAATTTAAATCTCAATTTTCAGGTAAAATCGGCCACCCAATATAGTTGGACCTTGCGTATGAAATCAGAAGGAAGACTTTGTTTGTTTTTTAACTGTTCGATTGTTTAAGTCATACAATGAAGATAATATAATTTACTACATCGAAAGCTGCTGCACTTCTAACCAAGTCAGTTTTTGTTGCCGTTATTTCACGAGTGATAACCAAACAGTTGCATTTTTGACGTGAACTATAATCTTGTCTTTTTGTTGGTTAATTCAACAAATTCTCATGTACAATCTTATACTGCTGGACTATGAATTATTACAGTGGACACTCGGTAACTGTCAAAATATTAATCTTCTCACCTTGTGTATCTCAACATACGCATAAAATAACAAACCTGTGAAAAATTGAGCTCAATCGGTCGTCGAAGTTGCAAGATAATAATGAAAGAAGAAAACACCATTGTCACACGAAGTTGTGTGCTTCAGATGCTTGATTTCGAGACATCAAAATAATTCAAAATCCGAGGTCTCGAAATCAATTTCGTCGAAAATTACTTTTTTTATCGATAACTACTCTACTTCAGTGGGTGAGCCGTTTCTCGCAATGTTTGGTTATCGTCAACAGCTCCCCATAACTCGTTACCAAGTTCGGTTTTATGCTAATAATTATTTTAAGTTATTACCGATAGTGCCTTTAAATGTGTGCAGTTCTAATGTTTTTGAATTTTATTGTGTTAGTGTGTATGTGTGCGTGTTTATTCGATATATTTATATATTTGATATTATTGTTGTTGAGAGACGACGTCGTCTTGTATCCAGCTTTGGATTTAACAATGTTATATCTATCTAATCTATCAAATCTACAGGCCTTGACCCTGCGAGACCCCTTTACAGATAGGAAAAAACAATGCATTCTGGGATAGGAAGCGATGTTTTGGGATGTTCGTCACGCATAAAACGTGCATAGCTTACTCGTAAACTCCCCCAAAATGCATCATAAACACCACTTCCGGCCTATCTGTAAAGGGGTCTATTACTCGTTACCAAGTTCGGTTTTATGCTATTATTTTAAGTAATTACCAATAGTGCCTTTAAATGTGTGCAGTTCTAATGTTTTTGAATTTTATTGTGTTAGTGTGTATGTGTGTTTATTATATTTGATAAAAATGCTGAGAGATGACGTCGTGTTATATCCAGCTTCGGATTTAACAATGTTATACCTAGCCCTGGCGGCCTTTCGTTTTGTACTACAGTGACGTCCTGGACATCGGGGTACATTTCTGGGGCGGAAAATTTTTACAGCTTCATAACTCAAATCTTACCTGCAAGAAAGAACCAATTTCAACAGATTCACATTCCATGGCAGCATATATTTTTCTGCGGTGGGTTTTGATCGTCATATATTCTTCAAAAATCCGACATTCTCATGAAATAATGCAGCTCCCAACGTTAAGGAATTGCCATTTTTGTTCGTACTCTCACAATCTGCCGTGTGTGCGCAAGACGCACGACGCGCAAATTTAAAGAGTCCTATAAAAATAGGGCTATGTTATACCTATCTAATCTATCAAATCTACAGGTCTTGACCCTGCGAGACCAGATTTCAAAGATTATGTGGGAAAGCCGGAGTGCGTTTTGGATAAAACTGATGCCGACTTCGTTGACGTCATCCATTCGGATGGAAGCCTCCAAGCGTATGGACTTGAGGAACCGGTAAATCTTGTTTAAACCGCCCAACCCTTTCATAATAATAATATGTATTCGGGCAAACACATTTACAAGTACGTGAAGTATACTTGTAAACAAATATTTAAAACAAAGTAAAACAACAGCGGGATACCAAGAAGAGCTTTTAAAAACTAAAAAAAGTAACAACAAAATAACTATCGCCGAAAGGCGTATGTCTCCTGAATCCGAGAAATTAAAAAAAAAGCACATAAAAAAGCACATAAAAAAATACAAAACCAGTTAACAACTAGAATATGAAAGGCCCAACAAGCATAAAAAGGAACACAGATGAACATAGGAGATACTTAAAAAGCCAGAATTGACATCAAAATGAGTCTTGAGCTTTCAACTTCCCCCCCCAAACCCCCCAATCAAAAACAACAAGATGAGGAATTCGGTTGATGCCCGTGTCCCATGGGAATTCTGTCCGCCGGAGATTCGGTCCCCCATTTACATTGGAGGAGGAGGATTCAAAAGAGGGCGCTGTAGAAGAAGTTTGTACTGAGGCCGTGTCCGAAACGACGACTTCGGCTACAGCTACGTCTAGATCAGCGCGTCTACCAGTGTTGAAAAATAGCAGACGCGCGCGATCTAGCCGTAGCTGTAGCCGAAGTCGCCGTTTCGGACACGGCCTAAGTTAAAACTGTGTACAAACGTCTCCTGATAGCGCCCTCTTTTGAATCCTCCTCCTACACCTACGTTAATCCGACCCCTACGTTAATTTCCAATGAGGAGGACTGAATTTCCGGCAGACAGAATTCCCTGGTACCCGGCACTGATCTCCAGTGGGACAGAATTATGTTAATGGAATGAAATAAAGTTTGTTATAGGACGCACACTTATTACATTTGTGGGTGAATTTTTTGGGGTTAAATAAAGTTCAGAAATTAAGTGAAAATTGAGAAATAGGCAATGATGGGCAAATTTGTCAACAAACAAATACATTTCCCTATTTGCTTCTGGTGGTAAGCGGTGGATGAGTCAGTTTAAATAAAGGGGCTGGGCGTGACCTATAGTGGGATTGCGTCCTTTTACCATCTCTCTCAATGAGATAATGACATATAAATATGTTTAGAGTGAACAACGGGTACTTTTATCTCAATTTAGAGAGAAAGTTCATACCACTTTCACGAAGAGGAGTGGTGCAGATTTCACTCTCAAAAAAGCAAAACTGACACAACTCGGAAGAGAGTGAAATTGTTCACTCTTTTACCTAAAACAATACTAGTTTACATTAAAACAGAAACTACAGGTGCGGATGAATCTGCATGCCATTATACACAAGTAAATGTTATCAGTAAAGGAAACGTTATCTTTATTATAGATCTGTCCATGACATTTTGAAAAGATCAAGCATAGCGAAAATTGTGTCAAATTTTTGACCGTGATACACTTAATGATCGACTTGGAAATCAAAAACCCAACAAGTCAACACTTTTACGATCAGGAATTATATTATGTAGGCCTGACGCAATGGGAGTCTGTTCAACGCTAGGTGGCAGAAGACCACAATAATTGTCATAGACCCGTCGAAATACCCATTCCGCAATGAGGTACATGCTGGTCTAGATAGGGACCAAGCTTGCTAGCTAGCTAGACCAGCATGCACCTTATTTCACGGCTAAGACGCGTGTACAGAGAATTTGCGAAACGTTCTATGTTTACGTCGCTGGACATGTTCACATTTCCACTGGTAGGTCTGCTGCCATCTAGCCACCCCCCCCCCAACCCCCAATTGAAATTATTCTGTTAGTGCTGCATGTCATTGGGAGAGAACGACTTTTAAGAAGGGTGAAATAATTTCACTACGTGGTTTTATTTGGCAACAATCGTGAATAAAAAAAGGAATGCGAAATAGTAACAACTACAATTGTACGAGGCAGTTATTGAGTAATCCTGTCTAGAATCCTAAATTGTACACCATTTAGCAAAAGTGCAAAGGATAAGATTTAACAAATTTCTGAGTGTTGACTTATAAAAAAACCAAAACAAAACAAATTGTCTTATTTCTTTATTAGCCAACTCTCACAGTTTGCAATTTTGCTAAGTTTTATTTTATTCAAAAACCACAAATCGGGTCCAAAATCCCAAATAGAAAGACACCTTACATCAGAACACCTGATATTGCCCTACGCAAAGCAAAGCAAACGCCAACTTCGCTTGAAATTCCTTTAAAAATATATTCAGCCCGTTATAATATACAATGACGTAGTTGTTCAGACTAATCACACTCTCGTACTTTGGTGTCCATTCGACAATTTTGTAGTTCCATTCAAAGTTTGATTATTCTATTTTACCCTGGTTTTAGCTAGTATATAGTCACTAAACTACAATTAAAGAAATACTTGTTGCCTACATGTAATTATATTTAGCTCCACTCCTATGATCAACAAAACAAACTATTTTTTTGTTTAGTCTTGCGCATTATTTTCGGTATATGATGTGTTGTGACGTATGGAACTATGTATGCGAACAGAGTGTGTTTCTTCTATGCATATTTCTAAAAACAGTGCGGAGTGGTATCCATTGAGCTTGGTTGCAGTTTGCTCACAGGGGGCCTTCATTTCCCACTGGTACTTGGTAAGGTTGAAGGAGTTGGTTGTGGATCTGGTGAGTTTATTGCTTTATTATTTAAATCATAAATGGAGTTATTTCACTTGTCATTGTCTTAAAATAAATTGGCTTGCCTTTACAATACTTTGTAATGTTAACATCCATATGTTCCAATTACAGCTTGGCGTAGTGAACATAGTAATTGCTTGCCACTTTTGTGTTAGGCAAGATAGTTGACTTTCTTTGACGCAGTTTCTCATAAACATATAATGAGCTTTCATAAAAGATTATGGGACTCTGTTTTACAACCTGGATTGTAATTGATTAAATTGTTGTAGCTTTACTTAATTTAAATTGAGTATACTGTCTAAAATATGGTTGTTCTGATTTTCGTTAACAAAATTGTCTGTGTTTGCTTTTTGTTCATCATAACTCGTCCGAATGATATGACATTATAATAACCGAGAGTCGAACAAATTAATTAAATAAATTAAATCAACAATCAAGAATTTTTGTAAGTTTCATCGATCCCTTCTGAATGAATACTCCAACCCTTGGCATGGTGAGGAACACTAGCTCGACTCACAAGCGAACCCTGCCTCTTTTCGATAAGTGTATTGGGTTCTTTTATATGCGTTACGCAACACACGGGACCAACGGCTTTACGTCCCATCCGAAAGACGAAGCAATGGTTAGGTGTCTTGCTTAAGCAAACAAGTGTCACGACTGCGGATTCGAACCCATATTCTGCTGATCAGAAACACCAGAGTCTGAACTCGGTGCTCTTATTCGCTCGGCCACGACACTTCCACGCATGCAAAAATATTAAGAGAGGTGTATAGAGGTACCCTGTCCTTAAACTGTCCTTTTTCTTTAGAAATCCCTTGTGGGGTATTGTCCACTTTCAATTTACTAGGGTTTAATGCGTAACGCAGTAAACCGATTTAACACCAGGAAATATGCATAATTATAGTCAGGTTGCACAGTCGGGGCTATAAGCGATTGGGATTGTCTGGTTCCATTGTTCTTTTCAACCAACCAAAGCAATGCATTTGGGGAAAGGGTGCTTGTCTTTCTGGGAACCGTCATTGAATATTCTGCCACCGAGGAGTTAAGATAGATTGTATAGTTTCTCAAAATTCGGTACCTTCTTGGCAACTCGCTGGAAGTGGGAACCGCATTGAAGAAATCCAAGTGATACCTGATGAGGAGGACGAAGATGGGCGGCTACAGAGAGTGGTGAAGCCGATGGCTTACTAGCCGGGCCAATCGGGTGAGTCGCTACATTTTCAGACCTAATGCTGGGGCAAGTACAGCCCCAACAGTAACGCTAGTAGGTAACACGAGTACCGTGAATACGGAAAGGTTTCAAACATCTAATATGTATAAAGGGCCAATAATTGCGAACATCCCACAGATTAATAGTCAGGATATTTCACGGCCTTTACACGTAACTCGGGGTATAACGGGCCAACATTCTCAAAGCATGAGTATACAGGTACACAAGGACAAGAAAGGGCGGACAATCATAATTTTTCTGGCAGCTTGCCGTTTAATATGAAAGTTAGTCAGAGCTTGTGTCAGTCAGGCCAATCAGGAATAAGTAAGCCTAGTAGTTTAGTGTACAACTTGGCAAACTCTAGTCAATATTCAGGGTATTCCATACATAACAGGGATGGGGCATGTAGTAGGTTAGGAGGGACATCATCTTCAATAGAACTGGGTGGTGCCCAACTTTCAAATGCAGGGTGCAAAATAAGTACAGTAGGGAGCAGTAGCATGTTGGGGTCCATTGATTGCACAGCGGGCTCTTGAAGCATACCGATGGCAAATAACATGCAGCATATGAATTAACCATCAACCCCCTTTAATCCATTGATATCGGTTTGTAGCGAATTGGGCGAGGGCCTTACGCTAACCTTGAAATTTTTAAGATTATTCTTAGCGAGTTTGTGGATTTCGCTGTGATCTTATAAAGCAGAGTGACCCTATAGTAGTACAAATAGCGGTCAAGACACAATAATTCTTGCTGGCTGTAAACGAGGGGTGTTTTATAATATGGAAAGATAATAAACACAGGCATGGACCTCTGCATTTTTTGACTTATGTAGCAGTGTATTTGCGAGCTCATCTCCATAGAACACATAGAATTATTGAAATATTGTCAGATCGTACGCACAGAGAGCAGCAGCTCGTCCAATAAGGGGGGATGGCGTACTTTTAGAATGAGACAGCAATTAACACCAGTTAGATCATGGGCATAATTGACGATGAATTATGGGCATTGCACGTCACAGCACCATGTGTTAATCAACCTCTAGAACAAAGTGTACATAAAGAATAGAAGGGCAATACCAAGTTTCATTATGACCTTTCGGAATGATTGATCATTATTAGGCACTAAATGGCCAGCTTCCATAAATCAAGGGGTAGCCTATTGCATAATATTAAAATTAAAGACCTTTGCATCTCCTTCCATTGGTACATACGTATCTGATATTTCATATGTTTTATGAATAGGGTATAGATGGCCTTAGCTTTCGATCCAAACCGGACCTAGTTCAGAGGCATAAAACAAGTACAACCAAATACATATCCATTCATAGAAAAAGAGAGGGGAAATGGATTAAATGAAGAAAGAAGCGGGAAAGAAAGAAGCGGGAAAATAACAGTCAATCAAAGTTTTTTTTCAGAAACAATTGGTGGCTATGAACCAATACGAGTAAAGTGGCGAGGACAAAGGAGGTTTCATATGAAAGGATGGATTACTGGACCATAAAAGTGGTAAATGCATTGTTTGTTAACAATGCAGGGAAACATGAAAGGGTAGAATTAGAGAACAAGTTGCATCATGATGCAATTAACAATGGTCAGTTAATAGAGAAAAGCAAGATCAAAGGTACGATGGTGTTAAAAATAGGTATGAGGGACCTGTGGAAAAAAGAAAGGGGGTTACTTACATGAGATAGTTATAGTAACAAATATATAGGACAACTTTAAAAAATTAATTTATACTTGAGTTACAGAATATAACAACATTATAGTTCTCACGCAGAAGTGAAGTGGGGGTAACGGGAAGTTATTTAACACCAGTGTTTATGTTTAGTCCAAAGGGTTTGTCTGTCTTGAGTTGGTGAATCCAGTGTGATTCTCTATGCTTGCAGTTATATTTCATATGTTCATAAATTGCACAATTGGGAGGATCCCACGGGTAGTTTCATTGTTTCTAAGATGAAAGAGGATTGTAGACGCTTGGACCCTCGGCAAGATTCAAGATGTTCCATTACATGTCCAGTGCTGAGCAGTCTGGTTAGTATTTTACCGCCAGTCTGCAAAATATTGAATTATTCGGTTGGGTCCTGGGGCGAATTAGAATAAGTCTGCTTTATACTTGTTATGTATAAAGAGTTACACGGTTCAATGGTTTGGCGGGAACATTGAATAGGACTGGGTGTGGTACCCAGGGTAAGGCTTATCTGGCTATGCTATCAATATACACGTTAAAGCTTTGTTAATTTAGTCTTTTCTTAGTCGTTATATAGTTTAAACATATGAAATACCAGATACGTATGTACCAATGGAAGAAGATGCAAAGGTCTTTAATTTTAATATTATGCAATAGGCTACCCCTTGATTTATGGAAGCTGGCCATTTAGTGTCTAATAATGATCAATCATTCCGAAAGGTCATAATGAAACTTGGTATTGCCCTTCTATTCTTTATGTACACTTTGTTCTAGAGCTTGATTAACACATGGTGCTGTTACGTGCAATGCCCATAATTATTCATCGTCAATTATGCCCATGATCTAACTGGTGTTAATTGCTGCCTCATTCTAAAAGTGCGCCATCCCCCCTTATTGGACGAGCTGCTGCTCTCTGTGCGTACGATCTGACAATATTTCAATAATTATATGTGTTCTATGGAGATGAGCTCGCAAATACACTGCTACATAAGTCAAAACATGCAGAGGTCCATGTATGTTATTTACATAGTTTTTAACGATTCCTGTAAGTGGCGGCTTTCCGCTGTTGGATGTCAAAAAATAAATAAAATGTATAGAAGTAATTGGACGCCTATTATCTTTCCATATTATAAAACCCCCCTCGTTTACAGCCAGCAAGAGTTATTGTGTCTTGACCGCTATTTGTACTACTATAAGATCACAGCGAAATCCACAAACTCGCTATGAATATTCTTAAAAATTTTAAGGTTAGCGGTAGGCTATTTGTACTACTATAGGGTCACTCTTTTTTATAAGATCACAGCGAAATCCACAAACTCGCTATGAATAATCTTAAACATTTTAAGGTTAGCGGTAGGCCCTCGCCCAATTCGCTACAAACCGATATCAATGGATTAAAGGGAGTTGATGGTTAATTCATATGCTGCATGTTATTCGCCATTGGTATGCTTCAAGAGCCCGCTGTGCAATCAATGGACCCCAACATGCTACTGCTCCCTACTGTACTTATTTTGCACCCTGCATTTGAAAGTTGGGCACCACCCAGTTCTATTGAAGATGATGTCCCTCCTAACCTACTACATGCCCCAGCCCTGTTATGTATGGAATACCCTGAATATTGACTAGAGTTTGCCAAGTTGTACACTAAACTACTAGGCTTACTTATTCCTGATTGGCCTGACTGACACAAGCTCTGACTAACTTTCATATTAAACGGCAAGCTGCCAGAAAAATTATGATTGTCCGCCCTTTCTTGTCCTTGTGTACCTGTACTCATGCTTTGAGAATGTTGGCCCGTTATATCCCGAGTTACGTCTAAAGGCCGTGAAATATCCTGACTATTAATCTGTGGGATGTTCGCAATTATTGGGCCTTTATACATACTAGATGTTTGAAACCTTTCCGTATTCACGGTACTCGTGTTACCTATTAGCGTTACTGTTGGGGCTGTACTTGCCCCAGCATTAGGTCTGAAAATGTAGCGACTCACCCGATTGGCCCGGCTAGTAAGCCATCGGCTTCACCACTCTCTGTAGCCGCCCATCTTCGCCCTCCTCATCAGGTATCACTTGGATTTCTTCAATGCGGTTCCCACTTCCAGCGAGTTGCCAAGAAGGTACCGAATTTTGCGAAACTATACAATCTATCTTAACTCCTCGGTGGCAGAATATTCAATGACGGTTCCCAGAAAGACAAGCACCCTTTCCCCAAATGCATTGCTTTGGTTGGTTGAAAAGAACAATAGAACCACGTCTGAATGCGCCCTGACAACCCCAATCGCTTATAGGCCCGACTGTGCAACCTGACTATAATTATGCATATTTCCTGGTGTTAAATCGGTTTACTGCGTTGCGCATTAAACCCTATTATGAGCTAGCAACTATACGTGCAACTTTTGACATTGCAACAATGTTAGCTCACCATTTAACTGTTTACATCTGTTTTCATAAATATAAAAGTCATAAAAAAACTTATTAAAAAACTTATTGAAAACAGATGTAAACAGTATAATGGGGAGCTAACATTGTTTGTTATGTTAAAAGTTGCACTAATAGTTGCTAGCTCATAAATGACAAAAAAAACAACTTCCACACCGGTTGTTGGAACCCTTAATAATGCTCCAAACATGAATAATTCACAAATACAAACTAAAAGGTGAACATTTTAGCATGTGAACTTTTAGTGCACCCCAGTTAAAATCTAGGGACGAAGGCTTGAATCGTGTGGATCGATTGTTCAGACCCTACGTGATTGTTTGGGGTTTCCCTCTTTAATGGTTGCCTATACCACATCTAAAACTGAAATTTCTTAACCACTACACGAGTATCTTCAGGTATATGGTTCTTTCGAAAAAGAATTATAAAGAAAAACTTTACATGTAGTGGTTATATATTTACAAACACTAATTGTTCGGTGTACACATCTAATTTTTCAAATCAGAACTTAACCCCTTTAATCCTAACCCAATGTGTTTTATAAAATGGGTGGGATTCGAACCTACAAGGTTTGCACTGCTGGAGCAGATCTCTTACCGCTGCTAGAGCAGGCCCCATAGAGCTGCTTAACGGTGGATTTTGTGTTTATTGGGCGCAACTAGCAAACTTTTCATTTCATAACCTCGCTTAAGACATGTCAAAAGGTCACCAACATTTCCATTTTTATGAAGTACGTAAAGCTCTTTCATATGATGTAAAGATTGTCAAAATAGCTTATGTGGTTGAGGAAAACATGAACTTATTAAATACTGATGACTGTAGAAGAGACTAACTTATTGAAAGGGGAAAAGTATTTTGAAAACGCCTTGAACGCAGACTATACACGAAGCTGGGGCGCTTTATGGATGAGCACTGGAGTGTGGCAAGCCATATGCCCAATAATTCGATAAACACTGTTTATCGCCGAATAACATTGTTTATCTCCGATAAACTATGATTTTCGACCGATTAACATTGTTTTTCGAGATAAACATTGTTTATCTCGATAAACACTGTTTATCGAAAAACTATGGAGGAAGAAAAGAAAGAAAAAAAATAGGTTTTAGTGTTTGTAGAAACAAACACTAGGTGTTTGGCTATTGTTGGATCAGTGTTTGAATCAATAAAAAAGTGTTGTTAATAGCTCGTCAAAGTTCAAAAAAATCAAACGAAAATGTTTTCTCGATGTGTCATATGGTAAAGCATCAATGTCTGGTTTAGAAAGGTTAAAAGGGCAAGCGAAGGTCACCAACATACCCATTTTTGTGAAGTACGTAAGGCACTTTCATATGATGTACAGATTGTCAAAATTGCTTTAGTGGTTGAGGAAATGTGAACTGATGAATACTGACGACTGGAGTAGAGACTAACTAAACGGAAGGGAAATGTTTTTTGAAACGCCTTGAGAACAGACTACGTACGTAAAGCCCTTTCATATGATGTACGGTATAGATTGTCAAAATAGCTTGTGTGGTTGAGGATATAGGAGCTTATGCATAATGACGACTGGAGAAGAGACTAACTAACCGGGAGGGAAATCTTTGTTAAAATCGCCCTGAAAACAGACTAAAACGAAGCTATTAATGAAAGAAAAAAAAAACTAAATACAAAAGTAAACAATTCAAATTTTGGTCGCCAAGTGATCTCCCATCCAAATACTGACTGGATCCGATGTTGCTAAATTTCAATGACCGGACGAGAACCGGTGTTATCAATGCAGTATGGTCGTAGATAAAACTAATTAATTACTTTTGAAGAAAACTGACATGATGTTGAGAACGCCTCGAACGCAGACTAAATCGATCAACACGTGGTGCAGAGCGTGACTATGCTCCTTTATAACACCCCTTACAAGTATTCTGCCTGCTCATTGGTTTAGAGCGCGTCACATGACATGTCTTAGTTTTGCTAGACGACGGCCGTGTGATAGTGCGTCGGTTTGCCATGCGCTAGTCCGAAGACTAGCACACGGCGCCGTGCGCTAGTCCTACAGACTAGCACACGGCGTGCAGTACCCAGACGTCCGTTGCGTGCACGAGGATGATAAATTAATAGTCTGTAACCATTTCGGATTGCACGACACTACATGCAACACAGTCAGTAAAAGTGTTTGCAATCTGTATTCGCGTCGTCCGTGGATTGTAGCATTCAGGTCTGTAACTTAATGATAATAGTACAGTATTTAGAAATGTTTGGGGTGTTATAAAACAAATATTGACTGCTTACTCGTGCAATGGTTAAAAACTATGACTCCCTCAGTGATCCCCGGAGCGTTCTATTTTCCCTCGGCTTCGCCTCGGGAAAATAGAACGCTCCGGGGATCACCTCGGGAGTCATAGTTTTAATCATAGCACTCGAAGCAGTCAATATTTGTATACAATGCATCGCATACTTACACCTGGTGACCGCAATGCACCGCATGCTTACACGTGGTGACAAAGTACGTGTACATGTAATCGTAAAATCTTTACGCGCAATCATTGGGGAATTTTGTAGTTCTTTATACATGAATTTTGAAATTTTCAACCTCTCCTTTGAGCCGGAAGACAAAATCAAAATGGGGTTATGTCTGTGAGGCGTTTACGGAGATTTTAATGCCCTTTCCGATGATGTATTGATTGTAAAAATCCCTCATGTAGATCTAAAGTTATGATTTTTTAAAATAATAAACTTTGAATTAGTGTATCTCGTCAACTGATAACGTCATCGTGACTTAACAACTTTTGCATCATCTACTGGTTATTGTCTACCTGTGTGCAAAGTTTCAACTTAATGCAAGCTTCGCATCTATGCTTTTTCTTGCAGACAATCGACAGCGAGAGGAAGAAGAAAAACCAAAAAAAAGAAAAAACCGAACAATAACAAAGAGTTGTTCGGGCTGTTACCCGAACACCTAAAAAAAACGAACAAAATCAAAGAGTTGTTCGGGCTGTTGCCCGAACACCTAAAAACCGAACAAAAATAAGAGGTGTTCCGGGCTGTTGGCCCGAACACCTAAAAAAACGAACAAAAATAAGAGGTGTTCCGGGCTGTTGGCCCGAACACCTAAAAAGAAAAAAAAAAACGAACAAAAATAAGAGGTGTTTCGGGCTGTTGGCCCGAACACCTAAATATTGTTTTAGTTTTAAACAAACAGGCTTTTTCCGTTGATTTTTTCTGGGGGATGGGGTGTTCATAAAATCAGCAGCTTTAACGGTGTTATGAGTAATATATCCATTTAGCCACTGGACCGCCCAGCCACCTAATGCGATACACTGTATTATGCGGTAGGAGGAAACCTCGCTATAGCTTTTGTTTGTAGAAAATAAGAAACATCAAAATAAAACTAGGTAGTCAATAGTATGCCTACGCATTTGGTGAATCCACCTAGTTGTTTATAGATCATTATTCATTTTTCTGTTCACAGGTGACTTGACGAAGCTAATGATGATGAAATAATTTAGCACTTACCCAACCAAACGCTTATTAGTAAACACAAAGGAAACTGTATTTATCATTCATGGTGATATTGTCGAAAACTTATGCCTTCGCTAATAATCAGCATTGAGCCAGATAAAAGCCTTGAAAAGCTATTGTATCCATTTTATCATTATACAAAAATAATCGCCATAAATAATACCGTAGGGGTTTTTATTGTTCCCCAATGAGGACTTGTACAAATATTACCGAAAGGGTCAAAAATTGTGCGTTTAATTATAAATAATAAGCCTTGGCTATCTTTAAAAAATTTGAACTACGATTTCAGTAAAGTTACTGCAAGAATCTTGAAAAGAATAAACAAAACGATTTCGGCAAACTCGGGCGGTGCAGGGACTAGAGGGATAAAGCCTATGTATGTATTTGTTTGTGCAAAAACGTTGTTTCATTGCTTGTTTGATGTTCACAAATATAAAGGAAAAGCAAAGAAATACTTTCTGAAGTATTTCATTAATGTTTGTGCTAATTACTCAACTGTTGGATTAATAATTTGGTTCAGTCTAGTCTCAACAACTGAGCTTTAGTAATGGATTTGTGCCCAACAATTTACAAAAACGAACGGAAATTTACCAACAAGTGGTCATTATCATGATACACGGTTGCCCATCTATTGCATAGTCATATTCCAACTACTAAGCAGTTATTCTAAAAGGTTGACCAATATATGAGGAAACATGGTTATACAACGTTTGTGTAACTGTTACTACCCAAGAATTGGGAGACTTATTATTACAAACCCTTGGACATACTTAAAAAACCAAAGGTTGGGCAGAAGTAAATTCCCAACTTGTGTGTAGGTCGTTTGCTCAATCATTAAGCAATGACATTGACCAATGACCGTTGGGCTATAACTGCCCAATAGATGTTGAAGCTGACTATTGTACCAACGTTGGGCAATAAGTTGGGAAATTTTTTGCCCAAAGTTCTAACAGTGCACCATGTACCCAATCGCAAATACTCAGTAGGCCCCTAGGTACGTAAGCAATAGGCGAAGGATTAGAGTGCGTGCTGGTCTAGCTAGCGATCAAGTTTGATCGCTAGCTAGACCAGCATGCATCTCATCCAACAGTTAGCGCTTGCGCAATGGGTATTTGCGAATAGGTCTATGCATGTCGGATACCCTATAGTGTTGGTACGTAGGCATACGCACGTGAGTGTACACACATCATTTTTAAAGGTTTATTTGTAGTCACCCTCCATGAGCACAGAACCTCATAAAATAGTTCGTCTTTTAAAAGATGTGTTTCTAATCAAGTGCCTTCTTCGAGGACGTTCAAGATTCGTGTATCAAAAGTGTGTTACTGAAACCATGACGCAGGATTGTTGTCATGGACGATTGGAAATACTTCATTGTTTAACACGTTGCCAATGGTAACAATGCGCGATGACGCGTTTCGTCATCAAGCAATCAGGGTCAATTATTCTTTTAACCCACCAGCTTAAAGTCTCGTCCGGTTTAACACTCAACAAGAATTAAAAAGACAAACTTTGATAAATCCCCCCAAAATAAAAACTCTGTGTCATGAACCCTCGTATCTTAATTCTGGCACGGACGCCTTCGGTAATTGTCACTTGATGTACTCCGATATTGAGAATAGTGACCGAGAACACACCCTTGTTGTACAAAGTTGTGTACTTTAAGTGCATAATTCAACCTATTGCTTGCCATCATCCCTATAGGTTGTTTGAACTAAACCAATAACAATAGTGTTGTTTTTATAGCGATTGGGTATAACCCTAATGTCACGATCCATTCTGAGATATATTTTGTTTATTGATGCTCTTTTTATTATTTATTCACATGCTTTTGTATTGTCTTGTATATTCTTCCAATGAGCCTTTTTTACAACCATCATATCACTTCGAAAATGGAACAAGATCCATATGTACCCTTTAAAGGTAGGGTCTTATTCCAACCGCTCCCTAAGCCCACTCGCGAACGGACACCTGCCCTTAATTAAATTCTCTGATTCACATGGTTTTCGGGGGTGAACAATATAAAAACCATTAAACTCGACGGGAATACTTTCTCGAAATTGTTAACAAACCATTACTAGCTGCAATGATTCTAAGTACAATTTTCTTTTTTCTTTTTTGGCAGTTACAATATGTTACGCTCATAATATTCATTTTCCCAGTTGCAAAGCACACAGTGAGTCAGACTATACAATTGTTACATACAAGAGGTTGCACTCTGTGACAGCTGGAGAAATAATGATGCATGAGGGACAGGGAGATCTGGGGACAACTCAGCCGTAACATTGACCCAGGACACCACTCGAAATAGAAGTAGTTACTGGGATAGGGCATTTAGGGGTGTTCATCAGCAAAATTCTAAACGGCTCACCCGCCAAAAATTGAAAGGAAATCGTAAGTTAAATGCATTTGAAGTATTCAAGAGGCTGACTTATACTTTGTTTAATGAGTATGTGAATTTAGCCTTATTGACATTGGTCTCCATTGGAGTTTACGTACTGTCTAATAGAAATAGCGCTGGCGAGGACTTTGCAGAATAAAGGAAAGCACACACGATTAATTAAGGAAAATGGGAGTTAGCGTAGCCAAACGTCCTTGATGACCATGAATCGTGGTACAGATAATTAATGATGCCAGTTATTAGGCCTACTCAAGGGGCTAACAACAATTGACGAGTATAATTTTCCATCCTCTTCAGTTCGTTTTTGGATACCTTTTTTGGTTTATTTCATAGTGATCCCGATACACACAAAACAATTGTTTTCATAGGCTGAAAAGGTTTTTTGGTCAAATGATATTAATGGGGGTATACTTTTGTTTGTAAACAAATTGCCTGTATGTGTAAACAAATCGTGCGCGCTCTGCACTGCTCCAGAAATGTTTTAAAAGTCTTTCAGAAGAAGAAAAGAACATTAATATGGGAGAAAGGAGGGGGGTATTGGTGTTCCCAATAGACTGAGTGTACATATCTCGCGGGTATTCAAATTTCCACGCGTTAACATACAACCTCGTTCCCGGTGGTGTATGATCTCACCGCGCGATGTTTTTTCTTTATTAAAGGCACGGACTCCTTCGGGAGTCGGTAATTGTCCAGGATTAGTATCACACGATGTATTCCAATACTGAGTTTTAATATGCAAAAATTCAGAAAATCTGAGAACTTCTGGACTTAATCACTAGGTCACTCTGAGAAAAAGAAAAAAAGGGGGGGAAATCTGTATTTTACACGAACGTCAGATATATAACTTATGTTTAAGGAAATAGCGAGTAGAGTGTAACAACCGCAGCATCCTAAGCCCATTCGCGACCGGACACTAGCCCTCCCTGAGAAATCTGAAGTTCTCTGTATTCAATGGTTTTCGGAGACGATATTAAAACCATTAAACTCGAAGAGTATCCTTTGTCAAAAATGTTAACCAACCAGCCGCACTAATTCTCAGCAAAACAAAGTGTTTATTGTAATTGATTGTTTGAGTAGTTTAAATCATGGATCCTAATACGGGGCGAGCACCCCAGTTAACACGTGACCAACGAGTACAGCGCCCACTGGTTGACGGAGTCGAAGTATCGTAGCAGGTTGTATATGAAACACGCCCATTCTAAATCTCTACTATCATATTATTATTTCAGATACCAGAGTGAAGTGTAGTGCGGTGCAATGATGGCTCACTGCGAGGGAATATCGGTGGAGAAAAACCTGTTGATATTTCTCTTTGGAATCCTCGTGTGGTTTTACCCGCTATCCTGCTGGTGCCTCAATCTCACAGGTAAGTATTTAATTAACGAGGAAACTAATGTGGGAACGCAGCATAAGGCAAAGTATACCTTCGTTGTTTGGAACCGTTCAACCAAGTTTTAAAATGTACGTGAACATACACCCACCATTTTATTTAAAAAGGTCGCGTTTTTATAGATGTCGCCGAAAATCCGGAGCGATTTATGTCCTCGCAGAATTAAGGAATCAATAATATTGTAGAATACAAAGTCTTGAAAGCGTTATTCTGAGATTCAAACTTTGTGAACAAAAACTTAAATCTTGTAACTAATCACACCACTTGGAATTGAAATGTCTTTCGAAGTGCTTAAGACTGGGTTGCTGTAAAAATCAAAGATATTTTTAAAATGTTGGCAGACTTCAAAAAATGGATTTTGGCAAAACTCCATGTATGAGTAGGTATGGGTACACAATACAAAAAAAAAAAAAAAGTTATATCAGACATTGGTTGGCATGGTTACGGCCAAAATAAGATTTTCAGCAAATTTTCTAAGTTTTTACCTTTTTAAAGAGTTAAAATATAGGTAAATTGAAAGCACTGGTACGTCCAAAGAGGAAAACGTTGAAGTTTTTCTTTCACACATGTTGCACAACCATGTTTACTCTTTCAGAAAATGTTTTTAAAAATTAAGTGTGCGATCAACTTTGGATCAAACCACTATTTCAAATAGGGGTGTTTTTGTCATATTTTCTTATAGCGAAAAATAGGGGTATCGAATTGAGCCATAAGTCCGAAAGTGGCACTTTGTGGATTATGACACTTTTATAGTTGGAAGATAAGGTACCAACCTACATAAAATTCCTTTTTTTGTTTTGTTTTTTGTTTTGGTATTTTAAGTGCGCGAACACAGTTTTGCCGGAAAGTTATATCAGACAATGGTTGGCATGGTTACGGCCAAAATAAGATTTTCAGCAAATTTTCCAAGTTTTTACCCTTTTTAAGAGTTAAAATATAGGTAAATTGAAAGCACTGGTACGTCTAAATGGGAAAACGTTGAAGTTTTTCTTTCACACATATTGCACAACCATGTTTACTCTTTCAGAAAATATTTCTAAAAATTAAATGTGCGATAAACTTTGGATCAAACCACTATTTCAAAAAGGGGTGTTTTTGTCATATTTTCTTGTAGGGAAAAATAGGGGTATCGAATGGGGCCATAAGTCCGAAAGTGGCACTTTGTTGATTATGACACTTTTATAGTTGGAAGATAAGGTACCAACCTACATGAAAATGCAATAAAATTAAGTGTATTAAGTGCGACAACACAGTTTTGCCGGAAAGTTAGCACTTTGGCAGGGCAAAAACTCAACAAATGGCAAAAAATCATACATTATTATTAGGTTAAAATATCAGGATTTTACTTTTTTTTTATTAACCTAAGTGGAAGGGACTTGAGGTGCATTCAAACAAACTAAACTTTTGAAATCACTATATAGCCCGTTGCCATGGTAACAGCTCAATTGTGTTTTGGCTATTTTTTGCCAATTTTGGGGTCAAAATAACTGTATTTTAGCATATATTTGCAACTCCACCCAGCCAATGTGCATTCTTTTTTTCATAAAACCTTTCACATCAATACATTGAGTCGTCCTATGCTTAACCTGAGACAACAAATTTATTGCTTTAACTTTTACCCTAATGCTATTTTTAGAACATCATTAGCGCATGTTTTTAGAAATTTGCAAAATAAACATTTTTACCCTTATTTGGCCCTCAAAGTGACAATTTTCCAGGGGTCTCAGAATATTCTCCTTTCGGTTGTATTTCGAGCCAACATTGGTCCTTCCATTTTGAGAAAAACTTGGGCAATTGTATCCTGTTGTAACAGTACTGTCTACAAAAATGCATTTTTAACTTGTTTTCTTTAGATTGAATAAATCACTAATAAAATAATACTTATAGTCTCCCATCAATCCGGCACCTTTCATGAGCACCCTGTAGCCTTGTGGACTACCCAACATTGATCAAGAATATTTTTAATGACCTCTAAGTTTGGGATTTTATACTACCCCCCCCCCCCCTCCCGTGCATGTCCAGCCCCCAAGCATATCAAGTTTTGTTGACAATGCATTACAAAGCGCCTCCTTTGTTAAATGTCCCTGTTTAAAATGTCCATTGCACATCATTAATAGTAGGAAAGTTTGTGCTGTCTTCAGTCACCTTTAGGGAATATTTGCCATTTCGGTTGTGATTGGGCGATTATTTGTGTTTTCATGTCAGGGGAGCACAAATAGGCAACTGTATCATGTAGTGACACTGCCTCAACATGGTAAAATTTGAATTTGTTCTCTTTATTGGCGTTTCTTACATGCTGAACAATGATGTTGAATGAAAAAAATATAACTGTATACAATGCATAGTTCGAAGACTCACCCGAAGCTAATTTGGCTGGTAATAGTGTTATCCGGCCATGTTCCATTAGGGAACTTGGAAATTAATTGATTTACGTAACCATTAATCGTACACGCAGTCACTGATTATGTGATGCCTCTGTGCAGTGTTAATGACGTGTAAGACATTGTTGATGTTCAAACGAAGAACTGAACGTCCATTTTGTCAAGAAAATTGAACATTTTGTTTAAAGTCACCTGGAAATAGAATGTTTTTTCCTTCAAACATAAGAGTATATGCTTACGAACAATAAAACAATTTTTTTAGTAATTGTTTGTCACGATTTATATGTTTACAAAATATATAAAGTTGTTTGGGGGCTGACTACGCTTACCCCTTTTGTGACGTCAATCGAGGCAGACTTTGCTTGCAATGTGTATAGTAAACACACGTGCAAAGTACATGTACGTCCAAGTCGTGAGTTGGTACATTTCAAAAAGTGTTTTTCTGCATTCAGCCGCAATACACCTAGTTTTTCCTGGCATTGCCGAAAAAACAAACACGTACAAATTCACGACTTGGTCCGCACATGTACTTTGCAATTGTGTTTACTCTACGCATTACAGGCAAAGTCTGCCTGTCACGAACAGCGCACTTGCCGGGTCGGGGTCTACTCTTAAATTTGTAAATAACATAAGAACTGATTTTTTAAAACCTTAGTTAACTGTTTATTCACATTCCACTCATCAAAACACATGTATTAGTGACAAAAGCTTTGTTTTTAAAAAACTACCACTTCCAGGTGACTTTAAGATTGTATAGGCAAACGTAAATGACCACAAACATACCACAGAATCTCTTTGTGATGCATGTTTATACCATTGAGCGCTATAGTTTTATACTTGGAAGTTGCTTTGCTCTATTGTGTGCCTGGTTTTTTTTTTTTTCAATCAACATCATTGTTCAGCGTTTAAAAAGTAATAAGAGAGCATTATTTTTTCATATGATTATGAAATTTACAAAATACACCCTTTTCTTAAAGGCATGAAGTTTCTAGCAACACTGCTCAACAGTTCAAAAAATACAAAAACTTTCTTTTTTAATTATGTGATGGCTGTTTATACAATTGGGAGTTATGTTGTCATAAAATGCTGTATTATTTTTTGTCCTGGTATTTTGTCAGTCTTCATCATTGTTAAGCATGTAGAAAGTCATAAAATACATTATTTTACAACTTTAAATCTATACAATCCAATCGCCAAAAAGCATGAAGCTTCGGACAACACTGCTCCCCAGTTCAACAAATACCAAAACATTTTTTTTGAAATTCCTACAGACCAGTATCTTATCTTTCAAGCCTAGTAGCCCAACTTTCCTAAATATGCGTCTTTCGGACTTCTGACAAACTTAGCAACCCCCTCTATTTCCCAAATTGAACCTTTGTAAAAACACCCCTTTTTGAAATAATGGATTATTCCATTCACAATTGACTGTACCTGGGTCAGGTGCACTTTTGGAAAGACCAAGGGTGTATATTTACCATATTCAGTTGATAATATATTTGGTCTTTACACAGTGAAGCCTTCAACTTTGGGTAATTTTCAGAAAAGAGCTAAATTAGGTGAATTATGGCAATTTGTTTTATTTTTAACCGTTGGCATGGCAACCAAAGTGTAATGCAAAAACTATGCTTTCTTTTTACACTTTGGTTGAAGGAATTAACATGTGCAAAGAGTAAACAAAATCCATGAAAACAAAAATTCATAATTTTTTGTTATACAATTTGAAAATAAACACGTTTTTCCGAAAAAGGACGAAGTTAATGGCAGCACTGCTCCCCAGTCCAACAAATACCCCCAAATTTTTTTTGAAATTCTTACAGACCAGTATCTTATCTTTCATGCCTGGAAGCAAAACTTTCCTAAATATGCCACTTTGGGACTTCTGACAATTTTAGCAACCCCATGTATTTCCCAAATTGACTTTTCCTCAAAACACCCCTTTTTGAAATAATGGAATCTTCCATTCACAATTAACTGTACTTTTGTCAAACGCATTTTTAGAAAGATTAAGGATGCATATTTATCATACCCAGCTGAGAGGTCGGTCCACTATTTGGTTTTTACACAGTGGAGCCCTCAATTTTTGGTAATTTTTACTCATGAAAAGAGCTAAATTAGGTGAAATATGGTAATTTTCTACTTTTGACCGTTGCCATGGCAACGAAGGTATAAATGCAAAACTTATGCTTTATTTTTACATTTTGGTTGATGTCCTTCACTTGTGCAAAGTTGAAACAAAATCCATTTTTGAAAGTCTGCCACCACTTCTTTGATTTTTAGAGCAACCCAGTCTTAACACTATCGAAAGCTGCACAAATTAGGCTTCTACATACTACAACTTTGTATTTTACATTAATTTCAAGAGTGATTTCCCAACGTATTATGCATTCCCTTTTAAACATACAATTCACTAAAAACTTAGATCAAAAGGATTGCGTCTCAGATCTATAACGAATGCATTTTCAAAATTGAGTCAATGTTCATTTCAGCATTGGATCTCCGTGGGATGCATGCCAGCCAAAGCTCGCTCTATGGAGGGTATTCAGCAGATCTAGTAATTGACGGCAACTCAAACACTTACCTCAGTGGTGGGTCTTGCTCTCACACCGGTAAGTGTAAAATTTGAATAAAAAAATGTTTGCAAGATGCAAAGTACATAAAAGTGTTTAGGAGAGAGTGTAACTCGGGGCAACGAACATAAGAGCCTCGCATTGACCTTACTCACTGACGTCATCCAGCGGCCATCTTAGTGAGAAAACGGTGACGAAACAATCGAAACGCACAGATTTGTACGCGCGGCGCACAGGATTGGCCAATGAACAACCTCCTTTTGACCTCTAGGTGAGGGCGCCCTACTGAAATGACGTCATGTGCATAAGGTCTTTTGTAAATTTTTGTTTGATTTGTTGGTACCTGCCACTCATATCCAATGAGTCCCATTACAATGATATCATTGGGTAAACGTGCAATGGTTCGGAGGAGGAGGAATTAGATGAAAACGAAAGTGATGAATCAATATAATATGACAGTGATTGTGATGATTGTATTGCCGTGAAAAGATTGAACCATTGAACAAACGGATAATATGGTCCACTAAAACAATTAACGAAGGCATTGCACCACATCTCGTAATTTCATATTCTTTAAACCTACATGCCTCTGAAGAAGGTCCGGTTTGGATCGAAAGCTTAGGCCATCTACCCTACTCATAATACTTTAAACCTATTTCTGATACATTTTGATCTCTCTGAAGGAAAGTCAAAGTGTTCAATATTGTTACCCTTCTTCTGGCACAGTTTGACCTTTCATTAAGGTTTTAGCCAATTATTTGTCCGAATTTCATGTAATTCATGCCTCACCTATTATGTCCCTGTTGCAGGTAATGATGTTCATTCCTGGTGGAAGGTGGACCTGGGAGCAAACCACTGCCTGGGTAGTATCACCCTTGTCAACAGAAAAGATTGTTGTAGTAAGTCCTAAAAAGTTAATTGATCCAACTCACTAGACGTCATCAACATTAATATTGGATGCGCCATACTGGTTGGCAATGTCACTCTGTGCGCTATTCAGTGAAGTGCGCATTTTAGGCGACGCGGCGTTTACACATAAACCTTTTGACCACCAAAATTGTGAGTTTGGAACAGTCACCGCGTGTGACGTGCCTGCAAGGGGTCAATACTTGACGTTTGAAGGTAACAAGATTGACCTGATCTGGATGAATATAAAGAAGTGTCTGTAACCAGCGAGAACAATCATAACCATATTACTCGAGCTGGTTATATTTTAATGTTTTAGCAATAATTGTTGTACGGGACTTATTAATTGAACAAAGAGGGCGCTGTTCGTAAGGTCGAACAGAAAATTGTATATTGTTTGGTTGATAACTGGGTGAGCAGAACGAACAGTACTCAGATGTGGTATCTATCACTCCCTCGTTCGCAGAGTAATACCGTAATGCTACTCTCACACTAGGGAGAATATGCTAGCGAAAGTGCTTACGAACGGAAATATTTAACAATGGCTCAAACTTCGCAACATTCACCACAAATTCACTACGTTCACAAGTCATTCTCCACCTCCTTACGAAGATCGGTCACTTTATGCTGCTCTCACACAGCGAATATGCTAGCGAATATGCTATAGGAAGGACATATTTGACAATCGCTCAAACTTCGCAGCATTATTCGCCGTGTCTTCGTAAGCGTTGGTAATAAATTTGGAACGTTCACAAATTATTTCCCACCTCCTTTCGAAGATCGCTCAATTTACAAACCGGTTTGTTAATTTCAGCGAACGTTGCGAAGACGGTCATTCGGCGTGATTTTCGTTAGCATTGGTAACGTTGGTAAAGCGTGCGTAAGCGTTTGCAACGTTCGTAAAGGCATTAGCAAGCGTTGGTAAGCATTCGTAATATATTCGTAAGATATTGGTCAGGAGAGGGCCGACCGAGGACGATCAAGGGGTGAGACCGAGATGAAAATATTCACTATCCAACCGCCATTTTGGACGAATTCAACGCGAAATTCAAATATTCATGTTCGCCACTCTGTGAGAGGGGCAATACGAAGCGCTTTCGTACATTCAGCGAATGTTGTGAAGACGGTAATTCGCCATCGATTTGCGTAAGCATTTGGTAAGCCATTGGTACTGTTGGTAAAGCGTGCGTTATGCGTAAGATACTGGTAGGGAGAGGTTAAGGGCGACAGAGAACATCAAATCGCAACTTTTGGGCGAATTCATCGCGAATTTAAACATTCGTATTCGCAAGATATTCGCCCAAGTGTGAGAGTAGCATTTACGGGGGAAAAGGGGGTTTACAAAATTGATTAAACGCTGGCAAGAGCCATGCCGACGGACTAAACTTAAACTCAAGTTAGTTATTATGACAAAGAAAAGTCATGCATGGATGTATAGATTATCACAGTGTTTTTCCTGGATTTCTTGTTGACAAGAGTTGTTATCTATGGTTTGTCCGCTGACAGAATGAAGTAAAGAACATTCAGATTGGATGTGGTAGATCTTATCACAAATATAACAAGGGTTCTTCTGCAAAGAATATTGGTGTTGACCAACGAGTATGTCCGCGAGTATTTTAATGCAACAAGATTATGTAGTAAATGCCAAAACCGTTAACATGGGTTGTCCTAATATAACTGCACAAAACATCAAGCATAGTAAGACTCATTTTCAAATATTGTGCATCCTGGGTTGAATCAAGTTGAATAAAGAGTTTTACTTTCATTGACAGGCGAACGATTGATTGGCGCCGTCGTAAGGGCAGGCATGGAGAGCGACATTTTCAACAATGCCGCGTGTGGGTTACCAGTGACGTCAGACCAAGCATCGATCCCCGGGGGACACATACGAGTTGTATGTGACCCGCCCGTGATTGCGCAATACATCAGTGTGGACGACGATGTCTCTTATTTACAAGAAAATTGGCTAACACTGTGCGAAGTGATGGTTGAAGAGTACTCCATGGAGGAATGCCTTCAAACAACAAGTAAGAAAATAAGAAAATGAATTATGACAAAGACAGTTTTTTTAATAGTTGAATGGGGACAACTACAAACAAGGAATTTCTTTATTCAGTAGAGATCGTCTTGAATGGTAAACTCACTCTGTGACAGTATTTGCCAGAAATGGTTCTTGGAATGTTACATCTATTGCGTGATTGCGTATTTTGGTTTTTGTCGGCTGTTTGTCTGACTGACAGTTTTTATCAACTGCTGTCAGTTTTACTTGTTTTTCTGCGTTCTTATGGGATTAACCGCCTTTTGATTTAAAGGCAGTGGACACTTGGTATTTGTCAAAGACTAGCCTTCACAGTTGGTGTATAGATCTCAACATATACCGAAAAAAAAACCTGTGAAAATTTGAGCTCAATCGGTCATCAAACTTGCGAGATAATAATGAAAGAAAAAATACCCTTGTCACACGAAGTTGTGTGCGTTTAGATAGTCGATTTCGAGACCTCAAGTTCTAAACTTGAGGTCTCGAAAACACATTTGTGGAAAATGACTTCTTTCTCGAAAACTATGGCACTACAGAGGGAGCCGTTTCTCACAATGTTTTATACCATGAACCTCTCCCCATTACTCGTCACCAAGAAAGGTTTTACGCTAATAATTATTTTGAGTAATTGCCAATAGTGTCCACTGCCTTTAATATTTTGTTATATTTTGTTAAAGATGCAAATATCTCGGTGAAGAGATTTTCTTTTTGCGAAGACCTCGACCTGCTCTACTAGTACTACTTTATTTTCTGATTTTATTCAACAGCTACTGATATGTCGACAGCTGCAATGATCGGGGACCCGTCGTTCTCCATCTCCTGCATGTTCAAATTGATGTTTGTGGACAAACAAATCACCAACGCACGCCCTCTGTCGGTCCTTGACATGAAGTCGATGTTGCGCTGTTTCCAGCGGTGTTTGAGGATGGAGAACGAGTGTTGGTCTTTCGACTACGTCATGACTTCTGGTCAGTGCAGACTCTACGATGTAAAGGCTGGAGACTTGAAGGCAGATGATCAGCCAGGCTGCTTGGTGTATGCAGTAGTCCGTGGCTAGACAAGTATTGCAATATTATATAAAAAAGTAACTCCTTTAATTATGTAACAATACGGACGCATCTACCAATAAATGATTCGAGTTATTCGGAATTAATTCATGTTCTTGTTTGTTCGTTCGTTCGAATCAATGTCGTGCTTACAAAATCATTTCAAGTACACGAATGGGAGACTTTGAGACGCTAGGTGGCAGCAGACTTACCAGGTAAACTTCCATTGTTTACGTAGTTCTAAGCGTGCACACATGACCGAGAACAATGGGTTTTACCTGGTAAGTCTGCTGCCACCAAGCGTCCCAAAAGTCTCCCATTAAATACTTCGAATTGTCTTTGTTTCGAGTGAACGAAAGAACGCAATTAACTAGTTCTTGGCAGTCATGGATTTGTTTTTATCTTTTGTTTTCTCTTTATAGGCACTGGACACTATTGGTAAAATTATGTCAAAGACCAGTCTTCTCACTTGGTGTGTCTCAACATACGCACAAAATAACAAAATAATTTGAACTCAATTGGTCGTCGAAGTTGCGAGATAAAAATGGAAGAAAAAACACCCTTGTCACACAAAGTTGTGTGCTTTCAGATGCTTGATTTCGGGACCTCAAAATATTATTTTGAGGTCTCGAAATCAAATTCGTGGAAAATAATTTCTTTCTCGAAATCTATGTTACTTCAGAGGGAGCCGTTTCTCACAATGTTGTCACCAAGTAAGTTTTCATTTTGAGTAACTACCAACAGTGTCCACTGCCTTTAATCATTGTAAACCTAAAGACTGTATTTGAGTTCATCATATATACAGAATGGAATGTCGGGGTTTTAAAAGTTGGGAACTTGGTAAACAACATTTCCAAACGAACAGTTGAAAGGGGGCAGATGGCATCATTGAGTGCTAATTCATTATCAGATGAGCTGGATAAAGAGGCCATGGGTAAATTTCACAAAGGTGTATATAAGACTAGTAGTGTCTCGAGTTAGGACGAGTTACTCGTCTCCTAGGATCAGGTCCCAACTCTGGTTATAAAAGTGTTTGGTTTTCTTCTTTGTTTATCAATTGATGTCTGTAAGTCCAGCAAACAAGAGGATAATGCAACTTAGGGTCGAGAAAGGCACTCATGATACACACTCATCATGGAAGTAAAATAACTAGAAAGATAGTTGGTATTTTTTTGGAAGGGTTTCCGATTGGAAGAACTTTTGGGTCATTTTCAGGTCTAACTTTTGGGTAACATTATTATTATTATTGTTTACTGGATGCCACAAAACAGTGTCATGCCTAGCTAGGCGTATTAGGGTTAATGTTCTGTATAAGGAGGATATTCATCTTTGTTTTCAGTAATTAATTTATAAAAATGGGTTGTTATGTAAAATGAGAACTTACAAGAATTACTGAGCTGATTAAAGGCACTGGACACTTTTGTTGGTAATTTGTCAAAGATCATTTTTGTTCACCTGGTTTATCTCAACATTATGCATGAATTTGTGAAAATCTTTGCTCATTTGGTCTTTGATGAAACAAAAAAACCTTATTGCACAAAAAATATGTGTGCTTTCAGATGCACGAGAAAGGGTTCATATTATGTATAATGTTGGATAATAACCAAACGTGTCCAGTTTACAGTGTTATTTGGAGTGAGAAGTATGAGGATATGTATCGATGTTTTCTGTAATTTATAAAAATGGGTTGTAATGTGACATGAGAACTTACTCGAATTAGTGAGCTGTTTAAAGATAGTGGATATGTTAAGTTGTCAAAGACACGTCTTGGCACTTGGTGTTATCACAATTAGTCTGTATCCCAGACCCAAAAATCTCCGACTAGGCTCTGTCGAATTTTTAACAAGAGACGTCAAGGAATCTTTGGTCAGGGGACCAGACTATATCACAATGGGTAACTTTGGAACGCTAGGTGGCAGCAGACTAACCAGGTAAAATGTCCATTGTTTACGTAGTTCTGAGCACGCGCACACTACCTAGAACAAAGGATTTTACCTGGTAAGTCTGCTGCCACCAAGCGTCCCAAAAGTCTCCCATTACATACGCGCAAAATAACAAATCTTTGAAAGTTTGGGCTTGAGTGATCATAGATTTAGTGATAAAATGAAGAAAAAAAAAATCTTTGTAGCACACATCTGTGTGCTTTCAGATGCCTGAAAGAAAACCCTCAAGCACGATTGAAGTATTTTAGTGAGAAACAACCGCTTTTTGAAAAACCATGTTAGAGGAAGTCATTTTTTCACAATGTTTTATAATATTAATGGATCTCCGTTGCTCGTTACCGAGTAAACAATTAGATGCAAATATATTTTAGCAATAACCAAACGTGGCCAGGGCCTTTAGGGTTTCATTTTGAGCGAAAATGAAAAAACTAACTACAGAGCAACCCGAAACAAGACTCACGTCTCAAATGTCTTTTGATCCCAAATTAAATCATTGGAGCGATGTGGCATGTAAAAAGCCACTGTACCACTACGCTTCTTGCGTATAAAGGCACACATAGTATTTTCAAAATTGATTTCTCACATTGAAAATGGCAGCCAAATTTCACTCTTTCAGCATAGGAATCTCAGATCACAACGAAAATTGAATAGGTCAAGTGAATCATAAGCCTTGGTTACCTGGACCCATATGGTGTTAGGGAAACACCACCGAGCCGAATTTAGTGTCCATGTAGCCTCAGCGTACACCATGTTACTAAAAAACCAGGGTGAATTAAGAGTTGTAGAACATGCTGAACATCGCTGGTTGAAGGTAGAATGGAGAGTGGGGTAACCACCAGAGCGTGCTCTGCAGTTTATAGTTACTGCGTTCCGCACCAATATTTATGATGAATAGGATAGTCTAATATTGATGTGCACCTGGCCACATCTTTGGACCATTATTAACAAAATAAAGGGAAGAATTCGCTTCAGTATGTCAAGTGAACCGGGTCAAATGTCGTTCATGTGAAACATGTGTCTCAATCATCTTTAAAACCCCGTTTTGAACCACGTATACGTATAGACTCTGCAATTGTTACATACAAGAGGTTGCACTCTGTGACAGCTGGAGAAATAATGATGCATGAGGGATAGGGAGATCTGGGGACAACTCAGCCGTAACATTGACCCAGGACACCACTCGAAATAGAAGTAGTTACTTGGGATAGGGCATTTAGGGGTGTTCATCAGCAAAATTCTAAACGGCTCACCCGCCAAAAATTGAAAGGAAATCGTAAGTTAAATGCATTTGAAGTATTCAAGAGGCTGACTTATACTTTGTTTGATGAGTATGTGAATTTAGCCTTATTGATATTGGTCTCCATTGGAGTTTACGTACTGTCGTGCACCGTAGGCATAATTATAGCTGTTTTGTCAAAAAATATTGATAATAGAAATAGCGCTGGCGAGGACTTTGCAGAATAAAGGAAAGCACACACGATTAATTAAGGCAAATGGGAGTTAGCGTAGCCAAATGTCCTTGATGACAAAGAATCGTGGTACAGATAATTAATGATACCAGTTATTAGGCCTACTCACTTTTCCATCCTCTTCAGTTCGTTTTTGGACACCACAATTTGCCATAGCATTTTTTTTGGTTTATTTCATAGTGATCCCGATCCACACAAAACAATTTTTTCATAGGCTGAAAAGGTTTTTTGGTCAAATGATATTACTGGGGTATACTTTTGTTTGTAAACAAATTGCCTGTATGTGTAAACAAATCGTGTGCGCTCTGCACTGCTCTAGAAATGTTTTAAAAGTCTTTCAGAAAAAGAAAAGATCGTTAATATAGGATAAAGGAGGGGAGGGAGTTTACAATACATTCAACAAAATAACAATTTAATTCAGCAAATATTTCACTCCTGAAAACGAGAAAAACTAATAACTAAAAAATTATTGAGAGATTGCTCAACGTCTACAGACTACATAATATGATTGGGACAAAACTAAAGTGTATTATATTGAATTATTCTACAACAATGGAAATTAAAATGTTATTTTCGTGCCTGGCGCATGACACAAGTCTAATGGTGTTCCCAATAGACTGAGTGTACATATCTCGCGGGTATTCAAATTTCCACGCGTTAACATACAACCTCGTTCCCAGTGGTGTATGATCTCACCGCGCGATGTTTTTCCGAAATGTTCCTGCTCGATCAAGCCCTTACCATAGAGCTATATATTATTGTCAATATATATAACTCTCTGGCCCTAACCGATTATTTGTCTTTAAAAAACGTGTTTATAATCAAGTGCCTTCCTCGAGGACGTTCAAGGTTCGTGTATCAAAAGTGTGTTACCGAAACCAATCGGGGGATTGTTGTCATGGACGATTGGAAATACTTCAATGTTAGCCAAGTTGCCAAGGGTAACGATGCGCGATGATGCTTTTCGTCAGCAAGCAAACCGACTCAGGATCGATTATATTTTACCCACCAGTTGATGCTCTCGTCAGGTTTAACACTCAACGAGAAATAAAAAGACAAACTTGGATAAATCCCCCAAAAGATAAAAACTCTGTAACCCTCATATCTTTATCACAGGCACGGACACCTTCGATAATTGTCCAGGATTAGTATCACACGATGTATCCCAATATTGAGTTTTAATATGCAAAAATTCAGAAAATCTGAGAACATCTGGACTTAATCACTAGGTCACTCTGAGAAAAAGAAAAAAAAGGGGGAATCTGTATTTTACACGAACGTCATGATATAATTTTTGTATAACTTATGGTTAGGGAAATAGCGAGTAGAGTGTAACAACCGCATCCTAAGCCCATTCGCGACCGGACACTAGCCCTCCCTGAGAAATCTGAAGTTCTCTGTATTCAATGGTTTTCGGAGAACGATATTAAAACCATTAAACTCGAAGGGAATCCTTTGTCAAAAATGTTAACCAACCAGCCGCACTAATTCTCAGCAAAACAAAGTGTTTATTGTAATTGATTGTTTGAGTAGTTTAAAGGCACCTGGAAATAGGATTTTTTTTTCTTTTAAACATAAGAGTATATGTTTATTAACAATAAAACAATTTTTTGAGTAATTGTTTGTCACGATTTATATGTTAAAAAAATTAATTAAGTGACTGGGGGGTTTGACTCCGCCTACCCCTTTTGTGACGTAGAAAAAGGAAGACTTTGCCTCGATCAAACATAGACCCCCCTCGATGCGTAGATAACACACGTGCAAAAGTACATGTAATTCTAAGACGTGAGTTTGTACGCTGCGAAAAAGTTTTTTTCTGGCATTTTTCCGGCAATGCCGACCAGGGTTATTGCTGCTGGATGCAGCAAAACAACTAAAGATGGGGTCAGTCTTCATCTGTTTCCTGCAAATCCCAAGTATAGGCGGTTGTTGGCTGCGAAAGTCAGATTAACTAGAGCAAAGTGGTCCGGTCCGACGTCTTTTTCAGCGCTGCAGCGAACACTTAGAGCCGTCGTACTTCGAATCCTGGATACACAACTCATTTGACATGACGCCGTCCAAACAATTTTTCTAGCTAGTGGGAAGTCGAAGAAGGTATCTGAAAGACGTGGCGAACTCAGAGGAGCATTTGCTAAACGTGAACAAATTCGGGTAAGTTTGAACTTTGAGGGTATGTTTTTAGCTTTTGCCAAGTGACACGATTTTTGTTGGTACCGCATGCGATTCACCGTGCGTGCAGGTCCTATGTGACCGTCCGCCCATTATACAGCAGCCATAGTGCGTGCGTGCAGTCTGATCTGTGGCCATTTTCTATAATAATACATCTTACAACCCATTTGGTCACTAAAAAGTCGCATAGTTAAATAAAAATAGCAGCAATAGCTTTTGTAAAAACCACTAGGCGTTCAACATGTTCAAGTTTCAATGTACGTATGTGTGTAAAATCGTGTCTAAATTTGTTTTGATGTGCCATGTTCCCAGACGTAATGTACGGGGGCCCGACTACAAATTTTCTCTCCAAATATCGCGCCTTGAAATACGTCACGAACAGCGCCCTCTCGGGTCGGGGCCTACTCGTAAATTTGTAAATACAATCAAAACTAAGATTTTTAAACCTTAGTTAATTTTTTTTTTTAGTGACAAAAGCTTTATTTAAAAAAAATACCACTTCCAGGTGACTTTAAATCATGGATCCTAATACGGGGCGAGCACCCCAGTTAACACGTGACCAACGAGTACAGCGCCCATTGGTTGACGGAGTCGATTGTATCGTGGTTGTATATGAAACACGTCGCATTCTAAATCTCTACTTTCGTATTATTATTTCAGATACCATAGTGAAGTGTAGTGCGGTGCAATGATGGCTCACTGCGAGGGAATATCGGTGGAGAAAAAACTGTTGATATTTCTCTTTGGAATCCTCGTGTGGTTTTACCCGCTATCCTGCTGGTGCCTCAATCTCACAGGTAAGTATTTAATTAACGAGGAAACTAATGTGGGAACGCAGCACCAGGCAAAGTATACCTTCGTTTTTTGGAATCGTTCAACCGAGTTTTAAAATGTATGTGAACATACACCCACCATTTCATTTAAAAAGTCGCGTTTTTATAGATGTCGCCGAAAATCCGGAACGATTTGTGTCCTCGCAGAAGGAATCAATAATATTGTAGAATACACAGTCTTGAAAGCGTTATTCTGAGATTCAAACTTTGTGAACAAAAACTTATATCTTGTAACTAATCACACCACTTCGAATTGAAATGTCTTTCGAAGTGCTTAAGACTATCGAAAGCTGCATAAATTAGGCTTCTACTAAAACTTTGTATTTACATTAATTTCAAGAGTGATTACCCAACGTATTATGCATTCCCTTTTAAACATACAATTCACTAAAAACTTAGATCAAAAGGATTGCGTCTCAGATCTATAACGAATGCATTTTCAAAATTGAGTCAATGTCCATTTCAGCATTGGATCTCTGTGGGATGCAAGCCAGCCAGCCAGAGCTCGGACTTTAAAGGGTATTCAGCAGATCTAGCAATTGACGGCAACTCAAACACTTACTTCTTCATTGGTGGGTCTTGCTCTCACACCGGTTAGTGTAAAATTTGAATAAAAAAATGTTTGCAAGATGCAAATTACATAAAAGTGTTTAGGAGAGAGTGTAACTCGGGGCAACGAATATACGAGCCTCGCATAGACCTTACTCATTGACGTCATCCAGCGGCCATCTTAGTGGAAAAACGGTGACGAAACAATCGAAACGCACAGATTTGTACGCGCGGCGCACAGGATTGGCCAATGAACAACCTCCTTTTGACCTCTAGGTGAGGGCGCCCTACTGAAATGACGTCATGTGCATAAGGTCTTTTGTAAATTTTTGTTTGATTTGTTGGTACATGCCACTCATATCCAATGAGTCCCACCCATTGGATACAATGATATCATTGGATAAACGTGCAATGGTTCAGAGGAGGAGGAGGAGTTAGATGAAAACAAAAGTGATGAATCAACATAATATGACAGTGATTGTGATGATTGTATTGCCGTGAAAAGATTGAGCCATTGAACAAACGGATATGTCCACTAAACGATTAACGAAGCCAATGCACCACATCTCATAGTTTCATATTCTTTATCCTATATGCCTCTGAAGAAGGTCCGATTTGGATCGAAAGCTTAGGCCATCTACCCTACTCATAATACTTTAAACCTATTTCTGATACATTTTGATCTCTCTGAAGGAATGTCAAAGTGTTCAATATTGTTACTTTTCTTCTGGCACAGTTTGACCTTTCATTAAGGTTTCAGCCAATTATTTGTCCGAATTTCATGTAATTCATGCCTCACCTATTATGTCCCTGTTGCAGGTAATGATGTTCATCCGTGGTGGAAGGTGGACCTGGGAACAAACCACTGCATTGGTCGTATCACCCTTGTCAACAAAAACACATGTTGTAGTAAGTCCTAAAAAGTTAATTGACCCAATTCACTAGACGTCATTAACATTAATATTTTTGGATGCGCCATAATGGTTGGCAATGTCACTCTGTGCGCTATTCAGTGAAGTGCGCATTTTAGGCGACGCGGCGTTTACACATAAACCTTTTGACCACATAGATATAGAATAATATATTTTAATTCTATATCTATGTTCGTCCACCAAAATGGTCAGCATGGAACAGTCACCGCGTTTGACTTGCGTGCAAGGGGTCAATACTCTAAAATTTGAAGATGAGAAGATTGACCTGATCTGGATGAATGTAACGAAGAAGTATCTGGTAACCAGCGAGAATAATTATAACCATATTATTCCAGCTGGTTACATTTTAATGTTTTAGCAATAATATTTTTGTACGTATACGGGCCTTATAATTGACCAAAGAGGGCGCTGTTTACAAGGTCGAACAGAAAAGTGTATTGTTTGGTTGATGGCCTGGGTGAGCAGAACGAACAGTACTCAGTTCGCAGAGTAATACCGGAAAAGGGGGTTTACAAAAAGCTGGCAAGAGCCATGCCGACGGGCTAAACTTAAAGGCAGTGGACACTATTGGTATTTACTCTAAATAATTATTACTAGCATAAAACCTCACTTGGTAACGAGTAATGATGGTATAAAACATTGTGAGAAACGGCTCCCTCTGAAGTGCCATAGTTTTCGAGTAATGAAGTAATTTTCCACGAATTTGATTTCGAGACCTCAGATTTAGAACTTGAGATCTCGAAATCAACCATCTGAAAGCACACAACTGCGTGTGACAAGGGTGTTTTTTCTTTCATTCATATCTCCCAAGTTAGATGACCGATTGAGCTCAAATTTTCACAGGTTTGTTATTTTATGCATGATGAGATACAGCAAATGAGAAGACTGGTCTTTGACAATTACCAAAAGTGTCCACTGTCTTTAAACTCAAGTTAGTTATTATGACAAAGAAAAGTCATGCATGGATGTATAGATTATCACAGTGTTTTTCCTGGATTTCTTGTTGACAAGAGTTGTTATCAATGGTTTGTTCGCTGACAGAATCAAATAAAGATAATTCAGATTGGATGAGGTAGATCTTATCGTAAACAACGACAACATATAATCAAGGGTTCTTCTGCAAAGAATATTGGTGTTGACCAACGAGTATGTCCGCGAGTATTTTAATGCAACAAGATTAAGTAAGTATGGGTTGTCCTAATAATATAACTGCACAAAACATCAAGCATAGTAAGACTCGTTTTCAAATGTTGTGCATCCTGGGTTGAATCAAATTTAATAAAGAGTTTTACTTTCATTGACAGGCGAACGATTGATTGGCGCCGTGGTAAGGGCAGGCATAAAGAGCGACATTTTCAACAATGCCGCGTGTGGGTTACCAGTGACGTCAGACCAAGCATCGATCCTTGGGGGACACATACAACTTGTATGTGACCCGCCCGTGATTGCGCCATACATCAGTGTGGACGACGATGTCCCTAATTTACCAAAAAATGAACCCTACCTAACGCTGTGCGAAGTGATGGTTGAAGAGTACTCCATGGAGGAATGCCTTCAAACAACAAGTAAGAAAATAAGAGAATGAATTATGACAAAGACATTTTTTTTTTTTTTTTTTTTACAATTTTAATAGTTGAATGGGGACAACTACAAACAACGAATTTCTTTATTCAGTAGAGATCGTCTTGAATGGTAAACTCACTCTGTGACAGTATTTGCCAGAAATGGTTCTTGGAATGTAACATCTACTGCGTGATTGCGTATTTTGGTTTTTGTCGGCTGTCTGTCTGACTGACAGTTTTTATCAACTGCTGTCAGTTTTACTTGTTTTTCTGCGTTCTTATGGGATTAACCGCCTTTTGATTTAAAGGCAGTGGACACTATTGGTAATTGTCAAAGACTAGCCTTCACAGTTGGTGTATAGATCTCAACATATGCCAAAAGTAACAAACCTGTGAAAATTTAAACTCAATCGGTCATCGAACTTGCGAGATAATAATTAAAGAAAAATACCCTTGTCACACGAAGTTGTGTGCGTTTAGATAGTCGATTTCGAGACCTCAAGTTCTAAACTTGAGGTCTCGAAAACAAATGTTTGTGGAAAATAACTTCTTTCTCGAAACTATGGGACTACAGAGGGAGCCGTTTCTCACAATGTTTTATACCATCAACCTCTCCCCATTACTCGTCACCAAGAAAGGTTTTACGCTCATAATTATTTTGAGTAATTACCAATAGTGTCCACTGCCTTTAATATTTTGTTATATTTTGTTAAAGATGCAAACATCTCGGTGAAGAGATTTTCTTTTTGCGAAGACCTCGACCTGCTCTACTAGTACTACTTTATTTTCTGATTTTATTCAACAGCTACTGATATGTCGACAGCTGCAATGATCGGGGACCCGTCGTTCTCCATCACCTGCATGTCCACATTGATGTTTGTGGACAAACAAATCACCAGCGCACGCCCTCTGTTGGTCGCTAACAAGAAGTCACCCATGCAATGTTTCATGCGTTGCAAGATGAATTACGAGTGTTGGTCTTTCGACTACGTCATGACTTCTGGTCAGTGCAGGCTCTACGAGGTAAAGGCTGGAGACGTGAAGGCAGATGATCAGCCAGGCTGCTTGGTGTATGCAGTAGTCCGTGGCTAGACCAATATTGCAATATTATATAAAAAAGTAACTCCTTTAATTATGTAACCATACGGACGCAAATGCCAATAAAGGATTCGAGTTATTCGGAATTAATTCATGTTCTTGTTTGTACGTTCGAATCAATGTCGTGCTTACAAAATCATTTCAAGTACACGAATGGGAGACTTTGGGACGCTAGGTGGCAGCAGACTTACCAGGTAAACTTCCATTGTTTACGTAGTTCTGAGCGTGCGCACATGACCGAGAACAATGGGTTTTACCTGGTAAGTCTGCTGCCACCAAGCGTCCCAAAAGTCTCCCATTAAATACTTCGAATTGTCTTTGTTTCGAGTGAACGAAAGAACGCAATTAACTAGTTCTTGGCATGTGGATTTATTTGTTTTCTTTTGTTTTCCCTTTATAGGCACTGGACACTATTGGTAAAATTATGTCAAATACCAGTCTACTCACTTGGTGTGTCTCAACATACGCACAAATTAACAAACCTGTGAAAATTTGAACTCAATTGATCGTCAAAGTTGCGAGATAAAAATGAAAGAAAAAAACACCCTTGTCACACAAAATTGTATGCTTTCAGATGCTTGAATTCGGGACCTCAAAATATTATTCTGAGGTCTCGAAATCAAATTCGTGGAAAAAAATTCTTGCTCGGATACTATGTTACTTCAGAGGGAGCCGTTTCTCACAATGTTTTATACTATCTACAGCTCTCCTGCTTGTTGCCAAGTAAGTTTTTAAGCTACCAATTATTTTAAGTAGTTACCAATAGTGTCCACTGCCTTTAATCATTGTAGGAAACCTAAAGCCTGTTTTTGTGTTCAGCTGAATATTTTTGTTTAGAGGGCGCTCTTTTACTAGGTAGTCGCATCGCAAATTTCAAGGCTTAAGGTTTTTAAAAGGCATGACTTTGCTTAAAGCTATTGTGGTGAATCTAATGTTTGTAGGCATATGTACATGTCTCACATTGCGTTGAGAGTTTAGTTGAACGCTTTTGTTAAAGCCATTATACACTTTCGGAACAGAACACAAAATAAAAGTTCACAGATTTACAAATAACTTTACATGGTTTACAGAAGGTAATGGTAAAAGACTTCTCTTGAAATATTATTCCATGAAATGCTTTACTGTTTGAGAAAACATTAAAACAATTATCAATTATCGACAACGAGAATTACGGATTATAGTAAACACATGTCATGACACGGCGAAACGTGCGGAAACAAGGGTGGGTTTTCCCGTTATTTTCTCCCGACTCCGATGACCGATTGAGCCTAAATTTTCACAGGTTTGTTATTTTATATAAAAGTTGTGATACACCACGAAGTGTGGGACTTTGGACAATACTGTTTAGGCGCCGAATCAAAATAGGCCAACGCGTTGCAACGCGTTGCAACGGCAGAGGCGTTGGCAGGCGTTGTAAAAAATTAGTTGGGTAATTTATTTCCACAACGCGTTTTTGGCCGTTGCAACGCGTTGTATACTGAGCTCATTAACTCTGCCTGTTACTGTTAGTTTAAATGACAAAAGGAAGAGATGTGTTGATATTTAAAGTAGGCCCGTGCGGTACATCGTACGGGTGACTGACTCTGAAAGGAATCACACTCTACACACGCTGCCGTGAGGTGTAGGCTGACAACAAAAGAATAACATGCCACTCATTAACATTACCGTAGACAACAGACCAGTGATAGTGAAATAATGATTCATTCGTTGTACCTGCAATTTAAGGACCAAACTTTGGGTCTTTGAGTGACTGTATAAATACCACTTTGTCTAATCTAATTACTGATGTTACATTAAGAAGACACTGGTTCTGTACACAAACAATTCAAAACAAATACCTTCCAAACTTTTGGTTCCGGCACCACTTCGCCCACCTTACATTGTTTGTTGTTCGAAATACATTTAGCAATAAGAAACTGAAATAGTCATCACACTCTCTCTAATAATCATGATGCATATTATTTTATTAACATTGAATAATAGATACTTAAAAGACGGACCAAAACTTTGCTCTCTGTTATAATGTATTTATTGAATAAAGAGACATCCGGCTTGAGACTGGCACACACTACTGATCTCCGTCTTAGAAAACAACATGAATATATATCTCAAGAGGGCGCACTTAAGCATGGCCCCTTATAAAATAAAGAGTATTACGCATGCAAAGTGATCAATGCGTCAGGGAACACGACCTTTGGTGCAATGGTGCGCTGTTGTGTGTGAAATCTTTACGCCACAACATAATTATTTTTCATCTTTGTACAGGAGTGAAGATTTGTTTACTGAATGATTTATTCTAAAAAAGGAGGTGGGAAAAAGATGGTCTTAAATTTGTAGATGTATCAAGCCTGACATTTCCGAATCAATAAGTTTAAAAGATGCAGTTTGACACTGTACTGTTTGATTTTGAAATCAAAAACCCCAAATCAATATTTCATTTTCAAACTTCACATTAAATTAGCCGTAAGAGACTGAAATGTACTTCTGAAATTGTCAATATCAATAGATGAAATCAAACCCAAAATACGAGGATAATTGTATAAAAATTCAGCGTGAGCTCGACACAACACTAGCCGGTCAACCGTGCCTGACGGACGGCGTTGCTCAAGGCCGGATGATGCTCTGCAATGCTGGTAGTGATTACAACGGCAATCTTTTGCTAATATTGTTGGTCAACAAAAAGGAGAAATTATAAAGGGACTTAATTTGTAAATAATATTGTCCGATGAAGTTGAACGAATGTTTTGTAGTTGTAGATGTATCATGCCCGACATTTCAAATCATTCTGACATTTTAATAAAATATTGCTGTTAACCATTTAGCCACTGTACCGCCCAGCCGCCTCTATGCGGTACGAGGAAACCTCGCTAGCTTGTGTTTGTAGAAAAAACGGAACATCAAAATAAAACTCGATAGTCATTAGTAGGTCTACGCATTTGTTAATATATCTAGTTGTTATAGATCGTTATTAATTCTCCCTTTATAGTTGACTTGTCGAAGCTAATGATGATGAAATAATTTAGCTCTTACGAAAAAAAAAACGCTCATTAGTAAACAGGAAATTGTTCATCATTTATGATGATATTGTCGAAAGTTAACGCCTTCGCATTTAATCAGTATGAGCATTGAGCCAGATAAAAGCCTTGAAAAGCTATTGTGTCCATTTCATCCGTGCACAAAAATATTCGCCATAAAAATTACCGTAGCCGTTTAACGAGAGGCATTTATTGTTCCCATGAGAACTTGTACTTTTATACAAATATTACCGAAAGGGTAAAAATTTTTGCATACATATTAAGCCATGGCTATCTTTTAAAATGCGAACTACGATTCCAGTAATTTACTGCAAGAATCTTGAGAAATTGGTTTTGCAACACACTCGGGCGGTGCAGGGACTAAAGGGTTAAGGCAAATGGGAGCGTATTTCCAAATGTCCTTGATGACAAAGAATCGTGGTACAGATAAACTGATGCCAGCTAATAGGCCCTACTCAAGGGGCTAACAACAATTGACGAGTTATAGTTGTCCATCCTCTTCAGTTCAATTGGATACCAAAATTCGAAAATGCCATAGCATTTTTTTGTTTTTCATAGTGATCCCGATCCACATAAAACAAGTGTTTTTATATTTATGATGTGAACTTTAAAAAGGTTTTTTGGTCGAGTGATATTAATGGGGGTGTACTTTTGTTTGTAAACAAATTGCCTGTGGAGTGTGTGTAAACAAATCGTGTGCGCTCTGCACTGCTCCAGCAATGTTTTAAAGTCTTTTAGAAAAGGAAAGGAACATTAATATGGGAGAAAGGAGGGGGAGGGAGTTTACAATACATTCAACAAAATAACAATTTAATTCAGCAAATATTCCACACCTGAAACCGAGAAAAACTAATAACTAAACAATATTGAGAGATTGCTCAACGTCTACAGACTACATAATATGATTGGGACAAAACTAAAGTGTATTATATTGAATTATTCTACAACAATGGAAATTAAAATGCTATTTTCGTGCCTGGCGCATGACACAAGTCTAATGGTGTTCCCAATAGACTGAGTGTACATATCTCGCGGGTATTCAAATTTCCACGCGTTAACATACAACCTCGTTCCCAGTGGTGTATGATCTCACCGCGCGATGTTTTTCCGAAATGTTCCTGCTCGATCAAGCCCTTACCATAGAGCTATATATTATTGTCAATATATATAACTCTCTAGCCCTAACCGATTATTTGTCTTAATAAAAAACGTGTTTATAATCAAGTGCCTTCCTCGAGGACGTTCAAGGTTCGTGTATCAAAAGTGTGTTACCGAAACCAATCGGGGGATTGTTGTCATGGACGATTGGAAATACTTCAATGTTAGCCAAGTTGCCAAGGGTAACGATGCGCGATGATGCTTTTCGTCAGCAAGCAAACCGACTCAGGATCGATTATATTTTACCCACCAGTTGATGCTCTCGTCAGGTTTAACACTCAACGAGAAATAAAAAGACAAACTTGGATAAATCCCCCAAAAGATCAAAACTCTGTAACCCTCATATCTTTATCACAGGCACGGACACCTTCGGTAATTGTCCAGGATTAGTATCACACGATGTATCCCAATATTGAGTTTTAATATGCAAAAATTCAGAAAATCTGAGAACATCTGGACTTAATCACTAGGTCACTCTGAGAAAAAGAAAAAAAAGGGGAAATCTGTATTTTACACGAACGTCATGATATAATTTTTGTATAACTTATGGTTAGGGAAATAGCGAGTAGAGTGTAACAACCGCATCCTAAGCCCATTCGCGACCGGACACTAGCCCTCCCTGAGAAATCTGAAGTTCTCTGATTCAAAGGTTTTCGGAGAACGATATTAAAACCATTAAACTCGAAGGGAATCCTTTGTCAAAAATGTTAACCAACCAGCTGCACTAATTCTCAGCAAAACAAAGTGTTTATTGTAATTCATTGTTTTGAGTAGTTTCAATCCTGGATCCTAACACGGGGCGAGCACCCCAGTTAACACGTGACCAACGAGTACAGCGCCCATTGGTTGACGGAGTCGAAGTATCGTAGCAGGTTGTATATGAAACACGTCGCATTCTAAATCTCTACTTTCATATTATTATTATTTTTTCAGATACCATAGTGAAGTGCAGTGCGCTCTTCATTTGTACCTACATTTTATTTAAAATGTTTGATCATTAATAAACGCCTTTTCGTTTCAAATTGTTGTTGTTGTTGATAAACATGTTGTTGGCAATCAAATAAATTAAGAAATAACAAAGTGCAAAGAACATTTTTTCGCTTGTGACAGGGCCTCTTGTCTTTTGTCTGTGTGTGAATGCATTTTGTTTCTGTTTCTGTGTGAATAAAAAAATCGCCGAGTTTATGACACATTACATTTTTGAGAGTTACAGCGTTACATTTGTTGTTGGCAAATTAGTCCTGTCTGACTGTACTGTATGTGACTGTACTGTAGAGTCTGACATGTCTGAGGAGAGACGAGAGCCTAATAAAACAAACTTGTTAATTTTTCCAGAACACAATAGAATGACCATGATGACAGTAGTAGATTAACAAGTTGAGGCACACTTACCAGCTTAAATGATACATTTGTACGATGATTGTTGAAACTTAAACAAACACATAAAATCATAACACTCCGACAAAAATTACAACAAACCACTCAGAAATCAGAACAACAACGACCTCTTGCCGTACGTTACGATTCTATTTTTGATCTAGCTCAGTAGCTGTAGCAAAATAATCTTACTTTTAAACCCATTTATTACAAATGGATAACCCATTATCAGCTCACGACTCACCTTTCTGTTTTCTTCGGGAACCTGAAGAAAGGCAAATGAGGGCATTTGGCCTTACTGTTTTGGCAGTTTACGGCCGCAACCCGCCGAGTTGGCGTTGTGTAGTTGGAGTGTTGTTGCCTGCCTATCGAGAGTTTTGCACATGTGTGTAAACTTTTCTTGCCGAAATGGCGCCCGCTTTGACCCATGAAAATTTCAGCATTTGCGTTGAGTTATCTACGATCTTTGGGCTAGGTCACTATGAAATTATGCAAATGAGAATGTTTCATTCTCATGAACGTAGGGAATTACTTCGCAGTATAAAACTCAAAGTATTCACGAACAACACTTACAAATATTATGTTGAGTATGATCTTTTAACTTACATAGGTCATTTAATTTATTAAATTTACTTTTAAATCATGAAAATCATACTCTACCATAAAAACACAATTCAAGATCTCATTCGATAGTGATAGTGTTTGTTTATTATTATTTCATTTATAACATTAAAATCTTCCCCTCCACTCGTGCGACGCCATAGCTTAGTTGGTTAAAGCGACTGTTTAGTAAACAGGAGATCCCCGGTTCGACTCCGGGTGGTAACGTAACATAAATTTTAAATAATTGCATATTGGGTGCTTTTAAGTAACTTATTCTCCCCCTTTTCACTCTGATTACAGTAAAAATTAATCAGAGCATTGTACATACCTAAATAGACGTTTCAAAAATTTACTGTTGTAAGCTTTTAACAGAAATTCACAGTCTACTTATTATCTGACAACTAAAACAGCAATACAAATCAGTCTTTGAAACGTTTTATTTCAACAGAAGAATTGTGGTTATTTATTCATGCAAACTTCAACCATCAATATTCACAATTAGTACACTTGGTATGTAATATCAGATTGAGTGATTCAATTTGTATACTGTGCATCTTATGAATTGTGGAAATGTGTAGGGGATGGGAAGTCTGCGCTGCTCTGGTAAATAGCATACAGTTTGATTTATTGTGTGCTCTGTGTAGCCTGCTGTGTGTGTCACTGGATATCTATTCTGTCTCTGCTCATTTAGCTAACTAACAATCTCTATCAGCAACCACCAGTGGGCTAGCTGCTCTGCGACTTTGCATCCTGCTGCACTGACCTACTGCTCAGCTCTGACTATCTGCAACTCAGCTCATCTCACAAAAGAGTTCCATGCCCAAAATTAACCGGGCCTAATTTCATGGCTCTGCTTACCGTCAAATTCTGTGCTTACTGTGCAAGTGCTAGGTTTCTGTGCTAGGTAGCGTGGAGTAAGCATGCCCACAAGCAAAGATTTCCTGCTAACCTGTGAAATACGCTCGACATAAGAGCCGTAATTCCCTGCTTTTGTAAGCGCTGAGTCTTTTCTTATAGAATGCAGAGCCATGAAATTAGGCCAGAGCAACAATACGCCCTCGCAGCTTGCCTGTTATTGACTTTATGGACTTGCATGGGGGTACTGGTTGGCTAAATAGCACGTAACAGAGTATATTATGATCACTCACTCTCATGTACAATCTGCAATGTAAAAACTACACAATCAATAACGAAATGTGTACAGAACAGGAATAAAGAACAGTGTCTGTCCTTTCTTGTTTTATCTGACAGAACTATTCAACTGACATTACTCGTTACCAAGTTCGGTTTTATGCTAATAATTATTTTAAGTTATTACAGATAGTGCCTTTAAATGTGTGCAGTTCTAATGTTTTTGAATTTTATTGTGTTAGTGTGTATGTGTGCGTGTTTATTTGATATATTTATATATTTGATATTATTGTTGTTGAGAGACGACGTCGTCTTATATCCAGCTTTGGATTTAACAATGTTATATCTATCTAATCTATCAAATCTACAGGCCTTGACCCTGCGAGACCAGATTTCAAAGATTATGTGGGTAAGCCGGAGTGCGTTTTGGATAAAACTGATGCCGACTTCGTTGACGTCATCCATTCGGATGGAAGCCTCCAAGCGTATGGACTTGAGGAACCGGTAAATCTTGTTTAAACCGCCCAACCCTTTCATAATAATAATAATATGTATTCGAGCAAACACATTTACAAGTACGTGAAGTATACTTGTAAACAAATATTTAAAACAAAGTAAAACAACAGCGGGATACCAAGAAGAGCTTTTAAAAACTAAAAAAAGTAACAACAAAATAACTATCGCCGAAAGGCGTATGTCTCCTAAATCCGAGAAATTAAAAAAAGAACAAAAAAAAGAACATCAAAAAATACAAAACCAATTAACAACTAGACATTAGGTGTTTGTGAACAAACACAAAGCTGTTCCGTATTCTTTTGCTTAGATTATGTGGTAAAATGACCAAGGAGCCTATAACTGAAAAAAAGTTTGAAATGTTGAATAGTGTCTTGAGTTATGATGCCACTTCCGGTTGACCCGAAAGTAGAGGTCGACATGGGGTCACGGTAACCTAAGGCTAATCTCCAATGCCCAAGGGGTCTAAAACTGAAAAAAGTTTGAAAATCGGTTCAATGGCACTTGAGATATGGTCCCACTTCCAGTTGACACGGAAGAAGAGGTCAAAATGAGGTCACGGTTTTTCCCAACAAATTTTAAGACCTAAAGAGTCTATAACTGAAGATTTTTTTTTAAATCGGTTGTGTAACTCTTGAGATATGGTCCCACTTCCGGTTAACCCGGAAGTAGAGGTCAACTTGAGGTCACAGTTTTTCAAAATTAATGTCCATGCCCAAAGGAGTCTTCACTACAGACAGTGTAAAAATTGGTCCTGCACTTCTTGTGATATGGTGCTGCAAGGATTTTCACTGTCAATAGAGGGCGGTATATAAGATGAGTGGTCCCTAGTTGAATAATGTAAAAACTTGCATTTGACTCAGGATTGTTTGATTTGGTTGGTTTCTTGAGTTCATGCCAGTATCTTTAGAGTCCATTGCCATGTGACAAACTACTTAATGATACAATCCTTGTATTTGGTTGGTGGTTTGATGTTTGATCTAGTTCGAGTGGATTTTACTGAACTCGTAACCACCAAACTCTGCACCTACGATCACCATTTTCTGCTAAATGTGCATGCGCGGAATAAAATGTGCGAGCTTGGAAGCACACAAACAAAAGAAATCCCTGCTAAGCAGTGTATTTTGCTTGACGTAAGCGCAGAATTCATTGCTTCTTCTAAGCACTGAATCTTTGCTTCCAGAGCAGAGCACTACATTGGGCCCATTCGCACAAGATTTTTCAGAAAGTTTATCGCGATTCAGAACCGCAATGCATTTTGGGAAGGAATATGGGGCGGTATCTACCAGTTTCTACGACTCGCGCTCGCAACGCCTATACCTTTGTGTGGGTTCAACAGCGCCCTCTCTTGAAATTTTGCGATTTGCGATAAAACCTTAATAAGCAAGTTCCCATCATGATAGGCCTGGGTGACTAGTGAAATTTACTAACTGGACTAATCGCACCTCAAACCCAACTACGACACTTGTCGAGATAAATTACGGATTCTCAAGACTTGTGCGGCAAAGTGTTGCAAGCGCACGTTATATTATATGTTGCGAATAGTAAGAAGCAACACAACTAAGTGTTTCACCAGACAGGTAGTCGGGTCAACGTTTGAGCACGATTATAACAGAGTAGAGAAAAGTAGTAGTCGCGACTCAAATAATAATTTGTAGTCGTGACTCAAACAATAATTTGTAGTCGCGACTTTAACACTAAAGCACACTAGTTGCCCCGGCCTAGAGTTTGGTGGTTACGTAAGTAAACCACGGGTATTATCCTGCGAATGCAAATCAAATTTTTAAGTCACTGTTGTTTTCGCAGCGAAAGTTTTGCAGGAGTTGAGCACAATTAGTCAATGTAGCGTTTTTTTATTGGGAACTGTGACGCTCAAGAACGCATTCCTTGCTAAGCTGTTAAATACGCTTAGCGTTAGCACAATTCCATGATTACGTAAGCGCTGCGATTCTTTCCCTTAAAAGCCATTGGCCCAAGACCAAACTACACTAAAGCTTTTTAAACACAAAAAGCAGCTAAACACAGCAAATACAAGTACAAGTTGTGATTCAAGGTATTCTGCTCATCTGCAAATTTTTTAAAGCAAAATAATTTGCCTATTGATTATAATAAGTAGCTCTATAACATTTAGCCACTATTCTGCTCAGTTTCTGCTTTTTTATGAAGCAAAATGTTTTGCCTATTTATTATAAGCAGCTCTATACAAGTGACCCACTCAACCACAAGAGAAACGTCAGAATAATAAAATCGCTGCTTTTGTATTCCTGCCAAAGAGTTTTTGTATGTCATGGTATAATTTCCGAAAAGAAAGCGAAATACTTTAGTTAGTTTAGGGTTATGGTCCCCGATTTCACCCGTAAAAGATTCCAAATCCCAGGCGTTCTATTTTTGTCGTCCACGCTCGTCGCCTGAAACGAACCCGGTCAACTCGGTCCCAAACTAACTCGGTCCCAGTCATACGTTGACAGTTTTTTCAATCTTTTCTCAAAAACGAACCCGGTCAACTCGGTCCCAAACCAACTCGGTCCCAGTCATACGTTGACAGTTTTTTTTTCACTAATTTCTCAAAAACTACAACACCACAGCAAGTAATATTTTAAGGGAAGCTTTCAACTATCATTATCTTCAAAATGTTTAAGTTAAGTGTAATTCTGTGGACACCATGGTATGTCGTCGTCGTCAAAAACGTACTCCTATTTATATACGCACGTTCGTTAAACGAAAACCCTATGCCTCTGTGTACGTCCAGAACTCGGTTAGGAAACGAAGAAACAGACACTGCGCTGTGGTCCAGAACGTATGTAGAAAAACAAGAAAAAAGAGACTTGAGTAGACTCCTCTCAAGAAGTCACAACTCATGATAGGTACATACTGAATTGCATTTACCATGGAGAATGGTTAACAATAACATGGAAGTGACTGCATCCAGTTATGTTCAAACGCGTAGACTCATCTCAAGAAGTCACAACTCATGATAGGTACATACTGTACGGCATTTACCAAAGAGAATATTTCGCAATAACATGAAAGTGACTGCATCAAGTTTACAAATTAAAAATTCAAATGAAGACCACGTGGTTAATTAATGAAGAATTTTTACACTTTTGTATTAGAATAAAGCTTAGGTTCTAAGCTTCAATTTGATATATGATTTAACTATTTTATCCTAATACTTTAGGAGTAGGGGCCTAAACAAAAACGCTGTACAAACGCTATGGGGTTTGAGGCGGAAACAAAGAATAATAATAATAATAATAAAAACTAGACATTAGGTGTTTGTGAACAAACACAAAGCTGTTCCGTGTTCTTTTGCTTAGATTATGTGGTAAAATGACCAAGGAGCCTATAACTGAAAAAAAGTTTGAAATGTTGAATAGTGTCTTGAGTTATGATGCCACTTCCGGTTGACCCGAAAGTAGAGGTCGACATGGGGTCACGGTAACCTAACCTAATCTCCAATGCCCAAGGGGTCTAAACTGAAAAAAAGTTGAAAATCGGTTCAATGGCACTTGAGATATGGTCCCACTTCCAGTTGACACGGAAGAAGAGGTCAAAATGAGGTCACGGTTTTTCCCAACAAATTTTAAGACCTAAGGAGTCTATAACTGAAGAATTTTTTTTAAATCGGTTGTGTAACTCTTGAGATATGGTCCCACTTCCGGTTAACCCGGAAGTAGAGGTCAACTTGAGGTCACAGTTTTTCAAAATTAATGTCCATGCCCCAAGGAGTCTTCACTACAGACAGTGTAAAAATTGGTCCTGCACTTCTTGAGATATGGTGCTGCAAGGATTTTCACTGTCAATAGAGGGCGGTATATAAGATGAGTGGTCCCTAGTTGAATAATGTAAAAACTTGCATTTGACTCAGTATTGTTTGATTTGGTTGGTTTCTTGAGTTCATGCCAGTATCTTTAGAGTCCATTGCCATGTGACAAACTACTTAATGATAAAATCCTTGTATTTGGTTGGTGGTTTGATGTTTGATCTAGTTCAAGTGGATTTTACTGAACTCGTAACCACCAAACTCTGCACCTACGATCACCATTTTCTGCTAAATGTGCATGCGCGGAATAAAATGTGCGAGCTTGGAAGCACACAAACAAAAGAAATCCCTGCTAAGCAGTGTATTTTGCTTGACGTAAGCGCAGAATTCACTGCTGCTTCTAAGCACTGAATCTTTGCTTCCAGAGCAGAGCACTACATTGGGGCCATTCGCACAAGATTTTTCATAAGGTTTATCGCGATTCAGAACCGCAATGCATTTTGGGAAGGAATATGGGGCGGTATCTACCAGTTTCTACGACTCGCGCTCGCAACGCCTATACCTTTGTGTGGGTTCAACAGCGCCCTCTCTTGAAATTTTGCGATTTGCGATAAAACCTTAATAAGCAAGTTTCCATCATGATAGGCCTGGGTGACTAGTGAAATTTACTAACTGGACTAATCGCACCTCAAACCCAACTACGACACTTGTCGAGATAAATTACGGATTCTCAAGACTTGTGCGGCAAAGTGTTGCAAGCGCACGTTATATTATATGTTGCGAATAGTAAGAAGCAACACAACTAAGTGTTTCACCAGACAGGTAGTCGGGTCAACGTTTGAGCACGATTATAACAGAGTAGAAAAAAATAGTATTCGCGACTCAAATAATAATTTGTAGTCGTGACTCAAACAATAATTTGTAGTCGCGACTTTAACACTAAAGCACACTAGTCGCCCCGGCCTACTTTTGCACATAAGTAAACCACGGGTATTATCCTGCGAATGCAAATCTAATTTTTAAGTCACTGTTGTTTTCGCAGCGAAAGTTTTGCAGGTCAACTGTAGTCAACTGTAGCATTTTTTTATTGGGAACTGTGACGCTCAAGAACGCATTCCTTGCTAAGCTGTTAAATACACTTAGCGCTGCGATTCATTCCCTTAAAAGCCATCGGCCCAGGACCAAACTACACTGAAGCTTTTTAAACACAAAAAGCAGCTAAACACAGCAAATACAAGTACAAGTTGTGATTCAAGGTATTCTGCTCATCTGCAAATTTTTTAAAGCAAAATAATTTGCCTATTGATTATAATAAGTAGCTCTATAACATTTAGCCACTATTCTGCTCAGTTTCTGCTTTTTTATAAAGCAAAATGTTTTGCCTATTTATTATAAGCAGCTCTATACAAGTGACCCACTCAACCACAAGAGAAACGTCAGAATAATAAAATCGCTGCTTTTGTATTCCTGCCAAAGAGTTTTTGTATGTCATGGTATAATTTCCGAAAAGAAAGCGAAATACTTGAGTTAGTTTAGGGTTAGGTCCCCGATTTCACCCGTAAAAGATTCCAAATCCCAGGCGTTCTATTTTTGTCGTCCACGCTTGTCGCCTGAAACGAACCCGGTCAACTCGGTCCCAAACTAACTCGGTCCCAGTCATACGTTGACAGTTTTTTCACTCATTTCTCAAAAACGAACCCGGTCAACTCGGTCCCAAACCAACTCGGTCCCAGTCATACGTTGACAGGGTTTTTTTCACTAATTTCTCAAAAACTACAACACCACAGCAAGTAATATTTTAAGGGAAGCTTTCAACTATCATTATCTTCAAAATGTTTAAGTTTAGTGTAATTCTGTGGACACCATGGTATGTCGTCGTCGTCAAAACGTACCCCTATTTATATACGCACGTTCGTTAAACGAAAACCCTATGCCTCTGTGTACGTCCAGAACTCGGTTAGGAAACGAAGAAACAGACACTGCGCTGTGGTCCAGAACGTATGTAGAAAAACAAGAAAAAGAGACTTGAGTAGACTCCTCTCAAGAAGTCACAACTCATGATAGGTACATACTGAATTGTATTTACCATGGAGAATGGTTAACAATAACATGGAAGTGACTGCATCCAGTTATGTTCAAACGCGTAGACTCATCTCAAGAAGTCACAACTCATGATAGGTACATACTGTACGGCATTTACCAAAGAGAATATTTCGCAATAACATGAAAGTGACTGCATCAAGTTTACAAATTAAAAATTCAAATGAAGACCACGTGGTTAATTAATGAAGAATTTTTACACTTTTGTGTTAGAATAAAGCTTAGGTTCTAAGCTTCAATTTGATATATGATTTAACTATTTTATCCTAATACTTTAGGAGTAGGGGCCTAAACAAAAACGCTGTACAAACGCTATGGGGTTTGAGGCGGAAACAAAGAATAATAATAATAACTAGACATTAGGTGTTTGTGAACAAACACAAAGCTGTTCCGTGTTCTTTTGCTTGGATTATGTGCTAAAATGACCAAGGAGCCTATAACTGAAAAAAAAGTTTGAAATTGTTGAATAGTGTCTTGAGTTATGGTGCCACTTCCGGTTGACCCCAAAGTAGAGGTCGACATGGGGTCACGGTAACCTAAGGCTAATCTCCAATGCCCAAGGGGTCTAAAACTGAAAAAAAGTTTTAAAATCGGTTGAATAGTACTTGAGATATGGTCCCACTTCCAGTTGACACGGAAGAAGTGGTCAAAATGAGGTCACGGTTTTTTCCCAACAAATTTTAAGTCCTAAGGAGTCTATAACTGAAGAATTTTTTTTAATCGGTTGTGTAACTCTTGAGATATGGTCCCACTTCCGGTTGACCCGGAAGTAGAGGTCAACTTGATGTCACAGTTTTTCGAAATTAATGTCCATGCCCCACGGAGTCATCACTACAGTGTAAAAATTGGTCCTGCACTCCTTGTGATATGGTGTTGCAAGGATTTTCAGTCACTCGTCAATAGAGGGCGGTATATAAGATAAGTGGTCCCTAGTTGAATAATGTAAAAACTTGCATTTGACTCAGGATTGTTTAATTTGGTTGGTTTCTTGAGTTCATGCTAGTATCTTTAGAGTCCATTGCCATGTGACAAACTACTTAAGGATAAAATCCTTGTATTTGGTTGGTGGTTTGATGTTTGATCTTGTTCAAGTGGATTTTACTGAACTCGTAACCACCAAACTCTGCACCTACGATCACCATTTTCGGCTTAATGTGCATGCGCGGAATAAAATGTGCGAGCTTGGAAGCACACAAACAAAAGAAATCCCTGCTAAGCAGTGTATTTTGCTTGACGTAAGCGCAGAATTCACTGCTTTTGCTAAGCACTGAATCTTTGCTTCCAGAGCAGAGCACGACATTGGGCCCATTTGCACAAGATTTTTCATAAGGTTTATTGCGATTCAGAACCGCAATGCATTTTGGGAAGGAATATGGGGCGGTTACTATGCAGTTTGTACGACTCGCGCTCGCAACGCCCTCTCTTGAAATTTTGCAATTCGCGATAAAACCTTAATAGGCAAGTTCCCATCATGATAGGCCTGGGTGACTAGTGAAATTTACAAACTCGACTAATCGCCCCTCAAACCCAACTTGGACGCTTGTCGCGATAAATTACGGATTCTCAAGACTTGTACCGCAAAGTGTTGCAAGCGCACGTTATATTATATGTTGCGAATAGTAAGAAGCAACACAACCAGTGTTTCACTGGACAGGTAGTCGGGATTTGTAGTCAACGTTTGAGCACGATTATAACAGAGTAGAGAAAAATAGTAGTCGCGACTCAAATAATAATTTGTAGTCGTAACTCAAATAATAATTTGTAGTCGCGACTTTAACACTAAAGCACACTAGTCGCCCCGGCCTACTTTTGCACGTAAGTAAACCCTGGGTATTATCCTGAGATTGCAAATCAAATTTTTAAGTCACCGTTGTTTTCAGTTTTACAGGACTTGAGCACAATTAGTCAACTGTAGCTTTTTTTAGTGCGAATTGTGACGCTCAAGAACACATTCCCTGCTAAGCTGTTAAATACGCTTAGCGTAAGCACAATTCCATGATTACGCAAGCGCTGCGATTCTTTCCTTTAAAAGCCATTGGCCCTGGACCAAACTAAACTAAAGATTTTTAAAAACAAAAAGCAGCTAAACACAGCAAATACAAGTACAAGTTGTGAATCAAGGTATTCTGCTGATCTGCAATTTATTTTAAAGCAAAATGTTTTGCCTATTGATTATATAAGCAGCTCTATAACATTAAGCCACTATTCTGCTCAATTTATGCATTTTTATAAAGCAAAATGTTTTGCCTATTTATTATAAGCAGCTTTATACAAATGACCCACTCAACCACAAGAGAAACGTCAGCATAATAAAATCGCTGCTTTTGTATTCCTGCCAAAGAGTTTTTGTATGTCATGGTATAATTTCCGAAAAGAAAGCGAAATACTTGAACTAGTTTACGGTTATGGTCCCCCACTTCACCCGTAAAAGATTCCAAATCCCAGGCGTTCTATTTTTGTCGTCCACGCTCGTCACCTGGAATGAACCCGGTCAACTCGGTCCCAAACTAACTCGGTCCCAGTCATACGTTGACAGTTTTTTCACTCATTTCTCAAAAACGAACCCGGTCAACTCGGTCCCAAACCAACTCGGTCCCAGTCATACGTTTTGACAGTTTGTTTTCACTAATTTCTCAAAAACTACAACACCACAGCAAGTAATATTTTAAGGGAAGCTTTCAACTATCATTATCTTCAAACTGTTTAAGTTTAGTGTAATTCTGTGAACACCATGGTATGTCGTCGTCGTCAAAAACGTACCCCTATCTATATACGCGCGTTCGCTAAACGAAAACCCTATGCCTTTGTGTACGTCCAGAACTCGGTTAGGAAGTCAAGAAACAGACACTGCGCTGTGGTCCAGAACGTATGTAGAAAAACAAGAAAAAGAGACTTGAGTAGACTCCTCTCAAGAAGCCACAACTCATGATAGGTACATACGGAATCGCATTTACCACAGAGATCGTTTAACAATAACATGGAAGCGACTGCATCCAGTTATGTTCAAACGCGTAGACTCATCTCAAGAAGTCACAACTCATGATAGGTACATACTGTACGGCATTTACCAAAGAGAATATTTCGCAATAACATGAAAGTGACTGCATCAAGTTTACAAATTAAAAATTCAAATGAAGACCACGTGGTTAATTAATGAAGAATTTTTACACTTTTGTATTAGAATAAAGCTTAGGTTCTAAGCTTCAATTTGATATATGATTTAACTATTTTATCCTAATACCTTAGGAGTAGTGGCCTAAACAAAAACGCCGTACAAACGCTATGGAGTTTTAGGCGGAAACAAAGAATAATAATAATAATAATAATAATAATAATAAAAATAATAAAAATCTCGACGAAAACAATAGCTGTTCCGACTGGATCGGAACAGCTAATAATAACTAGACATTAGGTGTTTGTGAACAAACACAAAGCTGTTCCGTGTTCTTTTGCTTAGATTATGTGGTAAAATGACCAAGGAGCCTATAACTGAAAAAAAGTTTGAAATGTTGAATAGTGTCTTGAGTTATGATGCCACTTCCGGTTGACCCGAAAGTAGAGGTCGACATGGGGTCACGGTAACCTAAGGCTAATCTCCAATGCCCAAGGGGTCTAAAACTGAAAAAAGTTTGAAAATCGGTTCAATGGCACTTGAGATATGGTCCCACTTCCAGTTGACACGGAAGAAGAGGTCAAAATGAGGTCACGGTTTTTCCCAACAATTTTTAAGACCTAAGGAGTCTATAACTGAAGAATTTTTTTTAAATCGGTTGTGTAACTCTTGAGATATGGTCCCACTTCCGGTTAACCCGGAAGTAGAGGTCAACTTGAGGTCACAGTTTTTCAAAATTAATGTCCATGCCCCAAGGAGTCTTCACTACAGACAGTGTAAAAATTGGTCCTGCACTTCTTGAGATATGGTGCTGCAAGGATTTTCACTGTCAATAGAGGGCGGTATATAAGATGAGTGGTCCCTAGTTAAATAATGTAAAAACTTGCATTTGACTCAGGATTGTTTGATTTGGTTGGTTTCTTGAGTTCATGCCAGTATCTTTAGAGTCCATTGCCATGTGACAAACTACTTAATGATAAAATCCTTGTATTTGGTTGGTGGTTTGATGTTTGATCTAATTCGAGTGGATTTTACTGAACTCGTAACCACCAAACTCTGCACCTACGATCACCATTTTCTGCTAAATGTGCATGCGCAGAATAAAATGTGCGAGCTTGGAAGCACACAAACAAAAGAAATCCCTGCTAAGCAGTGTATTTTGCTTGACGTAAGCGCAGAATTCACTGCTTCTTCTAGGCACTGAATCTTTGCTTCCAGAGCAGAGCACTACATTGGGCCCATTCGCACAAGATTTTTCATAAGGTTTATCGCGATTCAGAACCGCAATGCATTTTGGGAAGGAATATGGGGCGGTATCTACCAGTTTCTACAACTCGCGCTCGCAACGCCTATACCTTTGTGTGGGTTCAACAGCGCCCTCTCTTGAAATTTTGCGATTTGCGATAAAACCTTAATAAGCAAGTTCCCATCATGATAGGCCTGGGTGACTAGTGAAATTTACTAACTGGACTAATCGCACCTCAAACCCAACTACGACACTTGTCGAGATAAATTACGGATTCTCAAGACTTGTGCGGCAAAGTGTTGCAAGCGCACGTTATATTATATGTTGCGAATAGTAAGAAGCAACACAACTAAGTGTTTCACCAAACAGGTAGTCGGGTCAACGTTTGAGCACGATTATAACAGTGTAGAGAAAAATAGTAGTCGCGACTCAAATAATAATTTGTAGTCGTGACTCAAACAATAATTTGTAGTCGCGACTTTAACACTAAAGCACACTAGTCGCCCCGGCCTACTTTTGCACGTAAGTAAACCACGGGTATAATCCTGCGAATGCAAATCTAATTTTCAAGTCACTGTTGTTTTCGCAGCGAAAGTTTTGCAGGAGTTGAGCACAATTAGTCAACTGTAGCATTTTTTTATTGGGAACTGTGACGCTCAAGAACGCATTCCTTGCTAACCTGTTAAATACGCTTAGCGTAAGCACAATTCCATGATTACGTAAGCGCTGCGATTCTTTCCCTTAAAAGCCATTGGCCCAGGACCAAACTACACTAAAGCTTTTTAAACACAAAAAGCAGCTAAACACGGCAAATACAAGTACAAGTTGTGATTCAAGGTATTCTGCTCATCTGCAATTTTTTTAAAGCAAAATAATTTGCCTATTGATTATAATAAGTAGCTCTATAACATTTAGCCACTATTCTGCTCAATTTCTGCATTTTTATAAAGCAAAATGTTTTGCCTATTTATTATAAGCATCTCTATACAAGTGACCCACTCAACCACACGAGAAACGTCAGAATAATAAAATCGCTGCTTTTGTATTCCTGCCAAAGAGTTTTTGTATTGCGTGGTATAATTTCCGAAAAGAAAGCGAAATACTTGAATTAGTTTAGGGTTATGGTCCCCGACTTCACCCGTAAAAGATTCCAAATCCCAGGCGTTCTATTTTTGTCGTCCACGCTCGTCGCCTGAAACGAAGCCGGTCAACTCGGTCCCAAACTAACTCGGTCCCAGTCATACGTTGACAGTTTTTTCACTCATTTCTCAAAAACGAACCCGGTCAACTCGGTCCCAAACCAACTCGGTCCCAGTCATACGTTGACAGTTTTTTTTTCACTAATTTCTCAAAAACTACAACACCACACCAAGTAATATTTTAAGGGAAGCTTTCAACTATCATTATCTTCAAACTGTTTAAGTTTAGTGTAATTCTGTGGACACCATGGTATGTCGTCGTCGTCAAAAACGTACCCCTATTTATATACGCACGTTCGCTAAACGAAAACCCTATGCCTTTGTGTACGTCCAGAACTCGGTTAGGAAACGAAGAAACAGACACTGCGCTGTGGTCCAGAACGTATGTAGAAAAACAAGAAAAAGAAACTTGGGTAGACTTCTCTCAAGAAGTCACAACTCATGATAGGTACATACTGAATTGCATTCACCATAGAGAATGTTTAACAATAACATGGAAGTGACTGCATCCAGTTATGTTCAAACGCGTAGACTCATCTCAAGAAGTCACAACTCATGATAAGTACATACTGTATGGCATTTATCAAAGAGAATATTTCACAATAACATGAAAGTGACTGCATCAAGTTTACAAATTAAAAATTCAAATGAAGACCACGTGGTTAATTAATGAAGAATTTTTACACTTTTTTATTAGAGTAAACCTTAGGCTCTAAGCTTCAATTTGATATATGATTTAACTATTTTATCCTAATACTTTAGGAGTAGGGGCCTAAACAAAAACGCTGTACAAACACAATGGGGTTTTAGGCGGAAACAAAGAATAATAATAATAATAATAATAAAAATAATAAAAATCTCGACGAAAACAATAGCTGTTCCGACTGGATCGGAACAGCTAATAATAATAACTAGACATTAGGTGTTTGTGAACAAACACAAAGCTGTTCCGTATTCTTTTGCTTAGATTATGTGGTAAAATGACCAAGGAGCCTATAACTGAAAAAAAGTTTGAAATGTTGAATAGTGTCTTGAGTTATGATGCCACTTCCGGTTGACCCGAAAGTAGAGGTCGACATGGGGTCACGGTAACCTAAGGCTAATCTCCAATGCCCAAGGGGTCTAAAACTGAAAAAAGTTTGAAAATCGGTTCAATGGCACTTGAGATATGGTCCCACTTCCAGTTGACACGGAAGAAGAGGTCAAAATGAGGTCACGGTTTTTCCCAACAAATTTTAAGACCTAAGGAGTCTATAACTGAAGATTTTTTTTAAATCGGTTGTGTAACTCTTGAGATATGGTGCCACTTCCGGTTAACCCGGAAGTAGAGGTCAACTTGAGGTCACAGTTTTTCAAAATTAATGTCCATGCCCAAAGGAGTCTTCACTACAGACAGTGTAAAAATTGGTCCTGCACTTCTTGTGATATGGTGCTGCAAGGATTTTCACTGTCAATAGAGGGCGGTATATAAGATGAGTGGTCCCTAGTTGAATAATGTAAAAACTTGCATTTGACTCAGGATTGTTTGATTTGGTTGGTTTCTTGAGTTCATGCCAGTATCTTTAGAGTCCATTGCCATGTGACAAACTACTTAATGATACAATCCTTGTATTTGGTTGGTGGTTTGATGTTTGATCTAGTTCGAGTGGATTTTACTGAACTCGTAACCACCAAACTCTGCACCTACGATCACCATTTTCTGCTAAATGTGCATGCGCGGAATAAAATGTGCGAGCTTGGAAGCACACAAACAAAAGAAATCCCTGCTAAGCAGTGTATTTTGCTTGACGTAAGCGCAGAATTCATTGCTTCTTCTAAGCACTGAATCTTTGCTTCCAGAGCAGAGCACTACATTGGGCCCATTCGCACAAGATTTTTCAGAAAGTTTATCGCGATTCAGAACCGCAATGCATTTTGGGAAGGAATATGGGGCGGTATCTACCAGTTTCTACGACTCGCGCTCGCAACGCCTATACCTTTGTGTGGGTTCAACAGCGCCCTCTCTTGAAATTTTGCGATTTGCGATAAAACCTTAATAAGCAAGTTCCCATCATGATAGGCCTGGGTGACTAGTGAAATTTACTAACTGGACTAATCGCACCTCAAACCCAACTACGACACTTGTCGAGATAAATTACGGATTCTCAAGACTTGTGCGGCAAAGTGTTGCAAGCGCACGTTATATTATATGTTGCGAATAGTAAGAAGCAACACAACTAAGTGTTTCACCAGACAGGTAGTCGGGTCAACGTTTGAGCACGATTATAACAGAGTAGAGAAAAGTAGTAGTCGCGACTCAAATAATAATTTGTAGTCGTGACTCAAACAATAATTTGTAGTCGCGACTTTAACACTAAAGCACACTAGTTGCCCCGGCCTAGAGTTTGGTGGTTACGTAAGTAAACCACGGGTATTATCCTGCGAATGCAAATCAAATTTTTAAGTCACTGTTGTTTTCGCAGCGAAAGTTTTGCAGGAGTTGAGCACAATTAGTCAATGTAGCGTTTTTTTATTGGGAACTGTGACGCTCAAGAACGCATTCCTTGCTAAGCTGTTAAATACGCTTAGCGTTAGCACAATTCCATGATTACGTAAGCGCTGCGATTCTTTCCCTTAAAAGCCATTGGCCCAAGACCAAACTACACTAAAGCTTTTTAAACACAAAAAGCAGCTAAACACAGCAAATACAAGTACAAGTTGTGATTCAAGGTATTCTGCTCATCTGCAAATTTTTTAAAGCAAAATAATTTGCCTATTGATTATAATAAGTAGCTCTATAACATTTAGCCACTATTCTGCTCAGTTTCTGCTTTTTTATGAAGCAAAATGTTTTGCCTATTTATTATAAGCAGCTCTATACAAGTGACCCACTCAACCACAAGAGAAACGTCAGAATAATAAAATCGCTGCTTTTGTATTCCTGCCAAAGAGTTTTTGTATGTCATGGTATAATTTCCGAAAAGAAAGCGAAATACTTTAGTTAGTTTAGGGTTATGGTCCCCGATTTCACCCGTAAAAGATTCCAAATCCCAGGCGTTCTATTTTTGTCGTCCACGCTCGTCGCCTGAAACGAACCCGGTCAACTCGGTCCCAAACTAACTCGGTCCCAGTCATACGTTGACAGTTTTTTCAATCTTTTCTCAAAAACGAACCCGGTCAACTCGGTCCCAAACCAACTCGGTCCCAGTCGTACGTTGACAGTTTTTTTTTCACTAATTTCTCAAAAACTACAACACCACAGCAAGTAATATTTTAAGGGAAGCTTTCAACTATCATTATCTTCAAAATGTTTAAGTTAAGTGTAATTCTGTGGACACCATGGTATGTCGTCGTCGTCAAAAACGTACTCCTATTTATATACGCACGTTCGTTAAACGAAAACCCTATGCCTCTGTGTACGTCCAGAACTCGGTTAGGAAACGAAGAAACAGACACTGCGCTGTGGTCCAGAACGTATGTAGAAAAACAAGAAAAAGGAGACTTGAGTAGACTCCTCTCAAGAAGTCACAACTCATGATAGGTACATACTGAATTGCATTTACCATGGAGAATGGTTAACAATAACATGGAAGTGACTGCATCCAGTTATGTTCAAACGCGTAGACTCATCTCAAGAAGTCACAACTCATGATAGGTACATACTGTACGGCATTTACCAAAGAGAATATTTCGCAATAACATGAAAGTGACTGCATCAAGTTTACAAATTAAAAATTCAAATGAAGACCACGTGGTTAATTAATGAAGAATTTTTACACTTTTGTATTAGAATAAAGCTTAGGTTCTAAGCTTCAATTTGATATATGATTTAACTATTTTATCCTAATACTTTAGGAGTAGGGGCCTAAACAAAAACGCTGTACAAACGCTATGGGGTTTGAGGCGGAAACAAAGAATAATAATAATAATAATAATAATAATAATAATAATAATAATAATAACTAGACATTAGGTGTTTGTGAACAAACACAAAGCTGTTCCGTGTTCTTTTGCTTATATTATGTGGTAAAATGACCAAGGAGCCTATAACTGAAAAAAAGTTTGAAATGTTGAATAGTGTCTTGAGTTATGATGCCACTTCCGGTTGACCCGAAAGTAGAGGTCGACATGGGGTCACGGTAACCTAAGGCTAATCTCCAATGCCCAAGGGGTCTAAAACTGAAGAATTTTTTTTAAATCGGTTGTGTAACTCTTGAGATATGGTCCCACTTCCGGTTAACCCGGAAGTAGAGGTCAACTTGAGGTCACAGTTTTTCAAAATTAATGTCCATGCCCCAAGGAGTCTTCACTACAGACAGTGTAAAAATTGGTCCTGCACTTCTTGAGAAATGGTGCTGCAAGGATTTTCACTGTCAATAGAGGGCGGTATATAAGATGAGTGGTCCCTAGTTGAATAATGTAAAAACTTTGCATTTGACTTGTTTGATTTGGTTGGTTTTTTGAGTTCATGCCAGTATCTTTAGAGTCCATTGCCATGTGAGAAACTACTTAATGATAAAATCCTTGTATTTGGTTGGTGGTTTGATGTTTGATCTAGTTCGAGTGGATTTTACTGAACTCGTAACCACCAAACTCTGCACCTACGATCACCATTTTCTGCTAAATGTGCATGCGCGGAATAAAATGTGCGAGCTTGGAAGCACACAAACAAAAGAAATCCCTGCTAAGCAGTGTATTTTGCTTGACGTAAGCGCAGAATTCACTGCTTCTTCTAAGCACTGAATCTTTGCTTCCAGAGCAGAGCACTACATTGGGCCCATTCGCACAAGATTTTTCGTAAGGTTTATCGTGATTCAGAACCGCAATGCATTTTGGGAATGAATATGGGGCGGTATCTACCAGTTTCTACGACTCGCGCTCGCAACGCCTATACCTTTGTATGGGTTCAACAGCGCCCTCTCTTGAAATTTTGCGATTTGCGATAAAACCTTAATAAGCAAGTTCCCATCATGATAGGCCTGGGTGACTAGTGAAATTTACTAACTGGACTAATCGCACCTCAAACCCAACTATGACACTTGTCGAGATAAATTACGGATTCTCAAGACTTGTGCGGCAAAGTGTTGCACGTTATAATATATGTTGAGAATAGTAAGAAGCAACACAACTAAGTGTTTCACCAGACAGGTAGTCGGGTCAACGTTTGAGCACGATTATAACAGAGTAGAAAAAAATAGTATTCGCGACTCAAATAATAATTTGTAGTCGTGACTCAAACAATAATTTGTAGTCGCAACTTTAACACTAAAGCACACTAGTCGCCCCGGCCTACTTTTGCACGTAAGTAAACCACGGGTATTATCCTGCGAATGCAAATCAAATTTTTAAGTCACTGTTGTTTTCGCAGCGAAAGTTTTGCAGGAGTTGAGCACAATTAGTCAATGTAGCGTTTTTTTATTGGGAACTGTGACGCTCAAGAACGCATTCCTTGCTAAGCTGTTAAATACGCTTAGCGTTAGCACAATTCCATGATTACGTAAGCGCTGAGATTCTTTCCCTTAAAAGCCATTGGCCCAAGACCAAACTACACTAAAGCTTTTTAAACACAAAAAGCAGCTAAACACAGCAAATACAAGTACAAGTTGTGATTCAAGGTATTCGGCTCATCTGCAATTTTTTAAAGCAAAATAATTTGCCTATTGATTATAATAAGTAGCTCTATAACATTTAGCCACTATTCTGCTCAATTTCTGCATTTTTATAAAGCAAAATGTTTTGCCTAATTATTATAAGCAGCTCTATACAAGTGACCCACTCAACCACAAGAGAAACGTCAGAATAATAAAATCGCTGTTTTTGTATTCCTGGCAAAGAGTTTTTGTATATGTCATGGTATAATTTCCGAAAAGAAAGCGAAATACTTGAACTAGTTTACGGTTATGGTCCCCGACTTCACCCGTAAAAGATTCCAAATCCCAGGCGTTCTATTTTTGTCGTCCACGCTCGTCGCCTGGAATGAACCCGGTCAACTCGGTCCCAAACTAACTCGGTCCCAGTCATACGTTGACAGTTTTTTCACTCATTTCTCAAAAACGAACCCGGTCAACTCGGTCCCAAACCAACTCGGTCCCAGTCATACGTTTTGACATTTTTTTTTTCACTAATTTCTCAAAAACTACAACACCACAGCAAGTAATATTTTAAGGGAAGCTTTCAACTATCATTATCTTCAAACTGTTTAAGTTTAGTGTAATTCTGTGGACACCATGGTATGTCGTCGTCGTCAAAAACGTACCCCTATCTATATACGCACGTTCGCTAAACGAAAACCCTATGCCTTTGTGTACGTCCAGAACTCGGTTATGAAGTCAAGAAACAGACACTGCGCTGTGGTCCAGAACGTATGTAGAAAAACAAGAAAAAGAGACTTGAGTAGACTCCTCTCAAGAAGCCACAACTCATGATAGGTACATACGGAATCGCATTTACCACAGAGATCGTTTAACAATAACATGGAAGCGACTGCATCCAGTTACGTTCAAACGCGTAGACTCATCTCAAGAAGTCACAACTCATGATAGGTACATACTGTACGGCATTTACCAAAGAGAATATTTCGCAATAACATGAAAGTGACTGCATCAAGTTTACAAATTAAAAATTCAAATGAAGACCACGTGGTTAATTAATGAAGAATTGTTACACTTTTGTATTAGAATAAAGCTTAGGCTCTAAGCTTCAATTTGATATATGATTTAACTATTTTATCCTAATACTTTAGGAGTAGGGGCCTAAACAAAAACGCTGTACAAACGCTATGGGGTTTGAGGCGGAAACAAAGAATAATAATAATAATAATAATAACTAGACATTAGGTGTTTGTGAACAAACACAAAGCTGTTCCGTGTTCTTTTGCTTGGATTATGTGCTAAAATGACCAAGAAGCCTATAACTGAAAAAAAAGTTTGAAATTGTTGAATAGTGTCTTGAGTTATGGTGCCACTTCCGGTTGACCCCAAAGTAGAGGTCGACATGGGGTCACGGTAACCTAAGGCTAATCTCCAATGCCCAAGGGGTCTAAAACTGAAAAAAAGTTTTAAAATCGGTTGAATAGTACTTGAGATATGGTCCCACTTCCAGTTGACACGGAAGAAGTGGTCAAAATGAGGTCACGGTTTTTTCCCAACAAATTTTAAGTCCTAAGGAGTCTATAACTGAAGAATTTTTTTTAATCGGTTGTGTAACTCTTGAGATATGGTCCCACTTCCGGTTGACCCGGAAGTAGAGGTCAACTTGATGTCACAGTTTTTCGAAATTAATGTCCATGCCCCACGGAGTCATCACTACAGTGTAAAAATTGGTCCTGCACTCCTTGTGATATGGTGTTGCAAGGATTTTCAGTCACTCGTCAATAGAGGGCGGTATATAAGATAAGTGGTCCCTAGTTGAATAATGTAAAAACTTGCATTTGACTCAGGATTGTTTAATTTGGTTGGTTTCTTGAGTTCATGCTAGTATCTTTAGAGTCCATTGCCATGTGACAAACTACTTAAGGATAAAATCCTTGTATTTGGTTGGTGGTTTGATGTTTGATCTTGTTCAAGTGGATTTTACTGAACTCGTAACCACCAAACTCTGCACCTACGATCACCATTTTCGGCTTAATGTGCATGCGCGGAATAAAATGTGCGAGCTTGGAAGCACACAAACAAAAGAAATCCCTGCTAAGCAGTGTATTTTGCTTGACGTAAGCGCAGAATTCACTGCTTCTGCTAAGCACTGAATCTTTGCTTCCAGAGCAGAGCACGACATTGGGCCCATTTGCACAAGATTTTTCATAAGGTTTATTGCGATTCAGAACCGCAATGCATTTTGGGAAGGAATATGGGGCGGTTTCTACCAGTTTCTACGACTCGTGCTCGCAACGCCTATACCTTTGTGTGGGTTCAACAGCGCCCTCTCTTAAAATTTTGCGATTCGCGATAAAACCTTAATAAGCAAGTTCCCATCATGATAGGCCTGGGTGACTAGTGAAATTTACTAACTGGACTAGTCGCACCTCAAACCCAACTACGACACTTGTCGAGATAAATTACGGATTCTCAAGACTTGTGCCACAAAGTGTTGCAAGCGCATGTTATATTATATGTTGCGAATAGTAAGAAGCAACACAACTAAGTGTTTCACCAGACAGGTAGTCGGGTCAACGTTTGAGCACGATTATAACAGAGTAGATAAAAATAGTAGTCGCGACTCAAATAATAATTTGTAGTCGTGACTCAAACAATAATTTGTAGTCGCGACTATATTACTAAAGCACACTAGTCGCCCCGGCCTACTTTTGCACGTAAGTAAACCACGGGTATTATCCTGCGAATGCAAAATCTAATTTTCAAGTCACTGTTGTTTTCGCAGCGAAAGTTTTGCAGGAGTTGAGCACAATTAGTCAACTGTAGCATTTTTTTATTGGGAACTGTGACGCTCAAGAACGCATTCCTTGCTAAGCTGTTAAATACGCTTAGCGTAAGCACAATTCCATGATTACGTAAGCGCTGCGATTCTTTCCCTTAAAAGCCATTGGCCCAGGACCAAACTACACTAAAGCTTTTTAAACACAAAAAGCAGCTAAACACGGCAAATACAAGTACAAGTTGTGATTCAAGGTATTCTGCTCATCTGCAATTTTTTTAAAGCAAAATAATTTGCCTATTGATTATAATAAGTAGCTCTATAACATTTAGCCACTATTCTGCTCAATTTCTGCATTTTTATAAAGCAAAATGTTTTGCCTATTTATTATAAGCAGCTCTATACAAGTGACCCACTCAACCACAAGAGAAACGTCAGAATAATAAAATCGCTGCTTTTGTATTCCTGCCAAAGAGTTTTTGTATGTCGTGGTATAATTTCCGAAAAGAAAGCGAAATACTTGAATTAGTTTAGGGTTATGGTCCCCGACTTCACCCGTAAAAGATTCCAAATCCCAGGCGTTCTATTTTTGTCGTCCACGCTCGTCGCCTGAAACGAACCCGGTCAACTCGGTCCCAAACTAACTCGGTCCCAGTCATACGTTGACAGTTTTTTCACTCATTTCTCAAAAACGAACCCGGTCAACTCGGTCCCAAACCAACTCGGTCCCAGTCATACGTTGACATGTTTTTTTCCACTAATTTCTCAAAAACTACAACACCACACCAAGTAATATTTTAAGGGAAGCTTTCAACTATCATTATCTTCAAACTGTTTAAGTTTAGTGTAATTCTGTGGACACCATGGTATGTCGTCGTCGTCAAAAACGTACCCCTATTTATATACGCACGTTCGCTAAACGAAAACCCTATGCCTTTGTGTACGTCCAGAACTCGGTTAGGAAACGAAGAAGCAGACACTGCGCTGTGGTCCAGAACGTATGTAGAAAAACAAGAAAAAGAAACTTGAGTAGACTCCTCTCAAGAAGTCACAACTCATGATAGGTACATACTGAATTGCATTTACCATAGAGAATGTTTAACAATAACATGGAAGTGACTGCATCCAGTTATGTTCAAACGCGTAGACTCATCTCAAGAAGTCACAACTCATGATAGGTACATACTGTATGGCATTTACCAAAGAGAATATTTCACAATAACATGAAAGTGACTGCATCAAGTTTACAAATTAAAAATTCAAATGAAGACCACGTGGTTAATTAATGAAGAATTTTTACACTTTTTTATTAGAGTAAACCTTAGGCTCTAAGCTTCAATTTGATATATGATTTAACTATTTTATCCTAATACTTTAGGAGTAGGGGCCTAAACAAAAACGCTGTACAAACACAATGGGGTTTTAGGCGGAAACAAAGAATAATAAGAATAACTAGACATTAGGTGTTTGTGAACAAACACAAAGCTGTTCCGTGTTCTTTTGCTTAGATTATGTGGTAAAATGACCAAGGAGCCTATAACTGAAAAAAAGTTTGAAATGTTGAATAGTGTCTTGAGTTATGATGCCACTTCCGGTTGACCCGAAAGTAGAGGTCGACATGGGGTCACGGTAACCTAAGGCTAATCTCCAATGCCCAAGGGGTCTAAAACTGAAAAAAGTTTGAAAATCGGTTCAATGGCACTTGCGATATGGTCCCACTGCCAGTTGACACGGAAGAAGAGGTCAAAATGAGGTCACGGTTTTTCCCAACAAATTTTAAGACCTAAGAAGTCTATAACTGAAGAATTTTTTTAAATCGGTTGTGTAACTCTTGAGATATGGTCCCACTTCCGGTTAACCCGGAAGTAGAGGTCAACTTGAGGTCACAGTTTTTCAAAATTAATGTCCATGCCCCAAGGAGTCTTCACTACAGACAGTGTAAAAATTGGTCCTGCACTTCTTGAGATATGGTGCTGCAAGGATTTTCACTGTCAATAGAGGGCGGTATATAAGATGAGTGGTCCCTAGTTAAATAATGTAAAAACTTGCATTTGACTCAGGATTGTTTGATTTGGTTGGTTTCTTGAGTTCATGCCAGTATCTTTAGAGTCCATTGCCATGTGACAAACTACTTAATGATAAAATCCTTGTATTTGGTTGGTGGTTTGATGTTTGATCTAGTTCGAGTGGATTTTACTGAACTCGTAACCACCAAACTCTGCACCTACGATCACCATTTTCTGCTAAATGTGCATGCGCGGAATAAAATGTGCGAGCTTGGAAGCACACAAACAAAAGAAATCCCTGCTAAGCAGTGTATTTCGCTTGACGTAAGCGCAGAATTCACTGCTTCTTCTAAGCACTAAATCTTTGCTTCCAGAGCACAGCACTACATTGGGCCCATTCGCACAAGATTTTTCATAAGGTTTATCGCGATTCAGAACCGCAATGCATTTTGGGAAGGAAAATGGGGCGGTATCTACCAGTTTCTACGACTCGCGCTCGCAACTCCTATACCTTTGTGTGGGTTCAACAGTGCCCTCTCTTGAAATTTTGCGATTCGCGATAAAACCTTAATAAGCAAGTTCCCATCATGATAGGCCTGGGTGACTAGTGAAATTTACTAACTGGACTAGTCGCACCTTAAACCCAACTACGACACTTGTCGTGATAAATTACGGATTCTCAAGACTTGTGCCGCAAAGTGTTGCAAGCGCACGTTATATTATATGTTGCGAATAGTAAGAAGCAACACAACTAAGTGTTTCACCAGACAGGTAGTCGGGTCAACGTTTGAGCACGATTATAACAGAGTAGAGAAAAATAGTAGTCGCGACTCAAATAATAATTTGTAGTCGTGACTCAAACAATAATTTGTAGTCGCGACTTTAACACTAAAGCACACTAGTCGCCCCGGCCTACTTTTGCACGTAAGTAAACCACGGGTATTATCCTGCGAATGCAAATCAAATTTTTAAGTCACTGTTGTTTTCGCAGCGAAAGTTTTGCAGGAGTTGAGCACAATTAGTCAATGTAGCGTTTTTTTATTGGGAACTGTGACGCTCAAGAATGCATTCCTTGCTAAGCTGTTAAATACGCTTAGCGTAAGCACAATTCCATGATTACATAAGCGCTGCGATTCTTAGCCATTGCAATGGCCCAAGACCAAACTACACTAAAGCTTTTTAAACACAAAAAGCAGCTAAACACAGCAAATACAAGTACAAGTTGTGATTCAAGGTATTCTGCTCATCTGCAATTTTTTAAAGCAAAATAATTTGCCTATTGATTATAATAAGTAGCTCTATTTAGCCACTATTCTGCTCAATTTCTGCATTTTTATAAAGCAAAATGTTTTGCCTAATTATTATAAGCAGCTCTATACAAGTGACCCACTCAACCACAAGAGAAACGTCAGAATAATAAAATCGCTGCTTTTGTATTCCTGCCAAAGAGTTTTTGTATGTCATGGTATAATTTCCGAAAAGAAAGCGAAATACTTGAACTAGTTTACGGTTATGGTCCCCGACTTCACCCGTAAAAGATTCCAAATCCCAGGCGTTCTATTTTTGTCGTCCACGCTCGTCGCCTGAAACGAACCCGGTCAACTCGGTCCCAAACTAACTCGGTCCCAGTCATACGTTGACAGTTTTTTCACTCATTTCTCAAAAACGAACCCGGTCAACTCGGTCCCAAACCAACTCGGTCCCAGTCATACGTTTTGACAGTTTTTTTTCACTAATTTCTCAAAAACTACAACACCACAGCAAGTAATATTTTAAGGGAAGCTTTCAACTATCATTATCTTCAAACTGTTTTAAGTTTAGTGTAATTCTGTGGACACCATGGTATGTCGTCGTCGTCAAAAACGTACCCCTATCTATATACGCACGTTCGCTAAACGAAAACCCTATGCCTTTGTGTACGTCCAGAACTCGGTTAGGAAGTCAAGAAACAGACACTGCGCTGTGGTCCAGAACGTATGTAGAAAAACAAGAAAAAGAGACTTGAGTAGACTCCTCTCAAGAAGCCACAACTCATGATAGGTACATACGGAATCGCATTTACCACAGAGATCGTTTAACAATAACATGGAAGCGACTGCATCCAGTTATGTTCAAACGCGTAGACTCATCTCAAGAAGTCACAACTCATGATAGGTACATACTGTACGGCATTTACCAAAGAGAATACTTTGCAATAACATGAAAGTGACTGCATCAAGTTTACAAATTAAAAATTCAAATGAAGACCACGTGGTTAATTAATGAAGAATTTTTACACTTTTGTATTAGAATAAAGCTTAGGCTCTAAGCTTCAATTTGATATATGATTTAACTATTTTATCCTAATACTTTAGGAGTAGGGGCCTAAACAAAAACGCTGTACAAACGCTATGGGGTTTGAGGCGGAAACAAAGAATAATAATAATAATAATAATAATAATAAAAACTAGACATTAGGTGTTTGTGAACAAACACAAAGCTGTTCCGTGTTCTTTTGCTTAGATTATGTGCTAAAATGACCAAGGAGCTTATAACTGAAAAAAAGTTTGCAATGTTGAATAGTGTCTTGAGTTATGGTGCCACTTCCGGTTGACCCGAAAGTAGAGGTCGACATGGGGTCACGGTAACTTAAGGCTAATCTCCAATGCCAAAGGGGTCTAAAACTGAAAAAAGTTTGAAAATCGGTTCAATGGCACTTGAGATATGGTCCCACTTCCAGTTGACACGGAAGAAGAGGTCAAAATGAGGTCACGGTTTTTCCCAACAAATTTTAAGACCTAAGGAGTCTATAACTGAAGAATTTTTTTTAAATCGGTTGTGTAACTCTTGAGATATGGTCCCACTTCCGGTTAACCCGGAAGTAGAGGTCAACTTGAGGTCACAGTTTTTCAAAATTAATGTCCATGCCCCAAGGAGTCTTCACTACAGACAGTGTAAAAATTGGTCCTGCACTTCTTGAGATATGGTGCTGCAAGGATTTTCACTGTCAATAGAGGGCGGTATATAAGATGAGTGGTCCCTAGTTGAATAATGTAAAAACTTGCATTTGACTCAGGATTGTTTGATTTGGTTGGTTTCTTGAGTTCATGCCAGTATCTTTAGAGTCCATTGCCATGTGACAAACTACTTAATGATAAAATCCTTGTATTTGGTTGGTGGTTTGATGTTTGATCTAGTTCGAGTGGATTTTACTGAACTCGTAACCACCAAACTCTGCACCTACGATCACCATTTTCTGCTAAATGTGCATGCGCGGAATAAAATGTGCGCGCTTGGAAGCACACAAACAAAAGAAATCCCTGCTAAGCAGTGTATTTTGCTTGACGTAAGCGCAGAATTCACTGCTTCTTCTAAGCACTGAATCTTTGCTTCCAGAGCAGAGCACTACATTGGGCCCATTCGCACAAGATTTTTCATAAGGTTTATCGCGATTCAGAACCGCAATGCATTTTGGGAAGGAATATGGGGTGGTATCTACCAGTTTCTACGACTCGCGCTCGCAACGCCTATACCTTTGTGTGGGTTCAACAGCGCCCTCTCTTGAAATTTTGCGATTTGCGATAAAACCTTAATAAGCAAGTTCCCATCATGATAGGCCTGGGTGACTAGTGAAATTTACTAACTGGACTAATCGCACCTCAAACCCAACTACGACACTTGTCGAGATAAATTACGGATTCTCAAGACTTGTGCGGCAAAGTGTTGCAAGCGCACGTTATATTATATGTTGCGAATAGTAAGAAGCAACACAACTAAGTGTTTCACCAGACAGGTAGTCGGGTCAACGTTTGAGCACGATTATAACAGAGTAGAAAAAAATAGTATTCGCGACTCAAATAATAATTTGTAGTCGTGACTCAAACAATAATTTGTAGTCGCGACTTTAACACTAAAGCACACTAGTCGCCCCGGCCTACTTTTGCACGTAAGTAAACCACGGGTATTATCCTGCGAATGCAAATCAAATTTTAAAGTCACTGTTGTTTTCGCAGCGAAAGTTTTGCAGGAGTTGAGCACAATTAGTCAATGTAGCGTTTTTTTATTGGGAACTGTGACGCTCAAGAACGCATTCCTTGCTAAGCTGTTAAATTCGCTTAGCGTTAGCACAATTCCATGATTACGTAAGCGCTGCGATTCTTTCCCTTAAAAGCCATTGGCCCAAGACCAAACTACACTAAAGCTTTTTAAACACAAAAAGCAGCTAAACAAAGCAAATACAAGTACAAGTTGTGATTCAAGGTATTCTGCTCATCTGGAATTTTTTAAAGCAAAATAATTTGCCTATTGATTATAATAAGTAGCTCTATAACATTTAGCCACTATTCTGCTCAATTTCTGCATTTTTATAAAGCAAAATGTTTTGCCTAATTATTATAAGCAGCTCTATACAAGTGACCCACTCAACCACAAGAGAAACGTCAGAATAATAAAATCGCTGCTTTTGTATTCCTGCCAAAGAGTTTTTGTATGTCATGGTATAATTTCCGAAAAGAAAGCGAAATACTTGAACTAGTTTACGGTTATGATCCCCGACTTCACCCGTAAAAGATTCCAAATCCCAGGCGTTCTATTTTTGTCGTCCACGCTCGTCGCCTGGAATGAACCCGGTCAACTCGGTCCCAAACTAACTCGGTCCCAGTCATACGTTGACAGTTTTTTCACTCATTTCTCAAAAACGAACCCGGTCAACTCGGTCCCAAACCAACTCGGTCCCAGTCATACGTTTTGACATTTTTTTTTCACTAATTTCTCAAAAACTACAACACCACAGCAAGTAATATTTTAAGGGAAGCTTTCAACTATCATTATCTTCAAACTGTTTAAGTTTAGTGTAATTCTGTGGACACCATGGTATGTCGTCGTCGTCAAAAACGTACCCCTATCTATATACGCACGTTCGCTAAACGAAAACCCTATGCCTTTGTGTACGTCCAGAACTCGGTTAGGAAGTCAAGAAACAGACACTGCGCTGTGGTCCAGAACGTATGTAGAAAAACAAGAAAAAGAGACTTGAGTAGACTCCTCTCAAGAAGCCACAACTCATGATAGGTACATACGGAATCGCATTTACCACAGAGATCGTTTAACAATAACATGGAAGCGACTGCATCCAGTTATGTTCAAACGCGTAGACTCATCTCAAGAAGTCACAACTCATGATAGGTACATACTGTACGGCATTTACCAAAGAGAATACTTCGCAATAACATGAAAGTGACTGCATCAAGTTTACAAATTAAAAATTCAAATGAAGACCACGTGGTTAATTAATGAAGAATTTTTACACTTTTGTATTAGAATAAAGCTTAGGCTCTAAGCTTCAATTTGATATATGATTTAACTATTTTATCCTAATACTTTAGGAGTAGGGGCCTAAACAAAAACGCTGTACAAACGCTATGGGGTTTGAGGCGGAAACAAAGAATAATAATAATAATAATAATAATAATAATAATAATAATAATAAAAACTAGACATTAGGTGTTTGTGAACAAACACAAAGCTGTTCCGTGTTCTTTTGCTTAGATTATGTGCTAAAATGACCAAGGAGCCTATAACTGAAAAAGAGTTTGAAATGTTGAATAGTGTCTTGAGTTATGATGCCACTTCCGGTTGACCCGAAAGTAGAGGTCGACATGGGGTCACGGTAACCTAAGGCTAATCTCCAATGCCCAAGGGGTCTAAACTGAAAAAAAGTTTGAAAATCGGTTCAATGGCACTTGAGATATGGTCCCACTTCCAGTTGACACGGAAGAAGAGGTCAAAATGAGGTCACGGTTTTTCCCAACAAATTTTAAGACCTAAGGAGTCTATAACTGAAGAATTTTTTTTAAATCGGTTGTGTAACTCTTGAGATATGGTCCCACTTCCGGTTAACCCGGAAGTAGAGGTCAACTTGAGGTCACAGTTTTTCAAAATTAATGTCCATGCCCCAAGGAGTCTTCACTACAGACAGTGTAAAAATTGGTCCTGCACTTCTTGAGATATGGTGCTGCAAGGATTTTCACTGTCAATAGAGGGCGGTATATAAGATGAGTGGTCCCTAGTTGAATAATGTAAAAACTTGCATTTGACTCAGTATTGTTTGATTTGGTTGGTTTCTTGAGTTCATGCCAGTATCTTTAGAGTCCATTGCCATGTGACAAACTACTTAATGATAAAATCCTTGTATTTGGTTGGTGGTTTGATGTTTGATCTAGTTCGAGTGGATTTTACTGAACTCGTAACCACCAAACTCTGCACCTACGATCACCATTTTCTGCTAAATGTGCATGCGCGGAATAAAATGTGCGAGCTTGGAAGCACACAAACAAAAGAAATCCCTGCTAAGCAGTGTATTTCGCTTGACGTAAGCGCAGAATTCACTGCTTCTTCTAAGCACTGAATCTTTGCTTCCAGAGCAGAGCACTACATTGGGCCCATTCGCACAAGATTTTTCATAAGGTTTATCGCGATTCAGAACCGCAATGCATTTTGGGAAGGAATATGGGGCGGTATCTACCAGTTTCTACGACTCGCGCTCGCAACGCCTATACCTTTGTGTGGGTTCAACAGCGCCCTCTCTTGAAATTTTGCGATTTGCGATAAAACCTTAATAAGCAAGTTCCCATCATGATAGGCCTGGGTGACTAGTGAAATTTACTAACTGGACTAGTCGCACCTCAAACCCAACTACGACACTTGTCAAGATAAATTACGGATTCTCAAGACTTGTGCGGCAAAGTGTTGCAAGCGCACGTTATATTATATGTTGCGAATAGAAAGAAGCAACACAACTAAGTGTTTCACCAGATAGGTAGTCGGGTCAACGTTTGAGCACGATTATAACAGAGTAGAGAAAAATAGTAGTTGCGACTCAAATAATAATTTGTAGTCGTGACTCAAACAATAATTTGTAGTCGCGACTTTAACACTAAAGCACACTAGTCGCCCCGGCCTACTTTTGCACATAAGTAAACCACGGGTATTATCCTGCGAATGCAAATCTAATTTTTAAGTCACTGTTGTTTTCGCAGCGAAAGTTTTGCAGGTCAACTGTAGTCAACTGTAGCATTTTTTTATTGGGAACTGTGACGCTCAAGAACGCATTCCTTGCTAAGCTGTTAAATACGCTTAGCGTAAGCACAATTTCATGATTACGTAAGCGCTGCGATTCATTCCCTTAAAAGCCATCGGCCCAGGACCAAACTACACTGAAGCTTTTTAAACACAAAAAGCAGCTAAATACAGCAAATACAAGTACAAGTTGTGATTCAAGGTATTCTGCTCATCTGCAAATTTTTTAAAGCAAAATAATTTGCCTATTGATTATAATAAGTAGCTCTATAACATTTAGCCACTATTCTGCTCAGTTTCTGCTTTTTTACAAAGCAAAATGTTTTGCCTATTTATTATAAGCAGCTCTATACAAGTGACCCACTCAACCACAAGAGAAACGTCAGAATAATAAAATCGCTGCTTTTGTATTCCTGCCAAAGAGTTTTTGTATGTCATGGTATAATTTCCGAAAAGAAAGCGAAATACTTGAGTTAGTTTAGGGTTATGGTCCCCGATTTCACCCGTAAAAGATTCCAAATCCCAGGCGTTCTATTTTTGTCGTCCACGCTTGTCGCCTGAAACGAACCCGGTCAACTCGGTCCCAAACTAACTCGGTCCCAGTCATACGTTGACAGTTTTTTCACTCATTTCTCAAAAACGAACCCGGTCAACTCGGTCCCAAACCAACTCGGTCCCAGTCATACGTTGACAGGTTTTTTTTCACTAATTTCTCAAAAACTACAACACCACAGCAAGTAATATTTTAAGGGAAGCTTTCAACTATCATCATCTTCAAAATGTTTAAGTTTAGTGTAATTCTGTGGACACCATGGTACATGTATGTCGTCGTCGTCAAAAACGTACCCCTATTTATATACGCACGTTCGTTAAACGAAAACCCTATGCCTCTGTGTACGTCCAGAACTCGGTTAGGAAACGAAGAAACAGACACTGCGCTGTGGTCCAGAACGTATGTAGAAAAACAAGAAAAAGAGACTTGAGTAGACTCCTTTCAAGAAGTCACAACTCATGATAGTTACATACTGAATTGTATTTACCATGGAGAATGGTTAACAATAACATGGAAGTGACTGCATCCAGTTATGTTCAAACGCGTAGACTCATCTCAAGAAGTCACAACTCATGATAGGTACATACTGTACGGCATTTACCAAAGAGAATATTTCGCAATAACATGAAAGTGACTGCATCAAGTTTACAAATTAAAAATTAAAATGAAGACCACGTGGTTAATTAATGACGAATTTTTACACTTTTGTATTAGAATAAAGCTTAGGTTCTAAGCTTCAATTTGATATATGATTTAACTATTTTATCCTAATACTTTAGGAGTAGGGGCCTAAACAAAAACGCTGTACAAACGCTATGGGGTTTGAGGCGGAAACAAAGAATAATAATAATAATAATAATAATAATAATAATAATAATAAAAATAATAAAAATCTCGACGAAAACAATAGCTGTTCCGACTGGATCGGAACAGCTAATAATAAAAATCTCGACGAAAACAATAGCTGTTCCGACTGGATCGGAACAGCTAATAATAAAAATCTCGACGAAAACAATAGCTGTTCCGACTGGATCGGAACAGCTAATAATAATAAAAATAATAAAAATCTCGACGAAAACAATAGCTGTTCCGACTGGATCGGAACAGCTAATAATAATAATAATAATAATAATAATAAAAACTAGACATTAGGTGTTTGTGAACAAACACAAAGCTGTTCCGTGTTCTTTTGCTTAGATTATGTGCTAAAATGACCAAGGAGCCTATAACTGAAAAAAAGTTTGAAATGTTGATAGTGTCTTGAGTTATGATGCCACTTCCGGTTGACCCGAAAGTAGAGGTCGACATGGGGTCACGGTAACCTAAGGCTAATCTCCAATGCCCAAGGGGTCTAAACTGAAAAAAAGTTTGAAAATCGGTTCAATGGCACTTGAGATATGGTCCCACTTCCAGTTGACACGGAAGAAGAGGTCAAAATGAGGTCACGGTTTTTCCCAACAAATTTTAAGACCTAAGGAGTCTATAACTGAAGAATTTTTTTTAAATCGGTTGTGTAACTCTTGAGATATGGTCCCACTTCCGGTTAACCCGGAAGTAGAGGTCAACTTGAGGTCACAGTTTTTCAAAATTAATGTCCATGCCCCAAGGAGTCTTCACTACAGACAGTGTAAAAATTGGTCCTGCACTTCTTGAGATATGGTGCTGCAAGGATTTTCACTGTCAATAGAGGGCGGTATATAAGATGAGTGGTCCCTAGTTGAATAATGTAAAAACTTGCATTTGACTCAGTATTGTTTGATTTGGTTGGTTTCTCGAGTTCATGCCAGTATCTTTAGAGTCCATTGCCATGTGACAAACTACTTAATGATAAAATCCTTGTATTTGGTTGGTGGTTTGATGTTTGATCTAGTTCGAGTGGATTTTACTGAACTCGTAACCACCAAACTCTGCACCTACGATCACCATTTTCTGCTAAATGTGCATGCGCGGAATAAAATGTGCGAGCTTGGAAGCACACAAACAAAAGAAATCCCTGCTAAGCAGTGTATTTCGCTTGACGTAAGCGCAGAATTCACTGCTTCTTCTAAGCACTAAATCTTTGCTTCCAGAGCACAGCACTACATTGGGCCCATTCGCACAAGATTTTTCATAAGGTTTATTGCGATTCAGAACCGCAATGCATTTTGGGAAGGAATATGGGGCGGTATCTACCAGTTTCTACGACTCGTGCTCGCAACGCCTATACCTTTGTGTGGGTTCAACAGCGCCCTCTCTTGAAATTTTGCGATTTGCGATAAAACCTTAATAAGCAAGTTCCCATCATGATAGGCCTGGGTGACTAGTGAAATTTACTAACTGGACTAGTCGCACCTCAAACCCAACTACGACACTTGTCAAGATAAATTACGGATTCTCAAGACTTGTGCGGCAAAGTGTTGCAAGCGCACGTTATATTATATGTTGCGAATAGTAAGAAGCAACACAACTAAGTGTTTCACCAGATAGGTAGTCGGGTCAACGTTTGAGCACGATTATAACAGAGTTAGAGAAAAATAGTAGTCGCGACTCAAATAATAATTTGTAGTCGTGACTCAAACAATAATTTGTAGTCGCGACTTTAACACTAAAGCACACTAGTCGCCCCGGCCTACTTTTGCACATAAGTAAACCACGGGTATTATCCTGCGAATGCAAATCAAATTTTTAAGTCACTGTTGTTTTCGCAGCGAAAGGTTTGCAGGTCAACTGTAGTCAACTGTAGCATTTTTTTATTGGGAACTGTGACGCTCAAGAACGCATTCCTTGCTAAGCTGTTAAATACACTTAGCGTAAGCACAATTTCATGATTACGTAAGCGCTGCGATTCATTCCCTTAAAAGCCATCGGCCCAGGACCAAACTACACTGAAGCTTTTTAAACACAAAAAGCAGCTAAACACAGCAAATACAAGTACAAGTTGTGATTCAAGGTATTCTGCTCATCTGCAAATTTTTTAAAGCAAAATAATTTGCCTATTGATTATAATAAGTAGCTCTATAACATTTAGCCACTATTCTGCTCAGTTTCTGCTTTTTTATAAAGCAAAATGTTTTGCCTATTTATTATATATAAGCAGCTCTATACAAGTGACCCACTCAACCACAAGAGAAACGTCAGAATAATAAAATCGCTGCTTTTGTATTCCTGCCAAAGAGTTTTTGTATGTCATGGTATAATTTCCGAAAAGAAAGCGAAATACTTGAGTTAGTTTAGGGTTATGGTCCCCGATTTCACCCGTAAAAGATTCCAAATCCCAGGCGTTCTATTTTTGTCGTCCACGCTTGTCGCCTGAAACGAACCCGGTCAACTCGGTCCCAAACTAACTCGGTCCCAGTCATACGTTGACAGTTTTTTCACTCATTTCTCAAAAACGAACCCGGTCAACTCGGTCCCAAACCAACTCGGTCCCAGTCATACGTTGACAGGTTTTTTTTCACTAATTTCTCAAAAACTACAACACCACAGCAAGTAATATTTTAAGGGAAGCTTTCAACTATCATTATCTTCAAAATGTTTAAGTTTAGTGTAATTCTGTGGACACCATGGTATGTCGTCGTCGTCAAAAACGTACCCCTATTTATATACGCACGTTCGTTAAACGAAAACCCTATGCCTCTGTGTACGTCCAGAACTCGGTTAGGAAACGAAGAAACAGACACTGCGCTGTGGTCCAGAACGTATGTAGAAAAACAAGAAAAAGAGACTTGAGTAGACTCCTCTCAAGAAGTCACAACTCATGATAGGTACATACTGAATTGTATTTACCATGGAGAATGGTTAACAATAACATGGAAGTGACTGCATCCAGTTATGTTCAAACGCGTAGACTCATCTCAAGAAGTCACAACTCATGATAGGTACATACTGTACGGCATTTACCAAAGAGAATATTTCGCAATAACATGAAAGTGACTGCATCAAGTTTACAAATTAAAAATTCAAATGAAGACCACGTGGTTAATTAATGAAGAATTTTTACACTTTTGTATTAGAATAAAGCTTAGGTTCTAAGCTTCAATTTGATATATGATTTAACTATTTTATCCTAATACTTTAGGAGTAGGGGCCTAAACAAAAACGCTGTACAAACGCTATGGGGTTTGAGGCGGAAACAAAGAATAATAATAATAATAATAATAATAATAATAATAATAATAATAATAAAAATAATAAAAATCTCGACGAAAACAATAGCTGTTCCGACTGGATCGGAACAGCTAATAATAAAAATCTCGACGAAAACAATAGCTGTTCCGACTGGATCGGAACAGCTAATAATAATAATAATAAAAATAATAAAAATCTCGACGAAAACAATAGCTGTTCCGACTGGATCGGAACAGCTAATAATAATAATAATAATAATAATAAAAATAATAAAAATCTCGACGAAAACAATAGCTGTTCCGACTGGATCGGAACAGCTAATAATAAAAATCTCGACGAAAACAATAGCTGTTCCGACTGGATCGGAACAGCTAATAATAATAATAATAATAATAATAAAAATAATAAAAATCTCGACGAAAACAATAGCTGTTCCGACTGGATCGGAACAGCTAATAATAAAAATCTCGACGAAAACAATAGCTGTTCCGACTGGATCGGAACAGCTAACTAGAATATGAAAGGCCCAACAAGCATAAAAAGGAACGCGTCTACCAGTGTTGAAAAATAGCAGACGCGCGCGAACTAGCCGTAGCTGTAGCCGAAGTCGCCGTTTCGGACACGGCCTAAGTTAAAACTGTGTACAAACTTCTCCTGATAGCGCCCTCTTTTGAATCCTCCTCCTACACCTACGTTAATCCGACCCCTGCGTTAATTTCCAATGAGGAGGACTGAATTTCCGGCAGACAGAATTCCCTGGTACCCGGCACTGATCTCCAGTGGGACAGAATTCCCGCCACAACCCCACTCAACGAGAACGAAAACGAGCACGACCAAAATGCACGCCCTCTCGATTGGTTGAAATGCTCCACGCAGAATACGTCCACGCCCATTCAACCAATCGAGGGCGTGCATTTTTATCGTTCTCGTTTTCGTTCTCGTTATCGGGGCCTGTGTGACCGGACCTCTAATCAATGTTCCTTCTTTTTACAGTTGGGTCACCAAGATTTGTATCCGAACAAAGGAACCTTTATGCAACCAAAGTGTTTGTGGAAGGTCGCTTGCAGTCACATGCGGGCATATGACTTCTACTTATCCAGCATAAAGAACTTCGACATTCAGCCCGGCCAAACCTGTTCCTTCGTCACTGAAGCGTGCAGCGGGACGACGTGCAGCGGTACATGTCCCCGGATGGGCATCCATGCTGAGAAAGGAGACGGCTCTGGAAGTTTTCGCATCACGATGACATCAAGCAACTGCGGATGTGCACACATTGTCTAGGAGACGTTTGGATGGGTTATTAACAACAACAACAAGAGGAAGAAATACCAAAGTATGCCTACAAGCCTCTGCCCTTACTACCAAATTTAATTCTCCTCCAAAGTACATTGAGCTTATTTTGGTGATGGTATTTTACTGAGAATTTAATTAACAGGATCAACAAGGTTATTACACACATTCTAATGTAAAAACCTTAAAACTATTATTTTACAATGCTTTGTGTCTATCAAAGTGTACCACACTGTTTGAGGGTTCAAATTAACTTGGTTTAAGACATTTTAAGTAGATACTACTGGTACTGACAAGCCAAACGTGACAGAAAGCTCATTAAAGACCCTTTTTACACACATTTTGGTCAAAACGTCTTGAATGGCAGTTTCCTCTACATCGCTCAGTTATTCAGTGTCTGTAACATCAAAATGTCCGCAGCACACTCTAAATGCAAACACACATGACATGCCAGCTTTTATGCTGCTACATTTCATGGTTTGGTACTGCATCTCCCCTTCCTTGCAGTTGCATCAAATTGTTGTTAAAAGATTTCTGGGGTGATACTCCGATTAAAGCATCTTGAGTCCCAATTTATTGTTAGTATCAAACTCCCAGCCTCTTCCAAGGGGCTCAAAGAGAGGTTTTGAGATGCTTCAACATCACAACTTGGAGGTGTTCACGGAGGGAGTGTTGTGCTGTTGCATTTGGTGTTGGTGGTACACGATCAGGATCTATTTTTTCCTTGGCTGCTTGCTTTTGGCAACCTTGCCAGCTTGCTTTTGGCAACCTTGCCAGGACGTAATGTGGTCAGTGCATGTCAATGCATTGTTACATAGCTAACTTCGAAGAACGTCCCAGTAGTATCATGAAGGCACCTCCATGGTAGTATGCGGTAGTTAACAGCCGGAGGCAGTGAGGGAAGCTGGAGAGAGAGTTTTAAGTGGATGAAGAAATTTTTTGCATGGTTTTTCTAAGAAAATAAATCCTTTTCAGGATCTTCAGAGTGTTGCTGGCCAGATCGGTTCCCTGAGGGAAGGACCACAGCATGTATGCCGGCAGTTGGAGTGGACCAGACAACCCCTACCCAAGAAAGCACTCCCCTCGTAACCCGACATCTCAACATCGATAGGCCAGAGGAAACTGAAGATAAAAGTCAGAACGATTTAAAGATCTTGACAGCTTTCTCAAAAGCATGTGACACCAGGGACGTCAGTCAAAAATCCCTTACACTGTAAAAAAAGAAGCTAGGGTGCCTGTTAAATCACCGTAAACTTTACTGTGGAGGTTTTGTAAATTTTGCCTTGAAGGGGTAGTTTACAAAATCTCCACAGTAAAATTTACGGTGCTTACCTGGCAGCATAGGGCGCAAGGTTAAAGAACCGTGAATTTTATGGGGTTTTTTGTACAGTGTCAGAAGCAAGCTCACAACAGCGACCCAAGATGCCCCAAAGATGCCCCAACAGACACACTAGCAGCTCAAGGGCCACCATGCCGGTAAATCAAATGGCCGGTTTACTGAAGGAGTCTCGCATTATCAGCCAGTTCGGTGAATCGGGTCACGATGAAACCTTGTTCCAGCATCTCAAAATTGCTGAGGGTAGAGAGATACATGTTGTTCGTTTAGCCACGCAGAAAAAAACAAGCAAGCTGTAAGAGTGCAGGAGGTGAGTGCCGTCAAGACCAACCTGATGAAGCAGCTCCAACAGATTCAAGCTGACTTGGCTGCTCTCAAAGCTTCCACCTTAACCAAAACAGCAGAGAGACCCAAATGCTCCAAAAACACTGCCCTCTCATGAATGGGGCTGTAACGACAAGCCAGTAAATGACCTGAATATGACCACTGCTTCACCTGTGGTAGCTCTAAGCACTTCAGGAGAGGCTGCAAACAGCGACAACGACCCCAGCAGGCAGAAGACGGCAACGTGGCGAACGGAGGGGATGAGTAGCCGTCCTGACATCCAATTAATCTCAAGAAATTCAATGTCTTCAAAACCAACCCAATTAACCAAAACCTCTATACACTCAAGTGATGTCTCATAGAGTGTTGCCCTCATGGTAATGTCAGCTCAGCAACTACCACAAGGTTCGAAACTGACCAACTTAGTTGGCCCGAAGTGCACCAACCGGTGTAATCTAGGAAGAACGCCAACCTAAGTCCTAGGCTTTGTGTGATACTGGTGCCCAGGTTTCCCTAGTGTCTACATCATGGCTTATAACCAGAACATGTTCAACCAGTGACTGACTTGCTATAGAACAGTACTCTGCTGATAACGGCAGCAAATAATTCAACTCTTCCTTATGATGGCTTTGTTGAGATGGAATTTCAGCTACCAACAGGTTGCCATCGTCCCTGCTGGTTCCAGTGTTGGTAACAACTGACCCCATTCTTACCCGAATCACGGCTCCTACGTTCTGGAAGAGTTGTTACAAGATTCCGAGTAAACGGTTTTTGAAGCTTTGCACGATGTGAAGAATAAGGATGATAGTAAACTTGCAGGTTTAACAACACTTGTTTAGTTTCAAGTTAAATTTCTGTTTATTTGAAACCAAACACAACATACTATCAAAGGTTCCAAAAGCAAGCAGCCAAGGGAAAAATGGATCCTCATCGCCTACCAGCAACACCAACAACACTCCCTTCGTGTTCTCCACCAAGTTAGGGTATGGCAGTATCTCAAATCCTCCATACTTGGGCCCCTTGAATAAGGGGGATGTGGAGTGTGCTGTGGACATTGCTCCATTGGAGCAGATATTACAGACACCGAAAAATGAGCAATGAAGAGGAACTTTGCTATTCAAGCCGTGGTGGCCCATTCATGTGTTTAGGGTCTTTAATGAGCTTTCTGTCACGTTTGGCTTGTCAGTACCAGTAGTATCCACTTAAAATGTCTTGAACCAAGTTCATTTGAACCCTCAAACAGTGTGGTACACTTTGGTAGATACAAAGTAATGTAAAATAATAGTTTTAAGGTTTTTACATTAGAATGTGTGTAATGACCTTGTTGATCCTGTGTTAGCAAGCGCCACATCTGAAATCAAGTGTAACCTTTTACAGGATAATAAAATGACAAAATAAACATCACTTGGTTTAAAATTAAATTTCCTTTCATTTGATACCAAACACAACATACTTTGGGTAAATTATGGGTAATTAACCCCCGGGTTTTAATTACCCCCCGGGGAAAAGATTTCCCCAACCCCAATTGGTCCTTACATTTTTTGGTGGTAAGTGACACCCATACCTACCATTATCAGTTGAAATCAGCTTCTTTCCAATTTTTTCCCAGATGAATCCTAATATAGGGATACTATCTGGAAGTTTTCGCATCACGATGACATCAAGCAACTGCGGATGTGCACACATTGTCTAGGAGACGTTTGGATGGGTTATTAACAACAACAACAAGAGGAAGAAATACCAAAGTATGCCTACAAGCCTCTGCCCTTACTACCAAATTTAATTCTCCTCCAAAGATCATTGAGCTTATTTTGGTGATGGTATTTTACTGAGAATTTAATTATGTTAAAAGAATGAAATAAAGTTTGTTATTAGGACGCACACTTATTACATTAATGTGGGTGAATTTTTTGGGGTTAAATAAAGTCCAGCAATTAAGTGAAAATTGAGAAATAGGCAATGATGGGCAAATTCATCAAAAATCAAATACATTGCCCTATTTGCTTCTGGTAAACGGTGGATGAGTCAGTTTAAATAAAGGGGATGGGCGTGACCTATAGTGGGATTGCGTCCTTACCATCTCTCTCAATGTAAAAGTGAAAACTACTCGTTTTGTCCGCCATACCACCGTTGCAAAAAGCCATAATGACATACAAATATTTTGAGAGTGAACAACGGGTACTTTTAACTCAATTTAGAGAGAAAGTTCATACCACTTTCACGTAGAGGAGTGGTGCAGATTTCACTCTCAAAAAAGCGAAACTGACACAACTCGGAAGAGAGTGAAATTGTTCACTCTTTTACCTACGGACATAATACTAGTTTACATTAAAACAGAAACTACAGGTGCGAATGAATCTGCATGTCACAAGTAAATGTTATCAGTAAAGGAAACGTTATCATTATTATAGACATGTCCATGACATTTTGAAAAGATCAAGCATAGAGAAATTGTGTCAAATTTTTTGACCGTGATACACTTAATGATCGACTTGGAAATCGAAAAACCAACGAGTCAACACTTTTACGATCAGGAATTATATTATGTTGGCCTGACGCAATGGGAGTCTGTTCAACGCTAGGTGGCAGAAGACCAAAATAATTGTCATAGACCCGTCGAAATACCCATTGCGCAATGAGGTACATGCTGGTCTAGATAGGGACCAAGCTTGATAGCTAGCTAGACCAGCATGCACCTTATTTCACGGCTAAGACGCGTGTACAGAGAATTTGCGAAACGTTCTATGTTTACGTCGCTGGACATGTTCACATTTCCGCTGGTAAGTCTGCTGCCATCAAGTCCCCCCACCCATTGAAATTATTCTGTTATTGCTGCATGTCATTGGGAGAACACGACTTTTAAGAAGGATGAAATTATTTCACTACGTGGTTTTATTTGGCACTAACAGTGAATAAAAAAAGGAATGCGAAAAAGTAACAACTACAATTGTACGTGTCAGTTATTGAGCAATCCTGTCTAGAATCCTAAATTGTACGCCTTTTAGCAAAAGTGCAAAGGATAAGATTTAACAAATTTCTGAGTGTTGACTTATAAAAAACCAAAACCAAAACAAACTGTTTTATTTCTTTATTAGCCAACTTTCACAGTTTGCAAATTTTGTTAAGTTTTATTTTATTCAAAAACCACAAATCGGGTCAAAAATGCCAAATTGCAAGACACCTTACATCAGAAAACCTGATATTGCCCTACGCAAAGCAAAGCAAACGCCAACTTCGCTTGAAATTCCTTTAAAAATATATTCAGCCCGTTGTAATATACAATGACGTAGTTGTTCAGACTAATCACACTCTCGTACTTTGGTGTCCATTCGACAATTTTGTAGTTCCATTAAAAGTTTGATTATTCTATTTTACCCTGGTTTTAGCTAGTATATAGTCACTAAACTACAATTAAAGAAATACTTGTTGCCTACATGTAATTATATTTAGCTCCACTCCTATGATCAACAAAACAAACTATTTTTTTGTTTAGTCTTGCGCATTATTTTCGGTATATGATGTGTTGTGACGTATGGAACTATGTATGCGAACAGAGTGTGTTTCTTCTATGCATATTTCTAAAAACAGTGCGGAGTGGTATCCATTGAGTTTGGTTGCAGTTTGCTCACAGGGGGCCTTCATTTCCCACTGGTACTTCGTGCAACTTGGTAAGGTTGAAGGAGTTGGTTGTGGATCTGGTGAGTTTATTGCTTTATTATCTAAATCATAAATGGAGTTATTTCACTTGTCATTGTCTTAAAATAAATTGGCTTGCCTTTACAAGATTTTGTAATGTTAACATCCATATGTTCCAATTACAGCTTGGCGTAGTGAACATAGTAATTGCTTGCCACTTTTGTGTTAGGCAAGATAGTTGACTTTCTTTGACGCAGTTTCTCATAAACATATAATGAGCTTTCATAAAAGATTATGGGACTCTGTTTTACAACTTGGATTGTAATTGATTAAATTTGTGTAGCTTTACTTAATTTAAATTGAGTATACTGTCTAAAATATGGTTGTTCTGATTTTCGTTTACAAAATTGTCTGTGTTTGCTTTTTGTTCATCATAACTCGTCCGAACGTATGAAATTGTAATAACCGAGAGTCGAACAAATTAATTAAATCAATTAAATCAACAATCAAGGAGTTTTGTAAGTTTCATCGATCCCTTCTGAATGAATACTCCAACCCTTGGCATGGTGAGGAACACTAGCTAGACTCACAAGCAGCCTTAGCCAGGAACCGGGGCGAACCCTTTCTCTTTTCGCTAAGTGTACTGGGTCTTTTATATGCGTTACGCAACACACGGGACCAACGGCTTTACGTCCCATCCGAAAGACGAAGCAATGGTTAAGTGTCTTGCTTAAGCAAACAAGTGTCACGACTGCGGATTCGAACCCATACTCTGCTGATCAGAAACACCAGAGTTTGAACTTATTCGCTCGGCCACGACACTTCCACGCATGCAAAAATATTAAGAGAGGTGTATAGAGGTACCCTGTCCTTAAACTGTCCTTTTTCTTTAGAAATCCCTTGTGGGGTATTGTCCACTTTCAATTTACTTGTGGGATACCAATGTTCGCTTTGTTGAGGTACCCCACAAATAGGCATTATGTGAGTAGGGTATGGAGTGTAAATATGCCTCCAATGTCCTTCTTTTGCTAGTCCTAACATTTTGTTAACAGCTCCCACGGGATTTGCTCACATTTTCCAACCTGAACCCTTTAATCGTTCGGCCATTGTCCCCTTTTGTTTTATGGATTAGTTTGAACTATAACCAGCGATCTGGGGACCTCTTCTTTTTCCTCTGTCGTTTTTTCAGTATGGTGTTGTTGCACATGAAGAGATTTCCCCCATCATCTTCCTGAGGAAGTTACAATCAGAACTTGGCCTTGTATTTTCATACAAACACTTCCTGGACGCGAGACTGGTACCGAGTTGAAGATTGAAGTATTACAACCCCCCCCCCTCTTTATGAAGGGTTGACTCTTTGAATAACCAATATTGTAGGAAAGGATGGTTTGGAAATGCAAAAAGTACAAGTATGCAGTACTGCCAGATTTGAAGGCAGGAACCAGGGTTGGACTACTGATGTTTTTTAAATAAATTGTTAATTCTACACAAGACTTGGTCTGCTTGTTCCATGTGTTAACGTCATTACTTTGAAAGCCTTGAACCCTTGCTCTATGCTTAAACAAATACTTCACAATGCTAGGAGTCCACTGGACCAGCGCCAGTTGGTGCCAGTTCGCGCCAAAGATTATGTGATTGGCGCTTAGTGGCTCGCTGTGGCGCCGAATTAATGTCCGCTCGGCATGTGTCGCCAAGTGAAATAAACTGGGTTGCAAATGGCGTGCGCCAATTGCCACCCGGCTTGCTCCAAAATGTTGCGACAGTGTGCGCCAGTTCGCGTAATTACACGGCCATTTGATTCCAAAATTCACCCTGTTGACGCCATTCGCGCCAATAGACGGCTACTTTGCGCCACTTAGTGATTAGTTTGTGCCAAAGGTCGCCAAATTGGTTTGAACTTGCCGCCGCTTGGCGCTACTTGCCGACTATAATACCGCCCATCGGCTACCTGGTTCAGACCCTCCTCAGCTGCTGTATGAACAACATCTCTACTAAATATTTACAATTTTGATATGTCATTGGCGCAACTTGGCGCGCGCCATTACATTCCAGTGGATTCCAATAGGCGGATTGTTTGCGCCAAAGGGCGATATGTTCGCGCCATTTGGTGCCACTTGACGCTGATTGCTCGATGCAAGTGGCGCGACGAAAATTTCAAACATTTTAAAATTTTCTTGCCGCCACATTCAAACTTGGTGCCGCAACGGGCCGCCACGAGCCAGTTGGGAGGCATTTTGAGCCACTACCCGCCACTATGCACCTTATTGGCGACACTAGGCGCCACAGTAAATTGCATTGGCGCCAACTGGCGCTGGCCCAGTGGACTCTTAGCATAAGCAACAACAACACTTCCACCAAAAGACGCCGTAAAAGGACGCACTCTTTCGGTGCTCCGACAATGCCGACATTCTCGTCAAGTTTCTGTCGTAACAAAATGGTGCCCAAAATCACAGCCATTAAATAAATGCAATAGAAAAGGACCACGAAAATATCAAGACGATCAGAAACATTGTACGAAAATTAGCACCAAGATCCGTTTTTTCGCGGGCCGTTATTGGCATGGCAGTGGTGAGGTCTGTCTATTTGAAGACCATTAATGATCTTTACTTGAACTTATTTACATTGTTTTCGAACTTTTGGGGTGAGTGCAGATTTTATACCAAGATATATGTAGTGTTAATTTTGTCCAAATTTTATTTTTCTCTCTCACCCCTGGAGCACACTGATGAGCGTCTCATGCGCCTATCTCTTTTTCCTCTTTTAAACTCACAGGAGGCGCTGGTTTGGTTTATTTTTGGTTCCCCTATTCTCCACTATTTTTGTTTGTTGTTGTCTCAGACTTTTTCAAAAATGACGAGCGTGAATTTTGTCTGTTTCGTGTCTGGGAGCTTTGGGGTCGGGTTTGTTTGCTGCAAAACCCCGGGGTAGCATGTCGTGCGCAAAGAGGAAGACCGAAAGCCAGATTGACCTACAACATTCGTGCACTGAAAATAAGTTTGCATGAGCTAAAGACAGCTGCTCTAGACAGATGTCTTAGAGAGAGTTCGTTTCTCAGACCACCACGGTATGGCGGACGGCTTACTGGACTTATTCAGAGAGAGCATTTTTGTGTGCTTTGTATCTAGGCCGTATGGTGTTTCCTTTACAAAAGTCTTCTTCGCAAAACAGAAAGCGTATTGTTCGTATAGTGATAACACGTACTTTTTGTCCCTCCGTTGTTATTGACGTTCTGTTTCACCATGCAATCTCTCGATACCCTCGATAAATTTCCAACCAGGCAAAATGTATATTTTCATTTCCTCAAGTCAAAGAACTTTTCTGTGTAGACTTCGCTCAATAAGATATTTGTTAAGGAAACACCATGTAAAGCACACAAACATGCTCGTTCCGGCTCGGGGCAACATGCCAATATGGCAAGATGTATAGGACTACTTTTAATTTCTGATCGCACCAAAACCATAACCATATAACTTCCTTCATCGAAACACTTTTTATGATGTAATGTTTTCTTATTCTCCCTGAAACTTTTGAAATGTTGTGAAACAGACTTTAAGTTTTACGTGTTCTTAGACCTTATAATGAAAATGCTACTTTTTCTGGTAATGATGAGGTCATCGAAGACGTCATAACATAAAGTTTAAAGGCAGTGGACACAATTGGTATTTACTCATTATAGTTATTAATATAAAACCTTAATTGGTAACAAGTAATGGGGAGCTGTTGATAGTTTAAAACATTGTCAGAAACGGCTCCATCTGCATTAACATAGTTTCGAGAAAGAAGTAATTTTCCACGAATTTGATTTCGAGACCCCAGATTTAGAACTTGAGGTGTCTGAATTAAGCATCTGAAAGCACACAACTTCGTGTGACAAGGGTGTTTTTTCTTTCATTAATATCTCGCAACTTCGACGATCGATTGAGCTCAAACTTGTACAGGTTTGTTATTTTATGCATATGTTGAGATACACCAAGTGAGAAGACTGATCTTAGACAATTACCAAAGTGTCCAATGTCTTCTTATTCTCCCGGAAACTTTTGAAATGTTGTGAAACAGACTTTAAGTTTTACGTGTTCTTAGACCTTATACTGATCTTAGACAATTACCAAAGTGTCCAATGTTTTCTTATTCTCCCTGAAACTTTTGAAATGTTGTGAAACAGACTTTAAGTTTTACGTGTTCTTAGACCTTATAATGAAAATGCTACTTTTTCTGGTAATGATGAGGTCATCGAAGACGTCATAACATAAAGTTTAAAGGCAGTGGACACTATTGGTATTTACTCATTATAGTTATTAATATAAAACCTTAATTGGTAACAAGTAATGGGGAGCTGTTGATAGTTTAAAACATTGTCAGAAACGGCTCCATCTCCATCGATTGAGCTCAAACTTGTACAGGTTTGTTATTTTATGCATATGTTGAGATACACCAAGTGAGAAGACTGATCTTAGACAATTACCAAAGTGTCCAATGTCTTTAACAAATATGTATATATATTTATATATAGAGAACAATAAACGATAGACCTACAAAATATTTGCACCATGAAAGCTCTTGATGCATGCATAATACAAACTTTACAATCACCTCTACTTTCGGCCGAAACCGGACGTTGAAATACATGTATGCAAGGATGTATGTATAAATTGAACTACGCCATCTTGGATAAAAAGCGCGCCATCGAAAAGCTCCCGGACTTATAGACATGCAATTTTGTCTATGATGTCTTAGATCAGATTGTATTTTTCCTTTGAATGTTAATACTTATCACATCCTCATGTTAAAGCCGTTTTTGCATAAATCAAGCTAGATGTAATTCCTATGGCCGTCTTGTAATCAGTGGAGCCATCTTGCGTAAAGTGGCGCGGCTTACAGTGAATGGAAAGAAGCAGACCTTTGAAGATCCCTTACTTTCCTCAAAAATGTTTCTATGAAGCAAAGAGCACATCACCAGTCTTCATTTGTCGTTTGTTAATGGACAGAAATACTTGGTTTTTAATGTGCACTTAGTTCTTCAGCCTGTGTAAGTAATAGTAATAATAGTAATAACTATATAGCGCATTTCATAATAATGCACTTTACTTGTGCCCTGGTCACTTGGCCAGTAACTTCCCTTTAATTCTTCTCAGCTTCCTGAAAGCCCTGAGCTGCCGTGTTGCTCCAGGTGCTTTTTCGTACACAATATCAACCTCTACCTTATCAGGTACCCATTTATACCCCTGATGGGTGAAGAATAATAAATCATTTTGCTCAAGGACAAAAGTTCACGACCATCAGGACCGGGATGTGAACCGTCACTCCGATGATCCTAACCACCAGAACTTTAAGGCGAAGTTCTATAAACCGTTCGTCCATGACACTCTACAATAGGGCTGAACCTTCAATATGCTTCGTTACTAAGCTTCAATAATCCAACTTATTGTTTAATTAATTACCTGTAATCATCGACATATCTGTATCATTACTGAGTCAGTATGAAATAAATGTTGCTGCTGCTGCTGCTGCTGCTGCTGCTGCTGCTGCTGCTGCTGCTGTTTTTTGTTGTTTTTGTTGTTTTTGTTGCTGTTGTTGTTGTTGTTTTTGTTGTTTAGGCTAATGTGATGTCGTGATTTTGAGGCACTTCACTGCTTCAATTATGCAGACATATTAAACTATTTTGTCATGTTTTGTTCCAGGTTTTACTGGTAGCAAGGCTGGACAAGATGATTGAACTAACACGTATCCTGATTGGGTCGCTGGTACTCCTACTCATGGTCAACGAATCCTACCAGAGTAAGACAGTGAAATGTATTTCCAAATAATTACTCATATAATAACTGTGAGGAATTTTGCTAATTTTAAATTCTAACTCCACAATCTTGTAATCCGGGATAGAGCTCGCCATGTGTTCTATACTAAATAAATCTGTAACCTACGCCATATTGGATAAGAAGCACGCCATCAAAAAGCTCTCGGACTTAGACTTATTTATTTTTTATTTTTTTGCGATTCTTATTTGTTTTTCTTCGATCAGTTATACGAATTTCATTTTGCCCATTTCTCATTATGCCCCTCATCATGAAGACATTGCGTGATATCACGCCCCTCATCACACCTGACTCCTTTGATTCAATTGAGTCATGTTTCATTACAAGAAATAACATTGTGATTCGCACTACTTAATGTTCTTTCTTTATTATGATACATTTCTAGCCACATGTTATAACAGTCAGGGCGTCCGCGATACCGATGGCCGCTTCTGCTTTGATACCAGCCTGTCTTGTTGGTCCAATAAGTTGAAGCCAGCTCACCTGTCAGACATAAACAACGAGTTCTACCTGTTCACCCGTCAGGATAATAGTGACAAACGCTGCTATTACCGACGACAATTATACTGGGACGACCCCGACACATTCGATGGTTTCCACAGCTACAAGAAAACAATTGTTATAATCCATGGCTGGCGAACAAGCGTTTGGAACGGATACTTCATGTCACTCTGTCATTCGTTCATGAAATTGGTATGTATAACTTTTGTGTCTAGATACCCTCCGCAGCGTTCTCATTGGTTGTTCGAGTGATGTATGAAGTGCGTTTTGGCGACCCCAACCAAGCCCAACCGAGAAACGAGTCGGTTTACCGTTTTGTTTGAACAGCCTCTCTATCGCGGTTTAAACGCGAAAACGCTCAACCGATGACTAAACAGTTTCTGGTTTCGGGTCGCCAATACGCACTATATACAAATACCCTTTCGCACTCCATTGCTCAAGCGCTTACTGTTGATTGGGGTGCATGCTGGCCTAGCTAGCGATCAACCTTGATAATTTATAGCTTAACCACAGTGCATCTCATTCCACGTCTAACGTGCTCGTAACGAGTATTGACGATAATATGTGCGTAAATCCGGGGTGGGGATATTGAGGATTGCATCAGTCACACTTCGTATTACATACGGCAGGCCGCGTATTTTTTTGCCCAGGACAGATGAGGCCACTTACCATTCAATGGGCGCATGCTAAGTGGCCTCATCTCATCTGGGGCAAAAATACGCCAGCAGGCCAAATCTTATAACACTAATAAAACAATACTGTCACATTATACAGGGCAACTACAACATCATCATGGTGAGTTGGCCATCGTTCCGATGGGACTTACTTACTTATCAAAAGAGTGTGATGGATATCGTACTGGTTGCAAAGGAACTTGCCTTACTGCTGGAGGAGTTGCACGAGCATCGAGGTTTACAGTACGAAGACGTCCACATGTTGGGGCACAGCCTTGGTGCCCATCTGGCAGGGTACACTGGCATGTTCTTAAACGGACAGATCGGGCGTATTTCAGGTATACAGCTAGACTTGAGTTAAAATCTAGCTGAGATCGCGATTGTTTTAGCTGAATCGGACAGGCAACCCCAGCCCGGCACCTCGCGCGTTTTGCGTACTAACACATTATGGATTGATGATAAAAACTATTAAAACATTCAATATATTTCGATACTTTCAAATCACACTTCCAGTGGGTTACGATCGGGCAAAGCAATCTGGGAAAGAAAAAAACATGGCTAGGCAAGGTTATACACCGATGGGAACGAAGTTGATATGATTATCTATGGTGAGAACTATTATGTGCCTTTTTCTTTCTTTTCTATTTTAATTTCGGGTCAAATTGATCGGCCAACCAAAAATTTTACACATAGCAATTATTATTTGGCTCTTTATAATTGTGAGTTTACCCTATACAGGCCTCGACCCTGCGAGACCTGGTTTCAGGGAGTACCTCGGCACTTCAGATTGCCATTTGGATAGAACTGACGCTGACTTTGTTGATGTCATCCATACGGATGGACCACTCCATCTGTTCGGACTTTATGAACCGGTAAGTTTTTGTTTAGCCCGAAAAAATAGCCTCAAAAGAAGATGTGTTCGGCTGAAGCTGGAACCCCTAATTAAAAAGTAAATTGGCATATTGTGCACCCAATCTTTGTGTTAAATTAATGATATGAATGAATACCTCTGACACAGGTGGGTCACCAAGACTTTTATCCTAACCATGGCGCCCTAGCGCAACCAGGCTGTCCTTGGATCCCCCACTGCAGTCACATGCGAGCAATTGACTACTACTTATCCAGCATGAAGAACTTCCACATTCGGCCCGGTCGAACCTGTTCCTTCGACACCCTGACTCGGATGTGGCCGCCCCGTTGCAGCGGGACATGCCCCCGGATGGGCATCCATGCAGAGAAAGGAGACGGCTCTGGAAGATTCTTCATCAGGATGAATTCCAACAACTGCGGATACCGCTTCCTTATGTAGACGTTTGGATAGGTTACGTTTTGATATATTAGTTGTCTATTTTCTCGTATAGAGACCTACTCAGAACTCGGTTGAGTATCTTTGTTTGATCAGCCATCGTAAACGTTTCTATTATTCTGCAAGTTTGATACACATTGTTTAAAGGAACACGTTGCCTTGGATCGGTCGAGTTGGTCTTTGAAAAGCGTTCTATAACCGTTTGTTATAAAATCGGTATGGTTAGAAAGATGTTGTAAAAGTAGAATACAATGACCTACACAAATATGCCTCGAAATTGCGTGGTTTTCGTGTTACCTCGTCGACAAACACGGTCGGCCATTTATGGGGGTCAAAAACTTGACTCCCATAAATGGCCGACCGTGTTAGTCCGCGACGTAAAATGAAAACCGTACAATGTTGAGTGCTACTTGTGTGGATCATTGTATTCTACTTTTACAACATCTTTCTAACCATATGCATTTCATAACAAACGGTTTCAAACGCTTTTCAAAGACCAACTCGTCCGATCCAAGGCAACGTGTTCCTTTAAAGGCAGTGGACATAACTATTCAAAATAATTATTAGCATAAAACTTGTTAACGAGTAATGGGGAGAGGTTGATGGTATAAAACATTATGAGAAACGGCTCCCTCTGAAGTGACGTAGTTTTGGAGAAAGACGTAATTTTCCACGAAATGATTTCGAGACCTCAGATTCTGAAATTGAGGTCTCGAAATTAATCAAGCATCTGAAAGCACACAACTTCGTGTGACAAGTGTGTTTTTTTCGTTCATTGTTATTTTGCAACTTTGACCACCGATTGAGATCAAATTTTCACAGGTTTGTTATTTTATGCATGTGTTGAGATACAGCAAGTCAGAAGACTGGGCTTTGACAATTACCCACAGTGTCCAGTGTCTTTAAAGGTTTTGTGTACTTTTTGTACGACACAAAACATAATGTCCGCAGGTTTACATTTTGTTTACACAGATAATGATGGTCAAAATATACCCGCTTAAAATAATTTTTGCTGAGGTGCTGTAGTTTCTGAGAAATGAGTAAAACAATGTCACAAAAGTAATGTTCGTCTCGGGAGACGAACGTCATTCTAATTTGTTCAACGTACTTACCAGTAGTGTCATAACGATAGTCTCCTGAAAACATCACTCCCTGATTTTCACCTTTTTTCTCTAAAGAACTTGACGAGACAGGAAGCTGAAACATCTACAGGTAAGTTATATTACATACATCTACCATGAGTTTAGGGATTCCTGTCATGTTCAAAAACCTACAAAAGGAACCGACACCCTTTCAAACTCTTAGCCTATATTATTTACTCTAATATAATATAACTTTGACAATATTTAGCGGCATGTTAATTGGCTTGTTACTTTACATATTTAGTCTTAAGCGCATTTGTCAAAAGGGGGTGGGAGTGTCTGGTATACTTTAAATAAATAAATGATAAGGGTGAAATAGTGTGTTTAACAACGCAAACATAATTGCATTAATATGAGTAGATGGTCTTGGATTAAATTACATCTCGATCATCGGGGGAATATGTGTTTAAATGGTGGGCAAATTTGGTAGTAAACAGAGGACTCATACGGCAAACTATGCACACACTTCTTCTGTAAGCGCCCTCTTTTTAATTGTCTACCTCCGTTAAGCCCGGTTCATACTTCCTGCGAATGCGATACGAATGTTGACGTCACAAATTCGCAACGAATAGTTCGCAGCAGTTAAACTTTTTTCAACTCACTTGCGAATATCGCTGCGAAAGAAGGGTTGTGACGTCAAAGTTACGTAAAAGTCGCTTCGCATTCGCATTCGCAGGAAGTATGAACCGGGCTTTAGTGTACGGTGGGGGAACTATCCCCGGCGTACAGATTTCCATAAGACACCATCACGTTAAAGGCACAGGACACAATTAGTAACTACTCAAAATAATTGTTAACAACAAAACTTACTCGCGGTAACGAGCAATGGAGAGCTGTTGATTCTTTTAGAAACGGCTCCCTTCTGAAGATACAGTTTTTGGGAAAGAAGTTATTTCTCACTCAAAAATAGAGGAGTTCAGGCCTGAAGCATTTAAATAAGCATTTTAAAGCACACAAATTTTTGCAACAATGGCATTTGTTCTTTCACTATTCTCTTGCAACTTCGATGATCAATATGGAGTCAAATTTTGGCAGATTTGTTTTAATGCATGTGTTTGGATACACCAAGTGAGAATACTGGTCTTTGACAATAACTAAACGCCAGTGCCTATAAACCGCAGATTTTTGATTCAAATTACACTCTGTCAATTTGTTTTTGTTAACTTCTAAGTTATTTAAAAACAAAACTTGTAATGCATGAATTTGTCTCCTCCTGACAGTTGTTATCATGGCACCTTCAAGAGTATGACGCAAGAAAACATTAAACAAAAGAGAAGACAATAATAGGCAGTATTGAATTGAGTTTTAAAGGTTTCTTTTAAGCTTGTATTATAATGATGCAAAATGTATAATGAATTCCACAAACAAGTAGCATACGCCCTCTAACACCAACTTTCTTTAGTGGGAACGAGACTCAAGGACGTTTTGAGAATCTCGATGATCGTAAACCAGGTAGAGGGGAATGAATGAAGAACAAGTATATCCAGGGGCTAAACCATTGAGGGCCCGAAAAGTAAAAACTAAATTTTTCAAAGAAATTCAATCTCGAATTATAGAATCAGGTTAACAGATTTTACTAAGCAACACGTTGCCTTGCAACGGTCGAGTTGGTCTTTGAAGAGCGTTCTGTAATCGTTTGTTATAAAATGCATATTCTCCAGAAGACGATCAGAGCACACTGATCGAAACGTCGAGTTAAACCAACGGTTCTTTTCAGAACCACCCCAACTCATTAAGAGATTATTACATGGTGTTACCTCAAACTCTTCTATATCTTATCTCCACCATGCAAAGTTTCATATTGTTAGAAAGATATTGTAAAAGTAGGTTACAATGATCTACACAAATATGCCTCGAAATTGCGTGGATTTCTTTTTACCTTGTCGACTGACACGGTCGGTCATTTATGGGAGTCAACATTTTGACTCCCATAAATGGCCGACCGTGATAGTTCGCGACGTAAAAGGAAAACCGTGCAACTTTGGGTGATACTTGTGTGGATCAGTATAATATTCTACTTTTAAAACATCTTTCCAACCGTATGCATTTCATAACAAACGGTTTTAAACGCTTTTAATATACCAACTCGTCCGATCCAAGGCAACGTGTTCCTCTAATTTGTCACAAGAAGTATCACATCGTTTTGTACCCAGTAACACTCGATTTTAAAAATAAATCACACATGTTTTAACAAGCTGTATACCAAGGACTGCTCTTTGAGTTCCGATTCTTGTTTAAGAGTGTTGTTTGATCATCTTATGAAGCGACGTCCTAATTTGTACACGAAAGCGCAGCAAGGACCCAATCCGTAAGATAAACCGGATCCATGTTGGTTAAATTTCCCACTCGGTTTCACTAGACAGTATAGACACTCACGGTCTAAATGCATCCCGAGGAAATGTCTTTGAACCTTCCTATTGTCCATGTACTTAACATTTTTCCCATATACATGTGTGTACTTTGTACACAAATTTCCCTTTGGAGCATCCAATGTAGGCTTCAGATTTGTCCACTTGGAGACCTTTTATTTTAGGTTTTCTTGTGACCTGATTGTACCGAATAGAGCACACAAACACACATGTTTTAAGACATACGAAGTGACAAGTGCGTGAAATAGCTGTGCTGTATTCAATTTATACGAGTAGTGCAGAGGTACATGCAGCTGGCCAAATTAACACAGTAGGCAATAAAGCGGTAGCTCAAAGACATTGTTGAGTTGAAAGTTGCCTGATTTTAAGCTTGATCGGCCAGGGATAGACCAAGGTACAGGCAAAAAGGAATGAATAGTTCTGCTGAGTTTTGTTTGTATCCACATTTATAATAGAAGGTATGTGATGGGATCATGCCTCAAATTGAAGTTGGCACACGGTTAGTGTTGCGACTTTGCGTCTCGGGCGGCAGAGGGCGTGCTTCGTGTGCGCAATAAAAAAAACGAATACTGCGCTTTAGGTAGCCGTTGTTTAAAAGCACGTAACAAATCTGATGTAGTCGATAACTTTCACGCTGCACAGAATTGCAGGTTTTTAGGGTTCAGAATCAATCATTATTGGCCTAAAGTCCAACTGCAGCCAGGGAGGGTCGCTTAAACATCCTGCACTTGTCATAAACCAGGCAACGAGAGAACAGATTAAAACAGAAGTACAGTAGGCCTACTACTCTGGTGTGCGACGGTGTTTTGCTTGGTGTATGTATCACTATAAATAAGTTTGGCAACTTAAGGTCTCTGATTAACAGTTCTATAGTTAGAGTGCCATGAGAAAGATATTTGAGTACAGGTCCATTGCAGATTTGTCTTGAAAGAAAACATTAGGATAATAACAAGAAACAATAATTCAACTTACATCAAATGTATATCAAACATTTTCCCTTATTTGCCTCACTTTTTGAGTTTCATAATACAACTTGGTGTTGTTCCACGGCCGAACGCAGAAAAAAATACTTAAGTGATGATGGGAGTAAGTAATTTCCCATGAGTCATTTAAACGCCCCCCTCCCCCCATTTAAACCAACCTCTGGTAAAGGAGAAAAATCAGTTTTATACTATGATAACTTTTGTGACTTTTTTCTGTTTTATTTCTATTTGAATTGCTCCCCGAATAGAAGCCATTAGGCCCAACAGTATATGACAAAAGGGAAGAAGAAGGTGGAAAAAAGAAAGAAAAAAAAAGACCGAAATGGTGAAACTTAAGTTAAAATCAGAAGTCTTTGTGTGAATCTGTTTGGGGTATACCCCGTTGTAGTGCTTGTGAGTAGGTATACATTATTCAAACCGGGAGGCGTTATACATACTAACTTGTGTGGGTGTGAAAAGAATTGTTGATTTGCCTCGCTAATTATCACAATTAGATAAAACCATGCGAGTAAACCGATGGAAACAGAATGACAAGGAGGGGGCCTGGGACTCGCTAAAAGAAGATTGTGGTTCAATGGAGAAAGTACTTCGGAATCCACAAAATGTAGCTAGTTTTACAAGCACATATTAATTTTACATAAAATTTGACGAGGGGAAACGTACTCTGTTTTAGCAAAAAGCACATAAGCCTAATGTAGATTGGAGATCTATCTATGCACCATGTTTTGATCATTCTATCAACAACAAACTTCACACAAAAGTCTCTTGAATTGTCTTTATATCAAACAAATAGCGGGCTATATATCTGGCACGGCCTAAAATGGTTAGGAAACCTTCGCAGAAATAATGATGAAAGCCAGTATGTGACATAGTATAACTATTTTGTCCTGATTGTCTAGGGTATGAGTAGACCATAGATTAAAGGGACAATCGGACGAGTTGGTCTTTAAAAAGCGTTTGTAACCGTTTGTTATAAAATGCAATGTTAGGAGAACCATACAATTTCGAGGCATGTTTGTGTGAATCGTTGTATTCTATACTTTGAGAACATCTTTCTAACCATATGCATTTTATAACAAACGGTTACAAACGTTTTTCAAAGAACAACTCGACCGATCCAAGGCAACGTATTCCTTTAATATTAAAGAAAACAAGCACCCTCCCCGCAACCCCCCCCCCCAAAAAAAAAACAAAAAAAAAAAACCACATTTCAAAAGAAAATTAAATAAACCTCCCCTATACGGATGATGAAAGGGTGAATGGGTATATACAGTTCTTCAAGATGTATATTTCATCCATTGTGTTCACTCCATATTTCAAGGTCAGTATGATTATTGTTATGGTTGATATAATTACTTTAGTATTATTATGTCAATGTCTAAGGATGCGGCCGTTGTCGGTGCTCCTTACTTGGGTGCGGACGCGTTGTGGCCCAATGTTGCTTGGCAACGCAATCCTCGGTATCATGATCAATATTAGTATTTTCCCTTGGATGTGTAATGCACATAATCTTCCTAGTTATATTTTCTGCGCGTGCCCTATTCAAAGCTTGTTTCATCAAATGCAAACCCCCATAAAAGAATACATATAATAATATTAAATCCCATATGTGCCCGGCAACCTCTAAAACAACGACTTCATCAACAAAATCATAATAATAATATGGAATACCCGCGTCTGTTGGAGCAATATGACAATGCAGAAAACTAAAATATTCGTTGGTTCGAATTAAACTATGGAAGCCTCAGAACGTCATATTGATTAAAACAACAAGTATTTTTAAAATATACAGATCAGGCTATATTTCGGCGTGTCTAAATGTCAAATGAAACACATTGTGAACTCTTGTTATGAAATGATTTCGGGGAAACGCAATTATATTTCGAGGTTACGAAACAATATTTTGAGGACACAAAATATTTTGAATTGTACAGTTTAGATTGTTGTTAACCTTTCTCAGAGGGGCTCCATAATACCTTAGCTATATTATGTAAACATCTCTGAACATATTTTCGAACTTACCTTTTGACCACAAAATTTCGATTGCGTTGCGACATCCTTTAAGTTAAATTAAAAACATATTACGAAACGTCTTTTGGCAACAATGTCATGTTAAACATAGTGGTGCGTGTCAGTTGGTAAGTATTATTGGTTCTGATCAAATAATTACAATGTGAACGTTACTCTCGTTGTTTTAAGCTTTCAATGCGATTATTCATGTGTAACCATACTATATTTCAACAGTTTGTTATAATATTATGACTATATCTAGATAATATGTTTCGAACTACATAGTCAATATAAGTCATCAGAACTTGAGTTCAAAATAGTATAATTTTCGAGAGTTTCCGAAAAAGACTCTAAGAACGTATTAGGCATACGAAGAATTGTGTCATTAGTTTTAAATCAAATTGTATGCGCATATTGTACGAAGAATGGGTTAAGTTGTACCTTTCGTCAAATTTGAAGACACGTGTCTGATGACTTTAGAAATCGGGAGTCCGTCATTTTACCCCCCCCCCCCCCCACCCCTCTAAAAGTATGTTTTAAATACCCTTATCAAATAAGCACGGTCATTAAGAACCAATCGATCGGTATACCTGCTATAGCCAATCCACGAATGATAATCAACATTTCAATATCATTACTTCACTCAATTAAAGAGTAATTCTCACTACTGCTGTAACTGTTTATCGTTAATGGCAATTAACATAAGCAAGGTGTAATCACGGAGCAAGGTGTAACTAGAGGTCCTGACTCTTTGACGGTGCTTCAGCACAAACAAGCAGCTAAAGCACAACATTAGGCTCACCACAATAAAGTTACCAACCAAAGTGCCATGCCATGCCATATTTGTATTGACTTCAAACATTCATTCAAACTTAAGTTTGGAAACGTACACCAGGTATAAGTCACTCAAATTAAATCGAATTACAAATTTTACACTCGGCACCATTATGAAACATTGTGTGATAAGCCCACGGTATCCGATTTTACGGTCCACAATTACCTCAAGCATTATGTAATGACGTCGAATCGGGTAGGCGTCCCTGATTTTGACCCCTCCCCACACAAACCCCACAGCCAACCATACAATATCGTTGCACGTTTTTCTATATTATTTGGTGTATTAATTTGTATTATTATGATGTTCCTATATGTGCCAGTTTTACTTGTAATGTGTTCTTGTTGGACTGCCTGACCGCCATTGTCAGTGTATTCAAGCTTTAAAAAAAAAATCAAAAAAAAATCTTGCAATTAATATTAAAACAATAACATTTTTTATGTTAATTTTGTATTACTATATGAACTATTTTTAACTTGTAAATGTACTTTTTCGCCCTGCTTGGCCGCCAGTGCAGTGAATAAATAAAACAACAACTTTGAGTTTGATTCAAAGCAAATAGAAGAATACAAACCATGGAGAACAGACCTAGGCCTATACATAGAACAATGTGAAACTACTCTTAAAGTCACCTGGAAGTGGTATTTTTTCAAATGTGCTTTTGTCACTAATATATGTGTTTTGATGAGTGGAATGTGAATAAACAGTTAACTAAGGTTTAAAAACAATCAGTTCTTATGTTTAATACAAATTTAAGAGTAGACCCCGACCCGAGAGGGCGCTGTTCGTGACGTCAATCGAGGCAGTCGTGAGTTTGTAAGTTTAAAAACAAAATGTTTTTTTTTTCCGGCAATGCAGACCAGGTGTATTGCTGCTGAATGCAGAAAAACACTTTTTGAAATGTACCAACTCACGACTTGGACGTACATGAACTTTGCACGTGTGTTTACTATACGAATTGCAGGCAAAGTCTGCCTCGAATGACGTCACAAAAGGGGTAGGCGGAGTCAGCCCCCAAACAACTTTATATATTTTTTAAATATATAAATCGTGACAAACAATTACTAAAAAAATTGTTTTATTGTTCGTAATCATATACTCTTATGTTTAAAAGGACAAAAATTCTTTTTCCAGGTGACTTTAATGGTTATGATGTTTACTCACGGAGTCCCGCTGCTTGTGAAATCAGTTTGCTAAATTCAATTTTGAAAATTAAGTTTGGCTAAAAAATGATTGCATTCTTGGCAAAATGTTTACACATCACTGAGTCCTGCTGATTGTGAAACCGGTCTGTTTATAGGAGTTGCTTCCAATTTTGAAAATTAAGTTTGGCTAGATGGTTCTATACGTGGGAAAGATGTTTACCCACGGCGTCATTCTTTTGTTGTCCGTTGCTCATATCGGGGTGTATTGTCTTGTATTTTGTTTTGTACTGTTATGGCAAATAAAATCATAGTAATAATAATTTTGCAGTTTTTAGTTTCCCCTCGTTTTTTAGGTTTTTGTTTTTGTTGTTGCTGGTAATGAGATTTGATAAAATCCATCCATTGTGTTTTTCCTTATGTTTTGACAAGAACATTACAAAAGAACACATCAATTTAACTGAAAGCCCCAGAAGGTCATATTTAAAAGAAAATAATTTCAAAACATGTTGATCTTCTTATTTCTGTTCGAGAGAAGGTAAGCATTCCGGAGGCAATAAACCAGCGCAATTTCCTCTTACACAATTCAGATAAATATTGTTTAAAAAAAGAATTTTCAGAAAGGGCCATTGCTTGTCAATCACATCAGCCTTTATTTTGTTCAAAGGACAATCTATGATTGTATTGTATATTTCTCTTAATATTTTCTTTATGGAGCTGGTCTGCTATTGTAATTGCCTGCAAAGGATGGTTAAAGTTTTTTGAATTGAATTGAATTGAATTGAATATTTGTGCTCACGAAACCAATTCGGGCAATAGACTGTTTCGGGCGCACTGTGATTTCGAGCGCTATATAAATATTATGACCTTTCGGTATACGTGAAAACTACTTTAAAAAGATGTCCATGTTTATGGGATCCGTAGTTCGGCGCTCCGTTTTCAGCTGATATTTTGTTCAAAATTTACAGGTTTGAAAAGATGTTTAAAGAAGGTTGTTGTTCATGTTGGTAAAGCAAGAACAATTCTTCAAATATTTACTTGGGCTACACTGTGCTTAGTTGTTTGAAAAAGTTTACAGAAAATGTCATTTTGTAATTTTAAATTTGTTTGACAAAACTACTGAAAGCATCAACGAACACACAAACCCTCTGTTTTACAGTGATTGTGATGATTTCTTTATTCTTGATTTCATATTTGGCATGTCAACAAAACCTAAAAAACAAAAAACCTCCCTCCCTCCCCCATCTGCAAAAAAGGACAATCAACAATTTTTTTTTTTATGTGGCCTTATGATGATATGTTGCTGAGTAATTACCAAACGTGTCCAATGCCTTATAATGTCATGGTTATTAGTTATAGTTATATGAACCACTGCAAATAACATAATGGTATGGATATGGGGCCACACCCTTGCAAATCTTCCCAAGTTTGATTCTTATTGCGTCTGGGAAAAAAAAAACACTAATGCAAGAACCAAGACGGTTTGCTGGTGATAGAATATTTTGTTCAAGGACGATCAAAACTTTAAAAAGAATTAAAAAATATCATGAGAAAATTTGTCATATTTTTCTTTTCAAAATCGATGGAAACATAAACTTATAGTCCCACTTATCTACCACGAATAGTATGGTTATAAGCAAATCTCCAGTCACCCAGCAATACAAGCAGATGCAGTTTTATACACAAAGGCAAAATTTGACATAATTTAGTTTTCAACTTAATAACTGGTTAATCCCCTATTGTCAGGAGAGTGACAATACCGTACTTTTGAGTCATTCAAAGTTGGTGAGAAAAACAAGTACAATTTGAGCGAATAGTTATTACCGCGACAATTTGAAATGCTTGTAATAGTAAAGGTTGTATTGCAGTTAGAGTCTGATTAAACCATGGTCTCTCTACAGAGAAAGGTCCACGTGGCCCTATCTGTACTATTAAAAGCGTAACCCGCGCCATCTTGGATTAAAAATTAGAAGGTCCAGTGGCATGGCATCCTTGTGGAATCCAACACGGTTGTGTCGTTACAGACGTCGGATTGCAAGTCTACAAAACCCTGAACCGAACTCCCTCTTACGAGGAGTTGTCTGATTGGCTGGAGTCACGAGCGATATCTCCTTACATGTGTGGTTGTCTGGTTTTGATATGGGCCACCTGTTGATCGAAGGGGAAGCCGTAGGCTGCACACAGAGCCACCTCTTTAAGTTTGAAGTAGATGGCGACCTCGGACTTCCATTAACATTCCAGAGTGACTCATTGATGTTGCGCAGAGGGGTAAATGGTATGGTTTATATACCATTTTGTAAAGGGGGTTAATTTCGTGTGTTAAATACAAATAATTAAGGCTTTATGAGAAACAAAAATACATGCGTCTGTTACATGTGTGGGTAACTCACTCAAGTCACTCATGTAGGCCTATACCCAACTTTCCACCATTTTTTAAACGCACCAAACAGCAACCCACTGTTGCTAATAAGTTTATTTGTTCCATTTACCCCTGTACCATTGGTGGTACAGTCCATATGTCATCCCCACACACAGAACGTATACACGCAGAAATTTGCAATATTTTCGAAAAGAAAGTGATTACAATACTATGGTGGCCCTGACGGGACACAGCCAGTCGTGAATATTTTTGCGACGTCTTGAATATTTTTGCGACGTCGTGAATTTATTCACGACAAGTCGCGAATTTTTTCACGACTAGTCGCGAATTTTTTCACGACAAGTCGCGAATTTTTTTACGACTAGTCGCGAATTTTTTCACGACTAGTCGCGAACATTTTCATGACGTCGTGAATATTTCTGCGACTAGTCGCGAATATTTTTTCAGTAGCTTGAGTGTGTAATTACTGTATTCACGTTGACGGCTTAGTAAGACTAAGCTGAAAGCTGTCCCGTACGATGATGGATCCGGAGGAGAATTCCGACTCTTGCAAATCGATGGTGGGTTATTTAAACAAAACTAACGTTGACGTATGGCCCTTACGGTAGGCCTACGAGGCCTGACGTTATAGTTTTACTAGTACTTTAGTAGGAGTAGGCTATCCTATGCTAGGCAATAAACGTTGGCACTTTCACTCTTCAGATAAAACATAACGTTATATGTCACCCGAGGTAAATTTTACAAACAACCCAATGATAAGTTTAATTATAATGTGTTGACAATTTCAGCAAATAAATTTGACAATTTTTACCTGAAATGTTAGAGCAATTTGCGTTGTTATTTCCAACTTGAAACGCGAGTTCGTTCCGTCACGGCAGGGTGCAACGCATCACGTAATCCCCCACCAAGTTTAACTGAAAGATTAATCCTTTGGCATTCAGAATTATTTGGGTTTGGAGTAATTCAACCTTGAAAACCCCCGAAATATTGATGAAAGTCAGACACTGTTTTTCCGAACTTCGATAACAGTTCTACTGGATAAAACATGGGCCCCATACACATAGCTGAGTGGCTACAATCTTCATAGCTTGGCTCTCTACGCGTGCCGTGTAAGAATTACACACTCAAGCTACTGAAAAAATATTTACGACTAGTCGCGAATTTATTCACGACTAGTCGCAGAATTATTCACGACGTCGTAAAAAATATTTGCAACTAGTCGTGAAAATATTCGCGACTAGTCGTGAAAATATTCGCGACGTCGCGAAAATATTCGCGACTTGTCGTGAATAAATATACGACGTCGCGAAAATATTCGCGACTAGTCGTGAAAATAATTATTCGCGACGTCGCGAAAATATTCGCGACTTGTCGTGAATAAATATACGACGTCGCGAAAATATTCACGACTGGCTGTGTCCCGTCAGGGCCACCATATCCATTTCAGTCAGCCACTTCTGTTGAAGTTCTACCGAGCGGTGATTGAGAGTGATCGTTTGGTGGGGCAATGCAACAGCCGATGACCGGAAGCGTATCAGCCGGATCGTTCGCACCGCTAGTAAAATCATAGGTTGCCAACTTCCAGTCACTTGATGAACTGTATCTCTCTCGAGTTAAAAAACGAGCCCTCTCTATAGTAGATGACCAGTTTCACCCAGCACATTCCCTCTTTCAGCCCATGCGGTCTAAGAATCGTTTCCGTTCAATTAAAGATGGACTATAACGGTACTCCTACATTAAAATCACTATCAGAACTTGTTTATGTTATGTTCAACTATCAATTCATTGTTGTGGTCATGTTTTTCTCCAAATAATTTTGCTACAATTTGACCGAAAAAATTTGACCTCGATTCTTCGATTTTGAAATTTCCCGCCCTGTACTGGTTCCCGGCTATTAAACCAACACTGAAATCCAAGCGGATTTGTAAACCAGCGGACGTCATGAACGCGGTCAAAAAATGGTGATGTCATACCCATGAAGCAACGAGAGTAAACAAAGATTACGCCATGTTACTCCGTGTGTTGTGTATGCGTTTTCATCCACACTATAGGCGTGCGTGTGTGCTACGAAGCTTTTTGTTTCTAATGTATCAGCTATAAATACTGCCGACTATTTGGTTGTTTGTGGATGCACTAGAAGTTTCAAAGTTTGTGTAAGAAGCCTGGATCGATTCCGAAATTTAAACCTCTAAGCATCGAGAGAATTCAGGGGGATCTTCTACCACCAGGCCCCAGCCAGTGCTGCTTGTGCATGCTACGACGTCGGCGGGGTCCCTCTGCCGTGGCCCTGGTCGCAAGTGGCCGTGGAACAGCAAAAGAATCAAGTGGCATTACAGAAAAGAGAGGGAGAAAAGCCTGGTAAGTACTTGTTAATAATTTTTAAAAATCTACTACTGAGAAACTATCTCCATTATTAATTCAGGCCCAATACATGTACATGTAATTGTAATAAGAAAAATCTTGTTGTCAAATGACACGATGTGCATGCTCTGAATCTGACCAGACTACCATAAAATAGCTACATAGTGTATTGACTCTGTTGAGTGATGAATCCATGTAGCCACCCAAGTGCTTTAGGCATGTTTATGCCCTGGTTTACACTTTCTGGCATGTTCATGCTCAACCATGTGTGAACACTATATTAATCCATTTAAAAAGTTGATTGTTACAGTTAACAGTTTATTGGCCTCGCTGACATGTATTTATATTGGTCTATACTGGATTGCTGGACATTGTTTTTGCCAAAGCTGCCTAATAATTGTTCGCTTTTTTTTTTAAGGCACAGCTCAAAATATGTTCAAACTCCCATCCATATAATTGCCCATCCATGGTCATTCAGAATTTTTCTCTCCTAATTCAGGAATTACCAATTCCAGAGAAGTTTAGTCTGAAGTTTTCCTATAGCTGTGTTTATTGGCTTGGCACGGTTAATTATGGAGTGTTTACTATATTTGCATTTGTAAAATAAGGCCAGTTCTTTTTCAGCACTAGTTTTTTTATTTATTTATTTATTTTTTGTTTTTATATTTTTTTGTACAGAAAAAACTCGCAGCTCTACACTACAATGAGAATGCAGGACGAAGACAATGCAGTACGGAGACATGCTAGCCAGAACTAGAAATGGAGACCTAAGATTCTCAATAGCACTTTAGGTAAGTAGTAGGCCTATGCATGCAAATTTTCAGAGGATCAGATGATTTCTTCATTTTTAGTTTTTCAGCTGCCCCTTTGAAAACTGTTCACGGTGATGGGGGGGGGGGGGGGTGGAGGGGGATGGGGTGTTGAATCGCAAGAACCCCCCCCCCCCTACCCCGATCTGTACCTGAACAGTTTTGTACTAGGTGTAGATCTGGGGGAGGGGGGTGGTTGGAGGTCATGTTTTCTATCAGACATAAAGAAAACCTGCCCCCTTGGTTTTGTTGCATGTGGACTCCTTTTGTACTGGTTTTGCGTTAACTCCTGTAAGGTTATTTTCAAAACTACGCCAACTCAAAGAGAGATTGTCAGTACATGGTGTTACGTCAAACCTTCCGAGATTGTATTTCTGCCTTGTAAATTTTCAAGAAATCCCACATAACGATTATTTTTTTTTTTTTTTTATTTTTCATTAAACAGATACGCATAGAATGCATGCACAATGCACTTGTTCATTGTCAGCAGGGTGACAAGACATGAAAACAACTCCATCCGCAGCTGATGTGTAACCCCCGTGTCATTGACATCAACCTTCACCAGCCGGAAAAGGATTGCAACAGCTTTTTTTTTTTTTGGGGGGGGTGGGGATTCAAAGGTAGTGGGTTCAACTTTGAAGAAAGAATGACCTGTGTCCAGTTTCATGGATCTGTTCATCACCAAATTCTGCGCTTATGGTCACCGTTCTCTGCTTACGTCCAAACGCTAAATTTCTGAGCTTACTTTGTAAGCGTAGAATGCCTGGTATAAACCAACTATGCACCCATGACGGGCAAAAGCCAAAATTTGCTGGTAACCTGTGAAACACGTTTGACGTAAGCACAGAATTTCCTGCTTCCGCAAGTGTCGATTCTTTGTTTACAGTATGCAGATCCATGAAACTGGGCCCTAGCTAGCCTGTACACATTGATTTTTTTGTGCTTTTTTTTTGGTAGGGGGGGGGGGGGTCCATGGTAGTAGAATCAACTTTGTTTAAAGAAAGAATGACCTGTGCCCAATTTCATGGATCTGTTCACCACCAAAATGTGCGCTATGGTCACGGTTCTCTGCTTACGTCCAAAGGCTAAATTTCTGCACTTAATACTTTGTAAGCGTAGAATGCCTGGTATAAACCAAGTATGCACCCATGACCCGCAAAAGCCAAAATTTGCTGGTAACCTGTGAAACACGCTTGACGTAAGCACAGAATTTCCTGCTTCCGCAAGTGTCGATTCTTTGTTTACAGTAAGCAGATCCATGAAATTGGGCCCTAGCTTGTACACATTGATGTGGGTTTTTATTTTATTTTTTATATATATATATATTTTTTTGGGGGGGGGGGGTAACCAGGGTAGTACAATCAACTTTGTTTAAAAACAGAATGACATGGTCTGTACACAATGATTTCATTATATTCTTTTAATGTACAACTTAATTTACAATTTACAAAGAGAACCACAGCTAACTAGGTACATAACATGGCTTAGGTTTTTTTTTTTGGGGGGGAGGGGCGTTGACAGGGTTGTATAGTTAACTTTTTTTGATGACGGACTGTTCAGATGATTTCGCTATCACTAGGCAACCTTTTTTCAATTTTGATATTTTAAACTCAAAAATAAACTATTGTCGTTTGCAAATACATACAGTTTTAGTGTTGTCGTTATTATGGAGGTGTACATGGCTTCTGTTTTTTGTTTTGTTTTTATATTTCTGCTAACCAAGTTGAATGTTGTTACCATGTTAATCATAGTGTATTGTTGACAACAGGGGACAAGTTTATTGCACATAAGTGCTAAATTAATCAATTTGAACCACACACCTAATTTTATAAGCCATAGTAATTTACATTTTGTGTCTTTCAGAGGGGTGGGTGGTTCAAATTAAATTAATCAATTTGAACCACCCACCCATCTGAAAGAAACAAAATGAAATAATATACATGTACATTTATACGTAAATTATTATGGCTTATCAAATTATTTCTCACTCCCTCCGGATCATTATAACTTGGAAAATTGTTACGACTAAACCAAAGCAAAGCTGCCTAATCCGTTGGTGGATACGAAAATCCTTCCACTGTACTGTACACGAGGGTTTGGAAACGTCCTTCGTGTTGCTGCCATCAAACATGATGTCGGTGGCAGCGGTTGAACGGACAAGATAGTCCTAAGCTCACCACTTGCTGATAATCATCATTGCAGTGTTTTCTGTAAAACAAAACAAAAGAATTCATACAAAATTATTAACAAAAGAATTCATACAAAATTATTAACAACAGATTTGTGGTTTGCATGGTGAAGTGTTAATATTGCATGTGTGTACCTGAATTGCTTTAAAACTATACCCATGCCAGAAGGCAATCATAATCCAAAGTAGCAGTTACATACATGTACATGAGATATTTGTGTAGATGCACATGTGTCAACCACCACGCAGTTACTTGGTGGAGAAAAACAACAACATAGGTTATCTACAATATCAGTTTAAATTGATAATGTATGAATTTTGCCAACAAAGTATAAAACGCAAGACAAAAATTACCCCTCCTCTCACATTTCTACTGCCCGCTAAGTCAGTGCATGTGTTGTTCACATACATGTATTATAACGTGAATGGAGGTAAACAATAAACCTTGTCCATCATGTTCGTTCATGTTTTAATTTAGTCAAGGATAGCCTTCAACTATTTTTTGGAGCAGAAATAAACTGATCAAACGAAGCATCATTCAGTATAATTCATGAAACGTTTTGTGGCCTTACCAGTCTGTCTTTAGCCGTCGATCATCAGAGTTTGGCTCATCGTCTTCGGCCTGACGATCATCGTCCCCGGGCTGGTTAACTACATGTACTCATAACACGTCTTCGGCTTCTCTCTCGTCCGGTGAGCTCCCCTTATCGCTAGAGCCCTCACTTTCCTCTGAAGTGCCTCCCTGAAATGCCTTTTCCTCATCTATACTGTGGTTTTCCCAAGACCCGCTGCCATCGGACAGTTTCGCTGTTTTTTTGTGTCAAAAAAATGCAGCCTATAGTGTCCGATGTTATTCCACATTCAGTGTACATTACATGTAAAATGCACGCACACGATCGACCTGACACACTGTGTACAGAGCTTCGGTACGTGGTGTGACGTCACACACTGTGTATGAATGGTTCGTGGGTCACCGGCTTTTGCCGAAACTGAGTTTTCTGGGTCGGAGTACGCCGCGCGAGTTTGTGTTTTTTTTGCATGAAGGTAAAGGTTTTATTGAATACTACTAAAATATCAGTCCTTATTTTACATTTCTTGTACAAAAATAGTAATATTGGCTATATCAATAATCTGTTATAGTCCATCTGTAAATCTGGATCCAACCGTACTTTGCAGAGTTTTTATCCAACAGCTGTTCGTGTTCTAAATGACAGGTTTATCATGAACGTCTATTTCTGATTTTAATTATATCGTACTATTTTTATTTTTCGTATTTCGCCTGTATATTGTAATACTTTTCAGAGTTGTTTATATTATATTTCCATGTATTTTTGTAAATGGTTAATTTTTAGTGTAATTTGTATATAACATAATATGTTTAGACACGCAAAACCTTGTCTTTACTTGAACGCTTTCTTCGTTGTATTTTATTATACATGTCTTGTATTTACTTGAACGCTTTCTTCGTTGTATTTTATTGTAAATAATTCGTAAGAACATTTTAGCACTTTCACAATTCGTACTTTTTAAACCTGCACTGTTTTCATGATAAGATACTAATCTTGACATACTTTTGAGTGTTCTGTTCGTCTATTTTTTGGGGCTTGTATTTACTTTTAATATAAATCAGCACTGTGCAGCACGGCGCCCGGACACTTTTTGTTGGGCGGACACTATTTGTCACGTAATACATGCCAAATAGTGTCCAGGGTCTACTGCGCATGCTCAGCGGACACTTATTGCAAAGATTATTTTTCTTGAGACGGCTGAGAAGCTTCCATGTCAGTCAGCCACTTCTGTTGAAGTTCTACCGAGCGGTGATTGAGAGTGTCTTGACACAATCAATGATAGTTTGGTGGGGCAATGCAACAGCCGATGACCGGAAGCGTATCAGCCGGATCGTTCGCACCGCTAGTAAAATCATAGGTTGCCAACTTCCATGACTTGATGAACTGTATCTCTCTCGAGTTAAAAAACGAGCCCTCTCTATAGTAGATGACCAGTTTCACCCAGCACATTCCCTCTTTCAGCCAATGCGGTCTAAGAATCGTGTCCGTTCAATTAAACCTGGATCCAACCGTACTTTGCAGAGTTTTTACCCCACAGCTGTTCGTGTTCTAAATGACAGGTTTTAATCATGAATGTCTATTTCTGATTTTAATTATATCGTACTATATTTATCTTTCGTATTTCGCCTGTATATTGTAATACTTTTCAGAGTTGTTTATATTATATTTCCATGTATTTTTGTAAATGGTTAATTTTTAGTGTAATTTGTATATAACATAATATTTTTAGACACGCAAAACCTAGCTTGTCTTTACTTGAACGCTTTCTTCGTTGTATTTTATTGTAAATAATTCGTAAGAACATTTTAGCACTTTCACAATTCGTACTTTTTAAACCTGCACTGTTTTCTTGATAAGATACTAATCTTGACATACTTTTGAGTGTTCTGTTCGTCTATTTTTTGGGGGCTTGTATTTACTTTTAATATAAATCAGCACTGTGCAGCACGGCGCCCGGACACTTTCTGTTGGGCGGACACTATTTTGTCACGTAATACATGCCAAATAGTGTCCAGGGTCTACTGCGCATGCTCAGCGGACACTTATTGCCAGCGGACAGTTTTTGTCATAACACCGGTCAACTCGGTCCCAAACCAACTCGGTCCCAGTCATACGTTGACAGTTTTTTCACTAATTTCTCAAAAACTACAACACCACAGCAAGTAATATTTTAAGGGAAGCTTTCAACTATCATTATCTGCAAACTGTTTAAGTTTAGTGTAAATCTGTGGACATGATGGTGTGTCGTCGTCGTCAAAAACCCCTATTCAATTACGCACGTTCGTTTGAACGAAATCCCTAAACCTTCGTACTTTGTCGCGTGTAAAGTATATGGGCCCGGAACTCGGTTAGATTGTTATGGGTCCTGAACGATGGTAGGAAAACAGAATGAGTAGACTTCCTCTCAAGAAGTCACAACTCATGATAGTTACATACTGTATGACATTTACCATAGAGAATGTTTAACAATAACATGGAAGTGACTGCATCCAGTTATATTCAAACGCGTAGACTCATCTCAAGAAGTCACAACTCATGATAGGTACATACTGCATGGCATTTACCAAAGATAATATTTAACAATAACATGGAAGCGACTGCATCCAGTTATATTCAAATGAAGATTAACGTGGTTAATTAATTAAGATTCTTAAAAAAATTTTACATTTAAAGTAAAGCTTATGTTCTAAGCTACAATTTGGTATAATAAACTCACTCTTTCGTATTATGGTTTGGGAGATTAGGCTTAAAGAAAAAAAAAGTGTACAAATGGTATGGGTTTTAGGCAAAAACAAAGAATAAGAAAAAAAAAAAAAAATCACGACAGAAACAAAACCTGTTCCGACGGTAGGTCGGAACAGCTAATAATATAACAAATGAACGAAATAGAAATAAACAGAGACTAAGAAAAATTATGTTTTTAAGTGCTTTCTTGAAAAAAGGCAGTGAATTTGAGGTGCGTATGGTGATGGAAAGATGGTTCCACAGTCCTGGAGCGGCCAGGGAAAATGAATTATATGCAGCGGATTGAAGAGATTTGCTGCTTGGTTTATTTTCAGCAAGACGGGTTTTGTCTGATGATGAGCTAAGCCCAGCCCTAGTTTGAATGTGAAAAGAAAAACAAGAAGCAAGATATGCTGGTGCAAGTCTCTTGGGGTTTCGTGTGTTGTTCTGTTTGTATATTCTTACTACATGTGTTTGTTTTAATGTCCGATGTGTGTTTGTGTACTTGTTGGTGTTCCCTGGTCTGTTTGATGTGGGTTTCGGTGTACTATTTTTGTCTACTTATAATAATGTTTTTATCAATGTTGTGTAATTTTTAGTGTTATATATTGGTATAAATTATTTATATTTATATTATATTTATACATAGTTTTTAATGATTCCTGTAAGTGGCGGCTATCCGCTGTTGGAAATCAACAAATAAATAAAAACATAAATAAAAATAAACATTTATACACATACACCAATATTTTTAATTGAATGCACTCTTTCACCGGGAGCCAATGTGGCTCTTGGAGAAAAGGAGTTGCATGATCATGTTTAGATGCACCGTAAATATTAGTTTGGCCGCCCAATTCTGAAGACGTAAAAGACTCGTCTAGGCCTATAGACGATGTGACCTATGTTTACATTCAAACCACCCTCTGCTGACAAAACACTATATACGTCATGTTTCGCCGGGCACTGAGTTGCGTAGTCATAGTAAGATTGCGTACACTTTCTAGCTGGCTGCCAAAACACAAAGGTTTTGCCCGGCGGTATGCACGCGAATCATGTTATGGTTTTCGTGTGACGTCAGAGGTCAAATCGTCTATACCAACAGCTCTTCGTTTCTCGTTACCGACAAAAGTTTTCTTACGGATTCATGTGTGGTGAAGAGGTTTTAAACGTATCCGCTCGGCCTCGTCACCCTACTGTATACCATTACCACCAAGAGACCCTTAAAAGGCGTGGTACTTTTGTGGCAGTCTGTGTTGTATGTTCACTGTCTCATCAAGCTCATCCCAACCTCAAACCAATGTATTACTTCATGTACAACATGTTGAGAATAGGTTCACTTTGGGGTAGGCCTAATGTGCTAATGGAAACCTTTTGGAGTAAAGTGGTTATGCAAAAAGATACCATTTTTTATCCCCCCCCCAAAAAAAATGAATCTGAAAAGCGTTTCCGTCAGAAACGTTTTTCAGATTGTGTATTGAAATTTCGGGTTATTCTTCCATGCGTGGCGAAACTGCTCGGAATTTTCGGCTTTGTGTAAACAAAAAACGCCGCACCGTATGAAATTAGTTTTGCACATGTAAGTGCTGTTGTATTTTATGATTGATGACACTGGACACTATTGGTAATAATTGTTAAAGAAAAGTCTTCTCACATGCATACAATAACAAGCCTGTGACGTTTGAGCTCAATTGGTCGTCGAAATTGTGAGAAAATAATGGAAGAAAAAACACCCTTGTTGCACAAGTTGTGTGCTTTCAGATGCTTGATTTCGATACCTCAAAATCTAATTCTGAGGTATCGTAATCAAATTCAAATTAGCAAGAAATTGCTTCTTTCTCAAAAACTACGTTACTTCAGAGGGAGCCGCGCTTCTCGCAATGTTTTATGTTTTATATTGATCATTGACAAGTAATTTTTATTCTAACAATTATTTTGGGTAATTACCAATAGTGCCAATGCCTTTAAAACAATCGAACGAATCCCAAAAACTACAGGTTGATGTCTATCTCATTTCAAGTTGTTTTTCTCCATTTTGCTCAGTTTGGTCGACCCAGACAGCAATGGTATTATTTTTTTCCCACGATAGAATTCAATTCACATGCGTCACACAAGTCATCAAAACAAACGAGTTGTGATCGTTATCCAAACGAGGCAATTATGAACATCTGTGTACATTCATGCAGACAAGGTTAACACCTGTGCACATACAGGTGTTCAAAATTGCATACTAATTTTAGACTTTCATGTGAACAAATTTAAATGCATTAATGACAGAAAAACACAAATGCTGAATACATAAACACTGCCATGTAATAGAGGCAGAGTTGATTTCCATTGTCGTCTCAAGGTGCTAACTCCGACTTTCTGTTATTCGTAAGTTGCCCCGAAAATTTGCATTAAAACCATAATTATCTCTTTCCTAGACGGGCTAATAAAACTAAAAAATGATAAGTGGCAGATAATTAAAAAACGAAGAACGGATCTCACGTCCATAAAACCAGATGGATAATTTTTACAACGCGCCCATTGCCAGCTACAACTATAGTCGTACACATTTAATTGCCCCTTCTCCTGATGATTTTCGATTAAAAACAGCATCACCTGTCAAAGCTCTTTTAAAATTGTCAAGTGCAATGGACAAAAGTGTTTTATATGTCTAACACATTTCTAAGCATAACTTTTGGACCCACTTTTTCACATGTTTAACCTAAAACATGTTTATATTTGTGTGTGTGTTTAAACCAAAATAAGCAGGTGCCAGAATGATACACATTTAAATATTATTATGTTTCAAAGTGGCCACAACAAATATGTTTAAACTCTTAACGTGCACCGTTTTTACACTGGAGTATTTCTGATCAACAGAGTGAGAGTTCGGGTGTCAATTAGACACTCATTGCTTTAGTCCTTTGGAAAGGCGGATGTCATGTTTGGTCTGTAATACACGTAAGGAACTTTTAAAAAAAATAAAATATTACACTAGTCGCGGCAAGAGAATGGGTTTGCCCCCTTGCTTCTGGCAGTGGCTGATAGGCGGACCCCAGCACACTTTAACTCTTTGCTATTATAAATCGGTACAATAGTTCAAAGACTTGCCTTTGAAATGTTTCTCTTTCCTGTGCCTTGTCCACATTAGTAGATCCGTGAGTTATTTCATCCTTTAAACAATCTCAGCTCATGTGGAGTATACAGCCGGTGCTGCAAGTTACTGCACTCCAAGCTAATTATTCACATAAACCATCTCTGCCCTCACAGGTACCCATTTTACCCCTGTGTGAAGGGAAGCAATGGTTAAGTGTCTTGCTCAAGGACACTAAAGACACAAGTGTCAGGACCGGGATCGAACCCACATCCCGTTGACTTTACTATCAGAACTTGAGTCCGATGATATCGGCATTATTTTATTTATCAAACATAAAAATTATTTCGGTGGAAATCAGGCATTGAAACCTTACGAACCAATTGAAATAAAACAAAGGTTGTACATGCACATTTAAAAAAGAAAGGAAAAAAAAGGCCTATATGGATTGTTAAATAAGTTTAATTACAAGCCATGGGTGAAGATAATGCCGATCGACAGCTTTAAGATTCCATATATGGCAAACACAAAACGTCATTTTTCGGGTGCATTTCACAAGCTTTGGATCCTCGGCCTCTAATTGGCCCTTAAATGGGCAACTGCGCAATCAATGGGCGTGGTTTGTGTGGGTGTCATGAAGAATGAAACCTTTACTGCGACGGTTCAGCTTTTCATATCATCGGAGTGTTCTGTCAACTCAACCGGTAAGTGAACAACTCAGCTTGTAATGCTTTTATCGTCATAGAGTGATAGCAGACAATTGATACAATCGATCGGGTCTGAATTGTACATTATTCGGGGTCAGGAAGGCGGGGAGTGGGGAGGGGGAGTGGTGGTCAATTTGTCTGGCGTTCAAGAATGACTCGAAATACGAGTAGAAATTACACGACCTTGTGGATTCCTTTGTCCCGGTACGCTATCTTCTGCCTGTAAAGGTTTACACATTTGGGATCTGAATCCTGGATCTGTATGTTCTGGTAATATCCCCGCGTCTCTATACCGCACGTCTGTTTCTTGTGTAATTTTACAAACAAATCAAATCTTCAAAATTTTAGTATTGGTTGAGAACATTTTGAGTTTTTTCAGCTGAAGTATTTTTAGCACACAAATTTCTGCAAACAAGGGTGTTTTTCTCTCTCATTGTTCTATTGCAACTTCGATGACCAATTGCGCCCAATTTTTAACAGGTTTGTTATTTTGTGCATATGTTGGGGTAGCCCTACACCAAGTGAGAATACTGGTCTTTGGCAATTGCTAAAGGTGGTGTCCAGTGACTTCAGATTGGAAGTAAAAGGTTTCAACTGACAAGATGCTTCTTTACAATTTTTTTCCGGGCTTCCCTTACTTTTAAACATGTATAACTGTTGTTTTAGGTTTTACTGGGAACACGGCTGGGCAAGATGATTGAACTAACGCGTATCCTGGTTGGGTCTTTGGTACTCCTAGTCATGATCAACGAATCCTATGGTAAGACAGTGTAAACTGTAATCCCCCGGTCAGAACTTCGACCCGGATCCCCGTGGGACCTGATCCGTTTCCGAGTCAGTATGACCCGGATTGTCAAAATGACACAGAAACGTGTCAAGTTGACGCAGAATCCGAGCTGAAGTCCAATTTTTAAAGGCACCGGACTAGTCACACGTTTGGTAATTGAGACCGGAATCCGGATCAGGAGTTTTAGAGTGTGTTCAAAATAATTACTGTACACAAACTCTGAGTGTAATTTTGTTATAGGCTAATAATAATCTCTGAAATTTACGATGGGCCGAGTCAATTAAATGGAAAAGTGGTATATAATATGCATTGTGTCTGCATAAAACCATACATAAACCTAATTTAACAAGCTTGAATGTACAAACGCGCGGCATACACATTATTCTTTATTAATAAAGGCAGTAGACGCTATCGGTAAATACACAAAATAATTGTGAGCATAAAATCTTACTTTGTAACAAGCAATGAGCTGTTGATAGTTATATAACACATTGTTAATGTTAGAAACGGCTCCCTCCAAACTAACGTAGTTTTCGAGAAAGAAGTAATTTTTTACGAATTTGATTTCGAGACCTCAGAATTAGATTCAGATGTCCTTAAATCAAGCATCTGGAAGCACACACAACTTAAGGGTGTTTTTTCTTCCATTATTATCTTGCAACTCCGACGACCAATTGAGTTCAAATTTTCAAATTTTTACAGGTTTGTTATTTTGTGTATAATTTATGTTGAGATACACCAAGTGAGAAGACTGGTCTCTGACAATAACCAAATGTGTCCAGTGTCTAATTTATATTCATCAATACACACAATAATTTATGCAACAACATGCAGATACCATCTATTTCGGTGGACACCTTTTTGCCTCTTAAACAGGAAGGATTACAACATTCGTATTGCATTTGCATTCGCAGGAAGTACAGACCGGGCTTTTATATGCGGGCTTGGAATAAATAAAGAAACAATGCTTCATTTTCAGCCGAGTGTTATGACCGTGATGGCACCGTAAACCCCGATGGCCTCTTCTGCTTTAATAGCGACGAACCATGTTGGTCCAGTTTGGACCCATCTCGTCTGGCAACCATGGACAACCAGTTCTACCTGTTCACTCGTGAACTGACGGGTGAAAACAAGTGCTCGTGCGGCGGGAATGAGCTTTCCTGGGACGATCCCAACACTTTCGGCGATATCTCCAACTCTAGAGAAACAGTTGTGATAATCCACGGTTGGACGAGCAGCAGTGGAAACGAATACGAATCTGCGATGTGCGATGCGTTCATGGAATTGGTATGTAGCCTATATAGGGTGCGTTCGATTAGCTTCCCCGGGTCGACCCCGGTGTGTGGCGTTTTCTTTTTCTAGGACGAACATGTGCAGATAATTACCCACATTCGTCCTGGAAAAAAAAACGCCACACACCGGGGTCGACCCAGGGAAGCTAAACGAACGCACCCTTATTATGCTGTACATAGACTTGTTCCAATAAGTCTTTTGCGTATTAGATTTGAATGTTGTTTGGTAATGGCGTGTGGATCAAAAGTCACCACCTAAGTTTGAATTCCTCAGATTATAGAGACAGTTGCTAAGTCACATGATTAGGATAAGCTTTTGCGTAGAAGTATAAGAGTGGCATGGTGATACCCTGGATGTTGTCCCGCAAGGATTGTTTTATGGGTGTTAACCTATAACACAGTTCTGTCTGAAAGGATGTGTATGGCACAATATGGGTCTGCTCATCTGATGGAGGTTAACCTTGTTTGGAGCGAACTTGGATAAAAAAATAATAATGAAACAATCATCTGGTATATTTGCGAGTATAGTTTGGCGAGCACATGGCTATATGAACGTGAGATAGGTAGGCCTATCACATGAGACTACAACCTCTCTCTAAGATTGATCGTAATTAGCTGATGCAAATCAATCGTAGTTGCTAAGAAAAGTGTGATGTCACAATACAAATCACTAAGGTGATACCTCAAAATTTGTCTTGCGCTGGATTTTATTGCTTGGTGAAATCGGCCCCTGGTCACACAGGCCTCAATAACAAGAACGAAAACGAGAAAGAAAACGAGAACGATAAAAATGCACGCCCTTTAATGGTTGAATGAGCGTGGGTTCTGCATTCAACCAATCGATGGCGTGCATTTTTATCGTTCTCGTTTTCGTTCTCGTTTTCGTTCCCGTTATTGGGGCCTGTGTGACCGGGTCTTTATGTCAAATTAATAAGTAGTCTTTACAGGCTGGTCCAGGTAAGTTTGCCATGATTGCTTCTCCGCTCACTGGAGTTGTTGTTCCCCCTAGGTTTAACACAGTATGTCATTTACAGGGCGACTATAACATCATCATGGTAAATTGGGAGTTGGCGGCCGATAATATAAACTACATTCGGAGTAAGATGGATTCCAGACTAGTCGCAAGGGAACTTGCAGTACTACTGAAGAAGTTGCACGAGCATCCAGGATTAGACCTAGATTACGCAAACGTTCACTTGGTGGGGCACAGCCTTGGTGCCCATTTGGCGGGCTACACTGGCGATTTCTTACAAGGACAGATCGGGCATATCACAGGTAAGGATATATAGACATATAGACTTGACTTCAGTTCTGAGGTTGCATTTTTTTTATCTACATCAGCCACACCCCCTGCGTTCATGCATACGAATTTCAGGAAGATTTTTTTTATGCTAAAGAATGAATTTCATTTCACAGACGCAGTTTCCCAGATCCACTTGCTCCTAATAATTGTTGTACAAGTAAAAAGTATACTGAAATATGTATGATGAAGTACAGTAAAAACAAATAGAACATGTTTATTTTCGGGTGAATTCGATATTACTATACCTCATACATATTCATGACCGAGAGTCGAGTTCTCAGCATCAACATCACATGACCCGATTTATGCCAAAAGACATTTCTGAAAGAATTGTTTCTCGAAAGACGAATGTTGACAAATGATGCTGATTCAAAACATTTGTACATGTCTGGTGGACGTGAGATAGTGTCATAGCAATAATTGTTTATAACACCGTTAACAATTGGCCACTTGTTTTGTTTTTAATGCAAAATAAACCTTAAACGAATGCTTTCATCCAAATAATTTGAAAACAAAATAGCTATTCAAAAATTTAAATCTCAATTTTCAGGTAAAATCGGCCACCCAATATAGTTCAATCAATCAATCAAACGTAATTTGTATAGCGCCTAAATCAAAAGTTTGCTCAAAGTTGGACCTTGCGTATGAAATCAGAAGGAATACTTTGTTTGCTTTTAACTGTTCGATTGTTTAAGTCATATAATGAAGATAATATAATTTACTACATCGAAAGCTGCTGCACTTCTAACCAAGTCAGTTTTTGTTGCCGTTATTTCACGAGTGATAACCAAACAGTTGCATTTTTGACGTGAATTTTAATCTTGTCTTTTTGTTGGTTAATTTAACAAATTCTCATGTACAATCTAATACTGCTGGACTTTGAATTATTTCTATTTATTTTTTTATTTTAAAGATAGTGGACACTCGGTAATTGTCAAATTATTAATCTTCTCACCTTGTATATCTCAACATACGCATAAAATAACAAACCTGTGAAAATTTGAGCTCAATCGGTCGTCGAAGTTGCAAGATAATAATGAAAGAAGAAACACCATTGTCACACGAAGTTGTGTGCTTCAGATGCTTGATTTCGAGACCTCAAAATATTTCAAAATCCGAGATCTCGAAATCAAATTCGTCGAAAATTACGTCTTTATCGAAAACTACGCTACTTCAGTGGGTGAGCCGTTTCTCGCAATGTTTTATTATCATCAACAGCTCCCCGTTACTCGTTACCAAGTTACAGGTTTTATGCTAATAATTATTTTAAGTTATTACCGATAGTGCCTTTAATTGTGTGCAGTTGTAATGTTTTTGAATTTTATTGTGTTAGTGTGTATGTGTGTTTATTATATTTGATATAAATGTTGAGAGACGACGCGTGTTATATACAGCTTCGGATTTAACAATGTTATATCTATCTAATCTATCAAATCTACAGGCCTTGACCCTGCGAGACCAGATTTCAAAGATTATGTGGGAAAGCCGGAGTGCGTTTTGGATAAAACTGATGCCGACTTCGTTGACGTCATCCATTCGGATGGAAGCCTCCACGCGTATGGACTTGAGGAACCGGTAAACCTTGTTTCAACCGCCCCAACCCTTTCATAATATTAATATTTATTCGGGCAAACACATTATTTTACAAGTGCGTGAAGTATACTTATAAACAAATATTTAAAACAAACAAAGTAAAACAACAGCGGGATACCAAGTAGAGCTTTTAAAAACTTAAAAAAAGTAAAAACAAAATTAACTTCGTCGAAAGGCGTATGTCTTCTAAACCCGAGAAATAAAAAAAAAAAACATATAAAAAGGAACATAAGAAAATACAAACCAATTAACAACTAGACTATGAAAGGCCCAACAAGCATAAAAAGGAAAACAGATGAACATAAAGGAGATACTTAAAAAGCCAGACTTAACATCAAAATGAGTTTTGAGCTTTCGACCCCCCCCCCCCCCCCGAAACCCCCAATCAATAACACCAAAATGAGGAATTCGGTTGATGCCCGTGTCCAAGGGAATTCTGTCCGCCGGAGATTCGGTCCCCCGTTAACATTGGAGGAGGAGGATTCAAAAGAGGGCGCTGTAGAAGAAGTTTGTACTAAGTTAAAACTTTGTACAAACTTCTCCTGATAGCGCCCTCTTTTGAATCCTCCTCCTACACCTACGTTAATCCGACCCCTACGTTAGTTTCCAATGAGAAGGACTGAATTTCCGGCAGACAGAATTCCCCGGTACCCGGCACTGATCTCCAGGGGGACAGAATTCCCGCCACAACCACACTCAACGAGAACGACAACGAAACCGATAAAAATGCAAGCACTCGATTGGTTGAAATGCTCCACGCAGAATACGTCCACGCTCATTCAACCAATCGAGGGCGTGCATTTTTATCGTTCTCGTTTTCGTTCTCGTTATCGGGGCCTGTGTGACCGGACCTCTAATCAATGTTCCTTCTTTTTACAGTTGGGTCACCAAGACTTTTATCCGAACGAAGGAACCTTTATGCAACCAAAGTGTTGGTGGAAGGTCGCTTGCAGTCACATGCGGGCATATGACTTCTACTTATCCAGCATAAAGAACTTCGACATTCAGCCCGGCCAAACCTGTTCCTTCGTCACTGAAGCGTGCAGCGGGACGACGTGCAGCGGTACATGTCCCCGGATGGGCATCCATGCTGAGAAAGGAGACGGCTGTGGAAGTTTTCGCATCACGATGACATCAAGCAACTGCGGGTGTGCATACATTGTCTAGGAGACGTTTGGATGGGTTATTAACAACAACAAAAAGAGGAAGAAAAACCCAAGTATGCCTACACTTTGCCTCTGCCCTTACTACCAAATTTAATTATCCTCTAAAGTACATTGAGCTTATTTTGGTGATGGTATTTTACTGAGAATTTAATTATATTAGAGGATTGAAATAAAGTTTGTTAGGACGCACACTTATTACATTAATGTGGGTGAATTTTTTGGGGTTAAATAAAGTTCAGCAATTAAGTGAAAATTCAGAAATAGGCAATGATGGGCAAATTCATCAAAAAACAAATACATTGCCCTATTTGCTTCTGGTAAACGGTGGATGAGTCAGTTTAAATAAAGGGGTGGGCGTGACCTATAGTGGGATTGCGTCCTTACCATCTCTCTCAATGTAAAAGTGAAAACTACTCGTTTTGTCCGCCATACCACCGTTGCAAAAAGCCATAATGACATACAAATATTTTGAGAGTGAACAACGGGTACTTTTAACTCAATTTAGAGAGAAAGTTCATACCACTTTCACGAAGAGGAGTGGTGCCGATTTCACTCTCAAAAAAGCGAAACTGACACAACTCGGAAGAGAGTGAAATTGTTCACTCTTTTACCTACGGACATAATACTAGTTTACATTAAAACAGAAACTACAGGTGCGAATGAATCTGCATGCCATTATACACAAGTAAATGTTTTCAGTAAAGGAAACGTTATCATTATTATAGATCTGTCCATGACATTTTGAAAAGATCAAGCATAGCGAAAATTATGTCAAATTTTTGACCGTGATACACTTTATAATCGACTTGGAAATCGAAAATTCAACAAGTCAACAATTTTACGATCTGTCTGTTCAACGCTAGGTGGCAGCAGACCAAAATAATTGTCATAGACCCGTCGAAATACCCATTGCGCAATGAGGTACATGCTGGTCTAGATAGGGACCAAGCTTGATAGCTAGCTAGACCAGCATGCACCTTATTTCACGGCTAAGACGCGTGTACAGAGAATTTGCGAAACGTTCTATGTTTACGTCGCTGGACATGTTCACATTTCCGCTGGTAAGTCTGCTGCCATCAAGTCCCCCCCCCCCACCCCCCATTGAAATTGTTCTTCTTAGAACACGACTTTTAAGAAGGATGAAATTATTTTACTACGTGGTTTTATTTGGCACTAACAGTGATTAAAAAAAGGAATGCGAAATAGTAACAACTACAATTGTACGAGTCAGTTATTGAGCAATCCTGTCTAGAATCCTAAATTGTACGCCTTTTAGCAAAAATAGGTTTTAAGCCAAAGTGCAAAGGATAAGATTTAACAAATTGTGTTGACTTATAAAAAAAAACTAACCTAAACAAACTGATTTATTTCTTTATTAGCCAACTTTCACAGTTTGCAATTTTGTTAAGGTTTATTTTATTCAAAAACCACAAATCGGGTCCAAAATGCCAAATTAAAAGACACCTTACATCAGAACACCTGATATTGCCCTACGCAAAGCATAGCAAACGCCAACTTCGCTTGAAATTCCTTTAAAAATATATTCAGCCCGTTGTAATATACAATGACGTAGTTGTTCAGACTAACCACACTCTCGTACTTTGGTGTCCATTCGACAATTTTGTAGTTCCATTCAAAGTTTGGTTATTCTATTTTACCCTGGTTTTAGCTAGTATATAGTCACTAAACTACAATTAAAGAAATACTTGTTGCCTACATGTAATTATATTTAGCTCCACTCCTAAGATCAACAAAACAAACTATTTTTTTGTTTAGTCTTGCGCATTATTTTCGGTATATGAGGTGTTGTGACGTATGGAACTATAATATGAGAACAGAGTGCGTTCCTTCTAGGCCTATTTCTGATAACAGTGCGGAGTGGTATCCATTGAGTTTGGTTGCAGTTTGCTCACAGGGGGCCTTCATTTCCCACTGGTACTTCGTGCAACTTGGTAAGGTTGAAGGAGTTGTTGGGGATCTGGTGAGTTTATTATCTAAATCATAAATGGATGTTATTTTACTTGTCATTGTCTTAAAATAAATTGGCTTGCCTTTACAATACTTTGTAATGTTAACATCCATATGTTCCAATTACAGCTTGGCGTAGTGAACATAGTAATTGCTTGCCACTTTTGTGTTAGGCAAGATAGTTGACTTTCTTTGACGCAGTTTCTCATAAACATATAATGAGCTTTCATAAAAGATTATGGGACTCTGTTTTACAACTTGGATTGTAATTGATTAAATTTGTGTAGCTTTACTTAATTTAAATGAGTATACTGTCTAAAATATGGTTGTTCTGATTTTCGTTAACAAAATTGTCTGTGTTTGCTTTTTGTTCATCATAACTCGTCCGAATGATATGAAATTGTAATAACCGAGAGTCGAACAAATTAATTAAATAAATTAAATCAACAATCAAGAATTTTTGTAAGTTTCATCGATCCCTTCTGAATGAATACTCCAACCCTTGACATGGTGAAACACACTAGCTCGACTCACAAGCGAACCCTGCCTCTTTTCGATAAGTGTATTGGGTTCTTTTATATGCGTTACGCAACACACGGGACCAACGGCTTTACGTCCCATCCGAAGGACGAAGCAATAGTTGAGTGTCTTGCCTAAGCAAACAAGTGTCCAGACTGGGGATTCGAACCCATACTCTGCTGATCAGAAACACCAGAGTTTGAACTCGGTGCTCTTATTCGCTCGGCCACGACACTTCCACGCATGCAAAAATACTAAGAGAGGCGTATAGAAGTACCCTGTCCTTCTTCTGTCATTTTTCTTTAGAAATCCCTTGTGGGGTATTGTCCACTTTCGATTTACTTGTGGGATACCAATGTTCGCTTTGTTGAGGTACCCCACAAATAGGCATTATGTGAGTAGGGTATGGAGTGTAAATATGCCTCCAATGTCCTTCTTTTGCTAGACTTGACTCAAGTCCCAATCCCGTGCCATCCCCAGAAAACTACTGCTTTGTGATGCTCTGCATTCCAAAACCTGTTCCGCTTGCGGGACAGGGACTTGACGATGTCGCAGTCGCCTGATATGTAAATGTAATCACTTATGAATATGTAACATTGTTACGTGTTACGTTTTGACCAATCAAACGCACCCAAAAAGAAGACTAGTTCATTTGTCACTTGTGGGTTAAGTACTTAGTTGATGATTGAATTACATTTTTTAATAACAAATTAATTATAAAAAAGAAAGCACTTAATGTTCATTTGAATTTTAAGTAATACGTTGTAACATACATTGGGGTCGGTTTTGTTTGCAAAATTTGAATTTTGGGAAGTGCAATTAAACGACTTATGACACCGACACCCCCTTGCCTGCTAATGAGTTTACCCGCCCCACGTGCGTGTCACGACTGGGGATTCGAACCCATACTCTGCTGATCAGAAACACCAGAGTTTGAACTCGGTGCTCTTATTCGCTCGGCCACGACACTTCCACGCATGCAAAAATACTAAGAGAGGCGTATAGAAGTACCCTGTCCTTCTTCTGTCATTTTTCTTTAGAAATCCCTTGTGGGGTATTGTCCACTTTCATTTTACTTGTGGGATACCAATGTTCGCTTTGTTGAGGTACCCCACAAATAGGCATTATGTGAGTAGGGTATGGAGTGTAAATATGCCTCCAATGTCCTTCTTTTGCTAGTCCTAACATTTTGTTAACAGCTCCCATGGGATTTGCTCACATTTTCCAACCTGAACCCTTTAATTGTTCGGTCATTGTCCTCTTTTGTTTTATGGATTAGTTTGAACTATAACCACCGATCTGGGGACCTCTTCTTTTTCCTCTTTTGTTTTTTCAGTATGGTGTTTGTTTTTGCACATGAAGAGATTTCCCCCATCATCTTCCTGAGGAAGTTACAAACAGAACTTGGCCTTGTATTTTCAAACAAACACTTCCTGGACGCGAGACTGGTACCGAGTAGAAGGTTGAAGTATTACACCCCCCCCCCCCCCTCTTTATGATGGGTTGACTGTTTGAATAACCAATATTGTAGGAAGGGATGGTGGGGAAATGCAAAAAGTACAAGTATGCAGTACTACCAGACTTGATGACAGGAAACAGGGTTGGACTACTGATGTTTTTTAAAATATTTTTTTTCATTCTACACAAGACATGGTCTGTATTAACGTCATTACTTTGAAAGCCTTGAACCCTTGCTCTATATTTGAACAAATACGATACTTCATAAGCAACAACAACCCTTCCACCAAAAGACGCCGTAAAAGGACGCCCTCTTTCGGTGCTCCGACAATGCCGACATTCTCGTCAAGTTTCTGTCGTAACAAAATGGTGCCCAAAATCACAGCCATTAAACAAATGCAATAGAAAAGGACCACGAAAATATCAAGACGATCAGAAACATAGTACGAAAATTAGCACCAAGATCCGTTTTTTTCGCGGGCCGTTATAGGCATGGCAGTGGTGAGGTCTGTCTATTTGAAGGCCATTAAAGATCCTTACTTGAACTTATTTGCACTGTTTTCGAACTTTTGGGGTGAGTGCAGATTTTATACCAAGATATATGTAGTGTTAATTTTGTCCATATTTTATTTTTCTCTCTCACCCTTGGAGCACACTGATGAGCGTCTCATGCGCCTATCTCTTTTTCCTCTTTTAAACTCACAGGAGGCGCTGGTTTGGTTTATTTTTGGTTCCCCTTTTCTCCACTATTTTTGTCTGTTGTTGTCTCAGACTTTTTCCCAAATGACGAGCGTGAGTTTTGTCTGTTTCGTGTCTAGGAGCTTTGGGGTCGGGTTTGTTTGCTGCAAAACCCCGGGGTAGCATGTCGTGCGGAAAGAGGAAGACCAAAATCCAGATTGACCCTATCTAGGCCCTATGGTGTTTCCTTTACAAAAGTCTTCTTCACAAAACAGAAAGCGTATTGTTCGTATAGTGATAACACGTACTTTTTGTCCCTCCGTTGTTATTGACGTTCTGTTTCACCATGCAATCTTTCGATACCCTCGATAAATTTCCAACCAGGCAAAATGTGTATTTTTATTATTTTCCTCAAGTCAAAGAACTTTTCTGTGTAGAGTTCGCTTAAGAAGATATTTGTTAAGGAAACACCATAAGCACACAAACATGCTCGTTCCGGCCGGGGCAACATGCCAATATGGCAAGATGTATAGGACTACTTTTAATTTCTGATTGCGCCAAAACCATAACCATATAACTTCCTTCATCGAAACACTATTTATGATGTAATGTTTTCTTATTCTCCCTGAAACTTTTGAAATGTTGTGAAACAGATTTGAAGTTTTACGTGTTCTTAGACCTTATAATGAAAATGCTACTTTTTCTGGTAATGATGAGGTCATCGAAGACGTCATAACATAAAGTTTAAAGGCACTGGACACTATTGGTATTTACTCATTATAATTATTAATATAAAACCTTAATTGGTAACAAGTAATGGGGAGCTGTTGATAGTTTAAAACATTGTCAGAAACGGCTCCATCTGCATTAACATAGTTTCGAGAAAGAAGTAATTTTCCACGAATTTGATTTCGAGACCCCAGATTTAGAAATTGAGGTGTCTGAATTAAGCATCTGAAAGCACACAACTTCGTGTGACAAGGGTGTTTTTTCTTTCATTAATATCTCGCAACTTCGACGATCGATTGAGCTCAAACTTGTACAGGTTTGTTATTTTATGCATATGTTGAGATACACCAAGTGAGAAGACTGATCTTAGACAATTACCAAAGTGTCCAATGTCTTTAACAAATATGTATATATATTTATATCTAGAGAACAATAAACGATAGACCTACAAAATATTTGCACCATGAAAGCTCTTGATGCATGCATAGTACAAACTTTACAATCACCTCTACTTTCGGCCGAAACCGGACGTTGAAATACATGTATGCATGGATGTATGTATAAATTGAAACACCTATACTAAATATCCGTAACCTACGCCATCTTGGATAAAAAGTGCGCATCGAAAAGTTCCCGGCCTTTAGACTTGCCATTTTTTCTATGATGTCTTAGATCAGATTGTATTACTCCTTTGAATGCTAATACTTATCACATCCTCATGTTAAAGCCGTTTTTGCATAAATCACCAAGCTAGATGCAACTCCTATGGCCGTCTGGTAATCAGTGGAGCCATCTTGCGTAAAGTGGCGCGGCTTACAGTGAATGGAAAGAAGCAGACCTTTGAAGATCCCTTACTTTCCTCAAAAATGTTTCTATGAAGCAAAGAGCACATCACCAGTCTTCATTTGTTGTTTGTTAATGGACAGAAATACTTGGTTCTTAATGTGCACTTAGTTCTTCAGCCTGTGTAAGTAATAGTAATAATAGTAATAACTATATAGCGCATTTCATAATAATGCACTTTACTTGTGCCCTGGTCATTTTGGCCAGTAACTTCCCTTTAATTCTTCTCAGCTCCCTGAAAGCCCTGAGCTGCCGGGTTGCTCCAGGGGCTTTTTCGTACACAATATCAACCTCTACCTTATCAGGTGCCCATTTATACCCCTGGGTGAAGAATAGTAAATCATTTTGCTCAAGGACAAAAGTTCACGACCATCACGACCGGGATGTGAACCGTCACTCCGATGATCCTAACCACCAGAACTTTAAGGCGAAGTTCTAAACCACTCGTCCATGACACTTTACAGTAGGGCTGAACCTTCAATATGCTTCGTTACTAAGCTTCAATAATCCAATTCATTGTTTAATTAATTACCTGTAATCATCGACATATCTGTATCATTACTGAGTCAGTATGAAATAAATGTTGTTGTTGTTGTAGTTGTAGTTGTTGTTGTTGTTGCTGTTGCTTTTGCTGTTGCTGTTGCTGCTGCAGTATGAAATAAATGTTGTGGTTGTTGTTGTTGTTGTTGTTGTTGTTGTTGTTGTTGCTGTTGCTGCTGCTGCCGCTGCCGCTGCCGCTGCCGCTGCCGTTGCCGTTTGCCGTTGTTGTTGTTGTTGTTGTTGTTGTTGTTGTTGTTGTTGTTGTTGCTGCTGCTGCTGCTGCTGCTGCTGCTGTTGTTGTTGTTGTTGTTTTTAGGCTAATGTGACGTCGTGATTTTGAGGCACTTCACTGCTTCAATTATGCAGGCATATCAAACTATATTGTCATGTGTTGTTCCAGGTTTTACTGGTATCAAGGCTGGACAAGATGATTGAACTAACACGTATCCTGATTGGGTCGCTGGTACTCCTACTCATGGTCAACGAATCCTACCAGAGTAAGACAGTGAACTGTATTTCCAAATAATTACTCATATAATAACTGTGAGGAATTTTGCTAATTTGAAATTCTAATTCCACAATCCTGTAATCCGGGATACAGCTCGCCATGTGTTCTGAGAAGGGCGTTCTTCATGTATGCAAGGATGTGGAATATCTATACTAAATAAATCTGTAACCTACGCCATATTGGATAAGAGGCACGCCATCAAAAAGCTCTCGGACTTAGACTTATTTATTTTTATTTTTTTGTGATTCTTATTTGTTTTTCTTCGATCAGTTATACGATTTTCATTTTGCCCATTTCTCATTATGCCCCTCATAATGAAGACATTGCGTTATATCATGCCCCTCATCCTACCTGACTCCTTTGATTCAATTGAGTCATGTTTCATTAGAAGAAATAACATTGTGATTCGCACTACTTAATGTTCTTTCTTTATTATGATACATTTCTAGCCACATGTTATAACAGTCGGGGCGTCCGCGATACCGATGGCCGCTTTTGCTTTGATACCAGCCTGTCTTGTTGGTCCAGGCCTGGGTCCAAGTTGAAGCCAGCTCACCTGTCAGACATAAACAACGAGTTCCAGCTGTTCACCCGTCAGGATAATAGTGACAAACGCTGCACACATTACCAACAGTTAACCTGGGACAACCCCAACACATTCGATGGTTTCCACAGCTACAAGAAAACAATTGTTATAATCCCTGGCTGGCGAACGCGCGTTCGGGACGACTACATCCTGCCACTCTGTCGTTCGTTCATGAAATTGGTATGTATAACTTTTGTGTCTAGATACCCTCCGCAGCGTTCTCATTGGTTGTTCGAGTGATGTATGAAGTGCGTTTTGGCGACCCCAACCAAGCCCAACCGAGAAACGAGTCGGTTACCGTTTGGTTTGAACAACCTCGCCATCGCGGTTTAAACGCGAAAACGCTCAACCGATGACTAAACAGTTTCTGGTTTCGGGTCGCCAATACGCACTATATACAAATACCCTTTCGCACTCCATTGCTCAAGCGCTTACTGTTGATTGGGGTGCATGCTGGCCTAGCTAGCGATCAAACTTGATCATTTATAGCTTAACCACAGTGCATCTCATTCCACGTCTAACGTGCTCGTAACGAGTATTGACGATAATATGTGCGTAAATCCGGGGTGGGGATATTGAGGATTGCATCAGTCACACTTCGTATTACATACGGCAGGCCGCGTATTTTTTGCCCAGGACAGATGAGGCCACTTACCATTTAATGGGCGCATGCTAAGTGGCCTCATCTCATCTGGGGAAAAAATACGCCAGCAGGCCAAATCTTATAACACTAATAAAACAATACTGTCACATTATACAGGGCAATTACAACATCATCATGGTGAGTTGGCCATCGTCCCGATGGGAATTTATTCAGTTACACGAGAGTGTGATGGATATCGTACTGGTTGCAAAGGAACTTGCCTTACTGCTGGAGGAGTTGCACGAGCATCGAGGTTTACAGTACGAAGACGTCCACATGTTGGGGCACAGCCTTGGTGCCCATCTGGCAGGGTACACTGGCATGTTCTTAAACGGACAGATCGGGCGTATTTCAGGTATACAGCTAGACTTGAGTTAAAATCTAGCTGAGATCGCGATGGTTTTAGCTGAATCGGACAGGCAACCCCAGCCCGGCACCTCGCGCGATTTGCGTACTAACACATTATGGATTGACGATAAAAACTATTAAAACATTCAATATATTTCGATACTTTCAAATCACACTTCCAGTGGGTTACGATCAGGCAAAGCAATCTGGGAAAGAAAAACACATGGCTAGGCAAGGTTATACACCGATGGGAACGAGGTTGATATGATTATCTATGGTGAGAACTATTATGTGCCTTTTTTTTTCTTTTCTTTTTTAATTTCGGGTCAAATTGATCGGCCAACCAAAAATTTTACACATAGCAATTATTATTTGGCTCTTTATAATTGTGTGTTTACCCTATACAGGCCTCGACCCTGCGAGACCTTTTTTCCGGGAGTACCTCGGCACTTCAGATTGCCATTTGGATAGAACTGACGCTGACTTTGTTGATGTCATCCATACGGATGGACCCATCCATGCGTTAGGACTTTATGAACCGGTAAGTTTTTGTTTAGCCCGAAAATTAGCCTCAAAAGAAGATGTGTTCGGCTGAAGCTAGAGCCCCTAATTAAAAAGCAATTGGCATATTGTGCACCCAATCTTTGTGTTAAATTAATGATATGAATGAATATCTCTGACGACACAGGTGGGTCACCAAGACTTTTATCCTAACCATGGCGACCTCGACCAACCAGGCTGTTTTTTGAAAATCGAATGCAGTCACCTGCGAGCAATTGACTACTACTTATCCAGCATGAAGAACTTCCACATTCGGCCCGGTCGAACCTGTTCCTTCGACACCCTGACTCGGATGTGGCCGCCCCGTTGCAGCGGGACATGCCCCCGGATGGGCATCCATGCAGAGAAAGGAGACGGCTCTGGAAGATTCTTCATCAGGATGAATTCCAACAACTGCGGACGCCCCTTCATCAAGTGGCCGGTTGGATAGGTTACGTTTTGATATATAAGTTGTCTTTTTTTCTCGTATAGAGACCTACTCAGAACTCGGTTGAGTATCTTTGTTTGATCAGCAATCGTAAACGTTTCTATTATTCTGCAAGTTTGATACACAGATATTGTTTAAAGGCAGTGGACACTATTGATAACTATTCAAAATAATTGTTAGCATAAAACTTGTTAACGAGTAATGGGGAGAGGTTGATGGTATAAAACATTATGAGAAACGGCTCCCTCTGAAGTGACGTAATTTTGGAGAAAGACGTAATTGTCCACGAAATGATTTCGAGACCTCAGATTCTGAAATTGAGGTCTCGAAATTAATCAAGCATCTGAATGCACACAACTTCGTGTGACAAGTGTGTTTTTTTTCTTTCATTGTTATTTTGCAACTTTGACCACCGATTGAGATCAAATTTTCACAGGTTTGTTATTTTATGCATGTGTTGAGATACAGCAAGTCAGAAGACTGGTCTTTGACAATTACCCACAGTGTCCAGTGTCTTTAAAGGTTTTGTGTACTTTTTGCACGACACAAAACATAATGTCCGCAGGTTTACATTTTGTTTACACAGTTTGAAGATAATGATGGTCAAAATATACCCGCTTAAAATAATTCTTGCTGAGGTGCTGTAGTTTCTGAGAAATGAGTAAAACAATGTCACAAAAGTAATGTTCGTCTCGGGAGACGAACATCATTCTAATTTGTACAACGTATTTACCAGTAGTGTCATAACGATAGTCTCCTGAAAACATCACTCCCTGATTTTCACCTTTTTTCTCTAAAGAACTTGACGAGACAAGAAGCTGAAACATCTACAGGTAAGTTATATTACATACATCTACCATGAGTTTAGGGATTCCTGTCATGTTCAAAAACCTACAAAAGGAACCGACACCCTTTCAAACTCTTAGCCTATATTATTTACTCTAATATAATATAACTTTGACAATATTTAGCGGCATGTTAATTGGCTTGTTACTTTACATATTTAGTCTTAAGCGCATTTGTCCTATAGAAGGGGGTGGGAGTGTCTGGTATAGTTTAAATAAATAAACGATAGGGTGAAATAGTGTGTTTAACAACGCAAACATAATTGCATTAATATGAGTAGATGGTCTTGGATTAAATTACATTTCGATCATCGGGGGAATATGTGTTTAAATGGAGGGCAAATTTGGTAGTAAACGGAGGACTCATACGGCAAACTATGCACACACTTCTTCTGTAAGCGCCCTCTTTTTAATTGTCTACCTCCGTTAAGCCCGGTTCATACTTCAATTCAATTTTCAATTCAATTCAACGAACATTTATTTCCACAAAGGGTAATCACTTAATAAGAAAACAAAACAATAGATACAATAAAACTAATACGTGGAGGCATAACCCAGGAAGCCGAAGCTTATAAACGGAATGCCTTAAACAAACAAAAACAGACTTAAGTAAACAATAAAGAACAAGCAAAAAAAATAAATACAAAAGACAAAACAAAACAAAACAATGAAACAAAACCAGACAAACAAACGGAGTGGACATAAACTGTAGTAGAAATCAGACTGACCTATGCAAAATTACGACACGGTTAATAAAAGACGTACCAAGCAAAATAAAGCACATTTAAACCAAGACAAAAAACAAATGTACTTGTAAACTATGCTATATACTGGGAGATAAGATGGTTTTTGAAAGCGGTTTTAAATCGGCCAACAGAGGACTTTGATCTTTCTATAGACGAGGTCCATAGAAACGAAGTGTGTTAATTAATTACCTCCTGCGAATGCGATACGAATGTTGACGTCACAAATTCGCAACGAATAATTCGCAGCAGTTCAACTTTGTTCAACTCAGGGTTGTGACGTCAAATACGTCAGATTTCCATAAGACACCAGCACGTTAAAGGCACTGGACACTATTAGTAACTACTCAAAATAATTGTTAACAACAAAACTTGCGGTAACGAGCAATGGAGAGCTGTTGATTCTTTTAGAAACGGCTCCCTTCTGAAGATACAGTTTTTGAGAAAGAAGTTATTTCTCACTCAAAAATAGAGAAGTTCAGGCCTGAAGCATTTAAATAAGCATTTTAAAGCACACAAATTTTTGCAACAATGGCGTTTGTTCTTTCACTATTCTCTTGCAACTTCGATGATCAATATTGAGTCAAATTTTGGCAGATTTGTTTTAATGCATGTGTTTGGATACACCAAGTGAGAATACTGGTCTTTGACAATAACTAAACGCCAGTGCCTATAAACCGGAGATTTTTGGTTCAAATTACACTCTGTCAATTTGTTTTTGTTAACTTCGAAGTTATTTAAAAACAAAACTTGTAATGCATGAATTTGTCTCCCCCTGACAGTTGTTATCATGGCACCTTCAAGAGTATGACGCAAGAAAACATTAAACAAAAGAAAAGACAATAATAGGCAGTATTGAATTGAGTTTTAAAGGTTTCTTTTAAGCTTGTATTATAATGATGCAAAATGTATAATGAATTCCACAAACAAGTAGCATACGCCCTCTAACACCAACTTTCTTTAGTGGGAACGAGGCTCAAGGACGTTTTGAGAATCTCGATGATCGTAAACCAGGCAGAGGGGAATGAATGAAGAACAAATGTATCCAGGGGCTAAACCATTGAGGGCCCGAAAAGTAAAAACTAATTTTTTCAAAGAAATTCAATCTCGAATTATAGGAATCAGGTTAACAGATTTTACTAAACAACACAATGCCTTGCAACGGTCGAGTTGGTCTTTGAAAAGCGTTCTGTAACCGTTTGTTATAAAATGCATATTCTCCAGAAGACGATCAGAGCATACTGATCGAAACGTCGAGTTAAACCAACGGTTCTTTTCAGAACCACCCCAACTCATTTAGAGATTATTACATGGTGTTACCGCAAACTCCTCTATATCTTATCTCCACCATGCAAAGTTTCAAATCCTACTTAAAATGCATATTGTTAGAAAGATATTGTAAAAGTAGGTTACAATGATCTACACAAATATGCCCCGAAATTGCGTGGATTTCTATTTACCTTGTCGACTAACACGGTCGGTCATTTATGGGAGTCAACATTTTGACTCCCATAAATGGTCGACCGTGATAGTTCGCGACGTAAAAGGAAAACCGTGCAATTTTGAGTGATACTTGTGTGGATCAGTATATTCTACTTTTACAACTGTTACATCTTTCCAACCATATGCATTTTATAACAAACGGTTTTAAACGCTTTTAATAGACCAACTCGTCCGATCCAAGGCAACGTGTTCCTCTAATTTGTCACAAGAAGTATCACATCGTTTTGTACCCAGTAACACTCGATTTTAAAAATAAATCACACATGTTTTAACAAGCTGTATACCAAGGACTGCTCTTTGAGTTCCGATTCTTGTTTAAGAGTGTTGTTTGATCATCTTATGAAGCGACGTCCTAATTTGTACACGAAAGCGCAGCAAGGACCCAATCCGTAAGATAAACCGGATCCATGTTGGTTAAATTCCCCACTCGGTTTCACTAGACAGTATAGAAACTCACGGTCTAAATGCATCTCGAGGAAATGTCTCTGAACCTTCCTATTGTCCATGTACTTAACATTTTTCCCATATACATGTGTGTACTTTGTACACAAATTTCCCTTTGGAGCATCCAATGTAGGCTTCAGATTTGTCCACTTGGAGACCTTTTATTTTAGGTTTTCTTGTGACCTGATTGTACCGAATAGAGCACACAAACACACATGTTTTAAGACATACGAAGTGACAAGTGCGTGAAATAGCTGTGCTGTATTCAATTTATACGAGTAGTGCAGAGGTACATGCAGCTGGCCAAATTAACACAGTAGGCAATAAAGCGGTAGCTCAAAGACATTGTTGAGTTGAAAGTTGCCTTATTTTAAGCTTGATCGGCCAGGGATAGACCAAGGTACAGGCAAAAAGGAATGAATAGTTCTGCTGAGTTTTGTTTGTATCCTCATTTATAATAGAAGGTATGTGATGGGATCATGCCTCAAATTGAAGTTGGCACACGGTTAGTGTTGCGACTTTGCGTCTCGGGCGGCAGAGGGCGTGCTTCGTGTGCGCGAAAAAAAACGAATACTGCGCTTTAGGAAGCCGTTGTTTAAAAGCACGTGACAAATCTGATGTAGTCGATAACTTTCACGCTGCACAGAATTACAGGTTTTTAGGGTTCAGAATCAATCATTATTGGCCTAAAGTCCAAGGGAGGGTTGCTCAAAGGGAGGGACTGCTATTTATATTGATACAGATTGAACATCCTGCACTTGTCATAAACCAGGCAACGAGAGAACAGATTAAAACTGAACAGAAGTACAGTAGACCTACTACTCTGGTGTGCGACGGTGTTTTGCTTGGTGTATGTATCACTATAAATAAGTTGGGCAACTTAAGGTCTCTGATTAACAGTTCTACAGTTAGATTGCCATGAGAAAGATGTTTGGGTACAGGTCCATTGCAGATTTGTCTAGAAAGAAAACATTAGGATAATAACAAGAAACAATAATTCAACTTACATCAAATGTATATCAAACATTTTCCCTTATTTGCCTCACTTTTTGAGTTTCATAATACAACTTGGTGTTGTTCCACGGCCGAACGCAGAAAAAAATACTTAAGTGATGATGGGAGTAAGTAATTTCCCATGAGTCATTTAAACGCCCCCACCCCCCCCCCCCCCCCATTTAAACCAACCTCTGGTAAAGGAGAAAAATGAGTTTTGTACTATGATAACTTTTGTGACTTTTTTCTGTTTTATTTCTATTTGAATTGCTCCCCGAATAGAAGCCATTAGGCCCAACAGTATATGACAAAAGGGAAGAAGAAGGTGGAAAAAAGAAAGAAAAAAAAAAGACCGAAATGGTGAAACTTAAGTTAAAATCAGAAGTCTTTGTGTGAATCTGTTTGGGGGTATACCCCGTTGTAGTGCTTGTGAGTAGGTATACATTATTCAACTTGGTGTTGTTCCACGGCCAGTATGTGACATAGTATAACTATTTTGTCCTGATTGTCTAGGGCATGAGTAGACCATAGATTAAAGGGACAATCGGACGAGTTGGTCTTTAAAAAGCGTTTGTAACCGTTTGTTATAAAATGCAATGTTAGGAAAACCATACAATTTCGAGGCATGTTTGTGTGAATCGTTGTATTCTATACTTTGAGAACATCTTTCTAACCATATGCATTTTATAACAAACGGTTACAAACGCTTTTCGAAGAACAACTCGACCGATCCAAGGCAACGTATTCCTTTAACATGAAAGAAAACAAGCACCCTCCCCGCACCCCCCCCAAAAAAAAAAACATTTCAAAAGAAAATTAGATAAACCTCCCCTATACGGATGATGAAAGGGTGAATGGGTATATACAGTTCTTCAAGATGTATATTTCATCCATTGTGTTCGCTCCATATTTCAAGGTCAGTATGATTATTGTTATGGTTGATATAATTACTTTAGTATTATTATGTCAATGTCTAAGGATGCGGCCGTTGTCGGTGCTCCTTACTTGGGTGCGGACGCGTTGTGGCCCAATGTTGCCTGGCGACGCAATCCTCAGTATCATGATCAATATTAGTATTTTCCCTTGGGTGTGTAATGCAAATAATCTTCCTAGTTATATTTTCTGCGCGTGCCATAACCAAAGCTTGTTTCATCAAATGCAAACCCCCATAAAAAAAATACATATAATAATATTAAATCCCATATGTGCCCGGCAACCTCTAAAACAACGACTTCATCAACAAAATCATAATGATAATATGGAACACCCGCGTCTGTTGGAGCAATATGACAATGCAGAAAACTCAAATATTATTCGTTGGTTCGAATTAAACTATGGAAGCCTCGGAACGTCATATTGTTTTAAACAACAAGTATTTTTAAAATATACAGATCAGGCTATATTTCGGCGTGTCTAAATGTCAAATGAAACACATTGTGAACTCTTGTTATGAAATGGTTTCGGGGAAACGAAATTATATTTCGAGGTTACGAAACAATATTTTGAAGGAACACGTTGCCTTGGATCGGTCGAGTTGGTCTTTGAAAAGCGTTTGTAACCGTTTGTAACAAAATATGCGCATATTGTACGAAGAATGGGTTAAGTTGTACCTTTCGTCAAATTTGAAAACACCTGTGTCTGATGACTTTATAAATCAGGAGTCCGTCATTTACCCCCCCCCCCCCCAACCCCTCTAAAAGTATGTTTTAAATACTCGTATCAAATAAGCACGGTCCTTAAGAACCAATCGATCGGTATACCTGCTATAGCCAATCCACGAATGATACTCAACATTTCAATATCATTACTTCACTCAATTAAAGAGTAATTCTCACTAGCGATGAACCTGTTAATGGCAATTAACATAAGCAAGGTGTAATCACGGAGCAAGGTGTAACTAGAGGTCCTGACTCTTTGAAGGTGCTTCAGCACAAACAAGCAGCTAAAGCACAACATTAGGCTCACCACAAAAAAGTTACCAACCAAAGTGCCATGCCATGCCATATTTGTATTGACTGCAAACATTCATTCAAACTAAAGTTTGGAAACGTACACCAGGTATAAGTCACTCAAATTAAACGTGCCAACGACTATCGAATTACAAATTTTACACTCGGCACCATTATGAAAAATTGTGTGATAAGCCCACGGTATCCGATTTTACGGTCCACAATTACCTCAAGCATTACGTAATGACGTCGAATCGGGTAGGCGTCCCTGATTTTGACCCCTCCCCACACAAACCCCACAGCCAACCATACAATATCGTTGCACGTTTTTCTATATTATTTGGTGTATTAATTTGTATATTTTGTTGTTCCTATATGTGCCAGTTTTACTTGTTATGTGTTCGTGTTGGACTGCCTGACCGCCATTGTCAGTTTATTCAAGCTTTAAAAAAAAAAATAACAAAAATCTTGCAATTAATATTAAAACAATAACATTTTTTATGTTAATTTTTTGTATTACTATATGAACTATTTTTAACTTGTAAATGTACTTTTTCGCCTTGTTACGATTGTTTAGTATGGATGATTATTGAGCCACGACTTTGGACACTTAAAAAGCTTCATTTATGTAACATTTATATATTTAAATCTTGTTTTCAGATTATTATACATGTTTTAATTCTATTAGTAAGAACTTGAGTCCGATGATATCGGCATTATTTTATTTATAAAACATAAAAATTATTTCGGTGGAAATCAGGCATTGAAACTTTACGAACCAATTGAAATAAAACAAAGGTTGTACATGCACATTTAAAGCCATTATACACTTTCGGTAAACAGTATTGTCCAAGTCCCACACTTCGTGTATCACAACTTATATATAAAATAACAATCCTGTGGAAATTTAGGCTCAATCGGACATCGGAGTCGGGAGAAAATAACGGGAAAACCCACTCCTGTTTTCGCGCGTTTCGCCGTGTCATGACATGTGTTTATAACAACTCCGTAATTCTCGTTAACGAGAATTTATTTTGTTTTACCGTTTTCTCAAAAAGTAAAGCATTTCATGGACTAATATTTCAAGAGAAGTCTTTCACCATTACCTTCTGTAAACCCTGTAAATTATTTGTAAATCTGTGAACTTTTTTTTTTTTTTCTGTACCGAAAGGGTCCAATGGCTTTAAAAAAGAAAGGATAAAAAAGGCCTATATGGATAGTAAATAAGTTTCATTACAAGCCATGGGTGAAGATAATGCCGATCGACAGCTTTAAGATTCCATATATGGCAAACACAAAACGTCAGTTTTCGGGTGCATTTCACAAGCTTTGGATCCTCGGCCTCTAATTGGCCCTTTAATGGGCAACTGCGCAATCAATGGGCGTGGTTTGTGTGGGTGTCATGAAGAATGAAACCTTTACTGCGACGGTTCAGCTTTTCATATCATCGAAGTGTTCTGTCAACTCAACAGGTAAGTGAACAACTCAGCTTGTATTGCTTTTATCGTCATAGAGTGATAGCAGACAACTGATACAATCGATCGGGTCTAAATTGTACATTATTCGGGGTCAGGAAAGCGGGGAGTGGGGAGGGGGAGTGGTGGTCAATTTGTCTGGCGTTCCAGAATGACTCGAAATACGAGTAGAATTTACACGACCTTGTGGATTCCTTTGTCCCGGTACGCTATCTTCTGCCTGTAAAGGTTTACACAATTGGGATCTGAATCCTGGATCTATGTTCTGGTAATATCCCCGCGTCTCTATACCGTACGTCTGTTTGTTGTGTAATCTTCAAAACTTTAATATTGGTTGAGAAGATTTTGAGTTTTTTTCAGCTGAAGTATTTTTAGCACACAAATTTGTGCAACAAGGGTGTTTTTTTCTCTCATTGTTCTCTTGCAACTTCGATGACCAATTGCGCCCAATTTTTAACAGGTTTGTTATTTTGTGCATATGTTGGGGTAGCCCTACACCAAGTGAGAATACTGGTCTTTGGCAATTGCTAAAGGTGGTGTCCAGTGACTTCAGATTGGAAGTAAAAGGTTTCAAGTGACAAGATGCTTCTTTACAATTTATTCCGGGCTTCCCTTACTTATAAACATGTATAACTGTTGTTTTAGGTTTTACTGGGAACACGGCTGGGCAAGATGATTGAACTAACGCGTATCCTGGTTGGGTCTTTGGTACTCCTAGTCATGATCAACGAATCCTATGGTAAGACAGTGTAAACTGTAATCCCCCGGTCAGAACTTCGACCCGGATCCCCGTGGGACCTGATCCGTTTCCGAGTCAGTATGACCCGGATTGTCAAAATGACACAGAAACGTGTCAAGTTGACGCAGAATCCGAGCTGAAGTCCAATTTTTAAAGGCACCGGACTAGTCACACGTTTGGTAATTGGGACCGGAATCCGGATCAGGAGTTTTAGAGTGTGTTCAAAATAATTACTGTACACAAACTCTGAGTGTAATTTTGTTATAGGCTAATAATAATCTCTGAAATTTAATTAAATGTCGTTTACGATGGGCCGAGTCAATTAAATAGAAAAGTGGTATATAATATGCGCGGCATACACATTATTCTTTATTAATAAAGGCAGTAGACGCTATCGGTAAATACACAAAATAATTGTGAGCATAAAATCTTACTTTGTAACAAGCAATGAGCTGTTGATAGTTATATAACACATTGTTAGAAACGGCACCCTCCGAAGTAACGTAGTTTTCGAAAAGAAGTAATTTTTTACATCAGCCACACCCCCTGCGTTCATGCATACGAATTTCAGGAAGATTTTTTTATCCTAAAGGATGAATTTTATTTCACAGACGCAGTTTCCCAGATCCACTTGCTCCTAATAATTGTTGTACAAGTAAAAAGTATACTGAAATATGTATGATGAAGTACAGTAAAAACAAATAGAACATGTTTATTTTCGGGTGAATTCGATATTACTATACCTCATACATATTCATCACCGAGAGTCGAGTTCTCAGCATCAACATCACATGACCCGATTTATGCCAAAAGACATTTCTTAAAGATTTGTTTCTCGAAAGACGAATGTTGACAAAGGATGCCGATTCAAAACATTTGTATATTATGTCTGGTGGACGTGAGATAATGTCATAGCCATAATACATTGTTTATAACACCGTTAACAATTGGCCACTTGTTTTGTTTTTAATGCAAAATAAACCTTAAACGAATGCTTTCATCAAAATAATTTGAAAACAAAATAGCTTTTCAAAAATTTAAATCTCAATTTTCAGGTAAAATCGGCCACCCAATATAGTTGGACCTTGCGTATGAAATCAGAAGGAAGACTTTGTTTGTTTTTTAACTGTTCGATTGTTTAAGTCATATAATGAAGATAATATAATTGACTACATCGAAAGCTGCTGCACTTCTAACCAAGTCAGTTTTTGTTGCCGTTATTTCACGAGTGATTACCAAACAGTTGCATTTTTGACGTGAATTTTAATCTTGTCTTTTTGTTGGTTAATTCAACAAATTCTCATGTACAATCTAATACTGCTGGACTTTGAATTATTACAGTGGACACTCGGTAACTGTCAAAATATTAATCTTCTCACCTTGTGTATCTCAACATACGCATAAAATAACAAACCTGTGAAAATTTGAGCTCAATCGGTCGTCGAAGTTGCAAGATAATAATGAAAGAAGAAACACCATTGTCACACGAAGTTGTGTGCTTCAGATGCTTGATTTCGAGACCACAAAATATTTCAAAATCCGAGGTCTCGAAATCAATGTTGTCGAAAATTAATTTGTTTTATCGATAACTACGCTACTTCAGTGGGTAAGCCGTTTCTCGCAATGTTTTGTTATCGCCAACAGCTCCCCATTACTCGTTACCAAGTTCGGTTTTATGCTAATAATTATTTTAAGTTATTACCGATAGTGCCTTTAAATGTGTGCAGTTCTAATGTTTTTGAATTTTATTGTGTTAGTGTGTATGTGTGCGTGTTTATTTGATATATTTATATATTTGATATTATTGTTGTTGAGAGACGACGTCGTCTTATATCCAGCTTTGGATTTAACAATGTTATATCTATCTAATCTATCAAATCTACAGGCCTTGACCCTGCGAGACCAGATTTCAAAGATTATGTGGGAAAGCCGGAGTGCGTTTTGGATAAAACTGATGCCGACTTCGTTGACGTCATCCATTCGGATGGAAGCCTCCAAGCGTATGGACTTGAGGAACCATTAAATCTTGTTTAAACCGCCCAACCCTTTCATAATAATAATAATAATAATAATAATAATAATAATAATAATAATAATAATAATAATAATAATAATAATAATAATAATAATAATAATAATAATAATAATAATAATAATAATAATAATAATAATAATAATAATAATAATAATAATAATAATAATAATAATAATAATAATAATAATAATAATAATAATAATAATAATAATAATAATAATAATAATAATAATAATAATAATAATAATAATAATAATAATAATATGTATTCGGGCAAACACATTTACAAGTACGTGAAGTATACTTGTAAACAAATATTTAAAACAAAGTAAAACAACAGCGGGATACCAAGAAGAGCTTTTAAAAACTAAAAAAAGTAACAACAAAATAACTATCGCCGAAAGGCGTATGTCTCCTAAATCCGAGAAATAAAAAAAAAAAAACATAAAAAGCACATAAAAAAATACAAAACCAATTAACAACTAGAATACGAAAGGCCCAACAAGCATAAAAAGGAAGCGCGTCTACCAGTGTTGAAAAATAGCAGACGCGCGCGATCTAGCCGTAGCTGTAGCCGAAGTCGCCGTTTCGGACACGGCCTAAGTTAAAACTGTGTACAAACTTCTCCTGATAGCGCCCTCTTTTGAATCCTCCTCCTACACCTACGTTAATCCGACCCCTACGTTAATTTCCAATGAGGAGGACTGAATTTCCGGCAGACAGAATTCCCTGGTACCCGGCACTGATCTCCAGGGGGACAGATGTCCCGCCACAACCCCACTCAACGAGAACGAAACCGATAAAAATGCAAGCATTCGATTGGTTGAAATGCTCCACGCAGAATACGTCCACGCTCATTCAACCAATCGAGGGCGTGCATTTTTATCGTTCTCGTTTTCGTTCTTGTTGTCGGGGCTTGTGTGACCGAACCTCTAATCAATGTTCCTTCTTTTTACAGTTGGGTCACCAAGACTTTTATCCGAACAAAGGAACCTTTATGCAACCAAAGTGTTTGTGGAAGGTCGCTTGCAGTCACATGCGGGCATATGACTTCTACTTATCCAGCATAAAGAACTTCGACATTCAGCCCGGCCAAACCTGTTCCTTCGTCACTGAAGCGTGCAGCGGGACGACGTGCAGCGGTACATGTCCCCGGATGGGCATCCATGCTGAGAAAGGAGACGGCTCTGGAAGTTTTCGCATCACGATGACATCAAGCAACTGCGGGTGTGCATACATTGTCTAGGAGACGTTTGGATGGGTTATTAACAACAACAAAAAGAGGAAGAAAAACCCAAGTATGCCTACACTTTGCCTCTGCCCTTACTACCAAATTTAATTATCCTCTAAAGTACATTGAGCTTATTTTGGTGATGGTATTTTACTGAGAATTTAATTATATTAGAGGATTGAAATAAAGTTTGTTAGGACGCACACTTATTACATTAATGTGGGTGAATTTTTTTGGGTTAAATAAAGTTCAGCAATTAAGTGAAAATTGAGAAATAGGCAATGATGGGCAAATTCATCAAAAAACAAATACATTGCCCTATTTGCTTCTGGTAAACGGTGGATGAGTCAGTTTAAATAAAGGGGGTGGGCGTGACCTATAGTGGGATTGCGTCTTTACCATCTCTCTCAATGTAAAAGTGAAAACTACTCGTTTTGTCCGCCATACCACCGTTGCAAAAAGCCATAATGACATACAAATATTTTTAGAGTGAACAACGGGTACTTTTAACACCATTTAGAGAGCAATTCATACCACTTCATCGAAGAGGAGTGGTGCAGATTTCACCTTTAAAAAAAGCGAAACTGACACAACTCGGAAGAGAGTGAAATTGTTCACTCTTTTACCTACGGACATAATACTAGTTTACATTAAAACAGAAACTACAGGTGCGAATGAATCTGCATGCCATTATACACAAGTAAATGTTATCAGTAAAGGAAACGTTATCATTATTATAGATCTGTCCATGACATTTTTAAAAGATCAAGCATAGCGAAAATTATGTCAAATTTTTGACCGTGATACACTTTATAATCGACTTGGAAATCGAAAATTCAACAAGTCAACAATTTTACGATCTGTCTGTTCAACGCTAGGTGGCAGCAGACCAAAATAATTGTCATATACCCGTCGAAATACCCATTGCGCAATGAGGTACATGCTGGTCTAGATAGGGACCAAGCTTGATAGCTAGCTAGACCAGCATGCACCTTATTTCACGGCTAAGACGCGTGTACAGAGAATTTGCGAAACGTTCTATGTTTACGTCGCTGGACATGTTCACATTTCCGCTGGTAAGTCTGCTGCCATCAAGTCCCCCCCCCACCCCCATTGAAATTATTCTTCTTAGAACACGACTTTTAAGAAGGATGAAATTATTTTACTACGTGGTTTTATTTGGCACTAACAGTGATTTAAAAAAGGAATGCGAAATAGTAACAACTACAATTGTACGAGTCAGTTATTGAGCAATCCTGTCTAGAATCCTAAATTGTACGCCTTTTAGCAAAAATAGGGTTTAAGCCAAAGTGCAAAGGATAAGATTTAACAAATTGTGAGTGTTGACTTATAAAAAAAAACTAACCTAAACAAACTGATTTATTTCTTTATTAGCCAACTTTCACAGTTTGCAATTTTGTTAAGGTTTATTTTATTCAAAAACCACAAATCGGGTCCAAAATGCCAAATTAAAAGACACCTTACATCAGAACACCTGATATTGCCCTACGCAAAGCATAGCAAACGCCAACTTCGCTTGAAATTCCTTTAAAAATATATTCAGCCCGTTGTAATATACAATGACGTAGTTGTTCAGACTAATCACACTCTCGTACTTTGGTGTCCATTCGACAATTTTGTAGTTCCATTCAAAGTTTGATTATTCTATTTTACCCTGGTTTTAGCTAGTATATAGTCACTAAACTACAATTAAAGAAATACTTGTTGCCTACATGTAATTATATTTAGCTCCACTCCTAAGATCAACAAAACAAACTTTTTTTTTTTTTAGTCTTGCGCATTATTTTCGGTATATGAGGTGTTGTGACGTATGGAACTATAATATGAGAACAGAGTGCGTTCCTTCTAGGCCTATTTCTGATAACAGTGCGGAGTGGTATCCATTGAGTTTGGTTGCAGTTTGCTCACAGGGGGCCTTCATTTCCCACTGGTACTTCGTGCAACTTGGTAAGGTTGTGGAGTTGGTTGTGGATCTGGTGAGTTTATTGCTTTATTAGCTAAATCATAAATGGAGTTATTTCACTTGTCATTGTCTTAAAATAAATTGGCTTGCCTTTGTAATGTTAACATCCATATGTTCCAATTACAGCTTGGCGTAGTGAACATAGTACTTGCTTGCCACTTTTGTGTTAGGCAAGATAGTTGACTTTCTTTGACGCAGTTTCTCATAAACATATGATGAGCTTTCATAAAAGATTATGGGACTCTGTTTTACAACTTGGATTGTAATTGATTAAATTTGTGTAGCTTTACTTAATTTAAATGAGTATACTGTCTAAAATATGGTTGTTCTGATTTTCGTTAACAAAATTGTCTGTGTTTGCTTTTTGTTCATCATAACTCGTCCGAACGTATGAAATTGTAATAACCGAGAGTCGAACAAATTAATTAAATCAATTAAATCAACAATCAAGGAGTTTTGTAAGTTTCATCGATCCCTTCTGAATGAATACTCCAACCCTTGGCATGGTGAGGAACACTAGCTAGACTCACAAGCAGCCTTAGCCAGGAACCGGGGCGAACCCTTTCTCTTTTCGCTAAGTGTACTGGGTCTTTTATATGCGTTACGCAACACACGGGACCAACGGCTTTACGTCCCATCCGAAAGACGAAGCAATGGTTAAGTGTCTTGCTTAAGCAAACAAGTGTCACGACTGCGGATTCGAACCCATACTCTGCTGATCAGAAACACCAGAGTTTGAACGTATTCGCTCGGCCACGACACTTCCACGCATGCAAAAATATTAAGAGAGGTGTATAGAGGTACCCTGTCCTTCTTCTGTCATTTTTCTTTAGAAATCCCTTGTGGGGTATTGTCCACTTTCAATTTACTTGTGGGATACCAATGTTCGCTTTGTTGAGGTACCCCACAAATAGGCATTATGTGAGTAGGGTATGGAGTGTAAATATGCCTCCAATGTCCTTCTTTTGCTAGTCCTAACATTTTGTTAACAGCTCCCACGGGATTTGCTCACATTTTCCAACCTGAACCCTTTAATCGTTCGGCCATTGTCCTCTTTTGTTTTATGGATTAGTTTGAACTATAACCAGCGATCTGGGGACCTCTTCTTTTTCCTCTGTCGTTTTTCCAGTATGGTGTTGTTGCACATGAAGAGATTTCCCCCATCATCTTCCTGAGGAAGTTACAATCAGAACTTGGCCTTGTATTTTCATACAAACACTTCCTGGACGCGAGACTGGTACCGAGTAGAAGGTTGAAGTATTACACCCCCCCCCCCTCTTTATGAAGGGTTGACTCTTTGAATAACCAATTTTGTAGGAAAGGATGGTTTGGAAATGCAAAAAGTACAAGTATGCAGTACTGCCAGATTTGAAGGCAGGAACCAGGGTTGGACTACTGATGTTTTTAAAATGAATTGTTCATTCTACACAAGACTTGGTCTGCTTGTTCCATGTGTTAACGTCATTACTTTGAAAGCCTTGAACCCTTGCTCTATGCTTGAACAAATACTTCACAATGCTAGGAGTCCACTGGACCAGCGCCAGTTGGTGCCAGTTCGCGCCAAAGATTATGTGATTGGCGCTTAGTGGCTCGCTGTGGCGCCGAATTAATGTCCGCTCGGCATGTGTCGCCAAGTGAAATAAACTGGGTTGCAAATGGCGTGCGCCAATTGCCACCCGGCTTGCTCCAAAATGTTGCGCCAGTGTGCGCCAGTTCGCGTAATTACACGGCCATTTGATTCCAAAATTCACCCTGTTGGCGCCATTCGCGCCAATAGACGGCTACTTTGCGCCACTTAGTGATTAGTTTGTGCCAAAGGTCGCCAAATTGGTTTGAACTTGCCGCCGCTTGGCGCTACTTGCCGACTATAATACCGCCCATCGGCTACCTGGTTCAGACCCTCCTCAGCTGCTGTATGAACAACATCTCTACTAAATATTTACAATTTTGATATGTCATTGGCGCAACTTGGCGCGCGCCATTACATTCCAGTGGATTCCAATAGGCGGATTGTTTGCGCCAAAGGGCGATATGTTCGCGCCATTTGGTGCCACTTGACGCTGATTGCTCGATGCAAGTGGCGCGACGAAAATTTCAAACATTTTAAAATTTTCTTGCCGCCACATTCAAATTTGGTGCCGCAACGGGCCGCCACGAGCCAGTTGGGAGGCATTTTGAGCCACTACCCGCCACTATGCACCTTATTGGCGACACTAGGCGCCACAGTAAATTGCATTGGCGCCAACTGGCGCTGGCCCAGTGGACTCTTAGCATAAGCAACAACAACACTTCCACCAAAAGACGCCGTAAAAGGACGCACTCTTTCGGTGCTCCGACAATGCCGACATTCTCGTCAAGTTTCTGTCGTAACAAAATGGTGCCCAAAATCACAGCCATTAAATAAATGCAATAGAAAAGGACCACGAAAATATCAAGACGATCAGAAACATTGTACGAAAATTAGCACCAAGATCCGTTTTTTCGCGGGCCGTTATTGGCATGGCAGTGGTGAGGTCTGTCTATTTGAAGACCATTAAAGATCTTTACTTGAACTTATTTACACTGTTTTCGAACTTTTGGGGTGAGTGCAGATTTTATACCAAGATATATGTAGTGTTAATTTTGTCCATATTTTATTTTTCTCTCTCACCCTTGGAGCACACTGATGAGCGTCTAATGCGCCTATCTCTTTTTCCTCTTTTAAACTCACAGGAGGCGCTGGTTTGGTTTATTTTTGGTTCCCCTTTTCTCCACTATTTTTGTCTGTTGTTGTCTCAGACTTTTTCCAAAATGACGAGCGTCAATTTTGTCTGTTTCGTGTCTGGGAGCTTTGGGGTCGGGTTTGTTTGCTGCAAAACCCCGGGGTAGCATGTCGTGCGCAAAGAGGAAGACCGAAAGCCAGATTGACCTACAACATTCGTGCACTGAAAATAAGTTTGCATGAGCTAAAGACAGCTGCTCTAGACAGATGTCTTAGAGAGAGTTCGTTTCTCAGACCACCACGGTATGGCGGACGGCTTACTGGACTTATTCAGAGAGAGCATTTTTGTGTGCTTTGTATCTAGGCCGTATGGTGTTTCCTTTACAAAAGTCTTCTTCGCAAAACAGAAAGCGTATTGTTCGTATAGTGATAACACGTACTTTTTGTCCCTCCGTTGTTATTGACGTTCTGTTTCACCATGCAATCTCTCGATACCCTCGATAAATTTCCAACCAGGCAAAATGTATATTTTCATTTCCTCAAGTCAAAGAACTTTTCTGTGTAGACTTCGCTCAATAAGATATTTGTTAAGGAAACACCATGTAAAGCACACAAACATGCTCGTTCCGGCTCGGGGCAACATGCCAATATGGCAAGATGTATAGGACTACTTTTAATTTCTGATCGCACCAAAACCATAACCATATAACTTCCTTCATCGAAACACTTTTTATGATGTAATGTTTTCTTATTCTCCCTGAAACTTTTGAAATGTTGTGAAACAGACTTTAAGTTTTACGTGTTCTTAGACCTTATAATGAAAATGCTACTTTTTCTGGTAATGATGAGGTCATCGAAGACGTCATAACATAAAGTTTAAAGGCAGTGGACACTATTGGTATTTACTCATTATAATTATTAATATAAAACCTTAATTGGTAACAAGTAATGGGGAGCTGTTGATAGTTTAAAACATTGTCAGAAACGGCTCCATCTGCATTAACATAGTTTCGAGAAAGAAGTAATTTTCCACGAATTTGATTTCGAGACCCCAGATTTAGAACTTGAGGTGTCTGAATTAAGCATCTGAAAGCACACAACTTCGTGTGACAAGGGTGTTTTTTCTTTCATTAATATCTCGCAACTTCGACGATCGATTGAGCTCAAACTTGTACAGGTTTGTTATTTTATGCATATGTTGAGATACACCAAGTGAGAAGACTGATCTTAGACAATTACCAAAGTGTCCAATGTCTTTAACAAATATGTATATATATTTATATATAGAGAACAATAAACGATAGACCTACAAAATATTTGCACCATGAAAGCTCTTGATGCATGCATAATACAAACTTTACAATCACCTCTACTTTCGGCCGAAACCGGACGTTGAAATACATGTATGCAAGGATGTATGTATAAATTGAACTACGCCATCTTGGATAAAAAGCGCGCCATCGAAAAGCTCTTATAGACATGCAATTTTGTCTATGATGTCTTAGATCAGATTGTATTTTTCCTTTGAATGTTAATACTTATCACATCCTCATGTTAAAGCCGTTTTTGCATAAATCAAGCTAGATGTAATTCCTATGGCCGTCTTGTAATCAGTGGAGCCATCTTGCGTAAAGTGGCGCGGCTTACAGTGAATGGAAAGAAGCAGACCTTTGAAGATCCCTTACTTTCCTCAAAAATGTTTCTATGAAGCAAAGAGCACATCACCAGTCTTCATTTGTCGTTTGTTAATGGACAGAAATACTTGGTTTTTAATGTGCACTTAGTTCTTCAGCCTGTGTAAGTAATAGTAATAATAGTAATAACTATATAGCGCATTTCATAATAATGCACTTTACTTGTGCCCTGGTCATTTTGGCCAGTAACTTCCCTTTAATTCTTCTCAGCTTCCTGAAAGCCCTGAGCTGCCGTGTTGCTCCAGGTGCTTTTTCGTACACAATATCAACCTCTACCTTATCAGGTACCCATTTATACCCCTGATGGGTGAAGAATAATAAATCGTTTTGCTCAAGGACAAAAGTTCACGACCATCACGACCGGGATGTGAACCGTCACTCCGATGATCCTAACCACCAGAACTTTAAGGCGAAGTTCTAAACCATTCGTCCATGCCACTCTACAATAGGGCTGAACCTTCAATATGCTTCGTTACTAAGCTTCAATAATCCAACTTATTGTTTAATTAATTACCTGTAATCATCGACATATCTGTATAATTACTGAGTCAGTATGAAATAAATGTTGCTGCTGCTGCTGCTGCTGCTGCTGCTGCTGCTGCTGCTGCTGCTGCTGTTTTTTGTTGTTTTTGTTGTTGTTTTTGTTGCTGTTGTTGTTGTTGTTTTTGTTGTTTAGGCTAATGTGATGTCGTGATTTTGAGGCACTTCACTGCTTCAATTATGCAGACATATTAAACTATTTTGTCATGTTTTGTTCCAGGTTTTACTGGTAGCAAGGCTGGACAAGATGATTGAACTAACACGTATCCTGATTGGGTCGCTGGTACTCCTACTCATGGTCAACGAATCCTACCAGAGTAAGACAGTGAAATGTATTTCCAAATAATTACTCATATAATAACTGTGAGGAATTTTGCTAATTTGAAATTCTAACTCCACAATCTTATAATCCGGGATAGAACTCGCCATGTGTTCTGAGAAGGGCGTTCTTCATGTATGCAAGGATGTGGAATATCTATACTAAATAAATCTGTAACCTACGCCATATTGGATAAGAAGCACGCCATCAAAAAGCTCTCGGACTTAGACTTATTTATTTTTTATTTTTTTGCGATTCTTATTTGTTTTTCTTCGATCAGTTATACGATTTTCATTTTGCCCATTTCTCATTATGCCCCTCATCATGAAGACATTGCGTGATATCATGCCCCTCATCATACCTGACTCCTTTGATTCAATTGAGTCATGTTTCATTAGAAGAAATAACATTGTGATTCGCACTACTTAATGTTCTTTCTTTATTATGATACATTTCTAGCCACATGTTATAACAGTCAGGGCGTCCGCGATACCGATGGCCGCTTCTGCTTTGATACCAGCTTGTCTTGTTGGTCCAATAAGTTGAAGCCAGCTCACCTGTCAGACATAAACAACGAGTTCTACCTGTTCACCCGTCAGGATAATAGTGACAGACGCTGCAGTTATTACCAACAACAGTTAACCTGGGACGACCCCAACACATTCGATGGTTTCCACAGCTACAAGAAAACAATTGTTATAATCCATGGCTGGCGAACAAGCGTTTGGAACGGATACTTCATGTCACTCTGTCATTCGTTCATGAAATTGGTATGTATAACTTTTGTGTCTAGATACCCTCCGCAGCGTTCTCATTGGTTGTTCGAGTGATGTATGAAGTGCGTTTTGGCGACCCCAACCAAGCCCAACCGAGAAACGAGTCGGTTACCGTTTGGTTTGAACAGCCTCTCTATCGCGGTTTAAACGCGAAAACGCTCGACCGATGACTAAACAGTTTCTGGTTTCGGGTCGCCAATACGCACTATATACAAATACCCTTTCGCACTCCATTGCTCAAGCGCTTACTGTTGATTGGGGTGCATGCTGGCCTAGCTAGCGATCAAACTTGATCATTTATAGCTTAACCAAAGTGCATCTCATTCCACGTCTAACGTGCTCGTAACGAGTATTGACGATAATATGTGCGTAAATCCGGGGTGGGGATATTGAGGATTGCATCAGTCACACTTCGTATTACATACGGCAGGCCGCGTATTTTTTTGCCCAGGACAGATGAGGCCACTTACCATTTAATGGGCGCATGCTAAGTGGCCTCATCTCATCTGGGGCAAAAATACGCCAGCAGGCCAAATCTTATAACACTAATAAAACAATACTGTCACATTATACAGGGCAACTACAACATCATCATGGTGAGTTGGCCATCGTTCCGATGGGACTTACTTACTTATCAAAAGAGTGTGATGGATATCGTACTGGTTGCAAAGGAACTTGCCTTACTGCTGGAGGAGTTGCACGAGCATCGAGGTTTACAGTACGAAGACGTCCACATGTTGGGGCACAGCCTTGGTGCCCATCTGGCAGGGTACACTGGCATGTTCTTAAACGGACAGATCGGGCGTATTTCAGGTATACAGCTAGACTTGAGTTAAAATCTAGCTGAGATCGCGATTGTTTTAGCTGAATCGGACAGGCAACCCCAGCCCGGCACCTCGCGCGTTTTGCGTACTAACACATTATGGATTGATGATAAAAACTATTAAAACATTCAATATATTTCGATACTTTCAAATCACACTTCCAGTGGGTTACGATCGGGCAAAGCAATCTGGGAAAGAAAAAAACATGGCTAGGCAAGGTTGTACACCGATGGGAACGAAGTTGATATGATTATCTATGGTGAGAACTATTTTGTGCCTTTTTGTTTTCTTTTCTTTTTTAATTTCGGGTCAAATTGATCGGCCAACCAAAAATTTTACACATAGCAATTATTATTTGGCTCTTTATAATTGTGAGTTTACCCTATACAGGCCTCGACCCTGCGAGACCTGGTTTCAGGGAGTACCTCGGCACTTCAGATTGCCATTTGGATAGAACTGACGCTGACTTTGTTGATGTCATCCATACGGATGGACCACTCCATCTGTTCGGACTTTATGAACCGGTAAGTTTTTGTTTAGCCCGAAAAAATAGCCTCAAAAGAAGATGTGTTCGGCTGAAGCTGGAACCCCTAATTAAAAAGTAAATTGGCATATTGTGCACCCAATCTTTGTGTTAAATTAATGATATGAATGAATACCTCTGACACAGGTGGGTCACCAAGACTTTTATCCTAACCATGGCGCCCTAGCGCAACCAGGCTGTCCTTGGATCCCCCACTGCAGTCACATGCGAGCAATTGACTACTACTTATCCAGCATGAAGAACTTCTACATTCAGCCCGGCCGAACCTGTTCCTTCGCCACCCTGACTCGGATGTGGCCGCCCCGTTGCAGCGGGACATGCCCCCGGATGGGCATCCATGCAGAGAAAGGAGACGGCTCTGGAAGATTCTTCATCAGGATGAATTCCAACAACTGCGGATACCGCTTCCTTATGTAGACGTTTGGATAGGTTACGTTTTGATATATTAGTTGTCTATTTTCTCGTATAGAGACCTACTCAGAACTCGGTTGAGTATCTTTGTTTGATCAGCCATCGTAAACGTTTCTATTATTCTGCAAATTTGATACACATTGTTTAAAGGAACACGTTGCCTTGGATCGGTCGAGTTGGTCTTTGAAAAGCGTTCTATAACCGTTTGTTATAAAATCGGTATGGTTAGAAAGATGTTGTAAAAGTAGAATACAATGACCTACACAAATATGCCTCGAAATTGCGTGGTTTTCGTGTTACCTCGTCGACAAACACGGTCGGCCGTTTATGGGGGTCAAAAACTTGACTCCCATAAATGGCCGACCGTGTTAGTCCGCGACGTAAAACGAAAACCGTACAATGTTGAGTGCTACTTGTGTGGATCATTGTATTCTACTTTTACAGCATCTTTCTAACCATATGCATTTCATAACAAACGGTTTCAAACGCTTTTCATAGACCAACTCGTCCGATCCAAGGCAACGTGTTCCTTTAAAGGCAGTGGACATAACTATTCAAAATAATTATTAGCATAAAACTTGTTAACGAGTAATGGGGAGAGGTTGATGGTATAAAACATTATGAGAAACGGCTCCCTCTGAAGTGACGTAGTTTTGGAGAAAGACGTAATTTTCCACGAAATGATTTCGAGACCTCAGATTCTGAAATTGAGGTCTCGAAATTAATCAAGCATCTGAAAGCACACAACTTCGTGTGACAAGTGTGTTTTTTTCGTTCATTGTTATTTTGCAACTTTGACCACCGATTGAGATCAAATTTTCACAGGTTTGTTATTTTATACATGTGTTGAGATACAGCAAGTCAGAAGACTGGGCTTTGACAATTACCCACAGTGTCCAGTGTCTTTAAAGGTTTTGTGTACTTTTTGTACGACACAAAACATAATGTCCGCAGGTTTACATTTTGTTTACACAGTTTGAAGATAATGATGGTCAAAATATACCCGCTTAAAATAATTCTTGCTGAGGTGCTGTAGTTTCTGAGAAATGAGTAAAACAATGTCACAAAAGTAATGTTCGTCTCGGGAGACGAACATCATTCTAATTTGTACAACGTATTTACCAGTAGTGTCATAACGATAGTCTCCTGAAAACATCACTCCCTGATTTTCACCTTTTTTCTCTAAAGAACTTGACGAGACAAGAAGCTGAAACATCTACAGGTAAGTTATATTACATACATCTACCATGAGTTTAGGGATTCCTGTCATGTTCAAAAACCTACAAAAGGAACCGACACCCTTTCAAACTCTTAGCCTATATTATTTACTCTAACATAATATAACTTTGACAATATTTAGCGGCATGTTAATTGGCTTGTTACTTTACATATTTAGTCTTTAATAAGCGCATTTGTCCTATACAAGGGGGTGGGAGTGTCTGGTATACTTTAAATAAATAAATGATAAGGGTGAAATAGTGTGTTTAACAACGCAAACATAATTGCATTAATATGAGTAGATGGTCTTGGATTAAATTACATCTCGATCATCGGGGGAATATGTGTTTAAATGGAGGGCAAATTTGGTAGTAAACAGAGGACTCATACGGCAAACTATGCACACACTTCTTCTGTAAGCGCCCTCTTTTTAATTATCTACCTCCGTTAAGCCCGGTTCATACTTCCTGCAAATGCGATACGAATGTTGACGTCACAAATTCGCAACGAATAGTTCGCAGCAGTTCAACTTTTTTCAACTCACTTGCGAATATCGCTGCGAAAGGAGGGTTGTGACGTCAAAGTTACGTAAAAGTCGCTTCGCATTCGCATTCGCAGGAAGTATGAACCGGGCTTTAGTGTACGGTGGGGGAACTATCCCCGGCGTACAGATTTCCATAAGACACCATCACGTTAAAGGCACAGGACACAGTTAGTAACTACTCAAAATAATTGTTAACAACAAAACTTACTCGCGGTAACGAGCAATGGAGAGCTGTTGATTCTTTTAGAAACGGCTCCCTTCTGAAGATACAGTTTTTGGGAAAGAAGTTATTTCTCACTCAAAAATAGAGGAGTTCAGGCCTGAAGCATTTAAATAAGCATTTTAAAGCACACAATTTTTTGCAACAATGGCATTTGTTCTTTCACTGTTCTCTTGTGCAACTTCGATGATCAATATGGAGTCAAATTTTGGCAGATTTGTTTTAATGCATGTGTTTGGATACACCAAGTGAGAATACTGGTCTTTGACAATAACTAAACGCCAGTGCCTATAAACCGCAGATTTTTGATTCAAATTACACTCTGTCAATTTGTTTTTGTTAACTTCTAAGTTATTTAAAAACAAAACTTGTAATGCATGAATTTGTCTCCTCCTGACAGTTGTTATCATGGCACCTTCAAGAGTATGACGCAAGAAAACATTAAACAAAAGAGAAGACAATAATAGGCAGTATTGAATTGAGTTTTAAAGGTTTCTTTTAAGCTTGTATTATAACGATGCAAAATGTATAATGAATTCCACAAACAAGTAGCATACGCCCTCTAACACCAACTTTCTTTAGTGGGAACGAGACTCAAGGACGTTTTGAGAATCTCGATGATCGTAAACCAGGTAGAGGGGAATGAATGAAGAACAAGTGTATCCAGGGGCTAAACCATTGTGGGTCCAAAAAGTAAAAACTAAATTTTTCAAAGAAATTCAATCTCGAATTATAGGAATCAGGTTAACAGATTTTACTAAGCAACACGTTGCCTTGCAACGGTCGAGTTGGTCTTTGAAGAGCGTTCTGTAACCGTTTGTTATAAAATGCATATTCTCCAGAAGACGGTCAGAGCATACTGATCGAAACGTCGAGTTAAACCAACGGTATTTTTCAGAACCACCCCAACTCATTAAGAGATTATTACATGGTGTTACCGCAAACTCTTCTATATCTTATCTCCACCATGCAAAGTTTCATATTGTTAGAAAGATATTGTAAAAGTAGGTTACAATGATCTACACAAATATGCCTCGAAATTGCGTGGATTTCTTTTTACCTTGTCGACTGACACGGCCGGTCATTTATGGGAGTCAACATTTTGACTCCCATAAATGGCCGACCGTGATAGTTCGCGACGTAAAAGGAAAACCGTGCAATTTTGGGTGATACTTGTGTGGATCAGTATAATATTCTACTTTTAAAACATCTTTCCAACCGTCTAGCATTTCATAACAAACGGTTTTAAACGCTTTTAATAGACCAACTCGTCCGATCCAAGGCAACGTGTTCCTCTAATTTGTCACAAGAAGTATCACATCGTTTTGTACCCAGTAACACTCGATTTTAAAAATAAATCACACATGTTTTAACAAGCTGTATACCAATGATTGCTTTTTGAGTTCCGATTCTTGTTTAAGAGTGTTGTTTGATCATCTTATGAAGCGACGTCCTAATTTGTACACGAAAGCGCAGCAAGGACCCAATCCGTAAGATAAACCGGATCCATGTTGGTTAAATTCCCCACTCGGTTTCACTAGACAGTATAGACACTCACGGTCTAAATGCATCCCGAGGAAATGTCTTTCAACCTTCCTATTGTCCATGTACTTAACATTTTCCCATACATGTCGTCAGCGGTTTCACGAAGTAGCACTCACTGCTATACCAGCAAAAAACAACAATCAGAGAAAACGGCCTCTGAAGTTGAACACTCTTTAGAAACCCGCCTCCCTTCAAAACTTCAAAGTATTTCCATTTAAATTTCTCAATGTAGATACTTGATGACTTGAACTTATCAATTTATCTTATTTTGACTCATTTGCATAATTAGTTATGAAACTAGACACAAGAGAAGATGCGTGCTACTTCGTGAAACCCAAAAAGTGCAAAATATGTCTTTTTGCGTTTTCACGAAGTAGCACTCGCCTATGCTACAACACAGCATTTTGTATTGATTTTTGAAACTAGGTCAGCGCGCGCGCGCTCACATCTTGCGTGCCATGCATACAACGGTAACAGAGGTTCGGGTGCTACTCCGTGAAAACAAAAAATGCCACGTTTGTGCCAAAATTGAAAACACTAATTAGCTTAATTAAAAAAGTAAAGCTGTCTGAGCTTCGAAACATTATGGAATTGTAGGTCTTCGTACATTGTCAATAGAAATGTAAAAAAAATAATAATGTGTAAAAAAATCCTTAAGCACGTAGAGTGCTACTTCGTGAAAACGCTGACGATGTGTGTACTTTGTACACAAATTTCCCTTTGGAGCATCCAATGTAGGCTTCAGATTTGTCCACTTGGAAACCTTTTATTTTAGGTTTTCTTGTGACCTGATTGTACCGAATAGAGCACACAAACACACATGTTTTAAGACATACGAAGTGACAAGTGCGTGAAATAGCTGTGCTGTATTCAATTTATACGAGTAGTGCAGAGGTACGTGCAGCTGGCCAAATTAACACAGTAGGCAATAAAGCGGTAGCTCAAAGACATTGTTGAGTTGAAAGTTGCCTGATTTTAAGCTTGATCGGCCAGGGATAGACCAAGGTACAGGCAAAAAGGAATGAATAGTTCTGCTGAGCTTTGTTTGTATCCACATTTATAAGCGAACGTAGGGTCCAACTTGCTATCAACAGGGCTCTCAACGTACCTCGTCATACTCTGTTGACTAACACGGGAGCTAAAAAAGCTCCGACCAATAGAGTTGCTTTGGTCACCACCTTCCACCCCAAACTACCCAAACTTCCCTCAATTCTCAATAATAACATGCCTATACTTCACTCCTCCAGCAGGCTACACTCAGCAATCCCCGAGGTTCCCATGGTTGCATTCCGCCGCCCTAAGAACCTTGGTGACATACTAGTCAGGGCCAAACTGCCCCCAGGTACAGTCCAAACACAACCCCCGACAGATATACTGGGCTGTCACAAATGTACCCGTTCCAAATGCAGAACGTGTCTGCACATTAAGCCCTCACTTAAGGTGAAGAGTCATACCACTGGCTCTCCATACAACATCAAGACCGACTCTGAATATAGCACGTCTAATGTAGTCTATGTCATATCATGTAAGAGATGTGGGTTACAATATGTGGGAGAGACTAAGACCAAACTTAGTCTTCGCTTTGCGAATCATGTCTCTTCCATGAAGACTAAGAAACCGTACACAGTCTCTATCCACTTCAACAGCCCCAATCATAGTGTCAGTGATGTTGAACTTCTGGTGATTGAAGCTTGCAATGGTGATGACACACACCGCAAGAGTAGAGAATCACACTGGATTCACCAACTCAAGACAGTCAAACCCTTTGGACTTAACATAAACACTGGTGTTAAATAACTTCTCATTACCCTCCACTTCACTTCGGCCTAAGAACTTATATGTTGTATATATTCTGTACATAAAGTATAAATTAATCTTGTTTAAAGTTGTTTTTATAAATTCATCACTGTAACTATCTGATGTAAGTAACCCCCCCCCCTTTTTTTCCACAGGTCCCTCATACCTATTGTTACGAACCTCGCATTGATCCCTGTGCCTTACTAGCGCCCTCTTTTGACCCAATAACTTATCAATGTATTGACTTGAGATCAATGTTCGATTCGATATAATCTAGAACTGCTTAGCTCTTACTTCCACATACGTCACAAGGACCCTCTGTCCAGTCAGCACATTTTGATGTCGGACCCTGGATCGTCCAAGGGCCAGCGCTTCTCCCACTCATGCATATTCAGTGAAAGCTTTGTTTGCAACCTAGTAAACCACTCCCTCCGCACACGACGCAGAACTTTGTGCTTGATCAATTGCCTGTGTACAAGAAGCAATGCCAATCCTTTTATGATTAATGGCTAATAAACCTAATAGTAACACTTGTGGCATTATTGCGATACCACATCACATGTTGTAATGTCATAAGTGATTCAGCTGTAAATAAATTACCAGTTCATGTTGTCAGTAAAGTCAGACTCTTGCAACTTTATTATTGTCTTCCTCGTATGTGATAGGCCAGCACACTCGCCTCATGCGAGGAACGCAACACTATTTTTAAAATCATCATACCTTTGATCTTGCTATTCTTATTAATTGACCATTGTTAGTTGCATCATGATGCAACTTGCTCTCTAATCCTACCCTTTCATGTCTCCCTGCATTGTTGTCGAACAATACATTTACCACTTTTATGGTCCAGTAAACCCATCCTTTCATTCTAAACATCCTTTGTCCTCGCCACTTTACTCCTATTGGTTCATAGCCACCAATATTGTCTCTGAAATAGAAACTTTGATTGGCTGTTATTTTCCCGCCTCTTTCTGGATCCTTTCCTTAATCCCTTCCCCCCTCTCTTTTTCTATAAATGGATATGTATTTGTTTGTACTTGTATTATGCCTCTGAAGAAGGTCCGGATTGGATCGAAAGCTACTACTCTGGTGTGCGACGGCGTTTTGCTTGGTGTATGTATCACTATAAATAATTTAGGCAACTTAAGGTCTCTGATTAACAGTTCTACAGATAGAGTGCCATGAGAAAGATATTTGGGTACATATATATATATTTGCAGATTTGTCTTTAAAGCAAACATTAGGATAATAACAAGAAACAATAATTCAACTTACATCAAATGTATATCAAACATTTCCCCTTATTTGCCTCACTTTTTGAGTTTCATAATACAACTTGGTGTTGTTCCACGGCCGAACGCAGAAAAAAATACTTAAGTGATGATGGGAGTAAGTAATTTCCCATGAGTCATTTAAACGCCCCCCCCCCCCCCATTTAAACCAACCTCTGGTAAAGGAGAAAAATCAGTTTTGTACTATGATAACTTTTGTGACTTTTTTCTGTTTTATTTCTATTTGAATTGCTCCCCGAATAGAAGCCATTAGGCCCAACAGTATATGACAAAAGGGAAGAAGAAGGTGGAAAAAAGAAAGAAAAAAAAAGACCGAAATGGTGAAACTTAAGTTAAAATCAGAAGTCTTTGTGTGAATCTGTTTGGGGTATACCCCGTTGTAGTGCTTGTGAGTAGGTATACATTATTCAAACCGGGAGGCGTTATACAAACTAACTTGTGTGCGTGTGAAAAGAATTGTTGATTTGCCTCGCTAATTATCACAATTAGATAAAACCATGCGAGTAAACCGATGGAAACAGAATGACAAGGAGGGGGCCTGGGACTCGCTAAAAGAAGATTGTGGTTCAATGGAGAAAGTACTTCGGAATCCACAAAATGTAGCTAGTTTTACAAGCACATATTAGATTTACAATAAAATTTGACGAGGGAGAAACGTTCTCTGTTTTAGCAAAAAGCACATAAGCCTAATGTAGATTGGAGATCTATCTATGCACCATGTTTTGATCATTCTATCAACACAAACTTCACACAAAAGTCTCCTGAATTGTCTTTATATCAAACAAATGAGCGGGCTATATATCTGGCACGGCCTAAAATGGTTAGGAAACCTTCGCAGAAATAATGATGAAAGCCAGTATGTGACTTAGTATAAACTATTTTGTCCTGATTGTCTAGGGCATGAGTAGACCATAGATTAAAGGGACAATCGGACGAGTTGGTCTTAAAAGCGTTTGTAACCGTTTGTTATAAAATGCAATGTTAGGAGAACCATACAATTTCGAGGCATGTTTGTGTGAATCGTTGTATTCTATACTTTGAGAACATCTTTCTAACCATATGCATTTTATAACAAACGGTTACAAACGCTTTTCAAAGAACAACTCGACCGATCCAAGGCAACGTATTCCTTTAACATGAAAGAAAACAAGCACCCTCCCCGCACCCCCCCCAAAAAAAAAAACACATCTCAAAAGAAAATTAAATAAACCTCCCCTATACGGATGATGAAAGGGTGAATGGGTATATACAGTTCTTCAAGATGTATATTTCATCCATTGTGTTCGCTCCATATTTCAAGGTCAGTATGATTATTGTTATGGTTGATATAATTACTTTAGTATTATTATGTCAATCTCTAAGGATGCGGCCGTTGTCGGTGCTCCTTACTTGGGCGCGGACGCGTTGTGGCCCAATGTTGCTTGGCAACGCAATCCTCAGTATCATGATCAATATTAGTATTTTCCCTTGGGTGTGTAATGCACATAATCTTCCTAGTTATATTTTCTGCGCGTGCCCTATTCAAAGCTTGTTTCATCAAATTCAAACCCCCATAAAAAAAAAATACATATAATAATATTAAATCCCATATGTGCCCGGCAACCTCTAAAACAACGACTTCATCAACAAAATCATAATAATAATATGGAACACCCGCGTCTGTTGGAGCAATATGACAATGCAGAAAACTCAAATATTCGTTGGTTCGAATTAAACTATGGAAGCCTCGGAACGTCATATTGTTTTAAACAACAAGTATTTTTAAAATATACAGATCAGGCTATATTTCGGCGTGTCTAAATGTCAAATGAAACACATTGTGAACTCTTGTTATGAAATGATTTCGGGGAAACGAAATTATATTTCGAGGTTACGAAACAATATTTTGAAGGAACACGTTGCCTTGGATCGGTCGAGTTGGTCTTTGAAAAGCGTTTGTAACCGTTTGTAACAAAATGCATATGGGTAGAAAGATGTTGTAAAAGTAGAATACAAAGATCCACACAAACATGCCTCGAAATTGACTGTTTTCCTTCAGCCTCGTCGACAAACACGGTCGGCCATTTATGGGAGTCAAAGTTTTGACTCCCATAAATGGCCGACCGTGTTAGTTTGCACAGTAAAATGAAAACCGTGCAATTTTGAGTGATACTTGTGTGGATCATTATATATATTCTACTTTTAAAACATCTTCCTAACCATATACATTTCATGACAAACGGTTTCAAACGCTTTTCATAGACCAACTCGTCCGATCCAAGGCAACGTGTTCCTTTGAGGACACAAAATATTTTGAATTGTACAGTTTAGATTGTTGTTAACCTTTCTCAGAGGGGCTCCATAATACCTTAGCTATATTATGTAAACATCTCTGAACATATTTTCGAATTTACCTTTTGACCACAAAATTTCGATTGTGCTGCGACATCCTTTAAGTTAAATTAAAAACATATTACGGAACGTCTTTTGGCAACAATGTCATGTTAAACATAGTGGTGCGTGTCAGTTGGTGAGTATTATTGGTTCTGATCAAATAATTACAATGTGAACGTTACTCTCGTTGTTTTAAGCTTTCAATGCGATTATTCATGTGCAACCATACTATATTTCAACAGTTTGTAATAAAATTATGACTATATCTAGATAATATGTTTCGAACTACATAGTCAATATAAGTCATCAGAACTTGAGTTTAAAATAGCATAATTTTCGAGAGTTTCCGAAAAAGACTCTAAGAACGTATTAGGCATACGAAGAATTGTGTCATTAGTTTTAAATCAAATTGTATGCGCATATTGTACGAAGAATGGGTTAAGTTGTACCTTTCGTCAAATTTGAAGACACCTGTGCCTGATGACTTTATAAATCGGGAGTCCGTCATTCCCCCCCCCCAACCCCTCTAAAAGTATGTTTTAAATACCCGTATCAAATAAGCACGGTCATTAAGAACCAATCGATCGGTATACCTGCTATAGCCGAATGATAATCAACATTTCAATATCATTAATTCACTCAATTAAAAAGTAATTCTCACTACTGCTGTAACTGTTTATCGTTAATGGCAATTAACATAAGCAAGGTGTAATCACGGAGCAAGGTGTAACTAGAGGTCCTGACTCTTTGAAGGTGCTTCAGCACAAACAAGCAGCTAAAGCACAACATTAGGCTCACCACAATAAAGTTACCAACCAAAGTGCCATGCCATGCCATATTTGTATTGACTGCAAACATTCATTCAAACTAAAGTTTGGAAACGTACACCAGGTATAAGTCACTCAAATTGAACGTGCCAACGACTATCGAATTACAAATTTTACACTCGGCACCATTATGAAACATTGTGTGATAAGCCCACGGTATCCGATTTTACGGTCCACAATTACCTCAAGCATTATGTAATGACGTCGAATCGGGTAGGCGTCCCTGATTTTGACCCCTCCCCACACAAACCCCACAGCCAACCATACAATATCGTTGCACGTTTTTCTATATTATTTGGTGTTAATTTGTATATTTTGATGTTCCTATATGTGCCAGTTTTACTTGTAATGTGTTCTTGTTGGACTGCCTGACCGCCATTGTCAGTGTATTCAAGCTTTAAAGTGCGTGGAAAATGAGAAGTTTCCATTCAATCCACTTTCAAAATCTAGTTGCTGATGTATCAAACACAATATATAAGTATACAAAGATAATTTCTCGAAATTGTAAAAAGATTAAAACAAGGATTTTTTAAAAAGCCCGCGCGTCGCGATTCTGAAAATGCAGAGGTCACGATTGGTTGTTGCGCAATGGCTGTGACGTCATAAAGGAGACTGACTAAGTCTGGTACCCATACAACTCACGCACGCTACGCAAGCCCCACATGTAATGTGCGTGTATTATCCGCCGATTCTTTCCTCGACGAAGTAAACATGTCAGACTCTGAAAACTCCGGTGACGAATTTTGGGAAGAAATCAGTGTAGATTCTGATGGTTTCAGTGAAGGATCAGAAAGTATCTCAGGGGGATCGGGAGACAGCGATGACGTTGAGCCAGACGATGAGGATGAGGAGGTGGTTCGTGGGGCTGAACCATATAGATTCGAGCCACTGGCAAGACCACGCCAACAGCAAGGTGACGCTGCTGCTGCTGATGACGCCGACCCCGATGAAGAACAAGATGGGAATGACCAAGCTGCCAACAACGAGCGATTGAACAATACCGACTGGTAATTTTAATTTCTGAATAATTGACATAGTATAGTTCACTGATTTTACATAGCCTGTGTATGTAGGCTTTTGCTGATATTGATGAGGGCAAAACACGTACCCATGTGTGTATACCTGAATTTACCTGGTCATTTGGCTCATAAAATCATAGGCCTTTATACTCGCTCGTCTATATCTACACAATCATACATCATACAATGCAAAGACAGCTTTGTTTGTGAGTAGTTTTCTGTAACTGTTAGTGTCTAATTTGTCATGATGTCAACCAAGTGAAATTCAGTTGTGTACATGAATGTTGAGTTAAATTCCATGCCACAGTTCTCTAAAAAATGTCTGACTATTTAATTGTCTTGCTTTTTGAATTGAAGGTGTTCCTGTGGTAAATGTGTGGTGATGGAGTTCGTTCACAACTGCATTTGCTGTAAAGAGATTGCAGCCATACAGGAGAAAATCGTTCATACTGGAGTCGACACTGAGGGTTTCAGTTGTTTTACAGACCATCCCTGGTCTTCGGCTACATGTCTGAACCCCGGAACACTAGAGACAGCGTACTATGCGTACCGACAACAGTAAGGGGCTAGAGCTGTTGAAGGTGACCTTCCACGGTAAGAGTTAATTTTCAATGTTTTTAAATTTCAACTTTTTTTTCTGTAAGATTTTTGAACCGAAATAGAAACACACAACCTGGTTATTATATTCAGATAATCTATTTTATGAGAAACGTGACATACATGAACATGTATCAGGACACTTTTCCCACCCCCAAAGTAAAGACGACTCTCTTGATAAGCCCAATATTCCTTGTTTGAGCCCATTTCGTCAATCCCACTTATCCTGGTAACACTGATACTGGCTAGAACACTGGTCAATTCAACATAACAAATGGACAAATGATATACAGTTTGTTGATTGTAAAACAGAACGGTATTATTTTTTATTTCACAGAAAGTACAGACATGTGTCTTATCGGCAGGTGATCAGGTGGTGTTATGGTTACCTTGGAAGACACAACAGAGTGCCCCTCCCAGCATGCATAATGGGGATAACCAGAACGACTTTCCCTGATGAAGGAGGCAACTATGAAGGGTTTAGATTTCCTGACCTTGATGACATGTAGATTTACAATATAGTAACACATAACTGGATATCAGTAACACTTTTACATGGTTTAGGAGTAAATATACACTTTACAATGTAAATATGATGATAGTCTTTCAAAAATGAGTTTGAACGGTCAAGCGTTTTTGTAAAGTTAACAAAAGAGGCCTTTGCATTTTTTTATTATTTTTTTACACAAAATATTTTACATTCAAAGTTTTGGACTAAATATATTTGAGGGAATGCCATGTTAAATTCATTTTTGTGATGCACTCTTGGATGAGTAGGAAAAATAAAACAGAATTTGTACTTTACAATAAAAAAAATGTACAATTATACGGCACAAGTACATGTGTTTGTTAAAATTCAAGCTCACCACGATGTCAAATTTAAAAAATATGTTGTTGCATTTTTATTTAAAAATGTAGTGGTAGCCATGGCTAGTTATATTGGTTGAGTTCAGTCGAATAGTATTCTAGTGTGCAAACCAAGTAACAATAAATGCATGCTGAAATGAATGCATAATGAATATCAAAGGATTATGCTCTGTTGTGTCGTCACCCCCACCCACCCACCCACCCACCCATATATACTGCAGCAAATGGGTCCCTACACTGACAAATTGAGAAAATATTATGACTGACGATAATCCAAAATTTTTGTTTGAGGAAAAAGGGTGTGAGATGCCATTTCGACTTTTTCAATACCCCAAGGCACAGGTTGCATTCATGAACCTTTGTTTTGGAAGCATGTTTTTTTTTATCTTGAGAATTTTGATAAAATCACTGTCGGAGGCATCTTCACTGTATTACCTGTAACAAACTAAACTACATCTTCCCACTGAGCAGTGGAATGCAGACACACCAATTTCATGGGCAAAATAAAATTTCAAAAAAAATCTTTCACTTAGTTCAAAATTGGCACTGCGATTTATTAAATCTTGTGTTTTTTTTATTTTTAGTACAACAGGTTGGTCGAGTCATTAACAATCACCTTAACAAGGAAGTCCTGCTTACAAAGAGTAAATTCTTGGGTCCCAAATATCCAGTTCTCTTTGTGTTTCTTTGACAGTTGAGTGTTTCACACAGAACATCTTATTGTGTTTCTTTTTAGAAATATGAAACTGACCGCATTTGACGAATTCTTGTGTTTTGTTCAGAAGTGGGCAACAGTATAATAAAGATTGTGCACGTAAACATTTAGCTTATTTAAACCAGGCAAACGCAGCATTCCAAGTTGATATTTTTTGTGGCAATTTTGTAGGTCGGTACATGCCTTGCCAGTATCTACTGTAATGTTTCACAAGAATTTATCAAAGGTATTAAAACCAAAAAACTTCCAATTTTGTGTTAGTTGCAACAGTCCTTATCCACAAGTTTTCAATGTACCCTGTTGGTTTACACACAACTTTAACAAAATCACAAAGAATGTGCTAGCGGCAACTTGGCGTTTACTTCTTGCGTTTCTTTCTGGATGAAGGTTCTCCCTCTTGTTGGCCCTCAGTATGCCTTTTGTCAGCATGCTTGCTCTTCTTCTTCTTCTTTGTTGCCATACTTGCTGGAACAACCACACCTTCAGTCCCCTCTGGTCTTCCTACAGGCTCCACCGCTTTACCAAACCTTGACACAAATTCTTTCACAGCCTGTGTTTTGTCAGGGCGAGTTACCTTTGCTGTTAGATATCCAGGATTTGCCTTCAGCTCCGGGTACTTGGCTCTGGTGTCTGCCCCAGCTGCGCAGAGTAACAGAACCTTTTCCATGATCCTCTTGCTGAAATCTATAATGTAATAAAATCAATTATAAGGACACAACCCACAAAGTGCACATAAAACTTCATGTGGATTTGCCTAATCAATTGGTTAACTTTGATGCATGCAAAATATTGCTAAAGGAATGTGAAGGGTGAAAAACTAGGCGCAAATTGTGAAACAAGGAAAATTTTATACACAAAAATAAGGGGGTGCCCCCAAAACAAAGAAGTTGTTCATTTGAAATAAACTGTAAAAAAAGGAGACTTGAACATCAACTGTATCTTACAGAAATTTAGTCTTTGTACTGTGCCCCAAATAAAAAGTAAAAATTACTTAGATCAGTTGAAGTTTATTTGCATAGAAATTATTAATCAGGACAAGAACACCTCTTGTGCCAGCATATGTATGTACTTGCACACAACCATGCACTTACTGTGAGTGGCCTTTATGAGCACCTTCCTGACAGTATATCCCCCCGTGGTCTGCTTGGCCCTTGGATAGCGAATGCTGAATGCTGGATTGCCCTCCCTGTCCATGGCCTGTGCCCTGTTGGTGTTCTCGTTGAAATGAAGCGCAGCAAGGTATATTCTGAAATAAACAAGGATGTACTTGTATGATAAAATGCATGGTGTTGCAGTATGTACTGCCAAAACCTTGGCCGAACCTTTAAATGAAAGCTAGTGGAATGCACAAAATACTAATGCACTGTACAGGTACATTTTGTTTTTACACCTTAATCATCCAACCTAAAAGTTTCACCCAATTATGATCTACTCTTTGAAAAATTGCAAAAATCAAGGGCAGGTCCCATAAATTAGTTAGGGGGGTCAGGCCCATAGTTATTCTTTCTAGTCAATTCCCCATCCCACAGCTTCTAAGGCATACACTACAGATAGCCTTGGGAGATCTGCAGTGCACCTCAACACCCCCCCCCCCCCCCCGCAACCACCCTCTAAAGTATATGGTTAAACCTAGTATGTAGACCAAATTTGCTCACCTGCATAACATGCCCTCATACGAAAATGAAAACATCTTAGGCGCGTACTGGTTAATAACCGAGTGGAAGCCTTCCACCGAGGATGTCTGCATGGATGGCGACAACATTTTCACATCCTTTCTTGTCCACGTGCTGTCCAGAATGGCTGCAACTTTCTTGGCAGAAGCCGACCCTGAAAAATATTCAACAAAAGGTGTACAAACCTTTAGTGACAAATACAGTGTCTGCTGGTCCATGAGAGAACAGTTTTAAAATTCAATTACTTCAAGCTGAATGAAGTCCATGGCATGGCATTGACTTAAAAAAAAAAATAGAAAAAATTTTCAGATAAATTTTTGTATTAATTACTGTTAAATTTACAACCGCATTGAAACTTTCCCCAATGACCATGATTATGAATAATTGGACAAACGAAATCGGTGGTTTGTACATACCCTTGCTCTTTCCCTTTTGAGGTATGCACCCCCAGAGCGCTTACGAGGATCTGTACTCCATGTCTTCTCTGCGGTGCTTGTGCTAGGGCCGGGCTCATCCGACTGAGTCTGCACATCGGCGGACGTCGAAGGAATTCCCGTCGAAGTACTCGGTGTCGGACGTTGATGCATGACCGATACTGTTGGTTGCTTGGGATGATGCTTGGGACATACCCAACTTTAAGTCTGAACCGAAATGGCAAGCCAAGACTTCGCTTGTTCTTAACTGTTTCGTCAATACAATCATCGGTGAAGTGAGCCGGCCGAGCAGACAAAAGATGAACTACCTACATGTAGTGTGAAGTCGGAACGTGTGTTGTTGACGAAACGAACTCATGCTCGCTGGTAGTGCACTATCTTGGGGAAACAACAACCAAAATACTTCGGGATTTTTCAGTATATTACGTGTGCACCCGCCTACAACACACGATTTGGGCATTTTGATAGTGTCGGCACTGAACTTTAGATACACAAATCGAAGATTAAATTATACTAAACTGGGATACAACCAGAGGATAAAATTGTGAGCCCGCATCGCTACGGCGAAAACAAAGCATACACACACACGTTGAAGCTCCTAGTGTACTTCCGCGTCACGTGACTCGATCTCCTTTATGACGTTTTTGGGGTCACGTGCATATCATTATCTCAATGTCCTACTTTTACGTTTTGGGGGCAGAGGGGGTCATGCGAGTGCTAGGGTTGTCGCTTCTTTTTCAAGGTCAAATACACAGATAATGGTAAAGTAATATTTTATTTGGAATCAGTAGGGCTTGTTTTATAAAGTATATGTGTTTCCGTCCCTCAAAGCTATCATTTTTCACGGCCTTTAAAAAAAAAAAAAAAAACTTGCAATTAATATTAAAACAATAACATTTTTTATGTTAATTTTTTGTATTACTATATGAACTATTTTTAACTTGTAAATGTACTTTTTCGCCCTGCTTGGCCGCCAGTGCAGTGAATAAATAAAACAACAACTTTGAGTTTGATTCAAAGCAAATAGAAGAATACAAACCATGGAGAACAGACCTAGGCCTATACATAGAACAATGTGAAACTACTCTTAAAGTCACCTGGAAGTGGTATTTTTTCAAAATATGCTTTTGTCACTAATATATGTGTTTTGATGAGTGGAATGTGAATAAACAGTTAACTAAGGTTTAAAAAAAATCAGTTCTTATGTTTAATACAAATTTAAGAGTAGACCCCGACCCGAGAGGGCGCTGTTCGTGACGTCAATCGAGGCAGTCGTGAGTTTGTAAGTTTAAAAAAAAAATGGTTTTTTTCCGGCAATGCAGACCAGGTGTATTGCTGCTGAATGCAGAAAAACACTTTTTGAAATGTACCAACTCACGACTTGGACGTACATGAACTTTGCACGTGTGTTTACTATACGAATTGCAGGCAAAGTCTGCCTCGAATGACGTCACAAAAGGGGTAGGCGGAGTCAGCCCCCAAACAACTTTATATATTTTTTAAATATATAAATCGTGACAAACAATTACTAAAAAAATTGTTTTATTGTTCGTAATCATATACTCTTATGTTTGAAAGGACAAAAATTCTTTTTCCAGGTGACTTTAATGGTTATGATGTTTACTCACGGAGTCCCGCTGCTTGTGAAATCAGTTTGCTAAATTCAATTTTGAAAATTAAGTTTGGCTAAAAAATGATTGCATTCTTGGCAAAATGTTTACACATCACTGAGTCCTGCTGATTGTGAAACCGGTCTGTTTATAGGAGTTGCTTCCAATTTTGAAAATTAAGTTTGGCTAGATGGTTCTATACGTGGGAAAGATGTTTACCCACGGCGTCATTCTTTTGTTGTCCGTTGCTCATATCGGGGTGTATTGTCTTGTATTTTGTTTTGTACTGTTATGGCAAATAAAATCATAGTAATAATAATTTTGCAGTTTTTAGTTTCCCCTCGTTTTTTAGGTTTTTGTTTTTGTTGTTGCTGGTAATGAGATTTGATAAAATCCATCCCTTGTGTTTTTCCTTATGTTTTGACAAGAACATTACAAAAGAACACATCAATTTAACTGAAAGCCCCAGAAGGTCATATTTAAAAGAAAATAATTTCAAAACATGTTGATCTTCTTATTTCTGTTCGAGAAAAGATAAACATTCCGGAGGCAATAAACCAGCGCAATTTCCTCTTACACAATTCAGATAAATATTGTTTAAAAAAAGAATTTTCAAAAAGGGCCATTGCTTGTCAATCACATCAGCCTATATTTTGTTCAAAGGACAATCTATGATATTGTATTGTATATTTCTCTTAATATTTTCTTTATGGAGCTGGTCTGCTATTGTAATTGCCTGCAAAGGATGGTTAAAGTTTTTTGAATTGAATTGAATTGAATGAATTGAATATTTGTGCTCACGAAACCAATTCGGGCAATAGACTGTTTCGGGCGCACTGTGATTTCGAGCGCTATATAAATATTATGACCTTTCGGTACACGTGAAAACTACTTTAAAAAGATGTCCATGTTTATGGGATCCATAGTTCGGCGCTCCGTACGCATGCCTCTTTTAATAAAGGGTTCTGATACCATTTGTAAATCAAGTTTTCGACCATACCATGAATTCCTACTCTGCGTTTTAGTGGAAGAAAATTGTCAGAATTATCAACAGCTTTCCGTTGCTCAATACACAAAAAAGCCTTCAGGCCACATAAAAAAAATTGTTGATCGTCCCCGCCCGACCGTTCAAAACCCCCCGACCCCATTTTTTTTAATCATAAAAAACAACCTTTTCAGCTGATATTTTTTTCAAAATGTACAGGTTTGAAAAGATGTTTAAAGAAGGTGGTTATTCATGTTGGTAAAGCAAGAACAATTCTTCAAATATTTACTTGGGCTACACTGTACTTAGTTGTTTGAAAAAGTTTACAGAAAATGTCATTTTGTAATTTTAAATTTGTTTGACAAAACTATTGAAAGCATCAACGAACACACAAACCCTCTGTTTTATAGTGATTGTGATGATTTCTTTATTCTTGATTTCATATTTGGCATGTCAAAAAAAAAAAACTCCCTCCCTCCCCCATCCGCAAAAAAGGACGATCAACAATTTTTTTGTATGTGGCCTTATGATGATATGTTGCTGAGTAATTACCAAACGTGTCCAATGCCTTATAATTTCATGGTTATTAGTTAAAGAATGAACCACTGCAAATAACATAATGGTATGGGGCCACACCCTTGCAAATCTTCCCAAATTTGATTCTTATTGCGTCTGAAAAAAACCCACTAATGCAAGAACCAAGACGGTTTGTTCAAGGACGGTCAAAACTTTAAAAAGAATTTAAAAATATCATGAGAAAATTTGTCATACTTTTCTTTCCAAAGTCGATGGAAACATAAACTTATAGTCCAAAAGCGCCCGCATAACCACTTATCTACCATGAATAGTATGGTTATAAGCAAATCTCCAGTCACCCAGCAATACAAGCAGATGCAGTTTTATACACAAAGGCAAAATTTGACATAATTTAGTTTTCAACTTGATAACTGGTTAATCCCCTTTTGTCAGGAGAGTGACAATACCGTACTTTTGAGTCATTCAAAGTTGGTGAGAAAAACAAGTACAATTTGAGCGAATAGTAATTACCGCGACAATTTGAAATGCTTGTAATAGTAAAGGTTGTAATGCTTGCAGTTAGAGTCTGATTAAACCATGGTCTCTCTACAGAGAATAGTCCACGTGGCCCTATCTCTGTTAGCACACACTGCGAACAAAAGGTAATTAAATATGACAAACCAAGTCACTATATTGCCTGTTGCAGATCAATCCACGTGATCTTTTGGCTTCGCACGTGCGCGATGCAGTATAAGTAGTCTTAGCCCTAAAGCCAAACCATAGTAAGACTTAAGAGAGCAGACATGGAGAGTGAAGGTACCACTGCCCCGTGGTTTAACATACTAAGGTGTGTGCTGTTTGGTATCACGGCCATCCTCATCATCGGTGGTAACACAGTGTGTCTTCTCGTACTACGGCGTGTCAAAAAGATCCACGCGGTAACCAGGCTCTTTATGGCGTCACTTGCAGCCTCCGATCTCCTCAACGGTATCTTTGTGACTACTCCCTTGATCGTGTCCTCGGCCATGGATCGCTGGCCGTACGGTGAAGTTGCCTGTGATATCTACGGTATCGGCAAATATCTCTGCTATTACTCCGGGCTGTTCTCATTGATCGCAGTCACAGTGGAGCGATACATCATGGTCGTTGCACCTCTACGATACCAACACATCGTAACCATAGAGCGTGCTTGGAAAAGTTTGATTGGTATATGGGGCCTCAGCATCGCTATCATGATACTGTATGGCTTTGGAGTCAACTGGAAAGGAGAAATAGACGACGAGGAGGACAACTGCAGTCTCGGTGTCACCAACGGGGACTTCTGGTACTACTCGGTGCGTTACGGAGAGTTGATGTTCATCGTAATTCCAGTTCTTCTCGTCACGGTATTGTACACGCACATGTGGTTGAAAGCCCGTCATCACATACGCGGTGCAGGAATGGACCGAACCACTGAGCAGAGACAAGCCGATAAATCCCGTCAAGTCAACCGTAAAGCTGTGGTCACTTTCCTCATCGTCACAACGGCTTTCTCCGTGGCCTGGGCGCCGGCTGCAACCCGAAAGCTCTACAAGTTGATCACTGGAAACTCTGATACGTACTACACAGAATTCATTGCCCGGATGGCCATGCTGACCAACAGCTGGTTAAATCTCTTCATTTACTACATGCGTAATAGCTACTTCAGAGAAACTGCAAAACGATACTTCAGGTTGTACTCGCGTTGCTGCCGCAGAGCAACGCCTGTAGTTACCCCGGCATCTTAATACATCACCACTATAAAGTCAAATGATGACAGTGTTTAGTATGTGTACACTTTAGTGATGGGCTTGATTGATCAGAGTTGCATATCATTCACGAATGCTAAGCGAAGTGTGAAATGTCAAAATACAAATCACTATGGTAATGCAGAAAACTAAAGATGAATCATAGTGCTTTGTGAAGCAAGAGGGGACAACTTATGGGGGGACACGTTGCATTGGATCGTGCGAGTTGGTCTATGAAAAGCGTTTTAAACCGTTTGTTATGAAATGCATAATGGTTGGAAAGATGATTACAAGAAGTAGAATAAAATGATTCACACAAATGCCTCAAAATTGTACGGTTTCCTTATACGTCGTGACGCGTGAACTGCTACTTGGCACGCCATTTTGTGGCGTCAAACTTTTGACTCCACAAAATGGCCGACCGGGTTAGTTCGCATGCGCAAAGAAAACCGTGCAATGTCGAGGCCTATTTGTGTGGATCGTTACATTCTACTTTAAAAACATCTTTCCAACCAAATGCATTTAATCACAAACGGTTTTAAACGGTTTCCATAGACCAACTCGCCCGATCCAAGGCAACGTGTCCCTAACTTTGGGAATTACAACTTTTTGGTGCAAAAGTGACGTCATAATTCGAACGTTACATAAAGTGATGTTGAGGCTTTAAACTGTTTTTGTTTAAGTAATAGTAAACTTGCGGGTACAACAATGTTTTAATTCTCTGTTGAGGGAGTGTTGGCTGTGAAAAGTACCTGTTTGGTCTCGACGCTTCGAACATTACTCTACTCATCTCATGAAGACACACAACAGAACATACTGTTCGAAACGTCGATACCAAATCGGCTCTTTACAGAGCCAAAACTCCATCAAAGGAGAATAAAATAAATACACTGTTGTACCGGCAAGTTTATTAATTATTAATATTGTTTATTCTTCACGTTAAATTAGTCTACACTATATTCAGTTACTGAATTATGTAAAAGTGCACGAAACAACTATACTTCAAGCTTTGATTCAAGCATAAATTTCTTAATATCATTCTTGGTGATTCTTATTGGTGAAGTAAGTGCAAACCAAATGCCAAATTCAAGTGCAAATTTCATTTCATGACTCATTGAATATGATCGGAGGAATTAACTAAACACATTAATTTAACATTTTGTAAACCCAGCAACCGAAGCTTCTTTTTTTTGTGAGCGAAATTCCAATCCTAAATGCATTTTTGTTGCTTTATGTTGCGTTCACGAAATCGAAATATAGTTAAACCAACCGCAAGTGTTTCTCGATATCCTATAGAAAACACTGGATATCCTCTTGACATTTTCGGATGGTTTTTGGTACATAATAACTGGACATACAAGTCGAAACAGTGCGTAGAAACTGTTCTGCTAGTAAAGACAATGTACACTTTTGGTAATTGTCAAAAACCAGTCAGTCTTCTCACTTGGTGTATCTCAACATATGCATAAAATAACAAACATCACTACACAGAGGGAGCCGTTTCTCCAAATGTTTTATACTATCTACCTCTCGCCATTACTCGTCACTAAGTGAGGTTTTATGCTGAAAATTATTTTAAGTAATCCACTGCCTTTAAAGGCACTGACACCTTTGTTAAATGTGAAAGACCAGTATTCTCACTTGCTGTAGCCCAACGTTATGCACAAGAATAACAAATCCGTGAAAACTTTGACTCAATTGGTCTTTTGAAGTTGCAAGAGAATAATACAAAAACACCCTTTCTGCGCATATATGTGTGCGCTTTAGATGCCTTATAAATTAGGCTTCAAGCCTGAAGCCTTTTAATTATTTGAGTGACAATTACCTCCTTCTCAAAAACAATGTTACCTCAGAGAGAGCCGTTTCTCACAATGTTTTATATTATCAACAGCTCCCCATTGTTTGTTATCAAGTAAGTCTCTTGACATTTGTTTTGAGTATAATTACCAATCGTGTTCGGTGCCTTTAAAAATAAGCACAATACCAGTCGTGTAAGTGACATGGTAATTTGACAGATAACCTTATTCCGGGCAGTATAATATTTTTTACTGTTTGTGCCGAAGTAGCTTCATTAGGTCAGGCCTGTATATTTGCATTTTGATCCTAACTGTCATTATGTGCAATTAAGTCGTAATCCGGTGCAAACACTGAGTCTTGCTTGGGCCTTTATAATTGGGTGCAGTATTAAAGGCTGTGGACACTATGGGTAATTACTCAAAATAATTATTAGCATAAAACCTTACTTGGTGACGAGTAAACGACTCCCTCTGAAGTGACATAGTTTTCGAGAAAGAAGAAATTTTCCACGAATTTGATTTCGAGACCTCAGGTTTAGAATTTGAGGTCGAAATCAAGCATCTAAAAGCACACAACTTCGTGTGACAAGGGTGTTTTTCTTTTCTTTTATAGTTATCTCGCAACTCCGACGACCAATCGAGCTCAAATTTTCACAGGTTTTTTTACTTTAAGCATATGTTGAGACACACCAAGTGAGAAGACTGGTCTTTGACAATTACCAATAGTGTCCACCGTCTTTAATGATCATTGAGATGTTGATTATAATTATTCAATGGATTGGTTGCTGAAGCCATAGCAAGAACCAAGAGCTTAAAATGATAATGATTATTAGTATAATAATGCGTGTTTGAAACATCGAGAAAAATGAAACACTGTGCTCACCAGTTATAAATGGCTAAGACACAGGTGTCTTCTGGTTTCGGCGTCAAAGTTTGAAGAAACGCTCTATATGCAAAGGCCAAGCCGTGCAGTATACTTGCGTACGACTTGATTTAAAATGTATGTCCCCATATGGTAAATCTAAAGACGTTCTATTTCTTATAAGGAATCTCTTAGACTGATACATGTTCAACTTGCTAGTTATGATAACTAATGATAGCCAAATTCATTTGAAACATATATATTTAAAATTATTACAAAATTTCAAAGTGTGGTTTGACAAGACGCTTGTGGTGATATGGGCCGTGTGTTATAGGTTTATCACCATTCCATTCTCCACTGCCTTTAAAACCATAAAGCCACTGGACAGCCCGGGTGTCTAAAGCGAAACATGCGGTTGGATGAAACCTCGCCATATATAGCTTGAGTTGGTATAAAATAAGTAACATCATTAGTCATTAGGTCGCACTGGTCAATCCATCTAGTTGGTTATAGATTATTAATCCCGTCTTCAGTAGAACTGTTGCTTTGTAAAATGTCGATAAATAATTTTAGCACTTGCACAACAAAACGCCCGTTTGTGAAGAAAATGAAATTGCCTATCAAAATGATGATAATGTCAAAAACTAAAGCCTTCGCAAATCAGGGTGAGCAATGAGACAAGTAAGATCCTTAAAAAGCTGCGTTCATTTTAACCATAAGAAAGAAAGATTCGCCATAAGATGCATTCATTGTTCCCAGTTGACTTAAATGCAGTGGACACTATTGGTAATTACTCAAAATAATTATTAGCATAAAACATTTCTTGGTGACGAGTAATGGGGAAAGGTCGATGGTATTAAACATTGTGAGAAACGGCTCCCTCTGAAGTGCCATAGTTTTTCAGAAAGAAGTAATTTTCCACGAATTTGATTTCGAGACCTCAAGTTTAGAATTTGAGGTCTCGAAATCAACCATCTAACTTCGTGTGACAAGGGTGTTTTTTCTTTCATTATTATCTCTCAACTTCGATGACCGATTTAGCTCAAATTTTCACAGGTTTGTTATTGTATGCATATGTTGAGATACACCAACTGTGAAGGCTAGTCTTTGAACTTTACCAATAGTGTCCACTGCCTTTCATAATTTTTAGCACATATACCGATAACGACACAAATTGTACATAAATAATAAGCCTTGGCTATCCTTTGAAAATTGAACCCAGACAGTGTTCATGGTTTGTGCGATTGACCATTCAAATAGCCAGAGGAAACCTAGACCCGATCTGTTGCGTGGGTTAGGAAAAAATTGACAAAAAATGCAGTTTTTAGAATAACACACATTGCCCCCTTAATTTTGACAAAGCATGAACTTTATAATCTATATTTTATCTATTCGTTATTCAAATCTTTGGTTATACACATCTTAAGATGTGTAGAACAAGACCCTTACCAACGAAAACAATGATAATTACATCATTATAAAAAGTAGATTTCACCGAGTGACTTAAAATCAGTGAACTTCTGTAGCCTAATCAAAATAATGCCTGTATCCTAAGATACCGACCCTGCCGTCGATTTCACAAAGAGTTAGGACTCGTCTTGTCTCGAGTTCTTAGGATTAATCTTAAGGTCTGCATGCAGTAGTGCAGGGTTGGGACTCGTCCTAAAGTCCTAAGATTAGTCATCAGTTAGGAAGAGTTTTGTGAAAGCGACGGCTGACAATTACAATTGCAAATCAATGAATGGCAATACTGACAACTATAATTATTGTGAACCCTGTCTGCACTAAAGTTATTTATTACTAAATTGTTTTTCGCATGCGTTAAAGGGAACGATAGTATATGCCTTGGTATGTTGGAACCGTTCATTCAATTGATAATCCTAATATGAAGTAAAGTTGATAGGCGTATGTACAATAAAACTATCCTGTGAACATCTCATTCGGAAAGTTTGAATTATCTGTTATTAGAAAACAAACTGAGGAACGCAAAAACTGAAAGATTAAAACTTAGAGTGATTAAAACTGATATCTTTTGAACATAAACCATCTTCGAAGCCGGGAAAGATTCTCAAAGTGCTTTAAATTAACAGAAGCGCTTTGTACTTCTTCACAATAAGTGCTTATTGCCATTAAGAGCGATTACTAAACGTCGATGACTAACAAACTTGCCATCTGTAACGTGTTACTCATAAAGTTGCGGTACTACATAAAAGGGTCAACCAATATCGGTTGTGGTGACCTTTTTCTCCACAGTCGTTATGTTAAAGTCGTATGAATCTACCTGCAAATACTAAAGGCAGTGCACACTATTGGTAATTGTCAAAGACTAGGCTTCACAGTTGGTGTATCTCAACATATGCATAAAATAACAAAACGGTCATCGAACTTGCAAGATAATAATGACAGATAAAACACCCCCGTCACACGAAGTTGTGTGCGTTTAGATGGTTGATTTTGAGACCTCAAGTTCTAAATCTGAGGTCTCGAAATCAAATTCGTGGAAAATTATTTCTTTCTCGAAAACTACTCCACTTCAGAGGGAGCCGTTTCTCACAATGTTTTATACTATCAACAGCTCTCCATTACTCGTTACCAAGTCATTTGTTATGCTAATATTTGAGTAATTACCAATAGTGCCCAGTGCCTTTAATTAAGCCCCAAAAGGGGGGCTCTATGCTTAAAGTCACCTTTTGTAATGCACCCATTTCCAATTAAGAATCCATATCATATTGTGGACAATAAATGCAAGGCTCTTATTAGGCCCTTAACCTTTTGTCATTGGTATAAATGCAAACAATAGTTAATGGCCTGACGTTTCCTTTCAGATTGACTCAGTCTAAACGTCCGGCAATTAACTTTTTTTGTGGGGGCAATATAATTCTTCCTTTAAATTATTATTTATATACATCTTTGTTCAAATTCCTTTATCTTCGAAGAGTTGAATGGAATTGAATTGAACTCAAATTGCATTGAATTAAACTGACAAACTCAACTCGAAAATTCACAAAAACTTTTACATCGATATGTTTAAACTCGAGAGATTCCCTTCAAATCCCCGCACTCGGGAGTGACCAGACGTTTTCAATTTCGGGAAATTCCTTTTCAATTCATTTTATTTTCATTCATTAACTCTGGTTGTGAAGCCAAGGACTCACACGAATTTAATCACTGTTACTAGCTAAGAATTCAATGACAAAGAAGGAAGTTTCAGTTTTTAGAAGTGGGAGGAAAGCCCAAGAGAGTTATATTATATCACAGGCTGGAAAATCCACGCAATCAGGTGTAGGGACTGAAAACCAAATCCACTTAGTGCCCCCGGGGGAGGTTTTAGCATACTTTAAGAGGCTGTATCTCGGAAACGGCATGGAGAATGGATTTAATTTTTGGTTTGTGTTCAGTTTAGCCAAAATGGAACAGTTAGACAAAGTTTCATGTAAATCTGAGCTCATTTGACATCAGGTTAATTTCAACCCATAGGTTTGTACACTAAATATTTGGGGGAGGGGGTGTCTGGCAGGCCTAATGCAGCAGAAAATTTGTCTAGCGGTTGATATTTTTTACTTAGTATCATGGTAATGACCGTTTCCACTTGGTTTCATGTGGTACAACAATGTTTGATTCACCCCATTTTGGTTCAATTTTGCCTCTTTGTTGGGGGTCCATGCGCTATACGCAGCGGGGGGTCCCCGGTAGACAGCCATATCTGACTATGACTATGTCAGGTTATCCACTAAACGTTCCGGTACTCAAATATTGGTACCTCGTTCCTTTAACCAAAGTGCTCTCGGCTGCCGGTAACAGTCCGTATATGGTGAATGGTTAATTGTATATGGGTGGAAACAAGATACGCACGAAGCACAAATAACTTTCAATTGGAAGCATAATTCGTGGTTTGCCAAAGCTCTTCACGGGTTTGAGTCACCCTTATTTTTGCCAGAACAATCATTTGATAATTATAACTTCTGTTGGTTAAAATATGTTTAGCATTTTAAATAAGCAAAAGGTCTATATTAATGATTTTTGGTATTTCTAGTTGTCTTCGACTCACTGATTGTGACTGGATCGCTGTATTCAGTCAGTGGCTTTAGCAGATGTGATGTATGAGATATTGAGCAACTTGCGCTTTAAATAAGCTTTAACAGCATTCCTACACTAAAGGGCATCAAGTTTATTTTTGTTAAAATGGTGTACACAATGACAAGCCAATGACGCATGTTTGGTTTTGGGGTTCACGCTAAGTCATGACTTGTCTTAAAATAAAATAATTTGTTTTATGTTTTGTTTCTATAATATGTATAACCTACTTTATATTTTGTGTCACTTGCGCAATATGTTATTATTAATTGATTTATCAGCTTCGGCCAAAAATTCAAGTTAAAGTCTTTCACGTCAGCTCAGAAAAGTTACTCCAACTCTGAAAAGTATCTCGAACTCCAACGCGATGACTGTGTGTTGTTCTCTCAACGTCTATTCAACCAGGGCTCTGCACTCATTTTAACAGAAATTTTTGTTTGACTCGATGCAAATGTCAAAATTGTATATTTAATATATATAAAAATGAGTACGGAGCCCCAGTTACTGGTTCTCTTCAATATGTCTATCATTTATCTCTTCGTTGACTGACATTCTCCGTCCAAGCCCCAGCCATCCAAACCAATTAGATTAAGGAGAAAAAAACTCTCTTCTGCTCACAGAAAAACTCGTACAGATTGCACTATTTTTTTCTGCTTGGTGTTGAGGGGCCGGTTATTACACCCGACCCTATCCGACACCTCCATGTTCTAACACCGACTGTAGAACTAACGCGTAAATCGTCGTCAAAAGAAAGTAGCTAAAAACAAAACCCACCTCCCCGAAAGTAAATCTGGATCCGCCCTTTTAAGACCCTAGTGACAATAATGTAAATAAGGGAATCAATGTGTGGTGAAGAGGTTTTCAACTAGTGGTTTAAACCCCGCCGACACCTGGTTCTTGATAATTTTACCGAGACGAAATCGAGGTAAATTATAAAGAACCAGGCCTCGGTGGGTTTAAACCACTAGTTGAAAACTGATTTAACACACTTTGAATCCCCTTCATAATTACCTTCTCGGTCAAAAAACATCAACACTTTTTGTCAAAAAGTAAAACAAATGCAAATATTATAATTGTTCAATGATTTCTTTCAACACAACACCCATCCAGAGGCCCTTGGGTAAACAACTACTTATAAGGAGATTGCTGTGCGCGTCGCGCGTATCGCGTGATGTGGCACAACTGTCCCGACCGTTGCTCTCGACCAATAGGAATGCAGAAACTGTCTTATAGGCACCATAGATATAGAATTCTATATCTATGATAAGCACAGGTGCAAGCTCGCGGGTCACGCCCATGTTTCAACACTTTTTACTGGTCATTATCAAAGGTTTAAGCACGAGACGCGCTCTCTACCAATAGGGATGGCGAAACTGTCTTAGCTATTTATGAATAGATGTTTACGTATTATCATAGTTAAAAATAACACAATTGTATTGTACGCAATTTTCAAAATCCATTCTTACTTTTTCAGCCAGGCTATGAAGCGTTGGGACAATTTAAAAGGGTTTCAATTTGAAAAGGCTTTGCATGAGACCAGTGACATATTTCACCATCAGAAGAGGATCATATGAATTTCGGGTGAAGACACCAAACAACGTTGCGCTCATATTTAGTGCCTTTTGGAGACCAAGGACAATAATCATGAAGAAAATAAAAGGACTCCTTATGACAATTCTAACGACCGTGGTGCTCCAACAAGGAGGTTTGTGTTAAAGTTAAGGGGAATGGAAAGAACAGAAGATGTCTCCACATGGATGCAAAACAAGGAATTGGTTTGAGCTATTTCGAGCTTTTTTGTTGGACAAAAAAACACAATGTCCACAAATTTACATTAATATCACACAGTTTGAAAATAATGATGGTAGAAAGCTTCCCTTAAAATACTACTTGCTGACGAAGTGCTGTAGTTTTAGGGAAACTAGTATTAAAAAAGGGTATAATTTTCTGCTCAAAAGACGAAAAATATTTAAGCATGTAAAACGTATTTTCTTGACATTGTTTTACTCATTTCTCAAAAACTACAACACATCAGCTAATAATATTTTCAGTGAAGCTTTATACTACCATAACGGTATAAGTTTAATGTAAATCTGATGCGGACAGTGTCTTTTGTTCAAATCCTGGAACAAGCCGTTTCAATTCATGATGTTCATGTCTATGCATGTTGCATATTATGCCAGTTCTGCCTCACCAGACTTCCAAGGATAGTTATGAACATCGTTAATTATGGAAACGAGGATAATTATGGAATCATTCGTGCAATATTTTGATATTTTACCATTTTATTTTTCCTACAATCTATGTCTCCAGGGGCTGACATAATAACTGAAGACTTAAATCAGTCACATAAATGTTCTTGTTTACGTGACTGAAGCAGACACAAAACACACATACAAACTGTATCTAACTGTTCATGCTTTTATTAATCTTTCTATAATGTACAAGAATATACATAAATAGTTCTAAAAAATGTAGAGCTTTCATTTTCAATGAAGGGCTAATGTGAAACTTAAGTTTGCAAATTCAAGAGAAAGTTTATGGAATTGTGGCCGGTCACCAGTTTCTGTTTAGCTAAAGTTTGATGTGCCTATCAAGTCTTTATGCTTACAGGCTTTACGAAATTGGGCCTGGGAACCAACAGATATTTACTAAGAGCAGATGATACCTACATGCTTTTCTTGCTAATAGGAGCTAGGCAATACTTTTTTTCTTAGCTAAACTGTGTTATTGTATGTCCCTAATAGAATTATATTGTATTGTGATTCTTTGCAACTGAAATGAATTGTTTACTCTTAAAGACAATGGACACTATTGGTAATTGTCAAAGACAAGTCTTGTCACTTGGTGTATCTCAACATATTATGTATAAAATAACAAACCTGTGAAAATTAGAGCTCGGTTGGTCGTCGGAATTGCGAGATAACTATGAAAGAAAAAACACTCTTGTCACAGGAAGTCGTGTGCTGTCAGATGCTTGATTTCGGGACCTCAAATTCTAAACTTGGGGTTTCGAAATCAAATTCGTGGAAATTTACTTCTAACTCGAAAACTACGTCACTTCGGAGGGAGCCGTTTCTCACAATGTTTTATACTATCAACCTTCCCCTATTACTTGTTACCGAGTAAGGTTTTATGCTAATAATTATTTTGAGAAGTTACCTAGTGTCCACTGCCTTTAACTGCTATTATATACTTATTTGAAACTTGACAGCAGTCTTGACAGCAGTCTTGGGTGCTCCACACTCCACATTTTTTTCTCTGTGACAGGAAACATGTACTCAGATTGTATTCGGATTACCTCGATTCTCATAGCTCTTTAATCTGCCCTTAATCCTAATCTCCGGAAATACCTTACAAAATAAAATTTACAAATATTCCATGGAATTATGCTTTACTATAATGTAGGGGTAAGTGATGTAAAAAATCACACTGCTCTAAGTATTGCTGGCAATGATTTAACTTATTGAACCAATTCACCCGATATCATCATCACAATAACCTTGATTGCCTTATTTTGATGTTAAAGTCTTCAAGTCTCCTGACGATGACTAGAGCAAACTAGTCGAAACATCGAGACCGACACAATAACTGACTCCGCGGTAGTACATTAAATTACGATCCTATAAGCTTAAGTAGTAGTCCCAGTCTATTTCTACACCATCCACCCAGGACAGTTCTTTTCAGAACTGAGAAGTCTTCCGAACACCCGAACAATCCACTCCGCGGCAGTAGAATTAAGCAAGACAGTTCTCTAAGAACAAACTCTACCTGGCAAGTAGATACACACATGGTGTTACCGAAAACCAAATATATATAAAAGTCTTTGAGTGGTTTACAGTGTAGTGCGTCTTAATTTTTATGAGCAATTTGACTAAGAAAATGGCGAGGGTGACAGACAGTTGATGCATGTGACGTTGGTGCATTGGGGTCAATAGTGTATGTAGGGACTTTTTGCCTCATATAATTTATGTTTTATTTTATTTACAAACATTAACCACATATTATTTGGGCTTACATACAATCTTGATCATGGCATAGAACCCACATAATCTGTAATAAATACGCCACACAAATAAAAACTGTTACATTGGATGTAGTTTCCAAACAATTCACTGAAAAAAAAACCTAATTTATGAACAGAGCAATGCTTTGCAATGTAGTACCTATAAAATGTAATTGCACCTTTTTAAAATTAATATTATTTAAGTAGTCAATTTGACAAATCCAAAGTCACCAATGACTGCCTGGATTAACAGCAGAGAGGAATTTAGGATAAAATGTCTGTCCACTAATTTACAACTGACAAAATATAAGATTTATGTACAGAAGAATCTGGCCAAGGCAAATGGCAGCTGGTTTCATCCAACTTGCGTCAGATAAACACCCATCTTAGGGACAGTTTATTTTTTGTTTTTGGTTTTGCGAGATAAAGACACTTGACTTCACTCTCCTTAATCAAGGCTTACGAATAGGGACCAGTGAAAACAGGAATGGTATTGTGGTTTGGTAATACCCGTTTACACTCCTTAGTTACTTGAGATTGTTTGTTGGGATGGGAGGGGGGTTGATAAGTTTTAAAAACCTGTGCATGCTTAAGGGAGGCAACAATAAATCCTTCATTAAAGAATCCAAATTAAAGAATGTAATATAAATTTGAACTATAGACCTGATGCATTGTCGTCATCCAGCCGCCGTCTTAGGGATAAAACCATGACACAACAATGAAAGCGCACAGATTTGTTCGCGCCAGGTTTGGCCTATGAATGGCCGCTTTTTTACCTCTAGGTGAGGGCGCCCTACTGATAAGACATCATGTGCATAAGGTACATTACCAACCCTTCTCTAGCAGACCAGTGGAGCACTATTATTTATTATTTTGGGCCTTGCGGATGGAAGTTGGATCCATGTATTTCAGGGGTGTAGGTTAGCAGTACGATCATCACCCACAGATGAAGCAGGATCTACACGGTAGAAAAGAAAAATAATACTTCAGTGTCTGGATAGTGTTTACTCATTAAAGGCAGTAGACACTGTTGGTAATTACTCAAAATAATTATTAGCATAAAACCTTTCTTGGTGACGAGTTATGGGGAGAGGTTGATAGTACAAAACATTGTGAGAAACAGCTCCCTCTGAAGTGCCATAGTTTTCGAGAAAGAAGTAATTTTCCATGAATTTGATTTCGAGACCTCAGATTTAGAACTTGAGGTCTCGAAATCAACCACCTAAATGCACACAACTTCGTGTGACAAGGGTGTTTTTTCATTCATTATTATCTCGCAAGTTCGATGACTGATTGAGCTCAAATTTTCACAGGTTTGTTATTCGATGCATATGTTGAGATACCCCAACTGTGAAGGCTAGCTATTGACAATTACCAATAGTGTCCACTGCCTTTAAAAGAAATTTTCTTTGAATGAAGATAGTGGCAAGGCACCTGCTCTAGAATGGCATACAAGTGATACACCAGTGGATTTGTTTCACAGGACTGTATACAGTGCTGAACACACGTAATACATTTAAATTATTAAGATATTCATTCATGTACATGTAGGTGTTAAGTATTGTTCACAGCAGTGTTCTAAGAAACTTCACATACTTTTCTAGTTTCAAACAAAGGCAAAATGGCACTAAGCTTTAAATAAGCTTTTTCAGCATAGGAGGCAATTTTTGCAGCCAACTTGTAGGCAGCCAGCTGCATTGTATGCAAAGAGCAACATTTCAGGAAAACTTTGGTATTGCTATTTCCAAGAACATTATTTTGCAAATCAATACAAAAATTATGTTATAGTAAACTGTAAATGTTATGCCATTTACAGTTTTTTTTTACAAACAATGAGTATGACCATATGTTTCTTATTTTTAATTTGTCCATATTGCCATGTTTAGCGCCCTAGAGCATGTCTACATGATTAGGGCGCTATATAAGTTTTGGTATTACTATATTTACTATTATTAAATGTTTTGCGACAGTTTTGCTGTTTTGGATTCGAACTGCCTCTACCTATTGGGCTTTCTCAGTGGTCTCGTGGTAAGCTATCTGCTCTGGAACGGCAAAGAACATTGGTTCAAATCTTACACGAGTAATATACCTCAGGGCTTGGGAAAATAACGAGTATTCAGTACTTTACACATTATTGTCGTATGGGTGAAAACCAAAACTCTAAAAGGTTTCACTCTTGTTATAAGTACTTTCTAGGGGCCATATATTTAAGACTGGATTTTGACCAGTCTTTGCATTACTGTACATACCATGTACGCAATGACAAACAGTCTGGCTATGGGGTAGCGCCTGAGAAACAACCCCAGTCTAATGCTGAAACGGTCCAGTGTATTTGCTGCACGTTTGACGTTCTTTGTGACCACGGCATCTAAAGGTGTCTCTCTTAGGAAGGCAGGTAACCCACGCTGTCTGGTTCCTGAGGATAAAACAAAAAATTGCACGATGAGGTCACAGTTGTGATGATTTGAGGCATTGCATAGTGAGGCATCAATGTATTATTCAATGGTTTATTAAAAATCTATTCAAATTGCTGCCAGCAGCACAATTACTTGAACAGTTAAATATCGTTAACACTATGTGTTATCTACTTTTTTTCTTCTAAGGATTTGTTGGTAAGTTCTCAAAAGAGCATAATCTACCCAGCATGTAGATAAACACATATAGTGTTATCGTAAACAAAAAAACACCAAGTTCACAGTGCCAGGATGAGAGTCATTGCTAAAAAAAGATTCTGAAGCTAGGATCTCATTTTTACAATCTAGTTACATCTTGTTGCAGATTGTGAGGGGTATTTGTCATTCAAGTCTAAACCCTTTGCATTTCCCTTGGTCTAATTTTTGTTCATCTTTAACCTGAGCACCATTTGGCATCTCTCATGTCCACACTTATTTTATAAGTTCATCTGTTCTTGTTTATTTGATGTACTTACAACTGAAGTTCTCATGTTTAAAGGCAGTGGACACTATTGGTAAGTACTCACAAAAATTACAAGCATAAAACCTTACTTGGTAATGAGTAATGGGGAGCTGTTGATAGTATAAAACATTGTGAGAAAAGGCTACCTCTGAAGAAGTAACAACAAGGTAATTTTCCACGAATTTGATTTCGAGACCTCAGAACTAGATTTTGAGGTCTCGAAATCAAGCATCTGAAAGCGCACAGTTTTGTGTGACAAGGGTGTTTTTTCTTTCATTATTATCTTTGACGACCAATGGAGCATATGTTGAGATACACCAAGTGAAAGACTGGTCTTTAACAATTACCAATAGTATCCAATGTCTTTAATTCTCGTTATTAAAAATTTATAATGAAAGGAGCCCCATAAAAGCTTCACTATTTTGTCTTTATTTTTATTTTAGTGCCCTTTGTTTGTTTTTGTAAATCCCCCTTGCACATGTTGCACCGTTTATTTCCTGCTTGCTGAGGGCTTTGTCCGTCTGGGCTCTGCCCACATCCACACTCAGCCTGTTACAGTCTGAATACATACAGTAAAAATAACACCCAGCATCATAAACTGTGTTTAGTAATTACAATAATAATATTGCACTCATAAGTTACCATCATCATCCTCTGCGTTCCCCACGTTAACGATGTGACTTTTATTTCTGACTGCATTTAGCTCAATCTCTTTATGCTGTCTCTGTTGAAGAAGAACATTCAAAGATTTTAACATGACCATTTTGCATCCATACGTTTTGCAACTGTCAATTGACAGTTGCAAAACGTATATGTTGGGTTTAGGAATTGATCAAATGTAATACAATTAGGCCTACACTCTTGGAAAATAACCAAAAATATTTGTGTGCACTTGGTTTAGGAAAGGATCAAATGTAATACAATTAGGCCTACACTCTTGGAAAAAAAAACAAAATATTTGGGTGCACTGGGTTTAAGAAAGGATCAAATGTAATACAATTAGGCCAACACTAAAAAAATTGGGTGCACAAATTGGCACGATCTTACGGTTCCCCGAGGTACATAAGATTATAGCTACAACTTTATACCCCACCAACAGCTAACTACATTAAGAATGTTTTTCATCTATTCCTATCTCACTAAATAAGTTTACTATAACCAAAATTTAAAAAAAAAATCAGCTGCATTTAGTCTTCCTTTGTTTGTTTTCATTAAATTGTTTGATTAAGTCAATCATAAACTTTCTAATAAGAAGATACATCAATACAAAATAAAGAACGTATGAGAAGAGACAATATTATATGTACCGACTCGAACACATTTCTGACATTATTTTTAAATGGTACAATGATGAAAAAGCTTAAAGTGATGACACTGTGACAGTAAGTTTACAAAGTTAAAAACCTGAAAACACAGTAAAGCACAGGTTCAAGAAGCGACAATACAATAAATTTAAATATACACAAAAGTATGACAGAGAAAAATGGAAAAAAAGGAAATTAGAACAATCATTTGACACAAATAGACAGAAAAAATACATTAACCAAATTTAAAGCAATGCCAGCAACCCAAACATCACTTGAGTGTCCCTCATCCTTTCAAACAATCTCTCCAACCACCAACCGTACAGTCAATCAGGAAAATGAATTTTCATTCAGCTAATGCCAGAATGAAGAATAATACCACACATGAATAGGATAAAGGAATGTTATTCAAAAATAGAAGTACATGTACCAAATTAACAAAAATTGCATTTAGGCTTTGGAATAAAAAAAACAACCAGAGATTTGGAAAAAAGTTACACAAAGCCCTCCAGCACTATTACAGAGAACCAGGTTTTTTTCTGAACCTCGACTTAAACCCGATTCATACTTCCTGTGAATGCGAATATTCAACGTAATTATTTGTTGCGAATTTGTGAGGGAGTATTCGCACTCACAGAAAGTATGAACCGGGCATCAGGCTCCGTCTCCAGGCTCCTAAATTTATGATGGAGCCCAAGTCGAAGCTGTTGCCCAAGTTAATGCCCAAGTCGGAGCCCAAGCCGAGGTTTGGTGAACAGGCTCACAGATGGATTTGAACTGGCCTTAAGTACTAACCTCCATTCTTTCAAGCTGCATGACTAGTGAATTCTTCTCAGTGCTTAGAGCTTCTAACATCGTTTGTTTCTGTATTAGACTCTCAGTGAGGGCACGAAGCCTGGACTCAAGCTCTATCTGCGATGTACTACTTGCACTTTTTGCCATCATCTGCAGAATACAAATAAAACATTACTTAAAGTTTTGTTTATTGCTATATCACAACAACATTGTAAATATCAATTTTTGTTTTACCCACATTTTACAGCACTCAGAAAAGTACTGAGTATACAGTGCTTACACCCATCGGTGTATATGGGTTCAACCAAAACTTTTTTTTTTTTCCCATCCCCATTGCAAACATCCATCTATTTTAAATCATTTAAAATGAAAATAGGGGAAAAAAGAGAGCTGTGAAAAAGAAGAAGCAAAGACTGAAAAAAAATACTAAAAAAGGAAAATGTTAATGAGCGACTGCCGTCATGAACAAAGCAGGCATGTGGCTGTACATGGAATTAAATTTGCAACCCAGTTACTGCACGAGTGCATGCTGGCCTTCACATCACAAACGAAGAATTTATTATCACATTGTGATCAATGCATTAATTGGGTTACACACAATACACAATATCGAGCCAGGGTTTCAACAAATTTAACAGTCCAGTACTTTCAGACGAACAGCATTCAAATACAATCGTCTGCAGCAATTACAGCATTTGTCGTGTCAAAAAAAAGGAGGTTACATAAATGTTTATTAAAGCATTGTAGAAAATTACATTCAATGTTAAGACTTGACGGAGAAGGGGGGGGGAGAAGCTGTCAAAAGGTCCAGTTTAATAAGAATGAAGAAATAATAAAATAAAGTAAAAATAATAATATTAATAAACAAAGGTACAGTAAAGTGCCAAACAAAAGGTACATTTTATTCGAGCAATGTTGGGGGAAACAGCACAACTTGATTGTCCATTTTGTTTCAGAAACTCTTACGAGTGTGTGTAAATTGAGAAAATGTGCACAAATATTCTAGTAGGTTTAGATTCTTTCATTTTGGCTTTTACCCATATAACAATGAGTGTTATCACTGTCTACTCAGTACTTTCCCGAGTTATGTGACATGAGTTCTCACAGGCATATTATTCAGGTGGGATTCAAACCCACTACCTTTGCAATTCTAGAGCAGTGTCTTACCAACTAGACCACCGAGATTGCCAGATAGCTAGAGGCAGGTTAAGATTTGTATATAAAGATTTGATTGAATTTAAAGCTAGCCAGTCATTTTTTACCTGATTTCTCAGTTTCTGAATGTCGTCCTCTCTATCCTGCAGCCTCGTCTGCAAACTCATCTTTGATTTGTATCCTTCATCCTCGGCATACCTCAACTCTTCCGTCTTCTGTCTTAAGTCTGTCTCTACCTCTCGTAGTTGTTGCTCCGTGGTGGACAGCTGGTCTTCCAGGTCTCGGATCTGATCCTGCGCCGTATCGGATTCATTCTGCTGTAGGACTTCAAGCTCCTGAAGAAAAAGAATTAGCAACAGTTGAATCAATGTTTATTTCACTGCCTTTCATCTCTGTGGACCCAGTTCAAATCACACCTCAGACTGATGCCTTTGCATATGAATTTGGGTTTTTAGTCCCTGCCTACCAGATTTTGAGGTTTCCCCCCATGGGGGTTTTCCTCCCACATTTAAAACTCTTTCTATTCATTATGTTACTAATGTTAATTGTGCTGTTGGACGTCAAAATCTAAGAAAATATAGGGGATGTAACTTCAAACAGTAATTTGCAGTTGGCTTGTTTTTGCAGTCGGCATTATGTTTGAAACAGAACAAACAATGTACAGTCGGTAGAAAGCAGTCCTTTTATTCAGCTGGACTTAGGAATGTGGAGTCAGGTTGTTTAGAGCATGACGATTGAAACAGCAGTGTACTTTTAAGAAGGCTCTGAAAACTCATATTTTTGAACAGTGACTTCAAGTTTAATCGCATCATTTGGTTAGTCGTCAAGTAAGAGCACTCTATATGTATCGTATAATATTGTATTACATTTAAAATGAAGATGTAGCTACACCAAGGTATATCAATGTGACACTTAGCATTCATCGACCTACTTGTAACTCAGTCCGTAGTTGTTGTATCCGCCCACCAGCAATCTGAAGCTCCTCCCTCATGCCATCCCTCTCATTCCTTAGCTCCTCCAGCTCAACGCTTGATGCAATACTGCCCTCGCTTGACCCTGAACCTTCTTTAAGACTTGCTATTAGTTTGTCTTTCGACTGAGGGAGAAAACAAATTCAAAGGTGAGTTACAGATGTTCCAAAGTACTGTTCCATAGTAGTGAGAATTGCGATGGTAGAGCCATTGGTGTAATTACTTAGCGTTTCGCTGGCATGTGGTGGCCGAGTGGATAAGAACACAGGATTCAAGCTCTGGTGTTTCTGTTCAGCAGAGTGTGGGTTCATGTTTCGGTAGTGATACTTGTGTGCTTAAAGGAACACGTTGCCTTGGATCGATCGAGTTGGTCTTTGAAAAGCGTTTGTAACCGTTTGTTTCAAAATGCATATGGTTAGAAAGATGTCTTAAAAGTAGAATACAATGATCCATACAAATTTGCCTCGAAATTGCGTGGTTTTCTTTTTACTTTGCGAACTAACACGGTCTGCCATTTATGGGAGTCAAAAATTTGACTCCCATAAATGCCCGACTGTGTTAGTCGACGAGGTAAAAGGAAAACCACGCAATTTCGAGTGATACTTGTGTTGATCATTATATTCTACTTTTAAAATATCTTTCTAATCATATGCATTTTATAACAAACGGTTACAAACGCTTTTCAAAGACCAACTCGTCCGATCCAAGGCAACGTGTTCCTTTAAGCAAGACACTATTGCTTTCTTCGGATGAGACGCGAAGCTGTTGGTCCCATGTGTTGTGTAATGCATGCAAAAGAAGCCAGAGCACTTATCAAGGGTCTACTCTGGTGTTTCTGGTTTGATTGCCTGCATACTTGCCACAGCACATTGAATACCATTACATGGTGGGTGCTATGTTTAGGAATTGGTCTCAATTCTAAAAACGTAGCTCAAAAATACCTTGCAGGAAAATACTGAATGTTGTAGCACATTGACAATCACTGAGAAACAGATATGAACACCATATAAGAAGCGAACATTATTGTTGCTATTATCATCAGTATGCCCCAAATGGAGTACAAATGAGTACCAGTTTGGCCATGCGCTAGAAGTTTGCTTATCAAGTTCCAGCTTGAGGTCATATCTTACCTGCAGTATTCTGGTGGCTTTTTGCTTGTAATCGACAAGCTCTTCTTTGACACTGTCCAACTGACTCTTAGCTGTCTTGAGCTGCTGGGCAAGACGGTGTGTGTTATCTGATAGATGTAGGTTAAGATAATTAAAGGAATGTATAAGAATCAAACTCTGTTCTCAATTTCAGGCATGAGAATGGGTGATGTTAAAAAAAAAGGAAAAAATTCAGTTGATTGGAAATGTCAATATTCCATCATTTTTGTGTGCGAAGCACAACACGAGCGCGCAGCGCGAAGTCCCTTACGGCCGGGGTCCAGGGCCCGCTTAAGGGCCCTGGGAGCTCTGGCTATTTTAGAAGCTCTGTGGTGGTCTCTAATGCATTTCTGACACCTGTTTTTCCAGGTAGAAGTGAGCTACTTTTGTGTGATTTTTCCTTTTTTATTTTTTTATAATAGGTTTAAGGGAAAATAAAATGTAAAGCTCAAACAATTCAAACAATTTTGGGTTCGCCTGCGATTTTATTACAATTCCGGAAAAAGAAAGGAAAAAAAAAAAAAAAATTATCCCTTATTTCTGCCCTTGAAAATGCTTTTTTTCTCACCAACAACCATTTTTATAGGTTCTTGATTTGAAATTCGGTTGTGTAAAAGAAATTCTTTTGCAGTTAAATGTTTGTGATTTTAACGATCCGTCGGCGACGCACATTTAAAAAAATATATAAGCCTATATACTTGGCGAGAGCGATGTGTTTTTGAGAAAGAGGTTGTTATTCAGCATAGGGTATAACTGGAACGAGGTTGAGATTAGACCCCAACATAGAAATAGAACCAATGAAGAAAGCACGTCGTCCGGACGCACAGTGTGTTCGCTGGTTCCCAATATATCTTTCGCTGGTTGTGAGGCAATAACAGGTACCAGTTTCCCATGGCCTGCCGGCGATCTCAGATTCGTGCCGCGCCGCTCATTGGTTCGTGTACAAACCTGCACGCACACAGTACACATGGTGCAAACACGTGCATTGTTTTTTTCAGTAGACTTTCAAAAGTCTCCACACGTGTTATCTTTGCTGCAGCAGCAAGCCCATTACACGCAAACATTATTGAACCGTACCACTATAAACGAAGCAAGGAATGAGGCAAGTTTATACATCGGTCGCTGCTGCTCCATTATGCATGCGCGATGCCAGGAAGACCACAAGCCGTAAACTGAGCCAGTTGCAGGACGGCAATTTATTGTTTAGGTGCCGTTTTTTCATGAACGCCGTGCGTGTGGATCCGCGATAAGAACAATTACAAAGGTAAACTGGACATTGTCTGACTAGAGAAGAGGGATTAGAGAAATCCAAATGTATACCCCCCAAAACCTACCCCCTGAATTTTATAGCAAATTCACATTGAACTCGGAGACCACATATTTTGAAGTGAAAAATCCGGAATTCCGGAAAAATCCGGAAGATTCTCATGCCTGCAATTTTGATCAGATGTAACATTTCCTCAAAATTGCTTGCTGGCCTGAGTTCCCCACTTATTCTACACCCAGAACCTCCCCAGAGATAAAAACAAATGTTGAAAAATGTCCGCTAAATATGACAAAGCCTTTAAAGCCATTGGACCCTTTCGGTACAGAAAAAAAAAAAAAGTTCACAGATTTACAAATAATTTACAGGTTTTACAGAAGGTAATAATGAAAGACTTCTCTTGAAATATTAGTCCATGAAATGCTTTACTTTTTGAGAAAACGGTAAAACAATAAAAATTCTCGTTAGCGAGAATTACGGATTTGTTAGAAACACATATCATGACACGGCGAAACGCGCAAAAAACAGGAGTGGGTTTTCCCGTTATTTTCTCCCGACTCCGATGTCCGATTGAGCCTAAATTTCCACAGGATTGTTATTTTAAATATTAGTTGTGATACACGAAGTGTGGGACTTGGACGACACTATTTACGAAAAGTGTATAATGGCTTTAAAGGCAAAGTACACCGTTTGTTTTGGGAAACATATGGTTGTGTTAATCTGAAATAGATGTAGTTAACAATAAAACTAACATGGGTAAATTTGATTTTAAAAGGTGGTCGTTTTTTTGAGATGTTGCAAAAAATCCGGACAGTAACCCTTCTCAGATTCAAAATTTTGGGGCATAAAAACTGATATCTTTTATACATAACTACCATTACTTTGCAGTGAATTGTATCTCAAAATGCTTTATACTGTTGGCTTCTAAGAAAAATTAGTCTTGCCATTAATTTATAAGAGTGATTACCAAACGTATTCCTTCCCTTTAAACCTACTTCCTAAGACACTGCCAAAAAGCACTCTATTTCCTTGTATGTCTAATATAAAAACAAACTGTCGATTGAACGTCACATTTAAGGATACTTTTTTCTTCATGATATCTCTTCTGGGTGGTTGTCAATGACTCAGCTAGGTTCTGCTGCTCCGATTCCAATCTTCCCTGTCTCTCCATGAACTCAACCTGTCACTCAAACACAAATGGGTCAAACTTTAAGATGAGTCACTAAAGACAAGCAGGTAACTGAAGACAATCAGATACGTGTTTTAATAAGGGAATTAAAGGGTAGCGACGAGTTCTTTTAACAGTCGTTTAAAACCGACAGGGGCGAGGGCCTTTATCGCACGGCAACGACCCTGCAAGGTTTTAAACGGACGTTTAAGAACGAGTCACTACTCTTTTATTCACATTCATAAATGCCCTTTTGTTAAAAAACGAAAAAAAAAAATACAATTATAAGCACTTAGACAATTGAAAATTCCAGGTTTGAAGTATTTTTTGCAAAAAATTATGAAGAATCTGTTTGATGCACGCGGGTTGTGTGTATGTGCGCGCTTAGAAATAGATCACGCACGCGCGTTTAGAAATAGATTACGCTGCGCTTAAAAACAGATTACACGCTGTTACTTATAGCTATGAATTGTGCGTTCCTCGTGATAATATTGGCGTACAAGCGCGCCCGACACGCGGAAGCTAGCAGGTTATAAACAGCTCCAGCTGGTCATTATCAACCGTTTAAACACCCCTACTTGATGCGATCTCCACCAATAGGAGTAGCGAAACTGTATGGGGTATTTATGAATGCTGAATAAATAATAGTAATAATAAAAAACTGCCATTGACGGACAACAAAATGGTGGCTGCCGAAAGAGCTAGCATCATGCAGAGCTCGATCAGGCTGCGGTAAGGTCAACCATTGGTACTTTACACATGCGATCTGCACACTTGAACGACATTTTATTGGTGAACTTTGAAAAGTTCCCAAAAAGTTGGATCAATGCGCAATCATATTTAAGTGTGAAAGTGACCGCAATTTATTACTGCGATTAATCTTTTTGCGGGGTCATGATCTTGCAGTTGTGAATCCAGTGGGAACGCGGTCAGAGAGATTTGGATAATCAAACAGGGATCAGGGAGAACTAAATGGAGATCAGGGAGGATCAATCAAGGATTAGGGTATATCAACATGATCAAACAGGAAATACCTGGGCTGATTTATAAGCATCTTGCTCCCTCTTCAAGGTCCCTTCAGTTTCTTGAAGCTTCTCCTTGACAGAGTCCAAGGCATTACTATGAACTCCGCTAGCATCACTGTGATCACGTAAAATCCTACAACAACAAACATTTCATGAAAAGTTTGACTATCGAAAAGAAAATGATATACTAGACAAACACTGAATGCTTTTGAATGCAAATATTTTCTTGAGTTGAAAGATGGCATATGCCATTCAACGAGGCGAGAAAGCACCGGGACCAATTTCATAAAGCTGTTTAACAGTTAAACAAAAAACACTGCTGAGCAATATTCTTTGCTGAGGGGCACCAGTAGCATTCAATGTAAACTTGTTGGAGCTCTGGCTGGTAACTTGTGTCTGCTGAGCAAGCAAGATTTGTCAATGCTTAGCAACTTTTGGTGCTTACAGGCTTTATAAAATTGAGCCCTGGTTAGGCATGGAGTGTAACATATTTTTAACTGAGGCTTTAAAAAAACTATCTTTGACTTCTCAAATGGAGATCAGCGGGTACATACCTATTTCGTTCGGACTCAACCTCCTCAAATAGCTTGCTCTTTGCCTTGAGTTCTTCGTCTGCTTCTTGGAGGCGAACCCTGAGAACAGCAAGCTGTGAGTTCTTAGCACCAAGTTCCTCAGTCAGATCTTCCTCTCTTGCCTGCAGCTGTCTGATGATGCTGTCACTGCTGGACATCTGCTGCTGGCGTCGTTGCATCTCCTCTTTGACTATGTAGAGCTCTGAGTGGAGATAAGGTGAGAAAGAAGTGTACGGTTTTAAAGGAACGCGTTGCTTTGGATCAGTCGAGTTGGTCTTTGAAAAGCATTCTGTAACCGTTTGTTATGAAATGCATGTGGGTAGAAAGATGTTTTACAAGTAAAATATAATGATCCACACAAATATCACTCGAAATTGTAAGGTTATCCTTTTACCTCGTCGACCAACACGGTCGGCCATTTATGGGAGTCAAAATTTTGACTCCCATAAATGGCCGACCCTGATAGTGCGCGACGTAAAAGGAAAACCGTGCAATTTTGAGTGATACTTGTGTTGATCATTATATTTTACTTTTAAGACATCTTTCTAAGCGTAAGTATTTCATAACAAACGGTTTCAAACGCTTTTAATAGACCAACTCGTCCGATCAAAGGCAACGTGTTCCTTTAAGATTATATAACAAATAAAATAAATAAACAAGAATGGTGTATTGAAAAACACAAATGCCCTGCTGAGATCAATCTCATTATTGAGTTATTATTGCTCGGAAAACATTTCTCTTGTTTAAGCCACACTGACATTTACATTTGACCTAGTTGGGCCAACAACAATAGGCTTCAGGGGATACACAGACTAATCCACGAACCAGTAACCAAGTTTGGAGTTGATATGCCAAGCCTTCTTGAGTTGTGGCTTGGAAAATATTTCTTTTGTTTTAGTCATAATGACCTTGACATTTGACCTAGGGTGTCCAACAACAATGGGCTTCTGGGGGATCCCTAGACCAATCCAAAAACTAAGTTTGGAGTCCTTCAATGCACCCACATATCACTGCTTACCTACACTACATGAATACATATTATAATAAGAATAAGGGAATCAATGTGTGGTGAAGAGGTTTTCAACTAGTGGTTTAATCCCAACGAGGCCTGGTTCTTGATAATTTTACTGAGATTAAGTCGGGGTAAATTATAAAGAACCAGGCCTCGGCGGGTTTAAACCATTAGTTGAAAACCGATTCAACACACTTTGATTCCCATTCATAAATACCTTTTCGGTCAAACACATCATCACATTTTGGTCAAAAAGTAAAACAAATGCATAAGTTATAATTGTTAAATGATTTCTTTCAACACAACACCCCTCCAGCTATGAAATGGTAAAGCCCTCCGCCGCCCTCGGGTAAACAACTCCTTATAAGGGAATGTTGTGGGCGTCGCGCGTTTCAGCCGTTGCTCTCGTCCAATAGGAATGAAGAAACTGTCTTATAAGAAGAACAGGTGCAAGGTAGCGTGTCATGCCCATGAACTAACACTTTTTACCGGTCGTAAACAAAGGTTTATACACACCCAAGTGACGCGCTCTCCACTTGTCTGAGGTATTTATGAATGATTATTTATAATCTTGCTTAGCAGAAACAGGTTGCATAATACCAGCTATTATTCCACAAAGTTTACATTTTTGTGACTGGTGCCCCGCGCATTATTTTCTGCTTAACAGCTTAATATTATTAGGGACCCTGGTCTTACCTTCTTGTGCACTACGAGCCCTGCTGTGCGCTGCCATCATCTCCTGGTTGAGGGATGCAACCTCGTTCTTTAATAGTTTGTTCTCCAACGCTAGGGATGACAGCTGGTGGGAGTGGTCATCTTGGATGCCTTGCTCCTTGATGGGGGCGGCAGACGGGAAAGACTCCTCAAGGCTTTCTGAGCGATCACTGTCTGAGATGTTGTTGGCTGTCGGGGGTTCACTGCTGTCTGCTTGGTCGACACCAGCTTGGGTAAGGCCTGTTGTAGTAAATAGTTTAAACCTCATAATTTTGAGTGGCCTGATACATACTGCCAGAGGATCTCAAATTATTCTGTGTAGTTTACATTATAAGAAGTTTGTATGTTTTTCATTGTAGTCTCTACATTCCAAATCTGACATTGGCCAATTGATATTACTATAAAATAGGCCTAAAACAAAGGGGGAATATAATTAGCTGTTGCAAACTGCTTACCAACTGCAAAACAGTTCATGGCCTGACATTTTTAACCTAGCAGAGTCTTTCCTGAAGGCTAAAGAGAAGGACTCTGCCTTCAAGAAATACTCTGCTTTGGTCGTAACGTCAGGCCATTAAATATTTTTTGTAGGCTAAAAAAATACTAACACAAGCAACAATATTACAATGAGTAGTGCAAAGCAACAATCTTTGGAAAGAAAGTTTCATAAAGGAACACACTAACTTGTAAAAAACCTGTTGGGGTCAAGCAAAGTGGTTACAACAATTCATTCAAACTAATGACAGTCAGTGAAGAAGGGTAAGAATCAATGTTTACCTTGTTGGTCGATAGTTGGTGATGAAGACAGATCTTGGGTACTTCCTTCCACCCTAGCACTTTTAGAGGATATTGTCGATGATGTACTCGACTGTCTCGAGTGTCGGCCATTTATTGCCACTCCACTCCCACTGTTCACAATACTTTTTCTATCTTTCCGTTTGTCCCCAACTTGCGGTGACGCTCTTCCTGTTGTTGATGGTTTATTCAAAAATTCAAAGAGTTTCTCATCATCTTGGTCTGTGCGGAGCTTGGAGCTTCGGCTCTTCTGCGCTACAGGTGAGCCTGAGTTTAGAGAGCTGTCACTAGGAGTCCTTCGGATGTTGGCGGTGTTTGCCAAGTCAGTGGCCGTGAGGTTGTGGGAACTAGATGAAGTGGACATCTGAGGGAAGGGGGTCGACGCTGTGAAGCCATCACCGAAGCCACTGCTTCTGGTGGAGGAGTCATATGGAGTGAAATGACCGGCTCCTCCGTTGGAATGACTTGAGTTCTTCTCCTGGGTGGGTGTGGTTGTTAGGACATTACTTGCAGATTGATCCAACGTGTTGAGAAGATTCTCTGCCTTGCTGAAAACCCACGACATGGTTTACTGATGTTTGTGGGATTATCTCAAAAGTAAAGTCAATACTCAACATCCATGTTGTGGATAGCTATCCTGTGTGAAATAAAGATAAAGAATAATTTTATTGTTAAATTTTAATTATTAAATTAGCTAATATTGTACCATTAGTCAGTTTGAGTAAAAAGGTACACAAATAAAAGACCTTGATGTGAAAGTCTGAACCAGCTGTAATAATCGTAGCAAGCTCTTGGTCATGCCTCCAGTCTTTGACCATCAATAGGATCAAGTTGGCAGTTAATCACAACTAGGTATAAAAATGAACCAAAAGAATTAGCAGGGACTCATATTATATTGCTTGAAAGTTGAAGGTAGATCTAATTTCCATGTGCGCTAAATCTTGCTCAATCTTGTTTCAATTACTATTAAAAAAATCTATTTTTGTCCCAAGACATATGGCTACTTGGTTAGAATCCGAAGATATCGCAAGGCATGACAGTAAATCACCCCAACCCCCTTGAAGCACAAACACTTCAAAACAATCTGTTTTCCCCCATTTCAGACCAGCAATGTTTTGTTTCAGGAGTAAGAAACCAATCTGTTAATGTTATATTTTCTCTCTAATGTAGACATATTATTTATTAAGTTTATAAGAATTTATTACTGTCTGCAGTTAATCCAAACAAAAATTTGGTTTCATTTTCACTTAAAATGTTTAAATTTTTCCCCATATTATTGGCACACCATAGAATCCCAAATAGCAACCACATCACGTGGTCTATCTGGTGACTAAAGGAGAATGAAACTCAATCTAGCAGACGATAATTTTGTTTTGAAATTTAGAGGTTGGATGATGTTTCTTAGACTCACTTAATAATGCATTAGTGATTTATACCAAAAATTAATCATTTTATAAGTTTTTGAACATTTCACCTCTGGACAGGAAACTTTATTCTCAGCATGATTAAGCATGATTAAGCAGAGCTTCTGTCACCGATGGAGCTTGCACAGTCTCGCGGTAAACAGGAATCAAAGTTTGGGTTTGAAAACATATGAGGGTTGATAACATATGACTCTACGATATATGCGGTAACCCTTATCCTCAGGTAAGAACAAAATTCAGTGAATTTGAAGTAACTAAACTAAGGGCGGATAAATTGGTGGCGATGGCGACGTGCGGAAAATTAACCTGGACATGATGATGGATGGGGCTCTCCGACTCTAGTCTACGAAGAAAAGGCAATGTCAACCTTTTTAATAAGGGTACAGACAGACCCCCAGTTTCACTGGATCTATGTAACGTTCAATACAATTCTGTTTGCTCATCCATTAAATTTTGTATGAAATTATTTTGAAGAAAAAAACTCTACGGAAGTTTTCCACTGCTATCCGATGGGGGCGCTATTTATTTCTGACCGAGTGACTCTAACCTAAGTTAACTAACGACATACTAAAGTAAACTATTTATGTACTCCACGTTGTGTTCACATATGATATTTAGATGGAAACATCACTTCTTTGTTGCAATGAATATTCACTAACAATTTTAGATAAATACCTTGTAGTTTACAAATCCACAGAAAGAAACAGTTCTATGTCGTCGTGTAAACATTCACTGTTGACTATTTTTACGCAGCCAGCTTTCAACTGTACGTGGAGCCTGACCTCTTTCAACACTTATGAAATAAATGATAATAATAAACCAACATTATTTATTTGTTATTAAAGAAAACTTCATGTTAATTTCATAATTTAGTATTTTATAGTAAATACATTATATTAAAGCGGCAAATTGTAAGAAAATATAAATACATTATGTCCAGTAATAGTATAAGCGCAAACTGTTTATGTTGACCTTCGACCTTTAAGATGACATGTGCGTGAGATGAGCAAGTAAACAACACAAGTCATCTCAAAGGAAACTCATCACACCAAGCTTAGATTAGAGATCGTCTTGAGTTTTACCGGGAGATTGATGCAGAATAGAACATGAAGGTGGTAGCCCTGATCAGGTGATGATTTATAAAATAAATAATAACACTCACTGAGCCTGAGTGATTCTGTGAATGTGATTACTGATACTGATAGATTCTGTGAATGTGATTACTGATACTGATTGAGTGATAGTCATTGATACTTATATAATACTGTGAACTGAATGTGATACTGATAGCAATTTTGTATTCTGCTGTAAATAAATATAAAAAACAAACTTGATTTTAAATTAGATATGCCTATAAAATAGTTCATTCAGAATCTGATGAAGAATGAAGAAATATGATTTATCGATTTCATAATATGATCATTAGTTGATCATCCAGATATCTATTCAGCATGTTCGATCACTATTTTTTCAATTCAAATTTAAATTCAAATACAAGTTAAATAAGTTTTTTCCATTCTTTCCATACTACCATAAAAATAATCATACACTCAGTAATTAGTTATATCGGAAATTTCATTCAAACAATCGATAATTATTGATGTTATATATCCATTTGGCTTTAACGTGTTTATTTAAAATATTTAAAACTCTGCCAATGGTATTGATATAAAACTTTTATTAAAAGGCAGCAATTACGATGACCCTCCGTGTTTTGTTTGGAGCATACTTCTCAACAGCTGGATCATTATCTATTATCTAGTAGTGATGAGAAAATAGAATAAGCTGTTGCACAAATCTTACCAACCAAAAGGACCGATGGTATAAATTCTTTCTCGATGGCTAAAAGACTGTGCTAGGGTCGAAACATCAGGCCATTAACTTTGTTTCCATCTAGCATGTCTAGTAGTGTTGGGAGACCAGTCTGAATCCTATACTTAGACATTTTATTAACTTTTTTAAAAATATAAATCATTCAAAGAACCATACAACGTGTACACAGACAAACATTGGTTCAACACTATTTTTTTCCCCAGTGGTGGTAAGGACAGTTGCTATAACATGATGCAGTGTGTCGCTGAGGGACATCAACTCGTGGCCCTGGCAAACTTGAGACCAAAACAAACCGGTAAGATATAGATTAATGTTTTGTTGAAGCTCTTCAAGAAAAGGCTAAATACAGGGCTGAACCTCAGAAAGCACTTCTTCACACAGCGAGTAGTTGATAACTAGAACAGCCTCCCAGGGGCCAGCCAAAGTGGTAAATGCTAGGACAATTCCAATCAGTTCAAACATAGTTTTGGCAGGTACCTAAGTGAAAATGGATATGGGGCGTTGAAAAGCATTTCAAGTCTACACTAGTAAAAATCCCATCAAAAGTAAGTGTAAGTGTAATCAATGGATGATTATCAGTGAAAGATGCGTGTACAATTTTGCTATTAATTAATTTAAAAAAAGTTCGTTATCCATTAATGAATTTATATTTTTAAGGGTAAAGATTGATCAGAAAGTTCCCAAATACAAACTCTTTGCTATAAACCTAATTTTATTTTGTTTATAATAAAAGATAGATGTTGATATAATATCCTGGTGATCAAAAGTACATATTTTTGTAATAACTTTCCCACAAGGGAAATTTGCTCTTGAATTGACAGGTTTGATATTGTGCCTTCCTGCAACAAACAGGTGACGAATCTACCCCTGATGAACTGGATAGCTACATGTATCAAACGGTTGGCCATCACGCTATTGACTTGTATGCTGAAGCAATGGGTTTACCTCTGTATAGAGGTTGCATTGAAGGGACGTCCATGGAGCAGGGTCGAGATTATGAACCCACTCAGGGGGATGAAGTGGAAGATTTGTACACACTGTTAAAGAAAATCAAGGTAAAACCCACAGACTGACAGATTGCCATTTGTTAATGGCACTGGACACTATTGGTAATTGTCAAAGACGAGTCTTCTCACTTGGTGTATTGCATAAAATAACAAACCTGTGAAAATTTGAGCGCAATTGGTCGTTGAAGTTGCAAGAGAATAATGTAAGAAAACACGCTCTTGTTGCACAAGTTGTGTGCTTTCAGATGCTTGATTTCTAGACCTCAAAATCCAATTCTGACGTCTCAAAATCAAATTTAAACGTTTTAGTGAGAAATTACTTCTTTCTCAAAAACTGCGTTACTTCAGAGGGCGCTGTTGCTCACAATGTTTTATACTACCAATCTCTCCCTATTACTCGTTACCAAGTAAGGTTTTATGCTAATAGTTATTTTGAGTAATTACCAATAGTGTCCACTGCCTTTAAGTCACAATAAAACTTCAAATATTATTTGGTTTTATGCTTTACCTGATGTGTGTAAGGCATTGTATACTCGGTACTTTCCCCAGTCCTTTGAAGAAAAATCCATAGCCATATTACTTGGTGGAATTTGAACCCACTTCCTTTGGTATTGTTGAGCAGATTTCTTACCAACAATAAAACTTGTTCATTCAGAAGTGAATGGGTACCTTAAAGGGCAGGGATAGTCCTTGTGATCTAAGAGAAAGTTGAGTCTTCTTCTTGTGTATTGCCTGCACATCAGCCTTTAGTTGTAGATGTATGAGTAGTTTGTACACTGCTCCTTTACTAGCTTGAACAGCGTGAATGTAAGTGCAGTATGGTCACCGTGGTCATATGGTTAGACTGCAGGACTTGCAATCACAAGGTTGTGGGTTCGAATCCCCCAGATAACTGCTGATTTCACAATAACTAAAATAATAATAATTGTTGTCTAGTTACTGAATTACAATTTCTTGATTTGTGCAATTTATAATTATAGATGTTAAATTCAATGTTTGTTTGCAAGAGATTGTTTGTTGCCAGCTTGGTGTTTATATCCCCTTGTGGGAGTTTGCCCAAGTTCCCTTGGCGGGAAGATCATTCAAACAAACAGCTTGAATGCCATCTCCCTATTTTGAGGACTTATTTTTGATAGGTTGATCTACGCACTGAGAGTTTACTGCACTCACATTATGATAAATTTTATGCCTGTAAATTGACTGCTTCAAAAGTAAGTTATTCTCACAACTTTTTATTTTGTTTTTCTTCTTGCTTGCAGAATGACTTGGGAGTTGATGGCGTTTCTGTCGGGGCAATTCTGTCAAACTATCAGAGAGTCAGAGTAGAAAATGTGTGAGTACAGTGTGTAACTAGTCCAGGCCTGATACTTTATGGAGGCAACAAAGGCGATTGCCTCCATGCCCCCTGGTCATTGCCTTGCGGCCCTTGAAATGCTCAGTAGAAATTTTAAATGTCATGATAGGGTGCCCTTTACCAAGGAGAAAATGCTGTGATGCCCTTGCCCTTTTAAAAACCAAGCATACAGTCCTGCTTAACATCAAATATGCGTGGGGGAGTAGATGTTTGAGGACAAGTATCTTGTTGGAAAAGGAGAGAACAGTTGGATGCTAAAACGTTGTACTTCCATTATCCAGGGCAGAGGCAGGAAAAAACTTTTGAATTTAGGGAGTCAGGATGGAATGGCCTTACTTCAATTCTGAAGAATCTGCCTGTTTTAAACTTATAAATGACCAGATTATTATGTCCTAGATTTGGTGGCTATATTTTGTACATAGCATTTGTTTGATAACAATTGTCTCCAGTTTTTTTTTCTTTCTGTCGTTGTACATTCTGGGACCCATGGGAGACCAATGGTTGCCACTGAATGGGCCACCGAAATAAATAAATAAATAAATTAATAAACCAATAATGTTAACAGATTATCTTTGTGTATCCCAATGAATCACTTAAAGATGTACCAGACTTGGACTTACACCATTGGCCTTCCTATGGAGAAGAAACCAAGAGGAGCTACTGGAGGAGATGATAACGGCTGGAGTGGAGGCTATCATCATTAAAGTTGCAGCTTTAGGTGATAAATTTATACTTAAAGTGATTTAAAACACCAGATTTATAGCACTCCAGAATTGTGCCAAACCAAATGGATTCAGAGAGACTTCAGACAAGACTCCAGGTCGACCCAAGTAAATTTTTGTTTTAGGAGATAGGCAAACTTATTTTAAATTGGCTGGAGAGAATATTACAAACAAATAGGCTGCTAAACATGTCTTATTCTAAGCGAATACTACAGTTATATGGCATTCCATCCAATATTAGTATTATGTACAAAAAAATAGAGACGTTCGTGTTGCCACGTAATACATGTATTGTAGACTGAGGAATGATATTGGCTCAATTCCCTAACAAGGCGACTGTTCAATGTCATATTGTGTCCTGAGGCAGAATTTGTTGTGTTCTTTCTTCAACAGGTTTGGAGGCAAGTCATCTTGGGAAGACTTTGCAAGAGATCCAGCCCCATATGATGCGCATGGTAAGTATGGAGGTCCAGAGGTGTTGACTAGTCCTAACTTAGGACTAGTCCTAACTTAGGACTAGTCCTACACTAGGAGATATAAAAAATGTATGGCTAAGTTAGGTTAGGACGAGTAACTGATCCTAACTCGAGATAAGACTAGTCCTAACTCTTTGTGAAATCCACCCCAGGATAGCAATTGAATTGGTGCAAATATTTCAAATTAGTTTTGAGAGCGCTCTACCAACTGAGTTATCAAGCCCAATTGTTGGCACTCCCAATTTTCCGGATGACAGACTATAAAAACAGTGTTATGAATGTGAAACTGTTTCTTTTAGAATTTTGTTGAATTTACTAAAGGGCTATGATAAGGATCCATGTTCTTACCACAAGAAAAAGCAGTAATATACTAATATTATTTGAGATTTGTTGTTGAACATTCATTGTATTCCATCCATATTAACAAAAGAGCCTGTAGATTGCAAACATGTTAATCCGGAGGTCACGCAAGTCCTGGTCTAGTCAAGTTTTCTTCAACCTTAAATTATACAAGTTTATTTTCAATATTCTGTGCCGTGATTACTCATGTTTACTAAACAAGTTATTTAGGGAACAGAAGTACCCCACTCAGTGGTTCCTTTATGGATATTGTCTTGATGTTCAATGACAGCTGTTGTACAATGTGGAAAGTCCTTGGTTCGATTCCCGATTGGGGCATCTGTTCTATTGCATATTTTTGGTTATGCTTTCCTGTTTTACAGAAAGATAAATTCCAGTTGAATGTTTGTGGTGAGGGAGGAGAGTTTGAAACCTTCACGCTTGACTGTCCGCTATTTTCCAAGAAGATGAAAATGTGAGTTGCTATTCTAGAAACGAGTTTGATGTTAATTCTACAAATTAATCATGAAATTTTATGTTAATAAGGAGTCTTGTATTGATCAGAAAATCGACTTATCCTTTTTAATTAAATTTCCACATTCTGTACAAAAAAATGAGAGTTAACTTTCCCATGCCAGTGTTGGAAACTGGAAACTTTTACATTGACTAACCACCACTCACCCAAAAAGTCAAAGCAAAAGTCATGTCCAGAACTGACATTTCTCAACTTTGCCAATCATAGTATACATTTCTACAACAAAAGCGAGTTTTGTTTTGTGTTTTCGAAAACATTTAAAATGACAACAATTAAGCAGAAACCAAACAAACAAACAAACAAACAAACAAACAAACAAACAAATCGAAACAATACCCTACAAGATGGCGACTTTCATAGCAGCACATTTATTCAATATGGTCTACTCTAGAAACGAAGTTGACGTTAATTCTACAAATTAAAGCCATTATACCCTTTTGGTAAACAGTATTGTCCAAGTCCCACACTTCGTGTATCACAACTTATATATAAAACACCAAACCTGTGAAAGTTTAGGCCCAATCGGTCATCGGAGTCGGGAGAAAATAACGGGAAAACCCACTCTTGTTTCCGCGCGTTTTGCCGTGTCATGACATGTGTTTAAAATAAATCCGAAATTCTTGCTAACGAGAATTTATATTGTTTTAATGTTTTCTCAAAATGTAAAGCATTTCATGGAACAATATTTCAAGAGAAGTCTGTCACCATTACCTTCTGTAAACCCTGTAAATTATGTGTAAATCTGTGATTTTTTTTTTTTTTTCTGTACCGAAAGGGTCCAATGGCTTTAATCTAGAAACAAATTATGTCCAGGCATATGGTTACACAGAAATGATTGGTCTGTAAATGGTGAAGCAGGTTTAACAGAATCTTCTCTTAAGTACTGTATTTTCTATATTATGTTTATTTTTAGGCTCTCCTCTCCAGCTGGTTCTAAGAAGAGCAAAACTTATTTTAAATGTTAATGACGCACCAAGACACAGTGTCCAACAATAACTAATTTTCCTTGTTTGTGTTTTTTAGCAAACATCAAGAGGCTGTTAATCACAGTGACGATGCATTCGCATCAGTTCACTATCTTAACCTTCTAAGCATGGACCTAGAAGACAAACAAGTGAGTAACAAAAATATACTCCATAAAGAAAAAGACAGGAGATGTTGCTAATTCAAACAGACGTATCATAGGCCCCTTGCATTAGCTACCTTCTTTCATGTCAACTATTGGAAATGTGTATGCGTAAGTGCTGCGCGGTTCTCTCGGCCAATGATAACTCCCCAAGGACCTCAATTAGCATGGTTAGGGGACTGTTTTGGGCTTGTGATGTCATATTCGAGGGGTCTATTGTTCTTGATGTAATTTTACTACAGTTCAAAGATACTCTACAGGGTTCTTCCAAACTTGGGGGCATTCTGGAGCCAAATGTTTGGAGTTTGGCCAAAGCACTTTAATTGAAACAAGGTCATGATGTTTTCAACTTGGTCATTGGTGTTTTTATGGTTTTAAATGCCTCACTGTGAAATCTCAGGCATTCTATATGATCTTCACCTGGCTTTTTCTTGGTAAAAAAAAAAAAATTATATTTAAAAAAATCATGTCATTTACTTTGTGTCAAAATTTGTGCTTACCGGCTCTTAGATTGCCTATATCGGCCCGATACGCTAACATGTGCATGCAGGAGTAAAAGTAAATGTCTCAGTATTTGTCAAAACAATCGTGGGAAACAGATTGTGTAATGTTTGCTTGTCTTGCAGAATCCTGGTGAAAGCTTCTCTGACAGATTGAGGCAAGTTCCAATGAAACGTGGAACGGATCTACATCAAGAATTGACACATTTAATGGTTAAGGAACCTGTAGACAATCCTGGAGATATTGACAAACATAAATACCAAGTGGAGGGTTTGGACACTGTTGGTAAGGGAGACCTTTTTGTTGTCAATGCTAAAATGGTGTTAGAATTCAACATGATTTGGGGTTGAACAAAGACAATTTGACAAGAGCGAGATTTGAACCACTGACACCTGGATTACATGCCGGCGCTCTACCAACTGAGCAATCTAGCCCTATGTTATCGGTCTCCTTATTTTGAATTCCTTCGGGAAGCCAGTCAGAAGCCATACAACCGTTAACAACCATGTAGCTAGGGATCACACCTAAGTTTACGATACATTGGAAAGTGATAGCAACATCTCATATTCTCATCATTACTGTGGTGAAAATTTTGCATCTGCAACAATTCTGCATTTTTCTGATATTGGTAGAGTTGATGTTTTATGAACACAATAGTCAAACATATTATGTTTGTTTTAAATATTATTCGTGGCCAAAACGTTTGTATCCACTTCAGTTTTGTTTTTTTCTGATATTGGTAGATTTGAAAGATGCAAGTACATGCAACAGTCAATTGTATTATATGTTTGTTTAGAATATTCTTGGACAAATTTTCAACAAGTTCTTGGATTGGCAAAGACTGTTTACATATCATCTACGGTGGTTTTTGATTGATAGATGCACTATGCCAGTCTGCAGTACGACATCATGTGGTGAAATCATCTACACAATAACACTGTCAACCCTCCTACTGTCTGATCATTTAATACCGCCTACAGTGGTTTTTGATTGATAGATGCAGTATGTCAGTATGCAGTATGACACCATGTGGTCATGGTGGTAGATGCATATACACAATAGACAGTCAACTCTCCTACTTTCTGATCGTTCAGTATCTTCAGTGGTGGTTTTTGACTGATAGATATGCTGTGCCAGTCTGCAGTTTGACATCATATGGCAAATGTATCTACATGGAACACAAATGAGATTGCTGTTCACAGTTGCTCCACAGTACAAAACCTTAGCAGTAGAATGCCTGGAAAAACTTATCAACTTACTGGCAAAATGTTATGGAAGGATGGTTAATTCAAACTACTCACGGTTTGATACACATGTCAATTTTTTTTGCATCTTTAAGCAGGAGAAAGATCACCACCTATTTGTAAAACGTGCCATAACGGTTACATGTGGATATCTGGTATAGCAGCAACACATCATGATGACGGGACGATAGCTGAGAGTACAGAGCAAGCAATGACAGACCTTAAAGGTGCCATTTGAAAGGGCAAGGGCCAATGTTTGATAATTGATCCACAAAAGTATGCATATTGCTTTCAAAATCCTGCAGAAAAAAGTATAGTTAGGCCGTGTCCGAATTGGTGACTATGGCTGCGGCTATGATCGTTGCCAGGGGTGTTGCTAAGGGCGTCCTATACTTCAATGCATGATGACGTGGCGATCCGGCCATAGCCGTGGCCGTAGCCGCCAATTCGGATCCGGCCTAAGATGGGCTTTTAACCTGCATTTTTGGGCAGATGTCTTAACTGGTACACCACCAACTGTGCCTGGTAACAAGAGGCTAGTTCAAATTCTGTGATTAGGAGCAGTACAGCAGTTTAGTAAGGGATTGTAAGAGTAGGCCACAAGGTCTCATTAACAGTCGTTACAACCGGCAAGATCCTGGCCCTGCGATCTTTTATCATTTGGCCACGCTGTGTTTAAACATTTCTCGGAGTGTTTATATTGCACATTTTAACCCAGTGACGTGATGTCCTCTTGACCAACCAAAATGGATAAATTGCGTTTATCACTATAGCTTCAAAAACTTAATTGAATTCACAAAATTATAAAACAACACTCCAAAGTGATCACAAGTTTTTCCCGCTCATTTTCAGATGTTCTTGCCAACCATGGATACAGTCTTTCAGATGCAGTAATAGTTCACCTTTATGTTCAAGATATGTCCAATTTCTCTAAGATCAACTCTATCTGGTGTAAACACTTCAAGAATAATCCACCAGCAAGGTAATGACATAACAATATGTATTAAAAAGAGGAAATTTTTTATTGCTTGCCAAACCATAACAAAGTTGTGTGCTTTCATATGCTTGATTTTGAGACCTCAAAATCTAATTCTGAGGTCTCAAAATCACATTCGTGGAAAATAACTTCTTTCTCGAGAACTACTCCACTTCAGAGGGAGCCGTTTCTCACAATGTTTTATACTATCAACCTCTCCCCAATACTCGTAACCAAGTAAGGTTTTATGCTAATCATTATTTTGAGTAACTACCATTTTGTAGTGATTTTTCATGTGGATGAATACTTTCACAAATAATGGTTTGTGGTGATGAAACTTGGGAGTTCTGAAAAGTGACTAAAGCTCGTGAAGGGAAGGTTATAATATTAAAAAAAGGTTTGCAATGTGGACGAAAACCCAAGAAAGGCAGATCCAAGTTTCTAGATAGACTTCAAACACAACCCAGCTTCAGTCAGACATGTGATTTGAGCTATGGTTCCATGGTGAATGGCAGGGAAATCAGAGTACATGTGTGTAGATCTTTTAAATTAGGTCTGAACTTTTAAAAACTGTCTGCTTATTTTGTTTTCGTCTTCAAATCCAGGGTCTGTGTTCAAGTCAGTTTACCACATCACACTGCGTTACAAATTGATTGCCTAGCTCATAGAAACACTGCTACATCTCATGATGATGGTGACATGATGGTAACCCCTGCAGTCCGCAACACAATGTATGTACAGAGTATATCCCACTGGGCACCAGCTAACCTCGGGCCTTACAGCCAGGCTGTTCAGGTAGGTTTGAAAATGCACCAGCCTCATTACTGATGTGGCACTATGTGGCGCAGGAATGGATTCTTGTATTAGCTGGTATTTTTTGGCTGTATACGTTGATGGCTTATCAGAGCTGTTACTGGTTCTTATCAGAAATGTTGCAGGGTCTTGAGAACTGCTACCGGTTCTTATCAGAACTGCTACTTACTCTTATCAGAACTGCTACTTACTCTTATCAGAACTGGCTAGGTCTCATCAGAATGCTACTGGTTACTGGGTCTGATTAGAACTGCTACAGAGGCCAATTTCATAGAGCTGCTTAAGCAAAAAATTTGCTTAAGCACGAAATTAGCTTGCTTATTTTACACATGTTACTGGCAAAAATTTCATGCCACATACATTGCTTGTGACTGGTATTTAGCTGTTGTTTATTTAGCATAAAAATTGAGTGGAGTCTTGGCCGGTAATCTGATTTTACTAAGGAAGGATTTTTTTGCTTAATATTTTGTGCTTAAGTGGGGCTATGAAATTGGGCCCTGGTTTTTAGAACTGCTGTTAATTCTTATTATAACTGTAAACAGGTCTTATCAACTGCTACCAGTACTTTCAGAACTACTACTGGTTACTTATTCTTATTAGAACTGCTACTTATTCTTATTAGAACTGAATGGGTCTTATCAGAACTACTACTGATTCTTATCAGAACTACTACTGATTCTTATCAGAACTACTACTGATTCTTATCAGAACTGCTACTGGTTCTTATAAGAACTGCTACTGGGTCTTATCAGAACTGCTACTGGTTCTTATAAGAACTGCTACTGGGTCTTATCAGAACTGCTACTGGTTCTTATAAGAACTGCTACTGGTTCTTATCAGAACTGCTACTGGTTCTTATAAGAACTGCTACTGGTTCTTATCAGAACTGCTACTGGTTCTTATCAGAACTGCTACTGGTTCTCATCAGAACTGCTACTGGTTCTTATACGAACTGCTACTGGTTCTTATAGAACTGCTACTGGTTCTTATAAGAACTGACGTATTCTTAATCTACATGGACCATATTCTTGGGGTTTTCTGTTGCTTAGTTACAATGTGTGCTTTAGCAGCTGTGTACAATTGGGCCGAGATGTGAACTGACACAATTTTACTATCCATTTTTTCCAAACAGATTGGTGACCTCATATTCTCGGCAGGAACAATAGGCCTATGTCCAAGCACCATGCAACCAATAGAGGGCGGTATCACACCACAGTGCGCACTCTCTTTACGCAGCTTAAAGAGGGTCCTTGCAGCTATGGAATCAAGTATGACAACAAGAAACGTTGTTGGAGGTGTGTGTTTTGTAACGGATGCACAACACTTGACTGTTGCAAGGCAACACTGGGAGCAACTCGCCAATTGTGAGGTTTGTGGAAATAACTGTCAAACTGGGGTCAATAATAATAGTAATAATAATAATAAAATGGCTTTTGTATAGCGCCCTTAAACCAAAAAGTGTCTCGAGGCGCCTATACAGAGGTTAAACATTTAAGCAAGTCAAGAATAATACCATATAGTTTAAGATAAACAGATTATTAAGATTGCTTAAGAAAATTTTGACTGGTTTGAAGATGGATTCAGGAACTGTAAGTACTTCAGCTGTGTTATGTAACCTATTGTTATTTACTTCATTGTAACCAAAGATTCTATTTTCACATTTCTCATTCTCAGGAGGAACTGTTTACAGACCCCATACCGAGCACGATTTGTTATGTTGTAGTACCTCGCTTGCCAAAGGACGTCTTAGTGGAGTGGCATGTAGTCGCTAGTATCAGCTCCGAACCATGGCAATGTAAGGATTCACTGATAAGTTTGTTGTTATTCATGAATGTAACTGAAATGCTATTACAAAAAGCCCCATCACATCGAACTCGTTCTCACTACTTTCTGAAGAAGAAAAAACAGGCTTAAACTGTATGTAAACGGAGATGACTTTTTATGGTCTAATTTCTGAGTGACAATGCCTTTCTGCAATTAGACGGAGTCGTAACAAACTTAAATTGAGATAGACATGCTATGGACACATTTTCTTTGACAGAATTTCAGATTGTTACTGGTATGAACTTGTAATCAGTGAGCTTTTTTGATTGAAACATAATTTTCTTTCTTTCAAATTGATAATTTGGTAACTCAGTTGGCTGAGACAAACTTAACACAGACTGTAATATAATTGCTTGGTCTTTGTTTTATCAGATACTACGATGACAGTGAACGGCAAAGCATCGTCAAATGAACTGCAGATGATGCTCAACACTCAAAACTCATCAGGACTCGTCACTTGCAGTGAGTTTCCAAGTTCAAAGGACAAGTTTATAAATAACACACGGATTAAGATGCAATGACACAGAAAGCTGCCCCAACACGAGCCTTATAAACACTCTCAACACACGCACATCTCTGTGGACATTCCTTTGCTTTGTGCACTTGAGAAAAAAACATATTCTTCAACTGTGTGGATGTGGTTAAGTCCACATAGTGTTTGTGGACTCCTTTTGTTCTCAGGTCCAGAGGTTTGTAGCGCATAAAACACAATCACTCTTTTCTTCAAGAGAGAATTAAAACATTATTTAGCTGTAGAACATTATAATTGCATTCCATTTGTAAAAGACAGCTTCTTGAGCAGATGTCTTAGTTTTCTGAGCACACAACATCGATGTAATGTGTCACTTATGACACTCATGGTGCATGAGCATCAATACCGCTGTCAATTGGCCCTGTTATTTCATTCCGTAAACCCGTGTCGGCTCCCTGGGGGAGTATGCAGACTCGGCTGCAGGCATGTAGGGAGTCAAGTTAAATTAACCACGAGAACTTTATCGTCTCTTAAAGGTACTCATTTATTCCTGGGTGAAGAAAAGTAATGATCATCTTACTGTCTTGCTCCTAGACACCCAAGTGTCACAACTGGAATTCCAATCCACACTCTGATAACTCTACCACCAGAAGTCGAGTCTGATGCACCAGACCGCTGGACCATGATGTGTTATAAAGTGTGGCTTTTCTATTACATGTAACGTCATATTATTTCTCTCCACAGAAACTACCCTACACACCGACACAGATTGCAACGTCTTAGTTGATGATTTTCTTGGTGCAGTGGAAGTTTTTCTTACAGAACGGACGTATTCTTGGAACAGCGCCCTCAGTGTTAGACTGTTCTACCGACAAGAATTGTTGAAGCATGAACAGCTTCTAAGTGGTGAGAAACAAACCAGACTTTCATTCTATTGTCAAAGATTAAATTGCTGTTGAAGGAATAGAATGTACAGACCGGACAATTAGGGTAGTGAGCAGTCACTATCACGGGCAGTACGCCGTATCGATACCTCTCGTCACTAACCCCTGGAAAGGAAGCACTGAAACCAGCGCTGATTGGCTTAGCAACTCTTTTCAGTACTTGCAGGGCACTTGTTAGGTGCTTTTCGGGAATAGTATGTGCGTGAAAAAACATATTTGGACGCAATACACTTTGAATGAATCATGTTTTTACATGACTACCCTAAACTGCATACTGTTTAGGTGTATTACATCAACAAAGAGTAGGGGACCAGTTGCTCAATAACCTGATGTGTCTTTTTGTCAGCCCCCTCTGCGTAGTCTCTAAAGGAGAGTGGATCAACAACAGGACTAATATCAAATGTTTTTAGATGTTTCAAACTCGCACTTTCAAACTCGCAAGGGGTCATGATCAAGCAAAGCATTCTAGGAAAGAAAAAAATTGGGCTGCTGTATTGTACACCATCGGTAGTGAAGTTGGTTGAGTTGGTTGAGTCAAAATACAAAGACTTAAAGTCAATTAACTTTTTTAGAGTGATGATGAAAATGGAGATCTTCAGCTTTGAAATTTAAGCCAACTGTCACATACAACATAAGCGCTTTTCTGTTAATGTTATCTTGATTTGTCTGTTTTCTGCCAACAGTGCTTATTACTGGACTTTGTAAGTCATCGCTGGTCTGCCCAGCGATATGTCTAGTACCTGTACTTAGTTTGCCAGGATCGTATGCTCTCACAGCCGTAATATTCCTTCAGCAGTGATGCATCTGACTGGATTATGCTTTACCATGGAATATGAAGCTTAACAGTGCCATCGCTCAACCACCCCATCACTCCGTCTTCATGGCTCTGGTAAACTTGTAGGAAAGTGAAATCCCAGGGCTTTAATTCATAGAGCTTTAAAGGCAGTGGACACTATTGGTAATTTCTCAAAATAATTATTAGCATGAAACCTTACTTGGTGACGGGTAATGGGGAGGGTTGATGGTATAAAACATTGTGAGAAACAGCTCCCTCTGAAGTAACATAGTTTTAAAGAAAGAAGTAATTTTCCACGAATTAGATTTCGAGACCTCAGATTTAGAATTTGAGGTCTCGAAATCAACCATCTAAACACACAAAACTTTGCGTGACAAAGGTGGTTTTTCTTTCATTATTATCTCGCAACTTTGACAACCAATTGAGCTCAAATTTTCACAGGTTTGTTATTTTATGCGTATGTTTAGATACAACAAGTGAGAAGACCGGTCTTTGACAATTACCAATAGTGTCCAGTGTCTTTAAAGGAACACGTTGCCTTGGATCGGACGAGTTGGTCAAAACAAAAGCGTTTGTAACCGTTTTTTATAAAATGCAAATGGTTGGAAAGATGTTTTAAAAGTAGAATACAATGATCCACACAAGTTTGCCTCGAAATTGCGTGGTTTTCCTTCTACTGTGCGAACTAACATGGTCGGCCATTTATGGGAGTCAAAATTTTGACCCCCATAAATGGCCGACGTGTTAGTCGACGAGGTAAAAGGAAAACCACGCAATTTCGAGGCATGTTTGTGTGGATCATTGTATTCTACTTTTACAACATCTTTCTACCCATATGCATTTTATAAAAAACAGTTACAAATGCTTTTCAAAGACCAACTCGACCGATCCAAGGCAACGTGTTCCTTTAAGCACAACACAGGTAACTGAGCTCAAAACTGTTTTGCTTTCAAGAATAAGGTTACCCCCAAAGGACCAAGACTTAGGTACCAATTGTAAAGTGATATGCTGCTTATTTTCTGCTTAGCAACATATTATTGAGCAACATTTTGTCTCTTCAGCAGCTGATTTGCCCTAGTATACACTTATTCTCTTTAAGCTTGGATTTAATCCAAAGTAAAGGAAAAAACAATAACACAATTTAACTGTCCCAAATACTTTATTTGACTATTAGTGAAAAAGCCATAAATAGCAGCAAAAATTGAACATTACTACTTCACTTTTTGAAAACAGGTTACAACAAGCAACAAAATCCTGTGAATAAAGCTAGGATTCAACTCTAAAATAAGTTCAGGATACTTAAAATAATTGCAAACAAATAATATTAAGTAAAATTAAACATTGCACGACTAAGCATCTGAATAATATACTGTAGAACTCTTAAACTCTATCATGGTGTTAATATTTGTGTTTAGATGTTAAAGAAAATACTGCAAATAAAATTCAGTCTGATTTCAAACTACCTCATGTCATACTTTTCTGTTCAGATATTTGCTGTATTATCAGTGTTCTTTGTAATACTACTATATTTTTTTTCTTTCTGGAAACCCCCAAGCAATTAATTTGTATATTGCAACGACTGAGATCAAGTTTGCCTGAATATTACAATCAATATAAATGGGCAGAGTGAAGACTTGTTTTGCTTTAGAGTCCAAACTGGGGTAGCGTCACATGCAGTTATTCTGATTTCAAGTGATAATGTTTAGAAAGAGTCTGTGACAGTAACAAGTCACAGGCCAGTAACAAAATCACAGGTCAGTAACAAAATCAAAGGGCAGTAACAAAATCAAAGGGCAGTAACAAAGCAACAGGCCAGTAACTAAGCCGCAGACCTGTAACAAGGCCACAGGCCAGTAACAAAATCACAGGCCAGTAACAAAATCACAGGCCAGTAACAAAGCCACTGGCTAGTTACAAAATCACAGGCCAGTAACAAAGCCACTGGCTAGTTACAAAATCACAGGCCAGTAACAAAGCCACTGGCTAGTTACAAAATCACAGGCCAGTAACAAAGCCACTGGGTAGTTACAAAATCACAGGCCAGTAACAAAGTCACAGGCCAGTAACAAAATCACAGGCCAGTAACAAAGTCACAGGCCAGTTACAAAATCACAGGCCAGTAACAAAGCCACAGGCCAGTTACAAAATCACAGACCAGTAACAAAGCCACTGGCTAGTTACAAAATCACAGGCCAGTAACAAAGCCACTGGCTAGTTACAAAATCACAGGTCAGTAACAAAGCCACTGGCTAGTTACAAAATCACAGGCCAGTAACAAAGTCACAGGCCAGTTACAAAATCACAGGCCAGTAACAAAATCAAAGGGCAGTAACAAAGCAACAGGCCAGTAACAAAGCCGCAGACCTGTAACAAAGCCACAGACCAGTAACAAAATCACAGGCCAGTTATAAAACCACAGGCCTCAATAAAGCAACAGAATAGTAATACAACCATAGGGCTAAAAAAAAATCCCAGGCCAGTAACGAAGCCACTGGCCAGTTACAAGACCACAGACCCTTAACAAGCCACAGGTCAAAATCAAAGCCACAGGCCTGTATGTAGCAAAGCCACATGCTCATAACAAGCCACAAATACATCTTGATTAGGCTGAATAAACCAGAGAGTGAGTGGCTGTAAATATAACAGATATCGAGATTTAGAAACAGCCAATGAATCCCACAGAACCATTATACACTGTGCATATTATGATTACACTGCTATCTACATGTAATAAGGTGTTAATCAGAGGTTAAATTTTGTTGTAATTACATTTCAATATGGAATTGAGACTCTGACTAGCTAGATCAATTGACCGAGGTCTAGATGTTTGATGCCAAAGTTTCAAAGTCGACATCTAACAGGAAAGCAAAATGATATTGTAAAAGACAACACTACATTATCACACTATACATACCATTGTCACTTTAGAACCCTTATTGCATTTACACAAAAGTACCGCCATTTATGGCTTAATTGATAAACAATTAGTTGGCAGACAAAGCTGCCGTCACGTTTAAATAGAATATCATTAATAAATTGAGGTATAACTATTAAAAAGACTAGCTCATGTTTCTTTTTTCTTTTTTTGAATCTCCGACCTAAAGATGGATAAACTGTATCAAAACCTCGACTTGCATTTACCCAAACTGAAAATGTTGACCCTACATGAATGTCATTGATACAATCTCTTAACCATTCCATGCTATGAGTTGGTGTTCTGTGTGTATCTCCGTTTTAGTCACAAGGCACGGAATCAATGATTATGAATATTTGGCATTTATATTCCTTAGCAGTTTGCTGCTAAACAAAAATAAGCAGGATCCCGTTACAGATGTTACATGTGACATGGTGTTTCAGTTGGTACCCATTATTCTGGTAAGCATACAACTGTCTTGTGCTTACCTAGTTTTTGTGCATAAGCAGCTCTATGCGATTGGTTCTATGCGATTGGACCTTGGATGAACAGGGTAACCCGCTAGGAGGGGAGATCGGACTACTGGTACCAATTATAAAACAGCGTGTAACACAATCCTTACATAACTCTGAAATGTTTTCTCATGGCTTATGCTCATTTTTGATAGGGACATGATATAGGGACATGTTATGTGTCAACCAGTTGTGAAGTACATGTAGAGGTTAACTACAGTCAATCCCTGTGGTGGAGATTCATTAAAAAGACTTAAAAAAAACAAAGTGAGCATGTCTTTTTAAGATGCACACATTCAAGTCAACTGTCCAAGGAAGTATTTGTTATAAAATGTGTACAATGTCAAATGTATATGTCTACTAAGATAAACAGTTGGCTACCAAAGCAACCGCAAAAGTTTTAGTTTTCTACACAGCAACAAGACCTATAAACTTGCTGCTTCTTTCTGCAGATTGAATTAAAGGAACACGTTGCCTTGGATTGGACGAGTTGGTCTTTGAAATGCGTTTGTTACCGTTTGTTATAAAATGCATATGATTAGAAAGATATTTTAAAAGTAGAATATAATGATCAATACAAACATTACTTGAAATTGCATGGTTTTACTTTTACCTCGTCGACTAACACGGTCAACCATTTATAATGGCCGACCGTGTTAGTTCGCAAAGTAAAAGGAAAACCACGCAATTTTGAGGCAAATTTGTGTGGATCATTGTATTCTACTTTTAAAACATCTTTCTAACCATATGCATTTTATAACAAATGGTTACAAACGCTTTTCAAAACCAACTTGACCGATCCAAGGCAACCTGTTCCTTTAACATTGCAAAATAATTACACCTTCCCAATATCTGAAATGCCCTCTGTTGTGAAAAGCATGCTGCTGTAACTAAGTGTTTCTGCAGGGCTTTTATTATTCACAAGCTAAATAAATCAGCCATTGAACATGAAAAATACATTGCCAGAAACCAAAACTCCTATGGCAATATCTCATGGGCGCGGTCTTTGTTAAAATTAGTCATACAAGAAAAAAATATATATATTCCAAACATCTTTAAATTTAATATTCTTACAATAATCACAAGTAAAAGGGTGGATAGAAAGGGTGAATTTCTAAGCTGTTTTTAGCTTGCTGTATGCTAATGATTGAAGTAATTCTATTGTTTATCGTTATCTAATATAGGTACATCATCGAGGGCAAATCTTGTCATCCACCAATACCAAACAAAAATAACATCAAAGTTTAACTCAATGTGTCAAAGTCACCCAGGGTCATTTTCATTGTTTTGCGTTTTAAACATCTTGCTCAACAAATTAGAACTGGGAACCATGCAATCAGGTGTGTTGATTCTCAGGTTTGTCTTCCTGATTTCATGATTTTCTCATTAACACCTTAAGCTTTTACATTTTCTTGAAAGGTGTATTAAATCATCACCCTCCTAGGGAGAAAAAGAGCAGCTTACATTGTGTCCAAGCCTGCAGTTTTTCTTTTCTATTTCTGGAGACGTAAAGAGTCTGCAAACCTCCTGAATCATAACATCATAACAAGTTAGAATGAGGGGATATTAGACCCACAAGACATTTTTCAGGAATTTCTCTTTTGTCCCATCTCATCATCCCTCAATTTGGCTGGTAAATGTTGTCTAGTGAATCTTTGACTGTGCTCAGTGCAACTGTGCATCAAACAGCTCAACAGAAATGGCCCCTGGGGATGATTTCACAAAGAGTTGGGACAAGTCACAACTTAGGACTAGTCCTAGCAGATATTAAAATAACTTAAGGCTGGTCCTAAGTTAGGACGAGTAACTCCTTCTAACTCGAGATAAGACTAGTCTTAACTCTTTGTGGAATCCACTGTTGGTGTATCTCTGTCTGGAATAAATAGGACCGTGTTTTAAGGGGAACTTCAAACCATAAACAGACAAGAAGGTATTTTGATAATTTGTGCATGATAAATTATTATGTTAATTTCAGACTCCAGCAGGTGCTTCAAAACAAACATGTCAAGAAATGAGGCTGTTCATTTCAATTTGTCCGTCCAAAATACCCTGAGCTGTGAAAGTACAAATAAAAGTTGTTTTTTTTTCCGTTGGGAACAAACCTTTCAACACACATGAATGTAAATATTACCTTAAAATAGACAGGTTGAAAGGAATTTTGTTTTTTAAAAAGCTAACAATGCTGGACCATCTGTTAGTATTCTACACTTGTTTGCATGCCATTAAATGTGTGGACTGTTTTCCTACTGGGACATTACAAAAGTTTGGATGTGTTTAATTTTTGAATCTGAATACAAAAAATTGCAACACGTGGAATGAATAATACATGCTGCAGTTTTAAAACTGCTAACACATGGAATACATGGCAAGTAATAAATACACAAATAGATACATGTTTGCTTTGTTGTTGTTATTTACCATGTTTACCGGGGCAAAAAAGCTTCCGTTTGTTTCTTACAGACCTTAATGTTGCAGCTGCTGAATACGAAGTAATGAAAGTGGTCCTGGTATGGCTAAATAGTCTGATACCCTCCTTACAGTAACAATGGAATTAGTACCCGTTATTGCTGTTGCATACGGGGAGCTAGACAAAAGATGCTGAAAAAATGGTCTATGAAACAGAAAATGCAAACATCAACAAATATCTTGAATTTTTTGTGAGAACTCATAAATATTTCACATGGTTGGCTTTCTCGAGTATGCAAATTTTGTCTATAAAACGTGCAGTCATGTTTTTTTTTCTCGTTTTTTTTCTTCTTCAATATTTGGACATTAATAGTAGACAGTTATTCACATCACAAACTGCGAGGGCGTTACACAAATCATTACCACGATGTTGCCTAGGTTAGGGGTGAATCCATAAAATATATTATTGGCAATTAATTAGTCCTGAGAAAAGAATAATACTTTATTAATTTATCTCCAAAGTCAACTTGTGCAAACTACTCCAAAAAGTTAGGAGTAAATACACAAAATTGTTAAAAAATTGAGTTGAAAATCACCTTTTTCGTGGGGACATAAAGGAATATCTAAACTCTTCAGCCTGAACAGTTTAATTCTATTTTTCGGAGTTCATTTTAGTTTCTTACCGTTTAGATGTTGTTTAAATGGAGATAACTTATGACTTAGTGAAAAAATATAACACCCCAAAAAATTAAATAGGGAAAATAATGTTTAAGTTTAGAGGAGGGCAGATAGGACAACAAACGTTTTGCATCATTGCTGTAAGAGCAGTTACCTAATTCTTTATGAGGCATTTAAAAAAAGTTGAACTAGTCCATGATATACACATTCATTTTTTAAAGTTTTTGTTATCATTATAGCAATCCGCACTGAATTAACCAAGCCACGGTTACACTTCAAATATGGAGATAAACAACTTCAAAATACCCACCACCAATTATCACATACTTCATGACCGTTACAGGTCTATTTGCTTTGAAAAAATGTGCTAAGTTCCTTAGTTAATATACAATTTACAACACTCAGTATATGTCAAAAAGTGGCCAATAAATATTTTGCAACACACTTTTTTTTGTTTAGCTTTTTTTTCTTTTCATTTTTTTTTTTTCCATGTACATTATGAATTAAATAATGGAATTAAAGAGAAATTCTAAATCAACTGTACACGGAGAGGTATTTCCCCTCCAATCTTTCTAGGTGTACCAAAAAACATGGCTGCATAGGCCGATTATTAACACTGAATACCAGTCTGGGATACTTTATGAACAAAGTAACATCGAACCGGCCAGCCACTTTTATTTACATAACCATTATGGGCAAAATTCATTTTAAAGTATCATCTATAGATAAAGAACACAGAAAAAGTAATGTTAGTTACGTATTAAAGTAGAATTGCAAAAAATATTTTAAATAACGTGTACCCCTTGATAACTATCAGTCCTTTAAAATCTTTCAACGACAGTAGCTCAACTTAAAAACCAGCGGAGCTCTGCCAGCCCCTCATCAGCCATGGGTGGCCTCTGGCCATGCAGTGAACCGTGCCCATGAAACTCAGCTTTACTAAACAACCACATCGGATGATTATGAGTTTAATACCGTTTGTTACACATGGTGGGTTGGCTATGCTGTTTTTCAGTGGACATGATTCCATTGTAAATCACTTGCATTGGAGTGTTTGACATGTATACCACAAATAAGCAGCGGACAAGAGGAACATATGACCATGGAGCTCCATGATGTGGCCATAGCGCAAGGACCAATGCTCCATGATATGACCATAGCGCAAGGACCATTGCTCACCACCTTACAAACAGAATAAAACAACAAAATACAACAAAACGCTTAAACTGGTACCCTCTTTATCTGCAATGGTAAAGACAGGCACTGAGCTTAGAGGCCCAATGATTTCAATGGATAGACATTACTATATATGCAAGAACCCATAAAACCCAGAGCGATCATGCTAATATAACAGGCGGGTAATGTGCGGGTGTGCGCGCTTACGCACACACAGTAGTTTGTGCGCAGAACAAGCCATGCAAGGTCATCACAGGTTACACATCTTGCAGTCATAAACTGCCACGTTGGTCCATATCCAGCTCAGGGGTCCGCCTCCTTGTAACGCAAAAGTGCAATATTTTTCTGTATTCCACCACTCACGCTTGTGTGATAACTAATATTGTTATTTTGGATCACAACCCTCTATCCTTACAAATTCTTAATTATGGCAAGGGATATGTATTTGCAAGAAATAGGGGTAAACACACTATATATGACAGGTTGATTGACAGCTCATATCTGGACCATCAAAATCACTGCTATCCTACTCCGTACTGAAATCCTTCATAAATAAATTCAAATAACAACTGATCATTTTGATTACAACTAAACTTTGGCATAAATATCTACCTTCTAGGTCCGATTGCAACAGCGATGCGGCATGTAGTGTAACCTATTCTATGAACAAGCCACCAGTCTCACATGCAGTATACTAAAACATGTCTACAGAAAAGGAAACAAAAAATCACCAAACAAACAAGGCAACCAATTGCACCTGAATTGCACATATCACAATACAAGTTCATCGATAGAAAAAACACAAACATGATATTTCAGTTCAGTTGTAAAGAATTCCTATAGAGAGATTTGCAAGCAGATGATTTTAAGATGAACTAAAGAGTAAAAGTCAAACCTAGCTCTGATGGTTATTAGTACAGTGCTGTGATACATACATGGACAAATGACGACGACAGATTCCCTTACACACAGAAAAATTAGACCTGTAAATTTTTCATGAGAAACAAAATTGACCTGGAAGGAAACCGACACAACCTGTCTGAGTTTCACCATACACAAGTTGGCTAGGTAGTATATAGCACTGATGGTTAAATCTCAATTACTCCTCGTGAACTCATACACATTATAATTGTTTTAAGTGTTTTAAAACTTCTTAAGGCCCTTCCCTAAAATATGAAGGGTAGATGTACAATCGTTTGTTTTGGGGTAAAAAGTATCATACCCTACAACTTGTCCCAATAGTTACCGAGCAACACTTGAATAGATTTCCCGTACCATTGTCCAAAAACAGGTTTAGGTTTTAAAGTATCTTAAAATGAAAAGTTGCTTGAGTAGTTTTCTACAAAGGAGTGTTTTGTCCCCGTTGTCTAAACTCGGCTAGTAATGTTGGGCAACACTATTTACAGATCCTTACCACGGTGATAACAAACCTCCATACCTTTTCTTCACACTTTTTGTGTGTGCATCTCAGTTTGAATACAACCCATGTAATATTTCTCATCGGTACGCAGAGTAATCAATGTCTCACAAACAAAATCGTCATCAGTTCAACACAAACCAAACCAACAGTACTGGTTTTTATGCGCCCAGGCCGTAACAATATTCAAAAATACTGAAACAGTGAAATAAATCTATGAACGTAAAATATAACTGTAGAAAATAAATATAATAACAACTAATATTGCACACAACTTACTGTTTACTTATACTCGGTTTTAAACTTTAAATCCTCTTACAATATACCCTTATTCACACCAGTGATACTTCTAGGCAACTTGCCCATTGTAGGCCCACTGTGCCTGGCAGTCATCCATGTACATTGAGTGTGTCAACAATCAAAAACATTCTCATTCATGAGCACTTTTGCCCTTTGACCTCAAGAAGTCGTGCCAAATACTTTCCATGAACATTTCAAGAGCTGGGTGTCTGTAGGAACACTAATGGATCTCAAGTATTTGTTTGTGTTTGATTGAAATAGATAAATAAATAAATAATAAATAGAAGAACACACTTACAAGTCCAATAAGTAAAGAACATTGTTTTGTTTACTTGCTCAATCTTCCCAACAAACCGTATGACTGAATTCCCACTGAATAATGTATGCTCATAAAATCCCTTTATACAAAAGACTTGACCATCACTGTCTTCTAACCCTTCGAGGTTTTTTTTAGATAATATATTTTGTTATCAGAAATCAAATCCACAATCTGAATTAAAAGGTGAACATTAGTATTCATTTTCCTAAATTTCTGATTTTGTTGGATAACTTTTTGCAAGATAGTTTAGTATTGTGTATAATGCACGTAAGCATTACTGGTATATATATATACACACTGATATAGAATACTTTCTGAAACACTCCATCCATAAACAGCAGTGGTCTTCAAATACTGAAAGAGAATCTTAAACTCTTAAACACTTAGAACTTCAAAGAACTAGAATTCACACTGGGTTGCCAAGTAATAGTCAAACAAGCCTGGCCTAGGAATACTTTGACTGCTGGCCTATGAACACTTTGACTGCGGCCAGCATCAGGCAAGTTTGAGTCTAGAGGTCTGGCTAATTGTAACTCCTCATGGAGACACTTTCAACAAGCTATGGCATACAATAACTGGTTCTTTAATGAGCTTTGTAAGCTTGCAACAGCCACAAATATGACCAGACATTAGAGCCATGTCTTTATAGTTCACCTCCCAATACCTCTGACATTGGAGCAACTTGGGTTCATAACACATGGAGTTTTACTAAAACCAAACATTGTCCACCAGTAAAACCTGCACAATCGCACAGTGTTACACAAGCTATGTTTTTTTTCCAAATTCTTCCTTGGGCCCAAACCTACATTGCCAACGATGTTGACAATGCCATCGTGTGGTAACATTCAATCAGGCTGCCCAGATAGAATTCATCGTTCAACCGCCCGTCCTGACAACTACGACCGCCATGGGGGGTCATTCCAGGTCAAATCAACCCCCCAAAAATGGAATGGTCATCATTTATGACCACATCTTCCTAACCGACTGGGCCAGAGACACCACTACTAACAAGTTTAGCCAACCAGTAGTCAGGCAGATACGGTCATTTGAAAATCGATGACCATGCCCATTTCGACCAAAAATCATAATACGGCAGGCTGTAGCGCAACAACTGTTGAACTGACGGGGACGGGGAAATCTGAGCATTTTCAGCCTCAATAACCCAAGAAAATTCAGTCTAACTTGAAGGAGCTGAGGTTTGTCCAATTAATGCACCCGACTTGGCACCCCATGGTATGATATCATAAGCAACTAAACTGCACAATATGAGATAGATCAGCCACAGCGAAACAAAAAATATGCTGGTGCCGACTTGGTATGAGAAGGGTCCCCCTAGCTCGCCCCCTATTCTCGGTATCTTCCGTCGGATCATCAGCACAGTGATAGCGACGATGGCTAGGATAGTGTACAGCATAACAGAGAACCCCAGAGCACCTTGGTCAACCCTGAACCCGTTCACGTCGTTCCAGTGATAGATGGCAGCGAGTGACCATGCAACGCCGATGCCGAGGAACACGTTGACTGCATTGCTGCCTGTCACATTACCGATAGATGCATCAGCATACTTGTCCCCTACCGCCGCTACTTTGCTTGCAAAGGTGTCTGTTTATACACGGAAAACAAGAAGAAAATCACAACATTGAATGCAAGTCTGTAAGGAATGTTTAGCTACTTTAATAATTATAACAAACTGTCAATCGCTATCAATCACAGATTCCTAAAAGCGCCTTACAAGAGACGAAAAAGTTTCATTTCATTTTATTTATTCTGATTTTGAAGCCAAGGACTCTCAGAAAATTTGCATTAGCGTTAGCATTTTGAGCATTCCAATGGAATGATCAGGTGGTCTCAACAGGCGGGTCCATTTAAATGCCCACTGGAATACTTAAGCGATCCAATCAGAACGTTCGTACCATTCAAACTTTAGCGAACCTCCCTAATCATTCCATGTGAGCAACCGTGATGATTTCATCGAACCCTTTGATGATCATAGGTTTTCGGCACTGACTAAGCCTTTTTCTTAAAATGGTAAAATTAGTTTGCAGCTGGGATAATAACCATGAAATGGCAGCCACAAGCAAAATTGATTCCCAAAAATAGTCATTACATGGTATTACCGCAAACCTTTCTATATCGTATTTCCACCATGCAAAGTTTCAAATCCTACTTCCCAAAAAAGGTTTCAGACTATTTCATACTTTAACACTAAAATTTTGTCATTTTCATAGAGCCTGAAATTACACGCAGGCCCTGTGAAGGCAATGGCCTCCGTTGCCCATCAATAGTTTTCCATTGACTTTAAGATTTTCCAATGGAAGTGCCCTGAGAAAATGGAAATGGCCTTGCGCTTTCAAAGGTGAAACTCAAGGCCTGGTTCATTGTTTTAATAAGCTAGAAAACAGGATGTACTAAAGTTATAAAACAGTGCAGTAGCTAAACGTTGATCAAACAATTTAGATCTACAAAAATATATATGCTGACCTGGTACGCTCGTTCCCAACGCCACAAATGAGATGGCCGTTACGCTGTCTTCAAGGCCGATGGTACAGCCGAAATGCGAGGCCAGATCATTGATGAACGCTGTCAAGACAGCGATGATGAAGATTGAAAAGACGAAGCAGGCCCAGCCGCCAAGGATGTCAGTCGGCGGCACGATGGCAAAAAGGATCTTCCAGAAGATGGTGAGGAAGTGCATGACGTAATCACCACAAGACGGTAGCTTCTCTTCACCACCTTCCTCACCGTCATCACCTTTAAAGTTTAATTTAAAAAAAAAAGAGCTTCAAATTCATGAATAGAAAACAATAGATTATATTGTATTGCAATAGCTTATATTGTATTGTAGGCAGCCTTAGTGATATATTTATCGATCTTGTTGTTTGAGAGATCTCTCTGTGAGCTCGGTGATTTGGGCTTGTTTTTTAGCCGGTGATAAATAGACCCCAAGTATTGATGCAAACGTTACACCCGTTTCCTTGTCTTTTATTGATGACTTAAAGACATATACAACAATTATGAACGATAGGTTAAAGGCAGACTTTTGGTTTTTGTAACCGTTTAATTGTTTCAATCCTATATAAATGTAGATGTATACAATCAAACGAACATACAACATGAACATTTCATTTCAAAAGGAGGACGCGTTTTTGAGATATCGTCGAAAATCCCTGCAGGAAGAATACTCCCTGATAGGAATACACAATCTGAGAAGCCTTAACCATCTTCGGCCATAAAAATCATTTTACATCACTTCAAAGTCAAAAGAGTCTAAATGCTTTATACTATCAAGTTTATTGTCATTAACTTTAAGAGTGAATTAGCAAATGTATACCTTCCCTTTTTTAATATGGCTTCTTATTTGGCATTTTAAATTCTGTAAAGAGCCTTGAGTTACTGTTTAGGCAGATTTTTGAACTATTTTCATATCAATTTATTGTTATCATTAAATCTTTTTGACTGGATGTACAAAATGTCTTCAATTCAGCCCTTGGCTGCTATGATATTTTTAATGAATAGACCAACAGAGAATAAATGAATGGATGATTGCAGACAGGCCTGGAGTGTGTGTCAAGATATAGCCTTGATGTCAGCAGACCTAACAAACACAGTCTAACTCCTATAATAAAATGAGAACCTCAATGCCCCGCCCATAAGTCTTGTCTGTTATTCATTGGCTGAACTTGAAACCACAATGTACATGTACATCAAGGAAAATTTGTCTTTCTAAACTTCCAAAACCAGCAATAACTTATTTGATATAAAAATAAGAGCAGCTGGGAAAATGTGTAATCACATATTGTGACCCAAATCTTACAATGTAAATATGAATTAATAAAATAAAAAGCTAATCTGTGACGATATGACCTAGATTACACGAGAAACAAACCGCATCAGCTTGCCCCACTAGCACAGTTTGATTTAAAACAAACTACGATAGCGTTACTGAGTTAATAATAAGGATATTCCAGAAACTTGATTCGTCCATGCCTGTAAATGCAAGTGAGTTTATTTACTTGGTGCCAACGTGAATTTGGAAAAATGTGTGTCACTGTGTCAAATAGCTCCCTAGTTTAGCGATAAAGATAATACAACAGTTGAGAGAAAGTAGGGACTGGCATTTCCCCCCCCCTTTTTTGTGAGCTTAACTTGGATTGCTAAAAACAATATAGATTCCTCTCAATCTGAAAGTTCACTAATTAGGTAAAATAAAAAAAACAATATCCCAGTTGATTGTCCTAGTTTTTTTCAGACAGGAGGGCCTTTGTTCATGCTGTATTTTTGTATTTTTTTTTTCTTCCAGGAGAAAAAAAGTCGGACTTAAACACTTCTTTCAAGGCTCATACCAGTACCAATCTTCCTGATCACATATCCATCTGAAACCCCGTATAAGTCGAGGAACTAGTCTTTGAAGCTCCGTGCAAATCCCCCATTGCTCATTCTGATTGCCGCAATCAACAAAAGCTGGATGTTATTTCTGTCACAGTCTCAAAATTTCAGATCTTGGTCTAAGTTTTATATTTTCTATTCTTAGACTTGGTCTCAGTCAACCCCATCAAGGTTTCAAATCTACCGTGAATGCATTTCAAGATGATCTGTACTAAAAAACAGCCATGTTAGTCCGATATATAAAATAAGGAAGAGTGGTAGCACTTAAAGACTTAAGCTGTGCTCCCATTGGACTTTTTCTTCCGATAGACGCCTTCCACGAGAAAAAGTTAACATGACCAGGCTTTGGTGTAATTCTACCGTAAGTTCCAACCTGGACTTTTATTCGCGAACGTTTGCATAGTGTTTTATAGCATGGTCGCGGTAGCTTTACAGCACGAGGCTGTTCCCGTTTGACTATTTATCAGCCCTGTTAAGTTACCATGGCTGCGCATAAACCTTCCATGACCTCTATCGGCCTGTTAGTTTTACTTCATGGTCCCGATAAGTTGACCGGGGGGTCAGTTTACCATGCATCCCTATTTTGTCATTCTAAAGAAAAGTCGCGGTACTTATAAACAAAGTTCAATGGAACTTTATGGCTTAAAATGATTCCATAAACTACAGTATGATAATTATAACAGTTTGGGGGGCTTTATCATCCTTACTTGCAGGTAAGAGCTGAATTGTGAATGACGCCGCTACAACGTGTTTGAGAAGCAGGCATGCAAGGGTGCCTTTGTCTGCCAGCCAACCCATTATGATCACAGAGCACAGCCAAGATCGAAAGTGTTTGATTTTTCCCGAGGGAGGAAAACCGGATAGTCTGGAAAACCCTTGTGGCACAGCAGAGAACCAACGCACAACTCAACTCAACTCACTTATGGGCCCGGCCGGGAGTTGAACCGGGTCACCTTGGTGAGACGCGAGCGTGTTACGCACAAGCCAACCATGCCACCCTACTGTGTGAGCTTTCGTAGCAACAACTACTTCCTCAGACAAAAGATGATCTTATTAAAGCGAAATATCAAAGTTGACAAACCTGCACTGACTGTAAGTGCCTCGATAAACTGCTCTCTCCAGGATGATGTGCCCACCACCAACGAAACATTGGTTTTCTTGATCAACTTGTCAACAGTGTTCTGAAGAGTAATGAAGAAATAGAGAAAGCGTTAGAGAAAATGCTCAGAAAACAATAGTGAGTGTTTTAGCTCTTGTTTTACTTTTGTGTAAAAATGCAAAGACACAAGTATAGTTTAGGGTATATTATGTATAAAAATCATGTAATATAGGAAGCTATAGAGCTCTGGGATGAACTAGATCTTATTGATTTAAACTGCCTACAATAGTAATATATGTATTAACAATACTAATTTAGTTAAAACATGGTCCATATAACATGAGGGAATCTCAATGCCATCATTTTTTCTTTTCAGCAAGGTATGCAAAACTATGTATGAAATATAAGACCCATTTAATTACATTAGGTAGAACCCTACAATTCAATTAAATATGACATTTGAATCCATACTGAGCAGTACATAACATAAAAACAAAAGATAATTATTGTGAAGGCACAGTCCTAATACGTCAAGGCCTGTAGTAGAGTGCCTTAAGAAGAGACAACTAAAGAAATAATAAATTAATCAATGAAATAGTTAATTAATTATGTGATTAAGACAAGACAAAGATAGACAAACGATCTGACCAGAAAGAAATCAAGTTAAGTAAGGACTACAAAACCCCCATTCATCAGCAGGGGAGAAGCCAACTCTGGAGAATAAACCAAAGGGATAAAACTATACACTGGTAGATAGAGAATCTTTTAAAGAGTTCATACATGTACAAGCAATGGTTTTGGGCTGGCTTTGGCTTTATAGCTCCGGTTTAACGCCCAGTCACACAGAACGACAAAAAAGTGCGCCCTCGATTGATTGAATTGCTCCATGCAGAATACTCCCACGCTTGTTCAACCAATCATGGGCGTGCATTTTTATCGTTCTCGTTATCGGGGCCTGTGTGACCGGGCCTTCAGGCTCCGTCCCCTATTTTGAAGCCTGGTACCAAAAGCACACGTTTCCATTGTAGTGAAACATGAAGATTAAACAATAAATCAGCCATGCGTGACCGGGGCATACATCAGCTAGGTGCTAGCCACAACCACGCCAGTTGTATCCTGAATCAGCATTTTGTGAGCACTTGTGTCTACGTTCACTCTCCCAGGCCACAGAGGTGCGAATCCATCACTTCACTGCATGCTATAAGGATGCATTGGTAATAAGTAATATATTTCTGGCGTGTCATAGCCTAGCTAGGGGTTAAAAAGCACAGGGTTCAAGCTTGTGTGTATGATCAGCAGAGTGTGGGTTCATGTCCACCAGGTCGTGACACTTGTGTCCTTAAGCAAGACACTTAACCATTATTTCTCTGTAAAAGTTGGAGAGGTAGTGATTTCTGCTCTACCAGCCAGGCTACTGATGGATGATGCTCCCAAGCCTAAATCTGTATGGACTGTAAATGGGGTAACAATGTTTCAGCCCTAGAAGTAGGTGGCAATCGGTCCCTGGAAAAATAGTTGATTGTAGCCCACACCTTGAAGTGGCGTCAGGCCTTGTGTGTCTTGCGACTTGCATAAAAAATAATATAAAAAAAGTAAAAACAAATATTCCAGAGCAAAATTCCACAGCTCAATTTCCTGGAAACTGTTTTCAACTTGACATCAACGCGGTCACAAGAAACAAATGCCAGATACTTTTACCCAAAGTCATCACTGCACTGTATCAAATGCCTATTTATTGCCATCTTTTTTCTCTCTACCCTACTCATAGCTTTACCAGATGTTGTGGTGACGACACCACAAGGGCGCTGTTCTCTGCATGCTCTATGTGAAGAGGCTTAATTAAAGAGATGCTGTTAGCAGTATGAATGGAATAACAGTGTGAGGACCCTGTCTTCACAGCTCCTTAAAGGCACATGGACTGTCAAAGACCAGTACTCTCACTTGGTGTATCCAAATTACATGTACATGCAAAAATCATTATTTCAATTCGTACTTACACGTACATGTACAGTAAACCTGGAGTAACTTGCATAAGCTATTCAGTTATTGAAGAATGTATCACTCGGGTCAGGAAATTTCATCTTTGAGAGAAAAGCCCATTTTCAATTTGCAGAGGGTGCTTTCAACAAACAATCTTGAACTCATGAAGGGAATGCCATTGCGAGACCAGAGCAACAAAGACTATGGCCTCTGTATATATCCAGATCTGAAGTACCATCACCCATAATGCACTGATCTACTTACGGGGGCGCCTTATCCATAAGTTTCTCAAAACAGACACAAGCGAGCCTGAACAAACCTTAAACTCTGTGCTCTCCATAATCTTGACATCGAGACGGTTCATTTCTCCCAACTGTGGCTTGCCAAGATCAGCGATACGCCTATCTTCCTCAGACATGAGCTTGTAGGATTCGTCATGCTCACTGGTGTAAGACTCATTATCGCTCCCTGCCAAAGAAAAAAGAAGAAACTGCCAGTAAATCGACCGTTCAAATTCTTTGATGCCGAGAGTGTTTTGTGATATCTTGAAAAAAACTGAATGAATATTCTCCTGATAGTTTTTTCCTAGAATGGGGAAGAATTGGCAAATAAAATCGGTTTTCAATTAATTTTTGTTTGTTATATTTTTTAAAATTTATATGAAAAGAACCCCCCCCCCAAGAATTTTTTTTACATAAAATAACCCAAGTTAGACTCAAACGAATAGAACTGTGGGTTGTTAATTAGTATGCCGATTTAGCAATCTATAACTGATTTTTCCCCCCCCCCCCCAATACAAGTACATCTCTTAGAGTTAATTTTATAGAGATGTTAACAGATTGTATGCATTTCTGTGTATTTGAACAATGGGATCGGTTAGAATGTGATTGTTTTTAGCTTCATACATGAAACAATTACTGCTTACTTTTGCAGCAAATTTGAGCAGTGGAACCATTCACATCACTGACAGGCGCATTTTGATATTTTGGCTGGTGAGCCATTTCTGCTAAGCAAACAGCTTTCTGAGCTTAGCACAAAATGTGAGCTTGTCTGCTCTGTGGCAGTGATCCTTTTTAGGGCGGAAGGGCTAGTTTAAGGTAGCATCACTGCAGGCAGCAGGCAGGTCTAGCATGTTACATAATTTTTTCTTTTAGCAGGGCAAATGGGCAAAAAGGAGCAGTGTCAGTTCTCGACATGGTGCTTTAGCATCCCATTCTGGTAAGCAAAATTGTTTTGTGCTGAGCTTTGTTTGTTGTGCTTAAGCAGGTCTCTGGAATTGGGCCCACATCTTGGTATCAATTCAAATGTTGTTTTTCAAATCACTGAGAAGTAGCTATATACCGGATATACATGTACAGTAACTTTGAACTACATCAGTGTTATGAGAGAGGGTGGGGGGTGGGGGGGACATAACTGCGATCAATGCATTACAAAACATTTGACCAGTCATGAACTCTATATACTCTTTACTGTCCTTTTTAGCAATACAGAGCTGCTATAAATTCCTTGACTGCAAAACCTCACGAAATACGTCAGCAACTCGCAGAGAAAAACAATTATGCCATTGCCCCTGATTGCGCGACCTTCACAGCCTGCAAAAGCACTTTGTGTCTGTATGCTCTTAAGCGACATTAGTTTAATTTGTGGTTAATAATGAAATTTAATGGCAGTCCACCATGTATTAAGCATGTGAGTTCTGAGGCAAAGATGTAGAAATTATTTCAGTGAGAAAATTAGTGGCTTTTGTTAGTTTGTTAATCAGCTTTGTTGAATACTGCTAAGCTTTCGTCTTTAACATAGCACAAATTACAAAGGTAACCATGGAATTAATTCACAGTTTTAAGTGGAAAAGTCTGTGAAAGATGAACAAGGAATACTAGGTCTTACTTTAAAAGATAAAAGTGTATATATCTGCTCACTCTGTCACTTGCATAATTTACAATCAAAGGTTCGCCTGTACCTAGTACTTTAGCATATGTAATCGCCTCCGTTTAAATAAATGCAAAAAGACCCTATGCACAATGTGCAGCGCATATACACGCGCGTCTCCCCTCAGCCATTTTGTGTGTCAAAACGTGTCTAAAAGGCAGAGATGGTAGCCCGCAGACAGTTAGTTTGGAGGTGCGTAAACACGTGCACCGTTCTTTTGTGCATGTTTTGACATATAAAATGGCAAAATGACATACAGAGGAGTCTCGCTTGTTCGAGCGCAGCTTATAGTGAATAGGGTCTATTGTACATTTATTTTCTGCATGGGTTGAAAACAAATTATTCCCTGTTTTCATCTATTACTGGTCATATTTTATGAAGCAATTCAAAGGAAGTGCAAACTAAAGTCATCACAACACGCCAAAATGCTGCCCTATATACACTCAAAGGAATTCACACAGAAACCCTATCTTTAAATTAACGACTGATGAACTCAAACCCCACACTCTGCTGATCACAGACACAAAAGAGCTCAATTCCAGTGGGCTTGACCATTCGGCCACGACGTGCAACTTCGCGAAACATTTTATAATAAATGTGTCATCATAGAGTGGAGCATTTATAAAGAGTTCATGGAACGGGTTTAAGCTTCCTTTAAATATAACCGCAGTGATCTATGCTGGCTACTATTTGCTATGCAAGCTTAAACTATCATACAGAACCTGCAATACAGATTGGTTAAATGGGTTGTGCACTGCAATACAAACCGTTCCGAGAACTCTTTATATACATTAAGGCAGTTAGCCTGCACTATATGAAAAAAACATTATTTATAAAGCACTTTTTACGCAAAGACCTCTTTCATAAGGGTTCAGACGAGAGACCAAAAACTGTTTCTTGGATAATTTCTAACATAGAATTGCATCACTAATGGCCATCTAAAAGCTACCCCCCCCCTAAAAAAAAAAACTCAGAACAATTTCTAACAACAAAATAACGAGACTGAATCAGCCCTGGTAGGGCGCCAGTTTGCGTAGGATGAGGAGGAGGAGGAGGATGAGGAGGAGGATGAGGAGGAGGAGAAGGAGGAGGAGTCTACCCTGGGCTAGAGACTGAATATGTCTGCACACTGAATGTTAACCTTGAGTTGCTGATCTTCTGAAGCAGCAACTGATGCATTTTGCTTTGCTACATGTATATACAATGGAAAAAATTCATCGCCACCTACATCCAAACCCCAACTCCCAGCCCCCCCCCCCCAACCCCCCGAAATGTCAAAAGTCAACAGCCGCAATAAAAAGCTCAATTTGAAAGTGATTCTTGCTGGGCACGGACGGACACGGCGGTTGAAACAGCAATCAACACTCGTAAGGGAATGCCTAGCCCATGGTTGTGAAAACACTCGCGGCATGCTTTGGGGTTTGTGTGTGCCGCGTGAAGGAAAGTTAAATATGACTATAAAGGCCCGAGTACATACAAAATGGCAGGAAAAAGATGATTCCTGTTTTGATAGAAGAGACATGATTGTTGTGCGACTATGAACATGGACGATGCGGATGGAATATTTGCATAGAGAGGGTGGCATTATAGGAGAGGCATGGGAGGGAGGGGGTCAATCAGAGTTATCAGAGATTTCATCATGGGGAGCTGGTGTCCTGAAATCATGATTATAGGAATCAGAACTTTGAGTGAAGATGTTGTTTGCAATGACACTTTAAAGAGACTTCTCAGCACAGCAATTATCATGGGACAGCATTATAACTGCGCTGCAATACGCGCTGCTCCAAAAATTAAGCATATAGTGCGTTTCCACTGCATACGCAGTGCGCGGAGCCCAAGCCTGAGCCGGAGCCCAAGTCGAGGTTTGAGAAAGGCCCCTTATAAATAACCGGACACAAATTAATGCGAACAGCTGTTAATTTACCGGGCCGGTAAGGTTACTTACCGGGCCGGTAAGTTACCAGACCAAAAAGTCCAATGCAAACGCGGCTTTAGAGTTTGATAAAGTAAAACAAAAACAAAATGCCTCATTTGCAGGATGTAAAAAATGTCATAATCAAGAAGTAGATGCACAAGATTTCTCTTGTTTAGAATCAAGGTGGAGATGAGAGTCCCATGAACAGATCCACCTCCTTGAGAAAGAGACTAGATTGAACTGCAGACAAACATCAGAACATGCTCATCCCAATTTTTTTAATGGATATTGAAGAGAAACGGCTGATGATTTACTCAGAGTTGTTATGCACTTACAGTTCTCTACAAGCTGACATTATCGAGATATACAATGACTGCCATTAGACTTTTTTATCCTGTCAGTTTGGTTACATCGATGAGAGCAAAATATGTGAAGAAATCTGCATCACCAAAAAGGGTCTCTCTACAACATTACTACACGACATTGCATTATCTTACATCACAGAACCACTACATGGTTGTCATAATTTCAAACAGTAACTCAAAACAGTTTCTCCCCACTGTATCAAACACAGTTTGATGTTGTATGATGATGAGTGGGTGCAGGTTGACAAACAAACCTGCTTTGAATCTAAATCACGTACAAGCTCGCGGTGAGCACATATAATATATACTTCACATATCTTGAATAAGAAGGGCAAGAAACGTGTTGATGCATGCGTGATCAGTCATGAAACATGGTCATAAGACGACAGGCTAGCAACAAGGCTTTTAAATAAAAGTTAGCATGCAACCCCACCATGCAGCATAACTTCCCCTTCAAGATATTCCATTTCACCTTTTTATAAGTTAATTGGATTAATCCAGCCCTGAAATGTGATTAATCAAATATGCAAATGAAATGAAAGAGTCCCCAAACTGACCAGTTTAAAAGATCATGTCTCTTGGCGTCAGGGTAGAAACGGTTTAAGCATTTAATATTACCACTTTAGCATGACGTTTATTAACCAGGCTAATTCTGTTGATTTTCACAAAAAATTTTGCATTTTAGACTTGATCTGACTGGTTCCTGTTTCCAAAAAGCTGCTTCTAAAAGTACCTTGGGTCCCCAAAAAGTTGACTCAGCTAATTTAAGTTGAAAGTTTTTTGTTTTTAACTGATTTTGAAACTTGTGTATCATAAAAACAAATCCGGCTTAAAAACAACAGCTGCTAAAGCAATTTAGCGAATTCACGATGTGGTTGGTCAATGTTAAACAATGTAACACCAGACTGTACTTGTTTATTATACAAATATTGGATGCAAGAGTGAATTGTTCCAGAAACTAATCACATAGTGATATCTGGACTAGATTCCATTTCCTGAGGCAAAGCGGAGTCATATGGAAAAGGCAGATTTCACCGAGTTATTATATTATGCGCGTGTATGAATGAAATGCATCTAATATTGGTGTTCTATAGATCCTTATCAATTGAAATTTGTTCACACAAAAAAAAAAAAAAAAAAAAGACACAGACACTTGTCCGACCCCAATCTCCTAAAATTCTCGTTATAGCACGAGTGACTCCATGCAGACATGAACCTTGTCTATTATGTTGTTTTGAGGAACGGGTGGTGAAGCGTTTACTTTGGGAATGATGCTGGGAAGTGTAAAAAAATATCAATATTGGACTCCAATATAAAGTTGAGGATTATTGTGTCAGCAAAAAAAGGTTGACTCCTGACACCTTTTCCACCAATCAAATGACAAGGATCTATGTGTGTCGTATACAAAAAGAATGCTTTACTTTATGTTTTTACCAGTTTGTATTAACTTTTTATTTGCCAACATGGTTAAAATTGATTAACTGATTGATTGATTGATTGATTGATTGGTTGATTGAATGCTTGATTATTTTAAAAGGACAGATCTGACATGAGGGCCATAAATACATGTTCAGGGTACACAATAAGATCAAAAATTAATAAGAGAAGTCAAAGTATGCACAAAGCAAGGCCATCTTGTACATTAATAACCAATTTGTCACAAGAGAAGCAAATTCTTCATGCACCAGGCAATCCCGTATGGGGCAGACGTCAACTTGTGAAAACACCAGGGATTTTTCACCCCAAAGGGTGATATGAGATACATTATATGCATTTCCTATTTTAATCAGATCAATCTTAAACCCTCCAAGCTAAACCCATTAGTTTACCTCTTTCAAGATACAAGGAGAAAAAGAAATGTCTAATCACGTTCAAATGAACAAGTCCTTCAAAATTGAGCAATGTAATGTAATCTGTCGATCCAGTTTGAAATTAGCTGCTAGTTTGTCTGCAAAATGGTAAAAATTCATAGCTGCTTTACTGTAAGTCAAAAAGTTAGAGCAGAACGAGGGAAGAAAACATGTTTACATTTCATCATGACACCAGAGGTAATTGCTTTTGTATGCTTGCGCTTCAAACCTTTGTTAATCCATGTGTATATGCACCGAAAAGGACGCAGGGCCTCAAATGAAATGGGGCGGGGGGGGGGGGGGGGGGAGGGGTATGTGAATCATTGCACTCTTAAATTACTTATTTATAATTCGTACATGTACATGGTCAAAGGTCCTAGTCTACCCTGAAGATGCATCAAATTCATCCAAGTACACGTATCTTTGATCTGCTTATCGCTTAGCATAATTGAAGCCAATGGTAGTAGGCTAGGTAATCATTTGGCGAGATCAGTTTTTCCATTCACATAGTACCGGAAGGCCTGTGATTTGAAGGTGTGCCGCGCCTTTCGCCAGCTATGGCTTGAACATTCTGCACCTCTAGCAAGTCAAAGATAACAATTTTGCAAGCTGTGAACCGTTGGGGGGAAGTGTATAATGAAGTTTTTTTGTACAGCTTTCAGATTAAAATTACATCACAAACTCTAGCCTTATCTTAAAGTCACCTGGAAGTGGTATTTGTTCAAAATAAAGCTTTTGTCACTAACATATTTGTTTTGATGAGTGGAATGTGAATAAACAGTTAACTAAGGTTTTAACAAATCAGTTCTTATGTTATTTACTAATTTAAGAGTAGACCCCGACCCGAGAGGGCGCTGTTGGTGACGTCAATCGAGGCAGACTTTGCCTGTAATGCGTACAGTAAACACAATTGCAAAGTACATGTATGGACCAGGTTGTGAGTTTGTACGTTTCAAAAAAAAAAGTTTTCGTTTTTTTCCGGCAATGCCGACCAGGTGTATTGCTGCTGAATGCAGAAAAACACTTTTTGAAATGAACCAACTCACTTGGACGGACATGTACTTTGCACGTGTGTTTACTATACGCATTGCAGGCAAAGTCTGCCTCGATTGACATCACAAAAGGGGTAGGCGGAGTCAGCCCCCCAAACAACTTCATATATTTTTTAAACATACAAATCGTGACAAACAATTACTAACAAAATTGTTTTACTGTTCATAATCATATACTGTTATGTTTGAAAGAAAAAAATTCTATTTCCAGGTGACTTTAAATATTATCATCAAAGATGAGCTCACCATTAGGGATCAAACATTCGCTTTTATCTGATGTCATTATTGCATTGATATTCGTTGCTAGCATATTGCAGGATGCTGAAGTGTCCAGTGCACCGTTAGGAGTAAATGGTGTTTGAAGGCATGGAGTGCACATTACCAGTTTACCCAAGCACATAAATGCATACGAATGATACATTTACAAAGCAATTTTTTGCGTTGTCCCCATCCCCACTCTTAAAATATTCTGGTTTACTGGTGACAACATCACTTGCAAGGGGTCAATACTTTCTTTAAAAGCAGATGATCATGGAGGAAAAAGCAAAAAGGAAACACATCAATGTTTTAAGTTCCCCCTTTATTGAAAAGGCTTTAGAAAAGCATGAGGCTTTAAATTATGTTAAGAGTGATTATAAAAGAGCCGGCAGAATCCATGTGAAGAAAATGTGGCAAGCACATCGGTATTAAAGTAGAAACCGTGGCAAGAGATTGCCACATGGCTAGAGCAGATTAAAACAAGCGGCAAAATAGCAAGGACAGTCGGATTAATTACTCTCTTGTTTTGACTCCCGGCAAGAAGAGTCAAGCCGATGATGGTGATGGTGATGATGATGAGTTATAGTAGTGTATCCATAAACCTGGCTTTGGTAGTAAGTTGTTAGCGATGGAGAAAAACAAAATAAATGAATTAAAAGAGTTGTGACCTGCTTTTTCCAAAAGGGCATTACTGGGGGCGTTTTAGCCGCACTCCCTAAACATGCATGGTGTCTAATATCTGACCGCAGCTTTGTCTCAGGTTGTCATGTATTTAAATTCACTGAAACAGACTCCTGGTTTAAAGTTTTACTTTTGTCTTCAGATTCTGCAGTTCACTTGCGGGTTACGTTCTGTCGGTCTTTATTGACACTGTCTGCTATTGCAAGAATCACATAGTGAATTGAGAGTGCTATTAGTATCATGATTGTTTCTATTGTACATCTCTAAGAAAGAAAGGATGTCTCAAAAGCACAGCTTGTGAATACCTTGGCCCAATTTCATAGAGCTCCTTTAAGCACAAAATAAGGTTACCATCCAAAATACCATATCACATGTAACAATTATGACTGGTATCCTGCTCCTTTTTGCTTAGCAGAATTGTTGTTTAAAGCAATATATCCTGCTTAAGCATCTCTATAAAATTGGGACCTTGTCTTAATTTGAGCAACAAAAGGTATAGCAATTTGCTCAGGTGTATTTAGGCAATGCCTATCTTCATGAATCTCCTCTGTTTTGACAATGCCAATTTCACTTCATATCTCCTCCTTTTTTTTGCCATGTGTCTGCCGCGACACTCCAAAATTTAAGAGGTTTAGAATGGATTGTTTAGAACGTGGGCTGGACAAGTTTACGTGTCCTGAGAAAAATTTTGAAGGGCGAGGATGTGTGAGTTATACAAAACAAACATTTGAATGCATTTGGTTTGTGCATTGTTGCAGAATATAATGACTCAGTTAAATCTAACCTTTCCATTTTACTTAGCTGCGCCTCATGAAATGGAACAGTCCAGATTTCACCTTGTGATTACATTCTGCAACAATGCACACATACGCATCCAATATTTGTATACATTCTATGAAGCAACTCAAAGAGGAAGTGAAGTTCAAGTCTCACTAGACATTCAAAGTGCTGCTCTTGATTCATGAAAAATTTAAAGGGAGTAAATCACTCTCAAAACCCCCATCTTAGAAATTGTGAATAAATGTATGAGGACCCCGATAGTGCAACCTCAACTGTGCAGTGTGCTACGTTTCTTCCAGAACATTCCCCATCCCCTCTCCTTTCCACGGTTCACCGGTAATCAAGGACCCTTCAATAGAAGCGTGTAATATGAGATGTGAATTTCTTAGCAGGGCCTCTGTGTGCTACTTCAAGGAATGAACCCCCTCCCCAATCTCCCCATGGTACATCTTACAGCTTACTCCTTGTGGGAATGCAAGTTGACACTTTGAATAAGACTTGACTACGGTCAGATATGATTTTTGGAAGGAGGGTAAATTCATTCACACCCTCAAATTTTAAATAAACACACCAAAATTCACCGTGAATATTTATTTGTTCCTCTAACTAAAAAGCAGGTCACAACAATTGAAATGTTCCCAGCAGCAAAATGCTAGCAGTGCAAAAAAGTAATAATATAAATAAACAACTTGAGATCCAAAAACAGACCCGGACTTTTCTGCGACTTCCATGGTTTCCATGGCCTTTTGGAGTGCTCCCTGACTACCGTCCCTGTAAAGGAATATATTTAGGGGTTGGTCAACGAAGGCATCAGACTGAAATTCAAAAGGAAAATGCAAACAAGTACCATCACCTTAATATCCACCACTGAGCTAGAATCTGAAGACACAAAAACCCTCAAAAATACAGGCTTTAATTTAAAATACCCACAATATTAAAAAGTTATACCCAAATAACCCCTTGCCATTTGCAATGAACATACATGTATTTTATCAATTAAGCTATAAAACCTGGAAAATAAACTTGAATATTTGAGCCTAGCTACTCTAAATTTTGGAGAGAGAAAATATTTTAAAAGATATACGCACATAATGCAATCCTGACGCCCATAATATCTTAAAGGGACACACAGGCTTAGGACATTTGGGCTACAAAATTGACCCCAGCATGACTCTAAGTGTATTCCAGGGTACAGGTAAAACAGAAAAACATGTATTTTTATCAAGCAACCATAGTTGTAAACGACAGACATAATAAGCTTTAAGATTTGGTGCAGATACAAATTGAATGTTACAGGGGCTACACAAGATTATGACAAGAATAATTTGTTTTTTGGAAGAAATAGTGACTCTAAAAGCAACCAACACTTTTATGAGACTGTGTTTCTTTTAAGAAGAGATTAACAATTGCAGGGTTTATAAGAAAAGGGTAATAATAGTTATCAAATGTGTTCAGCACTTTAGTCGTGCTGTAATGACGAGTCTACCAGGGAGAGAAGGCTAGATCATATGTTCATCTCATTGATTTAAAGACAGTGGACACTATTGGTAATTGTCAAAGACCAATCTTTTCACTTGGTGTATCTCAACACATGCATAAAATAACAAACCTGTGAACATTTGAGCTCAATTGGTCGTCGAAGTTGCGAGATAATAATGAAAGAAAACACACCCTTGTCACACCAATTGTGTTCTTTCAGATGCTTGATTTTGAGACCTCAAAATCTTAATCTGAGGTCTCGAAATCAAATTTGTGGAAAATTACTTCGTTCTTGAAAACTATGTTGTATTTCAGAGGGAGCCGTTTCTCACAATGTTTATGTACTATCAACAGCTCTCCATTATTCGTCACCAAGTAAGGTGTTATGCTAATAATTATTTTGAGTAATTACCAATAGTGTCCACTGCCTTTAAAGGTTGAAAAATCTGTAAAGTCAAACTGATAAAAGACTTTATTTTTCTGAGGATGATGGTAAAAATGCTTCTGTCTGTACTGTTTTGACAAAACTATTTAGAACTTTGGAAAACTCTGGGGATGCTAAAGACTTGCAAAATGCAAACAGCCTTTCTCCACATTATTTTCTGTTTTACTTTATTATCTGTAAATTAGGCCTATAACTACATGAAGTTTGAGCTTTGGGTTCTGATGTTGAGCTATTTTCAAAATGTTTAAATATATTTTTGATTTGGCATGGATTCTTACCGTTTCCTCTCTTGATTAACTTGGGCTGGCCCAGCTCCACATAGAAGTTTTCTTCCTTCTCGTATTCCTCATCATCGATGATGGAAACCTCAATGAATTTCCTGAAGAAGAAAAAAAAAAAGGAAAAAAGTATAAATGAACGGTTCATCAGAGAAATTACAAAACAAAACAAAGAAATAGAATCTGCTGTTGAAAACTGCTTAAATGCCAAAAATAGTTAATGGCCAGGGCCCAATTTCATGGCTCTGCTTATTGCCGAATTCTGCGCTTACGATCACGATTCCCTGCTTACGTGCAAGTGCCGAATTTCTGCGCTAGCCTTGTAAGCGTAGAATGCCTAGTAACAGGGAGTACGCACGCGCAGAAGCCAAAATTCGCTGCTAACCCGAGAAATACGCTTGCCGTAAGCACAGAATTTCCTGCTTCCGTAAGCGCTGATTCCGTGCTTACAGTAAGCAGAGCAATGAAATTGGGCCCTGATGATGTTTTGACACTACCGAGTCTTTCTCGAAGGCTATGAAGGCCCTTTGCGCTAGCTAAGTGTTGCTAAGGTAAACATTTTAATTGATTTGTAACAATAAAACATGCAAAGATCAAAAGATTATTTTATACAGCCAAGCATCAAAACAAGTCATTGAATTATCTTCACAAGCTCAATATATAAGATGACTGTTGGGATTTCCAATCCTAAGCTAATCTCATTGGCGGTCGGGGGGGGGGGGGGATATCGAAATTGAATGAAGAAATACAGAGTGTGATAAACACTGATGCATAGTGGTATCCTTGTGAGGTTTCAATCCCACCCAGGTCAACAAGTGAATTAGGTTCCCACTCTTCATCCAAACAGTCCCCATCAAATTATCCAGCCTTCTTGTTCCACTTTCTGGATGCGAAATTGAGTTATATTGTATCCGGGGAGGATATTCGTAGTGATCAGAGCTGGTATTTGTACAGAGCAAGGCCTATACTTTATCAATAAGAAAGATCACGCTCAGGCGCCAACGACACTGCCTTGACATTAAACCCACTTATTATATCTCGGCCACCTGGGTTTAGTCCCACACGGCAATACTTCAGATGGGCTAGCCTTATAGTGAGGTTAGTTTGTGATTCTGCTAGGCGGACTGGCGGGCATCATGTGTGTGTGGTCAAGTGGCTACTTGGTGAAAAGAATTGTGGGAACTCGCCATAATGAGACGACGAATCAGCTTTTGCTTGATCGTCATGTGATGCTACGAAGGGGCACATGAGAAGACTGGACTGGGGTAGGCTGTAATGGACTGGACTTGTCTGGACTAAACTCGACTGGGCTGGTTTGGACTAAACTGGACAACGTTGGACTGTAACTGAATTAAACTAGACCAATAGTCTACCCTGGCCATATTGAAATGTAAAAAACAGCAAAAAGTTTAGTTTACAGAAAGCAAACAGGTAAAAAAGAGGCTAAACAAAGTACTGAACTTGATGATAGATTTGACTTGAATGCTCTGAACAGGACTGATTGCCACAAATATGGGATGGTCTATGAGGGGTCTTAGGCTAAACTATGAAATCTGAATTGTGAAAACTAAGACTTGTGCTAAAAATGCTACATTCTAACTTTAATCCAATGCTTGACTTCACTTCAATATGGTATGGGGGGTCTTAGGCTAAACTATGAAATCTGAATTGTGAAAACTTAGACTTGTGCTAAAAATGCTACATTCTAACTTGAATCCAATGCTTGACTTCACTTCAATATGGGATGAGGGGTCTTAGGCTAAACTATGAAATCTGAATTGTGAAAACTAAGACTGGTCCTACATTCTAACTTGAATCCAATGCTTGACTTCACTTCAATAGAGATAAAGATATGACCCACTAGCTTGGAACATGTATGCCTCTCTCTGAATCATAAAGGCATATTGACCTCACTTCAATATGGGATGAGGGGTCTTAGGCTAAACTATTAAATCTGAATTGTGAAAACTAAGACCGGTCCTACATTCTAACTTGAATCCATCGCTTGACTTCACTTCAATAAAGATAAAGATATGACCCACTGGCTTGGAGCATGTATACCTCTCTCTGAATCATTTCTTAATCATGGGTAGTGTGACACTACTCTAACTGTAATAATTAGAACTGTCCACATCGTTACACCCTAGTTATCACACATCCACTAGATATCACATTAATATGAACTCTATCTGTCTCTCTCTATGGTGCCACAGGCAGAGGGAAGGTTATCATTAAACACAGGCAAGGAATTTTCAAAAGGATAAAGAAGAGCATTGCCCCAGTTTCTCTTATAGACCGTATTGAATAACCCCTTTGCTGCTATGAATGTCACCATCTTGTAGGGCAAACCATATGCGCGTCTAAACGCGTACATCAAAGAAATACGCAGTACGCAGCGTTCCGGGTTTGATTTCTGCTGCACCAGCACGACGCCTGTGTTGTAGGACAGATATTAGAACGGTGACGTCATTTTTAATACGGTCTATAGAGGTTTTAAAAATACTCCCCCTAGACTTTCTTATTTTCAAATGGAAATGTCACTTTTTCTGGAGAAAAATGGGCTTGGCATGTGTACCTGTGGTGTAAGAATAAAAGGTCTGGGTTTGTTAAAATGCCTTGATATATTATGCAGCATTTATATCCTTTGTCTCATGCTCAATTTGATGAAACAACATTCATCAGGATGCTGGGCATTATAAAGATGAACATTTCAGGTTATTATCAGTTAGCCTAAAATCCATCTTAATTGTATTCTTATTATTTTAGTGGTTTGCTAAACATTGCAGTTGTAGCCAGCTGCATCAAGACAAAATAGAAATGGACAAGTTAACAATATTCATCTCTATAGTATGTATAAATAAAAAAAATAAAAATAAAAAAGAGACAAAACATTGTCACATTTGATCAATAGCTGCATTGTACCTTGACAAGTTTGTCTCCAAAGTCTGAATTTATAACACCATACAAAAACAACATTTGTGTAGCACTCCCCCACAATGACCTTTTAATTGAATGTGAAATAGAAAAAACTAAATTGCACTCAATAATGCAAAAGGTTAAACGCTTTTAAAGCTGGCGCAAAAACATCCCATCGAAAATCAATCATTGACCTTCCATGATCAGTCATCAGCACACAGAGCTTGATGTATAGACATGCTGCTTACTGGTAGGTTTATCTGTTTGAGAGGCTTAATGCCTGCCCTAGTACCATTTAGCTTTGGTTGCACTAATTGAAAAAAATCCTAAGGAATGTAAAGCTATACCAGTATAAAATCCATAACCCTTGAAACACACTTACAGAGAAAAAAAGTATGCATACTGCATTTTAAGCAGCACCATTCAATATAAAGTTACACTGAAGGCCAATGTATACTATGTAATATCTATTTTTTGTTTTTGTTTTGTTTTGTTTGTTGTTGGTTTTACTGCGCCATGAACACCCACCAGGGTGGATACGTGCGCATTACAAGTCTTATTATTATTTTAATATTATTACTATGTGTACTTCTGTACCATGAATTGGTCGCAATTTCAGAACTGCTTTTAAAATCTAAAAAAGTAGCTAAGCACATTTCAAAATGCTGGATTGAAGAACTTCAAAGAATGCTTTCCTTTCCAGTGATGGCATTTGTTAAGACTCAAATTAAAACTTTCTTAAAACAGAACTGCCCTTTACAAGGAAGATCACTGGGTGCATCATCAAGAAGGAAGACCAAGGCAAGGCATGTTTTAATTCAGCAACTGTTCAAATCTTAACCAGGGGCCACAAATACTTGCTAGTAGAAGGGTTCAAGTCTACAGTTCTCTTAAATGACAGTTATTTCGGTTGCAAATAAACGAGGAAACAACTACCTCAATTTTAATCCCTCTCTGCTATTTTTTACTGCTAAAGAATTATCAAGGAAGAAATAAACAATACGTCATGTTCGTTTTAAAATTCAGCAATAATTACGGCGTGAAGGCCGACGGAGGGAGACTTTAATGTCAGTCAGTCGGGTGGTGGAGCCTGCGCCCGCATCTAAGGTAAATAACCGCTGAGATAACACTAAGGAATATCACAGACACACAGGAGGGTCAGTAGACATGATTGATGAGGAAATATCAGCTCTCTTTTTTAAGTTCAAATTGTAATAGGAGAAAACTGACCAGACATTTACTGATATATTCCAAAATAAAAACGCGCGGTAAGGCTATTCTATGACAGATACATGTACCTGCCAGAACACATGGTGCACATCAAAGGAACCTCATTTTACGAAATACATTGAAATTAGGACTTTGCTTACGTATACCTTTATTTGTTTATAATATATATGAAGACAAAAAAATGCAATAAACAAAAACAGAAACATATGTATAAATAGTTGTTTAGTTGAAACCTAGTTTGATCTGTTAGTTTGCAACAGCTTACTATACTTTTTGAAAACAAAAGAGTTTTAACAAAAATATATTTATAAATAAACAAAGCAAATTTCACTGTTTATAAAGCTCATATCAGTAACAATCCTTCAGAGAAATATTGAAGTCTAAACATTCTCTTAGTCAAGGAAATAGCATTTGAAGACCCCACAAATCACCAACTGCTTACTGTTTGCAATTGTAACAAATAGCCCTATTACAATCCCTGATAGACAAAGTGCAAAGTGAGGGTTTGGCATAAATAAAGCAACTTAAAATAAAAGAGAAATGACGCTACAAACTAAGACTCTGCTATCATAAGAATGATTAACGAGAATTACCATGGATGAGGACTAATACACACACTCAGGGGGGTTACTGGTCTAAGTGTAATAATCACTGTCTTATCGTTAGTCCCACAGCGTGATGGTTTAACATCACACTCTACTGCACTTCAGCAAATACCACCCCCTCCATAAAGAACAAAATAATAATAATAATAAAAAAAGGAGTCATAAATACCAAATGGTTGAACCCAAACATCTTAGGAAAAAAAATAACCCAAAACCCTACAGATACGTACTTGCAACCTTACAAGATGCTGGAAATGTCAATATATTCACATACAAGTGTGCGTCTGTGAAACTGAGATGAATGCTTGAGCCTAGGTGTACATTAGTACAGGTTCCATGTCTAGCTAGCTGTGTCAGGAGATTGGGGGCTAAGCTTGGGTGTTTTTTCTTCAGCGCAATGCCAGCTTCGGGGGGCCTTTAAGATGATGAGTGTGAAAGTTATAAATAAATCTTCCAGTGGAATCGCAAAGTGTTTGGGGGTCAGGCATGAATTTGGGGCAATGTATGCAGAAAGTGCAATATACATCAGTCAAAATGTATATATACAAATGCATGAGAGAAGCTAAATAAATAACATGTTACTGTTGTTGCAACATTGAGCTGCATGTAATGGACTGCTAGTTAGCCCCAGTAGGAATATCTTCCCCTATCTGTGTGTGCGGGATCGAGAAGTCTCTTAGGTGGCAAATGCACCAGGAGTGCAGGTGGAGAATTTTCCTGGCTCCATAATTTAAATATTAGTTGCAAAGAGGAGAAAATACTAATCTCACCTCATAAATATCCCAAGGCCCAAATTACAGGCCCCTGCTTTGGACTTCAAAAGTATTCTTCTCTGATCCATCATTTTGCGTTTAATAACCCATCTCTCAATGCTTTAAAAAATTAGTGAACTTTTCATGACTCAAGTCTACTACATGTACATGATTTAAAATTGATCACGCTTGCAAATGTACAGAGACCTCAAGCATCAATTATCTTTGTTTCTAAATAGGGAATTCAGCTGAGGAATATTATTAAACAAGATTCTTAAATACTTGTAGGAAAGACACCACCATTGTAAAATGGGTACCCAACAATGTAACAACACGGTTTTTGTGGCCCCTTTGGATTGGGCCCTTCCCAAAAATGCTGCCTGGGGTTATAGCTCTGGGCTAAGGCTGGTCTGTTATTTTGAAAATGTACATTTTTGGTATATGGATTCAAACAGGGGGTACAGAGCCTAAAGGCCCGCTCACACAGGCCTTGCTAACAATAAGTCGAACGAAAACGTTATCAATACACAGCCTCGATTGGTTGAATAAGCATGGGGCGTATTCTGTGCGGTGCATTGTGTCGTTATCGTTATCGTTTTCGTTATCTCTGCAGTGGAACCGGGCCTTAAGCCTGGGCCAAAACCCAAGTCATGGTACAAAACACAACATATAGGCCCTTACAACCATTCTCTGCCTTATTTGTGCAAGTGTACTTCTATGACTTGATTGAGAGAGAGAGCTATAAGAAAACTATAATCTTGAGAACTGAATTGTCTTATGAAAATAGCTGACTGAAGATTAAAGATTTAAGATAAGTATTTGATGACTAAATCCTCCATACAACATGTACAAAATACTCAGCCATGTAATGTAAAAAAAATAAGTAGCTTCTCACAAGTAAGTTTCAAATTACAGAGCTAAGACCTTGTTTTTATTCTGAAACTAAGGCTTTGTAGCCAGGACCTCACTAGAAATGTTGAAATGGAAGTGACAGTCCACTAAGGTGAGACTGCTATAGACGATGTGACCTCTGACGTCACTCAAAAACCATTACATGATTCGCTGGGCAAAACCTTTGTGTTTTGGCAGCCAGCTAGAAAGTACACGCATACTTACCATGACTACGCATCTTTTGTGCAGCGAAACATGACGTATACAGTGTTTTGTCAACAGAGGGTGGTTTGAATGTAAACAAAGGTCACATCATCTATTGCTAAAAGAAATTAAGTACTACGTATAGCAGTTTTTATGGATGAATCATCTGATGTGAATATCACAAAAGGGTGTGTTGTGCATTAAATATTTGATTACAAAAAAGGCACCCCCTAATTTAACAAATAACTTGACAAAATTTAACAAATGATATCATAATAATGAACAAATATGTAGGGCTTCGTAAATTTTTCATCATGAATCAAATTGTACTGACATGTCAGAGCCCTGCATTTTTTCCAATTTAAAAGAAAGAAAGAATCGATTCTAAACAAATCAATGATAATTTCCTTTGTTGGTAATTCAAAAGCTGTCAGAAATTGTAAAGAAGAAAGCATTTCAGAACTGTACACGGCTAAAAATAAATTGCAAGCCCATTAGCCATTCTTGTTAACGAGTAAACTTTTCGACATGCAGACAATATTCAGGTGAAGGCGAACTGATTAACCATTTTCTACCCGATTTCTTGTAGCATATAATGCCGAGCTTCGTCGACAAACAAACAAGGGGTGAGGGATCCCACCATCCCATTCATCGACCCCTTAGTCCCTTAATGAGATTGAAGATAACGCTGGCAGGAGAGGTTTACGTCACGGTGGCCACTGGCCAGACGAGGGCGGTGTTTATTAAATTAGGAATGATTTGCTGTCGTTGTATGGTTCGTTTTCACCGCAGATCTCTTATTCTCTAGAGAATTCTCAACGGTTGACAGTGGATTTGACCGCAAAACGGAAAAAAATAAAACCTGAAGGCACGAAGTAGTACGAGCTATTGGTTTAAAGAATTTGCACGCACAATTTGCACGCACAATGTTTAGAGTCAGTCATATTCACCTTGTTCCTCATCAGAGTGGATCTTAAGTGTTAATTTAAACCTAAAGGGTGTGGACAACATTTACAAGGTTGAAAGCATAATATGTTCACTTTGCACACTCATGGTTCAATGATGGTCATGGTCAAAAATTTCCTGTGAAATATATTTGCCTGAAATGGCAAAGCTTTTGAGAAGATGAGTGGAACAAATATTTAGTTTAAAAACCTGATGTTTTTTAAAACTATTTTTGCATATGACCAATTGAGGTTTTGAGCATCACAGGTTTGTTATTTTATGTACATGTTGGTCAAACAAAGTGTGGGCACTGGTCTCACTGTCTTTGAAAATAAAAAAAATAAAAAAATGACTGCAGGCTTTAAGCCAGCTTCAATTACCATGGTTAGTTAACAATTACTGAGGTTCAATAAGGGAAATAATTATGTGCAGAGGGATTGACCACCATCACAATGGGCACAATTGACGGTAATTAAAAATATAGTAAATCATAATTGTCAGAAAACAGTGGGTGTTGTATATACCACAACAAAATCCTAAATGTGTGCATTTCCTCCATAAATATCTGAATTACTATTAAAACAAACTTATGACAACAATCCTTACCAACCTACTGTACATTACATTTCTGATGAAATGAAAAAAAAAATTAACTATAATCCAAACTACGGGAAGTGCCATTAATTAAGCTCACAAATCCTACATCACGGTCGAAAAAAATAATATGAGCAAAGGAAAACCAAACACCTCAGAAAAATAACATAAGCAAAATAGCTTGGAGGGAAATTCCTAACATGGAGGATATGTAAACACACAAGACTAGAGCCTCCTCCAATTGCATCCCAGATGAAATTAATGTAGTGGTCTACTGCGATCGCCCGTAGGGAGTTTAAAAATAAACTAGGTTGTATGAACAAGATATGGCGTGCTTATGATAACATCCAAGTCATTTTTATGTCCGACATGATTTAAAGCATCTGTACATAAATTACATACATGGCGTTAGGTTACCATCATGAAGAGCACTGGATTCAAGAAACCTCTTCAACAACAAAAAGGCTCCCACTCAACAAGCTTCTTCTGAATATTAATTTGATTTAACCCTTACACAGATGTGTGCTAACACTGATATTCCCTAGTTCTGTGAACAAAAAATAACAGACATAATACTCAGTGTGATTCAAACCCATGACCTTTGCATTTCTAGAGCAGTGTCTTACCAACTAGACTACCAAGGTTTCCTGGTAGCTAGGGGCGGTTCGAATCCTGTGTTTTGGCAGCGGGTACCGCAACGATATAAGAGATGTTGAACTTGCATCAGGGATAAAGATTATTAATTTTAGTTTTTACCCATACACCGATGTGTGTTAGCGCTGTATACTCAGTACTTTCCCGAGTCCTGTGAAAAAATATCACAGGCATGTTACTCGGGTGGAATTCGAACCCACGACCCTTGCAATTCTAGAGCAGTTTCTTACCAACTAGCTAGACTACCGAGGTTACCTGGTAATGAGAGGCAGTTCAAATCCTAGCTTCTTCTTTCTGATTTGATGTGAGATTTCTGAACCTTGACCTATTTACATTGTAACCAAAGCTGACATCAGAAATCACTAATTTCAAATTGCTCCATGAAAATGTGACACTTTGAGAGCATTTTTCAAAGAAGAGGTCCCTATTTGTTTAGGATCTTTGCATTGAAGTGCAGAGACTCAGACAGTACCAAAAATGGGTAGGAAGACTTGTAAAAATGTAGGGTGAACGCAGGAAGTTAATTTAACATCACGAACAATAGTAACAACTACGAAATGGAATAATTAAAAGTACTGCCTTTTGAAATATTTCAATTTTATTTCAATTTTAATGACCCTAAAGGATGCCGTTTTCAAGAAAGAGAAATATTTGTTTATGTATTTAGATAGAAGCTTTAACTTTTGACAGTATCCACATTGTGTAAAAATCAAATAAGGTTCAGAAAAGTTGTCACTGTTGATTTTAAATATTTTTTGTTCAAGGAAGACATCACTGGTTTTTATGAAAATGAAAAAATGAATACTCATTGAAACTAAAAAACAAAATCCTCCCTTCTAACCCCATAGTTCAAAAGGCCCTTTTTAAAACACTGTTTGGTTGTGGCTTATGGCTCTGTTGTTTAGAATCGAGCTTCAAACAGACCGGCAGAGCTGAAGTAAGATGGAAGTAATCAGCCAATAGCCATAGTTTCAAAAAGAGCCAACTTAAAGCCATTGGACACTTTCGGTAAACAGTATTGTCCAAGGCCCACACTTTGTGTATCACAACTTCTATATAAAATAACAAACCTGTGAACATTTAGGCTCAATCGGTCATCGGAGTCGAGAGAAAATAACGGGAAAACCCACCATTGTTTCCGCACGTTTCGCCGTGTCATGACATGTGTTTAAAATAAATCCGTAATTCTCGATATCGAGAATTGATATTGTTTTAAGGTTTTCTCAAAAAGTTAAGCATTTCATGGAATAAAATTTCAAGAGAAGTCTTTCATCATTACCCTCTGTAAACCCTGTAAGTTATTTGTAAATCTGTGAACTTTTAATTTTTCTTCTGTACCGAAAGTGTATAATGGCTTTAATGGAACAAAAAACACAAAAATGCGGCGGGTTGTACTTTGAAAAATACCACAATGAATCATCAAGTCTTCAGAGAAAAGTATGCAACAACATCTCAGAGATTTCTTCACTCGGAGTGCGCGTGATGAAATCAGTGATAGGTTTCTTGTTTTATTGCTTGGCATTTTACACATGACATATAATATTATTTGAAGCTTTTCCTCGGCCCGTTCTGAAATGTAAACCGAGCAGTGTATTGCACAGTTAACATCTGGCCATAAATTACTTGAATCTCAAGCCGTGTCTGGAATACATGCATGGGTTTTCAGTGATCATCCATCCATTTTAACAACCAGGCTTCACGGTGAAGGTGGATGGGTGTAATTTGCTCATTTGGTTTTGCAGCCGGAGAGTGCATGTGAACTTGGTTGTTCCTGGTCATTACTGCTGCTGCAAAATGCATTTCACCGCCGAGGCAGCTTCATGGATTAATGAACAAACATTTATTGAAGTAGTTGAACCACCTTTTCCCCTTTCTCAAGAAACACAGTCGACTTTTCAAAACAAGCGCTCTATAATTAAAGGTCAACCTGCCGATGCATGTCTCACACAATGCCATAGTTTTAAGTCAAAATAACTTCTACACAAGTTTATGTCATTTTAACCATGGAGGTAGAATTGTTTTAACAAAGATATTCAGTCATAAATTATTTTCAATGATTCTATGATAAGACTGTTTATCATGATGCAGCATACTTCTAAGAGTTGCATGTCATGAGCGATCAACTCAGTCCCATGCAAAAGACCTACTGACCTATTTCACCAGACGTTATCATCAGAATAATCTTGGTTGCGCCATTTTGGAATGCAATATCCCAATGTTTTAGAATAGTGCGCATTTTGACCCCAAAGTGCACTAGTTGACCCAATTCGCCTAAGGTTATCATCGAAATTATCTTGATTGCACTAGTTTGGAAGTTGATGGCCCAACGTATATTTAGCATTTTGACCCCAAAGTGCACTCGCTTTTTGACCCAATTCACCTGATGTCATTATCGCAATAATCTTGTTTGCACCATTTTGGAAGTCATTGTTCCCTTCTCCTACACAGTGTAGCGCACATTTTAGGTGACGCAATTACACCCTTACAACAGTTTTTACATGAAAGGAGGTCCAATTTCACAGCACTTCTTAGTATACGACAAATCAGCAAGTATGGTACATATGTAGGAGCTAATTCAGCGCATGCAAACATTAAACATGCATGTTAGTTGATGTCCTTGGTAAGCGAGGAATTGTTGTAGGTGTGAGTGATCGAGTGCTTGAAATTCTCCTTCCTGGGCCAATACTAGAAGCCGGGTTGTATTGGTCATAAATAAGCGCATAATGTTGGAATATGCAGCAAACGATAATGAGTCTCGTTTTTAAACAAGCTACACAAAAGCATTGATCTACAGATGGGGGTTATCCTGTTCAATCAATCTCTATAATTCAATTTCAAAGCCTGGACACAATTTTTTTTTTTTCACAAAACAAAAAATCGTCATCTGCAAATTATTGACTCTTGCTGTATTTGGGTCATTAACTATCATAGAAGCACGGTCTATCCATACAGGCAAAAACCTCAATGGTCTATCCCATCCCCCTACCCCTCCCCAGCTCTTTCCTTCCCATCGGCAATCCAAGACCGCATTGCATGACTCATTCGTATGTCTATGGTAATACAAAGCAGACAATTATATGCAGACGGAACATAAGGCACTGTAATATTTGCATATGCGTTGGCAATTCATGCCGGCAATTGCCACAACGTGTGGAGCGAGCAACAAGCTCCATTCATGCTACATTAATTTGAACACCTGTATTATCGACTGAAACCATGGACCGACTGTAGCCAGAGCAATATAAACCAGTCAACCAAACCCTATACAACCATGACTTGTATAATTACTAAATTAATGAAAAACCCTCACTTGTTATAAAATCGACTCACGGCCTAAGTTCCAATTTCCCACTCCAGAAGAAGGAGGAAAGTTTCTAAATATATCTCGGTTACGAAAGCCAATCAATAAACAAGGCGTCCAACTGATTTGTGGATGTTAATTACATCTAAGACAATTGGTTAATGATTGGTTTGTGAACTTGATTCTGGGTCAAATCGAAATACATGGTACAGCATGAGGGTAGACTAGTATAGTCATTATTTAAAGACAATTTCTTCATACTGACACATCCAGGCAGGGCAGAAATGCGGTTGCAAATGGATTATTTTTCCCCGATCAATGTCAAACTGACTTTCTGTTTTTCTGACTCATTATAAAACAGTCTGGAAGTGTTTTAAAAACAATTGCGGATTTTGCAAAATATACTTTCAATATGAAGTAATCTGGTTGTTGATATGGAAGATTGAAAAAATAATCCCCTACTCCAAATAAGATGAACAAATCACATTCATTTAGCCATGCAGTGAAAAAAAAAAAATCTAAAAAAAAAGACCACGTACATATATGTAGGGCAAGAAAATCCATATTACTGGGAAGGATAACACAAATTTATTTTGACCACCCTGTTCATGACGAGCTAACAACAAGGTAATATTGATAAGGCATGTACTGCCTATTCACAAGACTAAGGTGGCTAGGGGAGTGGGGGGGGGGGGGGCAAGCAGCATGCATATATTATGCTAATCGCATCAGACAACTACCATCTGTACACAATGTGCAAACATCAGGGCATGAGATATGCCTGTGTTATAACTACCACGATTTTGGGGGTAGATACTGACAGGCCGACACTACAGCTTTGTAAATATAGTCCTTCTCTTTACATCACCAATTTATTTCTGTATATTATTGTCAGAGTTGACTCTGAAGAAGGTCCAGTTTGGATCGAAAACTAAGGCCATCTACACTACTCATTATATATGTTTTTTTAGTGGAGATATAAAATTAAAAAAATATTGTGTGTTACTGCTTCTCCTTGGAAGCCCCTAGATTTACAAAAGTTCACCTTCAAATCTGGCAGATGTGTAAATATTTGCAGTTATCCCCAATAATTATGTTAAACAAACAAACCTGAGTTCAGTTGAGCCCCACAAACAGGAGCAACTGACACACCGAGTTATTCTTCATAAAAAATTAAGTGCGTGTACGTGCGCATGTAGAAACTTGACTGGATCATCACCCCATGATCCATGTCAAAACATGAACGTGTATCACCCACACGCATGTAGCAAGAAATGAAAGGCGTTTGATCGCTGAGGCCCTTATATCCGTCCAGCGTTAGATTCAAATCATCATGTTGGCCTACATTCAATAGTTTCTCACAAGGTGTATGACAGAACACGAACAGAACATGGAAGAACACAACCTTCCTTAAGGGTATGTTTTAAAGCGTCATTGCCATCCTATCCTTTCAAAAAAAAAACATGGAAGAACAAAACCTTAAGTGTATGTCGTCCTACACTTTTAAAAAAAGACATATAAAAATATTGTAAACTCATCTATAGAAATAACACTAGATGCCTTTTTAGTGAATTGTCACAGAATACAATCAAGAGGTGAACTCTGGCCTATTCAATTTCAACTGAGAGTAAAACAAAAAAGCCAGATAGTGATTATAGTGATTATATAGTGATTAAGTGACTTAGTGATTATATTCTGCGACAATGCACAAACAAAATTGTTTGGTTTAAATACCACCACACATGTAGATCCTTAGTCATTCAACAAATTATCCAGAAACTAAATTTGAAAGATGTTGTTTGAAAATGAAGAACATTTTGACGTACAAAATTCACGTACATGTAACCTGCAAAATTGTTCGCACATGGCTGATGGATGAACAAAATGTTATCCTGTCACTAATTTTTTGTTGTTCTTTCTAGTTCTTAATTAATTACTCCTCATAATTAGCAAATTTCTTATGCAACACCTTGTATGAAAGTTTATAACTTTCTTGAATAAATAAATATCTTTTTAAGTTTCAAATATACATTTTTGGTCAAATCTGCTGAAATCATCCCAGACCTAATAGACAAATTATCACCTTAAAAACAACATGTTTGGAATGAAAAATTTACTTTTCCAAAAAACAAAGTTACACAAGCTCCTTTGGGGTCAAAAGGAAATTCAAGTTTTATTTACACATAGTGAATACTTCCTTTAAAAGTTCCATTTCTGTTTGGCAAGGCATTGATAATGGGCTCTTGATTGATTAACCTTGCCTGAATTTATCAAAACAGCAAACATTTAATTAAATACGCAGCTATCCTAAAAAGGGCAGCTTTCTCTGCTCAGCAAACTGAAAATCATTTTGGATTTACAATAGGACTAAAATCGAAGGCGAATGTGAAGTCGCCAGTTCTCATGTGCTATGATCGGCCTTCAGTTCTATAGGAATTTCCTCTGCATGAGTGAACTATAAATAATAAGCGGTTTTTTATATATCGTGCTAGAGAGTAACACATAATAAAGCTATGTTGTTGTTTTTTTGGTTGTTTTTTTAATACAATGTTGAAAGATGACAGACAAGGTTCTAATTTTCATTTGTTTCCAAGATTTACATATTTACTAAAAGAGAGTTGTGTACTTTCAAAGTAAATGTAGGAAATTAAAAACTAAATAAATACTTGAGTATAATACATGCTAAACATGTAACGTGCAGTGTGTTTTCAGTAGTCCTAGAAGCAATAAGCAATCAGAATAACTCCTACTCCCCCCCCCCCCCTCCCCACCTAACAAAAAAAAGGGTATAGTTTTTATCACGTAATCCTTAAAAATATTGGCATACGAAATTCCTGCCATTTTCCAGAAAATTGTTTTGGATTCAATTTGTTGGTATTCTTTTAATTAAATTGTCACACTTTTGTTGTACTTTTTGAAAAAAAACTTAATCGTAAACCTAATGCACTCTTCAGAATAACAAATGGTACTCAATATCTTGAAATAATTATATTAATTGGAGAGTTTATACAATCACAGACTGACAACAGAAAATATATAATCCTTTTCTCTAATAGAAGAAATAGAGATGTTTAAGTATGAATTATATAATAAACACACTCGGAAAAGTCTGGTGTCTGCTAAAACTTCAACTTCTGGAGCATTTGTGGGGTATAGCATGTCACGGCAAAGCTGTCTAGTACATAAAATCAAGTCCTGGTTGTTAATGGGGTGTGGGTTCGAATCCTGTTTAGGACAATTGTGTCCCTGAGCAACAAAATGCTTAGGGGTTATTGGTTGTCTTCATCCAGGGGTATTAATGGGTCCCTGGATGCCCAAGTTATCTAGTACATAAAACCAAGTCCTGGTTGTTAATGGGGTGTGGGTTCAAATCCTGTTTAAGACACTTGTGTCCCTGAGCAACAAAATGCTGAAGTGTAATTGGTTGTCTTCATCCAGGGGTATTAATGGGTCCCTGGATGGTACAGGTTGTTGCTGCGTTACTCCCCAGGGAGCTAAGAAAGATTACATGAATGTTATTAGCCCAATGACTAGAGCACTATATGTATTTATGCGCATCGAAGCATTATTGAAAAAATACTATGTAAAAATTAGATAACTTATATTTATGTAAAGTAAGATATTATAATCACAACAATGGATAATTTTTTTAGCATAAAGCTCAGTTTAAAAATGTTTTCTGTTATAATATTAAAATCAAAAATTCCTTTATTCATTTTATTTACTTTTTGATATTATTTATAAAAAAAATCCATTTTAAAAACAATTCATTTTATTATAAATTAATTATACTTGTTTTAATTTTTTTTATATACTATAGTTGGTTTTGTGTCTTTCTTTATAGAAGGGGGGGGGGGGTGAGATAACTACCATCTGGTTCTGTTGTACAAGTCAAACATTAATTCATAATTTTTTTCCCAGGATGGCAGTAAGGGAGTAACGTTATCATTTCATCTAGAAAATCATACTTATTTTAACTGCGGTGTGAAAGCCCCTCAAGGCCTACACTATATTTATTGGCTGAAATTGCTTTCCGAAATCAAGGGCTTAGTTCTGGCTATATGAGATGGAATCTTGGCATTTACCTTTTAATTTCATCAAGAATGCATGACTCATGTACATAACTTACAGTGAACTGTTGATGTGATATAACTGTGGTAGCATTCTGAATAACCTGTGACTTGTACTTGCCTGTGGTTTTTGTGTCAGTCTCGAAATTGGATAGTTTTTGGCTGCTGCATTTTTATTTTCTTCTTCTTCTTTTTTTAAGTGGGAAAAGGGGCTTTAGAACACATACCAGAGCTACTTTTAATTCACATTGAACTGTATTTGTTTATCTAGTGAGGTTTGCCGATATGCATAAAAATGGCTCTATATATGATATTTCTATCAAAAAGAACAACTGCACTGCAGTGCACTGCAGTTGTTGATAATGTTATAACATTTTGAGAGACAGGTTCCCACAGGAATGTGGTTTGAGAGAGAGGGATTAAAACAAAATCAATCTGAGAAATGTTTCTTAGATTACATATCCAATTACAAATTGTTCTTCCTGCATGGACATATGAACTCCAGACTTTCTAGGAAAATCTCAAAAACGCTACCACCTTTAGAAAGAAAACATTTTTACACATTATAGTTGTATTGTATAATCTACATTTATTTAGGATGAAAATAATCAACCAGTTTAAAAAAACAAAGGTATACTTTGTTTGAGGGACTAAACCTGAGGTACCCCAAAAAGTACACGAGACTCGTACAGTCTGGAGGGAAATGCCTCACCAAAATTAACGTAAAGGAAGATGACACCACAATACATTTCATTGCCGCCCTATCGCTCCATAAAATAGGCAGACAGCTTAGTGTTAGACGAACCTCAGGGGCCAATTTTATAGACCCACTGAAGCACAGAAAGGTAGCTTAGCAAACAACAAAGTTGCTTACCACAGTAAGGTTGCCAGCCAAAATACCATGTGACATGTGTCATCTCTGACTGGTTTTTCTGCCTATTTCTGCTAAGCAGGAACATTTAAAGCAACATTTTGTGCTTTTACAGCTCTGTATAAAACTGGGCCCTGTGCAATAATGATCAAAAATAAAATGTATACATTTTTTCCAGTCTGGTTATAGTTGCTTGATAAATCATGGCTGAAAGCGTGACATAGTTCCTCAGATGAGTTGACACCATGGTGAAAGAAAACACTTTTTTTTTTTTTTAAATCAAGACATTTACTGTGTAGTCACGCGACACACTTCCAAACTGACTGTAAAAACTAGGCCCTGATGTTACACTTGTACAACGAATGAACCCGTTATTTCTTTTCTAAAACAACACATTATAAAACGTCTGGTCAAAATTCAAATTAAATTTCATTCCGACCTTTTTTTTAGAGCAAAAAAAAAAGCAAACGTAGAAAACACTTTAATTTGAAATGACCATTTCTAATTGGATTGTGTTATTTTGAGGCTGGCTTGGCTTAATACACCGCGCACAATGCTATTTTGAGGATGGTAGGTGTTTATACAAATAGTTCAATCTCCACACTAATATAGCTGCTAATGAATGCCAATTAGTAAGTGTCAATTAAACGGTGCTTAATGCTAGAAACTTAGGGGCTTAATGGTCTAGTGACGCACATGCCATCTCTTGAAGAGCCCCCCCCCCCCCCTACCAAATACTGTGGAATCTTGTATCTTGATGAAGACAAAACGGCATCCATGATTACAGATTGATTGGTCAGACAGGAACACACGTCCACATAATCAGATTGATATGGATTACCCTCCACCTGACAGGCTTGTCTGGACTTATCTCTAACTATAATCACCGAGACGGAGACGGGGTGATCCTAGGATAACATAAAGAAGAGTACAAATAAAAGTAGGACAGAAACAAAGAAATGGAGATGGTGGCGGCAATGCTTAAAAAACCTTGACTTGTGTGGTATATTGCTCGGCTGGGCGTTGCCCTTAGCTCATTAAATAACTTAGGGAATGATTTCGACCAGCAATTTTGTACAGCCAGAATATTAAGACTGAACAAGTTGTGTGCACACTGAATGCTAATATTGAGTAAATGTTTGCATCGGGATAGAGAACATTAATTTTTTATTTATTTTTTTACCCTAACACCAAGGCGTACGTGTATCAAGCACTGTATACTCCTGAGTTCTGAGAAGAAGAAAAAAAAACGCAGGCAAATCACTTGGGTGGGGTTTGAACCCACGACCTTTGCATTGCTAGAGCAGATGAATCCTAAATTTGAACCCTAAATAAGAAGCGGGTACTGTACTGGTGAAAAAAATAACAATTATAAAATTGAATAGTAGCAAATGGTTATTTTTAAGTAGCAACTGATTCATTTTTGTTAGCGCTAGCGGGAAAATAAATGCTTTGGTTCACGATTTCAATTAACTGGTATGTGTTCATTTATTAGCATTGAAATTAAATTTCTATTTTGAATTTGATTTTAGAACAACTAACTTACATACTTAAGCAGGAAGCCAAAACGCCCCGAAAGTTAAGCACTGATTAACATTGGCTATGGGCTGTTAGCATGAAAACAGCTTCAAGAATAAGAAGAATACACGGAAGTGTTTCACTCCCGACATTAGCCCTATGGCTGTGATCCTGTGTCAAGCCCTATACACACAATCAGTATGCATGTCATCCCGCCCACCTTCAACAACCTCCTCAGTAGGTTCTGCTCCTTCCAACTGTGTCGTCATCTCCCCTTCTTAGGCCAAATGAATAAACAACATGTTTAGTGTCCTCCCTTTTCAGAAAAAAAGAAAGGAGGGCCTTTTTTTTCTTCTTCTCTTTTTTGAAAAATGGCCACCAAGTTGGGCTTTTTTAATATTATAGAATAAAATAACATAAAATTCACTAAAAAATATTTACCCTTAGAAAAACAGTAAGAAAAGAAGGAGGCAGCCTCTTAAAAGAAAGCGATCTGGGACTCTAACCATCTTTTTATTTTCATTTGGCCTTATGGGTGTAGTAGACACACAACGTAGGCTCTGGTTGTCTCGAGACATATAGCATGACCACGACCTTTCAGGCACCTAATAAAGATTTCACAGTCTCTTGAAGAAGGCCAAGCCCCAAGACCGCCAAGTGAATTTTCTATACAAACCTTGCACATTGCACACTTTGAACACTTGTTGAGAGTGAAATCCAAAATACATTTCTCTTTATCTCAGGCTCAATAGCTAAATTCAAATTTAATCCTGTCCTTTTCCCTGAAAAAAGCAAATAATGATTTTTCCTTTTTGGGGGTTAGGCCTACACGTTTGTGTTTTGAAGAAAGCAAGCAGCAAATGCAATTACCCCCCCCCCCCCTTCATGTAGACTAGCAAAGGTTGTGGGTTCAAATCCCATCCGAGTAACATACCTGCGGATATTTGTTCACAAGACTCGGGAAAGTACTGAACATACAGTGCTTTTTATACGTCAGTGTATTATTTGTATGTAAAACTATTCTTGTTCCTGATATGATGAATGAATTGTTCAGTGCCAAGGTTATATCTACAATCTATAATTATGTATTTCGAAAGCGCCATTATCGCGCATGTATGATCTTTTTATGTACTCAAAAAGTGACATCAACCGTACATGTACGCCCCATAACCAGTCCATTATCTCAGTCCGTTATTGTACTTTTTATCTGAGATGGGAGATATGTAAAACAACCCCACTGTGATAAAGATCTTTCTACTCATAGTCATATGCGTCAGGGGTCGAAATTAAGTGTATTCCATGGTAGTCAGCAGGGCTAGTGACCAATAATTTTTAGTAGCCCTGATTAGATTTTGGTAGCCCGAAAGACACATTATGTCTCGCGTCACGGCTCAAACTTTACAATACACCAATAACATAGTTCTTTATTGTTTGTGATGATGATTTTTGCATTGTTTTTCCATTAGCCCGTCGGGCTATCAAACTGGAAAAATGAGTAGCCCGGCTGTAAATCTGGTAGTCCCGGGCTAGCGGGCTAGTGGCAATTTCGACCCCTGTGCGTAAAAGATTATTTTAATTAAAGAAGCCCAAAGGCAGAGATGGTAAGGTTTAGAAGAGCTGGTGACAGCTAGACAGTTACACACCTACAATCCAACACCTCTATGTTCCATCGCCTCTATGTCCGACACCCGCAATGCATTTTTCCAATCCTAATTCTAACCCTTATCACATAGATCACGAGGGGATATCAGGAATGGTTGTCAGAACATACTCTCTAAATGTGAATGAGTGAAAAACACCACTCTTTACATTTCGAGCTGTCCTCCATACGGCTCTTCAAAAAGAGTGGTGGTTATTTCACTCTTTTAGAGGGGTTCCACTCCAGGACAGAGTGAAAAATCACTCAAAAAGATGCAAACTTCAATCTAAAAGAGTGGAAGACCACTCGAAAAAGAGTTGTCCTTCACATACATTGTGTAGCTCTGCAAAGAATGCTTGTTCACTCTTTTACATTAAGAGAGTAGAACAGTCCAAGCCTGAAATCACATGCAGGCCACATCGCCTATGTTGCCCCTGGTGTTGGCCTTTGTGCCCTTCAAAAGTTTCCCATTAACTTTAAGATTCTCCAATGGAAGTGCCCTTTACAAAATAAAAAACACCTTGCCCATTCAACATGTTCCAAAAAATGATTGAAATTTCAGGCCTGCAGTCATGGGTGAGACAATGAATGTTGAAATAATTCACTTTTTTCCCTTGAAAATATAGAATGAATCTGTAATGTAAGTAGCTGAATCGCACGTGTGGACATTTAGCAGCAATCCATTCAGACAGCTTAAGGCTGACACGCTGTATTTCTAGCGAGAGAGGCACGATCAAATTCAATCCCTTCGTTTTGGCACTGACATTAAAGAAGGTGCACAATCGAGCATTGATAAATTGCTATGCTCAATTGTATCCATCCTAAATCATTGGTGTTGCCTGACTCTGAGCAAAGAAACTTGTGCTTCCAAAGCTGTAGTCTTAACATTCAGTGGAAAGATCATCCCAGAAGTGAATGACTGATTTCAATCATGCCCCCCTATATTGTTATAACACAGGGTTACTAAAGTTGAGTGCAGTGTGCAGCGGACACCATGTTAATCTCAACAGCCACAGACATCTCAACAGCCATAGACCACTCACAGGAGAATTCCTTCCATTTTCAGAGGCTCAATCAAACAGCAAGAAAAAAACTCTGGCAAGATGGCTTTCCTCGTAATTAAAGGGACACATTGCCTTGGATCGGTCGAGTTGGTCTTTGAAAAGCGTTTGTAACCGTTTTTTATAAAATGCATATGGGTAGAAAGATGTTGTAAAAGTAGAATACAATGATCCACACAAACATGCCTCGAAATTGCGTGGTTTTCCTTTTACCTCGTCGACTAACACGTCGGCCATTTATGGGGGTCAAATTTTTGACTCCCATAAATGGCTGACCGTGTTAGTTCGCACAGTTGAAGAAAAACCATGCAATTTCGAGGCAAACTTGTGTGGATCATTGTATTCTACTTTTAAAACATCTTTCCAACCATATGCATTAGATAAAAAACGGTTACAAACGCTTTTGTTTTGACCAACTCGTCCGTTCCAAGGCAACGTGTTCCTTTAAAGCCATTGGACCCTTTCAGTACAGAAAAAAAATCAAAAAAAAATCACAGATTTACAAATAATTTACAGGGTTTACAGAAGGTAATGGTGAAAGACTTCTCTTGAAATATTAGTCCATGAAATGCTTTACTTTTTGAGAAAACCGTAAAACAATATAAATTCTAGTTAGCGAGAATTACGGATTTATTTTAAACACTTGTCATGACACGGCAAAACGCGCGGAAACATGAGTGGGTTTTCCCGTTATTTTCTCCCGACTCCGATGACCGATTGAGCCTAAACTTTCACAGGTTTGTTGTTTTATATATAAGTTGTGATACACGAAGTGTGGGACTTGGACAATACTGTTTACCGAAAGTGTATAATGGCTTTAATCAACAGAGATATCCCCTTAACAGAGCTTATAACCAGTAAACAAAGATGTCTGAATTTAAAAAGAGTGGTACGACAGTCAAATCCATTACATTGAAAGCCAGGTGCAGTCTGTCCAACCCAAAATGGAAACCGGTTTCAAAAAAACGACAGGTGTGCCTGATGAATTTTAGACAACATGTTTTCTGCAATTTTTAACTGCCCTTTCCGCACACAAAGATCTTTTTCATTTGACTGCTTAAACATGCATCATATGCCATACTACATGTATATTTTGACATTCCTCTACTTGGTTCCTGATTTATACTATCTTGATACAAGTTTATTATCTACTTACTCACTTCACCAAGGACTGCTTCATATAGTCACAAATTGTAGTAGTGACATGGTAGTTTGGTTAATATCCCTTATTCTTGTAAGCATAATTTTGTTGTGCTTAGCTACTATTTGTGCTATGACTAGCTCTACGAAATTAACCCAGAAGTAATGACGTCATCATCACAAAAATCTGTGTTGTGCCATTACATGAATGTGTTTTATACAGTGAAGAGTGTGTTTTATACAGTGAAGTGTGCATTTTATAATAGGCGGCGCACAACCTTTACACGCTTACCATATTTTTTTCAGTGCAATTTGACTCCCAGACAAAGGCTGTCATGACGCTGTAATGTCAATACAAACAAATTGTTGTAAAATTTAATGCATTTTTGGCCATTTACTATATTTACTTTATGAATATTATTGAGATTTTGAAATATTCAAGGGATAAAAACAACATTCATGGTGGATACTACCCAAACAAATTTGTATTTGTTTTTGCATTGATTGCAATCAATATTTGTCAGGAGATATCAATAAATAACTTTCAAGATATTTTGGGTAAACCATATTTTGTATTACACATTTTGCTCATTAAAAAACATCACTTCCCCACCCTCAAGTAGCTGAAAGGTAACTGCTTAGGTCAGTGCATTTTTTCCCATTGGAACACGATGGAATTCTAACAAATGGACTTATCTAAATTCATGAATTTCACAAGGATCAATGGATTTTACAGATAAGTGAGAACAGCGTGTTGGAAACGATATTTAAAAATATGGACTTCAATTTGAATAAGATTTTAGGCTTGGCAAGTTCTTCTGGATCAGTGAGAAGAAAGAGTTATCAGGGGTGAAAATAAGAGATGTTAAATTTGCATCGGGATAAAGAATATTAATTTTGGTTTTTACCCATACACCGATGTGTGTTAGCACTGTATACTCAGAAAAAATATCACAGGCTTGTTACTCGGGTGGGATTCGAACCCACGAACCTTGAAATTCTAGAGCAGTGTCTTACCAACTCGACTAGGTTTTTCAGGGGTGAAAATGTTGATAACAAATGCTGAATATTGGATAACAGTTCCCCCTTTATTTTAGGATGTTATATTTAGAAGTTCTCTTGACATTATTTCAAATATCGTGAAAAGAGTGGGTGGGGGCAAAGAGAGGAAAGAGTTATCGGGGCTGAAAATGTTGATAAAAAATGCTTAGGCAGTTCCCCTTGGTTTAAAGATGAAGCCCACTGAATTTTAGGATGTTATATTTTAGAAGTTCTCTCAATATTATTTCAAATACCTTGAAATTGGGGGGGGGGGGGGGGGGTGGACCACAAATTTTACCTGGTTTTTCAATATGTTTATTATAAACACTGTTTTGAGATATATTAATAAGTAAAGGGACCTACAGTGTACATGATAAAAGTAAATTATATAGGTTGAGTCCAAAGTTACCCACTGTCCAAAAGTCATCCCTGTTTATGGTTGGATATTTGAAAGTTTGGTCATAACACGGAACATCATCTCAGCGAGGGGAATGTCGCCTTTTTACAAGAAAATCTGGGAGATAAGTGCAAAAATCCTCAAATCAGGAAAAAATTACAAATTATATACCTTTTGAGTGAGTTATTCAAGTCATTGGTCTTTGCTTTATATGACAAATTCTCAGATTATTATTGGGTTTTTTTAAACACTTATCATAGAAAACTGAAAAATATTTTCCATGAATAGTTTAGCCATGCCATTCCAAGCTTTCACAATGAATCCCAAATTGTGATTTGTCAGGAAGTTTCTGATGATTGATAGTGATTATTTCTAAGAGACTAAATTATGAATGTCATTGACCTACTCTGTATAATAGGAATATAAACATTTGGAATGATCGATCACAAATACTGATTGGTTGTCATCATTCCATGCAAAGCTTCATTAAATATTTAAAAGGTTTTCACCTTTCAGGTCAATTGGACATTGGTTCACATAATTATGATAATTTTCTGCTAAGCAAAAATAAGGCAGGGACCAGTCACAAAATAACAAGGGCCAAGTTTCATAAAGCCTGTTTAAGCACAAAAACTTACTAAGCACAGAATAGTATTGCTTAGCAGAAACAGGTTACCAGCCAAAAGTACACTAGGTTTGCTTGCAAGGAAATTTGTCAAGCAAGTTTAGGCATGAATTTAGGCCAAGATATTTTGGCAAGTGGTTTTTCAAGCATATATTCTCTTTGAAATGTGGCCCTGGCTCAATTTAAGCTGAGCACTTTTCAGCAGAAAATTTTGCTTAACACTTTTTGGCCGAACAAAAATAAGCAGAATAACAGTCACACATTATACATGATATGGTAGTTTGGATCTTATTCTGATCAGTGTTACAAGCTCAGCTACTGTTTAGTGCTTACGCATTTCTATTAAATTGGGCCCATGGTCCTGATGGAAACACAGTCTGAATTTTTATCTGAAATCTTCCCAGCATGAAATAATGGATTACATAAATCCACGTGCTCAATTTTTTATCCAGTGTGATCTTGGCATGAGCAAAAACTAACTCTTTCCTACTGTGGACAACTTCTAATATTACAGGTACAATATCCGCCACATTTAATCATTCATTTCAAAAGATCAAGCGCTCAAAAGATATCCTGTTTGTACTGATTTAGAAATTGTGAAAACCACATTCTAGTCCAAGTCACCTTAAAATGTGATTTAACAAACAAAATTTAAATATGGAAGTATAATTTTTGCCCTCAGTTTCTCAGCTGCTGTACCTGCATGATGTTCAATTTACTGATTGACCGAGTTAAATAAATACAGGGTTAAATTATAATCTGAAAGCTTGTTTGTTTTTAAAAACAAATTGCACGGGTACCAATTGTCTTGTGATATACTGACCAGCTGCTAAAAGTTCTTTATTTTGTTTTTTCTTTTGTCATTTATATTGGTGTTTAAGGAATTTATATTAATTTTTGCTATTGATGTGATTTTAAAAAAAAACAATGTGGATTTGAGTGGTAGAATTTGATATGAAATTATCTTTCATATATTCCATAATTCTATTTTTATTTGTACGTCTGTGACTGCAGAGACAAGATGAAAGCAAATGGTCATAAAACTGAACTGTCAAACTAAACACCACCGCAACAAACTGACCGAGAACTTTAATTTTGTCATTACAAATACAATCTGTGCAGGTGCTTACCCCTAATAACTTTAAAATGACTGAATATTCAACCACTATTATGGGTAATTACCCAAACACCTGATTGTGTCGATCATTCATGAGATATAATCACCTACGAGATGCACTCATTTATAGAAACACAATCTCAATTGTGTAAAAATGGCAGTGATTGAATACATCAGTATTATAAACTCTCATGAATACCTAATTCAATACGACCAGCTACATATTCCAATCCAGATCTAACTGGAATGCAATGGTGCAATAATTAACGTATATCTTGCCAGGTAAAGAGACATGGCAGTCAAATGAATCAATCTCAATTTGCGTGTAAATTACTCATTACACCAGGACTAAACCAGAGTGCATGTCTTGAATGACATTATTTAGTGAACTGCATGATGTAATGGACATCATAGTGCCACACACAGCTATCCTCTGAAAACATCAGGGAAGAAAACGAGCAAGCAAATACTGTGACTCAACCCCAGTCTCATTATTCATAAATTCATGTGGTCACGGGCATTCACAATCTGAATCTATCTCACTTACTTCAGACTCTCTCGCATATTTAAATTTACATTTACCAGCATTTTGTCAGCACCATTTCTTTTGGTTTGGGATTGAATAAAGAAAAAGTTACTAAAGTGGGATTTTAACCAACGACCTCTGGATTAACATGCCGGCGCTCTACCAAGTGAGCTATCTAGCCCTAATGTATGGTGTCTCCCTTGTGGTTTATTGATTGACTTTTGTCGGAATAAAACAAGATTGAGAATTGATTCACATCATGAGTCATTCTCTTCTCCACATATACTTCTGCTGCCCAATCCCTACTGACGCAGACTACTTTTTCCACTGAATTCTGTGGTCAAAGATTAGCCTTCTATTCATTGCACCTTCGCTGTTAAACATCTTATCTCTTCATATTCACCAAGCTGACTCTCTTCAGAAGTTCAAGAATTTTTTAAGACTCATGTTTGAACATTGTTTTATATCAAACCTTTATAACTTCATTTCAGTGTTGTTTTGTAACGCATACAGGCTAATGAATTATGAGCAATCACATGTATAGTTTTATTATTTATGTTCTACTAAAGAGCTAAGTCACAAAATAATTGTTGGTCGACATAGTTTTACTTGAGAAATAAAAGTGAAATACTTCATATTTAGACTCTTCTGTCAATGGAAAAGGAGAAACTTTCAGCAAAAGATTTAAAGAGAAGTAATGTTTAAAGAGTAACTTAAAAACAAGTATGTTTTTGGTTCAACCAAAAACATTCATCTAAACATGTGATCTGCACGTACACTTATCGCATCAGGTGAACACTCATGTGCTGTTACAGAACAATTAAATATTCAATGAATATTTTCCTCATTTAAAATGTGACATTTCAAATTCACTAATCCCTCGAGACAAGAATAAATGTTTCAAAGTTCTAGCAAGTGGAGTGAGCTGACCTACAAATTGTACATTGATGTGCAGACTGGCATCCCGTCCACCCATTCATCCTTGGGTCTGAGTGATTTTGCGCTCCTATGGGGATGCACGTATCGGCATATCTAACTTAATTATATCATATTCATAGAGAAGCAGTTAGAGCATCTATGAATAAAAGCAGTTTATTATACTCATCAGTATTTTGCCCATACCTTGGCTGAGTATGATTGGTTCGGTAAGAAAGCCTAATACTCTTCTGGACTCTATAAACTCACCACAAAAAAGCAAATTGCACTGTTTTGGCAACAACATTCCTGATAATAGTCACTTTCTAAAAACAAAAACATTATATAACGAGCTACTCAAGAGAAATTATACGAACACAGCTTAAAAGCTCTTAAAATATTGCATACCTGTTTAAGTCAGGTAAAAATACTTTTTTTTTTTATGAACTAACTATTTTAATTGGCCGGTCTTTAATTTGCAGAACTGCTGCGCTTGCTAACGTCATCTGTAAGATTCATTAATGGCCTGACATTATGACACTTGCAAAGTCTTTCTCTTTCTTTAAAGACAGACTATGCTAGGGTCAAAACATCTGGCCGTTAACTCGTTTTTGCAACATCTGTAAGATTCATAACAATACATAAAAAGAATTCGCTGGACCTTATGCAGCAAGTGCAAAAAATAGTCAAATGGCCTGACGTTTAGACCCGAGCAGAATCTTTCTCAACAGGGTAGTTTAAAAAATCTTCTCTCCATTGGAATGAGTATATCAGAACAACAAACTATATCCACATGTAAAGGAAACTATAAGCAGAAATTTGCTTTGATTTGTTTCTAGGGGTTGTACAAAACTAGGCTGAGATCCCATACACTGACATTTAAAACAAATTCCTGAAATGATGTGCCGTAACATGTGCGGAATTGCTGATTGGTACCTCTCAATAACGGTCAACAACAGTTGACTACCATGATTGCAAATCGACCATAGAACATTAATATTCCCAAACCGAGATGATCAAAAGTATGGCAATTCTGGTTTATGAAGATAAAAAATGTAAAATCGCGCTCCATCTGCTTAATCCGGCTCCCGACGCATCATCTTACGAGAGCTTCCACATAAAATGTCAGCTGTCTTCTTGGCCAATATTTCAGCATGTGTTCTTGAGCGCTGTCTGACTGATATTCCTCCCAGGGTAAATAGCCAAGATGACAGGTGCTATCTTTCATATCAATGCTCCGACGTGTTCCCACTAGTCCACCAATAACTTATTAAGTCGTTTCCAATTTTAGTAAGACAATCTGAATTTTGAAACTGGTAATGTTCGGTCTTTATTTCATTCAGATATGACATTTTCGAGCTACTTGTTGATATGGTGCAGTGTTTAATGGACATTTCAAGCTATTAAATCCTAATTTTTAAGATTTTTCCCAGGGGCAAAAGTAATTGGAAAATCAGACTAGCAGACTTAAAGCCATTGGACCCTTTCGGTACAGAAAAAAAAAAAAAAGTTCACAGATTTACAAATAATTTACAGGGTTTACAGAAGGTAATGGTGAAAGACTTCTCTTGAAATATTAGTCCATGAAATGCTTTACTTTTTGAGAAAACGGTAAAACAATATAAATTCTCGTTAACGAGAATTACGGAGTTGTTATAAACACATGTCATGACACGGCGAAACGTGCGAAAACAGGAGTGGGTTTTCCCGTTATTTTCTCCCGACTCCGATGTCTGATTGAGCCTAAATTTCCACAGGATTGTTATTTTATATATAAGTTGTGATACACGAAGTGTGGGACTTGGACAATACTGTTTACCGAAAGTGTATAATGGCTTTAAAGGCAGTGGACACTATTGGTAATTACTCAAAATATTTTTTTGCATAAATACTTACTTGGTAACGAGTAATGGGGAGAGGTTGATAGTATAAAACATTGTGAGAAACAGCTCCCTCTGAAGTAATGTAGTTTTCGAGATACAAGTAATTTTCCACGAATTTGATTTTGAGACCTCAGATTTAGAACTTGAGGTCTCGAAATCAAGCGTAGAAAGCACATAACATCGTGTGACAAGGGTGCTTTTCTTTCATTATTATCTCGCAACTGCGATGACCGATTGAGCTGAAATTTTCACAGGTTTGTTATCTTATGCATACGTTGAGATACAGCAAGTGAGAAGACTGGTCTTTGACAATTACCAATAGTGTCCAGTGTCTCTGAGGTATAGGAAGAATATGAATGCTTGTTGTTTCTTTAACAGCATCAACTCTTGTATCAGAACTCATGATACAGTCAGGCCTTCTACATGTGCATCAATAGATTTGACCATCAATCCATCAGAACAACACAACAACAAACTTTGTTGGATTTGTCTTGGCCGGCTCAATGAAAAAGAAGAAAAAGGGAGATGAAGTTTAAGTTCTTTAATTGAGCTGTCAAAATTTGACTGATGCAAAATGAAAGTCATGGCACAAAAAATATCATCAGTAACTTAAGTGGCGACTGGTTTTGATCATCTTGTTCCCAGATGATGCTCCACTTTGAGAGTTCCACAGATGAATCTCTGACAAAAGACTAGCTAAATACTCCAGAGAATTTGCAGAAACCAAATTACTGTCATTTAAAAAAGATTATTTCAAACTGGAACCAATTATTATGGTATAACTACACTGGTCCTGATATATAGTATAGCAAAGACCAACACAGCTTTTTTTACTACTCAACATAAGAAATAAAAATTTACTATCTCAGACTAGATAATTAATGTCAGTGTGATCAATGAGAGTACATGTACGTCAATTTCAGGAAAGCATAACCTCAACCTTTCTAGCGCTCAGAAGTGTTTGGCAAAAATAAATAAAGGGGTAGACAAGAGGAGTGATGCCAATATAAAGGACAAGATACTGTGGCCAATTTAAAAAAGCATAACCCTAGAACACTCCATAAAGCCAAAAGGAGGTGTCAGCCCATAACAAATCTTGAACTTCAAAAGAGAACCGACGCCATTAAATAGCAACGGAATATTGAATGATGGGGAGAGACATTGATTTTTGCCAAGTGGACATTTCATAAGGTTCACGTTAGACAGAGATTTATATTAAATTTGGCATACACAGAAAAGAGAGAAAAAACAGCACTGAGACAAACAACCTTATACTAGTGTCAGGTCGTGATAAATATTGACAATAGGCAATTGATTTTTAACACGCTGTTTAGTTTGACTAATAACTGGACAAAATCAATTTGTTGTTATTCTTTTGTTTCAAAGCTCACACATCACACAAAGCGGATCATCCTTATGACATTTTGTATGAAATATTGTGTTCTGTTTTCCTCTTTCGTTCAATGAGTGACACACTGAAAACATAGGGTGTGCCTTCTAACGTCATGAAACAAACAAAAATTAATTTATGTCAAATCAAAATTAGCCACCCTTCAGATCCTTATTAAATATTGTTTATGCCCAATTAAAGCAATGCATCTTTAATAATTGCACTGTGGATAACGAACAATGTAAATTTATTTGGTTTGACCCTTGTGCGTAGGAATGAAACTGTTTAGTCTAGTGAGTTTTTAAAGGCATAAGAAACTGCTCTAGGATGCGTGGGAGGCAATTGTGCATTCAAATCCCACCTAAGGTGTGGTGCTGGGGGATTTTGTCTCTCGCTTTCTCAGCAGTACTTGGAAACCACTGAGTACAGAGTGCTTATCACACATTCATGTATAAAATTGGGGGAGGGGGGGTCCCAAGACTATACAGTTTTTTTCTTCTTGTAACCTAGCTTGATCCTTTGACAAGAATCCATCAAAAAAAAAGCATTTCATTTTTATTTATTTTAACAAGTATGAAGACAATATTTATCTCATCTATTAGCTGGTCATCTGTGATTCTGAACAGGCATTTCTTGAAAGATTCTTGACAAATATTTATCAGAATCAAAATGTGAACATCATTTTTTTAGATAATAAAGTTAGTACACATTGAGGTATAATTATTGAACTGAAAAGACTGACTGTAACTTGTTCAGTTGTGAATTTACTGGCCCACTAGTAACATTTCTGGCCCCTCACATTCAGGCCTGTGGGAAATCAGACTGAAGTGGAAAAAATATCATGCCTGTTTATTAAATATTTGTTTATTGACTTTTCTTAAAAGAAATTAAAAAAATACCAAAATGGGTTGTTATGGATATATGCAAGTGACAGGAAAAACAAACAAATATTATTAATACATAATATAAGTGATTATAATATTAATACTAAAAATTTTTGGGCTACAAACATCACAAACACGATGTATCTGTGTACTCTGTGTTCGAATTTTCAATACAGATACAGCCTCACCGCTTAATAATTAGATTTCCTACGCTCAATTTCTAGATGTAACAATGGATTCAGTTGTACAGAGATGGCAATTTTGTTTGACAGACTCTGGGGTCTAACAATGTCTAAAAGGGATCTTGAACATCACCAACAATGAAACGGAGATGGGAGCTAACAGCTTCTTAGAAAAGACTGAAAGGAAGTAGTTGATTTATCAAATTTGTGGTTTGGTGCAGGATCACTTTGACCAATTATGCCTTTACGTTCTTCATCTCGACTATTTGTTCGAGAGATGGGAATAATATTGACAATAAACTCCACTTGCCTAATCACACACACACTATTTCGGATGCAAACTACATGTGTGAAGACTATATGGGAATGCTGAATAGTAATCAAGTTATTATGGTTAAATCTTGAGAACAAGCGTTGCTTGAAAATCTTCACCTAAGACCAGGAAATGGGGAATTCTTGTAACTTTATCACATACCATTCTTTTCAGTGAAAATGTCTCAGAAGAAAACCCAGACAGCAGATATGTTGTGACAAAATATTTATGTGCATAAATAGAATGCTAACATGGCTTCCATGAGACTTGAAAAGTAGAAAAACAACTCTATGACAAAAACTTTTTCCAAGTCACTGTTTCAAATTATATGAAAAAAAGATTGACAGCAGCACATGAAAAAGTGTGTGTCCAATGTTTATGTAGACTGGATGGTTGGGAAAATGTCACGATCATTTACAGTGACGTACAGTATTGCTATGACTTTGATTCATCTTCGACTGGTCAACTGAGTTAGGAATTTATCTCATGAATCGTTATAATTAACAGTAAATACCCTTGAACAGACCACAGGGGCCGATTCACTAAGAGCCAAGATTGACCGTAACTGAAAATCAATCGTAATTGCTAAGTAAAGTGTGATGTCACAATACAAATTACTGCGGTAATACTGACAAATTGTCTTACGATGAATTTTATTGCTTTGTGACAAAGAGCTAAGCTTGATCTTAGCTTGAAATCAATCGTAGTTGCTTAAAAGTAAAGTGTGATTTCACAATCACTTTGTAAATAGTGACAATTAGTCTTGTAACGAATTTGATTGCTTTCGTGAAATCAGCCCCTGGGCCTGGGACAAATTTCATCATAGAGCTGCTTATAAATGCACAAAAAGTACCCAAGCACATTGTGTTTGGTAAAACAAGTCAGCTCGCCAAAACATCTTTTTTACACAGGCACACAATATTTTCTGCTTTAAATAAAACATCTGTGTGAAACTGGGCCCAGCTTTTCAACTTCCCTGCATTCAAGAGCATTACATCATACTTAGTTTATTACTTTTACCCCCCAAAAAAGGACAGAGTGATTTTGCCCCTACAGCCTTGGTTTGTTGCTTAGATTGTTTTGACGAGATAGACTGCGCTGGAAGTACCTCATGGACAAGGTCTCTGCTGCTGATGCAAGAAGTCAGATTATTTACTCTGTAACTTTCCCCCATTTTTTAGGTCAATGCAAAAATAGCCTGCAGCTGGTATAGTCCAGCCAGATGGACTCCATGAAGTTTCACAAACTCTATCTATAACTGTATTAACAGTAAATGTAGACCTTTAATTAACAAAATGTATAAATTGCAGTCAACACACACATGTGCTGGGGCGACTACAGTAAAACCCCACAAGGCCAAAAATGACGTACAATCATCTACATATACAAACTCAATACAACCATGCTACCACACTAGGCTACCAACCTCTAGGCTACCAAGACAAGTTTGGATAAATGACAGAATGTAGCACGCCTTGCCCACTGTTATTGTTTCATTTTTATTGTGTGTGAGTATACTGTTGTTTGTACACGGTTGGGTCCAACCACTCTGCTTTAGGAAACTTTTTTTTTTCTCCAAGAGTAGGCCTATTTTATAAAAAATGGATTTATACATGTAGTTATAGCTCAATACACCCCTGTAGGCATTGTGTCCCCTTTAAATATATTATTACTATTTATTAGCTTCATAATTACAATTTTTGTTGTATTTGTATCATATTCACTACTATTTATTAGCTTAATAATTACAATTTTTGTTGTATTCATACCATTGTATGAATCAAACAGTCCTCATTTAATGACCTCATAGATATTGGAAATGATGTGTCTTTTTGGCTGGTATGTGATATGCTGTAGGCAACAGCAGATTCAATTAGTTTGTTTCCCCATTAAATTAATACAGTCAAGTTATCTTAATAACATTTGTAATTAACATGAGCGAGTTTTTTTATGACTGGCACTAAAACCTGCATACGATTATGCAGGCACTATGTTGAGCTAGGTAAGCTTTTTTTCTGCAAAACAGATGTGGTGAAAATGTGTTCCCACATTGAAAGTGAATAACACACCATTAAAGGAACACGTTGCCTTGGATCGGTCGAGTTGGTCTTTGAAAAGCGCTTGAAACCGTTTGTTACAAATGCATATGGTTAGAAGGATAACTTAAAAGTAGAATATAATGATCCACACAAACATGCCTCAGAATTCCACGGTTTTCCTTTTACGTCGCGAAGAAACACGGTCGGCCATTTATGGGAGTCAAAAATTTGACTCCCATAAATGGCCGACCAGGACGAGGTAAAAGGAAAACCACGCAATATCGAGGCATGTTTGTGTAGATCATTGTATTCTACTTTTACATCTTTCTAACCATATGCATTTAATAACAAACGGTTACAAATGCTTTTTATAGACCAACTCGTCCGATCCAAGGCAACGTGTTGCTTTAAGTAACAAGGAAATACTTTCACTAACCAGCCTCTAGGACTTGCACACTCAGTCATGTCAGTTATCAAAATAATGATCTAGGCCTATAGAACACTTAACTTCATTTCATTAAGCTGTTCAATGGCAACTCCCAAAGAAAAAGATAGGGAATGCATCTAAATATACATGGTTTAATACCAGCATCAGGAATTTTTTCTCCGATATAAATGACAACTGATCAATTATTGTCTATGTTTTTTTAATGATTTTTTTGTCATGTAGGCCTACCAAGTGCATTCCACAGTTTTGTGATGCTCTGAGTAATGCTCTGTTACATCTAACGATACATTTTCTTAATCCGTTTCTCACTAACTGTATCATTAGGGACACCAAAGCCAAGACCATTTAAAAATGCCATCACAGTTTTCAAGAGACATACTGAGCTGAGAAAATCTTGTTTAAAAGGTGAAAGAACAACACTTTGCATATATTGCATTTTGTCTCTAAGAGCATGCCTGACTCCGTTGTTTAATTGGCATTATCCGCCATTGAACTTGCCAGCTTGGCAGTAAGATCTGCATTCTGCCTCCGCTTAACAAATATAATGGTGACATGGAGAAGAGATAAATTGTGAGTGTGATTTCCATCCTAGCAACCAGTGTTGTTATGGTAACGATGGTCATTAGCTCAAGGAGAAAGCGATGGTAGAAAACTGAGCATTTAGTGAGCTCTGCAGGGCTTGTTTGTGTGGTGGTTAACAGCTGCGTGTAATGGTTAAAAAAAAATATTTCATCATCGTGCAAACCCTGTTGACAGAATATTATACAGAAACATATTGCACTTTACAGCACGTTTGAACAGAATTTGTTTCTAATAAACTTTCAACTTTTTAACCAACTAGAATAAAAGACTGTCCTGAACTTCATCAAATCCTCTCTACTAACCACCCCCCCCCTCTAAAATAGATAAATAGTTAAAATAAAACAAAATAAATAAATATATGAACATACGAGCAAATAGAAATAAAGTACAAAACAACAACTTAAATATATTCTATGAATAAATAATATAAAATAAAATAAAAACCAAATAAAATATAAATAAAATGTTTATATGTATGAATAATATAAACGAACTCAGAGTAGCTTACAAGCCACACATAAAAACCTCACCATGTTTTTATTGCACATTTCAACATGCATCGATTTCCTCTCAACGAAAATGGATATAACATTAATGTATTTATGGATGTAAATGCAAATTTCAAAAATTCATTTAATTTCAAAATGGGCCTAAAGTGATTTTTTTTTCTCATAAATAAAATGTTCAATGGACTATCGTATAATCAGCTGCAGTTCCTACCAGTATGCTTCAGTAACCAAAAACAAGAAGACAGTATTGTATTTTTGTAAGTATAATATTTTATGATTCATGTATAATACAAAGCTATCCACTGTACCTTTCTTTTTATGGATGAGTAAGCAAAAACAGAACAACAAACTAAACCTGAAATGGTTTGGCCAACAACAAATTACATGCAAACGGCATTATATAAATTCTATTTACATGACTTAAATTGTTCGCACAATTTTGTTTTGCTTCCTGAAATAAGTACACACAACTGCAAACAGTACATGTACATCAGTTGCATAACACTTCACAATTGCTGGTGTCAAGTGTATTGATTAGTGAATAGTGTCCAACGTCACGTCATTTACACCCAATGTGTATAGCACAATAGAGCAGGCGCTACCTTGACATGACAATATTACAATGGCATCCATAATTTTTTGATTATGATAAATTTGCAGTATGGATAAAATCCAAATAAAGAGACCGCGATGTTTGTTTTTAAAGTCACCTGGAAGTGGTATTTTTTCAAAATAAAGCTTTTGTCACTAGTATATGTGTTTTGATGAGTGGAATGTGAATAAACAGTTAACTAAGGTTTTTAAAAATAAGTTCTTATGTTATTTACAAATTTAACAGTAGACCCCGACCCGAGAGGGCGCTGTTTGTGACGTCAATCGAGGCAGACTTTGCCTGTAATGAATAGAGTAAACACAATTGCAAAGTACATGTACGGACCAAGTCGTGAGTTTGTACGTTTCAAAAAAAAAAAAAATGCCGACCAGGTGTATTGCTGCTGAATGCAGACAAACACTTTTTGAAATGTACCAACTCACGACTTGGACGTACATGTCCTTTGCACGTGTGTTTACTATACGCATTGCAGGCAAAGTCTGCCTCGATTGACGTCACAAAAGGGGTAGGCGGAGTCAGCCCCCCAAACAACTTTATATATTTTTTAAACATATAAATCGTGACAAACAATTACTAAAAAAAATTGTTTTATTGTTCGTAAGCATATCATTTATTACTCTTATATTTGAAAGAAAATTTTTTTTATTTCCAGGTGACTTTAAAGAGCATGGTCTCATGTAGAAGTGATTTCATTTCATTAAATGCCTTGAATAAAAATCTTGTTATGACTCTCACTATTGCATGTTAGAAAGTGCTGCATGTGTTTTTTTTATGGTTTCATCTCCGTGTGGTTGTATTGAATTTTGTTCCCGCTGTGAAAAACTGTACTCTGCAATGCATTTTATTTACTTAATAAAATATTTCTTGGGAATAGCAATCTAATTAAAATCTGTTAGGATGGAACAACTATTTAATCACAAATTATCAAATTTCTGTAGGTTTTTTTTTTCGCTCACCAATAAACAGCTAATTCCATGAACTACAATTACAACATGTGCTACGGTACGTGATATAAGTATGGAATATGTCACGATTCCATAATTTCCAGACACGCCATCCCAGTGTTTTTTTTAAATCGCCCACACACAACATTAATGTAAACATAATTCTGTAATCTTTTTTTCAGCCCTAGCAAATGTAGAATCATGTTTAGCACAGTACAATACATAGCACTGGATTATGTAGATATCCCTAATTTGTCCTAAAAAAAAAGATTTCAACCCATATTCTCTGAACAAATTTTGATTGTTTCAAAATGAAAAACCATACAAAAATGTTCACATATGCCTACGGTCAACGCCTCAGGTACATTGTTTGTACACAGCTGATGGACAGGCGATAATATTCAAATCCAGTTTAAATATCAGTTATCATTTGCACATCTTTTTTTAATGCAAAACCTTAAATAAAAATGTATAACTTTCTTTAAGTTATCAAAATAGCTTCAGTCTAATCTGCCACAAAATCAGACCTACAATTGTAGCAACTTTGAGTTCAAGCCAAAGGGCAGGTAGGCCTTATAATCATCGCTTTCTTCTGAAGAAAACACGCAATGAGGTGAGACCTTTCCTGACCTGACATTTCCATGTCGCTCCTAAATCAAGGCTAGCTTTGCCAATATACATTCCCCTGACTACATGGATGACGCATACATTATGCAGGAATACATACGTACAAGAAATGTGAGAAATAATCTTGGCATGAAAACTGCTATTATATGAAGATCTTTATTTCCAGAGATGAGATTTTACAGATGTGAGAAAAATGGTTTACAAGCAGGCCTATGGTTTCACCAATCAGAACCTCCCATTGTTACAATTCATGAGGTTTACACATATTATGGCCTACAATGTATGTATCACAAAAAATACAAAAGGTTTTTACACAATATGGACTATTTCTTTCTCCCATTTGGTGACTGCTGAACACCCAGTTCAGACCAGGGCCTACATGTAAGTTCACAAAGCCTGTAAAGTAAGCACACAAAAATTGCTTAGCATGAAATTTATTTTTTGATAAAATCATGATTACCAACCAAATTTCTCTATGTTGCATATTGCTTGATACTAGTATTCAGCTGTTGTTTGCTTATCCTGAAAATCCTGTGGCAATTTGGTTGGTAATCCTGTTTTTGTCAAGGAAGAAATTTCATGCTAAGCAAATTTTTGTGCTTATAGGCTTTATGCAATTGGGCCCAGGCATTTCGACTAAATTAGGAGTGACTCCAGGTAGACACAAATAATTTTTTGTTTCAGACAGGCAAATGAATGTTAGGTGTAAGTTGGCTGGAGAGAATGTTACAAACAAACGTGGGCTGCTAAACATAGTTTTATTATAATTTAATAAACTTGCTTAGTCGCAAAGGTATTATAGACTATTCCATCCAATATTTTGCATTTTATAAACAACAAAATTAACAAGAGACTTCCGTTTTGCCATGTATTATTTTAATTAAAAAGTTTAATCAATTTGGTTTGCGGTAACACCATGTGGTATTATGTATCTACTTGCCAGGTAGAGTTTGTTCTTAGAGAATTGTCTTTCTGTATTCTACTACAGCGGAGTAGATTTATCGGATTGTTCGGGAGACTTCTCAGTTCCGAAAAATAACTGTCCTGCTTTTTAACAACAACCCGGGCGGAGGGTATAGAAATAGACTGGGACTACTACTTTAGCTTCAGAAGGATCGTAATTTACTGCACTCGCGACCACAGAGTCAGTTCTTGAATTGCTCTCAAGTTTTTGACTAGCTTACTCTAGTCATCTTCAAGAGTCTCCTCCTGAGTATCACGCATAAAAACAGAAGAGAAATCTCCTCTTGGGTGTTCATTTAAAAAAATAAAACCATTTAGATGATAAAATTGTGTTCTCATTTTGATTTGGGACTCTTCTCATTTTAACTCTGGTCTTGTAAATATAATTCTGATCTAGTAAAGATTCTGAGCTGCGGCCTCCACAAAGTTCAAGGCCTGTTTTACAATCTCAATTCTTTTTAGAAAGCAAAACATGATGCTGGATAGAATATTTATTGGCCTGCATTTGAAGGTGTTAAAAATACTGCGAGTAAACTTGTCCGAAATTTCAAGTGTGAATTTTGGATGGCCTTCTGGCATGCCTGACAGCTTCACACGTTAAACTTGCTTGTATACTCACAGTGCATGTAATTACAACCATATCACCTTCATACCGTTCAAGGAGTTGGCCGGAAAAAACAGGTCCCTTCCAGGGCGCCAGTCCGACACACTTCTCTTCTTTTTTAATCAATATTTCTGTTTGAAAAATAAGTAAATGTGTCCCAAGGTTTTTTTGAGGAAGCGGTGAAAGGACACTTTAAACGCTCAAAAAGTAAATATATCTGTTTAATTAAGAAGAACCTAAAATAAAATTTGAAGATGTCAAGATAAGAGATAATTTGATTTTGCTGAAGAAGAAAAAAATTAAATGTGCAATGAGAGAGACACTTTAAACTATTTCGGAAAAATTTACAGTACTTCATGCTCACTTTTTGGACAAAGTACAGGTAGTTCATTCTTAAAAGCTTATTGATTATGAAGCAAGATCGATCCAGCACCAATCAATCCTCAAGAGAAATAGTTGGTTGAGAAATACTTTCAAAGGAGAGGGAATACCAGTAGTAGATTCTTCAAATCACTGCTTTAGTTTGATTGTCACAATCAAAATACCCCTGGGCCAAATTTCATAAAGCCTGTAAGCACAAAAACCTGCTTAGCACAGGAAAATCTTGCTTAGCAAAAACAGGTAACCGGCCAACATTCCATAAGGTTTAAATGTTTGCGATGGTGCCCCACTCATTTTGTGCTTAGCAGAGAAACTTGTCAAGCAGTATTTTCTGCTAAACAGCTTTATGAAATTGGGCCCTGTGTATGTAATACACACATTTCTCTCAAACAAACTTTTTTTTAATGATTTCACTTAAATATGACAAGTAATTTTATTAAATTTTCACAGGTCTGTTGGATGTTGTGTTTACTGAATACTAGAGTATTCGATTGAATGTACTGTTCCATAAAACAATATAAAAGTCCCATTCAAAGTATGCTCTTATATACATTATCATAATACAGGTGTGGCTCTGGGAAATTTCCCCCATACTTTAACCTTTTTAGGTAACACACACAATACGCAGTGACAGGAGAGAAATAAATGTGGCTTGTAAAGCACAGTCAGAGAGATAACAACGTCAACCCGTTATTCCTACAGGCATGTTTTAGTATTATCAGCCCATGGCTTCAGCCCAAAATGTGTGGGACTGTCACCCCTTAGGGAAAACGTTCTACACACCCGTCTGTCTGTGCGACTCCCAAATCGCTTGATTTAATTGCAGATGCTTAAAGCTGCACAAACAAGCTGCTGTGTTGACGCTGTGGTTGCTGGATGTGGCACCATTAGCAGTCATGTGAACACCCCTGACATATCCAACCCCCCCCCCCTTCTTACCAATCCTCAACGGCAAAACAGAGAGGGTGGGTATCCCACGATATGGTAAATTAAATTTGTATTTGTATATGTCAAAAAAACGCATGTTTTGTACATCATTCAAGTCTCATATTAATTATGAGCATTTTTTAATCTTTTACTTCAGTTTTAATTGAATCCATTGGCTTCTAAAATCTAGACCACGGAATTAGTGTAAATACTCTAAAATACATGCAGATTAAAAAAAAAAATACCCTGAGTATATACTGTATACATATAATGTAAATTGCGCAGGCTTGCCCTTTAATACTGTGTACATCAGACCATGGAGGTAGAACTCTACCTCCATGATCAGACTGAGTCTGCAGAGTTACATTGTATATAGAGGTCCAAAACAATAAGACTGATGAGGGAGATGCATGACCAAACTCTCAATGTTTGGGTCTATCAACACTTTAGAGGACATTCTTAGTCCCTATGATGTAGTGATGGTAAAACAATTACTCCTGTGTTGCTATACAATCCATCCTGTCTGACCTTGTGACGTACACGTACCCTTTTTCAATTACCTTGCAATTCATTAATTACATCTTGCTATTATTTTAGGGTAAGAACAATCAATAACAGCACTACTATGACCTGGAAAAACGCTGAGACAATGTGTTTTGCTTATAACTCACTGTCCCCTCACGCCTACATGAAAAGGTATCAGCTGTGCACTTACAGTGTGTAGATACCATGAATAATGTACACGATCCACTCCATAAGGAATGCACTGGTGTCATGAAGCTACCACATCATTGAGTATTAAATTCCTTATTATGAGACCATGTTCACATTATGTGACCATGTTTACAGAGACAGCAACATGATACAGCATACAGGCAAACATGTTTTGTGGAACAACCATGTATTTAGGTTTGTTAACTACATGAACTCCATAAGAGGAAACTGATGGAAGGAGATATCAAGTCACACAAAAGAGACTGCACTAGTCGTGTGTGCAGGTAATATGTGGCCTCCTCATACTTATTAACTATCAAGTGACTATGTTTGGACAAAACTGCAACATAGAACCATACTTTAGGGCTATATCTCTTGCAGTACATACACCAATGTACAGTACACCCTTACAGCAAGTATTTCTTGTACAGCACACAAAGGTCCTCCGTACAGGATAATATTGATGAAGGAGTTACCATCATATGATACTTTGGTCCTTAAGGCACTTATAATCAAGTATAGGGGTTGACATATGGCAACTGGTGTAGTAGGCAATAGACTTTTCAGGCTATTTAAATTTACAATGATTCTGTTTTTCCAAAATGCAAAAAAAAAAGAAGAACTCAGAGTAAAGTAGAAAGAATAACATACACGTCTGAATCACGGGCGTGTTCACAGTTTTTTTATATTGTTGTCAAAACATACTTCACTATACATAATTGATGTTGACATAAAGACACTAGACACTAAAATGTCAAAGACCAGTCTTCTCACTTGGTGTATCTCACATTATATGCATAAAATAACAAACCTGTGAAAATTTTAACTCAATTGGTCGTCGAAGTTGCGAGATAATAATGAAAGAAAAAACACCATTGTCACATGAAGTTGTGAATATCAATAGTTTTTGAATTACAGTTTTTGCGAATTATCAATAGTGTCCACTGCCTTTAAAGGAACACGTTGCCTTGGATCGGTCGAGTTGGTCTTTGAAAAGCGTTTGTAACCGTTTTTTATAAAATGCATATGGGTAGAAAGATGTTGTAAAAGTAGAATACAATGATCCACACAAACATGCCTCGAAATTGCGTAGTTTTCCTTTAACCTTGTCGACTAACACGTCGGCCATTTATGGGGGTCAAAATTTTGACTCCCATAAATGGCCGACCATGTTAGTTCGCACAGTAGAAGGAAAACCACGCAATTTCGAGGCAAACTTGTGTGGATCATTGTATTCTACTTTTAAAACATCTTTCCAACCATATGCATTTTATAAAAAAACGGTTACAAACGCGTTTGTTTTGACCAACTCGTCCGATCCAAGGCAACGTGTTCCTTTAACACTATACCTAAGGCACAACTGTACTTTTTTGTTTTAAATTACATATGTTTAAATTACCATTTGGTTTTAGTCTTTTACAACTGCAATCCTTTTTTTAAGGAATTTAATTAAACCAGAGGATTTTATATAGGAACCATGCAGAGTGTACTGGTTCCAGCTATTCACCTTGCTTAATTTTTCTTTTTTATCATATTTGTTTTTAACCAACTGGAGTGTAAATTCTGCAAACTTGTACCATTAATACAATGCAAACCAATCATTGACCTCTTTCTATACATTACAGTTCTGCGTTTATAGGAAAACAAATCTTCGGCTTTGAACATAATTTTTGTAGACCGGCCGCGTCCCCCCGTACATATTATTGTGATCGATGGAGCAGCTCAGAATTTAGCTTTACATTTTACCACGCTGGAAATAAACCCCATGCCTGTCTGTGCTCATAGAGTCTGTTCTGCCGCGTCTCCCGGCCACGATGAGATGGATGAAACGTATATTAGCAGTCTTCTGTATCAGACACGTGTCATTTGATAACGTCCTTTGGTAAGAACTCATCTCATCTAGCTGCACTGCCCCGGTATCAGTCTCATTAATTAAAGATCTAATAATCATCTCATGCGTGAAAGTGACCCGTGCAGTTTAATTAGTTTGCCGAAGCGGGTTAGGTTAAATAAACAGCCAACAGGAGACTACACGGTACATCTATGTTACCTCATGGCAGGTACTTGTACATGTACATGTGTAGGGCTACTACATGTATTTTGAAAGCTGGCAGGCAGAATTTACAAACTGTTACTTTTTTCTACTGTTGCACGAAATGTACACAAATCGGGTTGGGTGCAGAAAAGCACTTGTGGTAAAAACACCACCTGGCATTTAAAGGTTATAAAGTATTTATTCAAATTCTCTGGTTTACATAATGTGTTAGCATGCATGTTTTTATGCAAGTGGCTTCCACCATAGGGCATCAAAGCATTTTTAAATTAGCCCAAAGCTCCAGGGGACCTGGACGCGAAGCAACGTCTCTGCCCAAGGTACACAAAGTCCTTACAAGCGTGCCAAAATGTTCAACACCCTAGGGTGAAAATCTGTTCTAGAGGTTCTGTAAGTATCTCGTGTAAAAGCTTCAACTCATGTAAGCTGTCCTATGCCGCCGAGCCCCGGCCTTTCCAGAACGTCACAACCCAGACGGAGAAACGATTCATCAGGTATGACTAAGACTACTACATGACCAGTTCTCCGTGTATAAACCCCGTCTTATTAAAACACACACCGATGATGTCAATACCAAAAGGGCAAAGGCAAAGACCTTTCAAGTTATGATCTTTCATGATTGCGGTTTACCAGTCTGACATTTTGGAGGAGGGGGGGGGGGGGCTTCAATGAGTTCCCCAAACTCTGATCAATTACTTCCTGCATTGGTACCATAGGGTTTCTGAAACAAAGCTATTAGCCAGTTCCTGTGAACAATCAACGCCACTTTGTTTCACCGTCTGCAGACATTAATTGAGGAATCACAAATGTCACTCGAAATCCAGAAACCTCAAAGGAATCACTAATACGCATATATTCATCACTTATAATATTACTCACATTATCATGGTGTGATGTGGTTACCTTTCCCTGAATGCAGAGCCACGGGCAACTTAATGTAAAAGATCCCACCTTCCATAATGTGCAACAACTTAAAAACTGTAACTGACAGTACAAGAAGACGATACAACACAACTATTTTGTCTGCATATCAATCATGGCATCATGAATTGACCCTCCAAGCACACTCTTTCTTTATGACTAAATTTTTACAGAATTCTTTTTTAGATTTGTAAACTTAATGAGATATAGGAACTGAGATATTTATTAGTTTTATCACCACAATTATTGTTGTTCGATCCATTATAAAGACCTTGTTGAATGTCTTGCTATGGAACAAATTTCAGTCAAGGTTATAAAATCAGTTCAACCATACTTTATTAGGGTCACAAATAACTTGAACTTTTGCACGAAGGTCATTTTTACGTCACATGGTATTTTTTAACCAGATAAAAGCGTGTTATAAATAGGGCCAATTTAATTGTATAAAATTGACAAATAGGCCTATTTAACCATTTTATTTCAGCCTGAGAAAAAGACTTTTTTTGCATATGATATTTGGTATACGTAACAAGTATCAGATCTTAAAAATGTATGTACTTTGACCTTCAACATTTGATGTATTATTTGTACAATGTGCAATGTGATAAAATCCCACCATGTAGCCTCAAATCCAGAAATCGATCCGTCCCAAGGAAGAAAGAAAGGAAAAGAGCATCTTTACAACCCATGACACTAGTCCAGCACAGCTGCACCCTAGCAGCGGGAGGGACGTCCAACATCACTGGCAATTGATAAGCCTGTACTTTTGACGGTTGTGCAACTGGAACATTCCAGGGTTCATCCGATAATTATCGACAAGTCAAAAAAACCAAGCTGTCTGCTCAGAGTTATAATGACAACTTAAAGATGAGGTCTTGAAATTAAAACCATCAACTGGAAAGACCAATTAGCGCAACACACCTTTTGTGTTGTGAAATAAGAAAAATAAATTGTATAATATTTCCATAGAGCTTTAAAGATCGAAGCAGACTACAAAGCAGACTTTTAAGTTTATGTTCAAAGAGTTCCTTGCCCAATTTCAACAGGGTGGGTTAAAACAGGACACGTCATCATATGGTGTATTTATATTGTAAGAATCATGTTTCTTTAACATCCAGAGCATGATAGCTTTTCAAGATACAGTGCATTTTATTCACTTTTTGTATTATAAAGCTGTTTGTTTAACTATAAGACAAAAGTCTGACAGTCATTTTTTTTAGAACAATTTCTCAACTTTTGGAAGCAATGACATGCATTGTCGCACAATATCAAGTAAAGTCAGTCCTGCAAAAAGAAATTCTGATACATGAGCCCCATACCAAAGAATGTACCTTATACTACTCTAATGTACCTTCACTTTAACTATGGCAGGCGCAACAGCATGTAACAAGAATGTCTAATTTAACAGAGCATGAGCTTGAACAGTGAAGGTCTTGTAGATTGACACAAGTCAGGCCAGGTATGTACACTAATTGCCTACACAAAATATACTCAGGTCAGTAAACCTTGAAATTAAAATATCAAAGAAATTATGTTAAACTATGATGATGAGTTTTTGTAAACACAACAAAACCTTGATGTATACATAAACATTATAGTCAACTATATGCAAATACTATGAAGACCATTAGCTAATCGGAATTCAGACAGTGAGCACCTGGCCTGGTGAAGGTTAAAACGCGTACATTGCATTGAAAAATGCTTAGAATTGTATCCCACAAAAGGTATTGCTGCTCCGCATTTTGACAACGTGTTTCATATTGTGTAGTGTGTGTATAATAAAACATAAACAACGTTTACCATTTTTACCCAGCTGCAAAAAAAAGGAAAAACCTTTCACAAAGATTGATTTGGAGAGATTTGGTTTTGGAGCACTTTTCTTTGTTGCACAGTGCTTTATAGTATCAGGTAACAGAGTTTCCATTCTATCCTAGGGTGGCCAGTTCCATGAGGGCAAAAAACTCTTTCTTCAACTGAATTTTTTTATTTCTCACACCTCACTCCGATTTTGAAATACTGTTTTGTGCACGTTGGGTTATGTAATACGCATCTGTACAAATATATTGTAAAATCCTGAGATGATGTTAATAATATGGCAAACATGAGCCTGCGCACCAAACATGAGAAGCCAGCTGGTCTTATAAACAGCTCTAGCTATGTCTTTATCTGCCATTTAAACACACCCACGTGACGCTCTCGACCAATAAGTATAGCAAAACTGTCTTGTGTATTACAAAAAGTGGTTAATACTTCCATCTATATGGATCCCTTGTGCACAACTGCTGCCTTAGACAGGGAATGGTTTCATCCAGCACGTTTGCATAGCAAAATATTTAAACTTAGCAGATTTTGTGAACACAGAATGGTTATATTGAGTAGCAAATGGTAATCTTTGAGTAGCAAGCTAAACATTTTGCTTAGCATTTTGCTCTGCTATACAAGGGAAATCATTCACTGACAAAGTACATTGAAAAAGTGGACAGCCAAACTCATCCTAACTTAGGATTAATCTTAGGACGTAGGACGAGTTCGAGTTAGGAAGAGTACCCCGGCCTAACTCGAGAAAGGATTAATCCTAGCTTTTCGTGAAATCAGCCGCAGGTTAGATAAGATGCTCAACGAAAAACCAAGAGGGGTTCTAGTACATGTACATCATGTAGTACATTAGAGACAAACCTTGGGTATGAATTGGAATGTACAGCATGTGGGTAATGATAGCTATGTAGCAGCGACGTATAATGCATCCCACTAATGTTATCTACTAATGACAACATGCTCACCATTTGCTCATTAACTATTACATACTGACCGAGTGATGAACAAACAAGGCTTCCTCCGCAGTGATGTGTAATCAGATGGTCACAAATAAAAACAAAATCAAGCACTCCCACTACAGAAGTTATCTTATGAATTGGCCAATAAATAAAATGGTATTTGCACTGCTCTATAGGTGTATGCCTATCAATTTTTATTCTGAAGAACTGCTGGCTCCTTTAAAGAAGAATACTTTTGTGGTTTCATTACTGTGTCATTCATAAGCAAGTTTACCAATACTTTAATATTAAAAAGTGCTAAGACTTACCAGGTTTCGTCATTCTCGAATTCAATCTCTCCTTCTACATCGATATAGTCGACGCCGTTTCCTCTCGCACTGCCCTCGTGAGTGCGGTAGGGAATACGCACTGTACCTCTTGCACCAGCTGACCGCACCACCTTCAGTTGAGAATTGCCAACCGACTCTGAGATCTTCACTTCCTTCTCCTCGAACTGAAAAATCCCAGCATGGTCATCGTCTAAGATGGTGATCTGAGCCATGTAGGGTTCCACGAGCTTGGCTTGTGGCTCTTCTTGGTTGCTCTGGAACATCCCGTCTGGTCCGCCGACACGAACGTTGCTGAGCCTCACAAGGAAGTGCTCGTCCTCCTCGAAGATATCATCGTCGATGATGGTCAGGGAGATGTCCTTCTGCATTTCTCCCGGCTTGAAAATAAGAGTGCCCTCAGCGTAATGGTAGTCAGATCCTGCATTTGCCGTTGCATCTTCCGTGCGATAATCAACATAGATGGTACTGCTCATGTCACCACCATGGCGAGTTACAGTGATGTTAAAACTCCCGACGTTTTCCATCACTGTGTACTGGGCTGGCTCGAAGAAGATATGAGCAAAGGAATCCTCTTGAGGAACCTCAATCTTAACCTCAGCTATGCTGGCTCGATTCTTCTCTAGTGTTTTCTTGAGGATATTGCCAGCTCCACACAGTCTACGTGTGGCCTGGATGCGATAGAAAGCTCTGCTCTTCTGCTGTTGATTCAGCGCTTCATAATTAGCCATCTGCTCAAGAGCCTGCAGATCTGCATCTGGATGTTTGGCTCTCAGCTCCCTCAACAAGCGCACTGTTTCCTTTCGCGTCTCCTCCAAATCCTTAACGTCGTTTTCAGTCGCGTCATGGAACTTCTTCCCACGGAAATCCACATTGTCATGGTCATGATTAAAGTGATTGGCATTTGTCTCACCGGGAATTCCCAGTTCGACAGCACCTGCATGTATACTTGAGTCCCGACGAACTACTTTCTCCGCTTTGTACTTTTTGCGGAGAAACCGGTAAAAGAAGATACGCTTATCGGCAGCATAAGCCCACAATACAAGCAAAGGAAACATACAAAGTGTTACTAAACCCTCCCAGATTTCAATTACTCCAGGGCTTATGGTTGCTATTATCAAGTACAGCCACACATATGCTAGCAAACTCACAGAGGCAGTCACCATAAAGACACGTAGGTGCTTAATGCGTCGGATTTCGCCTGCTGGAATAACGCTCACACAAACAGCGATAATAATAAACAAGTTGAAGGCTGCGCTGCCAACAATAGTACTAGGTCCAAGTTTCCCAGCTTCAAATTTATTTCCACATATTTCAATGATAGATAGCATGATCTCAGGTGCTGAAGACCCAAGGGCCATCAGGGTCAAGTTAGAGACAGTTTCGTTCCAGACTCTGACACTCACAGTTAGTACTTCTCCATTGGGTCTCTTAACCTTTACCATTTTTTCCTTGGATGTAATCACCTCTATGGCAGACATGAAGCGGTCCGCAATGATAGACACGCCCAAGAAAATGAAGCATAATGCCGCAAAATACACGATAGCGCGAGCAACTTTGTCTCCAAGCCCAGGCTCTTCAGGTTTCCACAAGGGCAGAATAAAGCCTGGCAGACATGTGCCCGCCTTTTTATTGGTGGTAGGTGCTGTTTCTTCACCTTGTTCCATGGTCTCCATGGCTTGCATGAGGATGATCATCACTATTAGAGGCAAGACTGGACCTCTACTTCCCCTTGACAGTAAGCGGTTAACCCAGCCAAACGCGCCCATGGCTGTCAAAATCACTTTACAATCACAGTGAAAATCTGAAGGTCGTTGATACTTGCAACAGTCTCTCTGGCATACTGGTTGGTATCACATCACTACCTGTATCTCAGTGAGCAGATGTTTCCATTGCCTTCTTGAACTCCTTAAAGATGTCAGTCAGCTATTCAAGAACCTCCATGGGTCGAGCATAATTCTGCTCAAAAGTTGTCTTTGTAGCATAAATTGTTTCCAGATAGTCACTTAAATGAAGACTTACTCAGTACTTGCTTATCCTCAGTTACAGTTGTCCACACTCAATAGGATGTTGAGCAAAAATCAACAATCTACAAGAAGAGGGCTGTAAAAGAAAAAATCATAAATAAGTTAGTTTTCCATTAAGAATAGGGACATTCAGAAAACACAACTATTTAACCACTTGACCATCATACTTCCATCAATCTTTCAAATCTTTATATCAATACTGTCCAATTAGTTAGTGTACTGCACTTCTATAACTGATTGGGGTCGGCTCTCAACTTTGTGGTAATTTGACAAGTCAATTTAGTTGTTTTTTACCACTGTAGCCCATCATCGAAATGGAAATGAAAAGTGAAAGATTGTGTATAAACAAAAAACATTGACATCTCATTAACATCTCATTAACAAAACTTTGGAAAATAGTTTATGATTTATGAACTCAATATGTAATATTATGTTGCTATACTAAAATAACACAAGCTTCCTTTTGGAAATTTCGGAGAGTGCATATGATCATTTAGCGATTGTTATACTCAGTTTTGACCAGATGATATATTTTGTATTTCATTTGTATGACGCCAGTTAATGTTTGCCAAAGCTGAACTGAGTTGGGATTACTAATTGCCAAATCTACATTTTTGAAGGCGACAGCTTGAGGAAAGTGCCACCGCACAAATTGAACAAATATGTAAGTATTATTATTGGTTTATTAAAAATTAAACTTTGTAGTCAAAAGCCTGAATTGCGTTTAAGTTACAATATAAAAAAATACATTCAAACATCAAAGAGTAGAATCCGAGAGAAATTATACAATAAGAGATGATAAAAAATAGAGATTACTGTGTATAATATAATTTTTTCTTCTTAAAATACCTCATGCATGTATGACGTCATTTGAGTGGGGAGCCCTCAGGTAGAGGTAAAAAGAAGGTTGCTCATTGGCCAATGGCTTTGCACCGCGCATATATGCAGTGCATTTGTGCAATGCAATTCCATGATCCTTTTACTACTAAGAGGGGATGTAATGTCATTTCATATGGTACAATATCTTGATGGCAAATCTTGGTGGTGAGACAACAGCCTTTATCATGCCCTGACCATCTCTTTCTGTGTGCAATAGCAACGATGCATTAAAGAGATACATGTGATTACGTACTCATTTAAATATTATTATCAGGTCAGACCATATCTCCAGCTTTTATTTTGTTACACTGATTTAATTACAAATGCAGGTAAACAAAATAGCATGATAGAGGTTTACTTATTAAATACGAGAAGGGCAGTCGAAGACCGGGTATTCAATAAAAACTTCACATGTTTAGTTATACACACAACGGAAACATGGATGGGGCTTAAATAACGATGCATTTTCTTCATGGTTAGTCCTTTTATAATAGTTTACGTACAAAATAAACAAATACAGGTAGCATGTGTAACACACACGTCTATAGATCCACAGTCCCAGACACTATTAAGCTCTTTTCTCAACCTCCCATAAACATGATCACAGCACTTTCAAACGTCCTCGGGTATTCTTTAAACAAATTAGGAACAATTCTGTTGCCGTTCCTGTGCAGCGCATTGTAGCTACAACTAAAGGGTACAAGGCAGTGACCGAAAACCGATACTGCTAGTTGACAATGACGATTCGGACCCATTGGATTCAACAGAAACCGACACTCGTGTTGCCGGCCAGTCTTTTCAATTATGCAAAGATGAAGTTGTCTTCGCTGAAACCGTAGAAATATCCTTCGAGACCGTTTCACTGATGGATGAAAAGTGTCAACTTGATTTTCAGAATAAAGGGAGAAGTCCCAGTGGTGACTCGACTACACATACAAATTACATGTATCATTGGGCAGGTGCGATGAACTGTACTGGGTTTAAACTGACCATTTCTTAATTTGAAGATACGTAGATTCTTCTTGTTTTGGCCATCTTATTTTTTTGTTTGAACAAAAAAACATGTACACTTAGTTGATTGGTTGGGAGGTTTTTCATTAGGAAGGAAATGTTGATTTTTTAATCTGTGTTCATTCTATTGAATTTTCAAATATCAAGTTATGATTGAACCACAAGATAAACTGACTGGGAAAATTAATAATAATTTGGGGGTTGAACAAAGATTTTTTTACAAGAGCGGAATTTGAACCAGTGACCTCCAGAATAGTTGTGTCCAACTGAGCTTTCTAGCCCTATAACGGTTGTTTTTTTAATGAAACCCTCTTCCAGAAAACTTTTTGATGAACATTTGATACATCAAAGATGCCCAGGTTTTTGATGCTTTTTTTTAGTCTGTAAACAGAATGTGGTATGTTTTCTCACTAAACACAATGCATCATAGTTGATTTGTGTTGCTTCTTCTGTACAACTATGGAGGACCAAAAGTGGACAACCCATTTTTCCAAAACCCTGGGAGAGTAAAAACAGAATTTATGGCCAAATACAGTCCCTTTTCAAAATTTTCATTTTCTGCTATAAGAAATTTGAATTTTTAAATTTCATCATACACCGGCGGTCTGAAAGCAAATTCAAAATTTCTACTTGCAGAAAATTGGAACAAACATTCCCGACCAAACCAAATTTAAAAATTTCTACTAGTAGAAAATTGGAATGACCATTTTGAGTTGTCCACACTTGGTCCTCCATAGTACAACGTAAAGTCAATCTTGACTGATAATGCCTTCTTGTGATAATATCCATACTATGTATGATTTATGATACTATATTAGTAGAAACAAAAGATCATACATGTCTAATAAAACAGTGTTTTCGGAATACATAAAATAGATCTGTATGACCTTGGCAATGAAAGAGTAGACTGTTAAGCTATGACAGTTTACATGTAGCTCCATGCTACTCTTCATCATTGGCAGCTAAATTAGTTCTAGTACAGGTCTAAATATTTAGAGAATTTAAATTATTGAACTGTGCACGGACAGAACAATATAAGACTGGAACACAATTGGGAAGATACGTGCACAAGTTTTTAATGAAGAAGGTGCCTCTCTTCAAAATTATTTATGATATAGGCCTACACTGGAGTTTTAAATACATATTTCATATCTATTCAACTCTAAAACACAACAACAAGAACTATATCAAAACTTAACAATCACCTTATTTAAACATTACTACCTACAAAGTCAATCTTGTTGTTTTAGGAGGGATGATTTTGTAAGTGAAGTAGAACATTGTTTTCTATGATTAAAGATTCTCAGTCCATGCAGTTTAGCATACATTTGATAAAACCTAGAGAGTATCTGATAACTTACTTAAAGGTTAAAGGGTCATACTTTAATGAGGATGGTAATGGTAGAGGCATCCCATGACATTATTTCATCTGAAGTGGCCTTGTTAATCAGAAGATAAAGGCCTGTCAAAAAAAATAGAATCTCCAAAGATTCAAACTTCAGTGGTGTACACTTGTGAATGCTGCAGCCTGGGATGCAGTTGGTACATGTACCTGCTGGACATGTCACCTCGTTTAATTTTTAAAAAGTGGGTGTATTCTATGTTTTGTATGAAAATACAGTGACAGTTTTTCCTCAAAAACAAAATATTCACCTGAAACTAAAACATGTGACTTTTGTTGTGGCTTTAAAATGATAACAAATCAGTTTAATGTTGACAAAAATAAGTCTATGGCCCTACCAATACTGTAATCAATAGTACAATCCCACATTTTCTATTTGCATCCCTGTGGAGACGTCTTTTGTTCTTTCCTTTGTCCCTGTAGTTTAAGATCCTCCCATAAAGTTCCTTGTAAAGCACCCAAGTCTTTAGAATTCCCCTATGGAGACCCTTTGTTTTCTCTTTTCTGTTCAGTCCTTTGTCTTCACAAGGAAGTAAATATTGAATCACTTGTAACAATCTGACTCAAAGAATTCAATGTAAATTGAAAAGTCCGCATTGATGAGGAAAATCTCATCCGAATTTCAAGAGCTGCTTCTAAAGCACATCTTGAAATTAAAACATAAAGATAATACACAACCCAAGTACTGCACAACTCTTATTCAATTTAGGAAGTCGGTATTTAACCACACAAAATAATTGAACATTAAAGTGAGTGTTTTTCTTAAAGACACTGGACACTATTGGTAATTGTCAAAGACCAGTCTTCTCACTTGGTGTATCTCACATCATGCATAAAACAACAAACCTGTGAAATTTGAGCTCAATTTATATTGGCCTTTGAAGTTGCGAGACAATAAAGAAGGAAAAAACACCCTGTCACACGAAGTTGTGTGCTTTCAGATGCTTGATTTTGAGACCTCAAAATCTAATTATGAAGTCTCAAAATCAAGTTTGTTTCTCACATTGTTTAATACTATCAACAGCTCTCCATTGCGGCTCGTTACCAAGTAAGGTTTTATACTAATAATTATTTTGAGTAATTACCATCAGTGTCCAGTGCCTTTAATTGGTCAAAGCTATATGTATTTGGATTCCAAAAATTTAATATTCAAACACAAAAACACACACCATGTTGAAGTGCCTTTTTGTAATATTTAACACTTAGTAGGATTTGAAACTTTGCATGGTGGAAATACGATATACATGTAGAAAGGTTTGCGGTAACACCATGTAATGACTATCTCTAATCAGTTGGGGTAGTTCTGAAAAGAACCGTTGGTTTCAATTTGACGTTTCGATCAATATGCTCTGATCGTCTTCTGGATCGTCTTCTGCTTTTCTCTAGAAGACGATCAGAGCATAATGATCGAAACGTCAAGTTGAAACCAACGATTCTTTTCAGAACCACCCCAACTCATTAGAGAAAGTCATTACATGGTGTTATCGCAAACCTTTCTATATAATATTTAACAGTGTACATTTTCTGAAATTAAACATATGTAAAGCGTATGTACACAAATTAATTAGTCTAGATATTAATAATAACATATCATAATAGTGAATAAAAATTTAATAAATTCACTCTATAAATACGAGTACCGATGAATATAGTACACTGCGCAATAGAATGCACATGTACATATATGGTATACTCAGATTAAAAGCCAATCATGTGAAATATTCCAATGGCAATTAACACACAGAAAAATGCAACCACACAACTGCCGCTATTCAATATGTCCTTGCTGTACAATCCATTACCGTTGATATGCTACACATAAGTAGTCTCAAAATACCATGGTAGATTTCACACTGGATACCATAGAAACACTGCAGTTACATTTGCTCACAGCAACACAGAAATAAAGGCATGTAAAATTGAAACTTACATAAAGCTGCTGAATAAAATGCCTGCTTAGTTCCCACAGAATAAAACTCCACAAAGGAGACGGATCCTATGAATTCATGCACAGTTATAGCTCTACCTATACGGCTGCCTACTGACATTCAGCAGAGGTGATGTGCGTATATACAATAAGAACTCTGATGACCACTACAAGCTGCCATCATCATCAGCATCGTCGGCCAAGATCTAATCGATGACATCATCATCACCACGGCGACAGACAGTCAGTTCCAACAGATGCTGAGGGAGGGTGGGTTGGGCATATATAGGCAGTGGTGTGTAATATTTCATGGTTATGCTTAATGCACGGGTTACCCATTAGAGCTGTGGACAAGATGTGGGTCTCTCATGGTTATAGGACGTGTCAAATGTTCCCCGAGCACCCCCTAGGAAAACGCATTCATAATATGCCTCATTGTAATAATATTAAAGGCGTTTAAAATAATGCAAGGCTGAAGGATAGCTGGATAAATACAGATTTAAAAATTGAAAACGATCGGGAAGAGTAAAGCTTGATACGGTATTAATAAACAAAGTGGTTGTGTTCAAATCTGTGGCTTGACAATCAACCATTGTTATTTTAAACGAGTCATAAATCAACTCTGTGTCATAGAAAAAATGAATAGTTTAAAGGCTATGCTACATAATAGGTCTGGTTTTTGGCCGATCTGACCTGAAAGTATACATATTAGATGCAAATTTAACATAGCTAATTTTATAGATTTGAGAAATTTAACAGTTATAGTTACAGGTGTTGCAAGTTGAAATCCGCCACTGATACCGGGTAGCTAATTAAAAACTCAACTTAGTTATTGTTGCAACCTGACATTGGCTAACGTCCATCAGCAATGTGCATCTCTGCATAATTGTTGTACATTTTCTACTTTTTGAACCATCATCTTTCAAAATTCTTTAAGAGAAAGTAATTTTTAATCTGGACACTATTGGTAATTTATACGCAAAGGAATTATTAGCATAAAAAATTCCTTGGTACCGAACAATAATGGAAAGCTGTTGATAGTGTAAAACGTTCTGAGATACGGTTCCCTCTGAATGAACATAGTTTTTGAGAAAGAAGAATTGCTCACAAAAAATTTGAATTGAATTTCGAGACCTGCATCTGAAAGCACACAACTTCGTGTGACAAGGGCAATTTCGATGACCACTTGAGTTCAAATTTTCACAGGTTTGTTATTTTATGCAATGAATGCTGAGATACATTGTACACCAAGTGGATAGACTGGTCTTTGACAGTTACAAAAGGTGTTCAGTGACGTTAAAGGCAACGGACACTATTGGTATAATTACTCAAAATAATTATTAGCCTAAAACTTTTCTTGGTAACAAGTAATGGGGAGAGGTTGATAGTATACAAATATTGACTGCTTCGAGTGCTATGGTTAACTATGACTCCCGAGGTGATCCTCGGAGCATTCTATTTTCCCGAGGCGAAGCCGAGGGAAAATAGAACGCTCCGGGGATCACCGAGGGAGTCATAGTTTTTAACCATTGCACAAGTAAAAGCAGTCAATATTTGTTTTATAACACCCCAAACATCTAAATACTGTACTATTATTATTAAGTTACAGACCTGAATGCTACAATCCACGGACGACGGGAATAGAGATTGCAAACACTTTTACTTACTGTGTTGCATGTAGTGTCGTGCAATCCGAAATCCGAGCTACTTTTTGTGCCTCAGTGCCTGGATAGAACTGGGTCACAGGTCTGAAGGTCTCCGGGGGAGAACACATATAAATTGCAATAGTATGAGGACCAACTTGCTGTAATCATTGTGCAATTCTATAGCCTTGTTTGTGTGTCATATTGGTTCAATATTTACTTTGACTCAACTCAGCTCATCAGCTGGCCAGGACCAATATTAAAGCCATTGGACCCTTTCGGTACAGGGAAAAACAAAAAAGTTCACAGATTTACAAATAATTTACAGGATTTACAGAAGGTTATGGTGAAAGACTTCTCTTGAAATATGAGTCCATGAAATGCTCTACTTTTTGAGAAAACAGTAAACCAACATAAATTCTCGTTAACGAGAATTACGGATTTATTTTAAACACATGCCATGACACGGCGAAACGCGCGGATACAAGGGTGGGTTTTCCCGTTATTTTCTCCCGACTCCGATGACCGATTAAGCCCAAATTTTTACAGGTTTGTTATTTGATATAGAAGTTGTGATACACGAAGTGTGGGCCTTGGACAATACTATTTACCGAAAGGGTCCAATGGCTTTAACATAAATGTATCCTAATGCAAAATATTGCAATAGTTGTACATGTAATAAGCCCACATTTATGATAATAATATTTATAAATAAGTAATAACTAAAAAACATTTATATAGTGCCCAAAGATTGGAGCACTTTACAATTTACATCTTTCTTAATTTGAAATAAATAAAAAAAACAATTGGAAAACAAAAAACAAAAGAAGACATTTTTAATACTTAGTTCTCACAAATTAATTGCCATTAATTTTATAGAAAGTATCTGTCGGATTGGCTTCTTCGCACATACCTCAGTGAAATATAGGTCAGAGGTGACACCCTGGAGCCCATGGTTGCTGATATTCATAGAAGAACCGCCTTTTCATGAACATTAGCATAACACAGGAAATACACATTCTCACAATTACAGCACAGGTGCCATTAAGTGGGCTTTTGCCTCCCAGCACAATTAGCCAACGACGAATTATGAATTAGCAATTATGCGCATAAAGATCATGCGTAGCACGCTCCCGGGTGCTTCTACCGTCTCGTTTTTTGTTGGTGCGCTCAAAGTTGGAATGCTAACTACTGTTTAAATCCACAATGTATGCTTCATTAAAGTATGGTTGACACTTTGGTACAAATTAAAATCTACATTTTCATAGAATAATTACTTGAAGTATTTCACAGACAAAGTACAGGATTTGTATTTTTGTTTTTTAGAGGGAAAACAGTTGAAGTTCTTGTAAAAAAAAAAAGTTCATGCCCGCACCAGTCCTCTTTATAAATATTTCTGTCTGAAATACTGTGGTAGTATTGAAAATAGCACAAGAAGACCCACAAATCACTGGTAGATCACTGCAATCACAATAAGCCCGATATGAGGGGATAATGTACGAATTCCCAGAGAACAGTGTTTTAACAGTGTGTTGAAATTTTCATAGATTGATTGTATGGTATCTTTTAAAATCATACACGATATTTGGAGTACCCCATATTCAAAGTGAACCTTTCACACCTATGGTTATACGACTAGCGAAGTGCATTCATAAGTTATTCAAACACAATTTCTTGTATGTAGATGATAGCAATTCATGGGGAACAATTTCTCAATACATCATTCCTTGAAGTCATAAAAACCATTATTTATATTTATTTCATTTCGCAGGAATAAAAATGGAAACCAATTCTATTAAAGGCAGTGGACACTATTGGTAATTACTCAAAATAATTATTAGCATAAAACCTTACTTGGCAACGAATAATGGGGAGAGGTTGATGGTATAAAACAATGTGAAAATTGGCTCCCTCTGAAGTAGAGTACTTTCGAGAAAGAAGTAATTTTCCACGAATTTGATTTTGAGACCTAAGATTTAGAGTTTGAGGTCTCGAAATCAAGCATCCCAAAGCACACAACTTTGTGTGACAAGGGTGTTTTTCCTTTCATCATTATCTTGCAACTTCGACGATCGATTGAGCTCAAATTTTCATAGGTTTTTTATTTTATGTAAATGTTGATTGACACCATGTGAGAAAACTGGTCTTTGACAATTACCAATAATGTCCAGTGTCTTTAATATCTCTCAACTTATTGTTAGTTTAGACTGACCTTCACTGTTGTACTATTTTTGAAAAAGAAATACAGTCTGTGTTTTTATACCTCAGTCTTAAAAAAATAAAAATCTACAAGAATCAAATGGAAATTTGTTCACTGGCCTTCAACTCTACAGACAACAGTGCAATGGGTAACATACATGTTTGTTGTAATAATGTTTACACATCAGAATGAACAGAGCGGCTGATGAGCGGTTTAGAGAGCACCAGACTCGAGCTCTGTTTCTAATCAGTGTGGGTTTGTGTCCAGTTTGTGGCATTATGCAGGCCGGGAATTACACGCAGACCATGTAGGCCATGACCTCCGTTGCCCCTGGTCTTGGCCTCGGTGCCCTTCAAAAGTTTCCCATTCGGCATATCAAAATCAAATTCGTGGAAAATTACTTCTTTCTCAAAAACTACATTACTTCAGAGGGAGCCGTTTCTCACAATATTTTTTACTATCAACCTCTTCCCATTACTCATTACAAAGAAAGGTTTTATGTTATTAATTATTTTGAGTAATTACCAACAGTGTCCACTGCCTTTAATAACTGAAATACAATCATGATAATGGTATAACCAAAGATTCTCAATCAACCTTCCGACCATCTCAAAATGAGCTTTGTTGCAGGCCATCCCACTCCTTCTCACAGCATTGCCTTGAAGAAGTTTTGAGAAGGCACTAGACACTATTGCTAATTACTCAAAAGTAATTGTTAGCATAAAAACTCATTTGGTAATGAGCAATGAAGAGCAGTTAACATAAATCATTGTGAATAATGGCTTCCTCCAAAGAAATGTACTCTTTGAAAAAAAGGTTATTTCTCACTCAAATATTAAAAGACTTCAGACCTGAAGCCTTTTCCAGGCACACAAGGCAATAAAAACAAGGGTTTTTTCTTTCTTTATTCTCTTGCAACTTTGATGACCATTTGAGTCCAAATGTTCACAGATTTGTTATTTTATGCATGTTGGGATACACCAAGTGAGTCATGGATGATTAAAAAAAAAAAAGTGTTCCTCATTTCTGCATGTTCCTATCGGATCGCTTTCCTGACGACGCTTGTTAGCAATGTTATTATTGCAACTAATCTCTACAGCCAGACTCCAGTCCTGTAATACACGAGTTGATTGTTTTGTGAACAAACAAACAAATCTCAGAGCGCCCGTCCCAAACGTAAAGACATATACTCAAGTAGAGTATTATGACTGGGTAAATTTGTTTTAGTTTCCTCATTAATTGTAGCTGGTTCCAGAATTTGTTTGGTAAATTCTTTTCATTTCTAGCAAAGGAAACAAAAACTGCGTTCCTGGTTTCTTTTGATATTTTTCATTTTAACAGGGAACCTTACATTGTGCAAATGTAAAATTGTCAAACCGGGACCCGGAGGTGGAAGAACACAAACCACCCATTGGTACTGTACAGCAGGTTCTATAAATTGATTTTTTTCCCCTAATTTTGCTTTAAAAAGGAGACCTCATATTAACTGAGGGCAGGCATGCACCTACCCTTTGCCTTTGCTAGGATGCCCTTTGCAAAGTTCCTAGATACAAATTTAACAATTTCCTCATATAGGAGTTCCCCTTACCTGAGTCAAGTTGACGTGCCCCTTCCAGAGTGAAGTTCAAGGCCTGAAAAACAATCAAGAAAGATGGAAGATTATGGCTCATTATTCAGCTCTTTTCTCCTTGTGTATAACAATTCTAATATTAATTTTGGTTTTCCAGTACACAATGATATGTGATAGCACTGTATATTCATAACTTTCCCAATTTTTTTTTTCCCAAAGAAAAAAAAACACCCAAAAAGAAGATACAAAAAAAAGATCACAGGCATACACAGCCATTAGGTATTAGAACAGTTGCTGCAATCAATTTAAATGATGATGTCATATTTGATATTATCTTCAAGTATGCGCTAATCCTCCAATCAGATTGGCAGAATGGAGTGGTGATAAAAACCTATATTGCACGGCTAATATCACTACCATGCATATTGTGTGTTCTATGTCACGCACCAAGTTTGCTTCAAGATAAATACGTTATCACACGCGCGCTCGTGGAAATACGGAAAATATAGCGCGTCTGCGTCCCATATCCAACTCGGCCTTCGGCCTCGTTGGATATGGGACGCAGAAGCTCTATATTTTTCCGTATTCCACTCGCGCTTATGTGATAACTTATAATGCCCTCTGGCGATAATTTTTTTATTATTTGTCAAACTCCAAGCTGACCAAATAATTATGCAGTATTTCTAATGGTTTACATAAAAAGAACATTGCTAAAATGGGGGGAAAATAAATGGCTATATTAATTTTGGTTTTACCCATGTACACCGATGTGTGTTAGCATTGCATACATGTACTCAATACTTACACCAAGCTCTTTGAAAAAAATCACAGGCATATTACTGGGGTGGGATTCGAACACAAGACCTTTACAATTCTAGACAGATTCTTAACCAACTAGACCACCGAGATTGCCTGATAGCTCCAGGCAGTTCGAATCTTATATTTCAGCAGTGGGTACAGCAACGGCTTAATGGAAATTTGCATCGCGATAAAGAATACTAATTTTTGTTAAAAGGCCCTCACAAAGCTAGAGTGTCCCCGCAGAACCAACATTCACAGCCAATTATACCTTTGTAATTATATTTTAACGTAACATGTTGCCTTGGATCAGTCGAGTTGGTCTTTGAAAAGCGTTTGTAACCGTTTTTTATAAAATGCATCTGGCTAGAAAGATGTTTTAAAAGTAGAATACAATGATCCACACAAATATGCCTAGAAATTGCGTGGTTTTATTTTACTTTGTGAACTAACATGGTTGGCCATTTATGAAATTTGACTCCCATAAATGGGCGACCGTGTTTGTCGACGAGGTAAAAGGAAAACCACGCAATTTCAAGTGATACTTGTGTGGATAATATATTCCACTTTTAAAATATCTTTCTCATCGTATCCATTTTATAACAAACGGTTGAAAATGCCTTTCAAAGACCAACTCGACCGGTCCAAGGCAACGTGTTTCTTTAAGCCAATCAAATAAAAGTGAATAAAACCGAGAATTGAAAGTGAAACCGAGCCTTGAAACTCAACAGACATGTCAACCACAACGTAAACACAAAACATCATTGAATGACGTCATGAATTCATACATCAAACATTTATTGAATTGGCCCTATAATGCATATTTTTATTCCATTTTTTTTTGCGCAATGTTTGCCTTTTATTAGCTGAAGACCCCTTCATGACAATATAAATTAGCTCCCAGAACTTCGTCATTTCTACTATTTAATTACCGCTAAAAAAAATCAATGGTCGTGCAGCCATCTGTACCAGGTAGTTACATTTCAAACTGAATGCTCCTGTGTAGAAGGAGACCACGCAAATAATAAGTCAATATCAACAAAGGCGCATCCAGAAAAAATACCATCACAAGAGGCATATCATTCTCAGTGATGAAAATGCACCACATACATACATGTAGAAATTGGCCAGCATAATATACTTGTTGTTACTACTAAAGGCTTATGATGTAACAATTTTAATGATGGATGTACATGTAGTGGCGCTTTATTTGTTAATTGAGCAACCATTTGTGTACATTTCTGTAAGAGTGAACCCTTGGCATCAATTCGATTAGAGCCCATTGTCTTAGCATCCTCATTAGTTGACATGGTTACCATTTACAGTAAAGCGATTCCTGACGCTGGGTACGTTGCCATAGAAACAAGGTTAATTTGGACCCTAATGCATTGATTCGATTACAGATTCCGAATACCTCCATGGAAAGTGCTCCAAAAGCAGAAACGCCTGCAGCTAGTGCTTGCTTCCACTGATGATTCATGGGGGTTTTAATCAAAGAAGGTGTCTGGGTGTCTGTCGAACATCATGATCAAAAAGTGGTCATGAAGTATGTATTAGTTGTACATCTTGTGTGGGCACTAACACTACTGGTGAGCGAATTCAGGGAACAGCGCCAGTTTTTGTATGGGGGTGATGGTGGCTTGACACATACGCATTTGTGCATCTTCCTCGAGGACACCTCAATGGGGTTTGCCCAGCAAGTGCCACGCAAGCGTGAATGTAATTAGAATAATTTATGGGAAGGGCTAATTGCTAAACCTTGTTCTGCACCTTAAAGGTAAATTAAACAACACCCATTTAAAACCATTACAGATCTATACAAAAAAGAAATTAGGTAAAAAGAGAACTGGAAAAGAGCAAAATAATTAAGTGTGCATAATGTCAGATAATTAAAACCATCTCGGTACCAGCGCACAATATTTAGATCATAAAAATAATACATTAAGTTTTTTTTAAATTGTACAAGGTGAAACAGGTGGTGGCAGGTTGTGTTAGACTTGTCCAATTATGCCGAACCTGTTGAAAAAATAGATGATGGAGCAGGAGGGTATACTGTCTAATTCAAATTTGCTCAAAAATAGCCTTCCTTGTTTCTCCTCATTAGATTTAGCACTCCTAACGGTAAGGTCATAGATTGGTTTTTGGCAATATAATGCTGATTTATAGGCCAGTCTGTCATCAAAAAAGTCACCTGTGAATATTTTAACTGTACAGTGTCTATTTATTGAGCAGCAAAAAAAACTATCATGGTATTTCTATCAAAAACATCAAACCCATCCGTGACGTTAGTGACGCGGGTGCGAACAGAATCTCCGGCCGCAGCATTCACAAACAGACACAATGGAGATTCAAATTTTTCACCACACTTGGATTGATTTTTAATCTACCAGGCGTTCAGACCAAATTGGGTTTTTTTTTTGGCTACTAAACACCATGACCATCTTATAACAAATACCTTTTGCTTTTGGATAAAAACCATACACCCTTTTTTAAAGTCATTACCAAAGTATAACTTTAACTTTATTATCAACACCAATTATTTTACTAGAGGACTTATTTTACTAGTGATTAAATGTCAAGTTAGGGAGACTTCCAGGCCTGTAATTATACGCAGGCCACAAAGGCCATGTCCTCCATGCCCCTGGTCTTGACCTTGGCGCCCTTCAAAAGTTTCTCATTGACTTTAAGATTTTCCAATGGAAGTGCCCTCTGCAAAATGAAAGTGGCCTTGCCCTTTCAACGTGTTCAAAGATTACATTCTAGGCCTTGATTTCACAACAGTTCTTCCACCTAGCAATGCTAGTCCAACATTCTGGGTAAAATGATGAGCCTGAATTACATTATCAGTGGATAACAAAAAGAAAATAATTAAATTGTGACTGTAAAATTTGCCAGATTTCCTTGGTGACTGGGACATTTACTCGTGAGTTTTATTGCGAACACGTACTCTGAGTGTATGTTTAAACTTTGAACCGATCTTCAAATTTTACTGGGAACTCGGCAACTTGATCATCAAGGGCAGTACAAACTGTGCTGTACAAACAGTTGCTTTATGTCGGTGTTCTATTATTATTATTAACTTTAAAATCAAACATTGTCCAGTAAATAAAATAAATTGTGTATGCTGTTTGGAAACCGATGAGCTTTAAATCTAGGTAATTTGCCTGAATACCTGCATTACTATAAAAAAAAATATATACTTTTAGAAACTGAGTTGTGAGGACCTGCTATTGTTGTTCTATTTTTCTCTTTTCTAAAGAATTCCAGTGACCCAGTTCATCAAAGAAAAACACAGTGGGGACTTAGTTCCGGATTTAAAGTTCCCACAGCTCTGTGTATGCCAGAACATACCTCCCTTTGTACTTTAAAGCCATTGGACCCTTTCGGTAAACAGTATTGTCCAAAGCCCACACTTCTTGTATCACAACTTCTATATCAAATAACAAACCTGTGAAAATTTGGGCTTAATCGGTCATCGGAGTCGGGAGAAAATAACGGGAAAACCCACCCTTGTATCCGCGCGTTTCACTGTGTCATGACATGTGTTTACAATAAATCCGTAATTCTCGTTAACGAGAATTGATATTGTTTTACTGTTTTCTCAAAAAGTAAAGTATTTCATGGAATAATATTTCAAGAGAAGTCTTTTACCATTACCTTCTGTAAACCCTGTAAGTTATTTGTAAATCTGTGAACTTTAAAAATTTTTTCTGTACCGAAAGGGTCCAATGGCTTTAAGAACTCTGACTACATTGCTTCTAGCTGTCCTTTTATTTAACATAACCTCCATCTACCAGTCACCCAATTCTTCATAAATTAATCACCAGGCTTTTTGAGCCTGATTTAACCCCAGATCTCCTGCTTAAAACATGCAGCCCTTTACCATTTACTGTTCAAGCTGAGAGCTTTAGTATAACGGACTGGTCATTTAAAACATGATTCTACTAATACTATCTGAAAGTCTGCAAATTAAAGTGCTGGGACTCACAGTCTGTTGAAATGATTTAGAAAAACCACTCAATTTCACAGTCTGTTTTCACAGTGCAGAACTGGTTAACCCAGGCTACCAATGTTATAATATGTACAGTATATTTCATTGTGTATGGTGATTTGTGTGCACTTGTCCTTATGACGTGTCTTAATTTTAAAATTGGAGAAAACAAAAAATTGTGATTTAGGTTTGCTGATGAGCAATCATTTGCATCATCATTGTATGTTTAAACTAGTCCTCGATTATATGGCAATGCTTGCTTGTAGTTTGTACACTATCAACTGATCTTTCTTTTTAAGTTGGCACCCTTATTATTAAAAAAAATCATTTTAAAATGTTGCTAATGGCTTCAGAGAAAGATTGTCTTTATACACAATTATTAATCACCCCCCCCCCCCCAAAAAAAAAAAAAAAAAACGGGGAAAAAAAAACCAAATATTATTATTTCATTTTGGAACAAAAGTCAGTCATTAACTAAAAGTTATATGATCTTACATTTACATTATGCATGCAGGATGTTGTTTTAAAATATGTAATTTTTGTTTAGGTACATTGAAGTAAATATTCAACACTAACCAACACTAAACCAACACTAAAACAAATATTCCACACACTCGAAGCATTCAATCCCATCTCAACACCAACCTACTTACTTACTTTTATTAAAATATTGCAGGAAAGATTCATAATTTAATTTGGCACACATTCTTTGACCCGAAACAGTAGCACACATTGATTCAATTTCAAATGAACTTGAATTTATAGATCCATGTAGCCGTAGTATATAACAGACATCGATTTGCAGCCCCCTCCCTTAAACCCCCCTCCAGCATTTTATTAAAAATGTAGTGGCAACCACTCACATCACAGTATGTGTTTTTCCTTTCCAGTTTGAAGATTATGATTTAGAAGGCTTCCCTAAAAATATATTTTGCTTAGGTGATGTATTTTTTGAAAATTTATTAATACAATGTCACAAAAAATAATGTTTGTCTCTGTTTTAGCATACACAGAAATGGTATAACTTAACCGTAAACAGGTTAATACATTTTACATGCTAAACTAATTTTTGTCACACTGAGACAAAAATCGTTTTTGTGACTTGTTTTACTCATTTCTCAAAAACTACAGCAGCTCATCAGTAGGTAATATCTTAAGGGAAGCTTACCACCATGTACCATTGGAAGTTTAATGTAAATCTGTGGACATTGTCTTATAATGTGTCTCACAAAAAGTATACAGACCCCTTCAAAGGATCCCCCTAAAAGCGGTCCACTTGCAAAAAATGCTTATAAAACACCTATGAGAACAAGCCTTGAGAAGTGGTCTGACTGGCTAGTACTTTGCTATCCCAAAGCTACTATTACCACTGATTACACAAACATTATGCTGATATTAAAATTCCGTACAAATGAAAATCTTGAATAAAATTAAAGGAAACACTAACATATGGACCTGTGAAACAGCTTGCAGACTCGTGAAATGACAAACTGACTAGTCCTGCTGGTTATATTATGCACAGACAAAATAATTTGTCTAATTTTGAGTAGAACAAACTAAAACAAAGAATAAGTCAAAAGAGCAGAATTTGAGCCTGCCACCTCCGAATTAAAGGAACACGTTGCATTGGATCGGATGAGTTGGTCTTTAAAAAGCATTTACAACCGTTTGTTATAAAATGCATGATTAGAAAGATGTTTTAAAAGAGGAGTACAATGATCCACACAAATTTGCCTCGAAATTGCGTGGTTTTCATTTTACTTTACAAACTAAGACGATCGGCCATTTGCGTGGTTTTCATTTTACTTTACAAACTAAGACGATCGGCCATTTATGAGAGTCAACTATGGGAGTCAAAAATTTGACTCCCATAAATTTCCAACCATTTTATGCATTTTGTAACAACAAACGCTTTTCAAAGACCAACTCGACCGATCCAAGGCAACATGTTCCTTTAATGTGCCAGAGCTAAACCAGCTGAGCAAGAATCAATTGAGAAGATTGTTGTTAAACTGACAGGGCCCATGTAACTGACAAAAAATGAAGTTATAGACAATACTGCCACAGAATTCTTTGTTTTGAAGCAAATTATCGTCAAGTCACCAGCTATACTAATTTCAAGTGAACAACTTCTGCAATTTTAGACAGAGGTTACGTGTGCTTCCACAAGCTAAAAACATCATGGACGTCCAATTTAATAAAGTTGTTAAGCAGCGAATACTCGGTAGTCTAGTTGGTAAGACACTGCTCTAGAATTGCAAGGGTCGTGGGTTTGAATCCCACCCGAGTAACATGCCTGTGATATTTTTTCACAATACTCGGGGAAGTACTGAGTTAACCGTGCTAACACACATCGGTGTATGGGTAAAAACCAAAATGAATATTCTTTATCCCCAATGCAAATTTAACATCTCTCAGAAAATACCGCTCAGCAGAAATTTCTGTGATTTAATAAGCCCCCAAACAATGTGTGAGGCACCAGTCAACACAATGACAACTTTATGGACTTTTGGCTGGTGACCAGTTTCTACTGAGCAATAGTTGTCTGTGCTCAGCAGGTTTTTGTGCTTTACAGGCTTTATGAAATTGGGCCCAAAGGTTTTTACTTTTGTTGCTGCTGTAATCGTCACAGTTTGCATTTTATTGCACTTTAATGTCTGAATAGAGTGTCCTTCATTAGTGCTAGTATACTGTATACGGTGTACTTTAAATGATGGTCAACCACCAGCTCTCATATTTTCCATACAGACCACAGACCCTTGAAGAAGACTCTTTTATATCGCATAATGACTTTCCTTTTTCCCCCATAATAGCAATATTAACAAAATTCAAAAGTAACAAAACCAATTCTACACACATGTTTGTCCTTGTCGCGGTTGTACTAATTACTGAACACAGTACATAATCTTCTTCACAATGCCATTAGGTATTGTTATTGCGTTTCATGAATAAAACAACATGGTTGACAGGTTAATGACTGCCAGCAGGTTGCATACAGACTGAGCAGTGTGTGGTAGGCACACGTACGATCACGAGAAAAGGCTGAAATCGTTTCATTTTGAAAAATGTTGAGACAGATTTGATGGTATTGTAGTGTGTAGCGCACAGTGTTACAGGCAGTGGACACTATGTAATTACTCAAAATAAGTATTAGCATAAAAACTTACTTGATAACAAGTTATGGGGAGAGGTTTTAAAGTATAAAACACTGTGAGAAACGGCTCCCTCTTAAAGCCATCAAACACTTTCGGGACAGGAAAAAAAAAAAATAACATAACTTACAGGGTATACAGAGGGTAATGGTGAAAGACTTCTCTTTAAATGTTATTCCACGAAATGCTTTTGTGAGAAAACATTTACAATTATCAATTCTCGATATCGAGAATTTTGAAATTATTTTAAACACATGTCATGACACAGCAAAACATGCGGAAACAAGGGTGGGTTTTCCCATTATTTCTCCCGACTCAGATGACCCATTTATGGGGGTCAAAAATTTGACACCCATAAATGGCCGACCGTGTTAATCGATGAGGTAAAAGGAACACACTAACAAAAAGAAGAGTAAAGTTATAATTAACAATGCTTTTTAATTTTTATGTTTTCTTTAGGATTTGCACCTCATACAAGTTAAACATTTGTTTGTCTTTTGAAAAATGCACTATTCAAAATAAGGAAATAAAAGGGTAGGGACGAGTTCTGAAATGGCTGTTTATAACCGGAAGGGGCGTGGGCCGAGTGATAAAGGCCGGATTGAAGGCGAGGGCTTTTATCGCATGACCCTGCAAGCATTTAAACAACAATTTAGGAACGAGTCACTACTCTTTTATTCCCATTCCAGACACTCTGTAAAACTAATCGTTTTCCGACATCTTTGAGCTCCGTCCGTGTGTTGCATTTTTATGACTGAGACAGTTTTCGGAAATGCATTCGTGTGCGTAGTTAGTCTTGGTGCAAGACGTTTCTTGTTTTCCTTTCAGTCACTCACAGCGCGGCCAACTCACCAACAGCGCCCGCATCGCCCTTAACGAGAAATGTCTTGCACCAAGACTAGCGCGTAGTATACATCTAAAGGTTTTAAAAAACAACCGGTTATAAACGGCTCCACCTGGTCTTTATCAACCGTTTAAACACCCCCACAGAGCGCGCTCTCAACCAATCAATAAAATAGGAATAGCGAAAACTGTCTGAGGTAGTTAAGCCTTCTGGTATATTTGATACTGACTGTACAAACATAAATAAGGACAGAAACATTGTGTCAGGTGTGAATCATACAAAATATAGTCAGAAGTCCATTTTCTGTCCTTTTAAGTTTTACCTAGCTAAGTTTGTGTTTGATTTGACACAATTATTATCACCAAATCAACCGAAAACATCTCCTGTGTACCTCAGATGAGTTCTGATTAATTATTGCTGTCTTAGGTTTGGTAGATTTTGGTCGACAGCACTGTTCCGCGGGGCAACTGATTGCAAATCTCGAACATAATCATCAATCATCATAATTAACATAAGGGAATAAGGCATCTTGCCCGTGATCCTGTGCATACACTGCATGCATGGAGCTCGGCTCGGGTGGGTTAAATGTTAACATGATCATGATCCATTCACAAATTTTCTTGGTTTCGACCTCCACGCTCTAACTTACCAATTCTGTAATACCAAAAACAGCTGGTCCTCTTCCAGTTAAATGTTCGGTGACTTTGAAGCAGATAGTCATGGAAATGAAGGCTTAAACAGCGCATAGACCGTGGGTTAACTGCGAGGCCAGTATCGAGCAGACGGCATAAATTCATGAATCTATAAGCACATTATTTTTTGACAGCTGGTCAAATCTGTGAGCGCCCTCTGTTGTTTGTGCATTTTAGCTAGGCACACAACTAACAGAGGGCGGAAACCAAAGTTCGGTTTCAATTTCCAGGAAACGTAAACAGGCATGATATTTTGGTCCCTGGTATTTTTCCACGAATTAGATGTCGAGACCTCAGATTAGGTAGTTAAGGTCCCGAGAAAGGAAAACGCACACTTGTTGCGTAAAGTTGTGTCCTTTCAGATGCATATCAACAAATGCATACAAAAACAAACCTGTGCTAATTTGAGCTCGACTGGTCTTCGGAGTTGCGAGAATAACTATGAAAGAAAAAACACCCTTGTCACACAAGTTGTGTACTTTCAAATGCTTCATTTTTAGACCTCAAGTTCTAAACATGAGGTCGTGAAATCAAATTCGTGGAAAATTACTTCTTTCTCGATAACTACGTCACTTCAGAGGGAGCCGTTTCTCACAATGTTTTAAACTATCAACCTCTCCCCCCTTACTCGTTATCGGTTTTCACTATTCTCTCGTGACCCAGACGGCCGATCGATCTCAAACTTGTTTGTCAGTTTATGTATAATTTATGGTGGCTTACATAAAGTGTTTACACCGCAACTGTTTTGTTAGCAAAAACCAATTCTGCAATGTTCCTTTAAGTCTCGAATTCAATTCAGATATAAATTGATTGATTTTTAAAAAAAAACGTCCATCTAAAGGGAGCCGTTGTCAAGGGAATTCGGTCCCCAAATGGGAAATTTACATGGGCTGAAGAGGATGGTTCAAAAGAGGGCGCTATCAGACGAACAAATCCTGCGTTTTTTGACCTGATTGAAAAATGTTGGTGCTGCATGCTGTCAAATAGTTCAATACACTGTTGACTTGAAATACACAACAATTAAACAAAAAATTGTATGTTTTATGGCTATTTGCAGCTAATAGTTCAACAGCTTCTGACTGGCACACGAACAAAAAGTAGACAATTTTTAAGAAAGACCGCCAGCATAAGGTTACAAAGCTCACTTGGTAGAATGCCTGTGTCGCATGAGATTCTTTCTCCCCGTGAGATTCTGTCCCCATAAGACGAACTGTGTACAATATAGCGCTCTCTTTAGAATCCTCGATCCCCCAGCCCATTCCCTATAATTAGAGACCGAATCAGTCCGATGCGGCAAGAGATTTAGTCAAACATTTTGTATAAACTTCTTCTGATAGCGCCCTCTTTTGAATCATTAGCCAATGGAGGACCGAATCTCCGAATTCCCTTAAACACCTGTCAGATGCAATTGTGCCCGCCCTGTAATACTGTCTGTTCCGGACACTTTTTGCATATGCAATCGTGTCCGGGGCTATGCAAAATATGGTCAGTGGACATGTACATGGACATGACTGTACATGTACTTGTCTTGTATGTGCGCGCGTAAGCGAGCGTGCGTGCACTGAACCTATGTATAATAAGCACCATGAATATTCACTTATTTTATTATTGCAGCGAATACCCAACGGCCGAACATTTCCCATGTCATTCATGACATGCACTTAGCTTGTAAAAACAATGGCGAACGTGTTCCGTCGACCAAGGGCGTTTAATTTACTGCAAGGACGGTTTTGCACGGGGGTGGACGCAACCGCATATGCGGTGTCTGGGCGGACACAATTGCATTATGCAGCAGCGTCCGGGCGGACACGATTGCATATGCAAAACCATCCGGCGGACATTACTGCATACGCAATAATGTCCTCCGGATAGTATTGCATAGAGGACATAATTGCATGCGACACTGGCAGACAGAATCTACTGACACACCGGCACTTTAATCCGGAGGTCGTTGGTTCAGATCCCACTCTAGTAAGTCTATGGGTGCGTTCGTTTAGCTTCCCTGGGTCGACCCCGGTGTGTAGCGGTTTTTTTGTCAGGACAACCGTGTGCAGATAATTACCCACGTTCTTCCTGAAAAAAAAAACACCCCGGGTCGACCCAGGGTAGCTCAACGAACGCATCCTATGTTCCACCCCAACTCATTTCAAATTTAAACCCAGTCAGTTTCTCTTATCGGCACATAGCAAGGGACAGCCGCAAAATAACAAAGATTCTCCAGTGGCATTTTACAGTTACTGCATAAGTAAGGACAGTACTGTCAACAAGGTTGGAAAGATGTAATTTCACGTGACGATCGGTTTCATGTTTTTCCTAGGGATCTGGATCCACACAGAGATAACTGCTTTACTTCCCATCGTCCTCGAGTGAGAGTGATGTCTGCTCGCAAAAAAAAGGTTGATAACTATCTAAAGAAATTAACAATTTCAAGTATCAAAACGTGATGCCACTTATCTAATAAGCTTGTGGAGCTGCTCTGGGCTCTCAGCAACCATCCAGACTATGACAGATTAGTCCCGCGTTGGGGGGGGGGAGGTGCCGAATGAATATTGTAGAGGAAGAGAGTTACTGGTTGACAATACGGGATAATTTGTTTTGTCGTGTCTCTTTTCTTCCTTTTAAATTGCTATTGGATCACTGTGAGGGCCAACTGCATTGATTGCCGAGAGGCTTTGTAATAAGCATCATAATGAAGTAAAATGTGCACGTAACCTTTACACACATACGCATGGGAAGACCTGTTAGGCTTGAGTGCTCCGGAGTTCGATCATTTTTGCTGTTTAATCAGCCGTGGTGCAGTTAATAACGCGTAGGCTGACAAGTACAGTATGCAGAGTCACATTGGTTCCACACAATAAAACAATGTAGACTTGATTACAAGTCTGATTGTCTGTACCAGCCATAACCAACGCGCTAATCGGAAAACCATAACAGACTTGACTCTCATTCTTAATCGGATCATGTTTTCAAAACCGAAACTTACATAACAAACACTGTCACCACAGAGATCCCATCAGAATGCTACAAAGACCACGCAGATTACGTCATGATGAAGCGGTTTGGAATCTAGCATCTCCGGTAGCTGGCATTTTTGAATCATATAAAAGCACGTTACACAACTCATCGGCGCGAGCGGAGAAGCTCGTGACGGAATGATGATCTCATGCGAAATACTCGGACAGGAGTGCTTTTGGGAATATATGAGTGACAGTCATTCCTACAGATTGGACGGGGCGAAGGTGCACGTATAATCGAAACTCCTCTGGAAAAAAAGCTATCACTGTATTTACGCAGAGCTGACAGTTTCAGGATTTCTCAAGGAACTTTCATCAAAATCTGTTGCAATGGATCTTTACAATTCCACTCCGCAATTGTCTACGGTGCTGCCGCCTATGGACTCATCAGGTGATATCATCTTCGCCGTGTGCCTTGGTTTATTGTCAATCTTCGGAGCGGTGGGGAACTGTTTGACCATTCTAGCCGTAATCATCGATCGTAAACTACGCTCCCACACTGCAAACTATTTTATAGTAAATTTAGCGGTGGCAGATCTGATGGTCTTCACCGTCATTGAACCGTTCCTCTCTTTCAGTACAGCCATGTCGAGATGGCCTTTCTCGGATACCCTCTGCGTTACCCTGGCAGCGTTGGTCATCAAACATTTGGTCGTTTCTGATTTCATAATGGCGTCCATTGCAATCAATCGATACGTCAGCATCGTCAGACACCGAATATATCACAAATTGTTCACACCGGGCCGCACCCTCCTGGTTTGCTTGGCGTGTTGGATACCGGGAATAATCACGATCATAATTCAGGTTGTCCCTCCATATTACGCCCAGTTCATTCCTTACTACGGCACTTGCGTCATCGTCTCGCTGCACAGCCCCGTCACCACAAGAGCTTTGTCCATTCTCTCCGGAATTATTATATTGTTTAGTATTTTATTAAGTTCTTTGTGCTACGCTCGTATATATTGGACCATCAGGCAAAGTAAGCGACGTGTTCGCTCCAATGGGCCGACCGGGAGCGGGAGCGCCAACGCCCCGACCGACCCAACTAGTGACTCCGCCGGTTCTGCTGCAACGACTCAACCGGTGGTAAATCGAAACAACCGTGCTTCAAAGGCTGATGTCGCACTTTCCCTGAATCTCTTCATCGTGTTCGCCGTCTTCTGCGTCTGTTGGACCCCACTGGCCGTCGTCATCATCCTGGAGAACGCCATCGTCGGGGGGATCACCTTACAAAGTGAAAGACCCCTCCCATATTGGGTCTGGCCTGCCGCGTACAGATTGGTATTGTTTAATTCCACCTTTAATATCTTTATCTACGCGTGGAAGAATCGTAACTTTAGGTCTGCTTATTCTAGGATCCTTCGGTGTCGCAAGTGTTGAAGTACAAAGGAATGATGTGAGACTGCATTCGAGAACACCACTAAGCCCGTAAACTTTAAGACAAAAAAAAACAACAGTCTATAACGTTTTGATTCGGGAAAATGTAATAAATGCAGGACAAGTTAGTCCAAGGTTTGTGGCTTTGAAAAAAAAATAGGCTAGTCCAGAAAATGTTCATTACTATCTTGGTATTTCAACATATGCAACATATGCATAAAATAACAAACCAGTGAACATTTTTGTAGATATACCTTTAATGCAGTGGACACTATTGGTAATTGTCAAAGACTAGCCTTCACAGTTGGTGTATCTCAACATAATATGCATAAAATAACAAACCAGTGAAAATTTGAGCTCAATCGGTCATCGAAATTGCCAGAAAATAATGAAAGAAAATAACCCTTGTCACACGAAGTTGTGTGCGTGTAGATGGTTGATTTTGAGACCTCAAGTTCTAAATCTGAGGTCTCGAACTCAAATTCGTGGAAAATTACTTCTTTCTCGAAAACTATTGCACTTCAGAGGGAGCCGTTTCCAACAATGTCTTATACCATCAACCTCTCCCCATTACTCGTACTCAAGAAAGGTTTTATGGCAATAGTTATTTTGAGTAATTACCAATAGTGTCCACTGCCTTTAAAGTATAACATCATTCAATCTTGTTTTTATGCGTTTTTCTCTGAAAGCGCACTGATACGGTTATTAGAAAATGCCCTGTGTAACAGTGTTGTATAACCTCACCGACAATGGCCGACTATCACTATAAATGTTTAAGTGCACGGTTGTGTATTATGGTAATAAACGTTCACTATACTGAAGTCCTCACCATTATCATAAGTTAAGTTTTAAAAATAAAATAACCAAAGCACGCGTTTGTCAAACCTATGTAAACACAGTATGGTGATATTGTTTGAATATTACATAACTTATTGAACTTGTGGTTTAGTCCTATAACTTGGTATCTCGGTATCAAAAAAAAAAAAATTTTTTTTGCTGTTTTCTAATGTCAGAAAAACGAACCCAGAAGTGATCCCCTTTAGCGCGTTTGATTTTCCCAAAGATGAAGCAGAGGGAAAACATCACTCCTGGGCTCATCACATCGGGAGTCGTATAGTCATAGAGGCATTGGCCACTATTGGTAAATACTCAAAATATTTGTTAACGTAAAAACTTACTTGGTAACGAGCAATGAAGAAATGTTGATAGTTTGAAACATTGTGAGAAACGGTTCCCTGAAGTGACGTAGCTTTTTAGAAAGTAGAAAATGTCCACGAATTTTTATTTCAAGACCTCAGATTAAGAATTTGGAGGTTTCGATATCAAACATCTGAAGGGAACTTTTTAGAAAGTGATAATGTCTCACTAAAATACATCAGGCTTGAAGTTTTTTTATAGGCATCTGAAAGCACTTAAACTCGTGCAACTAGGGCGGTGTTTTTACCCTTATTTTTCTGCTCTGTTGAGCCAATGTTTTTTGTTTTATGCGTTAAAAATATATCGGGACCAAGTGAGAATGCTGGTATTAGACAATTACCAAACGTGTCCAGAAGAAAAAGCAATGTTGGTTTATTGCACCCCACACATAAATAAGTAATGTTACCATATAAATGTACAAAGAAGCTGTCGTTACACTGAATATACATGTGGTTGAGTTGATTTGTTGATTGCGGTATAACATTCGCGTAATAAAATTCGCGACACCATGTGACGTGCATACACCGATCAAAGGCTTCGATACAGCGGCAGCGCTCACGAGCCTTGTTGGTCGAACTCTTGGTCCATAACCACGTTTTCGACCGGATTTCTTTTCAAAATGCTTTAAAAATATCTTAAGCTGCTGTCGAATAAAATAAAAACTACTAAGAAACTCTCTATACACGTATAGTGCTTCAGATAGTGCTTCTTGCAGGAACGTTTCTCGAATTAAATTTTTCTGATTACATTTTTTTTCGCCTATTTCAGTTCTTGTTTTGTCACATCAACATCTCTCCAATGCTCTTTAACCTAATATAGATTGACTATGGTCATTAGTGATTGTAATAATTACCAAAGATCTGCCTTAAAAGGGAATTCACAATATATCCATCTGTATGTGCTATTTTATCGGAATACACATCCGTTTTAATGATTAACACGTACAAGTATACATGTAATATATTGTTATGGGACTACTTTTCGTATGATGGCGTAGTAATATTATGAATACTAATTAAGAACGGGATAGTACTTATACCAGGGCGCGGCCTATGATCGCCAGTAGCCGTTAGCCTGGTCTGGGAGGTTGGAGTCTCCGTCTTTAATTTACCTAAGTTTCGTAAGTTAAGTTATTAAATAAAGCTATTGTGTTCTCTAATAAGAAGTCTCACAAGCATGTTTTATTTGAAGTTTATGTACTAGTATCCCGGTAGGCGGACAAAGCCATAATAATATATCATTATTGTTTCAACAAACACCTTTCAACTGCTTACTCCCAAAGTCTTTATCTAATTTACGATGGGCAAGGTTTGAAAAGAAAATTGATTTTTTAGCGTCGACTGGCTCATGTCAGTTTTGTGTTGATTCGCTCAGGTGAACAAACTTAGCCGTTGACGGCAAACATTGTCCGACACCTCTAAAGGAACGTTACAGAATTGGTAAGAAAAACAAAGATCACCGATCTAAAATAAAACTTATACGGTCTAATTATTACAATAGTATCAAACATCCCATGAAGAACAGTTCTGAAATATTCCTTTAAGATATGCCTAAAGATATAAATGGTAAAATTCACTATATACTTTGTTTTTGTATAACACAAGTCATGGATAAGATAGCATGTTTTGTTGGATATAGTAAAAATGAAGTAATTTATGACCCGTATATATATATATTTCTTTTCCAAGCCGAAGTATGTTCCTTTGGTTTTTAGGAACCGATCAATTGTGGTAATCCTATATAAATGTAGATGTATAATAAACGCACAATGTGAACAATTAATTAAGGCAGTCACGTTTTTTAGATACCGCCAACAATCCGGAGCAGAAAACACAAAAACGATATAAAAAGCGTTACTGCAGTAACACTTCACAGATTCAATTTTTCGGGGAAAACGAATTAAAATCTGTTTACATATTATCCACATTATTACGAGGTGAAGTGTTCAATTAAAATGATTTATACTTTCGGAAGCTTCTATAGGGGTGCTATAACCAATAGTTTCTCCTGCCAAACGTATATCCTTCCATTTAAAGATTACCCGAATTTAAACAGAATATTCAGGCACGGATTGATTGTGTTTGAAAGTTTTGTCAAGGTTACCATCGCTTAACCACCAAGCACTGTAGACTTTGTTTTTTGTAAATAGCTGCTGAGTGTTTTCTGACAACCTTAACTGCTAGTGATGGACTGTTGTTTCATATTGCATCAAACAAAACAGTGCACATAGAGGACTGTTTATATACGTTACATGCTATAGTAATGAGTTTTTGTTTAATAAAGTGTTTTGTTATGTTGACATTGTCTTCACCGAATCATCTGTGATAACACGCATATATTATGGAAAATTGGTTGTTTTGCTACTTGACTCATGCGTTTCGAAGTGGCAGTGTCTAGGGGTTTTTCTCAAACAAAAAATGACTTTAAAAAATAATTCAAGCTCAAGGCAGGGTACACTTATGACAAATTGTCAAAGACCGGTATATGCACACAAAAAAAAAACTTGTTTGGACTCAGTTGGTCAACGAAGTTGCATGAAAATAGTGGGGGAAAAGGAAACATTGTTGCGCACAATATGGTTTCAGATGTACGAGATAAGCTTCATGATTATTTCTCAGTTTCAAATTTTGGGGTGAATCGAGTACCCAGTGGCGTAACTAGACATTTTCATTTGGTGGGGCAAGTGGGGGGCAAAGATTAAATTTGGGGGGCCAAAGAAGTGCAAGATTATTATTAAATATGTTAACTGATATATAGTTGATACACACCAATGCAGTTCTAAAACAGTCTATAGTCAGCATGTAACAAAAGATTGCGAAAACAACAAAATCTTAGAGAACATGTCATTTTGTATAAGATAAAACTTTTTGACTGTATAAAAGGATTAAATTACCAACTGTGGTCAACAAGTACCAATTTAGAGTTGTACACGGTATTCTCAACTAGGCTTTGTGGGTGTGTAAATACCCAAAACATAATAATATTAGGCCAAGTAAAAATAGAAAAATAGAAATGTTTAGCGTCCCCGCCCGCTTCCTTTTTACAGGACACCTCTTTTTTTTCTTAAGTTTTTTTATGCACATTTTTTTTCTTCTTTTTTTTTTTGAAAAAGGGTTATTTTAAATGATCTCAGCAAAAAAAAAATTAAAAAAAATCTGAATGTCTTGTCTGAATGCCTTGACTAAACTGTTTCATTAATGTTTTGTGTATTTCAGCAGCAGAAAAAAAACAGTTGATATTTGACATTCATGGCGACCATCTTGAAATAAAAAATAAAAAGCCCCTCCTCCTTCCTTATTTTTGAGAAACCCAGACACTAAACATGTTTCTTTTTTTACTCGGCCTTATTGCAACAAGTGTAAGCCAAAAATACAGGATCGAAATTGTGGGTGTTTAATAATCACATTTTAGTTACGAAACGGATATTTAAAAATAATAGGCCTACCTCTCAATTGCACCGCTTGCTTCAAAGGAGAAGAAATGGTCTAAGCAACCTTTTTCGCTGGCCATTTTTGTGCTGTAGTAAATTTCTCTGTAGTGCATCTGACCATGGAGGTAGAAATTTCTACCTCCATGATCTGACTTTGTGTTTACGGAGCTATTAGTATTGGTCTGCGTTCAGACCATCACGTATTTAACAGAACTTTGTCACATCCTGCACTCTCTGTAACCGCAAAACCACAACAAACATTTACCGCCAATACGATCGCGCGCGCGTTTCCACGCATTTTTCATGTTATAGTCCACATAGGGCCTACTGATAATGAATAAAAGTTTTCCGTTTTACGGCAGCATTTTATGCAGCCTTAAACGATTTATATATAAGGCCTATAAGAATATACTTATCTCTGATTTCATATTGGGGGCAAGAGGGGGGGCAAGGGTTCTGAGCGGGGGGGGGGGGGGGGGGTGGGCGCCGGCCCCCCCTGCCCCCCCCCCCCCTCTGGTTACGCCACTGCGAGTACCCCCCTTTCCCGTCGCTGTTAGTATATGTTTTGACAATAACAGCTTTTCACAGTAATCTCAACCAAGTTTGTATGGTCATTATAACTTGTGGAGTCACCTTGCCTTTGAAATGGTTATGATACCTTGAGTTGAGTTTTTGGCCAACATATTAAAATTATAAATCTCTATACCTCACTGCGAATGAAAATGTACGTAATTTAATTAAACTGTAGAAGTTTCACTTGTCGTAATTTTCTTTTTAAAGAAAACAGTGAACATCACATCAGAGCAATTTATTTAGGATAGTCAATCCGGTGTACAACCAAAATAAACTTTCCTGACAATTGTACTCAATTTCTTAAACAAAACAAGACTTCAGCAAGTAATATTTTTGCAGGAAGCTTTCTGTCATTATCTTTGAACCAGATCAAATTGATAAAACAAAACATATTATTGATAAAAGAACTGCTTTTCGTCGTTTCGAAGCATTTGAAACCGTTTGTTATAAAATGCATATGGTTAGAAAGATGTTTTAAAAGTAGAATGACAATGATCAACACAAATATGCGTCGAAATTGCGTGGTGTTCATTTGTACCTCGTGGACTATAACCACGGTCGGCCATTTATGTGAGTCAAATTTTTGACTCCCGTAAATATCCGACCGTGTTAGTTCGCAAAGCAAACGGTGAACCACTCAATTTCGAGGCAATTTTTTGTGGATCATTGAGTTCTACTTTTAACCAACCACTTCTCTCCAACCACATGCGTTTCATAACAAACGGTTATGGACCAACTCGTCCGATCCAAGGCAACGTGTTCCTTTAAAAACTTTATCTAAACGCACCGAATAACCAAAACATCGATTGTACGCTGGAAAAACTAGAGCACATATCTGTACACGTAACCTACAATCGCTGTCCTATTTAGAGGAATAAACACTCGGTGTGGGATTTAGGGGTTTCCATGTTGGAAATTGAAATATAAATTAATCAAAGGATACCAATCATACGTTAAACAACGATGGACACAACGATTGTAGTGAACTCTTGGGAAATCTTTCCGAGATATAAACCTACAAATTATATTCAGGGCCAATGACGTCTTCAAGGAAGGCCGGTATGTTGTTCCGGTACACGATGTAGAAATATGTCATTGGTCATAATGGATCTGATGAACTAACATAACAAAGAATATTTTTCTCAAAGGCTATAATTAGACAGGAGCTAAATTTGATGACAATTTACCTTTGGTTATTGGAACCGTTTGGCGTTCGCACCCGATATAAATGTAGAGATACACATTAAATGTAGATGTACACAATAAAACTCAGCTCACCAATATAATTATGAACGATCTAATAACGTTTGTGCAGTAACACTTCTCAAATTCGGGAAATAAAAACTAAAATCTTGTTTGTATAACCACAATACTTAGCAGTGAAATGTTTCTCAAAATACTTTTATTCCATATATCAAAAACTAATGTACTGGCTTCTCCAAAAGTTGTTGTTGCAATGTTAAGAGTGATTGGCAAACATAAACCTTTCCTCCAAATATCTTTACACCGAATGACCTTAACATTGCACATGCAATGGAAATTAAAGCAATCACCTATTTCCCTTGAGGATTTCTCGAGATTATTCTTAACTTTGGCCCAAACTATACACCCGCATTTAAAGATGACAAATGAACACACTGTGTATATAGGATTTAAGGATTTCCGCTGTTGGAGATTGAAAAACATATTGAATTTAATCAAACGTATACAAATCAAAAGTAGGCTTAAAAAAGGCTATAAGAACACACGATGGATACAGCGATATCAAGCAGAGGGAAACTCTATATACTGGAATCGTTACGAGATAAACCTACTTGATGAAGTCTTCAAGATGGTCAGTGTCATTTCCGGTTGATGAACCGTGAACCATTGGAAATATATTCCCTGGTCGTATTGATCTGAACTGACAAATGTTTTTTTTTCTCACAGGCTATAATATATAAATCAGACAGAAGCACAGTTTTAAGGCAATTTATATACCCTTGTTTGTTGTTTACCTACATGTATAAAATATAACTTTAACATGAGAAATTTTAAATCCAAAAGGTGGTGCCGTTTTTAAGATTTCGCCGTAAATCCGGAGTTAATATTTTTATATCCACGTTCATCATAGGAAGTCATAATCTGGTAACACTGCAGCAGGTCTATAAACACACTCATATTATTCAATATTTGGGCATGACAACTGATATCTTTTGACATTTCTTCGAAGTGATGTTTCTCTAAAATACTTTATAAAACGAAAGCTTCTGTCGGCTTCTTACCAAAAAGTTTTAATGCCCAAATTACGTGTCCTTCAAATAGCTATAAACCGAATAACCTAAACAATGTACTGGATTGAAAAACTATAGCAATGACATATTTTCCTTTAAAGATTTCTTCTGACTTCTCTTTACGTTGACCACCGACAGACAAATAATAATATACGGTGTAAGATTTAAAGATTTCCATGTAGGAAATTAAAGTATGATTTAATTAATCATACAAATCAAAAATATACCATGCATAGAGCGGGGAATACTTTTTTCCAACGACTATATTCATAGGCATACAACATGGCTAAATTTATTAAACCATTTGCATTTCGATGTTTCCGAGATCATGTATCGTATAATGGCGTAAAACTTGGATACCAAGTGGTACCTATATTAGAACCAAAACGCCAAAGAAAATTTGCTTAAAAATAAAGAAGTCTTGAATCGGTATCCTTTTGGGTCCACCACTTTCTTGGAGTTGCTATTGCTGAAGCATTTCATTCTACAAGCAACAATTTGCAAAAAGAAAAAAAAACGGTCACGGATGGTACATGTGACATTATTACCAGGTTCTTGTAAGCAAAATTGTGTTGTGTAAGTGTTTTTTGTGTGCTTGAGCATGCGATGAGCCCTGCCAGTAAATCTGGCCTAAATACACACACTTATTAATATCGCACAACCACCGTAATATTTAGCGTTCACACAGAATATTATAATGAGCACTAAACATTTTATGCCATCCTTATAAACGGTGATGTAATGAAATAATTCAATTATCATAATTGTTACCCAAAAAGCTCCCCTTTTGTGTCAGAGAGAGAGTAAAATTCAACCTGATTTTTGTTTAAGCATGGCAAGATCTTTATATCGTCCGTGTGGCCCGCGAACTTGCATTTAAAGCACAACTCATTCACATTCACACGGGAGGAAATTGGTTTTATCGCTCAGAAAAAAAGTGTAAAAATGTTTACCTTTAAAGTACTCATTTTGGTAAAAGCGAACATAGAAATGTTACTAGGGCCTACATGTATTTGCACTTACAACTTACATGGTGTAAAAATTACCATTGTTTAGTAAAATTGAAATAGTTTTGTGTAAAATGCGACAGTTTTTGCGAAAAGTGGGTAAAACAACTGCACATGTATAGTTTTCATCTCGAGAGTGATAACATAAAAGGTATACTGCTGCTGCTGTTGTTGGTTTTGTTGTTGCTGTTGTTGTCCCAAAGATTTCAAGGATCGATTATGATTCATCTGCAAGTGCGGAAATAAGACAAAAATCGTTATTTCTCTACAAATATAATACTATTCCTGGGCGAATCGAGATATTTCATTATAATTAGATACACAAATCATATAGAGAGCCTCAAAAGAATATATGATGCATATTTTATTATCATAAAATAGTATATATTTTGTTCTGCTTCATTTTGCTGACTCTCGCTGACGATACCACAAACTAAGACGTTTTGCTGATCAGGTAGCCTAAGAGTACATATTAACCCAGTACTGAAGCAAAAGAGCACGTTTTATAAAAAACTGTTTTCCTTCAAAAACTTCAGTGTGTTAAATTAAGCGATAAGGGGGGGGGGAAGATGAACGTTTGTTCACGGGGGGAAACATGACAGGGCAACATACCTTCATTGTCACGAAGTAGGCTTGACACATATAAAAGACATAATCCGTCACATCATCAATTCGTGAAAACGTTTTTGTTGCCATGTTAGCACAACTAATGACGATAGTCTGGAAACTGAAGATCAAACAATAATAATAAGCCATTGGGAACTGGTGAGTTTTAAGCCATTACTAATGGCTATAAGTGGTACATGGAAAATTGAGTGCTACTTCGTGAAAATGAAAATTAACTTACGTGCAATGTTGCCCTGGACATTAAGTGCAACTCTGAGGTAAAGCTCTCATACAGCTGTTCAACTTCATGAATATTGTAGGTCTTGATGAATAATGAGTTACAAATAATATACACAAATCTAGGCCTATAAACAATTTTAATTGTTAATTCACATGGAGTGTTTGACAACGTTGTGTTGTCTTGTCGATGGCTTTATTATTTTGTACCAGGGTCTCGTTTAGTGGATTCATCATTTTTTAGCAAATTCAAATTATTTTTCCAGTGCTCCCCCTCCCCCCCCCAATTCTTTTTCTTCAAAAAGTACATTATTATTAAAAAGACTAAGAAATAAATAAACTAATTGAAATATATAAATAAAAAAATATGTTCGTGGACTTTTAAGATTATAAATTAACAAATTAAATATGAATAGTGCTTAAGATGCAGGAGTAAGGCTTCTTGCTAGAACGTTTCTCAGATTCAAGTTTTCTGATTACACAAAAAATTACCCCTTTCAGTTTCTGTTTTGCCACATCAACATCTATCCAGTGTTCTTTACCGAATATAGGTTTTATGGTCATTAATGTTTTCGGGAATTACCAAAGGTCTGCCTTTAAAAAGAATAAGGTCTGCAGGCAGTGGACACTATTGGTTATTACCCAAAATAATTATTATCATAAAACCTTACTTGGAAATGAGTTGGGGAGCTCTTGGTAGTACAAAACATTGTGAGAAACGGCACCCTCTGAAGTAATGTAGTTTTCGAGAAAGAAGTAATTTTCCACGATTTTGATTTGGACACCTCAGAATTAGAATTTGAGGTCTCGAAATCAAGCATCTAAAAGCACACAACTTCGTGTGACAAGAGTGTTTTGTTTTTCATCTATCTCGCAACTTCGACGACCATTGAGCTCAAATTTTCACAGGTTTGTTATTTTATGCATATGTTGAGATACACCAAGTGAGAAGATTAAAGACTGGTCCAATAGTATCCAGTGTCTTTAAAATGAATACATAACATATCCATCTGTATGTGCTATTTGATCAGAATAAACATTCGTTTTAATGATGTACACGTACGAGTATACATGTACAATGTACATGCATATCATTGTTTCAACAACCTCTTTTAACTGCATACTCCCAAAGTCTTTATCTAATTTACGATAGGCAAGGTTACCAAAACAAAATGTATTTTAGCGTCGACTGGCTCATGTCAGTTTTGTGTTGATTCGCTCAGGTGAACAAACTTAGACGTTGACGGCAAACATTGTCGGACTTTTAAAGGAACATTACAGAATTGGTAAGAAAAACAAATTGTGAAGATCACCGATTTAAATAAAACTTACACGTTCTACTTATTATGATAGTATCATTCAATCATCCCATTAAAAACAGTTCTGAAATAGTCCTTTAAAATAGGCCTAAAGATATTTATGGTGACAAAACAACAGGTTCCAATTTGAAATTCACTATATACTTTGTTTTTGTATAACACAAGACATTCATGGATAAGATAACATGTTTTGTTGTTTAAAGTAAACCTGAATAAAAATGATGTAATTTATAACTGTAAACAAAATTGCAGATTTTTACGCTTCGCAGATTCAATTTTTTTTTTACATAACCTCATTATCAAAATGCGTTACATACTTTCGGAAGCTGCTATGGTGATTCTATAACCAATAGCTTCTCATGGCAAACGTATATCCTTCCATTTAAAGATTACCCAAATTTAAGCAGAACATTCAGACACGGTTTTATTGTGTTGAAAGTTTTGTCAAGGTTATCATCGCTTTACCATCAAGCACTGTCGACTTTGTCTTTTGTAAATAGCTGCTGAGTGTTTTCTGTCATGGTGTCCTGACAACCTTAACTATATAGTGATGGACTGTTGTTTCATAATGCATCAAACAAAACAGTGCACATAGAGGACTGTTTATATACGTTACATGCTAAAGTAATGAGTATGTTTAATAAATAATAAGACATTATAAAATGCATCTGGTTAGAAAGATGTTTTAAAAGTAGAATACAATGATCCACACAAATATGCCTCGAAATTGCGTGGTGTTCATTTTACCTCGTCGACTAACCACGGTCGGCCATTTATGGGAGTCAAATTTTTGACTCCCGTAAATATCCGACCGTGTTAGTTCGCAAAGCAAACGGAAAACCACTAAATTTCGAGGCAAATTTGTGTGGATCATTGAATTCTACTTTTAAAACATCTCTCCAACCTCATGCGTTTCCTAACAAACGGTTATGGACCAACTCGTCCGATCCAAGGCAACGTGTTCCTTTATAAACTTCATCTAAACGCGCCGAATAACGAAAATATCGATTGTACATTGTGAAAACTAGACCACTCGACTTTACTCAAATACGTAACCTACAATCGCTGTCCTATTTAGAGGAATAAACACTCGGTGTGGGACTTAGGGGTTTCCATGTTGGAAACTGAAATATAAATTAATCAAAGGTACCAATCATACTTGCATAAGGCCTTAAACAACGATGGATACACCGATATAGTGAACTCTTGGGAAATCGTTCCGAGATATAAACCTACAAATTATATTCAGGGCCAATGACGTCTTCAAGGAAGGCCGGTACTTTGTTCCGATACACGATGTAGAAATATGTCATTGGTCATAATGGATCTGTTGAACTGACATAACAAACAACATTTTTCTCAAAGGCTATAATTTAGACAGGAGCTAAATTTGATGACAATTTACCTTTGGTTATTGGAACCGTTTGGCGTTCTGACCCGATATAAATGTAGATTTACACAATAAATGTAGATTTACACAATAAATGTAGCTTTTCAAATAGCTTTACACCGAATAACCTAAACACTTGTATCTGTAGTGTAAATTAAAGTAATCACCAATTTCCCTTGAGGATTTCTCGAGATTATTCTTAACTTTGGCCTTAACTATACACCCGCATTTAAAGATGACAAATGAACACACTGTGTATTATAGGATTTAAGGATTTCCGCTGTTGGAGATTGAAAAACGTATTGAATTTAATCACACGTATACAAATCAAAAGAAGGCTTAGAAAGGGCTATAAGAACACACAATGTATACAGCGATATCAAGCGGAGGGAAACTCTATACTGGAATCATTACGAGATAAACCTACTTTTATGCGGACCATATTCAGAGCTGATGAAGTCTTCAAGATGGTCAGTGTCATTTCCGGTTGATGAACCGTGAACCATTGGAAATATATTCCTTGGTCGTATTGATCTGAACTGACAAATATTTGTTTTTATCAAAGGCTATAATATATAAATCAGACAGAAGTTTTAAGGCAATTTATACCCTTGTTTGTTTTTTACCTACATGTATATAATAAAACTATAACATGAGAAATTTTCATTTCCAAATGATGGTGCCGTTTTTAAGATTTCGCCGTAAATCCGGAGTTAATATTTTTATGTCCACGTTCATCATAGGAAATCATATAGTCTGATAACACTGTAGTAGGCCTATAAAACTTCATATTATTCAATATTTGGGCATGACAACTGATATCTTTTGACATTTCTTCGAAGTGATGTTTCTCTAAAATACTTTATAAAACGAAAGCTTCTGTCGGCTTCTTACCAACAAGTTTTAATGCCCAAATTACGTGTCCTTCAAATAGCTATAAACCGAAACAATGTACATTGTACTTGATTGAAAAACTATAGCAATGACATATTTTCCCTTAAAGATTTCTTCTGACTTCTCTTTACGTCGACCACCGACAGACAAATAATAATATACTGTGTAAGATTTAAGGATTTCCATGTAGGAAATTAAAGTATGATTTAATTAATCGTACAAATCAAAAATTAGGCCTGGCACACAATATGACAAATGTGGTGTAGGATTTAAGGATTTCCATGTAGGAAATTAAAGAATAATTTAATCAAACCTACACATCAAAATCAATAGGCCTGGCACACAATTTGACATAAATAATACATTGTGTAGGATTTAAGGATTTCCATGTAAAAAGGAAATTGAAGTCTAATTGAATCAAACCTACTCACATCAAAATCAGTAGGCCTGGCACACGATATGACAAATATGGTGTAGGATTTAAGGATTTCCATGTATAAAGGAAATTAAAGTATAATTAAATCAAACATACAAATCAAAATTACACAGGCCTGAAACACAATAATAAATAATAGTTTATAGGATTTAAGGATTTCCACGTATAAGATTGAAACAAAATATAATCAAACGTCAAGGAAAAATTGCACAGGCCTGACACCATATATAATACACGGTGTGGGATTTAAGGATTTGATCAAACTTTCAATATAAAATCAATAGGCCTGGCACACGAGTGACATAAACAATAAATGGTGTGAATTTTAGGATTTCCATGTAGGAAATTAATGTATAATTTAATCAAATGTACAAATCAAAATTACACAGGCCTGAAACACAATATAAATAATAATTTATAGGATTTAAGGATATCCATGGAGGAGATTGAAATATATTTCAATCAAACGTAGAAATTAAAATTACATTAAGCATAACACACAATGAATACAACGATGGCAGGCGAAGGAATCTTTTGCCGAATCAGAGAAAAAACTTCCAATCATTATTTTTGTGCGATCTTCAAGAAGGTCGGTCTGATCATCCTCCATGTTCTGATGTTCCATTAACCAATACAAATGAGTCCTTGGTCGTATTGATTTAAAATGATATACCATAGAGCGGGGAATACTTTTTTTCCAACGACTATATACATAGGCATACAACATGGCTAAATTTATTAAACCATTTGCATTTCGATGTTTTCGAGATCATGTATCGTATAATGACGTAAAACTTGGATACCAAGTGGTACCTAATAGAACCAAAACGCCAAAGAAATTTTGCTTAAAAAAGAAGAAGTCTTGAATCGGTACCTTTTTGGGTCCACCACTTTCTTGGAGTTGCTATTGCTGAAGCATTTCATTCTACAAGCAACAATTTGCAAAAAGAAAAAAAACGGTCACGGATGGTACATGTGACATTATTACCAGGTTCTTGTAAGCAACATTGTGTTGTGTAAGTGTTTTTGTGTGCTTGAGCATGCGATGGGCCCTGCCAGTAAATCTGGCCTAAATACACACACTTATTAATATCGCACAACCACCGTAATATTTAGCGTTCACACAGAATATTATAATGAGCACTAAACATATTGTGCCATCCTTATAAACGGTGATGTAATGAAATAATTCAATTATCATAATTGTTACCCAAAAAGCTCCCCTTTTATGTCAGAGAGAGAGTAAAATTCAACCTGATTTTTGTTTATGCATGGCAAGATCTTTATATGTTTAGTAAAATTGAAATAGTTTTGTGTAAAAAATGCGACAGTTTTTGCGAAAAGTGGGTAAAACAACTGCACATGTATAGTTTTCATCTCGAGAGTGATAACATAAAAGGTATATTGCTGCTGCTGTTGTTGGTTTTGTTGTTGTTGTTGTTGTTGCTGTTGTTGTCCCAAAGATTTCAAGGATCGATTATGATTCACCTGCAAGTGCAAGTGCGGAAATAAGACAAAAATCGTTATTTCTCTACAAATATAATACTATTCCTGGGCGAATCGAGATATTTCATTATAATTAGATACACAAATCATATAGAGAGCCTCAAAAGAATATATGATGCATACTATCATAAAATAGTATATATTTTGTTCTGCTTCATTTTGCTGACTCTCGCTGACGATACCACAAACTAAGACGTTTTGCTGATCAGGTAGCCTAAGACGTTTTGCTGATCAGGTAGCCTAAGAGTACATATTAACCCAGTACTGAAGCAAAAGAGCACGTTTTATAAAAACCTGTTTTCCTTCAAAAACTTCAGTGTGTTAAATTAAGCGATTAGGGGGGAAAGATGAACGTTTGTTCACGGGGGAAAACATGACAGTGCAACATACCTTCATTGTCACGAAGTAGGCTTGACACATATAAAAGACTTCATCCGTCACATCATCAATTCGTGAAAGCGTTTTTGTTGCCATGTTAGCACAACTAATGACGATGGTCTGGAAACTGAAGATCAAACAATAATAATAAGCCATTGGGAACTGGTGAGTTTTAAGCCATTACTAATGGCTATAAGTGGTACATGGAAAATTGAGTGCTACTTCGTGAAAATGAAAATTAACTTACGTGCAATGTTGCCCTGGACATTAAGTGCAACTCTGAGGTAAAGCTCTCATACAGCTGTTCAACTTCATGAATATTGTAGGTCTTGATGAATAATGAGTTACAAATAATATACACACATCTAGGCCTATAAACAATTTTAATTGTTAATTCACATGGAGTGTTTGACAACGTTGTGTTGTCTTGTCGATGGCTTTATTATTTTGTACCAGGGTCTCGTTTAGTGGATTCATCATTTTTTAGCAAATTCAAATTATTTTTCCAGTGCTCCCCCTCCCCCCCCCCCCAATTCTTTTTCTTCAAAAAGTACATTATAATTAAAAAGACTAAGAAATAATAAACCAATTGAAATATATAAATAAAACAATATGTTCGTGGACTTTTAAGATTATAAATTAACAAATTGAATATGAATAGATTGTTTACACTAGGTCAGGCCTATCTGATAGTAAATGGGATAACAAGAGTATATAGTCTACTGGAAATGGGCTTATTTAAAAATGCAAACTGGGGGAAATGACTTAAAGTGCTCCCTATAGAAAACAAATATGAAACCCTTGTGTCCCACTACATTAACGTAGAGTTCCGGTGCTTTATATTTGTCATAAAAGCAAGTAGGCCTTTAAAATGGGTCTTTATAATAAATGTATGCTTTTCACCGTTCAAGACGGAAACTAATTTTGACGGTTTCTTCATAGGTCTGTGTTTGATTAATATGACATATTTATTGAATATATAGAGCTGTTTAATTAAAGTGTATGTATTTGAGCATTGCAGTTTGTGATTTACAAAATAAATGTTGACCATCACCCATCACGGTTGGTTGTGACTGCTAGTAATATTCCCGTGTGTTGTTTGTTCAGCTTCCTCCGGATCGCGTGGCAAGGTTGTGCAATTTTCTAAATGTCCCTTTTGGCTCATTGAGCTGTGTAAAATATGGATTTTGAATTTGAAAACGAAATAAATATAAAAGAGGGAGAGTGACATGTCAGAGAGAGTGAGAGTGCTCGCGGTCATTTCAACGAAGTAAATGCCAGATTCTCCTATAAAAACTATACGCCCGGTTCCTCGGTTTGCGAAGAGATATATACAGTGTGTCAACACAGTGGCACAACATCGATACGTTGGCAATTTTGAGAGAGGAAACCGCCAAGATGTTGTATAGACGGTCAACGGAACTCGCAAACGGTCTCCCATAATATCACGTTTATCATTACTAAAACAATAGTCGATATTAACGTCCCTGGTAAACAAACGGACGACTGGATATACACTTATTTATGCATGTAGCACTAGAAGCAACCAATACTAATAGCGTGATCATGCAACTCTAACAAATAAGTGTAAAATGTTGCTGATGTGTAAAACTACTGTTTGTACAATATTTGGCATAAGGAAATGTTTGATTGCACCCCTTACTTGTGTAAAATAAAATACACAAGGCAAAGTATACCCAGCATTGAGCAGGAAATCAAATAACATAACAGTAAGGTTCAAACGGGTAAAATACTGGACACCTTTTGGTAATTGTCAGAGACCAGTCTTCTCACTTGGTGTATCTCAACATATGCACAAAATAACAAACCTGTGCAAATTTGAACTTAATTGGTCGTCGAAGTTGCAAGTTAATATTGGAAGAAAAAAACAATGATTTCTGGACCTCAACTTCTATATCTGAGGTCTCAAATCAAATTAAAATGTTATAATGGAAAATTTAGCTGTTTCTCACAATGTTTTATACTATCAACAGCTCTCCATTGTTTGTTACCAAGTAAGTTTTATGCTAATAATTATTTTGATAATTACCAATCGACCTTATGCATTGACGTCATACAGCCGCCATCTTAGAGGGAAAACGGTGACGAAACAATCGAGACGCACGGATTTGTACGCGCGGCGCACAGTATTGGCCAATGAACAACCTCCTTTTGACCTCTAGGTGAGGGCGCCCTACTGAAATGACGTCATGTGCATAAGGTCTATAGCGTCCAGTGCCTTTATACCACAACAGTGTAACTGTTGCACACCGTGTGGTGTACAAAGTTACTGAAAATAAGGAAACGACTCAACTAGCGTATGGCTATTAAACCTATGTGAAAAGGTATATGAAAACCAACGTAATTCAACGACTGAAAACCCCAATCCACCGCGAGGCTTCGACTGGGTAGGTGGGATTCGAACGGGGTCAAGAGAGCTGAGAGTTGGGGCAAGATACCGGTCCAATAAGCCTTAACATCTGACGTCACATTTCGAGGCTCGTAATAAAGAGAGGGACCAGTCTACGATCCATTGAGCAAAATACAAATTAATTGAAAATTCACCACAACAGGGTGGTGAGTGAGTACTTTTTGTAATGTTAAAGAAATCTGCTGAAAAAGGAGTACATGTATACAACATTATGTCACCGACTAAAGTGTGAATTTAACACTAGTTTAATAAGAGAATAATCGATCCCGTTCTTATTCGTCCCGCCTGACATCTTTACTAATGATTTTATCTGGGCTAACAAGGACGCTGTTCATGTTCGCTCCAAATAGAATTAGTCGAAGTGAGAAGAGCTGTGAAGACAAAAATACTCGGACAGATTGAGGAGGAATCACGCCTCCACAACCATCAAAGAAAGTGTCTTTGTAGCCCGTTTCTCTTGATTGTAATGACATAAAGTGTCGTTGTAGCCAGGGGCGTCAATCCGTCTTGAAAGGTGGGGGGGACATAACATCTACGGCGTGGGAATTTTGTAGTCCGTAGATGCTCTCTGGTGCAATCTATGGAGTCTGAGGGGTGATGTTCTCCCCTCTCAAATTTAGTGCCTATTTCAAGCTATGATGCACCTATTTTTGCTATCATGGTTATTGTACCTAAAAAACAACTCAATTATAGCTTCGTAATATCCATTTTGTTTCTGCATTATAATGCTCAGACGGCAGTTCATCCCTGGTGGGTATTAAAGATGGAGCCTGCTATAAAGCGGAACGCGAAGCCTTTTACGGCCTTGGGTCCGGGCCTAAGGGCTCGGGAAAATTTTGCATTCTAGATGCTCTGAGGTGCAATCTAAGGCCAATAAGAGGCATACAGAATGGCACAGAACATTTGTAAAATGTGAGCAGCAGTAGAACCTTTTGAGTTAACAGCATCTTCAAGTTCGGATCTATGAACCAAGTTTTAGGGGGGAAATCTGTCGAAGAGTGAGCACACGAGGGCGAAACCTTTACGGCATGGGTCCGGGCCCGCTTAAGGGCCTGGGAAAATTTTGCATTCTAGATGTTCTGTGGTGCAATCTAAGGCCAATAAGAGGCATACAAAATGGAACAGAACATCTGTAAACTGTGAGCAGCAGTAGAACCTTTTGAGTTAACAGCATCTTCAAGTGCGGATCTATGAACCTTGTTTTAGGGGGAAAATCTGTGAGAGAGTGAGCACGCGAGTGTGAAACCTTTACGACATGGGAAAATTTTGCATTCATGTTCTGTGGTGCAATCTAAGGCCAATAAGATGCATACAGAATGGAACAGAACATCTGTAAAATGTGAGCAGCAGTAGAACCTTTTAAGTTAACAGCATCTTCAAGTGCGGATCTATGAACCTTGTTTTAGGGGGAAAATCTGTGAGAGAGTGAGCACACGAGTGTGAAACCTTTACGGCATGGGTCCGGGCTCGCTTAAGGGCCCAGGAAAATTGTGCATTCTAGATGCTCTGTGGTGCAATCTTTAGGCCAATAAGAGGCTTACAGAATGGAACAGAACATTTGTAAAATGTGAGCAGCAGTAGAACCTTTTGGGTTGACAGCATCTTCAAGTGCGGGTCTTTGAACCAAGTTTTAGGGGGGGGGGAATACTGTCAAAGAGTGAGCACGTAAGTGTGAAACCTTACGGCATGGGTCCGGGCCCGCTTAAGGACCCGGGAAAATTTTGCATTCTAGATGCACTGTGGTGCAATCTTAGGCCAATAAGAGGCTTACAGAATGGAACAGAACATCTGTAAAATGTGAGCAGCAGTAGAATCTTTTTGGTTAACAGCATGTTCAGGTGTTGATCTATGACACGAATTTTAGGGGACAAATCTGCCAAAGAGTGAGCACGCAAATGCGAAACCTTTACGGCATGGGTCCGGGCCCGCTCAAAGGCCCGGGAAAATTTTGAATTTTTAGATGCTCTGTGGTGCAATCTTTAGGCCATTTAGCGGCCAAATGGCAAACGAAACAGAACAATGGGAATATTGTGTTCCAGTGCTCCACAGTTCCACAGTGCAAAACATGAGTTTTATGATAAAGGTGGTCAAAAGACACTGGGAACAGTTGATACTGTGTCCCCCACCCTTCGAAAATTGGGGGTGGGGGTTCACGTTCCTTCCACTCTTTCAGGGGGGAGGTGCAAATCTGTCAACGATGGACCATGCGTGTGGGAAGCCTTTACGTCGTGAGGTGCGGGCCCGATTAAGGGCCCGGGGAAATTTTGCATTTTAGATGCTCTGTGATGCAATCTAGGGCCAATTTTGAGGGGGACATTTGATATAGTGTCCTTCACCCTTCGAAAAATTGTGTCATCCTTTGCCCACAGGATTAATGCCCATATAGGGACACCGGGTTTCGTCTTACACAGGGCAAAACTTGGGCTTCATGATAAAGGTGGTCAAAAAGGTGGGGGGGGGGGGACATTTGATATTGTGTCCCCCACCCTCCAAAAGGTGGGGGGACATGTCCCCCTGTCCCACCCCTGATTGACGCCCATGGTTGTAGCCCGTTTCTCTTGATTGTAATGACATAAAATCGTTGTAGCCCGTTTCTCTTGAATGGAAAGACATAAAGTGCCGTTGTAGCCGGTGTTTCTCTTGATTGGAATGACATAAAGTGTCGTTGTAGCCCGTTTCTCTTGATTGTAATGACATAAAGTGCCGTTGTAGTCCGTTTATCTTGATTGTAATGACATAAAGTGTCGTTGTAACCCGTTTCTCTTGATTAGAGTGACATAAAATGTCGTTGTAACCCGTTTCTCTTGACTGGAATGACATAAAGTGTCGTTGTAACCCGTTTCTCTTGATTAGAGTGACATAAAGTGTCGTTGTAGCCCGTTTCTCTTGATTGGAATGACATAAAATTTGGCGTTGTAGCCGGAGTTTCTTTAGATTGGAATGACATAAAGTGCCGTTGTAGCCCATTTATCTTGATTGGAATGACATAAAGTGTCGTAAGTAACCCGTTTCTCTTGATTAGAGTGACATAAAATGTCGTTGTAGCCCGTTTCTCTTGATTGGAAAGACATAAAGTGTCGTTGTAGTCCGTTTCTCTTGACTGGGAAGACATAAAATGTCGTTGTAGCCCGTTTCTCTTGATTGGAATGACATAAAGTGTCGTTGTAGCCAGTTTCTCTTGATTAGAATAACATAAAGTGTCGTTGTAGCCCGTTTCTTTTGTTTTGAATGACATGAAGTGTCGTTATAGCCCGTTTTCTCCTGATTGGAATAACATAAAGTGTGAATGTAGCCCGTTTCTTTTGTTTTGAATGACATAAAGTGTCGTTGTAGCCCGTTTCTTTTGTTTTTGAATAACATAAAGTGTCGTTGTAGCCCGTTTCTTTTGTTTTCGAATGACATTAAGTGTCAATGTAGCCCGTTTCTTTTGTTTTGAAGTGTCGTTGTAATACGTATGTCGTTGTTTGGAATATCAGCATATAGTGTCGCTGTAAGCGTGTATCTTCTGATTTAGATGTCAGAAACCTTGTTTTTTTTTGGGTGCTACAAAGTTACTTGTATATAGTTTATATGGATGAGGGTTCCTCTGACAATATTAGGGCCCACATCTCCTATACCATAGAGACTTTATTACACTCCTATAACACAAAACAGTCAATTAGGCAAGCCAATCAAGATGCAGGATAGGCTCAAGTCTGTTTTCACTAATTAAACAATATCTAGTTCTCTACTTACACAATATAAACAAATAACGGTTGAATGGTGCACGGTCTTTAGAGTCACCAAATTAAAAATCACATTATGACGAGACCTTAATTGGTTCTACCATGATTTCAACTCAATAGACGGGCTTGTATTGACGGACGTCCCTGACCGTAATTCACGTCAAGGGCATTACAGGTATTGACAGCATTGTTTGTTCTGAAAAGCTCAATCTAATTTCCTTGACTAAACAATACAAATAAAATAAGCATCAACAATTCATTGAAACTGGACAATTTTGGAACTATTGGCCTTTAACGGTTTGGCACAGTTTAGTTAGCCACCCGTGAATTGAAATAGCACCGGTTTCATAATTAACGATTGTTAACGATTTCATTGTTATGCATATAGGCCTAGATCACTTGTCCATTTTTTACCTATAATATACAAAGTGAACTTTCATTAAAAAAACCATGAGAATAATTAAGCATTTAATTTCGTAGTTGAGGGATTGCTAAACATTAAAAAAGAACCATTTTATTTTAGTCTGAAAGCTTACTGGTAAATAAAATTCATATACTAAAAAAAAAATTCTCCTGTGGAATATTTCCGTCTGAAATGAAAACCCGCCTAAAGCCCGGTTCATACTTCCTGCGAATGCGATTCTGAATACGATACGAATAATGAACCGGGCTTAATCAGGTGATTTCGCTTTATTATTAGAACCCGTAGGACATGTGCATGACAAATATGCTGAAAATTGTGCACGGCTTTCCACTATTTTCTCCCGACTCACACTTTGGATTAAGCTCCTGTCCAGTTTTTCTTCTTCATGTATAACAAAAAAGTATGGTTTTTCGCACAAAATATGAGCACTATCTGAGCCTATTTATTCCAGCTCAACCCACCCCTGCAGAAAAGCCTTTAATCACAAATTCAACTATGCCTTCCTTTAAACAAACAAACAAACAATGGTCAATTAGACTCGAGATTGTAATGTCAAGAAAACACAATTAGCCACTAATCAGAGAGCCATCTCAGCGCAACGGAAATTGCTTTGAGGACTCTTAAGGCCGGTTTATAGTCGGTCGCGCGATGGTCGCGCGACGGAATTCTTACGCGCAATCCTAAGACTGAGGCCTAAAAACCGTGTCTTTTTATGATCGCGCGTCAAGATTTCCGACGCCCGACCATCGCGCGACCGACTATAACTCGACCTTTAGGCAACATTACCTATATTCTATTTCATAATTATTTTATCCACTGTATTTGCTGTTCTGTTTTACGCTCAACAATCCACTTACATACCCGAATGCTATATCGAGGTAAAAAAAAAAAACCCTTTTTTCCCATGGTAACAAAATAATAATGTAACATGATAATATCAAGTGTAATGTAATACGTGTGTCGACTCTTGGGTTTGTGTCCTTCGGGAGCGCCAGTGCGGCACGTCCACAATTCTGTTTATCAGTTTTAGCAAATATTACATGTTCCTTCCATATTGTATGTCTGAATAAAATTTCTTTAGATTGAGAAGTTTAAAGAGAACAAGCGTTTAATCAAATTTGTGTTATTTGCTGAGTTGTACGATCCCCGTTGGGCGCGGCGGCTGTGGCGGCCTGGCGTCCATTAACAGTACAGGCCTATACTTACGCCGTGTCCGAAACGACGACTTCGGCTATACAGCTACGTCTAGATCAGCGCGTCTGCTAGTATTGAAGAATAGGCAGACGCACGCGATCTAGCCGTAGCTGTAGTCGAAGTCGCCGTTTCGGACACGGCCTTGGTCCCATTCTCGATGAATTCAATCTCACGCCATTTCCAACCAACCCGGAATGCATCCAATGCCAACAGCGTAACATGTAAAATACTGTAATTTTGTGCACCTATTTGTCTTTTCCGATTGCGTTTAAATCTGCGGTAATTGTGTGCCATTTCCCAGACTTTGACAGCATTTCAGGCGAACTATTAACTCTGATTGCCTGGATTGGCTGCCTCATGCGAGGATAATGATAATACGAACAGAAAAGTGCACATTTCATCGGTCACGGGCAACGCGTTGTTTCGCATTGACCTTAAACATTAGTCCATGAGAACAGAATATGGACCATGAATTGAGTAAACCTTAGGTAATTGTCAAAGACCAGTCTTCTCACTTGGTGTATCTCAACATTATGCACAAAATAACAAACCTGTGAAAATTTGAACTCAATTGGTCCGTGAAGTGGCGAAAAAAAACACCCTAAATTAAAATAAGAAGTTACAATAATAGTAGTAAAAAATAACCATAACAACAAATTAGTAGTCACAATAAAATTAATACAAAATAAAGTAAAATTTATGAAAAAAAATAATACAAAGCAAGAAGAATTTATTAAAAATAGATAGAAAATTTCACAAGGATTGTAGAACATATTAAAAACTGTCCTTCACATAAAGCTCAATTCGCCAGGAAATGTTGGTCAGGAATGTTGAAAAGGGCTTAAGAAAACGCTACGAAGCCGAAAACACCCCACGTAGCACTAAGTAAGTATAAAGTAAGGACTTACGAACTCAATTGAAGTTACAAGTGCTTCGTGAATATGACGCAACTCGCTAAGAACGAACTAGTAACACGTAAATGTTTACTAAGGCCTAAGAAGGTTTCATGAATAAGGCCCCAGGCTTTCTGCTTGTTCTCATCCTTATACTGTTGCTGTGCCGAGATGTAGAACAAAGAGCTTCTCCAGTAGATTTTCCCCTCGTACTGCATCTCTTTGGAGCTCCTTGCCTGGTGCATGTTTCCCTTCATCCTATGATCTTCCATCTTTAAAGAGGAATGTTCACTGAGTTTCTGCATGTCTATGTTTCCCTTAACCTAGAGTGGCTTTTAGCCTTGTTTTGGGCGACTTGCATAATAAAAAAACACTTGAAAAACGGCAGTGGCAATTTCGTGGTGCAGACAAAGATATGCAGGCGGGTGGTAATTTCTGTACAAGAAGAAGCGATCGCTGGATATTGAGAGGGGATGTATGGTCAATCCAAGTGTGTTCTAAGGGTATTATTCGGACATCTTTAATTACTCGACTTGGCTGCGGCTATCACTAAGCCAGGTCACCCCAAAGGCATCTGATCTACAGCACTTCATCTACAGACTCTACAGTGAGCTGCTAGTCTCGTCAAGTGCTTTTTATTGCCCAAAACTGTGAATCTAGCACATAATTTGACAGCCGTGACCCACTTCGGTATTATTAAGTTACTTACTTCAAACGGGAGCCAATGGGTATGGGTCGTGACTCTTTCCTCCGAGTACTCATTCCGTTACCGTATCAATATGATCACACTTAATCCTCAAGGCTCCCTGTTCAGAAAGTAACCCTATATTATTGGTCAATACTCATACATATGCAAAAAAAAAACGTTTAATATGAAGATACTCTGTCTCCAATCACATCAGACAAGCTCACCACAGTTAACATGGCTCTCTAATGAGAAAATAATGAAAAGTTAGGCGACACAAATCTTTTCCCACTTCTGGCAGAGTGTTATCTTGAGTTGATTTTGTAAATAAGAACTATAAACTCAAGTGTCCAAAGAGCCCATCTGATGGTCTAGCACATGCAGAGCCTGTACAACTGCACGTGTGGCTATCTAAAGCATGTAATGAGGACTAAAAGTGTTAGCAAGTAAACCGGTAATCATGATTCTTTGTGGACGCCCTGTTGCTGTCAGGGAAACAATTCCTATGGTTTTCAAAATGGTGCACTTGACCCATAGGCCGTATCCGAGTTGGTGCGTGCCCAGTTCATACTTCATGCATGTGCGAAGCAAATTGACGTTGCATAGCTGCCCTCGCAGCAAAAGTTAAGCAGGAGTTGAGCATAGCTCAACTTGCGAATTATTCGTTGCAACTCTGTGACGTCAAAACTCTCACCGAGTTCTCTCCCGCGGGAAGTATGAACCTGGCGTGAGTGGCGTGTCATGGGCGAGCGGTCGCACCCGACTCAAGCTCTGGTGTTACTGACCAGCATCGTAAGCAAGACACGTTAAACTGATGTCCCGTCCTTCGGATGGGACAAGTAAAGCCATTGGTCCCGTGTATTGTTCTTACATGCTTGGCCACACAATTTTGATCGCGAAGAGAAGGTGCCGAGTTGTCCCCCTGTGTTTTGGAAGTGACTGCGCATTCACCACGTCAATCTAATCATTTTAAGTTGTTAAATTGGGTCAAATAATCCAAAACATATCCACGTGTGTGCCAGTTCGTGACGTCGTGACGTCATGATGACGCAACGATCCAGCCGTTTTTGTTAAAATAGTTGATTCAGTCTTATGTGTGGTGCTCAAATTCATTGCACAACAAAATGGTTTCATGGACGCTATTATCCTTTAGCAGCCAATAAAAAATTACAACTGTTTACTTCCCCCCCCCCCCAAAAAAAAGCCGGAAACACAGTCTGCAGGCTGTTGACACCCATATAGATGTGTGTGCTTGCTGTCTCACCATAAGAGAAATGACTTTGCAGATTTACCAAAGTCCGTTCGCAAAATTCTTCTCCTTATGACATGTATGATAACAATTCCATGGAAAACCGTTATGTCATATCCTGACAGGCCGCTCGTCATTGCTTTTATAACACTTTTTTGGGGACTGGTTAATCAAGCGCTCTATTTAGCTGAAGAAAACAAATTGCTTAAAAACTCTATACATGATATACATGACATGCAATACATGATTGGTAGAGCTGACGAAACAGTCGCACACTGTGTTCATGTTTTATGTAATCAACCATAAACCTGTGAAAATTTGAACTCAATTGGTCATCGAGGTCACGAGAAAATCGTGAAAAGAGACCTTATGTGTTTTTCTGTTTTTCAAACATTGAGTTTTTATTATCACGCGTAATAAAAAGTATTGTTTCACTCAATTTCTCAGAAACGATGTCATTTTTGCCATAAATATTTAAAGCAACCCTTTCTACCAGTACTTACTTTAAATCATGTAAGTTATGTGTGAATCTGTGAACACTTGCTTTTTTTTTCTTTTTCGATCTAACCAATAAATAGTACATGCCCTTCAAAATAGACTTTGTTGTATAACTGACATTCATATCCTTGTCATTTGATTGGCGGAACTTACTTCACGTGACATTCACTATTACTCCCATCCGCACCGGCGATCACAAAGACCTATTCGCCCATGTGGAATAGCATTTCCCGTTCAACAACTAGGATCAGCCTTGTTCCCAATGTTTTTGAGCAGTACTACAGCGCCGCCGCGCCGCTGCTGCCGCCACGAGGCGCTATATGATTTTTGGATGTTTGTTCCGAACCAGTAATTTGTGTGATTTTTCATAATGTTATACTTTTAAACTACATCAAATGACAAGGATCTATATGTCAGTTATATAAAACAAATATTGAGTGGCTTTAATTCGTGGAGTGGATGGAATGTTATCGCAAGGTAAAATTTGGACTATTCCATTACACGAGGCGAAATGATGAAATGATTTAAGTGTCTTAGTATAGTCCAAATTTTACCGAGCGATAATATTCCTTCCACTCCACGAATTAAAGCCACTCAATATTTGTATATACTTTCACCAAACAGCAAATTGAATATCTAGCTAAACACACATATACCCTTACCTAAAATGGATTTAGGAAATGAAGTATATAAGACAAGGTCCAACACTACGTTTTGAAGCTCATAGTCTGGACCATCGCTGACAGCGAAAAGGTAATTTGATGAGGGTGTCAATTTCAAAGGCTCATAAATCAATTAAGATTGAAGCAGTTTGCCTTGTTGCTGGGTAAGAAAGTGTCTTATACAAACTTCGTTTTTAAAGGCACTGATGGACACGTTGGTTAGTTGTCAAATACCAGTATACTCACTTAGTGTATCACAACATTTGCAAAAAACAACAAATTTGTTAAAATTTGAGCTCAATTTGGTCATCGCAGTTACAAGAGAACAATGACAGAAAAACAAATCTCATTATTTTGTGTACTTTCAGATGTCTAATAAAAGGCTTCAGCTGAAGTCTATTGTTATTTGAGTGGGAAATTAGGCCTATACTTCTTTATTTAAAACGTACTTCAGAGGGGGGAGGCGTTTCTCACAATGTTTTATATTATAACACCCCTTGCAAGTATTCTGCCTGCTCATTGGTTTAGAGCGCGTCACATGACATGTCTTAGTTTTGCTAGACGACGGCCGTGTGGTAGTGCGTCGGTTTGCCATGCGCTAGTCCGAAGACTAGCACACGGCGTGCAGTACCCATACGTCCGTTGCGTGTACGAGGATGT